>NW_027423124.1:0-1200000 GCF_048934315.1 Petromyzon marinus
TGTCAAAGGAGCTCACCGATGGGACTTTGTCCAGATCTTTCAATGATTTGTGAGCTCCTCACACAATCCAGCCTGGTTAAACCCAGGATGGATCATATGCAGGCCAACCTAAATGTTTCTAACCGGCAAAGATGTTCCATTAGGGGGGTCCACGTTTCGCAAGCGTAGAGAAGGCACCCTCGTTTACGTGGCCCCCGAGGTGCTGCTGGGCTACCCGGTTACCTGCGCCGCGGACACGTGCTCCCTGGGCTGCACCGTCGCCAAGATGGCCACCGGCAGGGACCTCTTCCGCTCCTTCTGCCGCGACGACCACCTGGCATGCTGCATCGAGGTGACCGGGGAGCCTCCTTGGGGGAAGGGGGGGGGGGGGACACCTCAAGCGGGAGACTTGGCCCAGACCGGCCCCGTAGACAGCCACCCAGCCAGACACCCAACCAGTGACCCAGCCAGTCACCCAACCAGTCAGCAACCCGGCCAGTCACCCAGCCAGACACGCAGAAGTCACCCAGCCAGCCACGCAGTCACCCGACCAGCCACCTGGCCAGTCACCCAGCCAGTTACCCAGCCAGACACGCAGCCACCCGGCCAGTCACCCAGCCAGTCACCCAGCCAGACACACAGCCGCCCAACCAGTCACCCAGCCAGTCACCCAGCCAGTTACACAGACAGACACGCAGCCACCCGGCCAGTCACCCGGCCAGTCACCCAGCCAGTCACCCAGCCAGTTACCCAGACAGACACGCAGCTACCCAGCCAGTCACCCAGCCAGTCACCCAACCAGTCACCCAGCCAGTTACCAAGCCAGTCACCCAGTCAGTTAACAAGCCAGTCACCCAGCCAATCACCCAGCCAGTCACCCAGCCAGACACGCAGCCACCTGGCAGTCGCTTATCCGATGCACCGACGCTCGAATATCCAGATTTTTCCTTGCCGTTTATATTAAGACACCGACGCCAGCGACATGGGTATCGGCGCCGTTTTATCTCAATCGTGTGCATGGGGATAAATTGTTGCACCTCGGCGTTCAAAAAACTTTGCTGACGCTGCAATGGAATTACTTTTCGCCCCGGCATCACGTTCCTGCCCTGACGGCACTTGGCGGAAACCGCCGCACCAAAGATGTCTTCCGCCGTTGCGATCCATTTCGGTCACGCGCATCAACGAGCTGGTGGCCCTTGATGTCCTGGGCCCATTCCCGATCACTCCCAGGGGTAACAAATACCTTTTGGTGGGTGTGGAATATTTTGCTCGGTGGCCGATGGCATGGCCCTTGCCCGATCAATTGGCGTACTCTATCGTGACTGAATCGTACTCTGACTGTCATGCTTTGCCACACTGTCAATGAAAAACAGGCCGATTGGGATTTACACGCGCCGAGCGTGCTCGCCGTGTATAGAATGGCCCCGCACGCTTCCACGGGATTCTCACCGTTTTCCCTCGTGTACGGAAGGGAGAACGTGCCACCCCATTGATACCCAATTGGGCACGACTGATGGAGACGCTGAACGGGGACCCTACCTGACCACGTCCGAGACTCCCTGCGCCGGATTTCTGAGGCGCGGGAGGCGGCTCGGGTCAACGCCGCTAAAACGCGGGCTCGCAACGAGCGTTGTGCACGCGGGTCCGGCCGCGACATGCCATGGTCTGTCGGTGATGGGCACCTCTCCCAAGTTACACAGGCCATGGCACGGTCCTGTTGAAGTGGTAGAGGTTAGGCATCCACAGTGCGTGCACATTCGAGGCGGGGGTCTCTCCGTCGTTGGTTCGTCCACCCATTTCGGTTGACGCAATTCTTTCCTACGGGCGTTGCTTCTTCATCCCCAACAATTGGCCTGCCAGGGTCTGATGTGTCCGACGTGCCAGAGCGGTTTGCAGATTGATCCCCCGTGGGATTCTGTTTTACCGCCCGCGGCAGCGAAGCCCTTGGCTGCTGCTGCGGACGCTGACCCCGCACGATCCAGCCCCGCAGCGACGGACTTCATCACCCTTCCGCTGACCGACCGCCCTTCCTCCTGCCGAGCCAACCCATGCAGGGCTGGATACGGATGCAGGGGATGGTACGGCGTCACAGACCCGTTCAAAGACGCCCCGATTCCGTTAACGTTCGTGTGTGCCTTTGCCTGTGTTGGGTATTCACCTTGCTTCCTTGTTCTTGCGTTCGTTATCGTTCGTGCGCTATTCTTCATTATGTATGCTCTCTTGTGCTTGTTGCCACCAGGGTTATGTCGCTCTTTCCATTACTTGTTCGGGTCCATTCCTAGCTGGGACGGCTCGTCTTTTTATCACGAGGGGGGGGGGGAGGGGGGAGGTGATGGAATGAGAGAGCGCCATCTAGGGGTTGACGAGGGGTATCTGCATAAGCCACCACTTGGTAACTAATACCCAATGGGAAGTGTGGGATCCATCTGGGCCAAAGGTGACGGGAGGAGCTAGAGAGTACGCGCGAGAACGCTCGAGAAAGTTCTACGAAAGGGGTGTGTCCGGAGGCGGAGCTAGAGAGTACGTGCGAGACCGGTCGAGAAGGTTCTACGAGGGGGCGTGTCCGGAGGCGGAGCTAGAGAGTACGCGCGAGAACGGTGGAGAAGGTTCTACGAGGGGGCGTGTCCGGAGGCGGAGCTAGAGAGTACGCACGAGAACGGTCGAGAAGGTTCTACGAGGGGGCGTGTCCGGAGGCGGAGCTAGAGGGTACGTACGAGAACGGTCGAGAAGGTTCTACGAGGGGGCGTGTCCGGAGGCGGAGCTTGCTCCACCGAGGGGAATATAAGGGGAGGCAGTGAGAGGACGCTGGGTCGGTGTGGGAAGCCTGGAGCCCGGACTGCGTCATCGCCACGCTCTACTCGCCACCGGCCACCTGGCGGTCCTTCCAGCGTAGCCGTCTCTCCTCCCGGCACGCCGTCAGCCAGCGGTGGACAGGGAGCGAGGGGGAGAGACGCGCGACGACAGTTGAGCAGGGAGGCGCGCGTCACGGCAGAGAGAGTGAGAGAGTGTGGAGCCATCCGGAGAGAGAAAGAGAGAGCAGAGCTGTGCAGTCATATAATACTGGTAGGAAACGTAGTGGACTGGAAGCCCAACCCGGGATTAATTCACAGGAGGCAGGGGATTAATTGTGTATGTCTGTGGATGTCTGTCCACGTCGCAGGGGTGGGGCTGGGTGGAGAGGGGAGGGTAGGGAGGGGCTGGGTGGAGAGGGTGGGGAGGGCCTGGGTGGGGAGGGTGGGGAGGGGCTGGGTGGGGTTGGGTGGGGGGTGGGAGGGGTTGGGTGGGGGGTGGGAGGGGTGGGGGTGGGTCTGGGTGGGGAGGGGCTGGTCACCCCGTGGTGCCCTTATATGGACTGGAAGCCCAACCGGGATTAATTCTTCACAGGAGGCAGGGGATTATAACACTGCACTTTCTGGTGAGACCTCTTTTACACTGCAACTTTCTGGCGTCGTTTTATAATTCTGCTCACTTTTCATTTTGCTTTCTTCTGCGCACGACTCCTAACAAGTTTGGCTTAAATATCCGTGCACAATTACTTCAAAATTTCCTACCAGCCCCCTCCGCAGGAATGTGTTCAAAGAGAGATGCCAGTCAACAGTTGTCGTGGAAGTGCTTTTATTACAATTGTATGCAGTCTACGTTCCAGTAGTTTAACAATGGGCAGCGTTAAGGTAGATATTCGATTAAATGAAATAATCATAGGAAGTGCATAGCATATGCACAGTGATCGCATTCGGGTAGCGATAGACAACCGACAACAATATCCACACGGAGTCTCGCCCAGCTCCCCGTCGGTAGCTGCAGTCTTGCCGATGTCCTCAATCTGCTATAGATCTCCGGAGAGTCCAGAACACGCTGTGCTTACATTACCAGCTTGCAAAATGAAGGGCTGGAACCTTCTTTCGTTTTGTTTTGCTTTTGTCTGGTGCAGGTGTTGCAGCCCACTTGTCTGGTAATGAACCATAAGCTCCAAGCACCCACTGGAGCAGGTGAGCCGTGGCGGGAAAGCAGCTTGTTGGCCGGAGGCTGCCCAGCTTGAGGCGGGCGGCGGTAGCTATCCACTAGGGTGCAATGACCCCTCCCACTGACGATGGAAACCCATGGCGCCCATTTTTTTACGCCAATCTAAAATGAGCTTATAACCCGTGAGCTGCTGCCGCCCGTGTTTCTTGGCCACGGTTAGGTGGCCGAGAAGGAGTGTCCTCTCCCCATTCTTGCACCTCGTGTTGGCGCAAAGCCCGGGCAGGTTACTCTGGAAATCCTGGTGTTGCCCATGCGTCAGGATCCCCCCCCTCGGCCTTGCTGGCGATGTTCATACGAGTGCGTAGCACGACGTTTGGTACCAGTTTGGCTGCAGGGGCTGCCGGGAATGTGCCGCTTTGCGTCACAAAACCGCCTAAGGGGCCCCACTCCTGATTTTCTGTAGGGGTTTGCTCCCTTAGCCATTGACTCTCCCGAGACGATCACAAGGCAGTGAGAAGACCGCGTAACCCTTACCAGGTACTGACGGCCGGGCCAACTGTGCCTGGGACTCGCGTAAGGCAGGGTCATCACGCCCTGAAGTAGTTTATCGCAAACTACCCACTACCGATACAATAACAACAGTCCCAGACCACACCGAGACAACAACAACAACAGTCTCAGACAACGCCAAGACAACAACAACAACAACAGAGTAAGTAGCAGATCCCTATAATAAAATATACGCATTAAAAATGTAACTATCGATGATGCACGGTTAAAGGGGTCAAAAGTTAATAACCTCATTTGCAAATGTGCTTGCTGTATTCAGCACTAATCTGGTTCATGATCATTTTGCTGAAGGAATATTTACGACGTTAAGCTGAAGGGAACGAGATTGTTCCAAAACGGTGGTGCTGCGATGGTAAAAGCTTTGTCAGCTATTCCAATTCTCGTTCTTTGGGATCGTTAAAAATGGCAATTAGACGGATGTCTCAGATTTATTGGGTTTGACAGTGGGGTTAATGAATTAGCTACATATGGAATGTAAGAAGTTCAATAATAGTGTAGCGCAGATTTGCCAATAAGGATTTAATGGACGAACAGGGCCCTAATGTTAGATGATTTCTTCTTGCGTCGAGGGATGTGAGATTTGATTTTAGGTCTAGATTTGAGAATTCGTGACTGCAAGGATTCATACTCTTTGGTGTTTTCCGTAAAGTCACGTAGGTAAAATAAAGTAAATAATTTAGTTTTCATTTATTTTATGTACCTACGGTCAGAATGGTGGGTCCTGTGTGGTACATCCAGTAGAAATCAAAGAGCAGAATTAGAAATTTCGGTTAGTCTGTTTAGCGTTGCACTAGTCGATATACTTTAAGCCGTGTCGTAGTAGCTGAAAAGGAGTGGTAGAATGATAGCTTCCACAATTTACAGGCACAATAGATGGGACAACTTTTTTCCCGTGTGAAAACCCTATTTTTGATTAGATTTACTTTCATATGTGATCAATATGGGGTTGGAATGTAAGCTTTTAATCGATCAGTAAACCCAAGTATTTTAAACACTCCGTTTGTTAAATGATGTTCTTTCTCATATCTGTAATAGGTGAATGGAATGAAACGATGTTTGTTTTTTGGGGGGGCTTTAGGGGCAATTTTACTTATGAAAATTGATGTTGAATTAAGTCGAAATTATGTTGGAGATTCTGTTTGACTTCGTTTGGGGATTTATCAAATATCCGCATGACAAGTGTCATCAGCAAATTGATTTAATTCTGAGTGATTTAAGTTTAGTCCAAGATTGTTTCAATATAAAAACAGAATTGGGCCCAGCATGGAACCCTGTGGAACAGCCTTTGCTATATTAATATTTGTGGACGTGAGGTTATCACTTGTAGGAACAGGCTCCTTCATTACTGTCTGAACATTTTAGCTGGCCAAGTCTTGTGATTAGAATATCTTAGTCAACAGTGTCAAAGGCTTTTACCAAGTCAAAGAATAGTGCACAGCAGTAGTGGCCTTTATCCAGGGTACTGAAGAAAACAATAATAATACATCCATCGTAGCTGTGGTGGTGCAGGAATCCTCTCGAAAACCTGTTTACTGCGCAGGAGATTGTGACTTTTTAGGCAGCAGTTTATTTGTGATTTAACTTTTTATTCCCTCGAATATTTTAGCTTACTGGTAAAATAATAGATATTGGCCTATAATTATTCGGATCTTTTTGTAGCCATTTTTATACAATGTATGCATGTATGTTGACCTTCTTTCACACCGTATGTAGCCAACCGTGCTGATCGGAGGTGCGTAATGGACGAATGCGAGCGGATTATCACTCGAGTGGAAATGTACGTTTGGTGAGGTGAGAGGTTGAAAATGTTTGCGAGGGGGTTCATAGATTGGATCTGCTGCAGTCACAAGTGAAAACGCAGGCAAGTCATCTTCTCCCATGCATGACGAAGTCATAATTAATGCGAAGTTGAAGCAGCGCATCCAGTTCAAAAAGGAGACCCTAACGAGAAGTAGGGCCGAAGACTTTCGCTAAACACTTTGAGGTTTGGTGGCAGAAGGAGGAGGAGGAGGAAGAAGAAGTGAGTGATGTGAATGGTGGTGCATCTGGAGACCTTTCCTCCACTTTCAAAGACTATAAATTTTGCTCACTACATCCCAGGCAAAATGGGGAGTGTCACGTATGCATACTGTAAATGCTTCAATATCTGTTAATAAAAATGATCGTTGTACAATGATCGAGGTGTTTAAGTTGTTTTTGCACGACCGATGCCATAGGTAAAGGCACAGACGGTCTGAGCGGGTCTGAGGGAGCCTAGGTGAGGGCGGCGGTGGAGATGTAGAGTCGCTGTGTGCGGAGACGCTGAGAGCAGAGCTGCCGAGTGCAGGATAAGCGAGGTGAAAGGTAAACAAGAGTGGGGAGAGGTTAAACACAAGTGACCGTATAGATAGTTATAAGAGTGCCTACAACTGGTGCAAGAATAGGCGAATAAAGTGTAAGCAGGTGAACTGTTCCAACGCGTCGGTGTGAGCAACTTTTCGAAGACACTACATTTGGTGCCACAAGTGCCAACGAACACTTCGCCCGTCATGTCCCGAGTCGGCGATTTAAACGTAATGACCCAGCTGTTGCGTCACCCGATGACGACGCCGAACTAAGGAAGGCGTCGTCCCCCTTCGAGCGCCCCGCTCTCGACGAACGTGCTCCAGTCGGCTCGGGAGTGCACGGCGAGCCCAGCCAAGCCACCTCCGCAGGAGCTGGGCTGGGCATCGCCGGGTCACCTGGGGGAGGGTTTGCTGTCGGCCGTTGGCCGCCGCTCATCTCTTTGAGCGGATGACTGCCGCGACTTCTACCGGACGGCAAACACGCTCTTCCCACCGCTGTCATAACCGAGGCGACCGGAGCGCTGGACCTTCCCGCCATTTCGGGGTTTGCAGCCCCGAAATGGTGGGAAGGGCATTGAAAAATTTGATACTCCGACCGATGCTTCTGTTGTTGTGGAGTGACTCATGCAGCCAGCTATGGCTACAGGATTTTGGTGTTACGTGTTATTTACGTAGTTTATTGTTAAAAATTCGGTCATAGTCCCTGTGCTCGCTGTTACGTTGCAATTATGGCTTTATTTTTTGGTGATTTTGCAAACTTTTTTTTGGTTTGGACATGTTTGTTTTGTTGTAGTACGGAGTTAGACTCATGGCCTTAATCTAAGCTTTCTTGTGGTTGCTGTTGTTGTTGTTTGAGTTGCATCCCACTGGGATTTTTTTGTACACAGCGTTGGTGCACGGTGCTTTTTTCAGGAATATTTTGCTGTTTTTTTAATGGATTTTCTGTTTCGCACAGTCAACACACAGTAGTCACTTGAAGATGTTTTTCTTGTTCATGTGTTTTAGTTGTTTTGTTGCGGTTGCACTCCGATTCAAGAGCCGAATGGCTCACAGGGCCATACCAAAATAAATAAAACTGAAAAAACTTAACTCGTCCGCCATTCTGGGTCGAATCGGCATGCGCCGCAGCAGCCCGCAATCTTTCAAGGTGGAAATCCTTACTCTTTGGTTCTATTCGGTAAAGTCACGTAAGGTAAAAGACAAAATAACAAAATTCACGACGTTTCGGCCACAACACAAGTGGCCTTCATCAGGTGAAGGGGACCGTGCTGTCACGAAGACAGCGTCGGAGTAAAGAAAGTCAAGCCAGGTCGCGTCCTTTAAGCTGTGTGGGAGGAAACCAAACGTTTGACAAAGGAAACGTGAACACCAGTGGCATTTACATCTGTGGAATGTATAGAACCCGTGGCATCTATATATGCAGAAGGTGAAGAAACAGTGGCATCTACATCTGTAGAACATGAAGAACCATTTACATCTACATATGCACAACGTGAATAACAAGTGGCATCTACATCTGCAGAAGGTGAAAACCCAATGGCATCTACATCTGTAGAATATAAAGAACCAGTGGCATCTATCATCTGCAGAAAATGAAGAACCAGTGGCATCCACATCTGCAGAGCGTGAAGAACCGTTGGCATCTACGTCTACAGGCGATTATACAACGTTTAACGCCATTCCCCGTGTTTTTTGTACAGGCCATACAACATATATGGGGAGTCCCTGTACATTCAACAAGGCGGGGTAACAGCGATGGCAGCCCTGACAATGTTGAAATCCACCCCTGGCACGATGGTCCATAACTCACACTCATACTTTGATGTGACTCGGACTTTACCACGAATATGGTTTTGCGCTGAGCTTCCTTTCATCCATCCCAGGCCCTCTGTGGGCCCTCTACACACATCGCACGTTGTCCAGGTCACTATAGGAAGCAACCCTGGGGGCTAAGGTCACGTCAGTATGCCACCTCGGGTGCTACAGTGGCTAAGAGATGTTAACTACCTTCCATGGTATACAGGAGGTCGTGAGTTCCATCCAGACCCTGACGATGCCTGCTGCTGCTGTATATTTGGAGTATGTGTCTCTCTCTCATCATCACAGTGGAGATGTTACCTACCTCGCCTGGTATACAGGAGGTCGTGGGTTTGATCCCGACCCGTGACGATGCCTGCTGCTGCTGAATATTTGGAGTCTGCGTCTCTCTCTCTCATCATCACAGTGGTGAGGAGATTCTAGATTTGAAGCTTTCATGACTGCAAGGATCCATACTGTTTGGTTCTATTCGGTAAAGTCACGTAGGTAAAAAATAAAACAAAAAATAACGACGTTTCGGCCAAAACACAAGTGGCCTTCATCAGGTGAAGGGACCGCACTGTCCAGAGGACAGCGTTGGAGTGAATACAGCGTCCTTTAAGCTGTGTGGGAGGAAACCAAACGCTTTGACAAAGGAATTAGCATAAAATGCTGTAGAGGACCGGCACGGGGGGGGGGGTTACAAATGTTGGTGTGAAGGGAAATAAGCTGCTGTGAAAGTTTAGGATACCACTACTTGAATAAATATACTGTACCATTGAAAATTGGTTTAATGTGAGTATGGATCCTTGCAGTCACGAAAGCTTCAAATCTAGAAGGTGGAAATCGTTCACCAAGTTCCAACTGCAAGTCAGTTCACTGCTGCGGGAGGAGATTGGACGGCTTTTCTTCGTCGATTCGAGGGCCGTCTACATCTCGGTGGGATGGACATCCCCCCGGGCCCTCGACGACGACTCGTTAGCCTATAGTGATAGGTTTTTACCCTTTTATCTGGCACAAAAACTGACACCTTTATACAAGGGATCATGTTTGCAATAACCACAACACAAGCAGTCAAAATGCAACCAAAAAGAGACAACTCTGATAATGATGATGGCACTGTCCTTGAATTTGATTGGTGCCAGAGCGGTTTGCAGATTGATCCCCCGTGGGATTCTGTTTTACCGCCCGCGGCAGCGAAGCCCTTGGCTGCTGCTGCGGACGCTGACCCCGCACGATCCAGCCCCGCAGCGACGGACTTCATCACCCTTCCGCTGACCGACCGCCCTTCCTCCTGCCGAGCCAACCCATGCAGGGCTGGATACGGATGCAGGGGATGGTACGGCGTCACAGACCCGTTCAAAGACGCCCCGATTCCGTTAACGTTCGTGTGTGCCTTTGCCTGTGTTGGGTATTCACCTTGCTTCCTTGTTCTTGCGTTCGTTATCGTTCGTGCGCTATTCTTCATTATGTATGCTCTCTTGTGCTTGTTGCCACCAGGGTTATGTCGCTCTTTCCATTACTTGTTCGGGTCCATTCCTAGCTGGGACGGCTCGTCTTTTCATCACGAGGGGGGGGGGGAGGGGGGAGGTGATGGAATGAGAGAGCGCCATCTAGGGGTTGACGAGGGGTATCTGCATAAGCCACCACTTGGTAACTAATACCCAATGGGAAGTGTGGGATCCATCTGGGCCAAAGGTGACGGGAGGAGCTAGAGAGTACGCGCGAGAACGGTCGAGAAAGTTCTACGAAAGGGGTGTGTCCGGAGGCGGAGCTAGAGAGTACGTGCGAGAACGGTCGAGAAGGTTCTACGAGGGGGCGTGTCCGGAGGCGGAGCTAGAGAGTACGCGCGAGAACGGTGGAGAAGGTTCTACGAGGGGG
The DNA here is from genome assembly GCF_048934315.1 of Petromyzon marinus. NCBI lineage: Eukaryota > Metazoa > Chordata > Hyperoartia > Petromyzontiformes > Petromyzontidae > Petromyzon > Petromyzon marinus. The sequence continues at coordinate 10,515 of NW_027423124.1, forward strand.
CGTGTCCGGAGGCGGAGCTAGAGAGTACGCGCGAGAACGGTCGAGAAGGTTCTACGAGGGGGCGTGTCCGGAGGCGGAGCTAGAGGGTACGTACGAGAACGGTCGAGAAGGTTCTACGAGGGGGCGTGTCCGGAGGCGGAGCTTGCTCCACCGAGGGGAATATAAGGGGAGGCAGTGAGAGGACGCTGGGTCGGTGTGGGAAGCCTGGAGCCCGGACTGCGTCATCGCCACGCTCTACTCGCCACCGGCCACCTGGCGGTCCTTCCAGCGTAGCCGTCTCTCCTCCCGGCACGCCTTCAGCCAGCGGTGGACAGGGAGCGAGGGGGAGAGACGCGCGACGACAGTTGAGCAGGGAGGCGCGCGTCACGGCAGAGAGAGTGAGAGAGTGTGGAGCCATCCGGAGAGAGAAAGAGAGAGCAGAGCTGTGCAGTCATATAATACTGGTAGGAAACGTAGTGGACTGGAAGCCCAACCCGGGATTAATTCACAGGAGGCAGGGGATTAATTGTGTATGTCTGTGGATGTCTGTCCACGTCGCAGGGGTGGGGCTGGGTGGAGAGGGGAGGGTAGGGAGGGGCTGGGTGGAGAGGGTGGGGAGGGCCTGGGTGGGGAGGGTGGGGAGGGGCTGGGTGGGGTTGGGTGGGGGGTGGGAGGGGTTGGGTGGGGGGTGGGAGGGGTGGGGGTGGGTCTGGGTGGGGAGGGGCTGGTCACCCCGTGGTGCCCTTATATGGACTGGAAGCCCAACCGGGATTAATTCTTCACAGGAGGCAGGGGATTATAACACTGCACTTTCTGGTGAGACCTCTTTTACACTGCAACTTTCTGGCGTCGTTTTATAATTCTGCTCACTTTTCATTTTGCTTTCTTCTGCGCACGACTCCTAACAAGTTTGGCTTAAATATCCGTGCACAATTACTTCAAAATTTCCTACCAGCCCCCTCCGCAGGAATGTGTTCAAAGAGAGATGCCAGTCAACAGTTGTCGTGGAAGTGCTTTTATTACAATTGTATGCAGTCTACGTTCCAGTAGTTTAACAATGGGCAGCGTTAAGGTAGATATTCGATTAAATGAAATAATCATAGGAAGTGCATAGCATATGCACAGTGATCGCATTCGGGTAGCGATAGACAACCGACAACAATATCCACACGGAGTCTCGCCCAGCTCCCCGTCGGTAGCTGCAGTCTTGCCGATGTCCTCAATCTGCTATAGATCTCCGGAGAGTCCAGAACACGCTGTGCTTACATTACCAGCTTGCAAAATGAAGGGCTGGAACCTTCTTTCGTTTTGTTTTGCTTTTGTCTGGTGCAGGTGTTGCAGCCCACTTGTCTGGTAATGAACCATAAGCTCCAAGCACCCACTGGAGCAGGTGAGCCGTGGCGGGAAAGCAGCTTGTTGGCCGGAGGCTGCCCAGCTTGAGGCGGGCGGCGGTAGCTATCCACTAGGGTGCAATGACCCCTTCCACTGACGATGGAAACCCATGGCGCCCATTTTTTTACGCCAATCTAAAATGAGCTTATAACCCGTGAGCTGCTGCCGCCCGTGTTTCTTGGCCACGGTTAGGTGGCCGAGAAGGAGTGTCCTCTCCCCATTCTTGCACCTCGTGTTGGCGCAAAGCCCGGGCAGGTTACTCTGGAAATCCTGGTGTTGCCCATGCGTCAGGATCCCCCCCCCTCGGCCTTGCTGGCGATGTTCATACGAGTGCGTAGCACGACGTTTGGTACCAGTTTGGCTGCAGGGGCTGCCGGGAATGTGCCGCTTTGCGTCACAAAACCGCCTAAGGGGCCCCACTCCTGATTTTCTGTAGGGGTTTGCTCCCTTAGCCATTGACTCTCCCGAGACGATCACAAGGCAGTGAGAAGACCGCGTAACCCTTACCAGGTACTGACGGCCGGGCCAACTGTGCCTGGGACTCGCGTAAGGCAGGGTCATCACGCCCTGAAGTAGTTTATCGCAAACTACCCACTACCGATACAATAACAACAGTCCCAGACCACACCGAGACAACAACAACAACAGTCTCAGACAACGCCAAGACAACAACAACAACAGAGTAAGTAGCAGATCCCTATAATAAAATATACGCATTAAAAATGTAACTATCGATGATGCACGGTTAAAGGGGTCAAAAGTTAATAACCTCATTTGCAAATGTGCTTGCTGTATTCAGCACTAATCTGGTTCATGATCATTTTGCTGAAGGAATATTTACGACGTTAAGCTGAAGGGAACGAGATTGTTCCAAAACGGTGGTGCTGCGATGGTAAAAGCTTTGTCAGCTATTCCAATTCTCGTTCTTTGGGATCGTTAAAAATGGCAATTAGACGGATGTCTCAGATTTATTGGGTTTGACAGTGGGGTTAATGAATTAGCTACATATGGAATGTAAGAAGTTCAATAATAGTGTAGCGCAGATTTGCCAATAAGGATTTAATGGACGAACAGGGCCCTAATGTTAGATGATTTCTTCTTGCGTCGAGGGATGTGAGATTTGATTTTAGGTCTAGATTTGAGAATTCGTGACTGCAAGGATTCATACTCTTTGGTGTTTTCCGTAAAGTCACGTAGGTAAAATAAAGTAAATAATTTAGTTTTCATTTATTTTATGTACCTACGGTCAGAATGGTGGGTCCTGTGTGGTACATCCAGTAGAAATCAAAGAGCAGAATTAGAAATTTCGGTTAGTCTGTTTAGCGTTGCACTAGTCAATATACTTTAAGCCGTGTCGTAGTAGCTGAAAAGGAGTGGTAGAATTATAGCTTCCACAATTTACAGGCACAATAGATGGGACAACTTTTTTCCCGTGTGAAAACCCTATTTTTGATTAGATTTACTTTCATATGTGATCAATATGGGGTTGGAATGTAAGCTTTTAATCGATCAGTAAACCCAAGTATTTTAAACACTCCGTTTGTTAAATGATGTTCTTTCTCATATCTGTAATAGGTGAATGGAATGAAACGATGTTTGTTTTTTTGGGGGGCTTTAGGGGCAATTTTATTTATGAAAATTGATGTTGAATTAAGTCGAAATTATGTTGGAGATTCTGTTTGACTTCGTTTGGGGATTTATCAAATATCCGCATGACAAGTGTCATCAGCAAATTGATTTAATTCTGAGTGATTTAAGTTTAGTCCAAGATTGTTTCAATATAAAAACAGAATTGGGCCCAGCATGGAACCCTGTGGAACAGCCTTTGCTATATTAATATTTGTGGACGTGAGGTTATCACTTGTAGGAACAGGCTCCTTCATTACTGTTTGTATGAATATTGTTACATTCATTTTAAGGACCTTTTCCTATCGCCGTATATGCTCGCGTTACTCTGAGGAATTATTTTATTGTACTGTCTGAACATTTTAGCTGGCCAAGTCTTGTGATTAGAATATCTTAGTCAACAGTGTCAAAGGCTTTTACCAAGTCAAAGAATAGTGCACAGCAGTAGTGACCTTTATCCAGGGTACTGAAGAAAACAATAATAATACATCCATCGTAGCTGTGGTGGTGCAGGAATCCTCTCGAAAACCTGTTTACTGCGCAGGAGATTGTGACTTTTTAGGCAGCAGTTTATTTGTGATTTAACTTTTTATTCCCTCGAATATTTTAGCTTACTGGTAAAATAATAGATATTGGCCTATAATTATTCGGATCTTTTTGTAGCCATTTTTATACAATGTATGCATGTATGTTGACCTTCTTTCACACCGTATGTAGCCAACCGTGCTGATCGGAGGTGCGTAATGGACGAATGCGAGCGGATTACCACTCGAGTGGAAATGTACGTTTGGTGAGGTGAGAGGTTGAAAATGTTTGCGAGGGGGTTCATAGATTGGATCTGCTGCAGTCACAAGTGAAAACGCAGGCAAGTCATCTTCTCCCATGCATGACGAAGTCATAATTAATGCGAAGTTGAAGCAGCGCATCCAGTTCAAAAAGGAGACCCTAACGAGAAGTAGGGCCGAAGACTTTCGCTAAACACTTTGAGGTTTGGTGGCAGAAGGAGGAGGAGGAAGAAGAAGTGAGTGATGTGAATGGTGGTGCATCTGGAGACCTTTCCTCCACTTTCAAAGACTATAAATTTTGCTCACTACATCCCAGGCAAAATGGGGAGTGTCACGTATGCATACTGTAAATGCTTCAATATCTGTTAATAAAAATGATCGTTGTACAATGATCGAGGTGTTTAAGTTGTTTTTGCACGACCGATGCCATAGGTAAAGGCACAGACGGTCTGAGCGGGTCTGAGGGAGCCTAGGTGAGGGCGGCGGTGGAGATGTAGAGTCGCTGTGTGCGGAGACGCTGAGAGCAGAGCTGCCGAGTGCAGGATAAGCGAGGTGAAAGGTAAACAAGAGTGGGGAGAGGTTAAACACAAGTGACTGTATAGATAGTTATAAGAGTGCCTACAACTGGTGCAAGAATAGGCAAATAAAGTGTAAGCAGGTGAACTGTTCCAACGCGTCGGTGTGAGCAACTTTTCGAAGACACTACATTTGGTGCCACAAGTGCCAACGAACACTTCGCCCGTCATGTCCCGAGTCGGCGATTTAAACGTAATGACCCAGCTGTTGCGTCACCCGATGACGACGCCGAACTAAGGAAGGCGTCGTCCCCCTTCGAGCGCCCCGCTCTCGACGAACGTGCTCCAGTCGGCTCGGGAGTGCATGGCGAGCCCAGCCAAGCCACCTCCGCAGGAGCTGGGCTGGGCATCGCCGGGTCACCTGGGGGAGGGTTTGCTGTCGGCCGTTGGCCGCCGCTCATCTCTTTGAGCGGATGACTGCCGCGACTTCTACCGGACGGCAAACACGCTCTTCCCGCCGCTGTCATAACCGAGGCGACCGGAGCGCTGGACCTTCCCGCCATTTCGGGGTTTGCAGCCCCGAAATGGTGGGAAGGGCATTGAAAAATTTGATACTCCGACCGATGCTTCTGTTGTTGTGGAATGACTCATGCAGCCAGCTATGGCTACAGGATTTTGGTGTTACGTGTTATTTACGTAGTTTATTGTTAAAAATTCGGTCATAGTCCCTGTGCTCGCTGTTACGTTGCAATTATGGCTTTATTTTTTGGTGATTTTGCAAACTTTTTTTTGGTTTGGACATGTTTGTTTTGTTGTAGTACGGAGTTACACTCATGGCCTTAATCTAAGCTTTCTTGTGGTTGTTGTTGTTGTTGTTTGAATTGCATCCCACTGGGATTTTTTTGCACACAGCGTTGGTGCACGGTGCTTTTTTCAGGAATATTTTGCTGTTTTTTTAATGGATTTTCTGTTTCGCACAGTCAACACACAGTAGTCACTTGAAGATGTTTTTCTTGTTCATGTGTTTTAGTTGTTTTGTTGCGGTTGCACTCCGATTCAAGAGCCGAATGGCTCACAGGGCCATACCAAAATAAATAAAACTGAAAAACTGAAAAAACTTAACTCGTCCGCCATTCTGGGTCGAATCGGCATGCGCCGCAGCAGCCCGCAATCTTCCAAGGTGGAAATCCTTACTCTTTGGTTCTATTCGGTAAAGTCACGTAAGGTAAAAGACAAAATAACAAAATTCACGACGTTTCGGCCACAACACAAGTGGCCTTCATCAGGTGAAGGGGACCGTGCTGTCACGAAGACAGCGTCGGAGTAAAGAAAGTCAAGCCAGGTCGCGTCCTTTAAGCTGTGTGGGAGGAAACCAAACGTTTGACAAAGGAAACGTGAACACCAGTGGCATTTACATCTGTGGAATGTATAGAACCCGTGGCATCTATATATGCAGAAGGTGAAGAAACAGTGGCATCTACATCTGTAGAACATGAAGAACCATTTACATCTACATATGCACAACGTGAATAACAAGTGGCATCTACATCTGCAGAAGGTGAAAACCTAATGGCATCGACATCTGTAGAATATAAAGAACCAGTGGCATCTATCATCTGCAGAAAATGAAGAACCAGTGGCATCCACATCTGCAGAGCGTGAAGAACCGTTGGCATCTACGTCTACAGGCGATTATACAACGTTTAACGCCATTCTCCGTGTTTTTTGTACAGGCCATACAACATATATGGGGAGTCCCTGTACATTCAACAAGGCGGGGTAACAGCGATGGCAGCCCTGACAATGTTGAAATCCACCCCTGGCACGATGGTCCATAACTCACACTCATACTTTGATGTGACTCGGACTTTACCACGAATATGGTTTTGCGCTGAGCTTCCTTTCATCCATCCCAGGCCCTCTGTGGGCCCTCTACACACATCGCACGTTGTCCAGGTCACTATATATATGGGGAGTCCTGTACATTCAACAAGGCGGGGTAACAGCGATGGCAGCCCTGACAATGTTGAAATCCACCCCTGGCACGATGGTCCATAACTCACACTCATACTTTGATGTGACTCGGACTTTACCACGAATATGGTTTTGCGCTGAGCTTCCTTTCATCCATCCCAGGCCCTCTGTGGGCCCTCTACACACATCGCACGTTGTCCAGGTCACTATAGGAAGCAACCCTGGGGGCTAAGGTCACGTCAGTATGCCACCTCGGGTGCTACAGTGGCTAAGAGATGTTAACTACCTTCCATGGTATACAGGAGGTCGTGAGTTCCATCCAGACCCTGACGATGCCTGCTGCTGCTGTATATTTGGAGTATGTGTCTCTCTCTCATCATCACAGTGGAGATGTTACCTACCTCGCCTGGTATACAGGAGGTCGTGGGTTTGATCCCGACCCGTGACGATGCCTGCTGCTGCTGAATATTTGGAGTCTGCGTCTCTCTCTCTCATCATCACAGTGGTGAGGAGATTCTAGATTTGAAGCTTTCATGACTGCAAGGATCCATACTGTTTGGTTCTATTCGGTAAAGTCACGTAGGTAAAAAATAAAACAAAAAATAACGACGTTTCGGCCAAAACACAAGTGGCCTTCATCAGGTGAAGGGACCGCACTGTCCAGAGGACAGCGTTGGAGTGAATACAGCGTCCTTTAAGCTGTGTGGGAGGAAACCAAACGCTTTGACAAAGGAATTAGCATAAAATGCTGTAGAGGACCGGCACGGGGGGGGGGGGGGGGTTACAAATGTTGGTGTGAAGGGAAATAAGCTGCTGTGAAAGTTTAGGATACCACTACTTGAATAAATATACTGTACCATTGAAAATTGGTTTAATGTGAGTATGGATCCTTGCAGTCACGAAAGCTTCAAATCTAGAAGGTGGAAATCGTTCACCAAGTTCCAACTGCAAGTCAGTTCACTGCTGCGGGAGGAGATTGGACGGCTTTTCTTTGTCGATTCGAGGGCCGTCTACATCTCGGTGGGATGGACATCCCCCCGGGCCCTCGACGACGACTCGTTAGCCTATAGTGATAGGTTTTTACCCTTTTATCTGGCACAAAAACTGACACCTTTATACAAGGGATCATGTTTGCAATAACCACAACACAAGCAGTCAAAATGCAACCAAAAAGAGACAACTCTGATAATGATGATGGCACTGTCCATGAATTTGATTGGTCCACACCCGAGACAGCTTTTCTTAGAGCCTAGTCTCCACTGGTGTTAGACCAGATGACACCACAAGGCGTACAACTAAAAAAAAACGCGCACTGTCAGAGTTATTGAGAGCTCGGGGTAATCCTTTACACTATGAGACCTCCTTTGCCAGTAGCAAGATACAGTAATAGGTTTTTACCCTTTTATCTGGCACAAAAACTGACACCTTTATACAAGGGATCGTGTTTGCAATAACCACAACACAAGCAGTCAAAATGCAACCAAAAAGAGACAACTCTGATAATGATGATGGCACTGTCCTTGAATTTGATTGGTCCACACCCGAGAGACGGCTTTTCTTAGAGCCTAGTCTCCACTGGTGTTGGACCAGATGACACCACAAGGCGTACAACTCAAAGACAGCGCACTGTCAGCATCCCCGAGTCGGAATGGGACGGCTCCCGCGTGCACCTACACCGAGATGGCCGCTATTTTTATCACCCGTCTAATGTTCGGAGAAGATTCGACTCGGGAGTGATGCGCTCGATATACATCTGACCACCGCGTTCTCATTGAAGGACCACAGACGTGGCTTGGCCTCTCCTTGGAGAGATCTTCCCTCCTCAAAGATAGACATCGCACGTGGCATTCCGCAGTGTCGAGTGTGTGTATAGTAGTGTATAGTGTAGTGTATGGTATAGTGTATAGTGTAGTATATAGTAGTGTAGTGTATAGTAGTGTAGAGTATAGTAGTGTATAGTAGTGTAGTATCTAGTAGTGTAGTGTATAGTAGTGTAGTGTATAGTAGTGTAGAGTATAGTAGTGTATAGTAGTGCAGTGTATAGTAGTGCAGTGTATAGTAGTGCAGTGTATAGTAGTGTAGTGTGTAGTGTATAGTAGTGTATTGTATAGTAGTGTATAGTAGTATAGTGTATAGTCGTGAAGTGTATAGTAGTGTAGTGTACAGTGTAGTGTAAGTAGCGTAGTGTATAGTTGAGTGTACAGTGGCGTAGTAAATATGTATGTAATGATTCTCGAGTTATGATATTATTTCACACATTCATGCATATCTTGGCACACCGCCTGGGTGGACAAACATCTGGATTATAGTGCAGCGTTATGGTTTATTTTCCCTGCAAAGTCCATTCACGTGCCCATTGGTTCTGGAAGAACCAGTTGGGCCCCCCAACGTGTCAATGTTTTGATGTCCTCGGCAGCACTTTGCATAGCGCTGTCGACTGGAACGCGATCCCTCGCCTCACCGTCACGCACGGCTGCCGCCGATACTGCGAGATCGTTTGCATCGTGACCCCAAGAAACATGGGGAGGTGGTGGTGGTGGGGTGGTAGTCGGGTGGTGGGGGTGATGGTGGTAGTGGGGAGGGGAGGTGATGGTGGGGAGCGGAGGTGGTGGTGGGGTGGTGGGAGGTGGTGGTGGTGGGGAGGAGAGGTGGTGGTGGTGGGGAGGTGGTGGTGGGGTGGTGGTGGTGGGGAGGAGAGGTGGTGGGGAGGTGGTGGTGAGGAGGTGGTGGTGGTGGGGAGGTGGTGGTGGGGAGGTGGTGGTGGGGAGGTGGTGGTGGTGGGGAGGTGGTGGTGGTGGGGTGGTGGGGTGGTGGTGGTGGTGGGGTGGTGGTGGTGGTGGGGTGGTGGTGGGGTGGTGGTGGTGGGGTGGTGGTGGTGGGTGGTGGTGGGTGGTGGGTGGGGGTGGATGGTGGTGGGTGGGGGTGGTGGTGGTGGTGGGTGGGGGTGGTGGTGGTGGTGGGTGGTGGTGGTGGGGATGAGAGGTAGTGGCGGGGTGGAGTTGGTGGAGGTGGTGATGTGGGAGTAATCAGGGCTTTCCGAGTGCAGGCGGGTGGGGTGGTGATGTCGAGCGAGAGAGAGACGTACCGAAGATTCAACATCTCATTATTTTCGCCTCCTCCACCCCTCCGCTGGGCTCCTGTGTGAGTCTCTGTTCTCCGCCGTGCGAGAGAGACTCCGTTGCAGGTGAGCTTTTAGCGTTCCGCGCTCTGTTAACTGAAGCCCCAAACTAGTTACACGTTTTTCATGGAACGTAACTTTTTTCGCCGGTGTAAGTTCGGACACCGAAGAGACAGCACCATCATCACCAAGTCTTGTGTTCACCACAAACACACACATACACGCCGTAATTGATGTGAAACGATGATAATGGTGATAACAATATTCACGATGCACGACGCAAATACATCTTTCTCGCCGGGATGCCTTGTGGCTGACGGGTTTCGCCGCGGTGCCTATGAGATGTTAACTACCTCGCCTGGTATGCAGGAGGTCGTGGGTTCGATCTCGACCGCTAACGATGCCTGCTGCTGTATATTTGGAGTCTGTGTCTCTCTCTCATCATCATCACGGTGGCTAAGAGATGTTACCTACCTCGCCTGGTATTTAGGAGGTCGTGGGATCGATCTCGACCGCTGACGATGCCTGCTGCTGTATATTTGGAGTTTGCGTGTGGCTACAGGCATGGAGAGCCACACACTTACAAAGGGGACGCGTTGCCTGCGTGTTTTTTTTTAGGCTGTCATATCCACCGCAGCCACGCTAATGGTTGTCTTGTGTTGTGTGCTACTAAATAAATTTGCGTCCAACCAAGACCCACTATCTGAGAGAGTGAGACAGAGCGGAGGAGGGAGAGGGAGCCCTTGTCTGTAGCATCTGGAAGTTAAAGAAATACCGCTGATGACGAGACACTGGAATGTCAAAACTTGTCCAGAATTTGACCAGTGTTGAACCAATTCCGCCGTAAATTATTGACTCGCGAAAATTAATTGCGGCACGTGCGATGTTCATAACGTCTCCTTGCCACCGTGGCGCCCACGATCTCGTGCACACAAGGCGAGGTAGTTAACATCTCTTAGCCACTGTGAGGATGATGATGATGAGAGACAGACGCAGACTTCAAATATACAGCAGAAGGCATCATCAGGGTTGGGATCGAACCCATTAATTTCTGGATACCAGGCGAGGTAGTTAAGATCTCTTCACCATACTATTTGGTTCTATTCGGTAAAGTCATGTAGGTAAAAAATAAAACAACAAAAAATCACGACGTTTCGGCCACAACACAAGTGGCCTTCATCAGGTGAAGGGACCGTACTGTCCAGAGGACAGCGTTGGAGTGAAGACAGCCAAGCTCAGGTCGCGTCCTTTAAGCTGTGTGGGAGGAAACCAAACGCTTTGACAAAGGAATTAGCATAACATGCTGTAGAGGACCGGCACGGGGGGGGGGGGAGAGAGTTTACAAATGTTGGTGTGAAGGGAAATAAGCTGCTGTGAAAGTTTAGGATACCACTACTTGAATCAATATACTGTACCATTGAAAATTAGTTTAATGTTGGTATGATTTAGAACATCTTTCCAATGATTGCTTAATTTGAAACCATCTTCTCGGTTGAAATTGTCTGTGTTTGTAAATCTGAATTGCCTCGTGGACAAATCTCTGATAAAAACCCGTGGGTTTGCAGAGAACCTTGGAATCGGAGAAAACTATATCGTGATCACCCACAGCGTTGTAACAGTGATCAGCTACGGCAGAAGAATTCATTCTGCCGTGTTTCAAGTCTGATTTGTGCTCGCGAATTCGGTCAGAGACATGTCGTTTCGTCTCCCCAATATAGCAATCACCACAGGTACAGCTCAATTTGTAAACCCCGGGGTACTGTAAGTCAGGAATGACATCCTTCACGGATGGGATCAGGTCACGGATTTTGTGTACTGTATTGAACCGGACCAGGATCTTGTGTTTGTTTAGAATTTTGGAGATCTTTTTAGTAACGCCTGCTATATATGGTAGTGTGATGTTTTTGATCGGAGTATCAAGTGGTTGTTTCTGTATGGAGGGAGAAACAGCTTGGCGGATGGTACGGTCAGAGTATCCGTTCCTCTTGAGGGCCAGATGTACATGTTTTAATTCACTGGTCAGGTGGTGTTGGTCCGAAATGCAATAAGCCCTGTGGTATAACGTTTTGATGAGATAATTATTTTGAGTCGGGTGGTGGTGGGAATCAGGTTTCAAGTAGGAATCTGTGTGGGTAGGTTTTCCTGTAGACAGAATGTCCCAATGAGCCATCAGGTCTCCTCTCAAACAGAACATCCAAGAATGGTAACTTGCCATCATTCTCCACTTCCATGGTGAATTTGATGGCGGGATGTCTCGAATTGATGTGGTCTAGGAAAAGGTTCAAAGCTGAGAGGCCATGTGGCCAAATGACGAAAGTGTCGTCTACATATCTCTTCCACAGGGAAGGTCTGAGGGTGGAAGTCTGGATGGCGTCTGATTCAAATTTCTCCATGAAAACATTGTCTATCACTCGTGACAAGGGGGATCCCATGGGGGTACCCTCATTTTGTTTGTAGAAGGTGCCATTCCAAGTAAAGTAGGTATTGTGAGGCAGTGCCTAACCAGCACAGGTGTATCAGGGTCTAGTCCATGTTGGACCAAATTTTAAATTATTTTAATGGTATCAGGTACTGGGACCTTGGTGAACAAAGAGACCACATCGAAGCTGACAAGGATATCGTCAGGGGACAGTACAACGTCTTTGACCATAGAGACCAATTGGGCTGAGTTAAGTACTTCTGAGGAGGTCTTGCCAGTGAAAGGCAGCAAGGTATCTGACAGAAAATGGGCTAGTCTATAGGTAGGGGAGTTGATCGTGGATACCATGGGTCGTAGTGGGGTGCCTTCTTTATGAATCTTTGGAAGACCATAGAATCTAGGGGGTCTTGCAGCAGAAGGTTTTAGGGAGGGACGTTTAGTTGGTTCGATTAGGGAGGTCGAACTTGTGATGATCTTGTTGGTTTTTATCGTTAGGCTATTAGTAGGGTCATTTTTATTTATTGAGTAACTTCCATCGTTGAGCAGGTTCTGGATTTTGTTGTTGTATGAATCTTTATCCATAATTACAGTAGCGTTGCCTTTGTCGGCTGAGAGGATGACTATATCATTTCTGTTTTTAAAATTCGCGAGTTCAGAGCGTTCATTTTTGCTGATGTTGCTAATGGGTTTCTTAGCATTCTTAAGAATAGTGGCTATTTCAGCTCTCACAACGTCTGCTTGGATGTGTCCTACGACTTTGAGGGCTACATCGACCTGAGAGATGATATCATCTACAGGTATATGTTTTGGGGTGACAGCAAAATTTAGCCCTCTAGCCAGTACTGTTTTCAGATTGTCCGAAATCGGGGTGCTACTCTGATTAATGACGATTTTGTTAACGTCTAGTTTTGTTATATGTGGGACTGGGTTCTCCTTTGATAGGTGGTTGAATTAAGAAATCAGGTTAGCTTTGCATTTGACTGATAGTGAATCAGCAGAAGAAGCAGTCATGTTGTCTGCGTGGTTCCAATCAGAAGGTGACATTTTTTGTATTAACATTAAATGAGCTTGTAGGAGCGTCCTGTCTAAAGTATCGAGTTCAAATCGGAGTAGCCTTATCCTCTCTGAGATTAAAGATAGGCTGGCCTTAAACAGAATCTGTTTAGAATTCGGTGAAGATACAGCAGCAGAAGTGAGTGTGAAAGCAATGACTTACAGTACCCCCCGGGGTTTACAAATTGAGCTGCACCTGTGGTGATTGCTATATCGGGGAGACGAAACGACATGTCTCTGACCGAATTCGCGAGCACAAATCAGACTTGAAACACGGCAGAACGAATTTTTCTGCCGTAGCGTATCACTGTTGCAACGCTGTGGGTGATCACGATATAGTTTTCTCCGATACCAAGGTTCTCTGCAAACCCACGGGTTTTTATCAGAGATTTGTCCACGAGGCAATTCAGATTTACAAACACAGACACAATTTCAACCGAGAAGATGGTTTCAAATTAACCAATCATTGGAAAGATGTTCTAAATCATACCAAACATTAAACTAATTTTCAATGGTACAGTATATTTATTCAAGTAGTGGCATCCTAAACTTTCACAGCAGCTTATTTCCCTTCACACCAACATTTGTAACCCCCCCCCCCCTCCCCGTGCCGGTCCTCTGCAGCATGTTATGCTAATTCCTTTGTCAAAGCGTTTGGTTTCCTCCCACACAGCTTAAAGGACGCGACCTGAGCTTGGCTGTCTTCACTCCAACGCTGCCCTCTGGACAGTACAGTCCCTTCACCTGATGAAGGCCACTTGTGTTGTGGCCGAAACGTCGTTATTTTTTGTTTTATTTTTTACCTACGTGACTTTACCGAATAGAACCAAAGAGTATGGATCCTTGCAGTCACGAAAGCTTCAAATCTAGAATCTCCTCACCACTGTGATGATGAGAGAGAGAGACGCAGACTCCAAATATTCAGCAGCAGCAGGCATCATCACGGGTCGGGATCAAACCCACGACCTCCTGTATACCAGGCGAGGTAGGTAACATCTCCACTGTGATGATGAAAGAGAGACACAGACTCCAAATATACTGCAGCAGCAGGCATCGTCAGGGTCTGGATGGAACTCACGACCTCCTGTATACCATGGAAGGTAGTTAACATCTCTTAGCCACTGTAGCACCCGAGGTGGCATACTGACGTGACCTTAGCCCCCAGGGTTGCTTCCTAGAGTGAACTGGCACAACGTGCGATGTGTGTAGAGGGCCCACAGAGGGGCTGGGATGGATGAAAGGAAGCTCAGCGCAAAACCATATTCGTGGTAAAGTCCGAGTCACATCAAAGTATGAGTGTGAGTTATGGACCATCGTTACCAGGGGTGGATTTCAACATTGTCAGGGCTGCCATCGCTGTTACCCCGCCTTGTTGAATGTACAGGGACTCCCCATGTATGTTGTATGGCCTGTACAAATAAAACGGGGAATGGCGTTAAACGTTGTATAATCGCCTGTAGACGTAGATGCCAACGGTTCTTCACGTTCTGCAGATGTAGATACCACCGGTTCTTCACGTTCTGCAGATGTGGATGCCACTGGTTCTTCATTTTCTGCAGGTGATAGATGCCACTGGTTCTTTATATTCTGCAGATGTAGATGCCATTGGGTTTTCACCTTCTGCAGACGTAGATGCCACTTGTTATTCACGTTGTGCTGATGTAGATGTAAATGGTTCTTCATGTTCTACAGATGTAGATGCCACTGTTTCTTCACCTTCTGCATATATAGATGCCACGGGTTCTTTGCATTCCACAGATGTAGATGCCACTGGTGTTCACGTTTGCAGATGAAGATGTCACTTGTTCTTCACCTGCTGCAGATGTAGTTGCCACTGGTTCTTCACGTTCTGCAGATGGAGATGCAACTGGTTCTTCACCTTCTGCAGATGTAGATGCCACTGGTTCTTCACGTTTTGCAGATGTAGATGCCAATGGTTCTTCACGTTCTGCAGATGTGGATGCCACTGGTTCTTCATATTCTGCCGATGTAGATGCCACCGGTTCTTCATGTTCTGCAGGTGTGGATGCCACTGGCTTTTCACGTTCTGAAGATGTAGATGCCACTGGTTTTTCATTTTCTGCAAATGAAAGATGCCACTGGTTCTTTATATTCTGCAGATGTAGATGCCATTGGTTTTTCACCTTCTGCAGACGTAGATGCTACTGGTTCTTCAGCTTCTGTAGATGAAGATTCCACTGGTTCTTCACGTTGTTCAGATGTAGATGTCACTGGTTCTTCAGCTTCTGCAGATGTAGATGCCACTGGTTCTTACATTCCACAGATGTAGATGCCACTGGTTTTTCACGTTCTGAAGATGTAGATGCTACTGTTTGTTCACGTTTGCAGATGAAGATGCCAGGGTTGTGAGACACTGGATAGTGATACACTGGGTCGGGAGACACTGGGTAGTGAGACACTGGGTAGTGAGACACGGGTAGTGAGACACTGGGTAGTGAGACACTGGGTAGTTACACACTGGGTAGTGAGACACTGGGTAGTGAGACACCGGTAGTGAGACACTGGGTAGTGAGACGCTGGGTAGTGAGACGCTGGGTAGTGAGACACTGGGTAGTGAGACACTCGTAGTGAGACACTGGTAGCGAGACACTGGGTAGTGAGACAGTGGGTAGTGAGACACTGGGTAGTGAGACACTGGGGTAGTGAGACACTGGGTAGTGACACACTGGGTAGTGAGATTTTGGGTAGTGAGACACTGGGTAGTGAGACACTGGGTAGTGAGACACGGGGTAGTGAGGCACTGGGTAGTGAGACACTCCTAGTGAGACACTGGTAGTGAGACACTGGGTAGTGAGACACTGGGTAGTGAGACACTGGGGTAGTGAGACACTGGTAGTGGGACACTGCTTGTGAGACACTGGGTAGTGAGACACTGGGTAGTGAGACACTGGGTAGTGAGACACTTGGGCAGTGAGACGACACTGGGTAGTGAGACACTGGGTAGTGAGACACTGGTAGTGGGACACTTGGTAGTGAGACACTCGGTAGTGAGACACTGGGTAGTGATACACCGGGTAGTGAGACACTGGGTAGTGAGACACTGGTAGTGGGACACTGGGTAGTGAGACACTGGGTGGTGAGACACTGGGTAGTGAGACACTGGGTAGTGAGACACTGGGTAGTGATACACCGGGTAGTGAGACGCTGGGTTGTGAGACACTGGTAGTGAGACACTGGGTAGTGAGACACTGGTAGTGAGACACTGGGTAGTGAGACACAGGTAGTGAGACACTGGGGTAGTGAGACACTGCTTGTGAGACGCTGGGTAGTGAGACACTGGGTAGTGAGACACAGGTAGTGAGAAACTGGGGTAGTGAGACACTGGTAGTGAGACACTGGGTAGTGAGACCCTGTTAGTGAGAAACTGGTAGTGAGACACTGGGTAGTGAGACACTGGGTAGTGAGACACTTGGGCAGTGAGACACTGGGTAGTGAGACACTGGGGTAGTGAGACACTGCTATTGAGACACTGGGTTGTGAGACACTGGGTAGTGAGACACCTGGTAGTGAGACACTGCTAGTGAGACACTGGGTAGTGAGACACTGGGTAGTGAGACACTGGGGGAGTGAGACACTGGGGTAGTGAGACACTGGGTAGTGAGACAGTGGGTAGTGAGACACTCGTAGTGAGATACTGGTAGTGAGGCACTGGGTAGTGAGACACCTGGTAGTGAGAAACTGGTATTGAGACACTGGGTAGTGAGACACTGGGTAGTGAGACACTTGGGCAGTGAGACACTGGGGTAGTGAGACACTGCTATTGAGACACTGGGTAGTGAGACACTGGGTAGTGAGACACTGCTAGTGAGACACTGGGTAGTGAGACACTGGGGTAGTGAGACACTGGATAGTGAGACAGTGGGTAGTGAGACACTGGGTAGTGAGACACTGTTAGTGAGAAACTGGTAGTGAGACACTGGGTAGTGAGACACTGGGTAGTGAGACACTCGGTAGTGAGACACTGGGTAGTGATACACCGGGTAGTGAGACGCTGGGTTGTGAGACACTGGTAGTGAGACACTGGGTAGTGAGACACTGGGTAGTGACACACTGGGTAGTGAGACACTGGGTAGTGAGACACTGGGTAGTGAGACACAGGTAGTGAGACACAGGGGTAGTGAGACACTGCTTGAGAGACGCTGGGTAGTGAGACACTGGGTAGTTAGACACTGGGTAGTGAGACACGGCGTAGTGAGACACTGGGTAGTGCGACACTGGGTAGTGAGACACTGCTAGTGAGACACTGGGTAGTGCGATACTGGGTAGTCAGACACTGCTAGTGAGACACTGGGTAGTGAGACACTGGGTAGTGAGACATTGCTAGTGAGACACTGGGTAGTGAGACACTGCTAGTGAGACACTGGGTAGTGATACACTGGGTAGTGAGACGCTGGGTAGTGAGACACTGGTAGTGAGACACTGGGTAGTGAGACACTGGGTAGTGAGGCACTGGTAGTGAGACACTGGGTAGTGAGACACTGGGTAGTGAGACACTGGTAGTGAGACAGTGCTTGTGAGACACTGGGTAGTGAGACACTGGGTAGTGAGACACTGGGTAGTGAGGCACTGGTAGTGAGACACTGGGTAGTGAGACACTGGGTAGTGAGACACTGGGTAGTGAGACACAGGTAGTCAGACACTGGGGTAGTGAGACACTGCTAGTGAGACACTGGTTAGTGAGACACTGGGTAGTGAGACACTGCTAGTGAGACACTGGGTAGTGAGACTCTGGGTAGTGAGACACTGGGTAGTGAGACACTGGGGTAGTGAGGCACAGAGTAGTGAGACACTGCTAGTGAGACACTGGGTAGTGAGACACTGGGTAGTGAGACACTGGGGTAGTGAGACACTGGGGTAGTGAGACACTGGGTAGTGAGACAGTCGTAGTGAGATACTGGGTAGTGAGACACTGGGTAGTGACACACTGGGGTAGTGAGACACTGCTAGTGAGACACTGGGTAGTGAGACACTGCTAGTGAGACACTGGGTAGTGAGACACTGCTAGTGAGACACTGGCTAGTGAGACTCTGGGTAGTGAGACGCTGGGTAGTGAGACACTGGGTAGTGAGACACTGGGTAGTGAGACACTGCTAGTGAGACACTGGGTAGTGAGACACTGGGGTAGTGAGGCACTGGGGTAGTGAGACACTGGGTAGTGAGACACTTGGTAGTGAGACACTGGGGTAGTGAGACACAGGGTAGTGAGACACTGCTAGTGAGACACTTGGTAGTGAGACACTGCTATTGAGACACTGGGTAGTGAGACACTGGGTAGTGAGACACTGGGGTAGTGAGACACTGGGTAGTGAGACACTGGGAAGTGAGACACTGGGGTAGTGAGACACTGCTAGTGAGACACAGATAGTGAGACACTGGGTAGTGAGACACTGGGTAGTGAGACATTGGATAGTGACACACTGCTAGTGAGACACTGGGTAGTGAGACACTGGGTAATGAGACACAGGTAGTGAGACACTGGGTAGTGAGACACTGCTAGTGAGACACTGGGTAGTGAGACACTGCTATTGAGACACTGGGTAGTGAGACACTGGGTAGTGAGATACTGGGTAGTGAGACACTGCTAGTGAGACACTGGGTAGTGAGACACTGCTACTGAGACACTGGGTAGTTAGAAACTGGGTAGTGAGACACTGGGTAGTGAGACACTGCTAGTGAGACACTGGGTAGTGAGACACTGGGTAGTGAGACACTGCTATTGAGACACTGGGTAGTGAGACACTGGGGTAGTGAGACACTGGATAGTGAGACAGTGGGTAGTGAGACACTGCTAGTGAGACACTGGGTAGTGAGACACTGGGTAGTGAGACACTGGGGTAGTGAGACACTGCTAGTGAGACACTGGGTAGTGAGACACAGGTAGTGAGACACTGGGGTAGTGAGACACTGGGTAGTGAGACACTGGGGTAGTGAGACACAGGTAGTGAGACACTGGGGTAGTGAGACACTGGGTAGTGAGACACTGGGTAATGAGACACTGCTCGTGAGACGCTGGGTAGTGAGACACTGGGTAGTGAGACACAGGTAGTGAGACACTGGGGTAGTGAGACACTGGGTAGTGAGACACTGGGTAGTGAGACACTGTTAGTGAGACACTGGGTAGTGAGACACTGGGTAGTGAGACACTGGGTAGTGATACACCGGGTAGTGAGACGCTGGGTTGTGAGACACTGGTAGTGGGACACTGGGTAGTGAGACACTGGGTAGTGACACACTGGGTAGTGAGACACTGGGTAGTGAGACACTGGGTAGTGAGACACAGGGGTAGTGAGACACTGCTTGAGAGACACTGGGTAGTGAGACACTGCTAGTGAGACACTGGGTAGTGAGAAACTGGTAGTGAGACACTGGGTAGTGAGACACTGGTAGTGGGACACTGCTTGTGAGACACTGGGTAGTGAGACACTGGTAGTGGGACACTGCTTGTGAGACACTGGGTAGTGAGACACTGGGTAGTGAGACACTGGTAGTGAGACACTGGGGTAGTGAGACACTGGGTAGTGAGACACTGGGTAGTGAGAAACTGGGTAGTGAGACACTGGTAGTGGGACACTGCTTGTGAGACACTGGGTAGTGAGACACTGGTAGTGGGACACTGCTTGTGAGACACTGGGTAGTGAGACACTGGGTAGTGAGACACTGCTAGTAAGACAATGGGTAGTGAGACTCTGGGTAGTGAGACACTGGGTAGTGACACACTGGGTAGTGACACACTGCATAGTGAGACACTGCTAGTGAGACACTGGGTAGTGAGACACTGGGTAGTGAGACACTGGTAGTGAGACACTGGGTAGTGAGACACTGGGTAGTGAGACACAGGTAGTGAGACACAGGGGTAGTGAGACACTGCTTGAGAGACGCTGGGTAGTGAGACACTGGGTAGTTAGACACTGGGTAGTGAGACACGGCGTAGTGAGACACTGGGTAGTGCGACACTGGGTAGTGAGACACTGCTAGTGAGACACTGGGTAGTGCGATACTGGGTAGTCAGACACTGCTAGTGAGACACTGGGTAGTGAGACACTGGGTAGTGAGACATTGCTAGTGAGACACTGGGTAGTGAGACACTGCTAGTGAGACACTGGGTAGTGATACACTGGGTAGTGAGACGCTGGGTAGTGAGACACTGGTAGTGAGACACTGGGTAGTGAGACACTGGGTAGTGAGGCCCTGGTAGTGAGACACTGGGTAGTGAGACACTGGGTAGTGAGACACTGGTAGTGAGACACTGGGTAGTGAGACACTGGGTAGTGAGACACTGGGTAGTGAGGCACTGGTAGTGAGACACTGGGTAGTGAGACACTGGGTAGTGAGACACTGGGTAGTGAGACACAGGTAGTCAGACACTGGGGTAGTGAGACACTGCTAGTGAGACACTGGGTAGTGAGACACTGGGTAGTGAGACACTGGGTAGTGAGACACTGGGTAGTGAGACACTGGTAGTGGGACACTGCTATTGAGACACTGGGTAGTGAGACACTGCTAGTGAGACACTGGGTAGTGAGACTCTGGGTAGTGAGACACTGGGTAGTGAGACACTGGGGTAGTGAGGCACAGGGTAGTGATACACTGCTAGTGAGACATTTGGTAGTGAGACACTGGGTAGTGAGAGACTGGGTAGTGAGACACTGGGTAGTGAGACACTGGTAGTGAGACACTGGGTAGTGAGACACTGGGTAGTGAGACACTGGGTAGTGAGACACAGGTAGTCAGACACTGGGGTAGTGAGACACTGCTAGTGAGACACTGGTTAGTGAGACACTGGGTAGTGAGACACTGGGTAGTGAGACACTCGGTAGTGAGACACTTGGGCAGTGAGACACTGGGTAGTGAGACACTGGGTAGTGAGACACTGGTAGTGGGACACTGCTATTGAGACACTGGGTAGTGAGACACTGCTAGTGAGACACTGGGTAGTGAGACTCTGGGTAGTGAGACACTGGGTAGTGAGACACTGGGGTAGTGAGGCACAGGGTAGTGATACACTGCTAGTGAGACATTTGGTAGTGAGACACTGGGTAGTGAGAGACTGGGTAGTGAGACACTGGGTAGTGAGACACTGGGGTAGTGAGACACTGGGTAGTGAGACAGTCGTAGTGAGATACTGGGTAGTGAGACACTGGGTAGTGACACACTGGGGTAGTGAGACACTGCTAGTGAGACACTGGGTAGTGAGACACTGCTAGTGAGACACTGGGTAGTGAGACACTGCTAGTGAGACACTGGCTAGTGAGACTCTGGGTAGTGAGACGCTGGGTAGTGAGACACTGGGTAGTGAGACACTGGGTAGTGAGACACTGCTATTGAGACACTGGGTAGTGAGACACTGGGTAGTGAGACACTGGGGTAGTGAGGCACTGGGGTAGTGAGACACTGGGTAGTGAGACACTTGGTAGTGAGACACTGGGGTAGTGAGACACAGGGTAGTGAGACACTGCTAGTGAGACACTTGGTAGTGAGACACTGCTATTGAGACACTGGGTAGTGAGACACTGGGTAGTGAGACACTGGGGTAGTGAGACACTGGGTAGTGAGACACTGGGAAGTGAGACACTGGGGTAGTGAGACACTGCTAGTGAGACACAGATAGTGAGACACTGGGTAGTGAGACACTGGGTAGTGAGACATTGGATAGTGACACACTGCTAGTGAGACACTGGGTAGTGAGACACTGGGTAATGAGACACAGGTAGTGAGACACTGGGTAGTGAGACACTGCTAGTGAGACACTGGGTAGTGAGACACTGCTATTGAGACACTGGGTAGTGAGACACTGGGTAGTGAGATACTGGGTAGTGAGACACTGCTAGTGAGACACTGGGTAGTGAGACACTGCTACTGAGACACTGGGTAGTTAGAAACTGGGTAGTGAGACACTGGGTAGTGAGACACTGCTAGTGAGACACTGGGTAGTGAGACACTGGGTAGTGAGACACTGCTATTGAGACACTGGGTAGTGAGACACTGGGGTAGTGAGACACTGGATAGTGAGACAGTGGGTAGTGAGACACTGCTAGTGAGACACTGGGTAGTGAGACACTGGGTAGTGAGACACTGGGGTAGTGAGACACTGCTAGTGAGACACTGCTAGTGAGACACTGGGTAGTGAGTCACAGGTAGTGAGACACTGGGGTAGTGAGACAGTGGGTAGTGAGACACTGGGGTAGTGAGACACAGGTAGTGAGACACTGGGGTAGTGAGACACTGGGTAGTGAGACACTGGGTAGTGAGACACTGCTCGTGAGACGCTGGGTAGTGAGACACTGGGTAGTGAGACACAGGTAGTGAGACACTGGGGTAGTGAGACACTGGGTAGTGAGACACTGGGTAGTGAGACACTGTTAGTGAGAAACTGGTAGTGAGACACTGGGTAGTGAGACACTGGGTAGTGAGACACTGGGTAGTGAGACACTGGGTAGTGATACACCGGGTAGTGAGACACTGCTTGAGAGACACTGGGTAGTGAGACACTGCTAGTGAGACACTTGGTAGTGAGAAACTGGTAGTGAGACACTGGGTAGTGAGACACTGGTAGTGGGACACTGCTTGTGAGACACTGGGTAGTGAGACACTGGTAGTGGGACACTGCTTGTGAGACACTGGGTAGTGAGACACTGGGTAGTGAGACACTGGGGTAGTGAGACACTGGGTAGTGAGACACTGGGTAGTGAGACACTGGTAGTGGGACACTGCTTGTGAGACACTGGGTAGTGAGACACTGTTAGTGGGACACTGCTTGTGAGACACTGGGTAGTGAGACACTGGGTAGTGAGACACTGCTAGTAAGACAATGGGTAGTGAGACTCTGGGTAGTGAGACACTGGGTAGTGACACACTGGGTAGTGACACACTGCGTAGTGAGACACTGCTAGTGAGACACTGGGTAGTGAGACACTGCTAGTGAGACACTGGGTAGTGAGACTCTGGGTAGTCAGACGCTGGGTAGTGAGACACTGGGTAGTGAGACACTGCTAGTGAGACACTGGGTAGTGAGACACTGCTAGTGAAACACTGCGTTGTGAGATACTGTGTATTGAGACACTTGGTAGTGAGACACTGGGTAGTGAGACACTGCTAGTGAGACACTGGGGTAGTGAGACACTGGGTAGTGTGACACTGGGGTAGTGAGACACTGCTAGTGAGACACAGACAGTGAGACACTGGGTAGTGAGACACTGGGTAGTGAGACACTGCTAGTGAGACACTGGGTAGTGAGACACTAGGTAGTGAGACACAGGTAGTGAGACACTGGGTAGTGAGACACTGCTAGTGAGACACAGGTAGTGAGACACTGGGTAGTGAGACACTGGGTAGTGAGACACTGGGTAGTGACACACTGCTAGTGAGACACTGGGTAGTGAGACGCTTGGTAGTGATACACTGGGTAGTGAGACACTGGTAGTGAGACACTGCTAGTGAGACACTGGGTAGTGAGACACTGGGTAGTGAGACACTCCTAGTGAGACACTGGGTAGTGAGACACTGCTAGTGAGACACTGGGATAGTGAGACGCTGGGTAGTGAGATGTTGGGTAGTGAGACACTGGGTAGTGAGACACTGCTACTGAGACACTGGGTAGTGACAAACTGGGTAGTGAGACACTGGGTAGTGAGACACTGCTAGTGAGACACTGGGTAGTGAGACACTGGGTAGTGAGACACTGGGTAGTGAAACACTGGGGTAGTGAGACGCTGGGTAGTCAGACACTGGGTAGTGAGACACTGGGTAGTGACACGCTGGGTAGTGAGACACTGCTAGTGAGACACTGAGTAGTGTGACACTGGGTAGTGAGACACTGCTAGTGAGACACTGGGTAGTGAGACACTGCTAGTGAGACGCTGGGTAGTGAGACGCTGGGTAGTGAGACACTGGGTAGTGAGACACTGGGTAGTGAGACACTGGGTAGTGAGACACTGCTAGTGAGACACTGGGGTAGTGAGACGCTTGGTAGTGAGACACTGCTAGTGAGACACTGGTTAGTGAGACACTGCTAGTGAGACACTGGGTAGTGAGACACTGCTAGTGAGACACTGGATAGTGAGACACTGGGTAGTGAGACACTGCTAGTGAGACACTGGGTATTGAGACACTGCTAGTGAGACACTGGGATAGTGAGACGCTGGGTAGTGAGACGCTGGGTAGTGAGACACTGGGTAGTGAGACACTGCTACTGAGACACTGGGTTGTGATAAACTGGGTAGTGAGACACTGGGTAGTGAAACACTGGGTAGTGAGACACTGGGTAGTGAGACACTGAGTAGTGAGACACTGCTAGTGAGACACTGGGTAGTGAAACACTGGGGTAGTGAGACACTGGGTAGTGAGACACTGGGTAGTGAGACACTGGGTGGTGAGACACTGGGTAGTGACACACTGGGTAGTGAGACACTGCTAGTGTGACAC
This sequence comes from Petromyzon marinus, assembly GCF_048934315.1. Lineage (NCBI taxonomy): Eukaryota > Metazoa > Chordata > Hyperoartia > Petromyzontiformes > Petromyzontidae > Petromyzon > Petromyzon marinus. The sequence goes on from NW_027423124.1 coordinate 34,818, forward strand.
TGGGTAGTGAGACACTGGGTAGTGAGACACTGGGTAGTGAGACACTGCTAGTGAGACACTGAGTAGTGAGACACTGGGTAGTGAGACACTGGGTAGTGAGACAGCGGGGTAGTGAGACACAGGTAGTGAGACACTGGGGAGTGAGACACTGGGTAGGGAGTCACTGCTAGTGAGACACTGCTAGTGAGACATTGGGGTAGTGAGACACTGTGTAGTTAGACACTGGGTAGTGAGACGCTGGGTAGTGAGACACTGGTAGTGAGACACTGGGTTGTGAGACACTGGGTAGTGAGACACTGCTAGTGAGACATTGGGGTAGTGAGACACTGTGTAGTTAGACACTGGGTAGTGAGACACTGGGGAGTGAGACACTGGGTAGGGAGACACTGCTAGTGAGACACTGCTAGTGAGACATTGGGCTAGTGAGACACTGTGTAGTTAGACACTGGGTAGTGAGACGCTGGGTAGTGAGACACTAGTAGTGAGACACTGGGTTGTGAGACACTGGGTAGTGAGACACTGCTAGTGAGACATTGGGGTAGTGAGACACTGTGTAGTTAGACACTGGGTAGTGAGACACTGGGTAGTGAGACACTGGGTAGTGAGACACTGCTATTGAGACACTGGGTAGTGAGACACTGCTAGTGAGACACTGCTAGTGAGACACTGGGTAGTGAGACACAGGTAGTGAGACACTGGGGTAGTGATACACTGGGTAGTGAGACACTGGGGTAGTGAGACACAGGTAGTGAGACACTGGGGTAGTGAGACACTGGGTAGTGAGACGCTGGGTAGTGAGACACTGGGTAGTGAGACACTGCTACTGAGACACTGGGTTGTGATAAACTGGGTAGTGAGACACTGGGTAGTGAAACACTGGGTAGTGAGACACTGGGTAGTGAGACACTGAGTAGTGAGACACTGCTAGTGAGACACTGGGTAGTGAAACACTGGGGTAGTGAGACACTGGGTAGTGAGACACTGGGTGGTGAGACACTGGGTAGTGACACACTGGGTAGTGAGACACTGCTAGTGTGACACTGGGTAGTGAGACACTGGGTAGTGAGACACTGGGTAGTGAGACACTGCTAGTGAGACACTGAGTAGTGAGACACTGGGTAGTGAGACACTGGGTAGTGAGACACCGGGGTAGTGAGACACAGGTAGTGAGACACTGGGGAGTGAGACACTGGGTAGGGAGTCACTGCTAGTGAGACACTGCTAGTGAGACATTGGGGTAGTGAGACACTGTGTAGTTAGACACTGGGTAGTGAGACGCTGGGTAGTGAGACACTGGTAGTGAGACACTGGGTTGTGAGACACTGGGTAGGGAGACACTGCTAGTGAGACACTGCTAGTGAGACATTGGGCTAGTGAGACACTGTGTAGTTAGACACTGGGTAGTGAGACGCTGGGTAGTGAGACACTAGTAGTGAGACACTGGGTTGTGAGACACTGGGTAGTGAGACACTGCTAGTGAGACATTGGGGTAGTGAGACACTGGGGTAGTGAGACACTGGATAGTGAGACAGTGGGTAGTGAGACACTGCTAGTGAGACACTGGGTAGTGAGACACTGGGTAGTGAGACACTGGGGTAGTGAGACACTGCTAGTGAGACACTGGGTAGTGAGACACTGCTAGTGAGACACTGGATAGTGAGACACTGGGTAGTGAGACACTGCTAGTGAGACACTGGGTATTGAGACACTGCTAGTGAGACACTGGGATAGTGAGACGCTGGGTAGTGAGACGCTGGGTAGTGAGACACTGGGTAGTGAGACACTGCTACTGAGACACTGGGTTGTGATAAACTGGGTAGTGAGACACTGGGTAGTGAAACACTGGGTAGTGAGACACTGGGTAGTGAGACACTGAGTAGTGAGACACTGCTAGTGAGACACTGGGTAGTGAAACACTGGGGTAGTGAGACACTGGGTAGTGAGACACTGGGTAGTGAGACACTGGGTGGTGAGACACTGGGTAGTGACACACTGGGTAGTGAGACACTGCTAGTGTGACACTGGGTAGTGAGACACTGGGTAGTGAGACACTGGGTAGTGAGACACTGCTAGTGAGACACTGAGTAGTGAGACACTGGGTAGTGAGACACTGGGTAGTGAGACACCGGGGTAGTGAGACACAGGTAGTGAGACACTGGGGAGTGAGACACTGGGTAGGGAGTCACTGCTAGTGAGACACTGCTAGTGAGACATTGGGGTAGTGAGACACTGTGTAGTTAGACACTGGGTAGTGAGACGCTGGGTAGTGAGACACTGGTAGTGAGACACTGGGTTGTGAGACACTGGGTAGTGAGACACTGCTAGTGAGACATTGGGGTAGTGAGACACTGTGTAGTTAGACACTGGGTAGTGAGACACTGGGGAGTGAGACACTGGGTAGGGAGACACTGCTAGTGAGACACTGCTAGTGAGACATTGGGCTAGTGAGACACTGTGTAGTTAGACACTGGGTAGTGAGACGCTGGGTAGTGAGACACTAGTAGTGAGACACTGGGTTGTGAGACACTGGGTAGTGAGACACTGCTAGTGAGACATTGGGGTAGTGAGACACTGTGTAGTTAGACACTGGGTAGTGAGACACTGGGTAGTGAGACACTGGGTAGTGAGACACTGCTATTGAGACACTGGGTAGTGAGACACTGGGGTAGTGAGACACTGGATAGTGAGACAGTGGGTAGTGAGACACTGCTAGTGAGACACTTGGTAGTGAGACACTGGGTAGTGAGACACTGGGGTAGTGAGACACTGCTAGTGAGACACTGCTAGTGAGACACTGGGTAGTGAGACACAGGTAGTGAGACACTGGGGTAGTGATACACTGGGTAGTGAGACACTGGGGTAGTGAGACACAGGTATTGAGACACTGGGGTAGTGAGACACTGGGTAGTGAGACACTGGGTAGTGAGACACTGCTTGTGAGACGCTGGGTAGTGAGACACTGGGTAGTGAGACACAGGTAGTGAGACACTGGGGTAGTGAGACACTGGGTAGTGAGACACTGGGTAGTGAGACACTGTTAGTGAGAAACTGGTAGTGAGACACTGGGTAGTGAGACACTGGGTAGTGAGACACTCGGTAGTGAGACACTGGGTAGTGATACACCGGGTAGTGAGACGCTGGGTTGTGAGACACTGGTAGTGGGACACTGGGTAGTGAGACACTGGGTAGTGACACACTGGGTAGTGAGACACTGGGTAGTGAGACACTGGGTAGTGAGACACAGGTAGTGAAACACAGGGGTAGTGAGACACTGCTTGAGAGACACTGGGTAGTGAGACACTGCTAGTGAGACACTGGGTAGTGAGAAACTGGTAGTGAGACACTGGGTAGTGAGACACTGGTAGTGGGACACTGCTTGTGAGACACTGGGTAGTGAGACACTGGTAGTGGGACACTGCTTGTGAGACACTGGGTAGTGAGACACTGGGTAGTGAGACACTGGTAGTGAGACACTGGGGTAGTGAGACACTGGGTAGTGAGACACTGGGTAGTGAGAAACTGGGTAGTGAGACACTGGTAGTGGGACACTGCTTGTGAGACACTGGGTAGTGAGACACTGGTAGTGGGACACTGCTTGTGAGACACTGGTTAGTGAGACACTGGGTAGTGAGACACTGGGTAGTGAGACACTGCTAGTAAGACAATGGGTAGTGAGACTCTGGGTAGTGAGACACTGGGTAGTGACACACTGGGTAGTGACACACTGCGTAGTGAGACACTGCTAGTGAGACACTGGGTAGTGAGACACTGCTAGTGAGACACTGGGTAGTGAGACACTGCTAGTGAGACACTGGGTAGTGAGACACTGCTAGTGAGACACTGGGTAGTGAGACACTGCTATTGAGACACTGGGTAGTGAGACACTGGGTAGTGAGACACTGCTAGTGAGACACTGGGTAGTGAGACACTGCTAGTGAGACACTGGGTAGTGATACACTGGGTAGTGAGACGCTGGGTAGTGAGACACTGGTAGTGAGACACTGGGTAGTGAGACACTGGGTAGTGAGGCCCTGGTAGTGAGACACTGGGTAGTGAGACACTGGGTAGTGAGACACTGGTAGTGAGACACTGGGTAGTGAGACACTGGGTAGTGAGACACAGGTAGTCAGACACTGGGGTAGTGAGACACTGCTAGTGAGACACTGGTTAGTGAGACACTGGGTAGTGAGACACTGGGTAGTGAGACACTGGTAGTGAGACACTGGGTAGTGAGACACTGGGTAGTGAGACACTGGGTAGTGAGACACAGGTAGTCAGACACTGGGGTAGTGAGACACTGCTAGTGAGACACTGGTTAGTGAGACACTGGGTAGTGAGACACTGGGTAGTGAGACACTCGGTAGTGAGACACTTGGGCAGTGAGACACTGGGTAGTGAGACACTGGGTAGTGAGACACTGGTAGTAGGACACTGCTATTGAGACACTGGGTAGTGAGACACTGCTAGTGAGACACTGGGTAGTGAGACTCTGGGTAGTGAGACACTGGGTAGTGAGACACTGGGGTAGTGAGACACAGGGTAGTGATACACTGCTAGTGAGACATTTGGTAGTGAGACACTGGGTAGTGAGAGACTGGGTAGTGAGACACTGGGTAGTGAGACACTGGGGTAGTGAGACACTGGGGTAGTGAGACACTGGGTAGTGAGACACTGGGTAGTGAGACAGTCGTAGTGAGATACTGGGTAGTGAGACACTGGGTAGTGACACACTGGGGTAGTGAGACACTGCTAGTGAGACACTGGGTAGTGAGACACTGCTAGTGAGACACTGGGTAGTGAGACACTGCTAGTGAGACACTGGCTAGTGAGACTCTGGGTAGTGACACACTGCGTAGTGAGACACTGCTAGTGAGACACTGGGTAGTGAGACACTGCTAGTGAGACACTGGGTAGTGAGACACTGCTAGTGAGACACTGGGTAGTGAGACACTGCTAGTGAGACACTGGGTAGTGAGACACTGCTATTGATACACTGGGTAGTGAGACACTGGGTAGTGAGACACTGCTAGTGAGACACTGGGTAGTGAGACACTGCTAGTGAGACACTGGGTAGTGATACACTGGGTAGTGAGACGCTGGGTAGTGAGACACTGGTAGTGAGACACTGGGTAGTGAGACACTGGGTAGTGAGGCCCTGGTAGTGAGACACTGGGTAGTGAGACACTGGGTAGTGAGACACTGGTAGTGAGACACTGGGTAGTGAGACACTGGGTAGTGAGACACTGGGTAGTGAGACACAGGTAGTCAGACACTGGGGTAGTGAGACACTGCTAGTGAGACACTGGTTAGTGAGACACTGGGTAGTGTAACACTGGGTAGTGAGACACTGGTAGTGAGACACTGGGTAGTGAGACACTGGGTAGTGAGACACAGGTAGTCAGACACTGGGGTAGTGAGACACTGCTAGTGAGACACTGGTTAGTGAGACACTGGGTAGTGAGACACTGGGTAGTGAGACACTCGGTAGTGAGACACTTGGGCAGTGAGACACTGGGTAGTGAGACACTGGGTAGTGAGACACTGGTAGTGGGACACTGCTATTGAGACACTGGGTAGTGAGACACTGCTAGTGAGACACTGGGTAGTGAGACTCTGGGTAGTGAGACACTGGGTAGTGAGACACTGGGGTAGTGAGGCACAGGGTAGTGATACACTGCTAGTGAGACATTTGGTAGTGAGACACTGGGTAGTGAGAGACTGGGTAGTGAGACACTGGGTAGTGAGACACTGGGGTAGTGAGACACTGGGGTAGTGAGACACTGGGTAGTGAGACAGTCGTAGTGAGATACTGGGTAGTGAGACACTGGGTAGTGACACACTGGGGTAGTGAGACACTGCTAGTGAGACACTGGGTAGTGAGACACTGCTAGTGAGACACTGGGTAGTGAGACACTGCTAGTGAGACACTGGCTAGTGAGACTCTGGGTAGTGACACACTGCGTAGTGAGACACTGCTAGTGAGACACTGGGTAGTGAGACACTGCTAGTGAGACACTGGGTAGTGAGACACTGCTAGTGAGACACTGGGTAGTGAGACACTGCTAGTGAGACACTGGGTAGTGAGACACTGCTATTGAGACACTGGGTAGTGAGACACTGGGTAGTGAGACACTGCTAGTGAGACACTGGGTAGTGAGACACTGCTAGTGAGACACTGGGTAGTGATACACTGGGTAGTGAGACGCTGGGTAGTGAGACACTGGTAGTGAGACACTGGGTAGTGAGACACTGGGTAGTGAGGCCCTGGTAGTGAGACACTGGGTAGTGAGACACTGGGTAGTGAGACACTGGGTAGTGAGACAGTCGTAGTGAGATACTGGGTAGTGAGACACTGGGTAGTGACACACTGGGGTAGTGAGACACTGCTAGTGAGACACTGGGTAGTGAGACACTGCTAGTGAGACACTGGGTAGTGAGACACTGCTAGTGAGACACTGGCTAGTGAGACTCTGGGTAGTGAGACGCTGGGTAGTGAGACACTGGGTAGTGAGACACTGGGTAGTGAGACACTGCTATTGAGACACTGGGTAGTGAGACACTGGGTAGTGAGACACTGGGGTAGTGAGGCACTGGGGTAGTGAGACACTGGGTAGTGAGACACTTGGTAGTGAGACACTGGGGTAGTGAGACACAGGGTAGTGAGACACTGCTAGTGAGACACTTGGTAGTGAGACACTGCTATTGAGACACTGGGTAGTGAGACACTGGGTAGTGAGACACTGGGGTAGTGAGACACTGGGTAGTGAGACACTGGGAAGTGAGACACTGGGGTAGTGAGACACTGCTAGTGAGACACAGATAGTGAGACACTGGGTAGTGAGACACTGGGTAGTGAGACATTGGATAGTGACACACTGCTAGTGAGACACTGGGTAGTGAGACACTGGGTAATGAGACACAGGTAGTAAGACACTGGGTAGTGAGACACTGCTAGTGAGACACTGGGTAGTGAGACACTGCTATTGAGACACTGGGTAGTGAGACACTGGGTAGTGAGATACTGGGTAGTGAGACACTGCTAGTGAGACACTGGGTAGTGAGACACTGCTACTGAGACACTGGGTAGTTAGAAACTGGGTAGTGAGACACTGGGTAGTGAGACACTGCTAGTGAGACACTGGGTAGTGAGACACTGGGTAGTGAGACACTGCTATTGAGATACTGGGTAGTGAGACACTGGGGTAGTGAGACACTGGATAGTGAGACAGTGGGTAGTGAGACACTGCTAGTGAGACACTGGGTAGTGAGACACTGGGTAGTGAGACACTGGGGTAGTGAGACACTGCTAGTGAGACACTGCTAGTGAGACACTGGGTAGTGAGACACAGGTAGTGAGACACTGGGGTAGTGAGACACTGGGTAGTGAGACACTGGGGTAGTGAGACACAGGTAGTGAGACACTGGGGTAGTGAGACACTGGGTAGTGAGACACTGGGTAGTGAGACACTGCTCGTGAGACGCTGGGTAGTGAGACACTGGGTAGTGAGACACAGGTAGTGAGACACTGGGGTAGTGAGACACTGGGTAGTGAGACACTGGGTAGTGAGACACTGTTAGTGAGAAACTGGTAGTGAGACACTGGGTAGTGAGACACTGGGTAGTGAGACACTGGGTAGTGAGACACTCGGTAGTGAGACACTGGGTAGTGATACACCTGGTAGTGAGACGCTGGGTTGTGAGACACTGGTAGTGGGACACTGGGTAGTGAGACACTGGGTAGTGACACACTGGGTAGTGAGACACTGGGTAGTGAGACACAGGTAGTGAGACACAGGGGTAGTGAGACACTGCTTGAGAGACACTGGGTAGTGAGACACTGCTAGTGAGACACTGGGTAGTGAGAAACTGGTAGTGAGACACTGGGTAGTGAGACACTGGTAGTGGGACACTGCTTGTGAGACACTGGGTAGTGAGACACTGGTAGTGGGACACTGCTTGTGAGACACTGGGTAGTGAGACACTGGGTAGTGAGACACTGGGGTAGTGAGACACTGGGTAGTGAGACACTGGGTAGTGAGAAACTGGGTAGTGAGACACTGGTAGTGGGACACTGCTTGTGAGACACTGGGTAGTGAGACACTGGTAGTGGGACACTGCTTGTGAGACACTGGGTAATGAGACACTGGGTAGTGAGACACTGCTAGTAAGACAATGGGTAGTGAGACTCTGGGTAGTGAGACACTGGGTAGTGACACACTGGGTAGTGACACACTGCGTAGTGAGACACTGCTAGTGAGACACTGGGTAGTGAGACACTGCTAGTGAGACACTGGGTAGTGAGACTCTGGGTAGTCAGACGCTGGGTAGTGAGACACTGGGTAGTGAGACACTGCTAGTGAGACACTGGGTAGTGAGACACTGCTAGTGAAACACTGCGTTGTGAGATACTGTGTAGTGAGACACTTGGTAGTGAGACACTGGGTAGTGAGACACTGCTAGTGAGACACTGGGGTAGTGAGACACTGGGTAGTGTGACACTGGGGTAGTGAGACACTGCTAGTGAGACACAGGTAGTGAGACACTGGGTAGTGAGACACTGGGTAGTGAGACACTGGGTAGTGACACACTGCTAGTGAGACACTGGGTAGTGAGACACTAGGTAGTGAGACACAGGTAGTGAGACACTGGGTAGTGAGACACTGCTAGTGAGACACAGGTAGTGAGACACTGGGTAGTGAGACACTGGGTAGTGAGACACTGGGTAGTGACACACTGCTAGTGAGACACTGGGTAGTGAGACGCTTGGTAGTGATACACTTGGTAGTGAGACACTGGTAGTGAGACACTGCTAGTGAGACACTGGGTAGTGAGACACTGGGTAGTGAGACACTCCTAGTGAGACACTGGGTAGTGAGACACTGCTAGTGAGACACTGGGATAGTGAGACGCTGGGTAGTGAGATGCTGGGTAGTGAGACACTGGGTAGTGAGACACTGCTACTGAGACACTGGGTAGTGACAAACTGGGTAGTGAGACACTGGGTAGTGAGACACTGCTAGTGAGACACTGGGTAGTGAGACACTGGGTAGTGAGACACTGGGTAGTGAAACACTGGGGTAGTGAGACGCTGGGTAGTCAGACACTGGGTAGTGAGACACTGGGTAGTGACACACTGGGTAGTGAGACACTGCTAGTGAGACACTGAGTAGTGTGACACTGGGTAGTGAGACACTGCTAGTGAGACACTTGGTAGTGAGACACTGCTAGTGAGACGCTGGGTAGTGAGACGCTGGGTAGTGAGACACTGGGTAGTGAGACACTGGGTAGTGAGACACTGCTAGTGAGACACTGGGGTAGTGAGACGCTTGGTAGTGAGACACTGCTAGTGAGACACTGGTTAGTGAGACACTGCTAGTGAGACACTGGGTAGTGAGACACTGCTAGTGAGACACTGGATAGTGAGACACTGGGTAGTGAGACACTGCTAGTGAGACACTGGGTAGTGAGACACTGCTAGTGAGACACTGGGATAGTGAGACGCTGGGTAGTGAGACGCTGGATAGTGAGACACTGGGTAGTGAGACACTGCTACTGAGACACTGGGTTGTGATAAACTGGGTAGTGAGACACTGGGTAGTGAAACACTGGGTAGTGAGACACTGGGTAGTGAGACACTGAGTAGTGAGACACTGCTAGTGAGACACTGGGTAGTGAAACACTGGGGTAGTGAGACACTGGGTAGTGAGACACTGGGTAGTGAGACACTGGGTGGTGAGACACTGGGTAGTGACACACTGGGTAGTGAGACACTGCTAGTGTGACACTGGGTAGTGAGACACTGGGTAGTGACACACTGGGTAGTGACACACTGGGTAGTGAGACACTGCTAGTGTGACACTGGGTAGTGAGACACTGGGTAGTGAGACACTGGGTAGTGAGACACTGAGTAGTGAGACACTGGGTAGTGAGACACTGGGTAGTGAGACACCGGGGTAGTGAGACACAGGTAGTGAGACACTGGGGAGTGAGACACTGGGTAGGGAGACACTGCTAGTGAGACACTGCTAGTGAGACATTGGGGTAGTGAGACACTGTGTAGTTAGACACTGGGTAGTGAGACGCTGGGTAGTGAGACACTGGTAGTGAGACACTGGGTTGTGAGACACTGGGTAGTGAGACACTGCTAGTGAGACATTGGGGTAGTGAGACACTGTGTAGTTAGACACTGGGTAGTGAGACACTGGGGAGTGAGACACTGGGTAGGGAGACACTGCTAGTGAGACACTGCTAGTGAGACATTGGGCTAGTGAGACACTGTGTAGTTAGACACTGGGTAGTGAGACGCTGGGTAGTGAGACACTAGTAGTGAGACACTGGGTTGTGAGACACTGGGTAGTGAGACACTGCTAGTGAGACATTGGGGTAGTGAGACACTGTGTAGTTAGACACTGTGTAGTGAGACACTGGGTAGTGAGACACTGGGTAGTGAGACACTGCTATTGAGACACTGGGTAGTGAGACACTGGGGTAGTGAGACACTGGATAGTGAGACAGTGGGTAGTGAGACACTGCTAGTGAGACACTGGGTAGTGAGACACTGGGTAGTGAGACACTGGGGTAGTGAGACACTGCTAGTGAGACACTGCTAGTGAGACACTGGGTAGTGAGACACAGGTAGTGAGACACTGGGGTAGTGAGACACTGGGTAGTGAGACACTGGGGTAGTGAGATACAGGTAGTGAGACACTGGGGTAGTGAGACACTGGGTAGTGAGACACTGGGTAGTGAGACACTGCTTGTGAGACGCTGGGTAGTGAGACACTGGGTAGTGAGACACAGGTAGTGAGACACTGGGGTAGTGAGACACTGGGTAGTGAGACACTGCTAGTGAGACACTGGGTAGTGAGACACTGCTATTGAGACACTGGGTTGTGATAAACTGGGTAGTGAGACACTGGGTAGTGAAACACTGGGTAGTGAGACACTGGGTAGTGAGACACTGAGTAGTGAGACACTGCTAGTGAGACACTGGGTAGTGAAACACTGGGGTAGTGAGACACTGGGTAGTGAGACACTGGGTAGTGAGACACTGGGTGGTGAGACACTGGGTAGTGACACACTGGGTAGTGAGACACTGCTAGTGTGACACTGGGTAGTGAGACACTGGGTAGTGACACACTGGGTAGTGACACACTGGGTAGTGAGACACTGCTAGTGTGACACTGGGTAGTGAGACACTGGGTAGTGAGACACTGGGTAGTGAGACACTGAGTAGTGAGACACTGGGTAGTGAGACACTGGGTAGTGAGACACCGGGGTAGTGAGACACAGGTAGTGAGACACTGGGGAGTGAGACACTGGGTAGGGAGACACTGCTAGTGAGACACTGCTAGTGAGACATTGGGGTAGTGAGACACTGTGTAGTTAGACACTGGGTAGTGAGACGCTGGGTAGTGAGACACTGGTAGTGAGACACTGGGTTGTGAGACACTGGGTAGTGAGACACTGCTAGTGAGACATTGGGGTAGTGAGACACTGTGTAGTTAGACACTGGGTAGTGAGACACTGGGGAGTGAGACACTGGGTAGGGAGACACTGCTAGTGAGACACTGCTAGTGAGACATTGGGCTAGTGAGACACTGTGTAGTTAGACACTGGGTAGTGAGACGCTGGGTAGTGAGACACTAGTAGTGAGACACTGGGTTGTGAGACACTGGGTAGTGAGACACTGCTAGTGAGACATTGGGGTAGTGAGACACTGTGTAGTTAGACACTGTGTAGTGAGACACTGGGTAGTGAGACACTGGGTAGTGAGACACTGCTATTGAGACACTGGGTAGTGAGACACTGGGGTAGTGAGACACTGGATAGTGAGACAGTGGGTAGTGAGACACTGCTAGTGAGACACTGGGTAGTGAGACACTGGGTAGTGAGACACTGGGGTAGTGAGACACTGCTAGTGAGACACTGCTAGTGAGACACTGGGTAGTGAGACACAGGTAGTGAGACACTGGGGTAGTGAGACACTGGGTAGTGAGACACTGGGGTAGTGAGATACAGGTAGTGAGACACTGGGGTAGTGAGACACTGGGTAGTGAGACACTGGGTAGTGAGACACTGCTTGTGAGACGCTGGGTAGTGAGACACTGGGTAGTGAGACACAGGTAGTGAGACACTGGGGTAGTGAGACACTGGGTAGTGAGACACTGCTAGTGAGACACTGGGTAGTGAGACACTGCTATTGAGACACTGGGTAGTGAGACACTGGGTAGTGAGATACTGGGTAGTGAGACACTGCTAGTGAGACACAGGTAGTGAGACACTGGGTAGTGAGACACTGGGTAGTGAGACACTGGGTAGTGACACACTGCTAGTGAGACACTGGGTAGTGAGACACTAGGTAGTGAGACACAGGTAGTGAGACACTGGGTAGTGAGACACTGCTAGTGAGACACAGGTAGTGAGACACTGGGTAGTGAGACACTGGGTAGTGAGACACTGGGTAGTGACACACTGCTAGTGAGACACTGGGTAGTGAGACGCTTGGTAGTGATACACTGGGTAGTGAGACACTGGTAGTGAGACACTGCTAGTGAGACACTGGGTAGTGAGACACTGGGTAGTGAGACACTCCTAGTGAGACACTGGGTAGTGAGACACTGCTAGTGAGACACTGGGATAGTGAGACGCTGGGTAGTGAGATGCTGGGTAGTGAGACACTGGGTAGTGAGACACTGCTACTGAGACACTGGGTAGTGACAAACTGGGTAGTGAGACACTGGGTAGTGAGACACTGCTAGTGAGAAACTGGGTAGTGAGACACTGGGTAGGTAGACACTGGGTAGTGAAACAATGGGGTAGTGAGACGCTGGGTAGTCAGACACTGGGTAGTGAGACACTGGGTAGTGACACACTGGGTAGTGAGACACTGCTAGTGAGACACTGGGTAGTGATACACTGCTAGTGAGACATTTGGTAGTGAGACACTGGGTAGTGAGAGACTGGGTAGTGAGACACTGGGTAGTGAGACACTGGTAGTGAGACACTGGGTAGTGAGACACTGGGTAGTGAGACACTGGGTAGTGAGACACAGGTAGTCAGACACTGGGGTAGTGAGACACTGCTAGTGAGACACTGGTTAGTGAGACACTGGGTAGTGAGACACTGGGTAGTGAGACACTCGGTAGTGAGACACTTGGGCAGTGAGACACTGGGTAGTGAGACACTGGGTAGTGAGACACTGGTAGTGGGACACTGCTATTGAGACACTGGGTAGTGAGACACTGCTAGTGAGACACTGGGTAGTGAGACTCTGGGTAGTGAGACACTGGGTAGTGAGACACTGGGGTAGTGAGGCACAGGGTAGTGATACACTGCTTGTGAGACATTTGGTAGTGAGACACTGGGTAGTGAGAGACTGGGTAGTGAGACACTGGGTAGTGAGACACTGGGGTAGTGAGACACTGGGTAGTGAGACAGTCGTAGTGAGATACTGGGTAGTGAGACACTGGGTAGTGACACACTGGGGTAGTGAGACACTGCTAGTGAGACACTGGGTAGTGAGACACTGCTAGTGAGACACTGGGTAGTGAGACACTGCTAGTGAGACACTGGCTAGTGAGACTCTGGGTAGTGAGACGCTGGGTAGTGAGACACTGGGTAGTGAGACACTGGGTAGTGAGACACTGCTATTGAGACACTGGGTAGTGAGACACTGGGTAGTGAGACACTGGGGTAGTGAGGCACTGGGGTAGTGAGACACTGGGTAGTGAGACACTTGGTAGTGAGACACTGGGGTAGTGAGACACAGGGTAGTGAGACACTGCTAGTGAGACACTTGGTAGTGAGACACTGCTATTGAGACACTGGGTAGTGAGACACTGGGTAGTGAGACACTGGGGTAGTGAGACACTGGGTAGTGAGACACTGGGAAGTGAGACACTGGGGTAGTGAGACACTGCTAGTGAGACACAGATAGTGAGACACTGGGTAGTGAGACACTGGGTAGTGAGACATTGGATAGTGATACACTGCTAGTGAGACACTGGGTAGTGAGACACTGGGTAATGAGACACAGGTAGTGAGACACTGGGTAGTGAGACACTGCTAGTGAGACACTGGGTAGTGAGACACTGCTATTGAGACACTGGGTAGTGAGACACTGGGTAGTGAGATACTGGGTAGTGAGACACTGCTAGTGAGACACTGGGTAGTGAGACACTGCTACTGAGACACTGGGTAGTTAGAAACTGGGTAGTGAGACACTGGGTAGTGAGACACTGCTAGTGAGACACTGGGTAGTGAGACACTGGGTAGTGAGACACTGCTATTGAGACACTGGGTAGTGAGACACTGGGGTAGTGAGACACTGGATAGTGAGACAGTGGGTAGTGAGACACTGCTAGTGAGACACTGGGTAGTGAGACACTGGGTAGTGAGACACTGGGGTAGTGAGACACTGCTAGTGAGACACTGCTAGTGAGACACTGGGTAGTGAGACACAGGTAGTGAGACACTGGGGTAGTGAGACAGTGGGTAGTGAGACACTGGGGTAGTGAGACACAGGTAGTGAGACACTGGGGTAGTGAGACACTGGGTAGTGAGACACTGGGTAGTGAGACACTGCTCGTGAGACGCTGGGTAGTGAGACACTGGGTAGTGAGACACAGGTAGTGAGACACTGGGGTAGTGAGACACTGGGTAGTGAGACACTGGGTAGTGAGACACTGTTAGTGAGAAACTGGTAGTGAGACACTGGGTAGTGAGACACTGGGTAGTGAGACACTGGGTAGTGAGACACTCGGTAGTGAGACACTGGGTAGTGATACACCGGGTAGTGAGACACTGCTTGAGAGACACTGGGTAGTGAGACACTGCTAGTGAGACACTTGGTAGTGAGAAACTGGTAGTGAGACACTGGGTAGTGAGACACTGGTAGTGGGACACTGCTTGTGAGACACTGGGTAGTGAGACACTGGTAGTGGGACACTGCTTGTGAGACACTGGGTAGTGAGACACTGGGTAGTGAGACACTGGGGTAGTGAGACACTGGGTAGTGAGACACTGGGTAGTGAGACACTGGTAGTGGGACACTGCTTGTGAGACACTGGGTAGTGAGACACTGTTAGTGGGACACTGCTTGTGAGACACTGGGTAGTGAGACACTGGGTAGTGAGACACTGCTAGTAAGACAATGGGTAGTGAGACTCTGGGTAGTGAGACACTGGGTAGTGACACACTGGGTAGTGACACACTGCGTAGTGAGACACTGCTAGTGAGACACTGGGTAGTGAGACACTGCTAGTGAGACACTGGGTAGTGAGACTCTGGGTAGTCAGACGCTGGGTAGTGAGACACTGGGTAGTGAGACACTGCTAGTGAGACACTGGGTAGTGAGACACTGCTAGTGAAACACTGCGTTGTGAGATACTGTGTAGTGAGACACTTGGTAGTGAGACACTGGGTAGTGAGACACTGCTAGTGAGACACTGGGGTAGTAAGACACTGGGTAGTGTGACACTGGGGTAGTGAGACACTGCTAGTGAGACACAGGCAGTGAGACACTGGGTAGTGAGACACTGGGTAGTGAGACACTGCTAGTGAGACACTGGGTAGTGAGACACTAGGTAGTGAGACACAGGTAGTGAGACACTGGGTAGTGAGACACTGCTAGTGAGACACAGGTAGTGAGACACTGGGTAGTGAGACACTGGGTAGTGAGACACTGGGTAGTGACACACTGCTAGTGAGACACTGGGTAGTGAGACGCTTGGTAGTGATACACTGGGTAGTGAGACACTGGTAGTGAGACACTGCTAGTGAGACACTGGGTAGTGAGACACTGGGTAGTGAGACACTCCTAGTGAGACACTGGGTAGTGAGACACTGCTAGTGAGACACTGGGATAGTGAGACGCTGGGTAGTGAGATGTTGGGTAGTGAGACACTGGGTAGTGAGACACTGCTACTGAGACACTGGGTAGTGACAAACTGGGTAGTGAGACACTGGGTAGTGAGACACTGCTAGTGAGACACTGGGTAGTGAGACACTGGGTAGTGAGACACTGGGTAGTGAAACACTGGGGTAGTGAGACACTGGGTAGTCAGACACTGGGTAGTGAGACACTGGGTAGTGACACGCTGGGTAGTGAGACACTGCTAGTGAGACACTGAGTAGTGTGACACTGGGTAGTGAGACACTGCTAGTGAGACACTGGGTAGTGAGACACTGCTAGTGAGACGCTGGGTAGTGAGACGCTGGGTAGTGAGACACTGGGTAGTGAGACACTGGGTAGTGAGACACTGCTAGTGAGACACTGGGGTAGTGAGACGCTTGGTAGTGAGACACTGCTAGTGAGACACTGGTTAGTGAGACACTGCTAGTGAGACACTGGGTAGTGAGACACTGCTAGTGAGACACTGGATAGTGAGACACTGGGTAGTGAGACACTGCTAGTGAGACACTGGGTATTGAGACACTGCTAGTGAGACACTGGGATAGTGAGACGCTGGGTAGTGAGACGCTGGGTAGTGAGACACTGGGTAGTGAGACACTGCTACTGAGACACTGGGTTGTGATAAACTGGGTAGTGAGACACTGGGTAGTGAAACACTGGGTAGTGAGACACTGGGTAGTGAGACACTGAGTAGTGAGACACTGCTAGTGAGACACTGGGTAGTGAAACACTGGGGTAGTGAGACACTGGGTAGTGAGACACTGGGTAGTGAGACACTGGGTGGTGAGACACTGGGTAGTGACACACTGGGTAGTGAGACACTGCTAATGTGACACTGGGTAGTGAGACACTGGGTAGTGAGACACTGGGTAGTGAGACACTGCTAGTGAGACACTGAGTAGTGAGACACTGGGTAGTGAGACACTGGGTAGTGAGACACCGGGGTAGTGAGACACAGGTAGTGAGACACTGGGGAGTGAGACACTGGGTAGGGAGTCACTGCTAGTGAGACATTGCTAGTGAGACATTGGGGTAGTGAGACACTGTGTAGTTAGACACTGGGTAGTGAGACGCTGGGTAGTGAGACACTGGTAGTGAGACACTGGGTTGTGAGACACTGGGTAGTGAGACACTGCTAGTGAGACATTGGGGTAGTGAGACACTGTGTAGTTAGACACTGGGTAGTGAGACACTGGGGAGTGAGACACTGGGTAGGGAGACACTGCTAGTGAGACACTGCTAGTGAGACACTGGGGTAGTAAGACACTGGGTAGTGTGACACTGGGGTAGTGAGACACTGCTAGTGAGACACAGGCAGTGAGACACTGGGTAGTGAGACACTGGGTAGTGAGACACTGCTAGTGAGACACTGGGTAGTGAGACACTAGGTAGTGAGACACAGGTAGTGAGACACTGGGTAGTGAGACACTGCTAGTGAGACACAGGTAGTGAGACACTGGGTAGTGAGACACTGGGTAGTGAGACACTGGGTAGTGACACACTGCTAGTGAGACACTGGGTAGTGAGACGCTTGGTAGTGATACACTGGGTAGTGAGACACTGGTAGTGAGACACTGCTAGTGAGACACTGGGTAGTGAGACACTGGGTAGTGAGACACTCCTAGTGAGACACTGGGTAGTGAGACACTGCTAGTGAGACACTGGGATAGTGAGACGCTGGGTAGTGAGATGTTGGGTAGTGAGACACTGGGTAGTGAGACACTGCTACTGAGACACTGGGTAGTGACAAACTGGGTAGTGAGACACTGGGTAGTGAGACACTGCTAGTGAGACACTGGGTAGTGAGACACTGGGTAGTGAGACACTGGGTAGTGAAACACTGGGGTAGTGAGACACTGGGTAGTCAGACACTGGGTAGTGAGACACTGGGTAGTGACACGCTGGGTAGTGAGACACTGCTAGTGAGACACTGAGTAGTGTGACACTGGGTAGTGAGACACTGCTAGTGAGACACTGGGTAGTGAGACACTGCTAGTGAGACGCTGGGTAGTGAGACGCTGGGTAGTGAGACACTGGGTAGTGAGACACTGGGTAGTGAGACACTGCTAGTGAGACACTGGGGTAGTGAGACGCTTGGTAGTGAGACACTGCTAGTGAGACACTGGTTAGTGAGACACTGCTAGTGAGACACTGGGTAGTGAGACACTGCTAGTGAGACACTGGATAGTGAGACACTGGGTAGTGAGACACTGCTAGTGAGACACTGGGTATTGAGACACTGCTAGTGAGACACTGGGATAGTGAGACGCTGGGTAGTGAGACGCTGGGTAGTGAGACACTGGGTAGTGAGACACTGCTACTGAGACACTGGGTTGTGATAAACTGGGTAGTGAGACACTGGGTAGTGAAACACTGGGTAGTGAGACACTGGGTAGTGAGACACTGAGTAGTGAGACACTGCTAGTGAGACACTGGGTAGTGAAACACTGGGGTAGTGAGACACTGGGTAGTGAGACACTGGGTAGTGAGACACTGGGTGGTGAGACACTGGGTAGTGACACACTGGGTAGTGAGACACTGCTAATGTGACACTGGGTAGTGAGACACTGGGTAGTGAGACACTGGGTAGTGAGACACTGCTAGTGAGACACTGAGTAGTGAGACACTGGGTAGTGAGACACTGGGTAGTGAGACACCGGGGTAGTGAGACACAGGTAGTGAGACACTGGGGAGTGAGACACTGGGTAGGGAGTCACTGCTAGTGAGACATTGCTAGTGAGACATTGGGGTAGTGAGACACTGTGTAGTTAGACACTGGGTAGTGAGACGCTGGGTAGTGAGACACTGGTAGTGAGACACTGGGTTGTGAGACACTGGGTAGTGAGACACTGCTAGTGAGACATTGGGGTAGTGAGACACTGTGTAGTTAGACACTGGGTAGTGAGACACTGGGGAGTGAGACACTGGGTAGGGAGACACTGCTAGTGAGACACTGCTAGTGAGACATTGGGCTAGTGAGACACTGTGTAGTTAGACACTGGGTAGTGAGACGCTGGGTAGTGAGACACTAGTAGTGAGACACTGGGTTGTGAGACACTGGGTAGTGAGACACTGCTAGTGAGACATTGGGGTAGTGAGACACTGTGTAGTTAGACACTGGGTAGTGAGACACTGGGTAGTGAGACACTGGGTAGTGAGACACTGCTATTGAGACACTGGGTAGTGAGACACTGGGGTAGTGAGACACTGGATAGTGAGACAGTGGGTAGTGAGACATTGCTAGTGAGACACTGGGTAGTGAGACACTGGGTAGTGAGACACTGGGGTAGTGAGACACTGCTAGTGAGACACTGCTAGTGAGACACTGGGTAGTGAGACACAGGTAGTGAGACACTGGGGTAGTGATACACTGGGTAGTGAGACACTGGGGTAGTGAGACACAGGTAGTGAGACACTGGGGTAGTGAGACACTGGGTAGTGAGACGCTGGGTAGTGAGACACTGGGTAGTGAGACACTGCTACTGAGACACTGGGTTGTGATAAACTGGGTAGTGAGACACTGGGTAGTGAAACACTGGGTAGTGAGACACTGGGTAGTGAGACACTGAGTAGTGAGACACTGCTAGTGAGACACTGGGTAGTGAAACACCGGGGTAGTGAGACACTGGGTAGTGAGACACTGGGTAGTGAGACACTGGGTGGTGAGACACTGGGTAGTGACACACTGGGTAGTGAGACACTGCTAGTGTGACACTGGGTAGTGAGACACTGGGTAGTGAGACACTGGGTAGTGAGACACTGCTAGTGAGACACTGAGTAGTGAGACACTGGGTAGTGAGACACTGGGTAGTGAGACACCGGGGTAGTGAGACACAGGTAGTGAGACACTGGGGAGTGAGACACTGGGTAGGGAGTCACTGCTAGTGAGACACTGCTAGTGAGACATTGGGGTAGTGAGACACTGTGTAGTTAGACACTGGGTAGTGAGACGCTGGGTAGTGAGACACTGGTAGTGAGACACTGGGTTGTGAGACACTGGGTAGGGAGACACTGCTAGTGAGACACTGCTAGTGAGACATTGGGCTAGTGAGACACTGTGTAGTTAGACACTGGGTAGTGAGACGCTGGGTAGTGAGACACTAGTAGTGAGACACTGGGTTGTGAGACACTGGGTAGTGAGACACTGCTAGTGAGACATTGGGGTAGTGAGACACTGGGGTAGTGAGACACTGGATAGTGAGACAGTGGGTAGTGAGACACTGCTAGTGAGACACTGGGTAGTGAGACACTGGGTAGTGAGACACTGGGGTAGTGAGACACTGCTAGTGAGACACTGGGTAGTGAGACACTGCTAGTGAGACACTGGATAGTGAGACACTGGGTAGTGAGACACTGCTAGTGAGACACTGGGTATTGAGACACTGCTAGTGAGACACTGGGATAGTGAGACGCTGGGTAGTGAGACGCTGGGTAGTGAGACACTGGGTAGTGAGACACTGCTACTGAGACACTGGGTTGTGATAAACTGGGTAGTGAGACACTGGGTAGTGAAACACTGGGTAGTGAGACACTGGGTAGTGAGACACTGAGTAGTGAGACACTGCTAGTGAGACACTGGGTAGTGAAACACTGGGGTAGTGAGACACTGGGTAGTGAGACACTGGGTAGTGAGACACTGGGTGGTGAGACACTGGGTAGTGAGACACTGGGTAGTGAGACACCGGGGTAGTGAGACACAGGTAGTGAGACACTGGGGAGTGAGACACTGGGTAGGGAGTCACTGCTAGTGAGACACTGCTAGTGAGACATTTTGGTAGTGAGACACTGTGTAGTTAGACACTGGGTAGTGAGACGCTGGGTAGTGAGACACTGGTAGTGAGACACTGGGTTGTGAGACACTGGGTAGTGAGACACTGCTAGTGAGACATTGGGGTAGTGAGACACTGTGTAGTTAGACACTGGGTAGTGAGACACTGGGGAGTGAGACACTGGGTAGGGAGACACTGCTAGTGAGACACTGCTAGTGAGACATTGGGCTAGTGAGACACTGTGTAGTTAGACACTGGGTAGTGAGACGCTGGGTAGTGAGACACTAGTAGTGAGACACTGGGTTGTGAGACACTGGGTAGTGAGACACTGCTAGTGAGACATTGGGGTAGTGAGACACTGTGTAGTTAGACACTGGGTAGTGAGACACTGGGTAGTGAGACACTGGGTAGTGAGACACTGCTATTGAGACACTGGGTAGTGAGACACTGGGGTAGTGAGACACTGGATAGTGAGACAGTGGGTAGTGAGACACTGCTAGTGAGACACTTGGTAGTGAGACACTGGGTAGTGAGACACTGGGGTAGTGAGACACTGCTAGTGAGACACTGCTAGTGAGACACTGGGTAGTGAGACACAGGTAGTGAGACACTGGGGTAGTGATACACTGGGTAGTGAGACACTGGGGTAGTGAGACACAGGTAGTGAGACACTGGGGTAGTGAGACACTGGGTAGTGAGACACTGGGTAGTGAGACACTGCTTGTGAGACGCTGGGTAGTGAGACACTGGGTAGTGAGACACAGGTAGTGAGACACTGGGGTAGTGAGACACTGGGTAGTGAGACACTGGGTAGTGAGACACTGTTAGTGAGAAACTGGTAGTGAGACACTGGGTAGTGAGACACTGGGTAGTGAGACACTCGGTAGTGAGACACTGGGTAGTGATACACCGGGTAGTGAGACGCTGGGTTGTGAGACACTGGTAGTGGGACACTGGGTAGTGAGACACTGGGTAGTGACACACTGGGTAGTGAGACACTGGGTAGTGAGACACTGGGTAGTGAGACACAGGTAGTGAAACACAGGGGTAGTGAGACACTGCTTGAGAGACACTGGGTAGTGAGACACTGCTAGTGAGACACTGGGTAGTGAGAAACTGGTAGTGAGACACTGGGTAGTGAGACACTGGTAGTGGGACACTGCTTGTGAGACACTGGGTAGTGAGACACTGGTAGTGGGACACTGCTTGTGAGACACTGGGTAGTGAGACACTGGGTAGTGAGACACTGTTAGTGAGACACTGGGGTAGTGAGACACTGGGTAGTGAGACACTGGGTAGTGAGAAACTGGGTAGTGAGACACTGGTAGTGGGACACTGCTTGTGAGACACTGGGTAGTGAGACACTGGTAGTGGGACACTGCTTGTGAGACACTGGGTAGTGTGACACTGGGTAGTGAGACACTGGGTAGTGAGACACTGCTAGTAAGACAATGGGTAGTGAGACTCTGGGTAGTGAGACACTGGGTAGTGACACACTGGGTAGTGACACACTGCGTAGTGAGACACTGCTAGTGAGACACTGGGTAGTGAGACACTGCTAGTGAGACACTGGGTAGTGAGACACTGCTAGTGAGACACTGGGTAGTGAGACACTGCTAGTGAGACACTGGGTAGTGAGACACTGCTATTGAGACACTGGGTAGTGAGACACTGGGTAGTGAGACACTGCTAGTGAGACACTGGGTAGTGAGACACTGCTAGTGAGACACTGGGTAGTGATACACTGGGTAGTGAGACGCTGGGTAGTGAGACACTGGTAGTGAGACACTGGGTAGTGAGACACTGGGTAGTGAGGCCCTGGTAGTGAGACACTGGGTAGTGAGACACTGGTAGTGAGACACTGGGTAGTGAGACACTGGGTAGTGAGACACAGGTAGTCAGACACTGGGGTAGTGAGACACTGCTAGTGAGACACTGGTTAGTGAGACACTGGGTAGTGAGACACTGGGTAGTGAGACACTGGTAGTGAGACACTGGGTAGTGAGACACTGGGTAGTGAGACACTGGGTAGTGAGACACAGGTAGTCAGACACTGGGGTAGTGAGACACTGCTAGTGAGACACTGGTTAGTGAGACACTGGGTAGTGAGACACTGGGTAGTGAGACACTCGGTAGTGAGACACTTGGGCAGTGAGACACTGGGTAGTGAGACACTGGGTAGTGAGACACTGGTAGTGGGACACTGCTATTGAGACACTGGGTAGTGAGACACTGCTAGTGAGACACTGGGTAGTGAGACTCTGGGTAGTGAGACACTGGGTAGTGAGACACTGGGGTAGTGAGGCACAGGGTAGTGATACACTGCTAGTGAGACATTTGGTAGTGAGACACTGGGTAGTGAGAGACTGGGTAGTGAGACACTGGGTAGTGAGACACTGGGGTAGTGAGACACTGGGGTAGTGAGACACTGGGTAGTGAGACACTGGGTAGTGAGACAGTCGTAGTGAGATACTGGGTAGTGAGACACTGGGTAGTGACACACTGGGGTAGTGAGACACTGCTAGTGAGACACTGGGTAGTGAGACACTGCTAGTGAGACACTGGGTAGTGAGACACTGCTAGTGAGACACTGGCTAGTGAGACTCTGGGTAGTGACACACTGCGTAGTGAGACACTGCTAGTGAGACACTGGGTAGTGAGACACTGCTAGTGAGACACTGGGTAGTGAGACACTGCTAGTGAGACACTGGGTAGTGAGACACTGCTAGTGAGACACTGGGTAGTGAGACACTGCTATTGAGACACTGGGTAGTGAGACACTGGGTAGTGAGACACTGCTAGTGAGACACTGGGTAGTGAGACACTGCTAGTGAGACACTGGGTAGTGATACACTGGGTAGTGAGACGCTGGGTAGTGAGACACTGGTAGTGAGACACTGGGTAGTGAGACACTGGGTAGTGAGGCCCTGGTAGTGAGACACTGGGTAGTGAGACACTGGGTAGTGAGACACTGGTAGTGAGACACTGGGTAGTGAGACACTGGGTAGTGAGACACTGGGTAGTGAGACAAAGGTAGTCAGACACTGGGGTAGTGAGACACTGCTAGTGAGACACTGGTTAGTGAGACACTGGGTAGTGTAACACTGGGTAGTGAGACACTGGTAGTGAGACACTGGGTAGTGAGACACTGGGTAGTGAGACACAGGTAGTCAGACACTGGGGTAGTGAGACACTGCTAGTGAGACACTGGTTAGTGAGACACTGGGTAGTGAGACACTGGGTAGTGAGACACTCGGTAGTGAGACACTTGGGCAGTGAGACACTGGGTAGTGAGACACTGGGTAGTGAGACACTGGTAGTGGGACACTGCTATTGAGACACTGGGTAGAGAGACACTGCTAGTGAGACACTGGGTAGTGAGACTCTGGGTAGTGAGACACTGGGTAGTGAGACACTGGGGTAGTGAGGCACAGGGTAGTGATACACTGCTAGTGAGACATTTGGTAGTGAGACACTGGGTAGTGAGAGACTGGGTAGTGAGACACTGGGTAGTGAGACACTGGGGTAGTGAGACACTGGGGTAGTGAGACACTGGGTAGTGAGACAGTCGTAGTGAGATACTGGGTAGTGAGACACTGGGTAGTGACACACTGGGGTAGTGAGACACTGCTAGTGAGACACTGGGTAGTGAGACACTGCTAGTGAGACACTGGGTAGTGAGACACTGCTAGTGAGACACTGGCTAGTGAGACTCTGGGTAGTGACACACTGCGTAGTGAGACACTGCTAGTGAGACACTGGGTAGTGAGACACTGCTAGTGAGACACTGGGTAGTGAGACACTGCTAGTGAGACACTGGGTAGTGAGACACTGCTAGTGAGACACTGGGTAGTGAGACACTGCTATTGAGACACTGGGTAGTGAGACACTGGGTAGTGAGACACTGCTAGTGAGACACTGGGTAGTGAGACACTGCTAGTGAGACACTGGGTAGTGATACACTGGGTAGTGAGACGCTGGGTAGTGAGACACTGGTAGTGAGACACTGGGTAGTGAGACACTGGGTAGTGAGGCCCTGGTAGTGAGACACTGGGTAGTGAGACACTGGGTAGTGAGACACTGGGTAGTGAGACAGTCGTAGTGAGATACTGGGTAGTGAGACACTGGGTAGTGACACACTGGGGTAGTGAGACACTGCTAGTGAGACACTGGGTAGTGAGACACTGCTAGTGAGACACTGGGTAGTGAGACACTGCTAGTGAGACACTGGCTAGTGAGACTCTGGGTAGTGAGACGCTGGGTAGTGAGACACTGGGTAGTGAGACACTGGGTAGTGAGACACTGCTATTGAGACACTGGGTAGTGAGACACTGGGTAGTGAGACACTGGGGTAGTGAGGCACTGGGGTAGTGAGACACTGGGTAGTGAGACACTTGGTAGTGAGACACTGGGGTAGTGAGACACAGGGTAGTGAGACACTGCTAGTGAGACACTTGGTAGTGAGACACTGCTATTGAGACACTGGGTAGTGAGACACTGGGTAGTGAGACACTGGGGTAGTGAGACACTGGGTAGTGAGACACTGGGAAGTGAGACACTGGGGTAGTGAGACACTGCTAGTGAGACACAGATAGTGAGACACTGGGTAGTGAGACACTGGGTAGTGAGACATTGGATAGTGACACACTGCTAGTGAGACACTGGGTAGTGAGACACTGGGTAATGAGACACAGGTAGTAAGACACTGGGTAGTGAGACACTGCTAGTGAGACACTGGGTAGTGAGACACTGCTATTGAGACACTGGGTAGTGAGACACTGGGTAGTGAGATACTGGGTAGTGAGACACTGCTAGTGAGACACTGGGTAGTGAGACACTGCTACTGAGACACTGGGTAGTTAGAAACTGGGTAGTGAGACACTGCTAGTGAGACACTGGGTAGTGAGACACTGGGTAGTGAGACACTGCTATTGAGATACTGGGTAGTGAGACACTGGGGTAGTGAGACACTGGATAGTGAGACAGTGGGTAGTGAGACACTGCTAGTGAGACACTGGGTAGTGAGACACTGGGTAGTGAGACACTGGGGTAGTGAGACACTGCTAGTGAGACACTGCTAGTGAGACACTGGGTAGTGAGACACAGGTAGTGAGACACTGGGGTAGTGAGACACTGGGTAGTGAGACACTGGGGTAGTGAGACACAGGTAGTGAGACACTGGGGTAGTGAGACACTGGGTAGTGAGACACTGGGTAGTGAGACACTGCTCGTGAGACGCTGGGTAGTGAGACACTGGGTAGTGAGACACAGGTAGTGAGACACTGGGGTAGTGAGACACTGGGTAGTGAGACACTGGGTAGTGAGACACTGTTAGTGAGAAACTGGTAGTGAGACACTGGGTAGTGAGACACTGGGTAGTGAGACACTGGGTAGTGAGACACTCGGTAGTGAGACACTGGGTAGTGATACACCTGGTAGTGAGACGCTGGGTTGTGAGACACTGGTAGTGGGACACTGGGTAGTGAGACACTGGGTAGTGACACACTGGGTAGTGAGACACTGGGTAGTGAGACACAGGTAGTGAGACACAGGGGTAGTGAGACACTGCTTGAGAGACACTGGGTAGTGAGACACTGCTAGTGAGACACTGGGTAGTGAGAAACTGGTAGTGAGACACTGGGTAGTGAGACACTGGTAGTGGGACACTGCTTGTGAGACACTGGGTAGTGAGACACTGGTAGTGGGACACTGCTTGTGAGACACTGGGTAGTGAGACACTGGGTAGTGAGACACTGGGGTAGTGAGACACTGGGTAGTGAGACACTGGGTAGTGAGAAACTGGGTAGTGAGACACTGGTAGTGGGACACTGCTTGTGAGACACTGGGTAGTGAGACACTGGTAGTGGGACACTGCTTGTGAGACACTGGGTAATGAGACACTGGGTAGTGAGACACTGCTAGTAAGACAATGGGTAGTGAGACTCTGGGTAGTGAGACACTGGGTAGTGACACACTGGGTAGTGACACACTGCGTAGTGAGACACTGCTAGTGAGACACTGGGTAGTGAGACACTGCTAGTGAGACACTGGGTAGTGAGACTCTGGGTAGTCAGACGCTGGGTAGTGAGACACTGGGTAGTGAGACACTGCTAGTGAGACACTGGGTAGTGAGACACTGCTAGTGAAACACTGCGTTGTGAGATACTGTGTAGTGAGACACTTGGTAGTGAGACACTGGGTAGTGAGACACTGCTAGTGAGACACTGGGGTAGTGAGACACTGGGTAGTGTGACACTGGGGTAGTGAGACACTGCTAGTGAGACACAGGTAGTGAGACACTGGGTAGTGAGACACTGGGTAGTGAGACACTGGGTAGTGACACACTGCTAGTGAGACACTGGGTAGTGAGACACTAGGTAGTGAGACACAGGTAGTGAGACACTGGGTAGTGAGACACTGCTAGTGAGACACAGGTAGTGAGACACTGGGTAGTGAGACACTGGGTAGTGAGACACTGGGTAGTGACACACTGCTAGTGAGACACTGGGTAGTGAGACGCTTGGTAGTGATACACTTGGTAGTGAGACACTGGTAGTGAGACACTGCTAGTGAGACACTGGGTAGTGAGACACTGGGTAGTGAGACACTCCTAGTGAGACACTGGGTAGTGAGACACTGCTAGTGAGACACTGGGATAGTGAGACGCTGGGTAGTGAGATGCTGGGTAGTGAGACACTGGGTAGTGAGACACTGCTACTGAGACACTGGGTAGTGACAAACTGGGTAGTGAGACACTGGGTAGTGAGACACTGCTAGTGAGACACTGGGTAGTGAGACACTGGGTAGTGAGACACTGGGTAGTGAAACACTGGGGTAGTGAGACGCTGGGTAGTCAGACACTGGGTAGTGAGACACTGGGTAGTGACACACTGGGTAGTGAGACACTGCTAGTGAGACACTGAGTAGTGTGACACTGGGTAGTGAGACACTGCTAGTGAGACACTGGGTAGTGAGACACTGCTAGTGAGACGCTGGGTAGTGAGACGCTGGGTAGTGAGACACTGGGTAGTGAGACACTGGGTAGTGAGACACTGCTAGTGAGACACTGGGGTAGTGAGACGCTTGGTAGTGAGACACTGCTAGTGAGACACTGGTTAGTGAGACACTGCTAGTGAGACACTGGGTAGTGAGACACTGCTAGTGAGACACTGGATAGTGAGACACTGGGTAGTGAGACACTGCTAGTGAGACACTGGGTAGTGAGACACTGCTAGTGAGACACTGGGATAGTGAGACGCTGGGTAGTGAGACGCTGGATAGTGAGACACTGGGTAGTGAGACACTGCTACTGAGACACTGGGTTGTGATAAACTGGGTAGTGAGACACTGGGTAGTGAAACACTGGGTAGTGAGACACTGGGTAGTGAGACACTGAGTTGTGAGACACTGCTAGTGAGACACTGGGTAGTGAAACACTGGGGTAGTGAGACACTGGGTAGTGAGACACTGGGTAGTGAGACACTGGGTGGTGAGACACTGGGTAGTGACACACTGGGTAGTGAGACACTGCTAGTGTGACACTGGGTAGTGAGACACTGGGTAGTGACACACTGGGTAGTGACACACTGGGTAGTGAGACACTGCTAGTGTGACACTGGGTAGTGAGACACTGGGTAGTGAGACACTGGGTAGTGAGACACTGAGTAGTGAGACACTGGGTAGTGAGACACTGGGTAGTGAGACACCGGGGTAGTGAGACACAGGTAGTGAGACACTGGGGAGTGAGACACTGGGTAGGGAGACACTGCTAGTGAGACACTGCTAGTGAGACATTGGGGTAGTGAGACACTGTGTAGTTAGACACTGGGTAGTGAGACGCTGGGTAGTGAGACACTGGTAGTGAGACACTGGGTTGTGAGACACTGGGTAGTGAGACACTGCTAGTGAGACATTGGGGTAGTGAGACACTGTGTAGTTAGACACTGGGTAGTGAGACACTGGGGAGTGAGACACTGGGTAGGGAGACACTGCTAGTGAGACACTGCTAGTGAGACATTGGGCTAGTGAGACACTGTGTAGTTAGACACTGGGTAGTGAGACGCTGGGTAGTGAGACACTAGTAGTGAGACACTGGGTTGTGAGACACTGGGTAGTGAGACACTGCTAGTGAGACATTGGGGTAGTGAGACACTGTGTAGTTAGACACTGTGTAGTGAGACACTGGGTAGTGAGACACTGGGTAGTGAGACACTGCTATTGAGACACTGGGTAGTGAGACACTGGGGTAGTGAGACACTGGATAGTGAGACAGTGGGTAGTGAGACACTGCTAGTGAGACACTGGGTAGTGAGACACAGGTAGTGAGACACTGGGGTAGTGAGACACTGGGTAGTGAGACACTGGGGTAGTGAGATACAGGTAGTGAGACACTGGGGTAGTGAGACACTGGGTAGTGAGACACTGGGTAGTGAGACACTGCTTGTGAGACGCTGGGTAGTGAGACACTGGGTAGTGAGACACAGGTAGTGAGACACTGGGGTAGTGAGACACTGGGTAGTGAGACACTGCTAGTGAGACACTGGGTAGTGAGACACTGCTATTGAGACACTGGGTTGTGATAAACTGGGTAGTGAGACACTGGGTAGTGAAACACTGGGTAGTGAGACACTGGGTAGTGAGACACTGAGTAGTGAGACACTGCTAGTGAGACACTGGGTAGTGAAACACTGGGGTAGTGAGACACTGGGTAGTGAGACACTGGGTAGTGAGACACTGGGTGGTGAGACACTGGGTAGTGACACACTGGGTAGTGAGACACTGCTAGTGTGACACTGGGTAGTGAGACACTGGGTAGTGACACACTGGGTAGTGACACACTGGGTAGTGAGACACTGCTAGTGTGACACTGGGTAGTGAGACACTGGGTAGTGAGACACTGGGTAGTGAGACACTGAGTAGTGAGACACTGGGTAGTGAGACACTGGGTAGTGAGACACCGGGGTAGTGAGACACAGGTAGTGAGACACTGGGGAGTGAGACACTGGGTAGGGAGACACTGCTAGTGAGACACTGCTAGTGAGACATTGGGGTAGTGAGACACTGTGTAGTTAGACACTGGGTAGTGAGACGCTGGGTAGTGAGACACTGGTAGTGAGACACTGGGTTGTGAGACACTGGGTAGTGAGACACTGCTAGTGAGACATTGGGGTAGTGAGACACTGTGTAGTTAGACACTGGGTAGTGAGACACTGTGGAGTGAGACACTGGGTAGGGAGACACTGCTAGTGAGACACTGCTAGTGAGACATTGGGCTAGTGAGACACTGTGTAGTTAGACACTGGGTAGTGAGACGCTGGGTAGTGAGACACTAGTAGTGAGACACTGGGTTGTGAGACACTGGGTAGTGAGACACTGCTAGTGAGACATTGGGGTAGTGAGACACTGTGTAGTTAGACACTGTGTAGTGAGACACTGGGTAGTGAGACACTGGGTAGTGAGACACTGCTATTGAGACACTGGGTAGTGAGACACTGGGGTAGTGAGACACTGGATAGTGAGACAGTGGGTAGTGAGACACTGCTAGTGAGACACTGGGTAGTGAGACACTGGGTAGTGAGACACTGGGGTAGTGAGACACTGCTAGTGAGACACTGCTAGTGAGACACTGGGTAGTGAGACACAGGTAGTGAGACACTGGGGTAGTGAGACACTGGGTAGTGAGACACTGGGGTAGTGAGATACAGGTAGTGAGACACTGGGGTAGTGAGACACTGGGTAGTGAGACACTGGGTAGTGAGACACTGCTTGTGAGACGCTGGGTAGTGAGACACTGGGTAGTGAGACACAGGTAGTGAGACACTGGGGTAGTGAGACACTGGGTAGTGAGACACTGCTAGTGAGACACTGGGTAGTGAGACACTGCTATTGAGACACTGGGTAGTGAGACACTGGGTAGTGAGATACTGGGTAGTGAGACACTGCTAGTGAGACACAGGTAGTGAGACACTGGGTAGTGAGACACTGGGAAGTGAGACACTGGGTAGTGACACACTGCTAGTGAGACACTGGGTAGTGAGACACTAGGTAGTGAGACACAGGTAGTGAGACACTGGGTAGTGAGACACTGCTAGTGAGACACAGGTAGTGAGACACTGGGTAGTGAGACACTGGGTAGTGAGACACTGGGTAGTGACACACTGCTAGTGAGACACTGGGTAGTGAGACGCTTGGTAGTGATACACTGGGTAGTGAGACACTGGTAGTGAGACACTGCTAGTGAGACACTGGGTAGTGAGACACTGGGTAGTGAGACACTCCTAGTGAGACACTGGGTAGTGAGACACTGCTAGTGAGACACTGGGATAGTGAGACGCTGGGTAGTGAGATGCTGGGTAGTGAGACACTGGGTAGTGAGACACTGCTACTGAGACACTGGGTAGTGACAAACTGGGTAGTGAGACACTGGGTAGTGAGACACTGCTAGTGAGACACTGGGTAGTGAGACACTGGGTAGTGAGACACTGGGTAGTGAAACACTGGGGTAGTGAGACGCTGGGTAGTCAGACACTGGGTAGTGAGACACTGGGTAGTGACACACTGGGTAGTGAGACACTGCTAGTGAGACACTGAGTAGTGTGACACTGGGTAGTGAGACACTGCTAGTGAGACACTGGGTAGTGAGACACTGCTAGTGAGACGCTGGGTAGTGAGACGCTGGGTAGTGAGACACTGGGTAGTGAGACACTGGGTAGTGAGACACTGCTAGTGAGACACTGGGGTAGTGAGACGCTTGGTAGTGAGACACTGCTAGTGAGACACTGGTTAGTGAGACACTGCTAGTGAGACACTGGGTAGTGAGACACTGCTAGTGAGACACTGGATAGTGAGACACTGGGTAGTGAGACACTGCTAGTGAGACACTGGGTAGTGAGACACTGCTAGTGAGACACTGGGATAGTGAGACGCTGGGTAGTGAGACGCTGGATAGTGAGACACTGGGTAGTGAGACACTGCTACTGAGACACTGGGTTGTGATAAACTGGGTAGTGAGACACTGGGTAGTGAAACACTGGGTAGTGAGACACTGGGTAGTGAGACACTGAGTAGTGAGACACTGCTAGTGAGACACTGGGTAGTGAAACACTGGGGTAGTGAGACACTGGGTAGTGAGACACTGGGTAGTGAGACACTGGGTGGTGAGACACTGGGTAGTGACACACTGGGTAGTGAGACACTGCTAGTGTGACACTGGGTAGTGAGACACTGGGTAGTGACACACTGGGTAGTGACACACTGGGTAGTGAGACACTGCTAGTGTGACACTGGGTAGTGAGACACTGGGTAGTGAGACACTGGGTAGTGAGACACTGAGTAGTGAGACACTGGGTAGTGAGACACTGGGTAGTGAGACACCGGGGTAGTGAGACACAGGTAGTGAGACACTGGGGAGTGAGACACTGGGTAGGGAGACACTGCTAGTGAGACACTGCTAGTGAGACATTGGGGTAGTGAGACACTGTGTAGTTAGACACTGGGTAGTGAGACGCTGGGTAGTGAGACACTGGTAGTGAGACACTGGGTTGTGAGACACTGGGTAGTGAGACACTGCTAGTGAGACATTGGGGTAGTGAGACACTGTGTAGTTAGACACTGGGTAGTGAGACACTGGGGAGTGAGACACTGGGTAGGGAGACACTGCTAGTGAGACACTGCTAGTGAGACATTGGGCTAGTGAGACACTGTGTAGTTAGACACTGGGTAGTGAGACGCTGGGTAGTGAGACACTAGTAGTGAGACACTGGGTTGTGAGACACTGGGTAGTGAGACACTGCTAGTGAGACATTGGGGTAGTGAGACACTGTGTAGTTAGACACTGTGTAGTGAGACACTGGGTAGTGAGACACTGGGTAGTGAGACACTGCTATTGAGACACTGGGTAGTGAGACACTGGGGTAGTGAGACACTGGATAGTGAGACAGTGTGTAGTGAGACACTGCTAGTGAGACACTGGGTAGTGAGACACTGGGTAGTGAGACACTGGGGTAGTGAGACACTGCTAGTGAGACACTGCTAGTGAGACACTGGGTAGTGAGACACAGGTAGTGAGACACTGGGGTAGTGAGACACTGGGTAGTGAGACACTGGGGTAGTGAGATACAGGTAGTGAGACACTGGGGTAGTGAGACACTGGGTAGTGAGACACTGGGTAGTGAGACACTGCTTGTGAGACGCTGGGTAGTGAGACACTGGGTAGTGAGACACAGGTAGTGAGACACTGGGGTAGTGAGACACTGGGTAGTGAGACACTGCTAGTGAGACACTGGGTAGTGAGACACTGCTATTGAGACACTGGGTAGTGAGACACTGGGTAGTGAGATACTGGGTAGTGAGACACTGCTAGTGAGACACTGGGTAGTGAGACACTGCTACTGAGACACTGGGTAGTTAGAAACTGGGTAGTGAGACACTGGGTAGTGAGACACTGCTAGTGAGACACTGGGTAGTGAGACACTGGGTAGTGAGACACTGCTATTGAGACACTGGGTAGTGAGACACTGGGGTAGTGAGACACTGGATAGTGAGACAGTGGGTAGTGAGACACTGCTAGTGAGACACTGGGTAGTGAGACACTGGGTAGTGAGACACTGGGGTAGTGAGACACTGCTAGTGAGACACTGCTAGTGAGACACTGGGTAGTGAGACACAGGTAGTGAGACACTGGGGTAGTGAGACACTGGGTAGTGAGACACTGGGGTAGTGAGACACAGGTAGTGAGACACTGGGGTAGTGAGACACTGGGTAGTGAGACACTGGGTAGTGAGACACTGCTCGTGAGACGCTGGGTAGTGAGACACTGGGTAGTGAGACACAGGTAGTGAGACACTGGGGTAGTGAGACACTGGGTAGTGAGACACTGGGTAGTGAGACACTGTTAGTGAGAAACTGGTAGTGAGACACTGGGTAGTGAGACACTGGGTAGTGAGACACTGGGTAGTGAGACACTCGGTAGTGAGACACTGGGTAGTGATACACCGGGTAGTGAGACGCTGGGTTGTGAGACACTGGTAGTGGGACACTGGGTAGTGAGACACTGGGTAGTGACACACTGGGTAGTGAGACACTGGGTAGTGAGACACAGGTAGTGAGACACAGGGGTAGTGAGACACTGCTTGAGAGACACTGGGTAGTGAGACACTGCTAGTGAGACACTGGGTAGTGAGACACTGGGGTAGTGAGACACTGCTAGTGAGACACTGCTAGTGAGACACTGGGTAGTGAGACACAGGTAGTGAGACACTGGGGTAGTGAGACACTGGGTAGTGAAACACTGGGGTAGTGAGATACAGGTAGTGAGACACTGGGGTAGTGAGACACTGGGTAGTGAGACACTGGGTAGTGAGACACTGCTTGTGAGACGCTGGGTAGTGAGACACTGGGTAGTGAGACACAGGTAGTGAGACACTGGGGTAGTGAGACACTGGGTAGTGAGACACTGCTAGTGAGACACTGGGTAGTGAGACACTGCTATTGAGACACTGGGTTGTGATAAACTGGGTAGTGAGACACTGGGTAGTGAAACACTGGGTAGTGAGACACTGGGTAGTGAGACACTGAGTAGTGAGACACTGCTAGTGAGACACTGGGTAGTGAAACACTGGGGTAGTGAGACACTGGGTAGTGAGACACTGGGTAGTGAGACACTGGGTGGTGAGACACTGGGTAGTGACACACTGGGTAGTGAGACACTGCTAGTGTGACACTGGGTAGTGAGACACTGGGTAGTGACACACTGGGTAGTGACACACTGGGTAGTGAGACACTGCTAGTGTGACACTGGGTAGTGAGACACTGGGTAGTGAGACACTGGGTAGTGAGACACTGAGTAGTGAGACACTGGGTAGTGAGACACTGGGTAGTGAGACACCGGGGTAGTGAGACACAGGTAGTGAGACACTGGGGAGTGAGACACTGGGTAGGGAGACACTGCTAGTGAGACACTGCTAGTGAGACATTGGGGTAGTGAGACACTGTGTAGTTAGACACTGGGTAGTGAGACGCTGGGTAGTGAGACACTGGTAGTGAGACACTGGGTTGTGAGACACTGGGTAGTGAGACACTGCTAGTGAGACATTGGGGTAGTGAGACACTGTGTAGTTAGACACTGGGTAGTGAGACACTGGGGAGTGAGACACTGGGTAGGGAGACACTGCTAGTGAGACACTGCTAGTGAGACATTGGGCTAGTGAGACACTGTGTAGTTAGACACTGGGTAGTGAGACGCTGGGTAGTGAGACACTAGTAGTGAGAAACTGGGTTGTGAGACACTGGGTAGTGAGACACTGCTAGTGAGACATTGGGGTAGTGAGACACTGTGTAGTTAGACACTGTGTAGTGAGACACTGGGTAGTGAGACACTGGGTAGTGAGACACTGCTATTGAGACACTGGGTAGTGAGACACTGGGGTAGTGAGACACTGGATAGTGAGACAGTGGGTAGTGAGACACTGCTAGTGAGACACTGGGTAGTGAGACACTGGGTAGTGAGACACTGGGGTAGTGAGACACTGCTAGTGAGACACTGCTAGTGAGACACTGGGTAGTGAGACACAGGTAGTGAGACACTGGGGTAGTGAGACACTGGGTAGTGAGACACTGGGGCAGTGAGATACAGGTAGTGAGACACTGGGGTAGTGAGACACTGGGTAGTGAGACACTGGGTAGTGAGACACTGCTTGTGAGACGCTGGGTAGTGAGACACTGGGTAGTGAGACACAGGTAGTGAGACACTGGGGTAGTGAGACACTGGGTAGTGAGACACTGCTAGTGAGACACTGGGTAGTGAGACACTGCTATTGAGACACTGGGTAGTGAGACACTGGGTAGTGAGATACTGGGTAGTGAGACACTGCTAGTGAGACACAGGTAGTGAGACACTGGGTAGTGAGACACTGGGTAGTGAGACACTGGGTAGTGACACACTGCTAGTGAGACACTGGGTAGTGAGACACTAGGTAGTGAGACACAGGTAGTGAGACACTGGGTAGTGAGACACTGCTAGTGAGACACAGGTAGTGAGACACTGGGTAGTGAGACACTGGGTAGTGAGACACTGGGTAGTGACACACTGCTAGTGAGACACTGGGTAGTGAGACGCTTGGTAGTGATACACTGGGTAGTGAGACACTGGTAGTGAGACACTGCTAGTGAGACACTGGGTAGTGAGACACTGGGTAGTGAGACACTCCTAGTGAGACACTGGGTAGTGAGACACTGCTAGTGAGACACTGGGATAGTGAGACGCTGGGTAGTGAGATGCTGGGTAGTGAGACACTGGGTAGTGAGACACTGCTACTGAGACACTGGGTAGTGACAAACTGGGTAGTGAGACACTGGGTAGTGAGACACTGCTAGTGAGACACTGGGTAGTGAGACACTGGGTAGTGAGACACTGGGTAGTGAAACACTGGGGTAGTGAGACGCTGGGTAGTCAGACACTGGGTAGTGAGACACTGGGTAGTGACACACTGGGTAGTGAGACACTGCTAGTGAGACACTGAGTAGTGTGACACTGGGTAGTGAGACACTGCTAGTGAGACACTGGGTAGTGAGACACTGCTAGTGAGACGCTGGGTAGTGAGACGCTGGGTAGTGAGACACTGGGTAGTGAGACACTGGGTAGTGAGACACTGCTAGTGAGACACTGGGGTAGTGAGACGCTTGGTAGTGAGACACTGCTAGTGAGACACTGGTTAGTGAGACACTGCTAGTGAGACACTGGGTAGTGAGACACTGCTAGTGAGACACTGGATAGTGAGACACTGGGTAGTGAGACACTGCTAGTGAGACACTGGGTAGTGAGACACTGCTAGTGAGACACTGGGATAGTGAGACGCTGGGTAGTGAGACGCTGGATAGTGAGACACTGGGTAGTGAGACACTGCTACTGAGACACTGGGTTGTGATAAACTGGGTAGTGAGACACTGGGTAGTGAAACACTGGGTAGTGAGACACTGGGTAGTGAGACACTGAGTAGTGAGACACTGCTAGTGAGACACTGGGTAGTGAAACACTGGGGTAGTGAGACACTGGGTAGTGAGACACTGGGTAGTGAGACACTGGGTGGTGAGACACTGGGTAGTGACACACTGGGTAGTGAGACACTGCTAGTGTGACACTGGGTAGTGAGACACTGGGTAGTGACACACTGGGTAGTGACACACTGGGTAGTGAGACACTGCTAGTGTGACACTGGGTAGTGAGACACTGGGTAGTGAGACACTGGGTAGTGAGACACTGAGTAGTGAGACACTGGGTAGTGAGACACTGGGTAGTGAGACACCGGGGTAGTGAGACACAGGTAGTGAGACACTGGGGAGTGAGACACTGGGTAGGGAGACACTGCTAGTGAGACACTGCTAGTGAGACATTGGGGTAGTGAGACACTGTGTAGTTAGACACTGGGTAGTGAGACGCTGGGTAGTGAGACACTGGTAGTGAGACACTGGGTTGTGAGACACTGGGTAGTGAGACACTGCTAGTGAGACATTGGGGTAGTGAGACACTGTGTAGTTAGACACTGGGTAGTGAGACACTGGGGAGTGAGACACTGGGTAGGGAGACACTGCTAGTGAGACACTGCTAGTGAGACATTGGGCTAGTGAGACACTGTGTAGTTAGACACTGGGTAGTGAGACGCTGGGTAGTGAGACACTAGTAGTGAGACACTGGGTTGTGAGACACTGGGTAGTGAGACACTGCTAGTGAGACATTGGGGTAGTGAGACACTGTGTAGTTAGACACTGTGTAGTGAAACACTGGGTAGTGAGACACTGGGTAGTGAGACACTGCTATTGAGACACTGGGTAGTGAGACACTGGGGTAGTGAGACACTGGATAGTGAGACAGTGGGTAGTGAGACACTGCTAGTGAGACACTGGGTAGTGAGACACTGGGTAGTGAGACACTGGGGTAGTGAGACACTGCTAGTGAGACACTGCTAGTGAGACACTGGGTAGTGAGACACAGGTAGTGAGACACTGGGGTAGTGAGACACTGGGTAGTGAGACACTGGGGTAGTGAGATACAGGTAGTGAGACACTGGGGTAGTGAGACACTGGGTAGTGAGACACTGGGTAGTGAGACACTGCTTGTGAGACGCTGGGTAGTGAGACACTGGGTAGTGAGACACAGGTAGTGAGACACTGGGGTAGTGAGACACTGGGTAGTGAGACACTGCTAGTGAGACACTGGGTAGTGAGACACTGCTATTGAGACACTGGGTAGTGAGACACTGGGTAGTGAGATACTGGGTAGTGAGACACTGCTAGTGAGACACTGGGTAGTGAGACACTGCTACTGAGACACTGGGTAGTTAGAAACTGGGTAGTGAGACACTGGGTAGTGAGACACTGCTAGTGAGACACTGGGTAGTGAGACACTGGGTAGTGACACACTGCTATTGAGACACTGGGTAGTGAGACACTGGGGTAGTGAGACACTGGATAGTGAGACAGTGGGTAGTGAGACACTGCTAGTGAGACACTGGGTAGTGAGACACTGGGTAGTGAGACACTGGGGTAGTGAGACACTGCTAGTGAGACACTGCTAGTGAGACACTGGGTAGTGAGACACAGGTAGTGAGACACTGGGGTAGTGAGACACTGGGTAGTGAGACACTGGGGTAGTGAGACACAGGTAGTGAGACACTGGGGTAGTGAGACACTGGGTAGTGAGACACTGGGTAGTGAGACACTGCTCGTGAGACGCTGGGTAGTGAGACACTGGGTAGTGAGACACAGGTAGTGAGACACTGGGGTAGTGAGACACTGGGTAGTGAGACACTGGGTAGTGAGACACTGTTAGTGAGAAACTGGTAGTGAGACACTGGGTAGTGAGACACTGGGTAGTGAGACACTCGGTAGTGAGACACTGGGTAGTGATACACCGGGTAGTGAGACGCTGGGTTGTGAGACACTGGTAGTGGGACACTGGGTAGTGAGACACTGGGTAGTGACACACTGGGTAGTGAGACACTGGGTAGTGAGACACAGGTAGTGAGACACAGGGGTAGTGAGACACTGCTTGAGAGACACTGGGTAGTGAGACACTGCTAGTGAGACACTGGGTAGTGAGAAACTGGTAGTGAGACACTGGGTAGTGAGACACTGGTAGTGGGACACTGCTTGTGAGACACTGGGTAGTGAGACACTGGTAGTGGGACACTGCTTGTGAGACACTGGGTAGTGAGACACTGGGTAGTGAGACACTGGTGTAGTGAGACACTGGGTAGTGAGACACTGGGTAGTGAGAAACTGGGTAGTGAGACACTGGTAGTGGGACACTGCTTGTGAGACACTGGGTAGTGAGACACTGGTAGTGGGACACTGCTTGTGAGACACTGGGTAATGAGACACTGGGTAGTGAGACACTGCTAGTAAGACAATGGGTAGTGAGACTCTGGGTAGTGAGACACTGGGTAGTGACACACTGGGTAGTGACACACTGCGTAGTGAGACACTGCTAGTGAGACACTGGGTAGTGAGACACTGCTAGTGAGACACTGGGTAGTGAGACTCTGGGTAGTCAGACGCTGGGTAGTGAGACACTGGGTAGTGAGACACTGCTAGTGAGACACTGGGTAGTGAGACACTGCTAGTGAAACACTGCGTTGTGAGATACTGTGTAGTGAGACACTTGGTAGTGAGACACTGGGTAGTGAGACACTGCTAGTGAGACACTGGGGTAGTGAGACACTGGGTAGTGTGACACTGGGGTAGTGAGACACTGCTAGTGAGACACAGGTAGTGAGACACTGGGTAGTGAGACACTGGGTAGTGAGACACTGGGTAGTGACACACTGCTAGTGAGACACTGGGTAGTGAGACACTAGGTAGTGAGACACAGGTAGTGAGACACTGGGTAGTGAGACACTGCTAGTGAGACACAGGTAGTGAGACACTGGGTAGTGAGACACTGGGTAGTGAGACACTGGGTAGTGACACACTGCTAGTGAGACACTGGGTAGTGAGACGCTTGGTAGTGATACACTGGGTAGTGAGACACTGGTAGTGAGACACTGCTAGTGAGACACTGGGTAGTGAGACACTGGGTAGTGAGACACTCCTAGTGAGACACTGGGTAGTGAGACACTGCTAGTGAGACACTGGGATAGTGAGACGCTGGGTAGTGAGATGCTGGGTAGTGAGACACTGGGTAGTGAGACACTGCTACTGAGACACTGGGTAGTGACAAACTGGGTAGTGAGACACTGGGTAGTGAGACACTGCTAGTGAGACACTGGGTAGTGAGACACTGGGTAGTGAGACACTGGGTAGTGAAACACTGGGGTAGTGAGACGCTGGGTAGTCAGACACTGGGTAGTGAGACACTGGGTAGTGACACACTGGGTAGTGAGACACTGCTAGTGAGACACTGAGTAGTGTGACACTGGGTATTGAGACACTGCTAGTGAGACACTGGGTAGTGAGACACTGCTAGTGAGACGCTGGGTAGTGAGACGCTGGGTAGTGAGACACTGGGTAGTGAGACACTGGGTAGTGAGACACTGGGTAGTGAGACACTGCTAGTGAGACACTGGGGTAGTGAGACGCTTGGTAGTGAGACACTGCTAGTGAGACACTGGTTAGTGAGACACTGCTAGTGAGACACTGGGTAGTGAGACTGCTAGTGAGACACTGGATAGTGAGACACTGGGTAGTGAGACACTTCTAGTGAGACACTGGGTAGTGAGACACTGCTAGTGAGACACTGGGATAGTGAGACGCTGGGTAGTGAGACGCTGGGTAGTGAGACACTGGGTAGTGAGACACTGCTACTGAGACACTGGGTTGTGATAAACTGGGTAGTGAGACACTGGGTAGTGAAACACTGGGTAGTGAGACACTGGGTAGTGAGACACTGAGTAGTGAGACACTGCTAGTGAGACACTGGGTAGTGAAACACTGGGGTAGTGAGACACTGGGTAGTGAGACACTGGGTAGTGAGACACTGGGTGGTGAGACACTGGGTAGTGACACACTGGGTAGTGAGACACTGCTAGTGTGACACTGGGTAGTGAGACACTGGGTAGTGACACACTGGGTAGTGACACACTGGGTAGTGAGACACTGCTAGTGTGACACTGGGTAGTGAGACACTGGGTAGTGAGACACTGGGTAGTGAGACACTGAGTAGTGAGACACTGGGTAGTGAGACACTGGGTAGTGAGACACCGGGGTAGTGAGACACAGGTAGTGAGACACTGGGGAGTGAGACACTGGGTAGGGAGACACTGCTAGTGAGACACTGCTAGTGAGACATTGGGGTAGTGAGACACTGTGTAGTTAGACACTGGGTAGTGAGACGCTGGGTAGTGAGACACTGGTAGTGAGACACTGGGTTGTGAGACACTGGGTAGTGAGACACTGCTAGTGAGACATTGGGGTAGTGAGACACTGTGTAGTTAGACACTGGGTAGTGAGACACTGGGGAGTGAGACACTGGGTAGGGAGACACTGCTAGTGAGACACTGCTAGTGAGACATTGGGCTAGTGAGACACTGTGTAGTTAGACACTGGGTAGTGAGACGCTGGGTAGTGAGACACTAGTAGTGAGACACTGGGTTGTGAGACACTGGGTAGTGAGACACTGCTAGTGAGACATTGGGGTAGTGAGACACTGTGTAGTTAGACACTGTGTAGTGAGACACTGGGTAGTGAGACACTGGGTAGTGAGACACTGCTATTGAGACACTGGGTAGTGAGACACTGGGGTAGTGAGACACTGGATAGTGAGACAGTGGGTAGTGAGACACTGCTAGTGAGACACTGGGTAGTGAGACACTGGGTAGTGAGACACTGGGGTAGTGAGACACTGCTAGTGAGACACTGCTAGTGAGACACTGGGTAGTGAGACACAGGTAGTGAGACACTGGGGTAGTGAGACACTGGGTAGTGAGACACTGGGGTAGTGAGATACAGGTAGTGAGACACTGGGGTAGTGAGACACTGGGTAGTGAGACACTGGGTAGTGAGACACTGCTTGTGAGACGCTGGGTAGTGAGACACTGGGTAGTGAGACACAGGTAGTGAGACACTGGGGTAGTGAGACACTGGGTAGTGAGACACTGCTAGTGAGACACTGGGTAGTGAGACACTGCTATTGAGACACTGGGTAGTGAGACACTGGGTAGTGAGATACTGGGTAGTGAGACACTGCTAGTGAGACACTGGGTAGTGAGACACTGCTACTGAGACACTGGGTAGTTAGAAACTGGGTAGTGAGACACTGGGTAGTGAGACACTGCTAGTGAGACACTGGGTAGTGAGACACTGGGTAGTGACACACTGCTATTGAGACACTGGGTAGTGAGACACTGGGGTAGTGAGACACTGGATAGTGAGACAGTGGGTAGTGAGACACTGCTAGTGAGACACTGGGTAGTGAGACACTGGGTAGTGAGACACTGGGGTAGTGAGACACTGCTAGTGAGACACTGCTAGTGAGACACTGGGTAGTGAGACACAGGTAGTGAGACACTGGGGTAGTGAGACACTGGGTAGTGAGACACTGGGGTAGTGAGACACAGGTAGTGAGACACTGGGGTAGTGAGACACTGGGTAGTGAGACACTGGGTAGTGAGACACTGCTCGTGAGACGCTGGGTAGTGAGACACTGGGTAGTGAGACACAGGTAGTGAGACACTGGGGTAGTGAGACACTGGGTAGTGAGACACTGGGTAGTGAGACACTGTTAGTGAGAAACTGGTAGTGAGACACTGGGTAGTGAGACACTGGGTAGTGAGACACTCGGTAGTGAGACACTGGGTAGTGATACACCGGGTAGTGAGACGCTGGGTTGTGAGACACTGGTAGTGGGACACTGGGTAGTGAGACACTGGGTAGTGACACACTGGGTAGTGAGACACTGGGTAGTGAGACACAGGTAGTGAGACACAGGGGTAGTGAGACACTGCTTGAGAGACACTGGGTAGTGAGACACTGCTAGTGAGACACTGGGTAGTGAGAAACTGGTAGTGAGACACTGGGTAGTGAGACACTGGTAGTGGGACACTGCTTGTGAGACACTGGGTAGTGAGACACTGGTAGTGGGACACTGCTTGTGAGACACTGGGTAGTGAGACACTGGGTAGTGAGACACTGGTGTAGTGAGACACTGGGTAGTGAGACACTGGGTAGTGA
Organism: Petromyzon marinus; assembly: GCF_048934315.1. Lineage (NCBI taxonomy): Eukaryota > Metazoa > Chordata > Hyperoartia > Petromyzontiformes > Petromyzontidae > Petromyzon > Petromyzon marinus. The sequence goes on from NW_027423124.1 coordinate 77,664, forward strand.
GAAACTGGGTAGTGAGACACTGGTAGTGGGACACTGCTTGTGAGACACTGGGTAGTGAGACACTGGTAGTGGGACACTGCTTGTGAGACACTGGGTAATGAGACACTGGGTAGTGAGACACTGCTAGTAAGACAATGGGTAGTGAGACTCTGGGTAGTGAGACACTGGGTAGTGACACACTGGGTAGTGACACACTGCGTAGTGAGACACTGCTAGTGAGACACTGGGTAGTGAGACACTGCTAGTGAGACACTGGGTAGTGAGACTCTGGGTAGTCAGACGCTGGGTAGTGAGACACTGGGTAGTGAGACACTGCTAGTGAGACACTGGGTAGTGAGACACTGCTAGTGAAACACTGCGTTGTGAGATACTGTGTAGTGAGACACTTGGTAGTGAGACACTGGGTAGTGAGACACTGCTAGTGAGACACTGGGGTAGTGAGACACTGGGTAGTGTGACACTGGGGTAGTGAGACACTGCTAGTGAGACACAGGTAGTGAGACACTGGGTAGTGAGACACTGGGTAGTGAGACACTGGGTAGTGACACACTGCTAGTGAGACACTGGGTAGTGAGACACTAGGTAGTGAGACACAGGTAGTGAGACACTGGGTAGTGAGACACTGCTAGTGAGACACAGGTAGTGAGACACTGGGTAGTGAGACACTGGGTAGTGAGACACTGGGTAGTGACACACTGCTAGTGAGACACTGGGTAGTGAGACGCTTGGTAGTGATACACTGGGTAGTGAGACACTGGTAGTGAGACACTGCTAGTGAGACACTGGGTAGTGAGACACTGGGTAGTGAGACACTCCTAGTGAGACACTGGGTAGTGAGACACTGCTAGTGAGACACTGGGATAGTGAGACGCTGGGTAGTGAGATGCTGGGTAGTGAGACACTGGGTAGTGAGACACTGCTACTGAGACACTGGGTAGTGACAAACTGGGTAGTGAGACACTGGGTAGTGAGACACTGCTAGTGAGACACTGGGTAGTGAGACACTGGGTAGTGAGACACTGGGTAGTGAAACACTGGGGTAGTGAGACGCTGGGTAGTCAGACACTGGGTAGTGAGACACTGGGTAGTGACACACTGGGTAGTGAGACACTGCTAGTGAGACACTGAGTAGTGTGACACTGGGTATTGAGACACTGCTAGTGAGACACTGGGTAGTGAGACACTGCTAGTGAGACGCTGGGTAGTGAGACGCTGGGTAGTGAGACACTGGGTAGTGAGACACTGGGTAGTGAGACACTGGGTAGTGAGACACTGCTAGTGAGACACTGGGGTAGTGAGACGCTTGGTAGTGAGACACTGCTAGTGAGACACTGGTTAGTGAGACACTGCTAGTGAGACACTGGGTAGTGAGACTGCTAGTGAGACACTGGATAGTGAGACACTGGGTAGTGAGACACTTCTAGTGAGACACTGGGTAGTGAGACACTGCTAGTGAGACACTGGGATAGTGAGACGCTGGGTAGTGAGACGCTGGGTAGTGAGACACTGGGTAGTGAGACACTGCTACTGAGACACTGGGTTGTGATAAACTGGGTAGTGAGACACTGGGTAGTGAAACACTGGGTAGTGAGACACTGGGTAGTGAGACACTGAGTAGTGAGACACTGCTAGTGAGACACTGGGTAGTGAAACACTGGGGTAGTGAGACACTGGGTAGTGAGACACTGGGTAGTGAGACACTGGGTGGTGAGACACTGGGTAGTGACACACTGGGTAGTGAGACACTGCTAGTGTGACACTGGGTAGTGAGACACTGGGTAGTGACACACTGGGTAGTGACACACTGGGTAGTGAGACACTGCTAGTGTGACACTGGGTAGTGTGACACTGGGTAGTGAGACACTGGGTAGTGAGACACTGAGTAGTGAGACACTGGGTAGTGAGACACTGGGTAGTGAGACACCGGGGTAGTGAGACACAGGTAGTGAGACACTGGGGAGTGAGACACTGGGTAGGGAGACACTGCTAGTGAGACACTGCTAGTGAGACATTGGGGTAGTGAGACACTGTGTAGTTAGACACTGGGTAGTGAGACGCTGGGTAGTGAGACACTGGTAGTGAGACACTGGGTTGTGAGACACTGGGTAGTGAGACACTGCTAGTGAGACATTGGGGTAGTGAGACACTGTGTAGTTAGACACTGGGTAGTGAGACACTGGGGAGTGAGACACTGGGTAGGGAGACACTGCTAGTGAGACACTGCTAGTGAGACATTGGGCTAGTGAGACACTGTGTAGTTAGACACTGGGTAGTGAGACGCTGGGTAGTGAGACACTAGTAGTGAGACACTGGGTTGTGAGACACTGGGTAGTGAGACACTGCTAGTGAGACATTGGGGTAGTGAGACACTGTGTAGTTAGACACTGTGTAGTGAGACACTGGGTAGTGAGACACTGGGTAGTGAGACACTGCTATTGAGACACTGGGTAGTGAGACACTGGGGTAGTGAGACACTGGATAGTGAGACAGTGGGTAGTGAGACACTGCTAGTGAGACACTGGGTAGTGAGACACTGGGTAGTGAGACACTGGGGTAGTGAGACACTGCTAGTGAGACACTGCTAGTGAGACACTGGGTAGTGAGACACAGGTAGTGAGACACTGGGGTAGTGAGACACTGGGTAGTGAGACACTGGGGTAGTGAGATACAGGTAGTGAGACACTGGGGTAGTGAGACACTGGGTAGTGAGACACTGGGTAGTGAGACACTGCTTGTGAGACGCTGGGTAGTGAGACACTGGGTAGTGAGACACAGGTAGTGAGACACTGGGGTAGTGAGACACTGGGTAGTGAGACACTGCTAGTGAGACACTGGGTAGTGAGACACTGCTATTGAGACACTGGGTAGTGAGACACTGGGTAGTGAGATACTGGGTAGTGAGACACTGCTAGTGAGACACTGGGTAGTGAGACACTGCTACTGAGACACTGGGTAGTTAGAAACTGGGTAGTGAGACACTGGGTAGTGAGACACTGCTAGTGAGACACTGGGTAGTGAGACACTGGGTAGTGACACACTGCTATTGAGACACTGGGTAGTGAGACACTGGGGTAGTGAGACACTGGATAGTGAGACAGTGGGTAGTGAGACACTGCTAGTGAGACACTGGGTAGTGAGACACTGGGTAGTGAGACACTGGGGTAGTGAGACACTGCTAGTGAGACACTGCTAGTGAGACACTGGGTAGTGAGACACAGGTAGTGAGACACTTGGGTAGTGAGACACTGGGTAGTGAGACACTGGGGTAGTGAGACACAGGTAGTGAGACACTGGGGTAGTGAGACACTGGGTAGTGAGACACTGGGTAGTGAGACACTGCTCGTGAGACGCTGGGTAGTGAGACACTGGGTAGTGAGACACAGGTAGTGAGACACTGGGGTAGTGAGACACTGGGTAGTGAGACACTGGGTAGTGAGACACTGTTAGTGAGAAACTGGTAGTGAGACACTGGGTAGTGAGACACTGGGTAGTGAGACACTCGGTAGTGAGACACTGGGTAGTGATACACCGGGTAGTGAGACGCTGGGTTGTGAGACACTGGTAGTGGGACACTGGGTAGTGAGACACTGGGTAGTGACACACTGGGTAGTGAGACACTGGGTAGTGAGACACAGGTAGTGAGACACAGGGGTAGTGAGACACTGCTTGAGAGACACTGGGTAGTGAGACACTGCTAGTGAGACACTGGGTAGTGAGAAACTGGTAGTGAGACACTGGGTAGTGAGACACTGGTAGTGGGACACTGCTTGTGAGACACTGGGTAGTGAGACACTGGTAGTGGGACACTGCTTGTGAGACACTGGGTAGTGAGACACTGGGTAGTGAGACACTGGTGTAGTGAGACACTGGGTAGTGAGACACTGGGTAGTGAGAAACTGGGTAGTGAGACACTGGTAGTGGGACACTGCTTGTGAGACACTGGGTAGTGAGACACTGGTAGTGGGACACTGCTTGTGAGACACTGGGTAATGAGACACTGGGTAGTGAGACACTGCTAGTAAGACAATGGGTAGTGAGACTCTGGGTAGTGAGACACTGGGTAGTGACACACTGGGTAGTGACACACTGCGTAGTGAGACACTGCTAGTGAGACACTGGGTAGTGAGACACTGCTAGTGAGACACTGGGTAGTGAGACTCTGGGTAGTCAGACGCTGGGTAGTGAGACACTGGGTAGTGAGACACTGCTAGTGAGACACTGGGTAGTGAGACACTGCTAGTGAAACACTGCGTTGTGAGATACTGTGTAGTGAGACACTTGGTAGTGAGACACTGGGTAGTGAGACACTGCTAGTGAGACACTGGGGTAGTGAGACACTGGGTAGTGTGACACTGGGGTAGTGAGACACTGCTAGTGAGACACAGGTAGTGAGACACTGGGTAGTGAGACACTGGGTAGTGAGACACTGGGTAGTGACACACTGCTAGTGAGACACTGGGTAGTGAGACACTAGGTAGTGAGACACAGGTAGTGAGACACTGGGTAGTGAGACACTGCTAGTGAGACACAGGTAGTGAGACACTGGGTAGTGAGACACTGGGTAGTGAGACACTGGGTAGTGACACACTGCTAGTGAGACACTGGGTAGTGAGACGCTTGGTAGTGATACACTGGGTAGTGAGACACTGGTAGTGAGACACTGCTAGTGAGACACTGGGTAGTGAGACACTGGGTAGTGAGACACTCCTAGTGAGACACTGGGTAGTGAGACACTGCTAGTGAGACACTGGGATAGTGAGACGCTGGGTAGTGAGATGCTGGGTAGTGAGACACTGGGTAGTGAGACACTGCTACTGAGACACTGGGTAGTGACAAACTGGGTAGTGAGACACTGGGTAGTGAGACACTGCTAGTGAGACACTGGGTAGTGAGACACTGGGTAGTGAGACACTGGGTAGTGAAACACTGGGGTAGTGAGACGCTGGGTAGTCAGACACTGGGTAGTGAGACACTGGGTAGTGACACACTGGGTAGTGAGACACTGCTAGTGAGACACTGAGTAGTGTGACACTGGGTATTGAGACACTGCTAGTGAGACACTGGGTAGTGAGACACTGCTAGTGAGACGCTGGGTAGTGAGACGCTGGGTAGTGAGACACTGGGTAGTGAGACACTGGGTAGTGAGACACTGGGTAGTGAGACACTGCTAGTGAGACACTGGGGTAGTGAGACGCTTGGTAGTGAGATACTGCTAGTGAGACACTGGTTAGTGAGACACTGCTAGTGAGACACTGGGTAGTGAGACTGCTAGTGAGACACTGGATAGTGAGACACTGGGTAGTGAGACACTTCTAGTGAGACACTGGGTAGTGAGACACTGCTAGTGAGACACTGGGATAGTGAGACGCTGGGTAGTGAGACGCTGGGTAGTGAGACACTGGGTAGTGAGACACTGCTACTGAGACACTGGGTTGTGATAAACTGGGTAGTGAGACACTGGGTAGTGAAACACTGGGTAGTGAGACACTGGGTAGTGAGACACTGAGTAGTGAGACACTGCTAGTGAGACACTGGGTAGTGAAACACTGGGATAGTGAGACACTGGGTAGTGAGACACTGGGTAGTGAGACACTGGGTGGTGAGACACTGGGTAGTGACACACTGGGTAGTGAGACACTGCTAGTGTGACACTGGGTAGTGAGACACTGGGTAGTGACACACTGGGTAGTGACACACTGGGTAGTGAGACACTGCTAGTGTGACACTGGGTAGTGAGACACTGGGTAGTGAGACACTGGGTAGTGAGACACTGAGTAGTGAGACACTGGGTAGTGAGACACTGGGTAGTGAGACACCGGGGTAGTGAGACACAGGTAGTGAGACACTGGGGAGTGAGACACTGGGTAGGGAGACACTGCTAGTGAGACACTGCTAGTGAGACATTGGGGTAGTGAGACACTGTCTAGTTAGACACTGGGTAGTGAGACGCTGGGTAGTGAGACACTGGTAGTGAGACACTGGGTTGTGAGACACTGGGTAGTGAGACACTGCTAGTGAGACATTGGGGTAGTGAGACACTGTGTAGTTAGACACTGGGTAGTGAGACACTGGGGAGTGAGACACTGGGTAGGGAGACACTGCTAGTGAGACACTGCTAGTGAGACATTGGGCTAGTGAGACACTGTGTAGTTAGACACTGGGTAGTGAGACGCTGGGTAGTGAGACACTAGTAGTGAGACACTGGGTTGTGAGACACTGGGTAGTGAGACACTGCTAGTGAGACATTGGGGTAGTGAGACACTGTGTAGTTAGACACTGTGTAGTGAGACACTGGGTAGTGAGACACTGGGTAGTGAGACACTGCTATTGAGACACTGGGTAGTGAGACACTGGGGTAGTGAGACACTGGATAGTGAGACAGTGGGTAGTGAGACACTGCTAGTGAGACACTGGGTAGTGAGACACTGGGTAGTGAGACACTGGGGTAGTGAGACACTGCTAGTGAGACACTGCTAGTGAGACACTGGGTAGTGAGACACAGGTAGTGAGACACTGGGGTAGTGAGACACTGGGTAGTGAGACACTGGGGTAGTGAGATACAGGTAGTGAGACACTGGGGTAGTGAGACACTGGGTAGTGAGACACTGGGTAGTGAGACACTGCTTGTGAGACGCTGGGTAGTGAGACACTGGGTAGTGAGACACAGGTAGTGAGACACTGGGGTAGTGAGACACTGGGTAGTGAGACACTGGGTAGTGAGACACTGTTAGTGAGAAACTGGTAGTGAGACACTGGGTAGTGAGACACTGGGTAGTGAGACACTCGGTAGTGAGACACTGGGTAGTGATACACCGGGTAGTGAGACGCTGGGTTGTGAGACACTGGTAGTGGGACACTGGGTAGTGAGACACTGGGTAGTGACACACTGGGTAGTGAGACACTGGGTAGTGAGACACTGGGTAGTGAGACACAGGTAGTAAAACACAGGGGTAGTGAGACACTGCTTGAGAGACACTGGGTAGTGAGACACTGCTAGTGAGACACTGGGTAGTGAGAAACTGGTAGTGAGACACTGGGTAGTGAGACACTGGTATTGGGACACTGCTTGTGAGACACTGGGTAGTGAGACACTGGTAGTGGGACACTGCTTGTGAGACACTGGGTAGTGAGACACTGGGTAGTGAGACACTGGTAGTGAGACACTGGGGTAGTGAGACACTGGGTAGTGAGACACTGGGTAGTGAGAAACTGGGTAGTGAGACACTGGTAGTGGGACACTGCTTGTGAGACACTGGGTAGTGAGACACTGGTAGTGGGACACTGCTTGTGAGACACTGGGTAGTGAGACACTGGGTAGTGAGACACTGGGTAGTGAGACACTGCTAGTAAGACAATGGGTAGTGAGACTCTGGGTAGTGAGACACTGGGTAGTGACACACTGGGTAGTGACACACTGCGTAGTGAGACACTGCTAGTGAGACACTGGGTAGTGAGACACTGCTAGTGAGACACTGGGTAGTGAGACACTGCTAGTGAGACACTGGGTAGTGAGACACTGCTAGTGAGACACTGGGTAGTGAGACACTGCTATTGAGACACTGGGTAGTGAGACAATGGGTAGTGAGACACTGCTAGTGAAACTCTGGGTTGTGAGATACTGTGTAGTGAGACACTTGGTAGTGAGACACTGGGTAGTGAGACACTGCTAGTGAGACACTGGGGTAGTGAGACACTGGGTAGTGTGACACTGGGGTAGTGAGACACTGCTAGTGAGACACAGGTAGTGAGACACTGGGTAGTGAGACACTGGGTAGTGAGACACTGGGTAGTGACACACTGCTAGTGAGACACTGGGTAGTGAGACACTAGGTAGTGAGACACAGGTAGTGAGACACTGGGTTGTGAGACACTGCTAGTGAGACACAGGTAGTGAGACACTGGGTAGTGAGACACTGGGTAGTGAGACACTGGGTAGTGAGACACTGCTAGTGAGACATTGGGGTAGTGAGACACTGTGTAGTTAGACACTGGGTAGTGAGACACTGGTTAGTGAGACACTGGGGTAGTGAGACACAGGTAGTGAGACACAGGGTAGTGAGACACTGGGTAGTGAGACACTGGGTAGTGACACACTGCTAGTGAGACACTGGGTAGTGAGATGCTTGGTAGTGATACACTGGGTAGTGAGACACTGGTAGTGAGACACTGCTAGTGAGACACTGGGTAGTGAGACACTGGGTAGTGAGACACTCCTAGTGAGACACTGGGTAGTGAGACACTGCTAGTGAGACACTGGGATAGTGAGACGCTGGGTAGTGAGATGCTGGGTAGTGAGACACTGGGTAGTGAGACACTGCTACTGAGACACTGGGTAGTGACAAACTGGGTAGTGAGACACTGGGTAGTGAGACACTGCTAGTGAGACACTGGGTAGTGAGACACTGGGTAGTGAGACACTGGGTAGTGAAACACTGGGGTAGTGAGACGCTGGGTAGTCAGACACTGGGTAGTGAGACACTGGGTAGTGACACACTGGGTAGTGAGACACTGCTAGTGAGACACTGAGTAGTGTGACACTGGGTAGTGAGACACTGCTAGTGAGACACTGGGTAGTGAGACACTGCTAGTGAGACGCTGGGTAGTGAGACGCTGGGTAGTGAGACACTGGGTAGTGAGACACTGCTAGTGAGACACTGGGTAGTGAGACACTGGGTAGTGAGACACTGGGTAGTGAGACACTGGTTAGTGAGACACTGCTAGTGAGACACTGGGGTAGTGAGACGCTTGGTAGTGAGACACTGCTAGTGAGACACTGGTTAGTGAGACACTGCTAGTGAGACACTGGGTAGTGAGACACTGCTAGTGAGACACTGGATAGTGAGACACTGGGTAGTGAGACACTGCTAGTGAGACACTGGGTAGTGAGACACTGCTAGTGAGACACTGGGATAGTGAGACGCTGGGTAGTGAGACGCTGGGTAGTGAGACACTGGGTAGTGAGACACTGCTACTGAGACACTGGGTTGTGATAAACTGGGTAGTGAGACACTGGGTAGTGAAACACTGGGTAGTGAGACACTGGGTAGTGAGACACTGAGTAGTGAGACACTGCTAGTGAGACACTGGGTAGTGAAACACTGGGGTAGTGAGACACTGGGTAGTGAGACACTGGGTAGTGAGACACTGGGTGGTGAGACACTGCTAGTGAGACACTGGGTAGTTTGACACTGGGTAGTGAGACACTGGGTAGTGACACACTGGGTAGTGAGACACTGAGTAGTGAGACACTGCTAGTGAGACACTGGGTAGTGAAACACTGGGGTAGTGAGACACTGGGTAGTGAGACACTGGGTAGTGAGACACTGGGTAGTGAGACACTGCTAGTGAGACACTGAGTAGTGAGACACTGGGTAGTGAGACACTGGGTAGTGAGACACCGGGGTAGTGAGACACAGGTAGTGAGACACTGGGGAGTGAGACACTGGGTAGGGAGACACTGCTAGTGAGACACTGCTAGTGAGACATTGGGGTAGTGAGACACTGTGTAGTTAGACACTGGGTAGTGAGACGCTGGGTAGTGAGACACTGGTAGTGAGACACTGGGTTGTGAGACACTGGGTAGTGAGACACTGCTAGTGAGACATTGGGGTAGTGAGACACTGTGTAGTTAGACACTGGGTAGTGAGACACTGGGTAGTGAGACACTGGGGTAGTGAGACACAGGTAGTGAGACACTGGGTAGTGAGACACTGGGTAGTGAGACGCTGGGTAGTGAGACACTGGTAGTGAGACACTGGGTTTTGAGACACTGGGTAGTGAGACACGGCTAGTGAGACATTGGTGTAGTGAGACACTGTGTAGTGAGACCCTGGGTAGTGAGACACTTGGGTAGTGAGACACTGGGTAGTGAGACACTGGGGTAGTAAGACACAGGTAGTGAGACACTGGGTAGTGACACACTGGGTAGGGAGACACTGCTAGTGAGACACTGCTAGTGAGACATTGGGGTAGTGAGACACTGTGTAGTTAGACACTGGGTAGTGAGACGCTGGGTAGTGAGACACTGGTAGTGAGACACTGGGTTGTGAGACACTGGGTAGTGAGACCCTGCTAGTGAGACATTGGGGTAGTGAGACACTGTGTAGTTAGACACTGGGTAGTGAGACACTGGGTAGTGAGACACTGGGGTAGTGAGACACAGGTAGTGAGACACTGGGTAGTGAGACACTGGGTAGTTAGACGCTGGGTAGTGAGACACTGGTAGTGAGACACTGGGTTTTGAGACACTGGGTAGTGAGACACGGCTAGTGAGACATTGGTGTAGTGAGACACTGTGTAGTGAGACCCTGGGTAGTGAGACACTTGGGTAGTGAGACACTGGGTAGTGAGACACTGGGGTAGTAAGACACAGGTAGTGAGACACTGGGTAGTGACACACTGGGTAGTGAGGCTCCTGCTGTCTATAGAGGTAGGCCAATCATATTCAAAGACAATGCCACTCAACATTATTATTACTATCAGAGCCGTGTGTCGGTTGCATGTTCACCACAAGTACTGTGCGTGTGGTTAATGTAGTAACTTGATTCTTTGCAAAAGATATCATCTGTCTTGGTGTTTGACACATTTTAACACGCAACTTCCCGTTCTACTGCCAGAAAGGGTGCAGACCTGTTCTTAATTGACGTACTTTTGATACTGGCAAAAAAAAGGTGTCCCGTGAGACATCTGCAGCTATAAATGCTCTGATACGCGTGCCATTGTCTTCGTACTGTAGCGAGACACAGGTATTGAGACTAGGCCACAAATATGGCTACTGCTTGTCTGTGGAGGTAGGGCCAATCAGTTCCAAAGGCAATGCATTACATTACTTTTGTCATCAGAACCATGCGTGTTTGCATATTTTACCACATGTCTGCGAACTGCTGTGTATTTCCAGTTTGCGTCTCTCTCTCTCTCTCATCTTCATCATCATCGTCGTGGCGAAATGTTAACTACCTTTCCCTGTGTGGGGCCGTCCATAAATGACGTCACGCGATTTTTGGACGATTTTTGTCCCACCCCGTCGTCACGTGGCGTCACAAAAAGTCAGACCCCCCATCAAAGCCCTGCCCACCCCCCCCCCCCCACTAAAATAAAACATGCTTCAAATCGCTTTAAACGATTGTCACACTGTAGTTGCGTATTTAACGTGGCGCTGCACTCTGATGTTGTAGGAGAACACATTTAAAAAACAATAAAATTATTTTTCTTGGTTCTTTCGGTAAAGTCACCACCACGTAGAAGGGAAACAATCAAATAATAAAAATATAAAACAACACAATTATTGTAAAACAATAAAATTATTATTCTTGGTTCTTTCGGTAAAGTCACCACCACGTAGAAGGGAAAAATTAAAATAATAAAAATATAAAACAATAAAATTATTGTAAAACAATAACATTATTATTCTTGGTTCTTTCGGTAAAGTCACCACTACGTAAAAGGGAAACATTAAAATAATAAAAATATAAAACAATAAAATAATTGTAAAACAATACAATTATTATTCTTGGTTCTTCCGGTAAAGTCGCCACTACGTAAAAGGGAAACAAAAAAATAATAAACAAAAATAAAATAAATAAAACGTGATATATTTTTATTTTTATTATTATTTTTTCATCCTACGTGGTGACTTTACCGAAAGAAGCCAGAACGTGTTTTCTGCATTTGTTGAAAGTTGCGCAGTTTGACGTGACGTCACATTTCTCAAACCCCGCCCACCCACCCCCCTCGTCACGCATCGTCACAAATGTCTGACCCCTCCCCCCCCCCTTAGGTGCGTGACGTCATTTACGGACGGCCCCTATACAGGAGGTCGAGAGTCCGATCCCGAAGCTGACAATGCCTACCGCTATACGTTTACTCTTTGCTTCTATTCGGTAAAGTCACGTAGGTAAAAAAAAAAACTAAAACAGCAAAAAAATCACGACGTTTCGGGCCACAACACAAGCGGCCTTCATCAGGTGAAGGGACCGTACTGTCCAGAGGGCAGCGTTGGAGTGAAGAAAGCCAAGCGCAGGTCGCCTCCTTAGAAGCTGTGAAGGGGGTAAACAGAAAACGCCTTGACAAAGGAATTAGCATGAAATGACATTACACCACCGTGAGAGTTTGGGATGCCACTACTTGAATATATATTGAATATATGTTTGTAATCTGCATCTCTCTCTCCCCGTGGTGTTCGCATTGGACTTTGCTCCAGCTCTTCCGGTTTCTCCCCCCCCCCCGCCACATCACCACGCATCTGGAGAGTTTTTGGCTGCTGCCATTCATTTGCACACGACGATGATGATGATGATCAGCCAACTTCGTTGAGCTGTCATTTGTTATAGCCAGGTCGCTTTCAAAAAGAAAAGTTGAGTTTGGTATATGGGGTCTCTGTGTTCTCATGTGGGTATCTTGTATCTCTGTGGGTCTTTATGTGTCTCTATGGGTCTCTATAGGTCTCTATGCATCTCTGTGGGTCTTTATGTGTCTCTATGGGTCTCTATGTATCTCTGTGGGTCTTTATGTGTCTCTATGGGTCTCTATAGGTCTCTATGTATCTCTGTGGGTCTTTGTCTCTATGGGTCTCTATAGGTCTCTATCTATCTCTGTGGGTCTTTATGTGTCTGTATGGGTCTCTATAGGTCTCTATGTATCTCGGTGGGTCTTTATGTGTTTCTATGGGTCTCTATAGGTATCTATGTATCTCTGTGGGTCTTTATGTGCCTCTATGGGTCTCTATGTATCTCTGTGGGTCTTTATGTGTCTCTATGGGTCTCTATGTATCTCTGTGGGTCTCTATGTGTCGCATAGGGGTCTCTATAGTTATCTATGTATCTATTTGGGGCTCGATGCATCTCCATGGGTATGTGTGTCTCTATGGGTCTCTATGTATTCATGTGGGTATCTTGTATCTCTTTGGGTCTTTATGTGTCTCTATGGGTCTCTATGTATCTCTGTGGGTCTTTATGTGTCTCTATGGGTCTCTATGTATCTCTGTGGGTCTCTATGTGTCGCATATGGGTCTCTATAGGTCTCTATGTATCTATTTGGGTCTCGATGGTGTCTCTATGGGTCTCTATGTATCTCTGTGGGTCTTTATGTGTCTCTATGGGTCTCTATGTATCTCTGTGGGTCTCTATGTGTCGCATATGGGTCTCTATAGGTCTCTATGTATCTATTTGGGTCTCGATGCATCTCCATGGGTATGTGTGTCTCTATGGGTATCTATGCATGTCGATGGTGCTCTATGCATCTCTATGGGTATCTATGCATGTCGATGGTTCTATATGTATACCTATGGGTCTCTGTAACTATTTGGGTCTCTATGTGTCTCAATGAGTATGTAGGTATCTCTGTAGGTCTCCGTGTATCTATGAGCATCACTGTGTGTTTTATGGGTCTTTATGGGTCTCTATACGGTCTCTATGGGCCACTGTGAATCTCTATGAGTGTCTGGGTCTCTATGGTACTCTATGTATCTTTATGGGGCTCTATGGGTCTCTATCAGGTCTCTATGGACCTCTGTGATTTATTATGAGTGTCCGAGTCTCTATTGGTCTCTATGCATCTCTATTGGTCTCTATGCATCTCTATGGGTCTCTATGTGTCTGTAATTTCCACGTGATAAGTCCATCACTTTCGTTGAGATCTTGTCATTTGCGCGATGGCCAGGGTATCCGCTTTCTGAAACAGAGCTAATACAAAGCAGGAGCAACAGCAGCAGCAGCCTTTCCCACTGGAAAAATATACACTAGTTCGTAGTTAATAATAGTTAATTGTTGATTTAAAGCTTTCGTGACTGCAGGGATTCATATTCTTGGTTCTTTCGGTAAAGTGACGCAGGAGGGAAACAATAAAATAATAAAAAATCTAAAACAATAAATTTCTCACGACGTTTCGACTGCAACACAAGCAATCATCATCAGGTGTGAAAACAAACTGTCAAATCGCTCTCCGTGGTGCTAACCTTAAAAAAACCCGCCACTTTTTTCAAATTTAATTGCTGTGGTTTTCACACCTGATGATGATTGTTTGTGTTGCAGTCGAAACGTCGTGATAATTTTATTGTTTTATATTTTTATTATTTTATTGCTTCCCTTCTACGTGACTTTACCGAAAGAACCAAGAATATGAATAGTTGATTGCTCAGCGTGTCATGTGGGACACATCTAGCAATCAGCATTGAACGAGATGATTTGCATTTGCAGGGGGAAGAGGTAGATTTGGTTGAATGCTGAAAGAGGCAGAAAGCGGGCACGTACAGTATGCACGTGTGTATGTGTGAGTCTATGGGTCTATGTGTGAGTCTATGGGTTTCTGTGTGTCTATGTGTGAGTCTATGGGTGTATGTGTGAGTCTATGGGTCTATGTGTGAGTCTATGGGTCTCTGTGTGAGTCTATGGGTTTCTGTGTGAGTCTATGGGTCTCTGCGTGAGTCAATGGGTCATTGTGTGGTGAGTCTATAGGTCTCTGTGTGAATATATGGGTCTCTGTGTGAGTATATGGGTCTCTGGGTGACTATGGGTCTCTGTTGTGAGTCTATGGGTCTCTGTGTGGGTCTATGGATCTGTGTGAGTCAATGGGTCATTGTGTGGTGAGTCTATGGGTCTCTGTTTGATTATATGGGTCTCTGTGTGAGTATATGGGTCTCTGTGTGAGTATATGGGTCTCTGGGTGACTCTATGGGTCTCTGTGTGGTGAGTCTATGGGTCTCTGTGTGAGTCTATGAGTCTCTGTGTGAGTATATGCATCTCTGCATGAGTCAATGGGTCATTTTGTGGTGAGTCTATGGGTCTATGTGTGAGTATATGGGTCACTGTGTGAGTATATGGGTCTCTGGGTGACTCTATGGGTCTCTGTGTGGTGAGTCTATGGGTCTATGTGTGAGTCAATGGGTCATTATGTGTTGAGTCTATGGGTCTCCGTTTGATTCTATGGGTCTCTGTGTGAGTCTATGGGTCTCTGTGTGAGTTTATGGGTCTCTGAGTGAGTCATTGGGTCATTGTGTGGTGAGTCTATGGGTCTCTGTGAGTCTCTGGGTCTCTGTGTGAGTCAATGGGTCATTGTGTGGTGAGTCTATGGGTCTCTGTGTGAGTCTATGGATTTCTGTGTGAGTTGATGGGTCATTGAGTGCTGAGTCTATTGGTCTCTGTTTGCTTCTATGAGTCTCTGTGTGAGTCTATGTGTTTCTGTGTGAGTCGATGGGACAATGTGTGTTCAGTCTATAGGTCTCTGTGTGAGTCTATGGGTCTCAGTGTGAGTCTATGGTTCTCTGTGTGAGTCTATGTGTCTCTGTGTGAGCAAATGGGTCATTGTGTGGTGAGTATGGGTCTTCGTTTGATTATATGGGTCTATGTGTGAGTGTATGGGTCTCTGAGTGGCTTTATGGGTCTCTGTGTGGTGAGTCTATAGGGCTCTGTGTGGGTCTATGGGTCTCTGTGTGAGTCTATGGGTCTCTGTGTGAGTCTCTGGGTCTGTGTGTGAGTCTATGGGTCTCTGTGTGAGTCAATTGGTCATTGTGTGGTGAGTCTATGGGTCATTGTGTGGTGAGCCTATGGGTCTCTGTGTGAGTCTATAGGTCTCTGTGTGAGTCAATTGGTCATTGTATGGTGAGTCTATGGGTGTCTATTTGATTCTATGAGTCTTTGTGTCAGTCTCTGGGTCTCTGTTTGAGTCAATAGGTCATTGTGTGAGTCTATGGGTGTCTGTGTGAGTATATGGGTCTCTGGGTGACTCTATGGGTCTCTGTGTGGTGAGTAAATGGGTCTCTGTAAATCTAAGGGTCTCTGTGATGAGTCTGTGGGTCTCTGGGTGACTCTATGGGTCTCTGTGTGGTGAGTCCATGGTTCTCTGTGAATCTAAGGGTCTCTGTGATGAGTCTGTGGGTCTCTGGTTGACTCTATGGGTCTCTGTGTGGTGAGTCCATGCATGGGTCTCTGTGAATCTAAGGGTCTCTGTGATGAGTCTGTGGGTCTCTGGGTGACTCTATGGGTCTCTGTGTGGTGAGTCTATGCATGGGTCTCTGTGAATCTAAGGGTCTCTGTGATGAGTCTGTGGGTCTCTGGGTGACTCTATGGGTCTCTGTGTGGTGAGTCCATGTTTCTCTGTGAATCTAAGGGTCTCTGTGATGAGTATGTTGGTCTCTGGGTGACTCTATGCGTCTCTGTGTGGTGAGTCCATGGTTCTCTGTGAATCTAAGGGTCTCTGTGATGAGTCTGTGGGTCTCTGGGTGACTCTATGGGTCTCTGTGTGGTGAGTGTATGCATGGGTCTCTGTGAATCTAAGGGTCTCTGTGATGAGTCTGTTTGTCTCTGGGTGACTCTATGGGTCTCTGTGTGGTGAGTCCATGCATGGGTCTCTGTGAATCTAAGGGTCTCTGTGATGAGTGTGTGGGTCTCTGGGTGACTCTATGGGTCTCTGTGTGGTGAGTCTATGCATGGGTCTCTGTGAATCTAAGGGTCTCTGTGATGAGTCTGTGGGTCTCTGGGTGACTCTATGGGTCTCTGTGTGGTGAGTCCATGCATGGCTCTCTGTGAATCTAAGGGTCTCTGTGATGAGTCTGTGGGTCTCTGGGTGACTCTATGGGTCTCTGTGTGGTGATTACATGGTTCTCTGTGAATCTAAGGGTCTCTGTGATGAGTCTGTGGGTCTCTGGGTGACTCTATGGGTCTCTGTGTGGTGAGTCCATGCATGGGTCTCTGTGAATCTAAGGGTCTCTGTGATGAGTCTGTTGGTCTCTGGGTGACTCTATGGGTCTCTGTGTGGTGAGTCCATGCATGGGTCTCTGTGAATCTAAGGGTCTCTGTGATGAGTCTGTTGGTCTCTGGGTGACTGTATGGGTCTCTGTGTGGTGAGTCCATGCATGGGTCTCTGTGAATCTAAGGGTCTCTGTGATGAGTGTGTGGGTCTCTGGGTGACTCTATGGGTCTCTGTGTGGTGAGTCTATGCATGGGTCTCTGTGAATCTAAGGGTCTCTGTGATGGGTCTGTTGGTCTCTGGGTGACTCTATGGGTCTCTGTGTGGTGAGTCCATGCATGGGTCTCTGTGAATCTAAGGGTCTCTGTGATGAGTGTGTGGGTCTCTGGGTGACTCTATGGGTCTCTGTGTGGTGAGTCTATGCATGGGTCTCTGTGAATCTAAGGGTCTCTGTGATGAGTCTGTGGGTCTCTGGGTGACTCTATGGGTCTCTATGTGGTGAGTCCATGGTTCTCTGTGAATCTAAGGGTCTCTGTGATGAGTCTGTGGGTCTCTGGGTGACTCTGTGGGTCTCTGTGTGGTGAGTCTATGCATGGGTCTCTGTGAATCTAAGGGTCTCTGTGATGAGTCTGTTTGTCTCTGGGTGACTCTATGGGTCTCTGTGTGGTGAGTCCATGCATGGGTCTCTGTGAATCTAAGGGTCTCTGTGATGAGTGTGTGGGTCTCTGGGTGACTCTATGGGTCTCTGTGTGGTGAGTCTATGCATGGGTCTCTGTGAATCTAAGGGTCTCTGTGATGAGTCTGTGGGTCTCTGGGTGACTCTATGGGTCTCTGTGTGGTGAGTCCATGCATGGCTCTCTGTGAATCTAAGGGTCTCTGTGATGAGTCTGTGGGTCTCTGGGTGACTCTATGGGTCTCTGTGTGGTGATTACATGGTTCTCTGTGAATCTAAGGGTCTCTGTGATGGGTCTGTGTGTCTCTGGGTGACTCTATGGGTCTCTGTGTGGTGAGTCCATGCATGGCTCTCTGTGAATCTAAGGGTCTCTGTGATGAGTGTGTGGGTCTCTGGGTGACTCTATGGGTCTCTGTGTGGTGAGTCTATGCATGGGTCTCTGTGAATCTAAGGGTCTCTGTGATGAGTCTGTGGGTCTCTGGGTGACTCTATGGGTCTCTGTGTGGTGAGTCCATGCATGGGTCTCTGTGAATCTAAGGGTCTCTGTGATGAGTGTGTGGGTCTCTGGGTGACTCTATGGGTCTCTGTGTGGTGAGTCCATGCATGGGTCTCTGTGAATCTAAGGGTCTCTGTGATGAGTCTGTGGGTCTCTGGGTGACTCTATGGGTCTCTGTGTGGTGAGTCCATGGTTCTCTGTGAATCTAAGGGTCTCTGTGATGAGTCTGTGGGTCTCTGGGTGCCTCTATGGGTCTCTGTGTGGTGAGTCCATGGTTCTCTGTGAATCTAAGGGTCTCTGTGATGAGTCTGTGGGTCTCTGGGTGACTCTATGGGTCTCTGTGTGGTGAGTCCATGCATGGGTCTCTGTGAATCTAAGGGTCTCTGTGATGAGTGTGTGGGTCTCTGGGTGACTCTATGGGTCTCTGTGTGGTGAGTCTATGCATGGGTCTCTGTGAATCTAAGGGTCTCTGTGATGAGTCTGTGGGTCTTTGGGTGACTCTATGGGTCTCTGTGTGGTGAGTCCATGCATGGCTCTCTGTGAATCTAAGGGTCTCTGTGATGAGTCTGTGGGTCTCTGGGTGACTCTATGGGTCTCTGTGTGGTGATTACATGGTTCTCTGTGAATCTAAGGGTCTCTGTGATGAGTCTGTGGGTCTCTGGGTGACTCTATGGGTCTCTGTGTGGTGAGTCCATGCATGGGTCTCTGTGAATCTAAGGGTCTCTGTGATGAGTCTGTTGGTCTCTGGGTGACTCTATGGGTCTCTGTGTGGTGAGTCCATGCATGGGTCTCTGTGAATCTAAGGGTCTCTGTGATGAGTGTGTGGGTCTCTGGGTGACTCTATGGGTCTCTGTGTGGTGAGTCTATGCATGGGTCTCTGTGAATCTAAGGGTCTCTGTGATGGGTCTGTTGGTCTCTGGGTGACTCTATGGGTCTCTGTGTGGTGAGTCCATGCATGGGTCTCTGTGAATCTAAGGGTCTCTGTGATGAGTGTGTGGGTCTCTGGGTGACTCTATGGGTCTCTGTGTGGTGAGTCTATGCATGGGTCTCTGTGAATCTAAGGGTATCTGTGATGAGTCTGTGGGTCTCTGGGTGACTCTATGGGTCTCTGTGTGGTGAGTCCATGCATGGGTCTCTGTGAATCTAAGGGTCTCTGTGATGAGTGTGTGGGTCTCTGGGTGACTCTATGGGTCTCTGTGTGGTGAGTCCATGCATGGGTCTCTGTGAATCTAAGGGTCTCTGTGATGAGTCTGTGGGTCTCTGGGTGACTCTATGGGTCTCTGTGTGGTGAGTCCATGGTTCTCTGTGAATCTAAGGGTCTCTGTGATGAGTCTGTGGGTCTCTGGGTGACTCTATGGGTCTCTGTGTGGTGAGTCCATGCATGGGTCTCTGTGAATCTAAGGGTCTCTGTGATGAGTCTGTGGGTCTCTGGGTGACTCTATGGGTCTCTGTGTGGTGAGTCCATGCATGGGTCTCTGTGAATCTAAGGGTCTCTGTGATGAGTCTGTTTGTCTCTGGGTGACTCTATGGGTCTCTGTGTGGTGATTCCATGCATGGGTCTCTGTAAATCTAAGGGTCTCTGTGATGAGTCTGTGGGTCTCTGGGTGACTCTATGGGTCTCTGTGTGGTGAGTCCATAGTTCTCTGTGAATCTAAGGGTCTCTGTGAATCTAAGGGTCTCTGTGATGAGTCTGTGGGTCTCTGGGTGACTCTATGGGTCTCTGTGTGGTGAGTCCATGGGTCTCTGTGAATCTAAGGGTCTCTGTGATGAGTCTGTTGGTCTCTGGGTGACTCTATGGGTCTCTGTGTGGTGAGTCCATGGTTCTCTGTGAATCTAAGGGTCTCTGTGATGAGTCTCTGGGTCTCTGGGTGACTCTATGGGTCTCTGTGTGGTGAGTCTATGCATGGGTCTCTGTGAATCTAAGGGTCTCTGTGATGAGTCTGTTTGTCTCTGCTGTGTGAGTCTCTGCGGGGGCAACCCAAAGTGCCGTAAGTGGGCAGCATCCCGTTTCATTTTGGTGACATCTTCCTCATCAAGAAGAAGAAGAAGAGGGAGAAGTAAGAAAGAATTAAGAACACGAAGATGAAGAATGTGAGCTTGCAATTTGCCACCAAGAACACATTTGACGGTCCATCGCTGCGGGGCTTCACACCCGGACAATGATCCACACAACCGGGGTCGGCATTGAACCCACGACCTCGTGCGTAACAGGCGAGGGAGTTAACATCTCCGAGCCACTGTGATGATGATGATGATGAGAGAGACGCAGATTCCAAATATACAGCAGCAGGCATTGTCAGGGTCAAGAACAAACCCACGACCTCCTGCATAGCAGGCGAGATCGTTAACATCTTTCCACCTATAGCAAAGCATTATCAAGTCTGCATTAACCACACAAAGTGCTTGTGGCAAAACATGCCAACAAACACACTGCCCCCGATAATGTAATTCTATGTGAAACTAATTTGCCTACACCAGGGACAGTGACAGCCTTCTCTATGGCCTAGTCTCACCACCATCGTGAGACCAGAGACTAACATTAAAATGCCAACATCTTAACACAACCTCCTGTGTTATAAGTTTAACACGCAGGCTTTCGCGACCAATGTAATCCATAATACAGGTTTATTGGGTGAGATCGCGCAAATAGAAATTACGCGTCGTTAAACCTGCCACCACCCGACACACACCCGCCCGATGATGCCGGTTGTGATTACTGGAGGCGAAAGTCACCCCCTGTGAGTGGCTGGCTGAGGTGCCATTTGTTGAGGAAGTACTGAAGGCGATCCAGAGTCTGAGATCAGGAAAGGCACCGGGCAGAGATGAGCTCCTAAGCGAAATGCTGAGGGTGGGTGGCGTTTGTGCACAGACTGCCCTACATGACATCATATTCAGTGTAAATGTTGTGGATTTGCTCTCCAACACACCGGTGTGCTGCACTAGTAATGAATTACCTACGTGACTTTACCGAATAGAACCAAAGAGTATGGATCCTTGCAGTCACGAATGCTTCAAATCTAGAAGTTCTGTTTATGTGACAAACCCCTTACTAATTGGCTTTGTTGGGTAGTGGTAGATTTAACGAGGCATTTACATCATTAGACCTCCTTTTGCCAGTAGCAAAGGAGGTCTAATGATGTAGATGCTTACCCCGAGCCCTCATTACTTTGACAGTGGCATTGTCTTTGAGCTGGGTGATGCCTTTTGGCGTCCTCTGGTCTAGCACCAATTGAGACGAGACTCAAAAGAGAGCCGTCTCAGGTGTAGACCAATCCGTTTCAAGGACAATGCATTTATTACATTTTGATTTAAAGCTTTCGTGACTGCAGGGATTAATATTCTTGGTTCTTTCGGTAAAGTCACCACGTAGAAGGGAAACAATACAATAATAAAAATATAAAACGATAAAATTATCACGACGTTTCGACTGCAACACAAAGCAGCAATCACCATCGGGTGTGAAAACCACAGCAAGAAAATACTTTCAAATTTTCTTGCTGTGCTTTTGACACCTGATGATGATTGCTTGTATTGCAGTCGAAACGTCGTGATAATTTTATCGTGTTATATGTTTGTTATTATTTTGTTTCCTTTATACGTTACTTTACCAAAAGAACCAATAATATAATGCATATATTATCAGTGTGTTTTTTGTTTGTATTTTGACCACAAGTATTGTGGTTAATGCAGTAACATGATTCCTCGCAAAAAAAGGTTTCAGTTTTGTTGCCAGAAAAAAGGTGGGAAAAACCCTATCATTATGTGAGACATTTACATTTACGTGATATAACCCCCCCCCCCCCCCCCCAAAAAAAAACCTGTATTATGGATCCTGCCAGGAAATGGTGACGGCTATTTGGCCAAAACGTCCCCCATGCACCCTGTAGAACGCGGGATGAGCCCGCCCAATGTTGAGCACTTTCTTGAGTCGAGGCATCTGTCTCCTTAACAGGCTACAGTGGAACAAACTAACACGGTGATCAACAAGCAGAGATGTGGACTCTACTCGCTATCCTCCTGCACTTTGGCCTGCTGATGAGAGCGGCAGGTAATGCGCACGAGGACACTGTCACATCCAGAGTGGCGCAGAGACAGGGAGACTCACGCAGAGGCCCATAGACTCGCACAGAGACCCGTAGTTACACGCAGGGACCAGTAGACTCACGCAGAGACCCGTAGACTCACACAGAGACCCGTAGACTCAAACAGAAACCCATAGACTCACACAGAGACCAGTAGACTCACACAGAGACCAGTAGACTCACACAGAGACCAGTAGACTCACATAGAGACCCATAGACTCACACAGAGACACATAGACTCACACAGAGACCCGTAGACTCCCACAGAGACCCATAGACTCACACAGAGACCCGTAGACTCACACAGAGACACATAGACTCATACAGAGACCAGTAGACTTAGACAGAGACAAGTAGACTCGCACAGAGACCCGTAGACTCACACAGAGATCCTATAGACTCACACAGAGGCCCATAGACTCAGAGAGAGACCCACAGATTCACACAGAGACCTGTAGACTCAGACAGAGGCCCATAGACTCAAACAGAGACCCGCAGACTCACACAGAGGCCCATATACTCACACAGAGACCCATAGACTCACACAGAGGCCCATAGACCCACACATAAACCCATAGACTCAGAGAGAGACGCACAGATTCACACAGAGACCGATAGACTTACACAGAGGCCCATAGACTCACACAGAGACCCGCAGAATCACAGAGAGACGAGTCGACTAACTGAGAGCGCCGTAGATTAATGCAGAGACCCGTAGATACACACAGCGACCCATAGACTCACACAGATACCTGTAGACTCACACAGAGACCCATAAACTTACACAGAGTCCCTTAGACTCACACAGAGACCCATAGACTCACACAAACACTCATACAAAGACCCATAGGTTGTTGCCCTTCCCCCCACACCCCTCTTAGATTCGCCATGGTTGGCTACATTACGGTGCCGAAAGAAGCTCAACACACAAAGACAAAGATCCCCCAGTATATCCTTAACAGACTGTAGGGGCAAGTACTGTTAGCGAGCACCTATGAAGGCCGGTAACGGTACACGAGGGGGTGGGTGGCCAGCAGCACGCCCGGCCGCCTTTGTCTCCCCAGTGGCGATATTTACACACCGCACCAGGTACTCATTTTAGGCTGAGTCGACACATACACATACACTACACGTACAAACACATATACATATACACACACTACACACACACTACACACACTACACACACACTACACATACACACACCACACACACTACACACACACTACACACACATACACTACACACACATACACTACACACACACTACACTACACACTACAACAACAACCGCCATTCGCCAATCAGTGGCGGTGACGTGACCACGACACTTGTGCCAGGCCATGTGCACCTTGAGGCCACTTGAAGTGTCGAACGCCCGCTGGCAGGAGGTCACGGGGCAGACCCAAGTGCCACGGGTCGACTGACTAAGATGACTGAGATGACTGGCTGATGCACCACCTGTGCCCCCTACTGTGCCAACCTGCTGTGCTTTAGCCACCCGGAGCTCCGCTCGTTGTTGTGAGCGTCGCTCCTCCGCCCTACGTTGTTGTTGGAAGGCGACTGCCTCCAACTGCCCAGTAGCGTCCTTCACGAGCCTCCTCCACAGAGGCCGATCTTGACACCGCTGGTACCAGCCATCGGCAAGTCCACTAAGCTCCACGTCCTCCTGTACCACATCACTCCATCTCTTCTCTAGCCCGTGCCGCGCCCGCCTAGCCCCCTCGATCCGGCATGCGGTGGCTGGGCATGCGGGCTACATGACCCAGCCATCGCAGCCTTCCCCGCCGGAGGAGCTCACCGATGGGACCGTGCCCAGATCTTTCAAGGATTTGTGAGCTCCTCACACAATCCAGCCTGGTTAAACCCAGGATGGATCATAGGCAGGCTAGCCTAAATGTTTCTAACTGGCGAAGATGTTCCATTAAGGGGGTCCACGTTTTGCAAGCGTAGAGAAGGGAGGGAATTACCATTGCCGAGAAGACCTGAAGCTTAGTGCGGAGCGACAGACCAGGTAGCTTCCACGCAGCGTCACGCAACCGATGAAAAGCTATTTCCGCTCAACTGATTCGGAGTGAGACCTCTGCTGTTAAACCGGAGCCGGTCATAAGCACACTGCCCAGGTATGATAAACTCTCCCCTCTCCACAACTGCTCCATCACCGATTGGGAGTTGTGGGGGTGGAGTGTCCGATGGTACAATATACCCAGGCAGGTACATCGTATTGGTTGGGCTGATGGTAAGGCCCCACCTCTTGGTGCAAGCTCCAGGTTCAGCAGCAATTACCAGCAATTACCAGATCATCGGCATACTGTACATAACATGGTTGAGCAATAGGGAGCCATTCCTTTGATGGCACCCGGGCATCGATCAGCCTTCCATTATATCTGTACCTTATGGAGATTCCCCCGGTACAGCTATTGAAGACTTCACGAACTACATGGTCAAAATAGATGTTAAATAATGTGGGAGCCAGAGGACATCCCTGTCGCACCCCAAGGTGTACAGGGAATGGCTCTGACTCCCGGCCACGTAGTTGTACCCGGGCCCGCTCACCATCATTAAGGTCCTTAATGATCATGAGCAGAGGGTCAGAGACTCCGAAAGCACGAAGAATAACCCAGAGCCTAGGCCTACTGATGGTATCATAGGCCTTGACCAGGTCAATAAAGCAGAGATGTAGGTCTTGTTGGAATTCCCTACACCTGTGCTGTAGCAGACGGACAGAAAATATGGCATCTGTGCAGGACCGCGCTTTCCTGAAAGCAAGCCTCTCTTTAGCATGACTAGCAAGGCGATGTTGAATAATCCTTGCCAGAACCTTTCCTGGCAAACTGAGGAGTGAGATGCCCCTCCAGTTGTTACAGTCTGTGCGGTCGCCCTTCTTAAAGAGGGGGACCACCAGGGAATCCTTCCAATCCTGTGGAACACGTCCAGTGGTCCAGACTTTTGTTATGGTGTCAGGTAGGGCAGTCTGTGCACAAACGCCACCCGCCCTCAGGATTTCGCTTGGGAGATCATCTCTGCCCGCTGCCTTTCCTGGTATCAGACTCTGGATCGCCTTCAGTACTTCCTCAACAGATGGCACTTCAGCCAGCCACTCACAGGGGGTGACTTTCGCCTCCAATATTCGAGGCACCGCAGCCTCAGCAGGGTCATCCTCACTTTGTGCCACGATGTTTTCCTGGATGAGGGATTTCCCCTCCCCCAGGACTTCAAAGAAATGCTCAGCAAATCTGCAAGCCTGTTGCTGAGGGTCGGATATTTGATCACCGTTCTTTCCCCTAATGATGGTAATAGGTGTGGCGCTGCAGATTACTTTTTTGATTGTATTAAAGAGCGATTTGTGATCGCGGGACAGAAACCCACGACCACCACCCATCCTTGCAGCACCTCTCGGCTCTCCAAACCTCCGAGCGAAGGCTGCGGTAAGCCTCCTCATTCTACGACGTGGGATGCTGTAGATGATGAGAGTGGGCCTGTCGCTTTTTCCCAGCCAGCTTGAACACTTCCTCTGTCAGCCAGGGTCTCTGGGGAGGTCTGGACCGTGTACCCAAAGCAGTCATTGCAGCTGCATGAGCCACAGTGCTAAACCTCACTCATTTCCCCTCGACATCAGGAGGAGGGGGGACGATGCCAACCCCAGCCGCAAGCGATGATGAAAATCTCACTTGTAACTTTCATCAGCTAGCTGAGACCATGCCACTAAGGGTTTGAATGGGGTCCTGGGTGTACATCCACCATCGGAATGGATGAATGGCAGGCGCATATTACAGATGACAAGTTGAACGTCAGTGGGCAGATCAGCTCCACGGTAGGTCCTGGTTTAAAGGACATGGGCCCGCATCCGCTGTTCCATCACTATGCAGTCCAGCAGATGTTCTTGCTTGGACCCGGCATGCATCCATGATGTGGTGTGGATGCGCCGATGCCGGAACAGCGTGTTGGTAATTACAAGCCCATGGGCTGCACAAAAATCTAGCAGCCTCCTGCCGTTGTTATTGAGCTGATCTGGCCCATGCCTTCCCATTACTCCAGACAGGTGCCAGCATCATGACCAACTCGGGCATTGAAGTCACCCAACAAGATGACTCTATCCCGAGGGGCCACTTTAGCCAGCACCTGTGACAAGAGGTCATAGAAGGCATCTGACTCATCGGCCTTGCCTGCATCCTTCCACGGATGTTCGTCTTCAGTGGGGGCATAAGTAACCACGACCACCGCTCCTCGCCTCTGGTTGATGTGAATGCGAGCCCAAAGTAGCCTGGGGCTTACAGGTTCCCCTAACTCATCACCACGCTCGATCATACACACACATACACACGAACGCACATACACGTACACACAAATATCACAACAACAATCGCCATTCGCCACTAAGTGGCGGTGACGTCACCACGACGCTTATGCCAGGACATGTGCACCTTGAGGCCACGTGGAGTGTCGAACGCCCGCTGGCAGGAGGTCACGGGGCAGACCCAGGTGCCACGGGTCGACTGACTGAGATGACTGCCTGATGCACCACCTGTGCCCCCTACTGTGCCAACCTGCTGTGCTTTAGCCACCCGGCGCTTCGCTCGTTGTTGTGAGCGTCGCTCCTCCGCCCTCCGTTGTTGTTGGAGGGCGACTACCTCCAACTGCCCAGTAGCGTCCTTCACGAGCCTCCTCCACAGAGGCCGATCTTGACACCGCTGGTACCAGTCATCGGCAAGTCCACTCAGCTCCACGTCCTCCTGTACCACATCACTCGATCTCTTCTCTAGCCCATGCCGTGCCCGTTTAGCCCCCTTGATTTGGCCAAACAAAAGCTGTTTCAGCATGCGGTGGCTGGGCATGCGGGCTACATGACCCAGCCACCGCAGCCTTGCCTGCCGGAGGAGCTCACCGATGGGACTTTGCCCAGATCTTTCAAGGATTTGTGAGTTCCTCACACAATCCAGTCTTGTTAAACCCAGGATGGATCGTAGGCAGGCCAGCCTAAATGTTTCTAACCGGCGAAGATGTTCCATTAGGGGGGTCCACGTTTCGCAAGCGTAGAGAACGGAGGGAATGACCGTGGCCGAGAAGACCTGAAGCTTAGTGCGGAGCGACAGACCAGGTAGCTTCCACACAGTGTTACGCAACCGATGAAAATATATTGCCGCTCGACTGATTCGGAGTGAGACCCCTGCTGTTAAACTGGAGCCGATCATAAGCACACTGCCCAGATATGGGAAACTCTCCACTCTCTCCACAACTGCCCCATCACCGATTGGGAGTTGTGGGGGTAGAGTGTCCGATGGTACAAAATGCCCAGGCAGTTGCTTAGTTTTGGTGGGGCTGATGGTAAGGCCCCACCTATTAGTGGCACGCTCCAATCTCAGCAGCAGCGTCTCCAACTCCTCCTCTGAATGAGCAGCTATTACCAAATCATCAGCATACGTAACGTGGTTGAGTAACAGGGAGCCATCCCTTGACCGCACCCGGGCATCGATCAGCCTTCCGTTATATCTGTACCTTATGGAGATTCCCCCGGTACAGCTATTGAAGACTTCACGAACTACATGGTCAAAATAGATGTTAAATAATGTGGGAGTCAGAGGACATCCCTGTCGCACCCCAAGGTGTACAGGGAATGGCTCTGACTCCCGGCCACGTAGTTTTACCCGGGCCCGCTCACCATCATGAAGGTCCTTAATGATCGTGAGCAGAGGGTCAGGTACTCCAAAAGCACGAAGAACAACCCAGAAGCCAGGCCTACTGATGGTATCATAGGCCTTGACCAGGTCAATAAAGCAGAGATGTAGGTCTTGCTGGAATTCCCTACACCTCTGCTGTAGCAGACGGACAGAAAATATGGCATCTGTGCAGGACCGCACTTTCCTGATGATATCACAATCACACATGCACACACATACACGTGTACACACACACACGTACACACATCCGTTCCAGGTGACGAGCGCAGCCGATGGCACCGATTAGGGCACTTACGGGAAAGGGGAGGTGGCATGCGTCACGCGTGGATTCTTGGCCCCTCGCTGGACCAGTTCCCCCCCAGGGGAGTGGGCGTCTCATCATCATCATCACAGTGGCTAGGAGATGTTACCTACCTCGCCTGGTATACAGGAGGTCGTGGGTTCCATCCAGACCCTAACACCTGCTGCTGTTCTATATTTGGAGTCGGTGTGTGTCTCTCTCTCTCATCATCATCATCATCACAGTGGCTACGAGATGTTACCTACCTCGCCTGGTATACAGGAGGTCGTGGGTCCCATCCAGACCCTAACACCTGCTGCTGCTGTATATTTGGAGTCTGTGTGTCTCTCTCTCTCTCATCATCATCATCATCACAGGGGCTTGGAGATGTTACCTACCTCGCCTGGTATACAGGAGGTCGTGGGTTCCATCCAGACCCTAACACCTGCTGCTGTATATTTGGAGTCTGTGTCTTTCTCTCTCATCATCATCATCATCACAGTGGCTAGGAGATGTTACCTACCTCGCCTGGTATACAGGAGGTCGTGGGTTCCATCCAGACCCTAACACCTGCTTCTGCTGTACAGTGAGGGAAAAAATCATTTGATCCCTTCTGATTTTGTACGTTTCCCCACTGACAAAGAAATGATCAGTCTATAATTTTAATGGTAGGTTTATTTGAACAGTGAGACAGAATAACAACAAAAAAATCCAGAAAAACGCATGTAAAAATGTTATAAATTTATTTGCATTTTAATGAGGAAAATAAGTATTTGAGCCCCTCTCAATGAGAAAGATTTCTGGCTCCCAGGTGTCTTTTATACAGGTAACGAGCTGAGATTAGGAGCACACTCTTAAAGGTAGTGCTCAAAATCTCAGCTTGTTACCTGTATAAAAGACACCTGACCACAGAAGCAATCAATCAATCAGATTCCAAACTCTCCACCATGGCCAAAACCAAAGAGCTCTCCAAGGATGTCAGAGACAAGATTGTAGACCTACACAAGGCTGGAATGGGCTACAAGACCATTGCCAAGCAGCTTGGTGAGAAGGTGACAACAGTTGGTGCGATTATTCGCAAATGGAAGAAACACAAAAGAACTGTCAATCTCCCTCGGCCTGGGGCTCCATGCAAAATCTCACCTCGTGGAGTTGCAATGATCATGAGAACGATGAGGAATCAGCCCAGAACTACACGGGAGGACCTTGTCAATGCTCTCAAGGCAGCTGGGACCATAGTCACTAAGAAAACAATTGGTAACACACTACGCCGTGAAGGACTGAAATCCTGCAGCGCCCGCAAGGTCCCCCTGCTCAAGAAAGCACATATACATGTCCGTCTGAAGTTTGCCAATGAACATCTGAATTATTCAGAGGACAACTGGGTAAAAGTGTTGTGGTCAGATGAGACCAAAATGGAGCTCTTTGGCATCAATTCAACTCGCCGTGTTTGGAGGAGGATGAATGCTGCCTATGACCCCAAGAATACCTTCATCACCGTCAAACATGGAGGTGGAAACATTATGCTTCGGGAGTGTTTTTCTGCTAAGGGGCAGGACATCTTCACCGCATCAAAGGGACGATGGACAGGGCCATGTACCGTCAAATCTTGGGTGAGAACCTCCTTCCCTCAGCCAGGGCATTCAAAATGAGTCGTGGATGGGTATTCCAGTATGACAATGACCCAAAACACACGGCCAAGGCAACAATGGAATGGCTCAAGAAGAAGCACATTAAGGTCCTGGAGTGGCCTAGCCAGTTTCCAGACCTTAATCCCATAGAAAATCTGTGGAGGGAGCTAAAGGTTCGAGTTTCCAAACGTCAGCCTCGAAACCTTAATGACTTGGAGAAGATCTGCAAAGAGGAGTGGGACAAAATCCCTCCTGAGATGTGTGCAAACCTGGTGGCCAACTACAAGAAACGTCTGACCTCTGTGATTGCCAACAAGGGTTTTGCCACCAAGTACTAAGTCATGTTTTGCAGAGGGGTCAAATACTTGCTAATCAATTCATAACATAAATGCTAATCAATTCATAAAATTTTTGACATGCGTTTTTCTGGATTTTCTTGTTGTTATTCTGTCTCTCACTGTTCAAATAAACCTACCATTACAATTATAGACTGATAATTTCTTTGTCAGAGGGCAAACGTACAAAATCAGCACGGGATCAAATACTTGTTTCCCTTACTGTATATAGTAAAGTGAGTATATGGGCAGTGTTGGGTCTATGGTGCAGTGTTGAGACTATGGGCAAGTGTTGAGTTTATGGGCAGTGTTAAGTTTATGGGCAGTGTTAAGTCTACGGGCAGTGCTGAGTCTATGGTGCAGTGTTGAGTTTATGGTGCAGTGTTGAGTCTATGGGCAGGCTTTATTTTATGGGCAATGTTGAGTCGATAGGCAATGTTGAGTCTATAGGCAATGTTGAGTCTTTAGGCAGTGTTGAGTCTATGGGCAGTGGTAAGTCTATGGGTCTCTGTGTGAGGCAATGGGTCTGTGTGAGTCTACGGCGTTTCTGCATGAGTCTATAGGCCTCTGTGTGAGCTTATGTTTGCGTGTGAACTTCTACGGAGCCAACCATGGCTAATCGGAGGTGTCGGGGACGGCGTGGGAGGACAATACATTAGACACGACACTAACAAGCAGCAGTTCTAAAGCAATGACTTTGTGAATCTAGATCAGTGGTTCTTAACCTTGTTGGAGGTACCGAACCCCACCAGTTTCATATGCGCATTCACCGAACCCCTCTTTAGTGATAAAAAAATGTGATTTTTTTCAAATTCAAGACATAGATATGTTTTTTACTGGTACACAAAATGAGCCGTGCATGAACATTACCTTGTTCAAAGAATAAAACCAACACAATGCATAAACTCACAACAAATTACATACCTGGAAATCAATGTGACTTCTGCTGTTGCCTTTGAGAGATCAGTTCAGATATGCGTGGCTTCACCTTGGCAAGTGCCACTCTCATGTCATTTTCACAGCAAAGTCTGTTCCTTTTCTTCGTTTTTATGTCCAGCATCCTCGAAAAGGATTGCTCACAAAGATATGTTGTAACAAATGGTATAAAAAAATCCAGGGTTTTCTTAGCAATAACTGGATACTTGTTCATTTGTCGACACCAAAACGTTGAGAGCGTTGTTGTTCTGAAGAGTTGCTGTTGAACCTGGCTCTGCTGAATTTCAATGATTTCGTCGAGGAATTCATCATTGACATCTGCTGTTTCAACAGCAAACGTGAACGGCTGTCTCACCCATGCTGGATATGACTCTCTTGTAGGGAAATATCCGTCGAGAGACTTTGCAAGCTCATCTAAGTGCGTGGCAATTGTTTGCTTCAGTTCCGTGGATACAGAAATATCTCCGATTCCAGACACATCTTCGATCTTACTTGCACAGTCGTCCAGAAGCGGGAAGTTTGCGAAGTTATTGTTCTCTGTTCGTCGTTTCCATAACGGTAGCTTTTTTTGAAAAGCCTTCAGGTGTTCTTCCGCTTCCATGATATTGACTCCACCACCCTGCATCTGCTGATTGAGATGATTGAGAGCTGCGAATATATCAGCCATGTACGCTAAAATGAGAATGAACTCAGGATTTTTGAAGCAATCTGCATGGCAGTGTTGGTGCTCTTGCAAAAACAGGGCTAATTCCACACGCATGGCAAAAACACGATTCAGCACCTGTCCCCGGGATAACCACCGAATATTAGAATGGAGCAGAAGTACCTCAAATTCAGAGCCCATTTCTTTACACAGCTCACTGAAGATGCGGTGCCTCAGAGCACTTTTTCGCACATAGTTCACACATTCCACCACAGTTTTTAATACTTCTGCCATTTTTGGAGGTAAGGTTTTTGTTGCCAACGCATGCCTGTGCAGAATACAATGCGTCACAATGATGTGTGGTGCATCGGCCTTTACTAGCGCACCAAAACCAGACTTTGTTCCCAGCATGACTGGAGCTCCGTCCGTACAAACTGCAGAAACCATATCCCATGAAAGATTGTTGTCTCTGAAGAAGTCATCCACAAGCTTCTTCACATCGGCTGCCTTCGTTGTTGTTGTAAGAGGCTTACAAAATAAAAACTCTTCTTTTATCATGTCGTCTTTCACATAGCGTACAAAAACAGCAAGCTGGCTTAGATCAGAAACGTCTGTGGTTTCGTCAAGTTGAAGGCTGAATTTTGCCGGGCTTGAAATCAGATCTGCGACTACTTGAGCCAAGATGTCTTTACTCATGTCTTCTATTCTGTCACTGACGGTGTCATTTGAAAGGGGAATTTGGGATAATTTACCTTCGGCCGCTGTTCCGAGTATCAGATTCGCCATCTTTAATGCAGCTGGTTTCACAAGTGTTTCACCAATGGTGTGTGGCTTGCCCTGCTTTGTGATCAGGTAAGCAACTTCGTACGATGCTGTCAGGATCGGTTTGTTAACAGGTACAAATCCAAGAGCAGGCAGAGTGGCGCTTTCATCGAATCTGGCTCTCTTCACCCTGAATTCAGCAAGTGTTGTGTTCTTGTATTCCCCGTCTCCATGCAGCTTCAAGAAGTGTTCCTTTAGTTTTGCCGGTGCAAGACTAGAGTTGCTCAACTTGGTGTTGCAAATCATGCAGATAGGACGCTCACTCCCATCACGTTCCGTGATACATGAGAATCCATGTTGTACATATTCGTCCGACCACTTTCTTCTTTTGCCCGACATAGTTAGTATGGATAAAATATTAAAGAAATCACACGACGTACGACAACAACAGTCACACGTTGACTACTGAGTACGCACTAAATTCCCCGCAGCGCTGATTGGCCAAGCAGTGTAGCATGATCATCTGCAGCCAGTGATGGCCAAGCGGGCCGTGTGTGTCATCACAAATTTACACAATAATTCAAGTGTGTCCGGACCTCCGTGGCGGGGGCTCTGCCGAACCCCTGAGATCGACTCACCGAACCCCTGGGGTTCGATCGAACCCAGGTTACGAACCACTGATCTAGATGATGATTTACAAGTGCATGTCAGTCGTGGAACAGTGGATGGTGAGACACTGGGTAGTGAGACACTGGGTAGTGAGACACTGGGTAGTGAGACACTGAATGGTGAGACACATGTAGTGAGAGACTGGGTAATGAAACACTGGTAATGAGACACTGGGTAGTGAGACACTGGTAGTGAGACGCTGAGTAGTGAGACACTGGGTAGTGAGACACTGCTAGTGAGAAACTGCTTGTGAGACACTGGGTAGTGAGACACTGGGTAGTGAGACACTGGGTAGTGAGACACGGGTAGTGAAACACTGGGTAGTGAGACGCTGGGTAGTGAGACACTGGGTAGTGAGACATTGCTAGTGAGACACTGGGTAGTGAGACACTGGGTAGTGAGACACTGCTAGTGAGACACTGGGTAGTGAGACGCTGGGTAGTGAGACACTGGTAGTGAGACTGGGTAGTGAGACACTGGGTAGTGAGACACTGGGTAGTGAGACACTGGGGTAGTGAGACACTGGGGTAGTGAGACACTGCTATTGAGACACTGCTAGTGTGACACTGGGTAGTGAGACACTGGGTAGTGAGACACTGGGGTAGTGAGACACTGGGTAGTGAGACACTGGGTAGTGAGACACTGGGGTAGTGAGACACTGCTAGTGAGACACTGTGTAGTGAGACACTGGGTAGTGAGACACTGGGTAGTGAGACACCGGGGTAGTGAGACACAGGTAGTGAGACACTGGGGAGTGAGACACTGGGTAGGGAGACACTGCTAGTGAGACACTGCTAGTGAGACATTGGGGTAGTGAGACACTGTGTAGTGAGACACTGGGTAGTGAGACACTGAGTAGTGAGACACTGGGGTAGTGAGACACTGGGTAGGGAGACCCTGGGTAGTGAGACACTGCTAGTCAAACACTAGTAGTGAGACACTGGGTAGTGAGACACTGGGTAGTGAGACACTGGGTAGTGAAACAGTGGGGTAGTGAGACGCTGGGGTAGTGAGACACTGCTAGTGAGACACTGGGTAGTGAGACACTGCTAGTGAGACACTGGGTAGTGAGACACTGGGTAGAGAGACACTGGGGTAGTGAGACACTGGGTAGTGAGACACTGGGTAGTGAGACACTGAATGGTGAGACACATGTAGTGAGAGACTGGGTAATGAAACACTGGTAATGAGACTCTGGGTAGTGAGACAGTGAGACACTGGGTAGTGAGACAGTGAGACTCTGGGTAGTGAGACAGTGAGACTCTGGGTAATGAGACAGTGAGACACTGGGTAGTGAGACACTGGGTAGTGAGACAGTGAGACTCTGGGTAGTGAGACAGTGAGACACTGGGTAGTGAGACAGTGAGACTCTGGGTAGTGAGACAGTGATACTCTGCGTAGTGAGTCAGTGAGACTCTGGGTAGTGAGACAGTGAGACACTGGGTAGTGAGACACTGGGTAGTGAGGCAGTGAGACTCTGGGTAGTGAGACAGTGAGACACTGGGTAGTGATACACTGGGTAGTGAGGCAGTGAGACACTGGGTAGTGAGACACTGGGTAGTGAGACACTGGGTAGTGAGACAGTGAGACTCTGGGTAGTGAGACAGTGAGACACTGGGTAGTGAGACACTGGGTAGTGAGACAGTGAGACTCTGGGTAGTGAGACAGTGAGACACTGGGTAGTGAGACAGTGAGACTCTGGGTAGTGAGACAGTGATACTCTGCGTAGTGAGTCAGTGAGACTCTGGGTAGTGAGACAGTGAGACACTGGGTAGTGAGACACTGGGTAGTGAGGCAGTGAGACTCTGGGTAGTGAGACAGTGAGACACTGGGTAGTGAGACACTGGGTAGTGAGGCAGTGAGACACTGGGTAGTGAGACACTGGGTAGTGAGACACTGGGTAGTGAGACAGTGAGACTCTGGGTAGTGAGACAGTGAGACTCTGGGTAGTGAGACACTGGGTAGTGAGACACTGGGTAGTGAGACACTAGGGTAGTGAGACACTGGGTAGTGAGACACTGGGTAGTGAGACAGTGCGACTCTGGGTAGTGAGACACTGGTTAGTGAGGCAGTAAGACTCTGGGTAGTGAGACAGTGAGACACTGGGTAGTGCCACTCTGGGTAGTGAGACACTAGGTAGTGAGGCAGTAAGACTCTGGGTAGTGAGACAGTGAGACACTGGGTAGTGAGACACTGCTAGTGAGACACTGGGTAGTGACACACTGTGTAGTGAGACACTGGGTAGTGAGACACTGGGTAGTGAGACACTGGGTAGTGAGACAGTGGGTAGTGAGACACTAGGGTAGTGAGACACTGGGTAGTGAGACACTGGGTAGTGAGACACTGGGTAGTGAAGCAGTAAGACTCTGGGTAGTGAGACAGTGAGACACTGGGTAGTGAGACACTGGGTAGTGAGACACTGGGTAGTGAGACACTGGGTAGTGAGGCAGTAAGACTAGGCCATATAGTGGTCTGCTGTTGTCTCTGGATATAACATTATTACTCTCATAGCCATGTGTTTGTTTGCGTGTTCACCACAAGTACCGTGTGAGGTTAATGTTGTTTCTTGATTTCTTGTGAAAGGTTATCATCTATGTTGGTGTTTGAACACCTTAAAACCACTCTTGTTGTTTTGCCAGAAAGGGTGCAAACCTATTGTTACTTTGGAACTGGCAAAAAAAATGGGTCTCATGATACCCATCATTATTTTCATTGTTCTTGTTTCATAACTTTGATACTGGGCACAACAAAATAGAATGCCCCACGGACATCAACTGCTGCTCTCTCCATTCTCATTTCAGTCGTCAACGAGAGCCTGGCCGACCCCACCATCGCCAACACCGCCGCCAACACCGCCGCCAACACCGCCGCCAACACCACCACCAACATCGCCAACACCGCCACCAACACCGACGCCGCCAACACCACCACCAACACCGCCGCCAACGCCACCAACGCCGCCAACACCGCCGCCACCAACACCGCCGCCAACACCGCCGCCAACACCGCAGCCAACATCACCACCAACACCACCAACACTGCCACCGCCAACACCGCCACCAACACCGCCGCCAATGCCACCAACACCGCCGCCACCAACACCACCAACACCGCCGCCGCCAACACTGCCGCAAACACCGCCGCCAGCACCGCCACCGCCAACACCGCCAACACCGCCAACACCGCCACCAACATCGCTGCCAACACCGCCGCCAACACCACCACCAACACTGCCGCCAACACCGCCAACACCGCCGCCGCCACCACCGCCAACACCGCCGCCAGCGACACCACCAACATCACCGCCAACACCGCCAACACCGCCGCCAGCGACACCGCCACCAACACTGCCACCAACACCACCACTGCCAACACCGCCGCCAACACTGCCACCGCCAACACCGCCGCCGCCAACACTGCCACCAACCCCACCGCTAACACCGCCACCAACACCACCACCACCACCACCAACACCGCCACCAACACCGCCACCAACACCGCCACCAACACTGCCACCAACACCGCCACCAACACCACCGCCGACACCACCACCGCCAACACTGCCACCAACACCACTGCTAACACCGCCACCAACACCACCGCTAACACCGCCACCACCACCACCGCCAACACCGCCACCGCCAACACTGCCACCAGCACCACCGCTAACACCGCCACCAACACCACTGCTAACACCGCCACCACCACCGCCAACACCGCCACCAACACCGCCACCAACACCACCGCCAACACCACCAACACCGCCGCCGCCAACACCGCCACCAACACCACCGCCAACACCGCCGCAGTCAACACCGTCACCGCCAACACCACCACCAACACCACCGCCAACACTGCCACCACCAACACTGCCACCAACCCCACCGCCAACACCACCACCAACACCACCGCCAACACCACCGCCAACACTGCCACCGCCAACACCACCGCCAACACCACCGCCAACACCACCGCCAACACCACCGCCAACACTGCCACCAACCCCACCGCCAACACCACCGCCGCCAACACCACCACCACCGCCACCACCGCCAACACTGCCACCACCAACACCACCGCCAACAGCACCACCGCCAACGGCACCACCACCGGTGAGGCTCTGTCGCTGAGTAAGTGCCAGCGACTAATTGTCGACGAGCGGCTTCCCGCATCGACGCCGGGCACACGAATGCGGGCCGGAGGCCGTCTCCGTTTACTGCTACAAACGACGCCCTGTCTCGATCATGGCACCTCCTTTGCCAGTGCCACAATATAACAATAGGGTTTTTCCCCCTCTTTTTTCTGGCAACGGAACTGAAACCTTTTTGCAAGGAATCATGTCACTGCATTAACCACAATACTCGTGGTCTGAATGGAGACAAAAAAACACTGATAATATATGCATTATATTTTTTTAAAAATAAAATTTCATTTTTTTAAAGTATTTTTTTATTTTGTATTTTTTTTTAATTTGTTGTTTTTTACGTGACTTTACCGAATAGATCCAAAGAGTATGGATCCTTGCAGTCGCAAAAGCTGTAAATCTAGAATTTTAATCTCGAATGCATTATATTGTTGGTTCTTTCGGTAAAGTCACGTATAAAGGAAACAATAAAATAATAACAAAAAATATAACACGATAAAATTCTCACGACGTTTGGACTGCAACACAAGCAGCAATCATCATCAGGTGTGAAAAGCACAGCAAGAAAATTTGAAAGGATTTTCTTTGCTGTCGTTTTCACACCCGATGGTGATTGCTGCTTTGTGTTGCAGTTGTAAACGTCGTCATAATTTTATCGTTTTATATTTTTTATTATTTTATTGTTTCCCTTCTACGTGGTGACTTTACCGGAAGAACCAAGAATAATAATTTTATTGTTTTACAATAATTTTATCTTTTATATTTTTATTATTTTAGTGTTTCCCTATCTACGCAGTGGTGACTTTACCGAAATAACCAAGAATAATAATTTTATTGTTTTACAATAATTGTATTGTTTTATATTTTTATTATTTTATTGTTTCCCTTCTACGTGGTGGTGACTTTACCGAAAGAACCAAGAATATGAATCCCTGCAGTCACGAAAGCTTTAAATCAAAATGTAATAAATGCATTGTCCTTGAAACTGATTGGTCCACACCAGAGACGGCTTTCTTTCGAGCCTCGTCTCAAACGGTGTTAGACCAGAAGGACGCCACAAGGCGAACAGCTCATTACTCTGATAGTGGCGTTGTCTTTTTAGCTGTTCGCCTTTTTTGGCGTCCTCTGGTCTAACCCCGTTTGAGACGAGGCTCGAAAGGGAGCCGTCTCTGGTTGTGGACCAATCGGTTTCAAGGACAATGCCACATATATTATCATAGTATGTTTTTTGTTTGTATTTTGACCACAAGTATTGTGGTTAATGCAGTAACATGATTCCTCGCACAAAGGTTTCAGTTTTGTTGCCTGAAGAAAGGGGGGAAACCCCTATGATTTTATGAGACATTTACATTTACGTGATATAACCCCCCAAAAAAAACCTGTATTATGGATCCTGCAAGGAAATGGTGAAGACTATTTGGCCAAAACGTCCCCCATGCACCCTGTAGAACGCGGGATGAGCCCGCCCAATGTTGAGCACTTTCTTGCTCGACCATTTGGTCGAGCACCAATTGGGTCGAGGCTCAAAAGATAAGCCGTCCCTTTATTGTGGACCAATCAGTTTCAAGGACAATGCCAGATATATTATCATAGTATGTTTTTTTTTTCGATTTTAAGCTTTCGTGACTGCAAGGATTCATCTTCTTTGGTTCTTTCGGTAAGGTCACGTAGAATGAGAATAAAATAATAAAATAATAAAATAAAATAACCCAATAAAATTCTCACGACGTTTCGGCCACAACACAAGTGGCCTTCTTGTGATGAATATAATCTAGGGTGGGATACAGAGCACAGACCGCTATAGTGCGTGAGATGATGCGAAAGCCGGGCCTCAAAATAGACCGAGTAGGATCGAAAAGCATCCAGCAGCATGCCAGTGCCTCATGTGACGATGACGACGATAATAACGGCTAGGAGATGTTAACTACCTCGCCTGGTATGCAGGAGGTCGTGGGTTCCATCCCGACCCTGACGATGCCTGCTGCTGCTGTATATGTGGAGTCTGTGTGTTTCTCTCTCTCATAATCACGGTGGCTATGAGATGTTAACTACCTCGCCTGGTATACAGGAGGTCGTGGGTTCGATCCCGACCCTGACGATGCCTGCTGCTGCTGCTGTATATGTGGAGTTTGTGTGTCTCTCTCTCTCCCGGTGGTCGCGTGGATTTTTCCCCGGGTCTCCTCCGGTTTTTCACTTCCACATTTAGAATCAACGTCGCTACGCGTTGAGAGGGTTTCCACGCGATGATGACAGCGATGATGATGATGAAGCCCACTTCATTGAGCTATCATTTGTTAAAGCCAGGTCGCTTCTGATAAAGAGCGACTACACAGCGGCTCGACGGTGTCCTCACCTGGTTAAATATCAACATCGTTTTAGTTTAATCTGTTGCTGCTACTGATGTTGTTGTTGTTGTTGTTATTGTTCAGACACCTCAATGCCGACCACTGCTCCCGCTGTTCTATCGACCGTCGCGAGTTGGGACTGGAGTGAGTCGCCTCTCGCCACGCCTTGAGCCAGAAAGCAAAACCTCGAGAGATGTTAAGAATAAGAAACAGTGACCGTTGTATGTACGCGTGTGTGAGTGTCGATTTAAAGCTTTCGCGACTGCAGGGATTCATCCTCTTGGTTCTTTCGGTAAAGTCGCCACCACGTAGAAGGGAAGTAATAAAATGATACAAATATTAAACAATAATAAAATAAAATTCTCACGACGTTTCGGCCACAACGCAAGCAGCCGTCCTCAGGTGAAGAAACAGAGCTGTCGGGAAGACGGCGCTCCAATGTGGTGAGAATTTCCTTTTATTACGTTTCATATTTTGAATATTTTATTATTTCCCTTCTACGTGAATTTACCGAAAGAACCAAGAAGATGTGTATGTGTGTTGAACCCCTTTCGCACCGGACGTGGCCAAGCATGGCTAATCTGAGGTTCGGGGGAGGGACAACAAACTATGGGTCTTTATGTGAGTCTATGGGTCTTTGTGTGAGTCTGGGTCTCTGTGTGAGTCTATGAGTCTCTGTGTGAGTCTATGAGTCTCTGTGAGGCTGTAAGCCTCTGTGTGAGTCTATGGATCTCAGTGTGGGGAGTCTAAGGGTATGCCTGAATCTATGGGTCTCTGCGTGAGTCTATGGGTCTCCGCGTGAGTCTATGGGTTTCTGTGTGAGTCTGAGTCTCTGCGTGAGTCTATGGGTCTCTGTGTGAGTCTATGGGTCTCTGTGTGAGTCTATGGGTCTCTGTGTGAGTCTATGAGTCTCTGTGTGAGCCTACTGGTATTTGTGTGAGTCTATGGGTCTTTGTGTGAGTCTGGGTCTCTGTGTGAGTCTCTGTGTGAGTCTATGAGTCTCTGTGAGGCTGTAAGCCTCTGTGTGAGTCTATGGATCTCAGTGTGGGGAGTCTATGGGTCTGCCTGAATCTATGGGTCTCCGCGTAAGGCTATGGGTCTCCACGTGAGTCTATGGGTTTCTGTCTGAGTCTATGGGTCTCTGTGTGAGTCTATGGGTCTCCGCGTGAGTCTATGGGTTTCTGTGTGAGTCTATGGGTCTCTGCGTGAGTCTATGGGTCTCTGTGTGAGTCTATGGGTCTCTGTGTGAGTCTATAGGTATCTGTGTGAGTCTATGGGTCTCTGTGTGAGTCTATGGGTCTCTGTGTGAGTCTATGGGTCTCTGTGTGAGTCTATGGGTCTCTGTGTGAGTCTATGGGTCTCTGTGTGAGTCTATGGGTCTCTGTGTGAGTCTATAGGTCTCTGTGAGTCTATGGATCTCTGTGTGAGTCTATGGGTCTGTGTGTGAGTCTGTGGGTCTCTGTGTGAGTCTATGGGTCTGTATGTGAGAGGCTATGGGTTTCTGTGTGAGTCTATGGGTCTCTGTGTGAGTCTACAAGTCTCTGTGTGAGTCTATGTGTCTCTGTGAGGCTGTAAATCTCTGTGTGAGTCTGTGGATCCTAGTGTGAGGAGTCTTTGGGTATCTGTGTGAGTCTATGGGGCTCTGCATGAGTCTATGGGTCTCTGCGTGAGTCTACGAGTCTCTGCGTGAGTCTACAAGTCTCTGTGTGAGTCTATGGGTCTCTGTGTGAATCTATGGGTCTCTGAGTGAGTCTATGGGTCTCTGCGTGAGTCTACGAGTCTCTGCGTGAGTCTATGGGTCTGTGTGTGAGTCTATGGCTCTCTGTGTGAGTCTACGAGTCTCTGTGTGAGTCTCCGAGTCTCTGTGTGCGTCTATGGGTCTCTGTGTGCATCTACCGGTCTCTGTGTGAGTCTATGAGTCTCTGCGTGAGTCTACGAGTCTCTGTGCGAGTCCACAAGTCTCTGTGTGAGTCTTTGGGTCTTTCTGCGCATCTATGGGTCTCTGTGTGAGTCTATGGGTCTCCGCGTGAGTCTATGGGTCTGTATGTGATAGGCTATGGGTCTATGTGTGAGTCTACGAGTCTCAGCGCGGGTCTCCGCGTGCGATGTGTGTGCGTTTGAACTTCTCGTCTCGCCGAATCACCGCGCCGCCTCTGTCTCAACCCGCCGACCCCTGATCTCCCCGGACCCCCCCCCCCGCGAACCATCCACGAAGACCCCCAGGTTCGACTCAGCGGCAGCGGCAGCGCGACGCCATGCCAGGGCCTCCTGGAGCTGCTCCACGGCGGCTCGTGGGGCACCGTCTGCGGCGAGCGCCTCCCGGCGCTGGCCGACGCCGCCTGCCTTAAGCTCGGCTGCGGCCGCTTGGGCCGCCTGCTCAACGGCAGCGACGCCGGCGGTGGGATCGGCGTGGCGCCCGTGGCGTGGTGGAGCATCTCCTGCGCCCGGTGGCAGCCGGCGCCCACCCACTGCGCTGTGACGTCGGCGGGGGCAGATTGCGGCGGCGGCGGAGGCGGCGCGGCGATCGTCCAGTGCACGGGTGAACGAACGTTGGGGTGGGGGTCGCGGTGGGGGCGTGGGTGGGGGTGGGGTGGGGTTGAGTTTGGTGGAGTGGGTGGCGTGGGTGGGGTGGGTGGGGTGGGTGGGGTTGAGTTTGGTGGAGTGGGTGGGGTAGGATTGGGGTTCATTTTGTTGGGCTAGGGCTGGGGTGGATTGGGTTGCGGTGGGGTTGGGTGGGTGTGGTCGGGTGGGTAGGGTGCAGTGGGGTGGCTAGAGTGGGTAGGGTGTTGTTGGGTGGCTAGGGTGGGTAGGGTGTTGTGGGGTGGCTAGGGTGGGTAGGCTGTTGTGGGGTGGCGAGGGTGGGTAGGGTGGCTGGGATGGGTGTGGTGGGTTTTCTGGGTGGGGTTTGGTGGCTAGGGTTAGGATGTTCGATTTTGCAAGCTTGGACAAAGCTCCAGCAAGCAAGAAGACCACGCCACGATGCACACCCCACATAGCACAGTAGTAGCAGCAGTAGTTAGGCCCTGAGTACAATGACATTGCTGGACTTTGCTCCGCATCTACATCGGCTGTGATAATTCCCACGCGATGATGATGTTGATGCCGATGTTGTTGTCGATGATGGCGATGGGTGATGTTGATGATGTTGTTGATGATGCTGTTGATGATGCTGTTGATGATGTTGATGACGGTGATGATGCTGGCGGGTGTATGTTGGTGATGATGCATACCGATGCTGTTGACGTTGTTGTTGATGATGCTGACGTCGTTGACGCTATTTATTACGTTGGTGCTGATGTTGTTGACGCTATTTATTAATATTGATGTTGTTGACGCTGCTTCTGCTGCTGCTACTGTTGTCTCCCATCGCCTTCTCTATCCTCCCCACAGGCGCCGTGCTCCGTCTCTCCGGTGACCCTGGCACTTGCTCGGGCTCCGTGCAGTATTTCTCCAACGGCTCTTGGCACGACGTCTGTGCCTCCTCCTCCACTCCCTCCTCCTCCTTCTCCTCCACGTCCTCCTACACCTCTTCCTACCCCTCCACACCTCCCACCACCA
This sequence comes from Petromyzon marinus, assembly GCF_048934315.1. Lineage (NCBI taxonomy): Eukaryota > Metazoa > Chordata > Hyperoartia > Petromyzontiformes > Petromyzontidae > Petromyzon > Petromyzon marinus. Next base: position 120,576 of record NW_027423124.1, read on the forward strand.
CCACCACCTCGAACCTCACGGCCGAAAACTCCACGACCACCACCACCTCATCACCCGTCTCCACCTCCTCACCCACCGGCGCCTCCTCCTCGAACCTCACGGCCGAAAACTCCACCACCACCACCGCCACCACCACCTCATCATCATCCTCCACCTCCTCCACCACCTCCACAACCTCGAACCTCACGGCCGAAAACTCCACCACCACCACCACCAACACCACCGCCACCACCCCATCCTCCACCACTACCACCTCCACAACCTCGAACCTCACGGCCGAAAACTCCACCACCACCGCCACCACCTCATCATCCTCCACCTCATCATCCTCCAACTCGAACCTCACGGCTGAAAACTCCACCACCACCGCCACCACCACATCATCCTCCACTTCGAACCTCACAGCCGACAACACCACCACCACCAACACCGCCACCACCCCATCCTCCACCACCACCAACACCACCACCACCACCACCCCATCCTCCACCACTACCACCTCCACAACCTCGAACCTCACGGCCGAAAACTCCACCATCACCGCCACCACCTCATCATCCTCTACCTCATCATCCTCCACCTCGAACCTCACGGCTGAAAACTCCACCACCACCTCCACCACCTCATCATCCTCCACCTCATCATCCTCCACTTCGAACCTCACGGCCGAAAACTCCACCACCACCGCCACCACCACCAACACCACCGCCACCACCACATCATCCTCCACCTCGAACCTCACGGCCGACACCACCACCACCCCATCCTCCACCACCTCCACAACCGCGAACCTCACGGCCGACGTGGTCTGCCGTCTGCTTGGGTGCGGCAGCGGAGCTTGGAGCGTCGTCGACTCCCGACCTTCGATGGCCAACTCCTCGACCTCCTCGTCAGCCCGACCCATTGGGCTCTCCTGTCGGGGTGACGAGAGTAGCGTATTCGACTGCCAACTCGGCGGCCAGGACAAGTGCCCGGGCAGTGGCGCCTTGCACGTGGTGTGCGCAGGTGAATGCCTCAATAGTGGCTCGGACGGTAGCAGCAGCAGCAGCAACACCAGCAAGGTGTGACATTTTGAAACGTTTACGAAAGGAAGAATGGAACGGCATGGGGAGAGGGAGAGATAGAGAGAGAGAGGGGCAGACGTCAAATATACAGCAGCGGCGGGCATCGTCAGCTGTCGGGATCGAACCCACGAACTTCCTTCATACCGTATCTTAGCCACTGTAATGAGAGAGACACACACACAGAGTTCAAATATACAGCAGCGGCAGGCATCATCAGGGTCTGGATCGAACCCACGAACTTCCTGCATACCGTATCTTAGCCACTGGTAATGAGAGAGACGCACACACAGACTTCAAATATACAGCGGCAGGCATCATCAGGGTCTGGATCGAACCCACGAACTTCCTGCATACCGTATCTTAGCCACTGTAATGAGAGAGACACACACAGACTTCAAATATACAGCAGCGGGCATCGTCAGCTGTCGGGATCGAACCCACGAACTTCCTGCGTACCGTATCTTAGCCACAGTAATGAGAGAGACACACACACAGACTTCAAATATACAGCGGCAGGCATCATCAGGGTCTGGATCGAACCCACGAACTTCCTGCATACCATATCTTAGCCACTGTAATGAGAGAGACACACACACAGACTTCAAATATACAGCGGCAGGCATCATCAGGGTCTGGATCGAACCCACGAACTTCCTGCGTACCGTATCGTAGCCACTGTAATGAAAGAGACACACACAGAGTTCAAATATACAGCAGCGGCAGGCATCATCAGGGTCTGGATCGAACCCACGAACTTCCTGCATACCATATCTTAGCCACTGTAATGAGAGAGACACACACAGAGTTCAAATATACAGCAGCGGCGGGCATCATCACGGTCTGGATCGAACCCACGAACTTCCTGCGTACCGTATCTTAGCCACTGGTAATGAGAGAGACACACATAGACTTCAAATATACAGCTGCGGCGGGCATCGTCAGGTGTCTGGATCGAACCCACGCTCTCCTGTATACCTGGCGAGGTAGTTAACATCTCCTAGCTACTTACCTGTTGTATGGGAAAAAAGTGAAGCGGTGCATTTGGGAATGGTCGATGATCCTCTGTCATCCATAAGAGAGGAGGTTTTGTTGGGTTAGATCACATGAATATTAATGTTGTGTCGTTAAACCCGCCGCAGCCAATCAGTGACAGGTTTGTCACTTAAACAACACGTGACAATTCGTTACTTAGTTCAGCACGAACCGGTGCGTGTGTGTGTGTGTGTTGGAGAGTAAACCCACTACAATATTTAAAATTAGGAAGGGTTTGTCAAGTAAACAGAACGTGACAATAAGTTTCTTAGTTGTTCACTAACCTGTGTGTGTTGGAGAGTAAACCCACTTCAATATTTACAATCAGGAAGGGTTCGTTAAGTAAATAGAACGTGACAATTAGTTTATTAGTTCTTCATTAACCAGTGTGTGTGTAGGAGAGTAAACCCACTACAATATTTACAATCAGAAAGGGTTTGTCAAGTAAACAGAACGTGACATTTAGTTTCTTAGTTGTTCACTAACCTGTGTGCGTTTGTGTGTTGGAGAGTAAACCCACTTCAATATTTACAATTAGGAAGGGTTTGCCAAGTAAACAGAACGTGACAATAAGTTTCTTAGTTGTTCACTAACCTGTGTGTGTGTGTTGGAGAGTAAACCCACTACAATATTTACAATCAGGAAGGGTTTGTCAAGTAAATAGAACGTGACAATTAGTTCCTTAGTTCTTCACTAACCTGTGTGTGTGTGTGTTGGAGAGTAAACCCACTTCAATATTTACAATCAGGAAGGGTTTGTCTAGTAAACAGAACGTGACAATTAGTTTCCTAGTCCTTCACTAACCTGTGTGTGTGTGTGTTGGAGAGTAAACCCACTACAATATTTACAATCAGGAAGGGTTTGTCAATTAAACAGAACGTGACAATAAGTTTCTTAGTTGTTCACTAACTTGTGTGTGTGTGTTGGAGAGTAAACCCACTTCAATATTTACAATCAGGAAGGGTTTGTCAAGCAAACAGAATGTGACAATTAGTTTCTTAGTTGTTCACTAACCTGTGTGTGTTTGTGTGTTGGAGAGTAAACCCACTTCAATATTTACAATTAGGAAGGGTTTGCCAAGTAAACAGAATGTGACAATAAGTTTCTTAGTTCTTCACTAACCTGTGTGTGTGTGTGTTGGAGAGTAAACCCACTACAATATTTACAATCAGGAAGGGTTTGTCAAGTAAATAGAACGTGACAATTAGTTCCTTAGTTCTTCACTTACCTGTGTGTGTGTGTTGGAGAGTAAACCCACTTCAATATTTACAATCAGGAAGGGTTTGTTTAGGAAACAGAACGTGACAATTAGTTTCCTAGTCCTTCACTAACCTGTGTGTGTGTGTGTGTTGGAGAGTAAACCCACTACAATATTTACAATCAGGAAGGGTTTGTCAATTAAACAGAACGTGACAATAAGTTTCTTAGTTGTTCACTAACCTGTGTGTGTGTGTGTGTTGGAGAGTAAACCCACTTCAATATTTACAATCAGGAAGGGTTTGTCAAGCAAACAGAATGTGACAATTAGTTTCTTAGTTGTTAACTAACCTGTGTGTGTGTGTTGGAGAGTAAACCCACATCAATATTTACAATTAGGAAGGATTTGTCAAGTACACAGAGCGTGACAATAAGTTTCTTAGTTCTCCACTAACCTGTGTGTGTGTGTTGGAGAGTAAACCCACTTCAATATTTACAATCAGGAAGGGTTTGTCAAGTAAACAGAACGTGACAATTAGTTTATTAGTTCTTCACTAACCTGTGTGTGTGTGTTGGAGAGTAAACCCACTACAATATTTAAAATTAGGAAGGGTTTGTCAAGTAAACATAACGTGACAATAAGTTTCTTAGTTGTTCACTAACTTGTGTGTGTTGGAGAGTAAACCCACTTCAATATTTACAATCAGGAAGGGTTCGTTAAGTAAATAGAACGTGACAATTAGTTTATTAGTTCTTCATTAACCAGTGTGTGTGTAGGAGAGTAAACCCACTACAATATTTACAATCAGGAAGGGTTTGTCAAGTAAACAGAACCTGACATTTAGTTTCTTAGTTGTTCACTAACCTGTGTGCGTTTGTGTGTTGGAGAGTAAACCCACTTCAATATTTACAATTAGGAAGGGTTTGCCAAGTAAACAGAACGTGACAATAAGTTTCTTAGTTGTTCACTAACCTGTGTGTGTGTGTGTGTGTTGGAGAGTAAACCCACTACAATATTTACAATCAGGAAGGGTTTGTCAAGTAAATAGAACGTGACAATTAGTTCCTTAGTTCTTCACTAACCTGTGTGTGTGTGTGTTGGAGAGTAAACCCACTTCAATATTTACAATCAGGAAGGGTTTGTCTAGTAAACAGAACGTGACAATTAGTTTCCTAGTCCTTCACTAACCTGTGTGTGTGTTGGAGAGTAAACCCACTACAATATTTAAAATTAGGAAGGGTTTGTCAAGTAAACAGAACGTGACAATAAGTTTCTTAGTTGTTCACTAACCTGTGTGTGTTGGAGAGTAAACCCACTTCAATATTTACAATCAGGAAGGGTTCGTTAAGTAAATAGAACGTGACAATTAGTTTATTAGTTCTTCATTAACCAGTGTGTGTGTAGGAGAGTAAACCCACTACAATATTTACAATCAGGAAGGGTTTGTCAAGTAAACAGAACGTGACAATTAGTTCCTTAGTTCTTCACTAACCTGTGTGTGTGTGTTGGAGAGTAAACCCACTTCAATATTTACAATCAGGAAGGGTTTGTCAAGTAAACAGAACATGACAATTAGTTTATTAGTTCTTCACTAACCTGTGTGTGTGTGTTGGAGAGTAAACCCACTACAATATTTAAAATTAGGAAGGGTTTGTCAAGTAAACAGAACGTGACAATAAGTTTCTTAGTTGTTCACTAACCTGTGTGTGTTGGAGAGTAAACCCACTTCAATATTTACAATCAGGAAGGGTTCGTTAAGTAAATAGAACGTGACAATTAGTTTATTAGTTCTTCATTAACCAGTGTGTGTGTAGGAGAGTAAACCCACTACAATATTTACAATCAGGAAGGGTTTGTCAAGTAAACAGAACGTGACATTTAGTTTCTTAGTTGTTCACTAACCTGTGTGCGTTTGTGTGTTGGAGAGTAAACCCACTTCAATATTTACAATTAGGAAGGGTTTGCCAAGTAAACAGAACGTGACAATAAGTTTCTTAGTTGTTCACTAACCTGTGTGTGTGTGTGTTGGAGAGTAAACCCACTACAATATTTACAATCAGGAAGGGTTTGTCAAGTAAATAGAACGTGACAATTAGTTCCTTAGTTCTTCACTAACCTGTGTGTGTGTGTGTTGGAGAGTAAACCCACTTCAATATTTACAATCAGGAAGAGTTTGTCTAGTAAACAGAACGTGACAATTAGTTTCCTAGTCCTTCACTAACCTGTGTGTGTGTGTGTGTTGGAGAGTAAACCCACTACAATATTTACAATCAGGAAGGGTTTGTCAATTAAACAGAACGTGACAATAAGTTTCTTAGTTGTTCACTAACCTGTGTGTGTGTGTGTTGGAGAGTAAACCCACTTCAATATTTACAATCAGGAAGGGTTTGTCAAGCAAACAGAATGTGACAATTAGTTCCTTAGTTCTTCACTAACCTGTGTGTGTGTGTGTTGGAGAGTAAACCCACTTCAATATTTACAATCAGGAAGGGTTTGTCAAGTAAACAGAACGTGACAATTAGTTTATTAGTTCTTCACTAACCTGTGTGTGTGTGTGTTGGAGAGTAAACCCACTACAATATTTAAAATTAGGAAGGGTTTGTCAAGTAAACAGAACGTGACAATAAGTTTCTTAGTTGTTCACTAACCTGTGTGTGTTGGAGCGTAAACCCACTTCAATATTTACAATCAGGAAGGGTTCGTTAAGTAAATAGAACGTGACAATTAGTTTATTAGTTCTTCATTAACCAGTGTGTGTGTAGGAGAGTAAACCCACTACAATATTTACAATCAGGAAGGGTTTGTCAAGTAAACAGAACGTGACATTTAGTTTCTTAGTTGTTCACTAACCTGTGTGCGTTTGTGTGTTGGAGAGTAAACCCACTTCAATATTTACAATTAGGAAGGGTTTGCCAAGTAAACAGAACGTGACAATAAGTTTCTTAGTTGTTCACTAACCTGTGTGTGTGTGTGTGTTGGAGAGTAAACCCACTACAATATTTACAATCAGGAAGGGTTTGTCAAGTAAATAGAACGTGACAATTAGTTCCTTAGTTCTTCACTAACCTGTGTGTGTGTGTGTTGGAGAGTAAACCCACTACAATATTTACAATCAGGAAGGGTTTGTCAATTAAACAGAACGTGACAATAAGTTTCTTAGTTGTTCACTAACCTGTGTGTGTGTGTGTGTTGGAGAGTAAACCCACTACAATATTTACAATCAGGAAGGGTTTGTCAAGTAAATAGAACGTGACAATTAGTTCCTTCGTTCTTCACTAACCTGTGTGTGTGTGTTGGAGAGTAAACCCACTTCAATATTTACAATCAGGAAGAGTTTGTCTAGTAAACAGAACGTGACAATTAGTTTCCTAGTCCTTCACTAACCTGTGTGTGTGTGTGTGTGTTGGAGAGTAAACCCACTACAATATTTACAATCAGGAAGGGTTTGTCAATTAAACAGAACGTGACAATAAGTTTCTTAGTTGTTCACTAACCTGTGTGTGTGTGTGTTGGAGAGTAAACCCACTTCAATATTTACAATCAGGAAGGGTTTGTCAAGCAAACAGAATGTGACAATTAGTTTCTTAGTTGTTCACTAACCTGTGTGTGTGTTGGAGAGAAAAACCCACATCAATATTTACAATTAGGAAGGATTTGTCAAGTACACAGAACGTGACAATAAGTTTCTTAGTTCTCCACTAACCTGTGTGTGTGTTGGAGAGTAAACCCACTTCAATATTTACAATCATAAAGGGTTTGTCAAGTAAACAGAACGTGACAATTAGTTTATTAGTTCTTCACTAACCTGTGTGTGTGTGTGTTGGAGAGTAAACCCACTACAATATTTAAAATTAGGAAGGGTTTGTCAAGTAAACAGAACGTGACAATAAGTTTCTTAGTTGTTCACTAACCTGTGTGTGTTGGAGAGTAAACCCACTTCAATATTTACAATCAGGAAGGGTTCGTTAAGTAAATAGAACGTGACAATTAGTTTATTAGTTCTTCATTAACCAGTGTGTGTGTAGGAGAGTAAACCCACTACAATATTTACAATCAGGAAGGGTTTGTCAAGTAAACAGAACGTGACATTTAGTTTCTTAGTTGTTCACTAACCTGTGTGCGTTTGTGTGTTGGAGAGTAAACCCACTTCAATATTTACAATTAGGAAGGGTTTGCCAAGTAAACAGAACGTGACAATAAGTTTCTTAGTTGTTCACTAACCTGTGTGTGTGTGTGTGTTGGAGAGTAAACCCACTACAATATTTACAATCAGGAAAGGTTTGTCAAGTAAATAGAACGTGACAATTAGTTCCTTAGTTCTTCACTAACCTGTGTGTGTGTGTGTGTTGGAGAGTAAACCCACTTCAATATTTACAATCAGGAACGGTTTGTCTAGTAAACAGAACGTGACAATTAGTTTCCTAGTCCTTCACTAACCTGTGTGTGTGTGTGTGTTGGAGAGTAAACCCACTACAATATTTACAATCAGGAAGGGTTTGTCAATTAAACAGAACGTGACAATAAGTTTCTTAGTTGTTCACTAACCTGTGTGTGTGTGTTGGAGAGTAAACCCACTTCAATATTTACAATCAGGAAGGGTTTGTCAAGCAAACAGAATGTGACAATTAGTTTCTTAGTTGTTCACTAACCTGTGTGTGTGTGTTGGAGAGTAAACCCACATCAATATTTACAATTAGGAAGGATTTGTCAAGTACACAGAACGTGACAATAAGTTTCTTAGTTCTCCACTAACCTGTGTGTGTGTGTTGGAGAGTAAACCCACTTCAATATTTACAATCAGGAAGGGTTTGTCAAGTAAACAGAACGTGACAATTAGTTTATTAGTTCTTCACTAACCTGTGTGTGTGTTGGAGAGTAAACCCACTACAATATTTAAAATTAGGAAGGGTTTGTCAAGTAAACAGACCGTGACAATAAGTTTCTTAGTTGTTCACTAACCTGTGTGTGTTGGAGAGTAAACCCACTTCAATATTTACAATCAGGAAGGGTTCGTTAAGTAAATAGAACGTGACAATTAGTTTATTAGTTCTTCATTAACCTGTGTGTGTGTGTTGGAGAGTAAACCCACTTCAATATTTACAATCAGGAAGGGTTTGTCAAGTAAACAGAACGTGACAATTAGTTTATTAGTTCTTCACTAACCTGTGTGTTCGTGTTTGAGAGTAAACCCACTACAACATTTACAATCAGGAAGGGTTTGTCAAGTAAACAGAACGTGACAATAAGTTTCTTAGTTCTTCACTAAACTGTGTGTGTGTGTTTGTTGGAGAGTAAACCCACTACAATATTTACAATTAGGAAGGGTTTGTCAAGTAAATAGAACGTGACAATTAGTTTCTTAGTTGTTCACTAACCTGTGTGTGTGTGTGTTGGAGAGTAAACCCACTACAATATTTACAATCAGGAAGGGTTTGTCACGCAAACGTTGACACGACACAACATTTTGTATTTACACGATCTAACCCAAAATCCTCGATTGTCGATCTTGTTAAGTTGTTACATTAACTTAAAACCCACAGCCTTTCACAGCCAGTACAAGGATGCATATTTGTGTGTGTTTGGTAGTAAAGTGATAAGACTGAATGATAAACATTTGGTTATTGTTAAGTTATTAGATTTAAAGCTTTCGTGAATGCAGGGATTCATATTCTTGGTTCTTTCGGTAAAGTCATCACCACGTAGAAGGGAAATAATAAAATAATAAAAATTAAACGTCGTGAGAATTTTTATTGTTTTATATATTTTATTATTTTATTGTTTCCCTTCAACGTGACTTTAGCGAAAGAGCTAAGAATATGAATTACCGCAGTCACGAAAGCTTTAGAATCAAAATTCAACGTACATTGTCGTCGTCATTTTTAAGCGACGAAACCGGTGGGCTTCTCCACGGATCTGGCTGTCGCCTGATGAAGCTGGTTGCAATCACTGGCGAAACGTCGTTACTCGGTTTGTAAACGTTGTCGCTTGGCTCTCGAACACACAACCGGTTATCGCGCTGTGCGAGTAACGACTTGGCCGCATTCTGTTTGCGTGAAAACCCTTATATCCTTAGCTCTTTCGGTAAAGTCACGTTGAAGGGAAACAATAAAATAATAAAATATATAAAACAATAAAAAATTTCAATATATATTTTATTATTTTATTGTTTCACTTCAACGTGACTTTACCGAAAGAGCTAAGAATATAAATTACTGCAGTCACGAAAGCTTTAAATCAAAATTGAACTGCATGTTGTTGTTGTAACGTCCTTACCCCATGGCCCCTGAACTGGACATCGGTGACAAAAGGGCTTTACAGCTCTTCGGATTCTATAAATGCTCCGATTCTGATCCAAACATCCGATTATGCACTGCCCTCAATGTAGGACAAGTCGTGAGGCCTGCCCAACACTTTCTTACAGACGTCTCAGCGGTGTGCCATAGACTAGCAGTGGTACGCAGACCCCTAAGGGGTACACAGACCCCTAAGGGGTACACAGACCCCTAAGGGGTACGCAGACCCCTAGGTGTGCACAGACCCCTGGGGGTACGCAGACCCCTGGGGGTACACAGACCCCCTGGGGAGTACGCAGACCCCCTAGGGGGTACACAGACACCTGAGGGTACACAGACCCCTGGGGGTACACAGACCCCTAGGGGTACACAGACCCCTGGGGGTACACAGACCCCTAGGGGGTACACAGACCCCTGGGGGTACACAGACCCCTAGGGGTACACAGACCCCCTATAGGGTACGCAGACCCCTGGGGGTACACAAACCCCCTAGGGGGTACACAGACCCCTAGCGAGTACACAGACCCCTAGGGGGTACACAAACCCCTAGGGGTACACAGACCCCTAGGGGTACACAGACCCCTGGGGGTACACAGACCCCTAGGGGGTACACAGACCCCCTGGAGGTACACAGACCCCCTAGGGGGTACACAGACCCCTGGGGGTACACAGACCCCTAGGGGCTACACAGACCCCTGGGGGTACACAGACCCCTGGCGGTACGCAGACCCCTGGGGGTACACAGACCCCTGGGGGTATGCAGACCCCTAGGGGATACGCAGACCCCCTAGAGGGTACGCAGACCCCTGGGGGTACGCAGACCCCTAGGGGGTACACAGACCCCTGGGGGTACACAGACCCCTAGGGGGTACACAGACCCCTGGGGGTACACAGACCCCTGGGGGTACACAGACCCCTAGGGGTGCACAGACCCCTAGGGGTACACAGACCCCTGGGGGTACACATTACGTACGTACAGCACTATACGCTACGCTGCAATACACGACGCTATGAAACACCGCGCTACTATACACGAGGCATTACATTGTAATACACTACACTGGACATCGGTGAAAAAGAGCTTCGAAGCTCATCGCATTCCTCCTGAAAGCCTTAATGAAGGTTCCCATTCTGTGGTCGTTGCTGAAATGGAATGCGCACATCGTTCTGTTTGCTAAAATATATCTATTTTTAAAATCGGTTGCTTCAGGATTTCCGACCGTTGCTACGACGCCTCTGCCGCCGACGACGTCACCGACGACGTCACCGATGACGTCATCGACGACGTCACCGATGATGTCACCGACGACGAGAACGAGTGCTCCTCCGTCGCAAGTGCCCACGAGCTACAATATCCGTGAGTGGATGTTGGTCTTCTATCACCCCCCCCACCCCCGCGGTTAGACACGGTGTGGCTACGTGCAGCGGTGCAATGTACACGCTACACTATACACTACACTATACACTACACTATACACTACAGTATACACTGCACTATACACTACACTACTATAAACTACACTATACACTACACTATACACTACTATACACTACACTATACACTACACTATACACTACACTATACACTACACTACACCACTATAAACTACACTACTATACACTACACTATACACTACACTATACACTACACTATACACTACACTATACACTACAGTATACACTGCACTATACACTACACTACTATAAACTACACTATACACTACACTATACACTACTATACACTACACTATACACTACACTATACACTACACTATACACTACACTACACCACTATAAACTACACTACTATACACTACTATACACTACACTATACACTACACTATACACTACACTACACCTTACACTATACACTACACTATACACTACACTATACACTACACTATACACTACACTACACCACTATACACTACTATACACTACACTATACACTACACTATACACTACTCTATACACTACACTACACACTACACCACTATAAACTACACTACTATACACTATACATTACACTTTACATTACACTATACACAACACTGTACACTACACTACACACTACACTATACAATATACTACTATACACTACACTATACACTATACAGTACCCTATACACTACACTATACACTACACTATACACTACACTTTACACTACACTATACACAACACTGTACACTACACTACACACTACACTATACAATATACTACTATATACTACACTATACACTACACTATACACTACACTATACATTACACTATACACTACACTACACACTACACCACTATAAACTACACTACTATACACTACTATACACTACACTATACACTACACTATACACTACACTTTACACTACACTATACACAACACTGTACACTACACTCCACACTACACTATACAATATACTACTATACACTACACTCTACACTACTATACACTACACTATACACTACACTATACACTGCACTTTACACTAAGCTACAAATACCACTATACACTACACTATACACTACACTATACACTACTATACACTACACACTATACACTAAACTATACACTACTATACACTACACTATACACTACACCACTATACACTACTATACACTACACTATACACTACACTACTATACACTACACTATACACAACTATACACTACACTGTACACTACTATACACTACACTATACACTACACTGTACACTACTATACACTACACTATACACTACTACACTATACACTACACTATACACTACACTATACACTGCATTATACACTACTATACACTACACTATACACTACATTATACACTTCACTAAACACTACACTATACACTACACTATACAGTGAGGGAAAAAAGTATTTGATCCCTTGCTGATTTTGTACGTTTGCCCACTGACAAAGAAATGATCAGTCTATCATTTTAATGGGAGGTTAATTTGAACAGTGAGAGGCAGAATAACAACAAATACATCCAGAAAAATGCATGTCAATAATGTTATAAATTCATTTGCATTTTATTGAGGGAAAAAAGTATTTGACCCCATCTCAAGCAGAACAATTTCTGGCTCCCAGGTGTCTTTTATACTGGTAACGAGCTGAGATTAGGAGCACACTCTTAAAGGGAGTGCTCCTAATCTCAGCTTGTTACCTGTATAAAATACACCTGACCCCAGAATCAATCAGTCAATCAGATTCCAAACTCTCTACCATGGCCAAGACCAAAGAGCTCTCCATGGATGTCAGGGACAAGATTGTAGACCTACACAAGGCTGGAATGGGCTACAAGACCATTGCCAAGCAGCTTGGTGTTACGGTGACAACAGTTGGTGCGATTGTTCGCAAATGGAAGAAACACAAAAGAACTGTCAATCAACCTCGGCCTTGTGCTCCATGCAAGATCTCACCTCGTGGAGTTGCAATGATCATGAGAACGGTGAGGAATCAGCCCAGAACTACAAGGGAGGATCTTGTCAATGATCGCAAGGCAGCTGGGACCATAGTTACCAAGAAAACAATTGGTAACACACTACGCCGTGAAGGACTGAAATCCTGCAGTGCCCGCAAGGTCCCCCTGCTCAAGAAAGCACATATACATGCCCGTCTGAAGTTTGCCAATGAACATCTGAATGATTCAGAGGACACCTGGGTGAGAGTGTTGTGGTCAGATGAGACCAAAATGGAGCTCTTTGGCATCAACTCAACTCGCTGTGTTTGGAGGAGGAGGAGGAATGCTGCCTATGACCCCAAGAACACCATCCCCACCGTCAAACATGGAGGTGGAAACATTATGCTTTGGGGGTGTTTTTCTGCTAAGGGGACAGGACAACTTCACCGCATTAAAGGGACGATGGACGGGGCCATGTACCATCAAATCTTGGGTGAGAACCTCCTTCACTCAGCCAGGGCATTGAAAAGAGTCGTGGATGGGTATTCCAGCATGACAATGGCCAAGGCAACCAAGGAATGGCTCAAGAAGAAGCACATTAAGGTCCTGGAGTGGCCTAGCAAGTCTCCAGACCTTAATCCCATGGAAAATCTGTGGAGGGAGCTGAAGGTTCGAGTTGCCAAACGTCAGCCTCGAAACTTTAATGACTTGGAGAAGATTTGCAAAGAGGAGTGGGACAAAATCCCTCCTGAGATGTGTGCAAACCTGGTGGCCAACTACAAGAAACGTCTGACCCCTGTGATTGCCAACACGGGTTTTGCCATCAAGTACTAAGTCATGTTTTGCAGAGGGGTCAAATACTTAATTCCTTCATTAAAATGCGAATCAATTTGTAACATTTTTGACATGCGTTTTTCTGGATTTTGTTGTTGTTATTCTGTCTCTATGCCTATCTCTCTCTGTCTCTCTCTGCCTCTCTCTCTCTGTGCCTCTCTGTTTCTCTGTCTCTCTCTGTCTCTCTCTCTATCTCTCTGTCTCTCTGTGTCTCTCTGTCTCTCTGTGTCTCTCTGTCTCTCTGTGTCTCTGTCTCTCTCTTTGTCTCTATCTCTTTATCTCTCTATCTCTCTGTGTCTCTCTGTCTCTCTGTGTGTGTCTCTCTCTGTATCTCTCTGTCTCTCTGTGTCTCTCTGTCTCTCTGCGTCTCTCTGTCTCTCTTAGTCTCTCTCTCTATCTCTGTGTCTATCTCTGTCTCTCTGTGTCTCTCTGTCTCTCTGTGTCTCTCTCTATCTTTGCGTCTCTCTGTGTGTCTCTCTCTCTGTGTCTTTCTGTCTCTCTGTGTATCTCTCTGTCTCTATCTCTGTGTCTCTGTGTCTCTCTGTCTCTCTATGTCTCTCTCTGTCTCTCTGCGTCTGTCTCTGTCTCGGCAGCGTTCTCCGGCACGAGCGGAAACTTCTGCTCCCCGGGGTTCACGGACAACACGACCTCACGGGAGGTCATCTTCACCATCACCACCGGCTACTCCTTCATCATCAAACTTCGCTTCGTTAGCACGAGGTGGGTGCTCACCCACACTCGTCACCCACTCTCACCCACGCCCTCACCCACACCCTCACCCACGCTCACCCATACCCTCATCCACGTTCACCCACGCTCACCCACACCCTCACCCACACTCAACAACAACCACCATTCGCCACTAAGTGGCGGTGATGTCACCACGACTCTTGTGCCAGGCCATGTGCACGTTGGGGCCACGTGAAGTGTCGAACGCTCGCTGGCAGGAGGTCACGGGGCAGACCCAAGTGCCACGGGTTGACTGACTGAGATAACTGAGATGACTGGCTGATGCACCACCTGTGCCCCCTACCGTGCCAACTTGCTGTGCTTCAGCCAACTGGCGCTCCGCTCGTTGTTGTGAGCATCGCTGCTCCGCCCTCCGTTGTTGTTGGAGGGCGACTACCTCCAACAGCCCAGTAGCGTCCTTCACGAGCCTCCTCCACTGAGGCCGATCTTGACACTGCCGGTACCAGTCATCGGCAAGTCCACTCAGCTCCACGTCCTCCTGTACCACATCACTCCATCTCTTCTCTAGCCTGTGCCGCGCCCATTTAGCCCCCTCGATCCGGTCGAACAAAAGATGTTTAGGCATGCGGTGGCTGGGCATGCGGGCTACATGACCCAGCCAACGCAGCGTTGCCTGCCAGAGGAGCTCGCCGATGGGACTTTGTCCAGATTTTTCAAGGATTTGTGAGCTCCTCACACAATCCAGCATGGTTAAACTCAGGATGGATTGTAGGCAGGCCAGCCTAAATGTTTCTAACCGGCGAAGATGTTCCATTAGGGGGGTCCACGTATCGCATGCATAGAGAAGGGAAGGAATGACCGTGGCAGAGAAGACCTGAAGCTTCATGCGGAGCGACAGACCAGGTAGCTTCCACACAGCGTTACGCAACTGATCAAAAGATATTGCCGCTCGACTGATTCGGAGTGAGACCTCTGCTGTTAAACTGGAGCCAGTCATAAGCACACTGCCCAGGTATGGGAAACTCTCCACTCTCTCCACAACTCCCCTATCACCAATTGGGAGTTGTGGGGGTGGAGTGTCCGATGGTACAAAATACCCAGGCAGGTGCTTAGTTTTGGTGGGGCTGATGGTAAGTCCCCACCTCTTAGTGGCAAGCTCCAGGTTTAGCAGCAGCGCCTCCAACTCCTCCTCTGAGTGAGCAGCAATTAGCAGATCATCGGCATACATAACGTGATTGAGCAATAGGGAGCAGCCATCCTTTGACCGCACCCGAGCATCAATCAACCTCCCATTGTATCTGCATCAGATGGAAATTCATCCGCTACAGCTTTGAAGGCTTCACGAACTACGTGGTCGAAATAAATGTTAAATAATGTGGGAGCCAGAGGACATCCCTGTCGCACCTCAACGTGTACAGGGAATGGCTCCGACTCCCGTCCACGTAGTTTTACCTGGGCCCGCTCACCATCATGAAGGTCCTTAATGATCGTGAGCAGCAGGTCAGGGACTCCAAAAGCACGAAGAACAACCCAGAGCCCAGTCCTACTCATGGTATCATAGGCCTTGACAAGGCCAATAAAGCATAGATGTAGGTCTTGTTGGAATTCCCTACAACTCTGCTGTAGCAGACGGACAGAAAATATGGCATCTGTGCAGGACCGCCCTTTCCTGAAACCGCATTGGGGCTCCGCAAGCCTCTCCTCAGCGTGCCTGGCGAGGCGATGTTGAATAATCCTTGCCAGGACCTTTCCCGGCACACTGAGGAGTGAGATGCCCCTGTAGTTGTTACAGTCTGTGCGGTCCCCCTTCTTAAAGAGAGTGACCACCAGGGCATCCTTCCAATCCTGCGGAACCCGTCCAGTAGGTCCAGACTGTTGTTATGATGTCATGTAGGGCAGTCTGTGCACAAACGCCACCCTCCCTCAGCATTTTGCTTGGGAGATCATCTCTGCCCGCTGCCTTTCCTGGTCTCAGACTCTGGATCGCCTTCAGTACTTCCTCAAAAGATGGCACCTCAGCCAGCCACTCACAGGGGGTGACTTTTTCCTCCAATATTTGAGGCACCGCAGCCTCGACAGGGTCATCCCCACTTTGTCCCACGTTGTTTTCCAGGCTGAGAGATTTCTTCTCCCCCAGGACCTCACAGAAATGCTCAGCAAATCTTCAAACCTGTTCCTGGGGGTCAGAGATTGGATCACCGTTCCTTCCCCTAATGATGGTAACAGGCGTGGCGCTGCAGGTTACTTTTTTGATGAAATTAAAGAGCGATTGGTCACCCATACCTTCACCCACACTCACCCACGCTCACCCACACCCTCACCCACGCTCACCCACACTCACCCACACCCTCACTCACGCTCCTCACCCATAACCTCACCCACGCTCACCCACGCTCACCTACACTCACCCACACCCTCACCCACACTCACCTACACCCTCAACCATACTCATCCACGCTCCTCACCCACCCCCTCACCCATGCTCCTCACCCATAACCTCACCCACACTCACACTCACCCACGCTCACCCACACTCACCCACACCAAAACCCACACCCTCACCCATGCTCCTCACACATAACCTCACCCACGCTCACCCACCCCCTTAGCCACGCTCACCCACACCAAAACCCACACCCTCACCCATGCTCCTCACCCATAACCTCACCCACGCTCACCCACACCCTCAGCCACGCTCACCCACACCCTTACCCACGCTCACCTTCACCCATGCTCACCCTCACCCATGCTCCTCACCCACACTCACCCACACTCACCCACGCTCATCACCCACTCAGCAGCCCCGAGATAAACGAAACCTGCAATTTGTATGTTCACCAGCAGGGTAAGACACTCACCCCACACCACCCCTGCTGCTCTGTAGGAATTATGAGTGCATCGATTAATTATGAGTGAACGATTAGTTATTATTGAATGATGAGTGAATGATGAGTGATGAGTGAATGATGAGTAAATGATGAGTGATGAGTGAATGATGATTGAATGCTGAGGGAATCGACGAATTATTAGTGAATCGATGAATCATGAGTGAATCTATTAATTATGTAGATGTATAATTAATGCATAGAGACCCACAGACATGAGTGAAAATGCATAAAGACGCACAGAGACTCATATAGACACACAGAGATGCATAGAGACCCATGTAGATGCATAGAGACCCACAGACATAAGTGAAAATGCATAGAGACGCACAGAGACTCATAGAGACATACAGAGACTCATCGATTCCCATATAGATGCATAGAGACCCACAGACATAAGTGAAAATGCATAGAGACGCACAGAGACTCATCGATTCCCATATAGATGCATAGAGACCCAAAGACATGAGTGAAAATGCATAGAGACGCACAGAGACTCATAGAGACACACAGAGACGCATAGAGACCCATATAGATGCATAGAGACCCATAGACATGAGTGAAAATGCATAGAGACGCACAGAGACTCATAGAGACACACAGAGACGCATAGCGACCCATATAGATGCATAGAGACCCACAGACATAAGTGAAAATGCATAGAGACGCACAGAGACTCATAGAGACACACAGAGACACATAGAGACCCATACAGACGCATAGATACCCACAGACATAAGTGTAAATGCATAGAGACACACAGAGACTCATAGAGACACACAGAGACGGATAGAGACACACAGAGACTCATAGAGACACACAGAGACGCATAGAGACCCATATAGATGCATAAAGACCCACAGACATAAGTGAAAATGCATAGAGACGCACAGAGACTCATAGAGACACATAGAGACGCATAGAGACCCATAGAGACGCATAGAGGCCCATAGAGATGCGTAGAGACCCATAGAGATGCATAGAGACCCACAGAGATACATAGAGACCCATAGAAATACGTAGATACCCATATAGATACAAATATAGAGACACATAGATATACATAGAGACCCATGAAGACCCAGACACTCATAGAGACTCATATAGATCCATTGAGATACATAGAGACCCATAGAGACCCATAGATATACATAGAGACCCATATAGATCCATAGAGACCCATAGAGATACGTAGCTACACATAGAGATACAAAGAGAGCCATATATATGCATATAGACCCATAGAGACGCATAGAGATGCATAGAGATGCATAGAGACCCATAAATATACATAGAGATCCATAGAGATAGATAGAGACCCATATATATATACATAGAGACCCATAGAGACCCATAGAGATACATAGAGATCCATTGAGATACATAGAGACCCATAGAGACCCATAGATATACATAGAGACCCATAGAGATACATAGAGATCCATTGAGATACATAGAGACCCATAGGGACACATAGATATTCATAGAGATCCATTGAGATACATAGAGATCCATAGAGATACATAGAGACCCATAGAGACCCATAGAGATCCATTGAGCTACATATAGACCAATAGAGACTCATAGAGACGCATAGAGACTCATACACACCCATAGATATTCATGGAGACCCATAGATATACATAGAGATCCATAGATATACATAGAGCCCCATAGATATACATAGAGACCCATAGATTTACATAGAGACCCATAGAGACCCATAGAGATCCATTGAGATACATAGAGACCAATAGAGACCCATAGAGACGCATAGAGACCCATACAGACCCATATATATTCATAGAGACCCATAGATATACATAGAGATCCATATATATACATAGAGCCCCATATATATGCATAGAGATGCATTGAGATACGTAGAGACCCATAGAGATACATAGAGTCCCATAGAGACCCATAGATATACATAGAGATGCATTGAGATACATAGAGACCCATAGAGATACATAGAGACCAATAGAGACCCATATAGACGCATAGAGACCCATAGAAACGCATAGAGACCCATACTGACCCATAGATGATGATGAGAGAGAGACGCAGACTCCAAATATACAGCAGCAGCAGCAGGCATCTTCAGGGTCGGGATGGAACCCACGACCTCCTGCATACCAGGCGATGTAGTTAACATCTCCTAGCCACCGTGATGATGAGAGAGACACAGACTCCACATATACCTCCTGTATACCAGGCGAGGTAGTTAAGATCTCCTAGCCACCGTGATGATGAGAGAGACACGCAAACTCCAAATATACAGCAGCAGGTGTTAGGGTCGGGATGGAACCCACGACCTCCTGTAGACCAGGCGAGGTAGTTAACATCTCCTAGCCACCGTGATGATGAGAGAGACACAGACTCCACATAGACCTCCTGTAGACCAGGCGAAGTAGTTAACATCTCCTAGCCACCGTGATGATAAGAGAGAGAGAGACGCAGACTCCAAATATATAGCAGCAGCAGGCATCGTTAGGGTCGGGATGGAATCCACGACCTCCTGTATACCAGGCGAGGTAGTTAACATCTCCTAGCCACCGTGATGATGAGAGAGAGACACAGACTCCACATAGACCTCCTGTACACCAGTCGAGGTAGTTAACATCTCCTAGCCACCGTGATGATGATGAGAGAGAGAGACACACGCAGACTCCAAATATACAGCATCAGGCATTGTCAGGGTCGGGATGGAACCCACGACCTCCTGTATACCAGGCGAGGTAGTCAACATCTCCTAGCCACCGTGATGATGAGAGAGACACGCAAACTCCAAATATACAGCAGCAGGTGTTAGAGTCGGGATGGAACCCACGACCTCCTGTAAACCAGGCGAGGTAGTTAACATCTCCTAGCCACCGTGATGATGAGAGAGACACAGACTCCACGTAGACCTCCTGTATACCAGGCGAGGTAGTTAACATCTCCTAGCCACCGTGATGATAAGAGAGAGAGAGACGCAGACTCCAAATATATAGCATCAGCAGGCATCGTTAGGGTCGGGATGGAATCCACGACCTCCTGTATACCAGGCGAGGTAGTTAACATCTCCTAGCCACCGTGATGATGAGAGAGAGACACAGACTCCACATAGACCTCCTGTACACCAGTCGAGGTAGTTAACATCTCCTAGCCACCGTGATGATGATGAGAGAGAGAGACACGCAGACTCCAAATATACAGCATCAGGCATTGTCAGGGTCGGGATGGAACCCACGACCTCCTGTATACCAGGCGAGGTAGTCAACATCTCCTAGCCACCGTGATGATGAGAGAGACACGCAAACTCCAAATATACAGCAGCAGGTGTTAGGGTCGGGATGGAACCCACGACCTCCTGTAAACCAGGTGAGGTAGTTAACATCTCCTAGCCACCGTGATGATGAGAGAGACACAGACTCCACGTAGACCTCCTGTATACCAGGCGAGGTAGTTAACATCTCCTAGCCACCGTGATGATAAGAGAGAGAGAGAGACGCAGACTCCAAATATATAGCATCAGCAGGCATCGTTAGGGTCGGGATGGAATCCACGACCTCCTGTATACCAGGCGAGGTAGTTAACATCTCCTAGCCACCGTGATGATGAGAGAGAGAGACACAGACTCCACATAGACCTCCTGTATACCAGTCGAGGAAGTTAACATCTCCTAGCCACCGTGATGATGATGAGAGAGAGAGACACGCAGACTCCAAATATACAGCAGCAGGCATTGTCAGGGTCGGGATGGAACCCACGACCTCCTGTATACCAGGCGAGGTAGTCAACATCTCCTAGCCACCGTGATGATGATGAGAGAGAGAGACACATACTCCACATATACAGCAGCAGCAGGCATCGTCACGGTCGGAATCGAACCCACGACCTCCTGCATACCAGGCGAGGTAGTTGACATCTCCTAGCCACCGTGATGATGATGAGAGAGAGACACAGCCTCCACATAGACCTCCTGTAGACCAGGCGAGGTAGTCAACATCTCCTAGCCACCGTGATGATGAGAGAGAGAGACACGCAAACTCCAAATATACAGCAGCAGGTTTTAGGGTCAGGATGGAACCCACGACCTCATGTAGACCAGGCGAGGTAGTTAACATCTCCTAGCCACCGTGATGATGAGAGAGACACAGACTCCACGTAGACCTCCTGTATACCAGGCGAGGTAGTTAACATCTCCTAGCCACCGTGATGATAAGAGAGAGAGAGACGCAGACTCCAAATATATAGCATCAGCAGGCATCGTTAGGGTCGGGATGGAATCCACGACCTCCTGTATACCAGGCGAGGTAGTTAACATCTCCTAGCCACCGTGATGATGAGAGAGAGAGACACAGACTCCACATAGACCTCCTGTATACCAGTCGAGGAAGTTAACTTCTCCTAGCCACCGTGATGATGATGAGAGAGAGAAACAGACTCCACATAGACCTCCTGTACACCAGTCGAGGAAGTTAACATCTCCTAGCCACCGTGATGATGAGAGAGAGAGAGACACGCAGACTCCAAATATACAGCAGCAGGCATTGTCAGGGTCGGGATGGAACCCACGACCTCCTGTATACCAGGCGAGGTAGTCAACATCTCCTAGCCACCGTGATGATGATGAGAGAGAGAGACACAGACTCCACATAGACCTCCTGTAGACCAGGCGAGGTAGTTAACATCTCCTAGCCACCGTGATGATGAGAGAGAGAGACGCAGACTCCAAATATACAGCAGCAGCAGGCATCGTCAGGGTCTGGATGGAACCTACGACCTCCTGTATACCGGGCGAGGTAGTGAACATCTCCTCGCCACCGTATATCTCTCTCTCCACGTGGTCGCGTTGAATTTTTTCCAGGTCCTCCGGTTTTTCACTCCACATTTAGAATCAACGTCAGTGAGTGAGTGGATGAGTGAGTAGGTGAGTCAGTGGGTGGGTGAGTTAGTGAGTGAGTCAGTGAGTGAGTGGATGAGTGAGTAAGTGAGTGAGTGAGTCAGTGAGTGCGTGAGTTAGTGAGTGAGTCAGTGAGTGAGTGGATGAGCGAGTAGGTGAGTGAGTGAGTCAGTGAGTGTGTGAGTTAGTGAGTGAGTCAGTGAGTGAGTGGATGAGTGAGTAGGTGAGTGAGTGAGTCAGTGAGTGTGTGAGTGAGTGAGTGGGTGAGTGAGTGAGTGCGTGAGTGAGTGGGTGAGTCAGTGAGTGGGTGAGTTAGTGAGTGAGTTTGTGAGTGAGTAGGTGAGTGAGTCAGTGAGTACGTGAGTCGGTGAGTGAGTGCGTGAGTTGGTGAGTGGGTGAGTTATTGAGTAAGTGAGTCAGTGAGTGAGCGAGTGAGTGCGTGAGTCGGTGAGTGAGTGAGTCAGTGAGTGTGTGAGTTAGTGAGTGAGTCAGTGAGTGAGTCAGTGAGTGCGTGAGTCGGTGAGTGAGTGAGTTAGTGAGTGAGTGAGTCGGTGAGTGGGTGAATCAGTGAGTGGGTGAGTCAGTGAGTGAGTGAGTCAGTGAGTGGGTGAGTCAGTGAGTGAGTGAGTGGATGAGTGAGTCGGTGAGTGCGTGAGTCAGTGAGTGAGTGAGTCAGTGAGTAAGTAGGTGAGTCAGTGGATAAGTGAGTGAGTCAGTGAGTGAGTCAGTGAGTGAGTCAGTGAGTGAGGGAGTGAGTGGATGAGTGAGTGAGTCAGTGAGTGAGTGAGTCAGTGAGTGAGTGAGTGGATGAGTGAGTCGGTGAGTGAGTGGATGAGTGAGTGAGTGAGTCAGTGAGTGAGTGAGTAGGTGAGTGAGTGAGCCGGCGTAATTTGCGCATCGCATTGGTGAGCCACGATCGCGACATTGAACCACCTTGGTTAGCACACCCACCAACCCCCCATCCATACACGTACACCTGATCTTTCACCGGAAGATCTAATCATCTTGGTCACCCACCAACCCACACGTCCGTCCGTCCGCACGCACGCGTCTGCCCTGAACGCCTCTCTGCCCTCCCCGATTATATTTGCGCTGCTGCTTCTGCTCTTGTTAATCCGGCTGTTATGGATTGACTTATGCATCTAGCGAAGGACGCTTGGTTCAGTGGCGTGTGTGTGTGTGATGTGTGTGTGTGATGTGTGTTTACGTGCGTCGCTATTGTAAAGTTTTAATGACGTTTGTTGGGAAAAGTGTCACGCTGTTGTACGTAGCATTGTTTTTAGAAAGTTTTAGAGGGGCTTGGTTTGGCCCGATTTTGATTAGGCGCTTTTGTGACTGCAGGAATTACTCTTTGTTTTCTTTACTGTAAAGTCACGTGGAAATAATAAAAAATAAAATGATATAATAGCATACGACGTTTCGATCGCAACCCAAGCAATCATCATCAGGTATATCTGCGGTTATGTGTTTCCTCTACCTGATGTTGATTGCTTGTGTTGCGATAGAAACCTCGTATGCTAATTTTATTTTGTATTATTTCTGCGTGACTTTACCGAAAAAACCCAAAGAGTTGGCCCGTTATTTATTTATTTAGTACGGATTTGCGCCTTAAAATTTCACTCTGTATTGCGTTACGATTGTTATTAGGATCAAACATCGAAATGGAAGTTTCTTGCACTACTTGTACGCCTTTTTTTCCTCTCTGTGTGAGAGACCCGTAGACTCACACAGAAACCCGTAGACTCACACAGAGATAGAGAGAATCACACAGAGAGACCCGTAGACTCACACAGAGACCCGTAGACTCACACAGAGATCCGTAGACTCACACAGAGACCCGTAGACTCACACAGAAACCCGTAGACTCACACAGAGATAGAGAGAATCACACAGAGAGACCCGTAGACTCACACAGAGACCCGTAGACTCACACAGAGACCCGTAGACTCACACAGAGACCCGTAGACTCACACAGAGATAGAGAAAATCACAGAGAGACCCGTAGACTCACACAGAGACCCGTAGACTCACACAGAGACCCGTAGACTCACACAGATACCCATAGACTCACACAGAGACGCTTAGACTCACACAGAGATAGAGAGAATCGCACAGAGACCCGTAGACTCGTTTGAATTGCATTGCTTACGTACGTGTGCGATGTTCAGACCTGCGCGCGGTGAATCGTTATTTGCTGACGATGGCAGGCTGAGCGCCTCCGAGCCGTGCGCCATCGACAGCGTGGAGGTGCTCGACGGAGCCTCGCTGGCCGCCGAGAGTCTGGCCCTGCTCTGCTCGACGCCCCTGGGCTCCACGGGGAAGCAGAGCATCGTGTCCACGGGCAGCAGCCTCACGCTGGCCCTCCGAGCCAATGACTCCCTGGAAGGTAGAGAGGAAGCGTCGTGTTTAAGTTCCCGACAGCCGCGCCTCTGATTGGACACGGTGCGAGAGGAATTCAACACACACACAGAGACCCGTAGACTCACACAGCAGAGACCCGTAGACTCACACAGCAGAGACCCGTAGACTCACACAGATACCCGTAGACTTAGAGAGACCCATAGCCTCACACAGAGACCCGTAGACTCACACAGAGACCCATAGACTCACACAGAGACCCATAGACTCACACAGAGATCTGTAGACTCACACAGAGACCCGTAGACTCACACAGAGAGAGAGAGAATCACACAGAGACCCGTAGACTCACACAGAGACCCATAGACTCACACAGAGACCCGTAGACTCACACAAAGACCCGTAGACTCACACAGAGACCCGTAGACTCACACAGAAACCCGTAGACTCACACAGCAGACACCCGTAGACTCACACACAGAGACCCGTAGACTCACACAGCAGAGACCCGTAGACTCACACAGAGACCCGTAGACTCACACAGCAGAGACCCGTAGACTCACACAGAGACCTGTAGACTCACACAGCAGAGACCCGTAGACTCACACAGAGACCCGTAGACTCACACAGCAAAGACCCGTAGACTCACACAGAGACCCGTAGACTCACACAGAGAGCCGTAGACTCACACAGAGACCCGTAGACTCACACAGAGACCCGTAGACTCACACAGAGATGCATAGACTCACACAGAGACCAATAGACTTACACATAGATCCATAGACTCACACAGAGATAAATAGACTCACACAGATAAAGATAATCACAGAGAGACCCGTAGACTCACACAGAGACCTGTAGACTCACACAGAGACCCAAAGACTCACACAGAGACCCGTAGACTCACACAGAGACCCGTAGGCTCACACAGAGACCCGTAGATTCACACAGCAGAGATCCGTAGACACACAGAGACCCATAGACTCACACAGAGACCCGTAGACTCACACAGAGACCCATTGACTCACACAGAGACCCATAGACTCACACAGAGACCCGTAGACTCACACAGAGACCTGTAGACTCACACAGATACCCGTAGACTCACACAGCAGAGATCCGTAGACTCACACAGAGACCCATAGACTCACACAGAGACCCGTAGACTCACACAGAGACCCATAGACTCACACAGAGACCCGAAGACTTACACAGAGACCCATAGACCACACAGAGACCCGTAGACTCACACAGAGACCCATAGACTCACACAGAGACCCGTAGACTCACACAGAGACCTGTAGACTCACACAGAGACCAGTAGACTCACACAGAGACCATAGACTCACACAGAGACCCGTAGACTCACACAGAGACCCGTAGACTCGCACAGCAGAGATCCATAGACTCACACAGAGACCCATAGACTCACACAGAGACCCATAGACTCACACAGAGATCTGTAGACTCACACAGAGACCCGTAGACTCACACAGAGAGAGAGAATCACACAGAGACCCGTAGACTCACACAGCAGAGACCCGTAGACTCACACAGAGACCCGTAGACTCACAAAGAGACCCGTAGACTCACACAGCAGAGACCCGTAGACTCACACAGAGACCCGTAGACTCACACAGAGACTCGTAGACTCACACAGAGACCCATAGACTCACAAAGAGACGCGAAGACTTACACAGAGACCCATAGACCACAGAGACTCGGAGACTCACATAGAGACCCATAGACTTACACAGAGACCCGTAGACTCACACAGAGACCTGTAGACTCACACAAAGTCCCATAGACTCACACAGAGACCTGAAGACTTACACAGAGACCCATAGACCACACAGAGACCCATAGACTCACACAGAAATCCGTAGACTCACACAGAGACCCATAGACTCACACAGAGACCCATAGACTCACACAGAGATCTGTAGACTCACACAGCGACCCGTAGACTCACACAGCAGAGATCCGTAGACTCACAGAGAGACCCACAGACTCACACAGAGACCCATAGACTCACACAGAGATCTGTAGACTCACACAGAGACCCGTAGACTCACACAGAGAGAGAGAATCAAACAGAGACCCGAAGACGCACACAGAGACCCGTAGACTCACACAGCAGAGACCCGTAGACTCACACAGAGACCCGTAGACTCACACAGCAGAGACCCCTAGACTCACACAGAGACCCGTAGACTCACACAGAGACCCGTAGACTCACACAGAGACCCATAGACTCACACAGAGACGCGAAGACTTACACAGAGACCCATAGACCACACAGAGACCCGTAGACTCACACAGAGACCCATAGACTCACACAGAGACTCGAAGACTTACACAGAGACCCATAGACCACACAGAGACCCATAGACTCACACAGAGATCTGTAGACTCACACAGAGACCCGTAGACTCACACAGAGATAGAGAGATTCACACAGAGACCCGTA
The DNA here is from genome assembly GCF_048934315.1 of Petromyzon marinus. Taxonomy (NCBI): domain Eukaryota; kingdom Metazoa; phylum Chordata; class Hyperoartia; order Petromyzontiformes; family Petromyzontidae; genus Petromyzon; species Petromyzon marinus. The sequence continues at coordinate 147,686 of NW_027423124.1, forward strand.
GACTCACACAGAGACCCGTAGACTCACACAGAGACCCATAGACTCACACAGAGATACATAGACTCACACAGAGACCCGTAGACGCACACAGAGACATGTAGACTCACACAGAGATACATAGACTCACACAGAGATACATAGACTCACACAGAGATCCGTAGATGCACACAGAGACATGTAGACTCACACAGAGATACATAGACTCACACAGAGATACATAGACTCACACAGATACAGAGAATCACAGAGAGACCCGTAGACGCACACAGAGACCCGTAGACTCACACAGAGATACATAGACTCACACAGAGATACATAGACTCACACAGAGACACACAGACTCACACATAGACCCATAGACTCACACAAAGATCCATAGACTCACACAGAGATATGTAGACTCACACAGAAATCCGTAAACTCACACAGAGATACATAGACTCACACAGAGATCTGTAGACTCACACAGAGACCCGTAGACTCACACAGAGAGAGGGAGAATCAAACAGAGACCCGAAGACGCACACAGAGACCCGTAGACTCACACAGCAGAGACCCGTAGACTCACACAGAGACCCGTAGACTCACACAGCAGAGACCCCTAGACTCACACAGAGACCCGTAGACTCACACAGAGACCCGTAGACTCACACAGAGACCCGTAGACTCACACAGAGACCCATAGACTCACACAGAGACGCGAAGACTTACACAGAGACCCACAGACCACACAGAGACCCATAGACTCACACAGAGACCCATAGACTCACACAGAGACCCGAAGACTTACACAGAGACCCATAGACCACACAGAGACCCATAGACTCACACCGAAATCCGTAGACTCACACAGAGACCCATAGACTCACCCAGAGACCCATAGACTCACACAGAGATCTGTAGACTCACACAGAGACCCGTAGACTCACACAGAGATAGAGAGGTTCACACAGAGACCCGTAGACTCACACAGAGACCCGTAGACTCACACAGAGACCCATAGACTCACACAGAGATACATAGACTCACACAGAGACCCGTAGACGCACACAGAGACATGTAGACTCACACAGAGATACATAGACTCACACAGAGATACATAGACTCACACAGAGACCCGTAGACGCACACAGAGACATGTAGACTCACACAGAGATAGATAGACTCACACAGAGATACATAGACTCACACAGATACAGAGAATCACAGAGAGACCCGTAGACGCACACAGAGACCCGTAGACTCACACAGAGATACATAGACTCACACAGAGATACATAGACTCACACAGAGACACACAGACTCACACATAGACCCATAGACTCACACAGAGATCCATAGACTCACACAGAGACATGTAGACTCACACAGAAATCCGTAAACTCACACAGAGATACATAGACTCACACAGACACAGAGAATCACAGAGAGACCCATAGACTCACACAGAGACCCGTAGACTCACACAGAGATACATAGACTCACACAGATACAGAGAATAACAGAGAGGCCCGTAGACTCACACAGAGACCCGTAGACTCACACAGCAGAGACCCGTAGACTCACACAGAGACCCGTAGACTCACACAGAGACCCGTAGACTCACACAGAGACCCATAGACTCACACAGAGACGCGAAGACTTACACAGAGACCCATAGACCACACAGAGACCCGTAGACTCACACAGAGACCCATAGACTCACACAGAGACCCGTAGACTCACACAGAGACCTTTAGACTCACACAGAGACCCGTAGACTCACACAGAGATACATAGACTCACACAGATACAGAGAATCACAGAGAGACCCGTAGACTCACAGAGGGACCCGTAGACTCACACATAGAACTGTAGACTCAGACTCCAAATATACAACAGCAGGTGTTAGGGTCTAGATCAGTGGTTCTTAACCTTGTTGGAGGTACCGAACCCCACCAGTTTCATATGCGCATTCACCGAACCCCTCTTTAGTGAAAAATAAAATGTGATTTTTTTCAAATTCAAGACATAGATATGTTTTTTACTGGTACACAAAATGAGCCGTGCATGAACATTACCTTGTTCAAAGAATAAAACCAACACAATGCATAAACTCACAACAAATTACATACCTGGAAATCAATGTGACTTCTGCTGTTGCCTTTGAGAGATCAGTTCAGATATGCGTGGCTTCACCTTGGCAAGTGCCACTCTCATGTCATTTTCACAGCAAAGTCTGTTCCTTTTCTTCGTTTTTATGTCCAGCATCCTCGAAAAGGATTGCTCACAAAGATATGTTGTAACAAATGGTATAAAAAAATCCAGGGCTTTCTTAGCAATAACTGGATACTTGTTCATTTGTCGACACCAAAACGTTGAGAGCGTTGTTGTTCTGAAGAGTTGCTGTTGAACCTGGCTCTGCTGAATTTCAATGATTTCGTCGAGGAATTCATCATTGACATCTGCTGTTTCAACAGCAAACGTGAACGGCTGTCTCACCCATGCTGGATATGACTCTCTTGTAGGGAAATATCCGTCGAGAGACTTTGCAAGCTCATCTAAGTGCATGGCAATTGTTTGCTTCAGTTCCGTGGATACAGAAATATCTCCGATTCCAGACACATCTTCGATCTTACTTGCACAGTCGTCCAGAAGCGGGAAGTTTGCGAAGTTATTGTTCTCTGTTCGTCGTTTCCATAACGGTAGCTTTTTTTGAAAAGCCTTCAGGTGTTCTTCCGCTTCCATGATATTGACTCCACCACCCTGCATCTGCTGATTGAGATGATTGAGAGCTGCGAATATATCAGCCATGTACGCTAAAATGAGAATGAACTCAGGATTTTTGAAGCAATCTGCATGGCAGTGTTGGTGCTCTTGCAAAAACAGGGCTAATTCCACACGCATGGCAAAAACACGATTCAGCACCTGTCCCCGGGATAACCACCGAATATTAGAATGGAGCAGAAGTACCTCAAATTCAGAGACCATTTCTTTACACAGCTCACTGAAGATGCGGTGCCTCAGAGCACTTTTTCGCACATAGTTCACACATTCCACCACAGTTTTTAATACTTCTGCCATTTTTGGAGGTAAGGTTTTTGTTGCCAACGCATGCCTGTGCAGAATACAATGCGTCACAATGATGTGTGGTGCATCGGCCTTTACTAGCGCACCAAAACCAGACTTTCTTCCCAGCATGACTGGAGCTCCGTCCGTACAAACTGCAGAAACCATATCCCATGAAAGATTGTTGTCTCTGAAGAAGTCATCCACAAGCTTCTTCACATCGGCTGCCTTCGTTGTTGTTGTAAGAGGCTTACAAAATAAAAACTCTTCTTTTATCATGTCTTTCACATAGCGTACAAAAACAGCAAGCTGGCTTAGATCAGAAACGTCTGTGGTTTCGTCGAGTTGAAGGCTGAATTTTGCCGGGCTTGAAATCAGATCCGCGACTACTTGAGCCAAGATGTCTTTACTCATGTCTTCTATTCTGTCACTGACGGTGTCATTTGAAAGGGGAATTTGGGATAATTTACCTTCGGCCGCTGTTCCGAGTATCAGATTCGCCATCTTTAATGCAGCTGGTTTCACAAGTGTTTCACCAATGGTGTGTGGCTTGCCCTGCTTTGCGATCAGGTAAGCAACTTCGTACGATGCTGTCAGGATCGGTTTGTTAACAGGTACAAATCCAAGAGCAGGCAGAGTGGCCCTTTCATCGAATCTGGCTCTCTTCACCCTGAATTCAGCAAGTGTTGTGTTCTTGTATTCCCCGTCTCCATGCAGCTTCAAGAAGTGTTCCTTTAGTTTTGCCGGTGCAAGACTAGAGTTGCTCAACTTGGCGTTGCAAATCATGCAGATAGGACGCTCACTCCCATCACGTTCCGTGATACATGAGAATCCATGTTGTACATATTCGTCCGACCACTTTCTTCTTTTGCCCGACATAGTTAGTATGGATAAAATATTAAAGAAATCACACGACGTACGACAACAACAGTCACACGTTGACTACTGAGTACGCACTAAATTCCCCGCAGCGCTGATTGGCCAAGCAGTGTAGCATGATCATCTGCAGCCAGTGATGGCCAAGCGGGCCGTGTGTGTCATCACAAATTTACACAATAATTCAAGTGTGTCCGGACCTCCGTGGCGGGGGCTCTGCCGAACCCCTGAGATCGACTCACCGAACCCCTGGGGTTCGATCGAACCCAGGTTAAGAACCACTGGTCTAGATGGAACCCACGACCTCCTGTATACCAGGCGAGGTAGTTAACATCTCTTAGCCACCGTGGTGATGAGAGATAGAGACACAGACTCCAAATATACAGCAGCAGGCATCGTCAGAGTCGGGTTCGAACCCACGACCTCCTCTATACCAGGCGAGGTAGTTAACATATCCTAGCCACTGTGATGATGAGAGAAAGAAACACAGACTCCAAATACACAGCAGCAGCAGCAGGTATCATCAGGGTCGGGATCGAACCCACGACCTCCTGTATACCAGGCGAGGTAGTTAACATCTCCTAGCCACCGTGATGATGAGAGAGAGACACAGACTCCACATAGACCTCCTATATACCAGGCGAGGTAGTTAACATCTCCTAGCCACCGTGATGATGAGAGAGAGACACAGACTCCACATAGACCTCCTGTATACCAGGCGAGGTAGTTAACATATCTTAGCCACCGTGGCGCCCCAACAGCAGTGGTGTAAGACATTGCACAGAAGCGACCGGCCCATCACAAATGATAGCTGCTAAACAAAGTGGCTCGTCGTCATCATCATCATCACGTGGTCATCTATAGCCGCAGCCAGATACTCATCTATTCTGAGTGCGGAATGAGAAAAACCCGGATGACCTAGGAGGAAAATCCACGTGACCACGGGGAGAGAGATACATGCACACTCAAAATATACAGCAGCAGGCATTATCAGGGTCGGGATCGAATCCACTACCTCGTGTACACCAGGCGAGGTAGTTAAACATTTACCCAGCCGCTGTGTCACGTAAACAAAGTGCTTTCGATCAACGCAACGAACATCATTAATATAATAACAATAGGGGGTTTCCCCTTTTTTCTGGCAACACAACTGAAACCTTTTTACACGGATTCATGTCTGCATTAACCACAATACCTGCAGTCAAAATGCAAACAAAAAAACATACTAAATTTTTATTTAAAGCTTTCGTGACTGCAGGGTTTCATATTCTTGGTTTTTTCGGTAAAGTCACCACGTAGAAGGGAAACAATACAATAATAAAAATATAAAACACGTGACTTCACCGAAAGAACCAAGAATATTAAAAAACATACTATGATTATATATGATGCATTGTCCTTGTAACTTATTGGTCCACACCAAGGGACGGCTTTCTTTGGAGCCTCGACCCAATTGGTGCTCAACCACATGACGCCAAAAGGCGTTACACAGCTCAAAGACAATGCACTATAAGTTTCAAGGACAATGCATATATTCATCTTCTTTGGTTCTTTCGGTAAAGTCACGTAGAATGAGAATAAAATAATAAAATAACGCAATAAAATTCTCACGACGTGTGTTATTTTATTATTTTATTTTCATTCTACGTGGTGACTTTACCAAAAGACCCAAAGAAGATGAATCCTTGCAGTCACTAAAGCTTTAAATCGAAATGCATATATTATCGTAGTATGTTTTTGTTCGCATTTTGACTGCAGGTATTGTGGCTAATGCAGTAACATGAATCCTTGTAAAAAAAGGCTTCAGTTTTGTTGCCAGAACAAAGGGGAAAACCCCCTATTATTATTATTACATTTTGGTACTGGCAAAGGAGGTCTAATGATGTAGATGCTCACCCCAAGCCCTCATTACTTTGATAGTGGCATTGTCTTTGAGCTGTGTGACGCCTTCTGGCGTCATCTGGTCGAGCACCAATTGGGTCGAGGCTCAAAAGAAAGTCGTCCCTTGGTGTGGACCAATCAGTTTCAAGGACAATGCATCATATATTATCATAGTATGTTTTTGTTCGCATTTTGACTGCAGGTATTGTGGCTAATGTAGTAACATGAATCCTTGTAAAAAAAGGCTTCATTTTTGTTGCCAGAAAAAGGGGAAAAACCCTGTTATTATATTTTGGTACCGGCAAAGGAGGTCTAATGATGAAACGTTATTATTGTCGTCGTCGTCACTTGGAGAGGCATTCCCGGCACACCGCAGAGGGCTGCACCTCACACGGCGAGGCCCGATGAGGATTATCCCTCGTTTTCTTGTTTTCCGATGAGCAGAAGTTACATTTTGAGTGTGGATCGTCTCCTAAAGATTAGTACTCGGGTACCAGACAAACGTTTGGCAATGGTCAACAAAGATGTAACTTCTAAGTTTGCTGGCTGCTTAACACGTTGTAGTAGTGGTAGTAGGAGGCTTTCGCGACCGATATCCATAATAGGGGTGAAGCCAGCCATATGTACAGGCACAATTTCAACCGAGAGGATGGTTATGAGCCCAGCAATCATTGGAAAGATGTCATCAACCACTTTGGTTCGTGACTTGATTTGTGTTTTCTTGTCAACCTCCACCGTCAGCAGTGTGGGTGTGTGGAGCGAGGTGCAATGCTCTGATTGGTGTAAACCTCCTGCCAGTGTTGGTGCCCTCTTCTACATTAACATGAGCTGCCCCGCCCATCTCTAAACCTTAATAAACAGCTCTCTGATTGGTGTAGACCTACTGCCGGTGTTGGAGCCCTCTCCTACATTAACATTGGCTGCCCCGCCCATCTCTAAACCTTTATAAGCAGCTCTCTGATTGGTGTAGACCTACTGCCGGTGTTGGAGCCCTCTCCAACATTAACATGAGCTGTCCCGCCCATCTCTAAACCTTTATAAGCAGCTCTCTGATTGGTGTAGACCTCCTGCCAGTGTTGGTGCCCTCTTCAACATTAACATGAGCTGCCCCGCCCATCTCTAAACCTTAATAAACAGCTCTTTGATTGGTGTAGACCTACTGCCGGTGTTGGAGCCCTCTCCTACATTAACATTAGCTGCCCCGCCCATCTCTAAACCTTTAAAGCAGCTCTTTGATTGGTGTAGACCTACTGCCGGTGTCGGTGCCCTCTCCTACATTAACATTGGCTGCCCCGCCCATCTCTAAACCTTTATAAACAGCTCTCTGATTGGTGTAGACCTACTGCCGGTGTCAGAGCCCTCACCTACATTAACATTAGCTGCCCCGCCCATCTCTAAACCTTTATAAACAGCTCTTTGATTGGTGTAGACCTACTGCCGGTGTCGGTGCCCTCACCTACATTTAACATGAGCTGCCCCGCCCATCTCTAAACCTTTATGAGCAGCTCTCTGATTGGTGTAGACCTACTGCCGGTGTCAGAGCCCTCTCCTACATTAACATTAGCTGCTCCGCCCATTTCTAAACCTTTATAAGCAGCTCTCTGATTGGTGTAGACCTACTGCCCGTGTCGGAGCTTTCTCCTACATTAACATTAGCTCTAAACCTTTATAAACAGGTTTCTCTCAGAGGCTAACCTCCCTGTTCCTGATGACGGCTGCTTGTGTTGCGATAAAAGTGTCGTGATATTTTTAATCACGTTTTTTTCTATCTACGTGACTTTACCGAAAGAACCATGAAACATAATAGAGGTGTTTTTTTAATTTAAAGCTTTCGTGACTGCAGGGATTCATATTCTTGGTTCTTTCGGTAAAGTCACCACCACGTAGAAGGGAAACAATAAAATAATAAAAATATAATAAAATAAAATTATTGTAAAACAATAAAATTATTATTCTTGGTTCTTTCGGTAAAGTCACCACCACGTAGAAGGGAAACATTAAAATAAAAATATAAAACAATAAAATTATTGTAAAACAATTAAATTATTATTCTTGGTTCTTTCGGTAAAGTCACCACCACGTAGAAGGGAAACAATAAAATAATAAAAATATAAAACAATAAAATTATTGTAAAACAATAAAATTATTATTCTTGGTTCTTTCGGTAAAGTCACCACCACGTAGAAGGGAAACATTAAAATAATAAAAACATAAAACAATAAAATTATTGTAAAACAATTAAATTGTTATTCTTGGTTCTTTCGGTAAAGTCACCACCACGTAGAAGGGAAACATTAAAATAATAAAAATATAAAACAATAAAATTATTGGTAAACAATTAAATTATTATTCTTGGTTCTTTCGGTAAAGTCACCACCACGTAGAAGGGAAACATTAAAATAATAAAAATATAAAACAATAAAATTATTGTAAAACAATTAAATTATTATTCTTGGTTCTTTCGGTAAAGTCACCACCACGTAGAAGGGAAACGATAAAATAATAAAAATATAAAACAATAAAAATTTTGTAAAACAATACAATTATTATTGTTGGTTCTTTCGGTAAAGTCACCACCACGTAGAAGGGAAACATTAAAATAATAAAAATATAAAACAATAAAATTATTGTAAAACAATTAAATTATTATTCTTGGTTCTTTCGGTAAAGTCACCACCACGTAAAAGGGAAACAATAAAATGATAAAAATATAAAACAATAAAATTCTCACGACGTTTCGACTGCTACACAAGCAATCATCATCAGGTGTGAAAACCACAGTTTCAAATTTTCTTGCTGTGGTTTTCACACCTGATGATGATTGCTTGTGTTGCAGTCGAAACGTCGTGAGAATTTTATTGTTTTATATTTTTATTATTTTATTGTTTCCCTTCTACGTGATTTTTACCGAAAGAACCAAGAATAAGAGGTGTTTTTTGTTTGGGTTAGGTCGTGTAAGTATAAATGTGTCGTTAATCCCACCACCACCCGACACAACCAAACAGTAAGGGTTCATCACGTAAACAAAACGTGGCCAATTATTTACTTAGTTCAGCACTAACTGGTGTGTGTTGGGGAGTAAACCCACAACAACGTTTACAATTCAAGTTAACGTGACGTTTCGCTGGTAATCACAATCAGCAGCTTCATCAGGCGGTTAGCCATATGAGGCTGGTTTTAATGAACTAATTGGTCACGTTTTGTTTAAGTGACAACCCCTACACAAATGAGGCTGTTTCGGGGCGGTGGTGGTCGGTTCAACGACACAGCGTTTATACGTACGTAATCTAACCCAAAAAAACAACCCTCTATCATGGATAATATTGGTTAGCGAAAGCCTCTCCCTTACTACTACAAATACGTGTTAAACTAAATAGCATGTGCTGCCCGTGGTCACGTGCATTTGTCTCCAGGTTATTTATCTCCACACCACTGCCACAGCCTACGCTAGCACCACGGTGGCTAGGAGATGTTAACTACCTCGCCTGGTATGCAGGAGGTCGTGAATTCGACCCAAGCCTGACAATTAATGCTGATGTATATTTGGAGGCTGTGTTTCTCTCTCTCTCATCATCATAGTGGCTAGGAGATGTTAACTACCTCGCCTAGTATGTAGTAGTTTATAGTAGTGTAGTAGTATATAATGTAGTGTAGTAGTATATAATGTAGTGTAGTATATAATGTAGTGTAGTAGTATATAATGTAGTGTAGTAGTATGTAATGTAGCATAGTAGCATATTGTAGTGTAGTTTACAATGTAGCGTAGTAGAATATAATGTAGTGTAGTCATATATAGTTTTGTAGTAGTGTAGTAGTATACAATGTAGTGTAGTAGTATGTAATGTAGCGTAGTAGTATATAGTAGTGTAGTATATAATGTAGTGTAGTAGTATATAATGTAGTGTAGTATATATTGTAGTGTAGTAGTATATCATGTAGCGTAGTAGTATATAATGCAGTGTAGTCATATATAGTTTTGAGTAGTGTAGTAGTATATAATCTAGTGTAGTAGTATGTAATGTAGCGTAGTAGTATATAGTAGTGTAGTATATAATGTATCGTAGTAGAATATAATGTAGTGTAGTAGTATACAATGTAGTGTAGTAGTTTGTAATGTAGTGTAGTAGTATATAGTAGTGTAGTATATAATGTAGCGTAGTAGTATATAATGTAGTGTCGTAGTATATAATGTAGTGTAGTAGCATATAATGTAGTGTAGTAGTGTATCATGTAGCATAGTAGTATATAATGCAGTGTAGTCATATATAGTTTTGAGTAGTGTAGTAGTATATAAAGTAGTGTAGTAGTATATGATGTAGTGTAGTACTGTATAACGTAGTGTAGTAGTATATAATGTAGTATAGTAGTATATCATGTAGCATAGTAGTATATATTGCAGTGTAGTCATATATAGTTTTGAGTAGTGTAGTAGTATATAAAGTAGTGTAGTAGTATATAATGTAGTGTAGTAGTATATAACGTAGTGTAGTAGTATATAATGTAGTGTAGTAGTATATAGTAGTGTCGTATATAATCGTGTAGTATATAATGTAGTGTAGTCATATATAGTTTTGTGGTAGTGTAGTGGTATGTAAAATAGTGTACAGTGTACAGGAGTAAATTTGGGACTTGCAAACAGATCAACTTACAAACACAGACCTCTGGTACCCGACTCGTGCGGCTGTTTACATCTCCACTGACCGCTGATTTCCCGCCCGTCCGCCCCGCATCTCGACATTGTTGTTCTTTCAGGAAAGGGCTTCTGCATCAACTATTGGAGCGTGAGGCCCGTCACGAGCACCAAGGGTGAGTCTCGACGAGCAGAGACACCTTCATGTCGCGGTCTCAGTGGGGGTAATTTTTTAGTTTTACTTGGTTACGGTAACCTGGTTATGGTAACTTGGTTATGGTAACTTGGTTACGGTAACTTGGTTATGGTAACTTGGTTACGGTAACTTGGTTACTTTGTTATGGTAAACTTGGTTATGGTAACCTGGTTACGGTAAACTTGGTTATGGTAACCTGGTTACATTAACCTGGTTACTTTGTTATGGTAAACTTGGTTATGGTAACCTGGTTACATTAACCTGGTTACTTTGTTATGGTAAACTTGGTTATGGTAACCTGGTTAGGGAACCTTGGTTATGGTTAACTTGGTTATGGTAACTTGGTTACGGTAACCTGGTTACGGTAACCTGGTTACTTTGTTATGGTAAACTTGGTTATGGTAACCTGGTTAGGTAAACCTGGTTATGGAAACTTGGTTAGGGTAAACCTGAACATTAAACCTGGTTACGGTAAACCTGGTTATGTTAAACTTGGTTACAGTAAACCTGGTTACAGTAAACCTGGTTATGGTAAACCTGGTTACAGTAAACCTGGTTATGTTAAACCTGGTTACAGTAAACCTGGTTATGTTAAACTTGGTTAGAGTAAACCTGGTTATGGTAAACTTGGTTATGTTAAACCTGGTTATGTTAAACCTGGTTATGTTAAACTTGGTTGCAGTAAACCTGGTTATGTTAAACCTGGTTATGTTAAACCTGGTTATGTTAAACCTGGTTACAGTAAACCTGGTTACAGTAAACCTGGTTAGAGTAAACCTGGTTATGTTAAACCTGGTTACGGTAAACCTGGTTAGAGTAAACCTGGTTATGTTAAACCTGGTTATGTTAAACCTGGTTATGTTAAACCTGGTTATGGTAAACTTGGTTACAGTAAACCTGCCATCTGCCGTCTGCTGTCTGCAGCCTGCGGTGTGAAGGGGTTCCAGTCACCGGCTCCCTGGGCGGCTGCGGTGGTGCAGTACAACGCGACGCTGTGCCACGCCACGCTTGTCAAGCCCTCTTGGTTCCTCGCGACCGCCGGCTGCGTCAACCTGCTCGTAAACAGGTCGGGGTGCAGGCCGCGGTGTGAGTCTATGGGTCTCTGTGTGAGTCTATGGGTCTCTGTGTGAGTCTATGGGTCTCCGTGTGAGTCTATGGATCCCTGGGTGAGTCTATGGGTCTCTGTGTGAGACTTTGGGGCTCTGTGTGAGTCTATGGGTCTCTGTGTGAGTCTATTGGTCTCTGTGTGAGTCTATGGGTCTCTGTGTGGGTTTTTGTGTCTCTGTGTAAGTCTATGGGTCTCCGTGTGAGTCTATGGGTCTCCATGTGAGTCTATGAGTCTCCGTGTGAGGCTATGGGTCTCTGTGTGAGTCTATCGGTCTCTGTGTGAGTCTACTGGTCTTAGTGTGAGTCTATGGGTCTCTTTGTGAGTCTATGGGTCTCTGTGTGAGTTTATGGGTCTCTGTGTGGGTTTTTGTATCTCTGTGTGAGTCTATGGGTCTTTGTGTGAATCTATGGGTCTCTGTGTGAGTCTATGGGGCTCTGTGTGAGTCTATGGGTCTCTGTGTGAGTCTATGGGTCTCTGTGTGAGTCTATGTGTCTCTGTGTGAGTCTACTGGTCTCTGTGTGAGTCTATGTGTCTCTGTGTGAGTCTACTGGTCTCTGTGTGAGTCTATGGGGCTCTGTGTGAGTCTATGGGGCTCTGTGTGAGTCTATGGGGCTCTGTGTGAGTCTATGGGGCTCTGTGGGAGTCTATGTGTCTCTGTGTGAGTCTACGGGTCTCTGTGTGAGTCTATGAGTCTCTGTGTGAGTCTATGGGTCCCTGTGTGAGTCTATGGGGCTCTGTGTGAGTCTATGGGTCTCTGTGTGAGTCTATGTGTCTCTGTGTGAGTCTACTGGTCTCTGTGTGAGTCTATGTGTCTCTGTGTGAGTCTATTGGTCTCTGTGTGAGTCTATGGGGCTCTGTGTGAGTCTGTGAGGCTCTGTGTGAGTCTATGGGGCTCTGTGTGAGTCTATGGGGCTCTGTGGGAGTCTATGGGGCTCTGTGTGAGTCTGTGAGGCTCTGTGTGAGTCTATGGGGCTCTGTGTGAGTCTATGGGGCTCTGTGGGAGTCTATGGGGCTCTGTGGGAGTCTATGTGTCTCTGTGTGAGTCTACGGGTCTCTGTGTGAGTCTATGGGTCTCCGTGTGAGTTTATACTTCTCTGTGTGAGTCTATGGGACTCCGTGTGAGTCTATGGGTCCCTGTGTGAGTCTATGGGGCTCTGTGTGAGTCTATGTGTCTTTGTGTGAGTCTATGTGGCTCTGTGTGAGTCTGTGTTTCTGTGTGAGTCTACTGATCTCTGTGTGAGTCTATGAGTTTCTGTGTACGTAAGTCTGTGGATCTCTGTGAGTCTATTGGTCTCAGTGTGGTGAGTCTATGAGTCTCTGCTGTGTGAGTCTATGTGTTTCTGTGTGAGTCTACTGGTCTCTGTGTGAGTCTATGGGACTCTGTGTGAGTCTATGTGGCTTTTTGCGAGTCTATGGGTCTCTGCTGTATGAGTCTATGGGGCTCTGTGTAAGTCTGTGGGGCTCTGTGTGAGTCTATGGGTCTCTGTGTGAGTCTATGGGTCTCTGTGTGAGTCTTTGGATCTCTGTGTGAGTCTATGGGTCTCTGTGTGAGTCTCTGTGTCTCTGTGTGATTCTATATGTCTCTGTGTGAGTCTATGGGTCTCTGTGTGAGTCTAATCGTCTCTGTGAGTCTATTGGTCTCTGATGTGAGTCTATGGGGCTCTGATGTGAGTCTATTGGTCTCTGTGTGAGTCTATGTGTCTCTGTGTGAGTCCACTGGTCTCTGTGTGAGTCTACTAGTCTCTGTGTGAGTCTATGGGTCTCTGTATGAGTCTATGGGTGTCTGTGTGAGTCTATGGGTGTCTATGTGAGTCTATGGGTCACTGTGTGAGTCTACTGGTCTCTGTGTGATTCTATGGGTCTCTGTGTGAGTCTATGGGTCTCTGATGTGAGTCTATGGGTCTCTGTGTGAGCCTACTGGTCACTGTGTGAGTCTATGTGTCTCTGTGTGAGTCTACTGGTCTCTGTGTGAGTCTATGGGTCTCTGTGTGAGTCTATGGGTCCCTGTGTGAGGCTATGGGTCTCTGTGTGAGTCTATGGGTCTCTGTGTGAGTCTACTCGTCTTAGTGTGAGTCTATGGGTCTCTTTGTGAGTCTATGGGTCTCTGTGTGAGTTTATGGGTCTCTGTGTGGGTTTTTGTATCTCTGTGTGAGTCTATGGGTCTTTGTGTGAATCTATGGGTCTCTGTGTGAGTCTATGGGGCTCTGTGTGAGTCTATGGGTCTCTGTGTGAGTCTATGGGTCTCTGTGTGAGTCTATGTGTCTCTGTGTGAGTCTACTGGTCTCTGTGTGAGTCTATGTGTCTCTGTGTGAGTCTACTGGTCTCTGTGTGAGTCTATGGGGCTCTGTGTGAGTCTATGGGGCTCTGTGTGAGTCTATGGGGCTCTGTGTGAGTCTATGGGGCTCTGTGGGAGTCTATGTGTCTCTGTGTGAGTCTACGGGTCTCTGTGTGAGTCTATGAGTCTCTGTGTGAGTCTATGGGTCCCTGTGTGAGTCTATGGGGCTCTGTGTGAGTCTATGGGTCTCTGTGTGAGTCTATGTGTCTCTGTGTGAGTCTACTGGTCTCTGTGTGAGTCTATGTGTCTCTGTGTGAGTCTATTGGTCTCTGTGTGAGTCTATGGGGCTCTGTGTGAGTCTGTGAGGCTCTGTGTGAGTCTATGGGGCTCTGTGTGAGTCTATGGGGCTCTGTGGGAGTCTATGGGGCTCTGTGTGAGTCTGTGAGGCTCTGTGTGAGTCTATGGGGCTCTGTGTGAGTCTATGGGGCTCTGTGGGAGTCTATGGGGCTCTGTGGGAGTCTATGTGTCTCTGTGTGAGTCTACGGGTCTCTGTGTGAGTCTATGGGTCTCCGTGTGAGTCTATACTTCTCTGTGTGAGTCTATGGGACTCCGTGTGAGTCTATGGGTCCCTGTGTGAGTCTATGGGGCTCTGTGTGAGTCTATGTGTCTTTGTGTGAGTCTATGTGGCTCTGTGTGAGTCTGTGTTTCTGTGTGAGTCTACTGATCTCTGTGTGAGTCTATGAGTTTCTGTGTACGTAAGTCTGTGGATCTCTGTGAGTCTATTGGTCTCAGTGTGGTGAGTCTATGAGTCTCTGCTGTGTGAGTCTATGTGTTTCTGTGTGAGTCTACTGGTCTCTGTGTGAGTCTATGGGACTCTGTGTGAGTCTATGTGGCTTTTTGCGAGTCTATGGGTCTCTGCTGTATGAGTCTATGGGGCTCTGTGTAAGTCTGTGGGGCTCTGTGTGAGTCTATGGGTCTCTGTGTGAGTCTATGGGTCTCTGTGTGAGTCTTTGGATCTCTGTGTGAGTCTATGGGTCTCTGTGTGAGTCTCTGTGTCTCTGTGTGATTCTATATGTCTCTGTGTGAGTCTATGGGTCTCTGTGTGAGTCTAATCGTCTCTGTGAGTCTATTGGTCTCTGATGTGAGTCTATGGGTCTCTTTGTGAGTCTACTGGTCTCTGTGTGAGTCTATGGGGCTCTGATGTGAGTCTATTGGTCTCTGTGTGAGTCTATGTGTCTCTGTGTGAGTCCACTGGTCTCTGTGTGAGTCTACTAGTCTCTGTGTGAGTCTATGGGTCTCTGTATGAGTCTATGGGTGTCTGTGTGAGTCTATGGGTGTCTATGTGAGTCTATGGGTCACTGTGTGAGTCTACTGGTCTCTGTGTGATTATATGGGTCTCTGTGTGAGTCTATGGGTCTCTGATGTGAGTCTATGGGTCTCTGTGTGAGCCTACTGGTCACTGTGTGAGTCTATGTGCCTCTGTGTGAGTCTACTGGTCTCTGTGTGAGTCTATGGGTCTCTGTGTGAGTCTATGGGTCCCTGTGTGAGTCTATGGGTCTCTGTGTGAGTCTATGGGTCTCTGTGGGAGTCTACTGGTCTCTGTGTGAGTCTATGGGGCTCTGTGTGAGTCTATGGGTCCCTGTGTGAGTCTATGGGGCTCTGTGTGAGTCTATGGGTCTCTGTGTGAGTCTATGGTTCTCTGCTGTGAGCCTATGTATGTACGTTGAACTTATTTTGTACGTAGCCAACCGTGGCTAATCGGAGGTGCGCCGGGGGAACTAAACACAACAAACGAGACCGTGAGAAGAGAGAAAGAGACGCAGATTACAAATATACATCAGGGCTCAGGATCGAACCCATGACCTCTAGCATACCAGGCGAGGTCGTCAACGTCTCCCCAGCCACCGCTGCACGGCAACAAAAGTTCGTCGCGAATAAAGACGTCGTTGGCTGCCGCCGATTTCAGGAGCGACCCGCAGCCCCCGAGTGTCCGGCTGAGCGGTGGCGTGGACCTGCGGGTGCTGAGCTACACCGTTCACGACCGGTACAACGCAGCACTGCTGAAGGTCGCCACTCCCGTGTCCAACCGGAGCCCGGCCTGCCTGCCAGACTACCAGCGGCCTACGCACTACTCCGGGAAGACCTGCTTCATCGAAGGTGATCCCGCCTACTCGCTTACTCCCTCCGCTACCCTCTCCTCTCATCCCCTCTCCTTCCCTCCCTTCCCCTCCCCTACCGTCTTTTCCTTTTTTTACGATAAGAGGAAACAAGAAGATGCTCGGTGTAGTCGGCACTTTACTTCGTTTATCATTTCGTTTTCTTGTTTAATGCTCTACTTTATGTAACCCCCCCCCCACCCGCCCGTTTGAAATGAAAGATTTCACGAAAGATTTCAAGCTCTGCTCTCTTTACCTCTTCCCTCTCTCTCTACCCCCTCTCTCTACCACCTCTCTCTACCTACCCCCTTTCTCTACCTACCCCCTCTCTCTACCTACCCCCTCTCTCTCTACCCTCTCTCTCTACCTACCCCCCTCTCTCTACCTACCCCCTATCTCTACCTACCCCCTCTCTCTACCTACCCCCTCTCTCTACCCCCTCTCTCTCTACCCTCTCTCTCTACCTACCCCCTCTCTCTACCTACCCCCTCTCTCTCTACTCCATGTCTTTGTTCCCCCTATGTTTTATATGTAATATTTGTAATATTATTATGTATTTTTAACTACGACAAGTGCTGCATCTGCACGCAGCCCTTCCCGCAGTGATACGGCCTCCGACGGGTAGCTCACAATCTGCACGCAGAGCTCTCTACCGTCATCTGCCACCGAGCCACACGGCCCTCCTCCAGCGCCCACCGCTCCTTGAAGGGCCGGCTCGCGCGTGGGTCAGCCGCGCACGGCGGAACTCCGGCCCACACACCCTGGCTCTGGTCGGAGCGCGCGGAAGAAGCCCAGGCCCGCTTGGCCGGACGTTTCCCCTCCAGGGCCACCTTCCTCGCCCTGTGCACGGCGAGCTTGGCGTGGCCGACGAGCACGTTGACCGGGCCCCTGAAGATGTTGGGGTCCGTCGCCCTTCGGGTATCCGAAGATGAGAGGACCGTCGGGGAGAAGTGGAGGCTGAACCTTAGGAGGATGTTTTCTCAGGGACCTTGAACACAGCGAGTCCAGGCTCTTGCGCCCCGCGCATCAGCGCGCCACCGTCTCCGCTTTACCGCAGGACCGGCGCTCCGGGGACGTGTCGGTGAAGCCTCCGCTCCCTTCCCCTTCCGTCGCCTGCCTTCTCCTCCCCTCCCATTGCTTCCGCCGCCGCTGCTGCCCGTGCTTTGGTAACGACTTGGGGGGTATTTAAAGCCAGGATTATCGGCGCTCTCGCTTCACCTCGGCCGGGTAACATTTGAAACATTTTTATTCGATTCTCTGCCCTCCCTTCGCGTTGGCCAGCACTCGACCAGAGGCAGATGCAGGTGCAGATGGCCACGGAGGGCAGCTGCGGAGTTTCCAGCATCTCAAGCCAAAAGATCTGCACCCAGCCTCCTAGGAGCTGCGTGGTGCCATTGCCGGTGAGTCTAGAATAGTGTACACTACACTATACACTATACACTACACTATACACTACTATACACAACTATACACTACACTACTATACACTACATTATACACTACACTATACACTATACTACTACACACTACACTACTATACATTACACACTACACTACTATACACTACACACTACACTACTATACACTGCTATACACCACACTACTATACACTACACAATACACTACACTATACACTACACTATACACTACTATACAGTACGCTACTATACACTACACACTACAATATACACTACTATACACCACACTACTATACACTACACTACTATACACTACACTATACACTACACTACTATACACTACACTGCTATACACTACTATACACTACACTATACACTACACTACTATACACTACTATACACTACTATACACTACACTACTATACACTACTATACACTACACTATACACTACACTACACACTACACTATACACTTCTATATATACTACACTATACACTAAAATATGCTACACTATACACTACACTACACACTACACTATAGACTACACTACTATACACTACACTACTATACACTACACTATACACTACACTATACACTACTATACACTACACTACTATACACTACACTACTATACACTACACTACACACTACACCACTATACACTACGATACACTACGATACACTACACTATACACTACACTACTATACACTACAGTATACACTACACTATACGCTACAACACTACACACTGCACTTTACACTACTATACACTACGATACACTACACTATACACTACACTACTATACACTACACTATACACTACACACTACACACTACACTATACACTACACTACACACTACACTACATACTACACTATACACTACACTATACACTACACTACACACTACACTATACACTACACTGTACACTACACTATACACTGCACTACTATACACTACACACTACACTATATACTACACTATACACTACACAATACACTACTATACACTACACTATACACTACACTTTACACTACACTACACTACTATAGACTACACTACTAAATACTACAGTATACACTACTATACACTACACTGTACACTACACTATATACTACAATATACACTATACTATACACTTCACTATACACTACACTACTACACTACACACTACACTATACACTATACTACACACTGCCCCATCACCGATTTGGAGTTGTGGGGGTGGAGTGTCCGATGGTACAAAATACCCAGGCAGGTGCTTAGTTTTGGTGGGCCTGATGGTAAGGCCCCATCTCTTAGTAGCATGCTCCAGTCTCAGCAGCAGCGTCTACAACTCCTTCTCTGAATGAGCAGCTATTACCAAATCATCAGCATACATAACGTGGTTGAGCAATAGGGAGCCATCCCTTGACCGCACCCGGGCATCGATCAGCCTCCCATTATATCTGTACCATATGGAGATTCCCCCGGTACAGCTATTGAAGGCTTCACGAACTACGTGGTCAAAATAGATGTTAAATAATGTGGGAGCCAGAGGACATCCCTGTCGCACCCCAAGGTGTACAGGGAATGGCTCTGACGTAGTTTTACCTGGGCTCGCTCACCATCATGAAGGTCCTTAATGATCGTGAGCAGAGGGTCAGGTACTCCAAAAGCACGAAGAACAACCCAGAGCCCAGGCATACTGATGGTATCATAGGCCTTGCCCAGGTCAACAAAGCAGAGATGTAGGTCTTGTTGGAATTCCCTACACCTCTGCTATAGCAGACGGACAGAAAATATGGCATCTGTGCAGGACCACCCTTTCCTGAAACCGCATTGGGGCTCCGCAAGCCTCTCCTCAGCGTGCCTGGCAAGGCGATGCTGAATAATCCTTGCCAGGACCTTTCCCGGCACACTGAGGAGTGAGATGCCCCTGTAGTTGTTACAGTCTGTGCGGTCCCCCTTTTTAAAAAGGGGGACCACCAGGGCATCCTTCCAATCCTGCGGAACTCGTCCAGTGGTCCAGACTGTTGTTATGATGTCATATAGGGCAGTCTGTGCACAAACGCCACCCTCCCTCAGCATTTCGCTTGGGAGATCATCTCTGCCCGCTGCCTTTCCTGGTCACAGACTCCGGATAGCCTTCAGTACTTCCTCAACAGATGGCACCTCAGCCAGCCACTCACAGGGGGTGACTTCTTCCAATATTTGAGGCAACGCAGTCTCACTTTGTGCCATAATGTTTTCCTGGCTGAGGGGTTTTCCCTCCCCCAGGACCTCACTGAAATGCTCAGCAAATCTGCAAACCTGTTCCTGGGGGTCGTAGATTGGATCACCGTTTTTTCCCCTAATGATGGTAATAGGTGTGGCGCTGCAGGTTACTTTTTTGATGGAGTTAAATAGAGATTTGTGATCGCGGGCCACTGAGGCAGACTCCATCTCCTCAGCAACCCGCAACCACCACCCATCCTTGCAGCGCCTCACGGCTCTCCGAACCTCCGAGCGAAGGCTACGGTAAGCCTCCTCATTCTCTGACGTGGGATTCTGTAGCCGATGACAGTGGGCCTGTCGCTTTTTCTCAACCATCCTGAACACGTCCTCTGTCAGCCAGGGTCTCTGGGGAGGTCTGGACCGCTTACCCAAACTAGGCATTGCAGCTGCATGAGTCACAGTCCTAAACCTTGCCCATTTACCCTCGACATCAGGAGGAGTTGGGTACGATGCCAATCCCAGCCGCAAGCGATGATGAAATTCTCGCTAGCAAATTTCATCAGATAACTAAGACCAGGCCACTTTAGGTTGGAATGGGGTCCTGGGTGTACACCCACCACCGGAGTGGAAGAATGGCAGGCGCATCTTACAGATGACTAGTCGATGGTCAGAGGGCAGATCAGCTCCACGGTAGGTCCTGGTGTCAAGGACATGGGCTTGCATCCGCTGGTCCGTCACTATGTAGTCCAGCAGATGTTCTTGCTTGGACCTGGCATGCATCCATGATGTTGTGTGGATGCGCCGATGCCGGAACAGTGTGTTGGTAATTACAAGCCATTGTTATTGAGCTGATCTGGCCCATGCCCTCCAATCACTCCAGACCAGGTGCCAGCACCATGACCAACTCGGGCATTGAAGTCACCCAACATGATGACTCTATCCCGAGGGGCCACTTTAGCCAGCACCTGTGACAGGAGGTCATAGAAGGCATCTGACTCATCGGCTTTGCCTGTATCCCTCCACGGATGTTCATCTTCGGTGGGGGCATAAGTGACCACGACCACCATTCCTCGCCTGCGGTTGATGGGAAGGCGAGCCCAAAGTAGCCTGGGGCTTACAGCTTCCCACACCTCACCGCCACGCTCCCACGCCCCCTAACATTCTTTTATTCAAAAGAAGAGCCACACCCTGTTGTTTGGCAGTCTGCTGCCCCGAGTAGAGGACTGTCCACCCCTCATGGTGGCAGGAGCCAGAACCGGTCCACCAGACCTCCTGACTGCCACATAGATCCAGGCAGTACCGGTCCAGCTCCCGACAGAGGAGTGGCAGCCTCTCCTCCGCAGTGAGCGTTGGAACATTCCACGTCGCCACCCCTAGTGGTTTTCCTTGTGTCTGGAGGAGCCCCGAGGGTAGATATTCAATCTCCTGGCTCCTCCAATTGGGGTTTGGCCAGGAGACGTCATAGACGCCTGGCCCTCCGGGGCCTCCGGCACAAGCTTATTAGATATATACTTAATTCGCGGTTTAGTGGTAATTAATTGACGGTGGAGGGGTTGCCAGCCCCTCGCACCCGTCCAGAGCCCCCGTTTAGCCCCTGTGGTGGACACAGATTCCATGAGGGGAGGAGCCAATCGAAATTAGACCTCCCCCCACAGCACTGTCATACACACACTCACTCATACACACTCACTCATACACTCACACAAGTGCTGTTAGCGAGCACCTATGAAGGCCGGAACAGCACACGAGGGGGTGGGTTGCCAGCACCACGCCCGACCGCCTTTGTCTCCCCAGTGGTGATATTCCTACACCGCACCTGGGTACTCATTTGAGGCTGAGTCGACCAAGGGGAGGCCCGGGACCGGTTCAGATAATCGTCACTGGTGCTGTTGGCCGTGAGCTGGGATAGAACCCGGGTCGCCGGGTTCGTAGTGCAGCGTAGCGCCGACCGCTACACCACCGCTCCCCACAAACACTCACACACACACTCGCATATATACCCACGCGTGTTTTTGTGTCGTTGGCATTTCACTCCCCTCCGAAGTCGAACGCCTCTGCTGCTCTGATGTGCAAGCAAGAGGACGGCAAGTGGTACGTGGTGGGCATCTACGAGTCGGGCTCCCGTTGCGGGGGCCAGGCGGAGTGGGGGGTCTTCGCCAGGGCGTGGAAGCTCCGGAGATTTTTCAACAACACGATGGGCGACGTACAATAACGCGCGCCCGTTCGTTCGTTCGCATGCCCGCCCGTTCGCATGCCCGCCCGTTCGCATCATAGTTCATAGTTCATTTATTTGGTATAGCCCTGTGAGCCATTCGGCTCTTGAATCGGGTGCAACCGCAACAAAAAAAAACATGAACAAGAAAAACATCTTAAAGTGACTTTGTGTGACTGTGCAAACAGAAAAATCCAGGAAAAAAAACCCATCAATTTATTCCTGAAATAGCACCGTACACCAACGCTGGGTGCAAATATCCCAGTGGGATGCAAGTCAAATAACAACAACCTTTCGCTCGCGCATACACGCACCCTGCGTGCATGCACGAGCAGAAATGGCGTGAGTCCGTGCCCAACACTTAAATCTGTTCCCCGTGCATTCAATGCGCTTCGTTAAAAAAAAAACTCCTCACCCACGACGATGATGGAGGTTTCTGTGCTTTTCCTTGGGGTTAGAGCACGCGAAGTGTATAAATTCCGTGTCGTTAAAACTCACCACTGCTGCCCCTACGCACAGCCCAATTTAGTACGGGTGTTGACACAAACAAGACGTGGCCAATTAGTTCCTCATTTCAGCACTAATGGGTGTGCGTGTGTCGTAGAGTAAACCCACTACAACGTTTACAATCAGTGAAGGTTTGGTCAAATAAACAAAACGTGAACAATTAGTTACTTAGTTCAGCACTATCCGGTGTGTGTGTGTGTGCTGGAGAGTAAACCCACTACAACATTTACAATCAGTAAAGGTTTGTTCAAATAAACAAAACGTGGACAATTAGTTACTTAGTCCAGCACTATCCGGTGTGTGTGTGTGTGTGTTTTGGAGAGTAAACCCACTACAACATTTACAATCAGTGAAGGTTTGTTCAAATAAACAAAACCTGGACAATTAGTTACTTAGTCCAGCACTATCCGGTGTGTGTGTGTGTGTTGGAGAGTAAACTCACTACAACATTTACAATCAGTAACGGTTTGTTCAAATAAACAAAACGTGGACAATTATTTACTTAGTTCAGCACTATCCAGTGTGTGTTTTGGTGAGTAAACCCACTACAACATTTACAATCAGTAAAGGTTTGTTCAAATAAACAAAACGTGGACAATTAGTTACTTAGTCCAGCACTATCCAGTGTGTGTGTGTGTATGTTGGAGAGTAAACCCACTACAACATTTACAATCAGTGAAGGTTTGTTCAAATAAACAAAACGTGAACAATTTTTTACTTAGTCCAGCACTATCCGGTGTGTGTGTGTTGGAGAGTAAACCCACTACAACATTTACAATCAGTAAAGGTTTGTTCAAATAAACAAAACGTGGACAATTAGTTACTTAGTCCAGCACTATCCGGTGTGTGTGTGTGTGTTGGAGAGTAAACTCACTACAACATTTACAATCAGTGAAGGTTTGTTCAAATAAACAAAACGTGGACAATTAGTTACTTAGTTCAGCACTATCCAGTGTTGTGTTGGAGAGTAAACCCACTACAACATTTACAATCAGTAAAGGTTTGTTCAAATAAACAAAACGTGGACAATTAGTTACTTAGTCCAGCACTATCCGGTGTGTGTGTGTGTGTGTTGGAGAGTAAACTCACTACAACATTTACAATCAGTAAAGGTTTGTTCAAATAAACAAAACGTGGACAATTAGTTACTTAGTCCAGCACTATCCGGTGTGTGTGTGTGTGTGTTGGAGAGTAAACTCACTACAACATTTACAATCAGTAACGGTTTGTTCAAATAAACAAAACGTGGACAATTAGTTACTTAGTCCAGCACTATCCGGTGTGTGTGTCTGTGTTTTGGAGAGTAAACCCACTACAACATTTACAATCAGTGAAGGTTTGTTCAAATAAACAAAACCTGGACAATTAGTTACTTAGTCCAGCACTATCCGGTGTGTGTGTGTGTGTTGGAGAGTAAACTCACTACAACATTTACAATCAGTAACGGTTTGTTCAAATAAACAAAACGTGGACAATTATTTACTTAGTTCAGCACTATCCAGTGTGTGTTTTGGTGAGTAAACCCACTACAACATTTACAATCAGTAAAGGTTTGTTCAAATAAACAAAACGTGGACAATTAGTTACTTAGTCCAGCACTATCCAGTGTGTGTGTATGTATGTTGGAGAGTAAACCCACTACAACATTTACAATCAGTGAAGGTTTGTTCAAATAAACAAAACGTGAACAATTTTTTACTTAGTCCAGCACTATCCGGTGTGTGTGTGTTGGAGAGTAAACCCACTACAACATTTACAATCAGTAAAGGTTTGTCCAAATAAACAAAACGTGGACAATTAGTTACTTAGTCCAGCACTATCCGGTGTGTGTGTGTGTGTTGGAGAGTAAACTCACTACAACATTTACAATCAGTGAAGGTTTGTTCAAATAAACAAAACGTGGACAATTAGTTACTTAGTTCAGCACTATCCAGTGTTGTGTTGGAGAGTAAACCCACTACAACATTTACAATCAGTAAAGGTTTGTTCAAATAAACAAAACGTGGACAATTAGTTACTTAGTCCAGCACTATCCGGTGTGTGTGTGTGTTGGAGAGTAAACTCACTACAACATTTACAATCAGTAAAGGTTTGTTCAAATAAACAAAACGTGGACAATTAGTTACTTAGTCCAGCACTATCCGGTGTGTGTGTGTGTTGGAGAGTAAACTCACTACAACATTTACAATCAGTAACGGTTTGTTCAAATAAACAAAACGTGGACAATTAGTTACTTAGTCCAGCACTATCCGGTGTGTGTGTCTGTGTTTTGGAGAGTAAACCCACTACAACATTTACAATCAGTGAAGGTGTGTTCAAATAAACAAAACGTGGACAATTAGTTACTTAGTCCAGCACTATCCGGTGTGTGTGTTGGAGAGTAAACCCACTACAACATTTACAATCAGTAAAGGTTTGTTCAAATAAACAAAACGTGGACAATTAGTTACTTAGTCCAGCACTATCCGGTGTGTGTGTTGGAGAGTAAACCCACTACAACATTTACAATCAGTAAAGGTTTGTTCAAATAAACAAAACGTGGACAATTAGTTACTTAGTCCAGCACTATCCGGTGTGTGTGTGTGTGTTTTGGAGAGTAAACCCACTACAACATTTACAATCAGTGAAGGTTTGTTCAAATAAACAAAACCTGGACAATTAGTTACTTAGTCCAGCACTATCCGGTGTGTGTGTGTGTGTGTTGGAGAGTAAACTCACTACAACATTTACAATCAGTAACGGTTTGTTCAAATAAACAAAACGTGGACAATTATTTACTTAGTTCAGCACTATCCAGTGTGTGTTTTGGTGAGTAAACCCACTACAACATTTACAATCAGTAAAGGTTTGTTCAAATAAACAAAACGTGGACAATTAGTTACTTAGTCCAGCACTATCCAGTGTGTGTGTGTGTATGTTGGAGAGTAAACCCACTACAACATTTACAATCAGTGAAGGTTTGTTCAAATAAACAAAACGTGAACAATTTTTTACTTAGTCCAGCACTCTCCGGTGTGTGTGTGTTGGAGAGTAAACCCACTACAACATTTACAATCAGTAAAGGTTTGTTCAAATAAACAAAACGTGGACAATTAGTTACTTAGTCCAGCACTATCCGGTGTGTGTGTGTGTGTTGGAGAGTAAACTCACTACAACATTTACAATCAGTGAAGGTTTGTTCAAATAAACAAAACGTGGACAATTAGTTACTTAGTTCAGCACTATCCAGTGTTGTGTTGGAGAGCAAACCCACTACAACATTTACAATCAGTAAAGGTTTGTTCAAATAAACAAAACGTGGACAATTAGTTACTTAGTCCAGCACTATCCGGTGTGTGTGTGTGTGTGTTGGAGAGTAAACTCACTACAACATTTACAATCAGTAAAGGTTTGTTCAAATAAACAAAACGTGGACAATTAGTTACTTAGTCCAGCACTATCCAGTGTGTGTGTGTGTATGTTGGAGAGTAAACCCACTACAACATTTACAATCAGTGAAGGTTTGTTCAAATAAACAAAACGTGAACAATTTTTTACTTAGTCCAGCACTATCCGGTGTGTGTGTGTTGGAGAGTAAACCCACTACAACATTTACAATCAGTAAAGGTTTGTTCAAATAAACAAAACGTGGACAATTAGTTACTTAGTCCAGCACTATCCGGTGTGTGTGTGTGTGTTGGAGAGTAAACTCACTACAACATTTACAATCAGTGAAGGTTTGTTCAAATAAACAAAACGTGGACAATTAGTTACTTAGTTCAGCACTATCCAGTGTTGTGTTGGAGAGTAAACCCACTACAACATTTACAATCAGTAAAGGTTTGTTCAAATAAACAAAACGTGGACAATTAGTTACTTAGTCCAGCACTATCCGGTGTGTGTGTGTGTGTTGGAGAGTAAACTCACTACAACATTTACAATCAGTAAAGGTTTGTTCAAATAAACAAAACGTGGACAATTAGTTACTTAGTCCAGCACTATCCGGTGTGTGTGTGTGTGTGTTGGAGAGTAAACTCACTACAACATTTACAATCAGTAACGGTTTGTTCAAATAAACAAAACGTGGACAATTAGTTACTTAGTCCAGCACTATCCGGTGTGTGTGTCTGTGTTTTGGAGAGTAAACCCACTACAACATTTACAATCAGTGAAGGTTTGTTCAAATAAACAAAACCTGGACAATTAGTTACTTAGTCCAGCACTATCCGGTGTGTGTGTGTGTGTTGGAGAGTAAACTCACTACAACATTTACAATCAGTAACGGTTTGTTCAAATAAACAAAACGTGGACAATTATTTACTTAGTTCAGCACTATCCAGTGTGTGTTTTGGTGAGTAAACCCACTACAACATTTACAATCAGTAAAGGTTTGTTCAAATAAACAAAACGTGGACAATTAGTTACTTAGTCCAGCACTATCCAGTGTGTGTGTATGTATGTTGGAGAGTAAACCCACTACAACATTTACAATCAGTGAAGGTTTGTTCAAATAAACAAAACGTGAACAATTTTTTACTTAGTCCAGCACTATCCGGTGTGTGTGTGTTGGAGAGTAAACCCACTACAACATTTACAATCAGTAAAGGTTTGTCCAAATAAACAAAACGTGGACAATTAGTTACTTAGTCCAGCACTATCCGGTGTGTGTGTGTGTGTGTGTTGGAGAGTAAACTCACTACAACATTTACAATCAGTGAAGGTTTGTTCAAATAAACAAAACGTGGACAATTAGTTACTTAGTTCAGCACTATCCAGTGTTGTGTTGGAGAGTAAACCCACTACAACATTTACAATCAGTAAAGGTTTGTTCAAATAAACAAAACGTGGACAATTAGTTACTTAGTCCAGCACTATCCGGTGTGTGTGTGTGTTGGAGAGTAAACTCACTACAACATTTACAATCAGTAAAGGTTTGTTCAAATAAACAAAACGTGGACAATTAGTTACTTAGTCCAGCACTATCCGGTGTGTGTGTGTGTTGGAGAGTAAACTCACTACAACATTTACAATCAGTAACGGTTTGTTCAAATAAACAAAACGTGGACAATTAGTTACTTAGTCCAGCACTATCCGGTGTGTGTGTCTGTGTTTTGGAGAGTAAACCCACTACAACATTTACAATCAGTGAAGGTTTGTTCAAATAAACAAAACGTGGACAATTAGTTACTTAGTCCAGCACTATCCGGTGTGTGTGTTGGAGAGTAAACCCACTACAACATTTACAATCAGTAAAGGTTTGTTCAAATAAACAAAACGTGGACAATTAGTTACTTAGTCCAGCACTATCCGGTGTGTGTGTTGGAGAGTAAACCCACTACAACATTTACAATCAGTAAAGGTTTGTTCAAATAAACAAAACGTGGACAATTAGTTACTTAGTCCAGCACTATCCGGTGTGTGTGTGTGTGTTTTGGAGAGTAAACCCACTACAACATTTACAATCAGTGAAGGTTTGTTCAAATAAACAAAACCTGGACAATTAGTTACTTAGTCCAGCACTATCCGGTGTGTGTGTGTGTTGGAGATTAAACTCACTACAACATTTACAATCAGTAACGGTTTGTTCAAATAAACAAAACGTGAACAATTTTTTACTTAGTCCAGCACTATCCGGTGTGTGTGTGTTGGAGAGTAAACCCACTACAACATTTACAATCAGTAAAGGTTTGTCCAAATAAACAAAACGTGGACAATTAGTTACTTAGTCCAGCACTATCCGGTGTGTGTGTGTGTGTGTGTTGGAGAGTAAACTCACTACAACATTTACAATCAGTGAAGGTTTGTTCAAATAAACAAAACGTGGACAATTAGTTACTTAGTTCAGCACTATCCAGTGTTGTGTTGGAGAGTAAACCCACTACAACATTTACAATCAGTAAAGGTTTGTTCAAATAAACAAAACGTGGACAATTAGTTACTTAGTCCAGCACTATCCGGTGTGTGTGTGTGTTGGAGAGTAAACTCACTACAACATTTACAATCAGTAAAGGTTTGTTCAAATAAACAAAACGTGGACAATTAGTTACTTAGTCCAGCACTATCCGGTGTGTGTGTGTGTTGGAGAGTAAACTCACTACAACATTTACAATCAGTAACGGTTTGTTCAAATAAACAAAACGTGGACAATTAGTTACTTAGTCCAGCACTATCCGGTGTGTGTGTCTGTGTTTTGGAGAGTAAACCCACTACAACATTTACAATCAGTGAAGGTTTGTTCAAATAAACAAAACGTGGACAATTAGTTACTTAGTCCAGCACTATCCGGTGTGTGTGTTGGAGAGTAAACCCACTACAACATTTACAATCAGTAAAGGTTTGTTCAAATAAACAAAACGTGGACAATTAGTTACTTAGTCCAGCACTATCCGGTGTGTGTGTTGGAGAGTAAACCCACTACAACATTTACAATCAGTAAAGGTTTGTTCAAATAAACAAAACGTGGACAATTAGTTACTTAGTCCAGCACTATCCGGTGTGTGTGTGTGTGTTTTGGAGAGTAAACCCACTACAACATTTACAATCAGTGAAGGTTTGTTCAAATAAACAAAACCTGGACAATTAGTTACTTAGTCCAGCACTATCCGGTGTGTGTGTGTGTGTGTGTTGGAGAGTAAACTCACTACAACATTTACAATCAGTAACGGTTTGTTCAAATAAACAAAACGTGGACAATTATTTACTTAGTTCAGCACTATCCAGTGTGTGTTTTGGTGAGTAAACCCACTACAACATTTACAATCAGTAAAGGTTTGTTCAAATAAACAAAACGTGGACAATTAGTTACTTAGTCCAGCACTATCCAGTGTGTGTGTGTGTATGTTGGAGAGTAAACCCACTACAACATTTACAATCAGTGAAGGTTTGTTCAAATAAACAAAACGTGAACAATTTTTTACTTAGTCCAGCACTCTCCGGTGTGTGTGTGTTGGAGAGTAAACCCACTACAACATTTACAATCAGTAAAGGTTTGTTCAAATAAACAAAACGTGGACAATTAGTTACTTAGTCCAGCACTATCCGGTGTGTGTGTGTGTGTTGGAGAGTAAACTCACTACAACATTTACAATCAGTGAAGGTTTGTTCAAATAAACAAAACGTGGACAATTAGTTACTTAGTTCAGCACTATCCAGTGTTGTGTTGGAGAGCAAACCCACTACAACATTTACAATCAGTAAAGGTTTGTTCAAATAAACAAAACGTACACAATTAGTTACTTAGTCCAGCACTATCCGGTGTGTGTGTGTGTGTTGGAGAGTAAACTCACTACAACATTTACAATCAGTAAAGGTTTGTTCAAATAAACAAAACGTGGACAATTAGTTACTTAGTCCAGCACTATCCAGTGTGTGTGTGTGTATGTTGGAGAGTAAACCCACTACAACATTTACAATCAGTGAAGGTTTGTTCAAATAAACAAAACGTGAACAATTTTTTACTTAGTCCAGCACTATCCGGTGTGTGTGTGTTGGAGAGTAAACCCACTACAACATTTACAATCAGTAAAGGTTTGTTCAAATAAACAAAACGTGGACAATTAGTTACTTAGTCCAGCACTATCCGGTGTGTGTGTGTGTGTGTGTTGGAGAGTAAACTCACTACAACATTTACAATCAGTGAAGGTTTGTTCAAATAAACAAAACGTGGACAATTAGTTACTTAGTTCAGCACTATCCAGTGTTGTGTTGGAGAGTAAACCCACTACAACATTTACAATCAGTAAAGGTTTGTTCAAATAAACAAAACGTGGACAATTAGTTACTTAGTCCAGAACTATCCGGTGTGTGTGTGTGTGTGTTGGAGAGTAAACTCACTACAACATTTACAATCAGTAAAGGTTTGTTCAAATAAACAAAACGTGGACAATTAGTTACTTAGTCCAGCACTATCCGGTGTGTGTGTGTGTGTGTTGGAGAGTAAACTCACTACAACATTTACAATCAGTAACGGTTTGTTCAAATAAACAAAACGTGGACAATTAGTTACTTAGTCCAGCACTATCCGGTGTGTGTGTCTGTGTTTTGGAGAGTAAACCCACTACAACATTTACAATCAGTGAAGGTTTGTTCAAATAAACAAAACCTGGACAATTAGTTACTTAGTCCAGCACTATCCGGTGTGTGTGTGTGTGTTGGAGAGTAAACTCACTACAACATTTACAATCAGTAACGGTTTGTTCAAATAAACAAAACGTGGACAATTATTTACTTAGTTCAGCACTATCCAGTGTGTGTTTTGGTGAGTAAACCCACTACAACATTTACAATCAGTAAAGGTTTGTTCAAATAAACAAAACGTGGACAATTAGTTACTTAGTCCAGCACTATCCAGTGTGTGTGTGTGTATGTTGGAGAGTAAACCCACTACAACATTTACAATCAGTGAAGGTTTGTTCAAATAAACAAAACGTGAACAATTTTTTACTTAGTCCAGCACTATCCGGTGTGTGTGTGTTGGAGAGTAAACCCACTACAACATTTACAATCAGTAAAGGTTTGTTCAAATAAACAAAACGTGGACAATTAGTTACTTAGTCCAGCACTATCCGGTGTATGTGTGTGTGTGTTGGAGAGTAAACTCACTACAACATTTACAATCAGTGAAGGTTTGTTCAAATAAACAAAACGTGGACAATTAGTTACTTAGTTCAGCACTATCCAGTGTTGTGTTGGAGAGTAAACCCACTACAACATTTACAATCAGTAAAGGTTTGTTCAAATAAACAAAACGTGGACAATTAGTTACTTAGTCCAGCACTATCCGGTGTGTGTGTGTGTTGGAGAGTAAACTCACTACAACATTTACAATCAGTAAAGGTTTGTTCAAATAAACAAAACGTGGACAATTAGTTACTTAGTCCAGCACTATCCGGTGTGTGTGTGTGTTGGAGAGTAAACTCACTACAACATTTACAATCAGTAACGGTTTGTTCAAATAAACAAAACGTGGACAATTAGTTACTTAGTCCAGCACTATCCGGTGTGTGTGTCTGTGTTTTGGAGAGTAAACCCACTACAACATTTACAATCAGTGAAGGTTTGTTCAAATAAACAAAACGTGGACAATTAGTTACTTAGTCCAGCACTATCCGGTGTGTGTGTTGGAGAGTAAACCCACTACAACATTTACAATCAGTAAAGGTTTGTTCAAATAAACAAAACGTGGACAATTAGTTACTTAGTCCAGCACTATCCGGTGTGTGTGTTGGAGAGTAAACCCACTACAACATTTACAATCAGTAAAGGTTTGTTCAAATAAACAAAACGTGGACAATTAGTTACTTAGTCCAGCACTATCCGGTGTGTGTGTGTGTATGTTGGAGAGTAAACCCACTACAACATTTACAATCAGTGAAGGTTTGTTCAAATAAACAAAACGTGAACAATTTTTTACTTAGTCCAGCACTATCCGGTGTGTGTGTGTTGGAGAGTAAACCCACTACAACATTTACAATCAGTAAAGGTTTGTTCAAATAAACAAAACGTGGACAATTAGTTACTTAGTCCAGCACTATCCGGTGTGTGTGTGTGTGTTGGAGAGTAAACTCACTACAACATTTACAATCAGTGAAGGTTTGTTCAAATAAACAAAACGTGGACAATTAGTTACTTAGTTCAGCACTATCCAGTGTTGTGTTGGAGAGTAAACCCACTACAACATTTACAATCAGTAAAGGTTTGTTCAAATAAACAAAACGTGGACAATTAGTTACTTAGTCCAGCACTATCCGGTGTGTGTGTGTGTGTTGGAGAGTAAACTCACTACAACATTTACAATCAGTAAAGGTTTGTTCAAATAAACAAAACGTGGACAATTAGTTACTTAGTCCAGCACTATCCAGTGTGTGTGTGTGTATGTTGGAGAGTAAACCCACTACAACATTTACAATCAGTGAAGGTTTGTTCAAAT
This sequence comes from Petromyzon marinus, assembly GCF_048934315.1. NCBI lineage: Eukaryota > Metazoa > Chordata > Hyperoartia > Petromyzontiformes > Petromyzontidae > Petromyzon > Petromyzon marinus. Next base: position 180,097 of record NW_027423124.1, read on the forward strand.
AAACAAAACGTGAACAATTTTTTACTTAGTCCAGCACTATCCGGTGTGTGTGTGTTGGAGAGTAAACCCACTACAACATTTACAATCAGTAAAGGTTTGTTCAAATAAACAAAACGTGGACAATTAGTTACTTAGTCCAGCACTATCCGGTGTGTGTGTGTGTGTTGGAGAGTAAACTCACTACAACATTTACAATCAGTGAAGGTTTGTTCAAATAAACAAAACGTGGACAATTAGTTACTTAGTTCAGCACTATCCAGTGTTGTGTTGGAGAGTAAACCCACTACAACATTTACAATCAGTAAAGGTTTGTTCAAATAAACAAAACGTGGACAATTAGTTACTTAGTCCAGCACTATCCGGTGTGTGTGTGTGTGTTGGAGAGTAAACTCACTACAACATTTACAATCAGTAAAGGTTTGTTCAAATAAACAAAACGTGGACAATTAGTTACTTAGTCCAGCACTATCCGGTGTGTTTGTGTGTGTGTGTGTTGGAGAGTAAACTCACTACAACATTTACAATCAGTAACGGTTTGTTCAAATAAACAAAACGTGGACAATTAGTTACTTAGTCCAGCACTATCCGGTGTGTGTGTCTGTGTTTTGGAGAGTAAACCCACTACAACATTTACAATCAGTGAAGGTTTGTTCAAATAAACAAAACCTGGACAATTAGTTACTTAGTCCAGCACTATCCGGTGTGTGTGTGTGTTGGAGAGTAAACTCACTACAACATTTACAATCAGTAACGGTTTGTTCAAATAAACAAAACGTGAACAATTATTTACTTAGTTCAGCACTATCCAGTGTGTGTTTTGGTGAGTAAACCCACTACAACATTTACAATCAGTAAAGGTTTGTTCAAATAAACAAAACGTGGACAATTAGTTACTTAGTCCAGCACTATCCAGTGTGTGTGTGTGTATGTTGGAGAGTAAACCCACTACAACATTTACAATCAGTGAAGGTTTGTTCAAATAAACAAAACGTGAACAATTTTTTACTTAGTCCAGCACTATCCGGTGTGTGTGTGTTGGAGAGTAAACCCACTACAACATTTACAATCAGTAAAGGTTTGTTCAAATAAACAAAACGTGGACAATTAGTTACTTAGTCCAGCACTATCCGGTGTGCGTGTGTGTGTGTTGGAGAGTAAACTCACTACAACATTTACAATCAGTGAAGGTTTGTTCAAATAAACAAAACGTGGACAATTAGTTACTTAGTTCAGCACTATCCAGTGTTGTGTTGGAGAGTAAACCCACTACAACATTTACAATCAGTAAAGGTTTGTTCAAATAAACAAAACGTGGACAATTAGTTACTTAGTCCAGCACTATCCGGTGTGTGTGTGTGTTGGAGAGTAAACTCACTACAACATTTACAATCAGTAAAGGTTTGTTCAAATAAACAAAACGTGGACAATTAGTTACTTAGTCCAGCACTATCCGGTGTGTGTGTGTGTTGGAGAGTAAACTCACTACAACATTTACAATCAGTAACGGTTTGTTCAAATAAACAAAACGTGGACAATTAGTTACTTAGTCCAGCACTATCCGGTGTGTGTGTCTGTGTTTTGGAGAGTAAACCCACTACAACATTTACAATTAGTGAAGGTTTGTTCAAATAAACAAAACGTGGACAATTAGTTACTTAGTCCAGCACTATCCGGTGTGTGTGTTGGAGAGTAAACCCACTACAACATTTACAATCAGTAAAGGTTTGTTCAAATAAACAAAACGTGGACAATTAGTTACTTAGTCCAGCACTATCCGGTGTGTGTGTTGGAGAGTAAACCCACTACAACATTTACAATCAGTAAAGGTTTGTTCAAATAAACAAAACGTGGACAATTTTTTACTTAGTCCAGCACTCTCCGGTGTGTGTGTGTTGGAGAGTAAACCCACTACAACATTTACAATCAGTAAAGGTTTGTTCAAATAAACAAAACGTGGACAATTAGTTACTTAGTCCAGCACTATCCGGTGTGTGTGTGTGTGTTGGAGAGTAAACTCACTACAACATTTACAATCAGTGAAGGTTTGTTCAAATAAACAAAACGTGGACAATTAGTTACTTAGTTCAGCACTATCCAGTGTTGTGTTGGAGAGCAAACCCACTACAACATTTACAATCAGTAAAGGTTTGTTCAAATAAACAAAACGTGGACAATTAGTTACTTAGTCCAGCACTATCCGGTGTGTGTGTGTGTGTTGGAGAGTAAACTCACTACAACATTTACAATCAGTAAAGGTTTGTTCAAATAAACAAAACGTGGACAATTAGTTACTTAGTCCAGCACTATCCAGTGTGTGTGTGTGTATGTTGGAGAGTAAACCCACTACAACATTTACAATCAGTGAAGGTTTGTTCAAATAAACAAAACGTGAACAATTTTTTACTTAGTCCAGCACTATCCGGTGTGTGTGTGTTGGAGAGTAAACCCACTACAACATTTACAATCAGTAAAGGTTTGTTCAAATAAACAAAACGTGGACAATTAGTTACTTAGTCCAGCACTATCCGGTGTGTGTGTGTGTGTGTGTTAGAGAGTAAACTCACTACAACATTTACAATCAGTGAAGGTTTGTTCAAATAAACAAAACGTGGACAATTAGTTACTTAGTTCAGCACTATCCAGTGTTGTGTTGGAGAGTAAACCCACTACAACATTTACAATCAGTAAAGGTTTGTTCAAATAAACAAAACGTGGACAATTAGTTACTTAGTCCAGAACTATCCGGTGTGTGTGTGTGTGTGTTGGAGAGTAAACTCACTACAACATTTACAATCAGTAAAGGTTTGTTCAAATAAACAAAACGTGGACAATTAGTTACTTAGTCCAGCACTATCCGGTGTGTGTGTGTGTGTGTTGGAGAGTAAACTCACTACAACATTTACAATCAGTAACGGTTTGTTCAAATAAACAAAACGTGGACAATTAGTTACTTAGTCCAGCACTATCCGGTGTGTGTGTCTGTGTTTTGGAGAGTAAACCCACTACAACATTTACAATCAGTGAAGGTTTGTTCAAATAAACAAAACCTGGACAATTAGTTACTTAGTCCAGCACTATCCGGTGTGTGTGTGTGTGTTGGAGAGTAAACTCACTACAACATTTACAATCAGTAACGGTTTGTTCAAATAAACAAAACGTGGACAATTATTTACTTAGTTCAGCACTATCCAGTGTGTGTTTTGGTGAGTAAACCCACTACAACATTTACAATCAGTAAAGGTTTGTTCAAATAAACAAAACGTGGACAATTAGTTACTTAGTCCAGCACTATCCAGTGTGTGTGTGTGTATGTTGGAGAGTAAACCCACTACAACATTTACAATCAGTGAAGGTTTGTTCAAATAAACAAAACGTGAACAATTTTTTACTTAGTCCAGCACTATCCGGTGTGTGTGTGTTGGAGAGTAAACCCACTACAACATTTACAATCAGTAAAGGTTTGTTCAAATAAACAAAACGTGGACAATTAGTTACTTAGTCCAGCACTATCCGGTGTATGTGTGTGTGTGTTGGAGAGTAAACTCACTACAACATTTACAATCAGTGAAGGTTTGTTCAAATAAACAAAACGTGGACAATTAGTTACTTAGTTCAGCACTATCCAGTGTTGTGTTGGAGAGTAAACCCACTACAACATTTACAATCAGTAAAGGTTTGTTCAAATAAACAAAACGTGGACAATTAGTTACTTAGTCCAGCACTATCCGGTGTGTGTGTGTGTTGGAGAGTAAACTCACTACAACATTTACAATCAGTAAAGGTTTGTTCAAATAAACAAAACGTGGACAATTAGTTACTTAGTCCAGCACTATCCGGTGTGTGTGTGTGTTGGAGAGTAAACTCACTACAACATTTACAATCAGTAACGGTTTGTTCAAATAAACAAAACGTGGACAATTAGTTACTTAGTCCAGCACTATCCGGTGTGTGTGTCTGTGTTTTGGAGAGTAAACCCACTACAACATTTACAATCAGTGAAGGTTTGTTCAAATAAACAAAACGTGGACAATTAGTTACTTAGTCCAGCACTATCCGGTGTGTGTGTTGGAGAGTAAACCCACTACAACATTTACAATCAGTAAAGGTTTGTTCAAATAAACAAAACGTGGACAATTAGTTACTTAGTCCAGCACTATCCGGTGTGTGTGTTGGAGAGTAAACCCACTACAACATTTACAATCAGTAAAGGTTTGTTCAAATAAACAAAACGTGGACAATTAGTTACTTAGTCCAGCACTATCCGGTGTGTGTGTGTGTATGTTGGAGAGTAAACCCACTACAACATTTACAATCAGTGAAGGTTTGTTCAAATAAACAAAACGTGAACAATTTTTTACTTAGTCCAGCACTATCCGGTGTGTGTGTGTTGGAGAGTAAACCCACTACAACATTTACAATCAGTAAAGGTTTGTTCAAATAAACAAAACGTGGACAATTAGTTACTTAGTCCAGCACTATCCGGTGTGTGTGTGTGTGTTGGAGAGTAAACTCACTACAACATTTACAATCAGTGAAGGTTTGTTCAAATAAACAAAACGTGGACAATTAGTTACTTAGTTCAGCACTATCCAGTGTTGTGTTGGAGAGTAAACCCACTACAACATTTACAATCAGTAAAGGTTTGTTCAAATAAACAAAACGTGGACAATTAGTTACTTAGTCCAGCACTATCCGGTGTGTGTGTGTGTGTTGGAGAGTAAACTCACTACAACATTTACAATCAGTAAAGGTTTGTTCAAATAAACAAAACGTGGACAATTAGTTACTTAGTCCAGCACTATCCAGTGTGTGTGTGTGTATGTTGGAGAGTAAACCCACTACAACATTTACAATCAGTGAAGGTTTGTTCAAATAAACAAAACGTGAACAATTTTTTACTTAGTCCAGCACTATCCGGTGTGTGTGTGTTGGAGAGTAAACCCACTACAACATTTACAATCAGTAAAGGTTTGTTCAAATAAACAAAACGTGGACAATTAGTTACTTAGTCCAGCACTATCCGGTGTGTGTGTGTGTGTTGGAGAGTAAACTCACTACAACATTTACAATCAGTGAAGGTTTGTTCAAATAAACAAAACGTGGACAATTAGTTACTTAGTTCAGCACTATCCAGTGTTGTGTTGGAGAGTAAACCCACTACAACATTTACAATCAGTAAAGGTTTGTTCAAATAAACAAAACGTGGACAATTAGTTACTTAGTCCAGCACTATCCGGTGTGTGTGTGTGTGTTGGAGAGTAAACTCACTACAACATTTACAATCAGTAAAGGTTTGTTCAAATAAACAAAACGTGGACAATTAGTTACTTAGTCCAGCACTATCCGGTGTGTTTGTGTGTGTGTGTGTTGGAGAGTAAACTCACTACAACATTTACAATCAGTAACGGTTTGTTCAAATAAACAAAACGTGGACAATTAGTTACTTAGTCCAGCACTATCCGGTGTGTGTGTCTGTGTTTTGGAGAGTAAACCCACTACAACATTTACAATCAGTGAAGGTTTGTTCAAATAAACAAAACCTGGACAATTAGTTACTTAGTCCAGCACTATCCGGTGTGTGTGTGTGTTGGAGAGTAAACTCACTACAACATTTACAATCAGTAACGGTTTGTTCAAATAAACAAAACGTGAACAATTATTTACTTAGTTCAGCACTATCCAGTGTGTGTTTTGGTGAGTAAACCCACTACAACATTTACAATCAGTAAAGGTTTGTTCAAATAAACAAAACGTGGACAATTAGTTACTTAGTCCAGCACTATCCAGTGTGTGTGTGTGTATGTTGGAGAGTAAACCCACTACAACATTTACAATCAGTGAAGGTTTGTTCAAATAAACAAAACGTGAACAATTTTTTACTTAGTCCAGCACTATCCGGTGTGTGTGTGTTGGAGAGTAAACCCACTACAACATTTACAATCAGTAAAGGTTTGTTCAAATAAACAAAACGTGGACAATTAGTTACTTAGTCCAGCACTATCCGGTGTGCGTGTGTGTGTGTTGGAGAGTAAACTCACTACAACATTTACAATCAGTGAAGGTTTGTTCAAATAAACAAAACGTGGACAATTAGTTACTTAGTTCAGCACTATCCAGTGTTGTGTTGGAGAGTAAACCCACTACAACATTTACAATCAGTAAAGGTTTGTTCAAATAAACAAAACGTGGACAATTAGTTACTTAGTCCAGCACTATCCGGTGTGTGTGTGTGTTGGAGAGTAAACTCACTACAACATTTACAATCAGTAAAGGTTTGTTCAAATAAACAAAACGTGGACAATTAGTTACTTAGTCCAGCACTATCCGGTGTGTGTGTGTGTTGGAGAGTAAACTCACTACAACATTTACAATCAGTAACGGTTTGTTCAAATAAACAAAACGTGGACAATTAGTTACTTAGTCCAGCACTATCCGGTGTGTGTGTCTGTGTTTTGGAGAGTAAACCCACTACAACATTTACAATTAGTGAAGGTTTGTTCAAATAAACAAAACGTGGACAATTAGTTACTTAGTCCAGCACTATCCGGTGTGTGTGTTGGAGAGTAAACCCACTACAACATTTACAATCAGTAAAGGTTTGTTCAAATAAACAAAACGTGGACAATTAGTTACTTAGTCCAGCACTATCCGGTGTGTGTGTTGGAGAGTAAACCCACTACAACATTTACAATCAGTAAAGGTTTGTTCAAATAAACAAAACGTGGACAATTAGTTACTTAGTCCAGCACTATCCGGTGTGTGTGTGTGTGTGTGTTTTGGAGAGTAAACCCACTACAACATTTACAATCAGTGAAGGTTTGTTCAAATAAACAAAACCTGGACAATTAGTTACTTAGTCCAGCACTATCCGGTGTGTGTGTGTGTGTGTTGGAGAGTAAACTCACTACAACATTTACAATCAGTAACGGTTTGTTCCAATAAACAAAACGTGGACAATTATTTACTTAGTTCAGCACTATCCAGTGTGTGTTTTGGTGAGTAAACCCACTACAACATTTACAATCAGTAAAGGTTTGTTCAAATAAACAAAACGTGGACAATTAGTTACTTAGTCCAGCACTATCCAGTGTGTGTGTGTGTATGTTGGAGAGTAAACCCACTACAACATTTACAATCAGTGAAGGTTTGTTCAAATAAACAAAACGTGAACAATTTTTTACTTAGTCCAGCACTATCCGGTGTGTGTGTGTTGGAGAGTAAACCCACTACAACATTTACAATCAGTAAAGGTTTGTTCAAATAAACAAAACGTGGACAATTAGTTACTTAGTCCAGCACTATCCGGTGTGTGTGTGTGTGTGTTGGAGAGTAAACTCACTACAACATTTACAATCAGTGAAGGTTTGTTCAAATAAACAAAACGTGGACAATTAGTTACTTAGTTCAGCACTATCCAGTGTTGTGTTGGAGAGTAAACCCACTACAACATTTACAATCAGTAAAGGTTTGTTCAAATAAACAAAACGTGGACAATTAGTTACTTAGTCCAGCACTATCCGGTGTGTGTGTGTGTGTTGGAGAGTAAACTCACTACAACATTTACAATCAGTAAAGGTTTGTTCAAATAAACAAAACGTGGACAATTAGTTACTTAGTCCAGCACTATCCGGTGTGTGTGTGTGTGTTGGAGAGTAAACTCACTACAACATTTACAATCAGTAACGGTTTGTTCAAATAAACAAAACGTGGACAATTAGTTACTTAGTCCAGCACTATCCGGTGTGTGTGTCTGTGTTTTGGAGAGTAAACCCACTACAACATTTACAATCAGTGAAGGTTTGTTCAAATAAACAAAACCTGGACAATTAGTTACTTAGTCCAGCACTATCCGGTGTGTGTGTGTGTGTTGGAGAGTAAACTCACTACAACATTTACAATCAGTAACGGTTTGTTCAAATAAACAAAACGTGGACAATTATTTACTTAGTTCAGCACTATCCAGTGTGTGTTTTGGTGAGTAAACCCACTACAACATTTACAATCAGTAAAGGTTTGTTCAAATAAACAAAACGTGGACAATTAGTTACTTAGTCCAGCACTATCCAGTGTGTGTGTGTGTATGTTGGAGAGTAAACCCACTACAACATTTACAATCAGTGAAGGTTTGTTCAAATAAACAAAACGTGAACAATTTTTTACTTAGTCCAGCACTATCCGGTGTGTGTGTGTTGGAGAGTAAACCCACTACAACATTTACAATCAGTAAAGGTTTGTTCAAATAAACAAAACGTGGACAATTAGTTACTTAGTCCAGCACTATCCGGTGTGTGTGTGTGTTTTGGAGAGTAAACTCACTACAACATTTACAATCAGTGAAGGTTTGTTCAAATAAACAAAACGTGGACAATTAGTTACTTAGTTCAGCACTATCCAGTGTTGTGTTGGAGAGTAAACCCACTACAACATTTACAATCAGTAAAGGTTTGTTCAAATAAACAAAACGTGGACAATTAGTTACTTAGTCCAGCACTATCCGGTGTGTGTGTGTGTTGGAGAGTAAACTCACTACAACATTTACAATCAGTAAAGGTTTGTTCAAATAAACAAAACGTGGACAATTAGTTACTTAGTCCAGCACTATCCGGTGTGTGTGTGTGTTGGAGAGTAAACTCACTACAACATTTACAATCAGTAACGGTTTGTTCAAATAAACAAAACGTGGACAATTAGTTACTTAGTCCAGCACTATCCGGTGTGTGTGTCTGTGTTTTGGAGAGTAAACCCACTACAACATTTACAATCAGTGAAGGTTTGTTCAAATAAACAAAACGTGGACAATTAGTTACTTAGTCCAGCACTATCCGGTGTGTGTGTTGGAGAGTAAACCCACTACAACATTTACAATCAGTAAAGGTTTGTTCAAATAAACAAAACGTGGACAATTAGTTACTTAGTCCAGCACTATCCGGTGTGTGTGTGTGTTGGAGAGTAAACCCACTATGACATTTACAATCAGTAAGGGGTTTTCACGTGAACACGACGTGGCCAATTCGTTACTTAGTTCAGTACTAACATGTGCGTGTTGGAGAGTAAATTCCCTACGGCATTTACAATCAGGAAGGGTTGTGTCACGTAAATAAAACGTGGCAATTAGTTACTTAGTTCACCAATAACCTGTGTGTGTGTTTCTGTTTAATAAAACAGAAAACAACAATAACATCAAAGTATCATAATCAATCTTGATTTGAAGCTTTCGTGACTGCAGGAATCCATACTCTTTGGTTCTTTCGGTAAAGTCAAGTAGCTAGAAATAAAATAAAATAAAACACGACGTTTCGATTGCAACACAAGCAATCTTCATCAGGTGGTAAAACCACAGCAAGACAAAAAAAAACCCTGATTCCCACCACCATTCGGCACAGAATAATTCCCTCATCAAAACACTACACAATAGGGCCCACTGCATTTCCGACCAACACCACCTAGCCAGTGAACTGGAACACGTACACCAGGCCCTCAAGATGAATGGGTGCTCGGACCGCATTAATCGCAAAGCTGTTTCGCCAACCATGGAGAAACAACCCACTGAGAAGCAGATAAAAACCATCACGTACCATACATAGCAGGCGTTACCAAAAAGATTTCCAAAATCTTAAACAAACACAGGATCCAGGTCCGATTCAATACAGTACACAAAAATCCGTGATCTGATCTCATCTGTGAAGGAGGTCATTCCTGACATGCAATACCCTGGAACCTACAAACTGAGTTGTACCTGCAGCAGCAGTTACATCGGGGAAACGAAACGACATGTCTCGAACCGTGTTCGCGAACACAAGGCAGATCTGAAACACGGCAGAACCAATACCATTGTTATGGCTGACCATTGTTATAACGCTTTGGGCTCGTGTGATATTGTGTTTTTCCGAGACCAAGGTACTCTGAAAACCTTTGGGCTACTATCAAAGGTTTGTTCATGAAGCCATTCGCATATAAAAACACAGGCATAACTTCAACCGGGAAGATGGATACAAATTGAGCAATCATTGGAAGGATGTTATTAACCTGGTAAACCCTTAACTTTTTTTTATTTAAAGCTTTCGTAACTGCAGGGATTCATATTCTTGGTTCTTTCGGTAAAGTCACCACGTAGAAGGGAAACAATTAAATAGTTTTATATTTTTATTATTTCATTGTTTCCCTTCTACGTGACTTTACCGAAAGAACCAAGAATACGAAACCCTTAACTGTTTATGGTTGTATCCATCATATCTGCCGGGTACTTGTCTATTTTTCCGAGTTAATTTCCCCCCCGCCGCACCCTCAGCTTTCCCAGCCATTCACTTCTAGCCCCGCCCACTTCCCCCCTCCCCCCAAGCCTCACGTCCTCACTCCTCCTAGCGCTCACGCAGTGCCCCTACCCCTCCCCCTACCCCACACCTCCCCCCTCTCTCTCCCCCCTTGCTCCTCCCCCCTTCTTGCCTATATAACCTCTTGCCACGGCAGCTCTCTCGCCCACTTCAGCAGTTGTTTTCCTTGCTGCGCTTTTACCACCTGATGAAGGTCGCTCGCGGTGCCATCGAAACGTCGAGATTTGTTTCCATTGTATTTCTAACTACGTGGCTTTACCGAAAGAACCACAAAGAGTGTCATCATCAAGGTCTCGCATTCACCACACGTCGTCATTGCTTGCGATGAAACAATGCAACAGGCGAATTTTTTTTACGATGATGACGATAATAATCATCATCGATGATGATAATAATAATCAACATCGTCGTAATAATGTCTTGCATTGTTTTTTTTTTTAAGACTGCCTCAGCCGAAATAATTGGAATTGTGGAGGTGGGAAAAAATCCTTAGGAGACCCGGAAAAAAACCCCACACAATCACCACCGTGAGGAGAGAGACCCAGACTAAAAATATACAGCAGCAGCAGGTGTTAGGGTCAAGATCAAACCCACGACCTGCTGTATACCAGGCGAAGTAGTTAACATATCCTAGCCACTGTGATGATGATGAGAGGGAGACGCAGACTACAAATATATAGCAGCAGCAGGTGTTAGGGTCAGGATCAAACCCACGACCTCCTGCGTAGCAGGCGAGGTAGTTAACATCTCCTAGCCACCGTGATGATGAGAGATGAAGAGAGACACGCAAACTCCAAATATACAGCAGGCGTTCTGGGTCGGGATCGAACCCACGGCCTCCTTCATACCAGGCAGGAATGGGGGGTGAGGGGAGATCGAGGGGGTGCTGGGGGGGGGGGACAATGGCAAAAATATCCACACACAGACAACTACAGCAAGTTAGGCGTCGGCATTGCTCGCTCGGGTTCAGGAGTCGCGTGTGTCGCGAGGTTTCGGGCGTGAGCTTCGTTCTGGAAATTGGAGACAAAAAAATAATAAAAAGAAAACGGTTCTGCTAATTGCATTGGTGGGAGGTGGTCTTCTTTACGTTGTGTGAAGTGGTGGTGGTGATGTTGATGGTGATGATGTTGACTTTGTGTGGAGTGGTGGTGATGTTGATGGTGATGATGTTGACTTTGTGTGGAGTGGTGGTGGTGATGTTGACTTTGTGTGGAGTGGTGGTGGTGATGTTAACTTTGTGTAGAGTTGGAGTGGTGGTGGTGATGTTGATGGTGATGATGTTGACTTTGTGTGGAGTGGTGGTGGTGATGTTTATGGTGATGATGTTGACTTTGTGTGGAGTGGTGGTGGTGGTGATGTTGATGGTGATGATGTTGACTTTGTGTGGAGTGGTGATGTTGATGGTGATGATGTTGACTTTGTGTAGAGTTGAAGTGGTGGTGGTGATGTTGATGGTGATGATGTTGACTTTGTGTAGAGTGGTGGTGGTGATGTTGATGGTGATGATGTTGACTTTGTGTGGAGTGGTGATGTTGATGGTGATGATGTTGACTTTGTGTGGAGTGGTGATGTTGATGGTGATGATGTTGACTTTGTGTGGAGTGGTGGTTTTGGTGATGTTGATGGTGATGATGTTGACTTTGTGTGGAGTGGTGGTGGTGATGTTGATAATGTTGAATTTGTGTGGAGTGGTGGTGGTGATGTTGATAATGTTGACTTTGTGTGGAGTGGTGGTGGTGATGTTGATGGTGATGATGTTGACTTTGTGTGGAGTGGTGATGTTGATGGTGATGATGTTGACTTTTTGTATAGTTGAGGTGGTGGTGGTGATGTTGATGATGTTGACTTTTTGTAGAGTGGTGGTGGTGATGTTGATGGTGATGATGTTGACTTTGTGTAGAGTTGTAGGGGTGGTGGACATGTTGATGGTGATGATGTTGACTTTGTGTGGAGTGGTGGTGGTGATGTTGATGGTAATGATGTTAACTTTGTGTTGAGTGGTGGTGGTGATGTTGATGGTGATGATGTTAACTTTGTGTGGAGTGGTGGTGGTGATGTTGATGGTGATGATGTTGACTTCGTGTAGAGTTGGAGTGGTGGTGATGTTGATGGTGATGATGTTGACTTTGTGTGGAGTGGTGGTGGTGATGTTGATGGTGGTGATGTTGACTTTGTGTGGAGTAGTGGTGGTGATGTTGATGGTGATGATGTTGACTTTGTGTGGAGTGGTGGTGGTGATGTTGATGGTGATGATGTTGACTTTGTGTGGAGTAGTGGTGGTGATGTTGATGGTGATGATGTTGACTTTGTGTGGAGTGGTGGTGGTGATGTTGATGGTGATGATGTTGACTTTGTGTGGAGTGGTGGTGGTGATGTTGATGGTGATGATGTTGACTTTGTGTGGAGTGGTGGTGGTGATGGTGGTGATGTTGACTTTGTGTGGAGTAGTGGTGGTGATGTTGATGGTGATGATGTTGACTTTGTGTGGAGTGGTGGTTGTGATGTTGATGGTGATGATGTTGACTTTGTGTGGAGTAGTGGTGGTGATGTTGATGGTGATGATGTTGACTTTGTGTGGAGTGGTGATGGTGATGTTGACTTTGTGTGGAGTGGTGGTGATGATGTTGATGGTGATGATGTTGACTTTGTGTGGAGTGGTGGTGATGTTGATGGTGATGATGTTGACTTTGTGTGGAGTGGTGGTGGTGATGTTGACTTTGTGTGGAGTGGTGGTGGTGATGTTAACTTTGTGTAGAGTTGGAGTGGTGGTGGTGATGTTGATGGTGATGATGTTCACTTTGTGTGGAGTGGTGGTGGTGATGTTTATGGTGATGATGTTGACTTTGTGTGGAGTGGTGGTGATGTTGATGGTGATGATGTTGACTTTGTGTGGAGTGGTGATGTTGATGGTGATGATGTTGACTTTGTGTAGAGTTGAAGTGGTGGTGGTGATGTTGATGGTGATGATGTTGACTTTGTGTAGAGTGGTGGTGGTGATGTTGATGGTGATGATGTTGACTTTGTGTGGAGTGGTGATGTTGATGGTGATGATGTTGACTTTGTGTGGAGTGGTGGTGGTGATGTTGATGGTGATGATGTTGACTTTGTGTGGAGTGGTGATGTTGATGGTGATGATGTTGACTTTGTGTGGAGTGGTGGTTTTGGTGATGTTGATGGTGATGATGTTGACTTTGTGTGGAGTGGTGGTGGTGATGTTGATAATGTTGAATTTGTGTGGAGTGGTGGTGGTGATGTTGATAATGTTGACTTTGTGTGGAGTGGTGGTGGTGATGTTGATGGTGATGATTTGACTTTGTGTGGAGTGGTGATGTTGATGGTGATGATGTTGACTTTGTGTAGAGTTGAGGTGGTGGTGGTGATGTTGATGATGTTGACTTTTTGTAGAGTGGTGGTGGTGATGTTGATGGTGATGATGTTGACTTTGTGTAGAGTTGGAGGGGTGGTGGACATGTTGATGGTGATGATGTTGACTTTGTGTGGAGTGGTGGTGGTGATGTTGATGGTAATGATGTTAACTTTGTGTTGAGTGGTGGTGGTGATGTTGATGGTGATGATGTTGACTTTGTGTGGAGTGGTGATGTTGATGGTGATGATGTTGACTTTGTGTGGAGTGGTGGTTTTGGTGATGTTGATGGTGATGATGTTGACTTTGTGTGGAGTGGTGGTGGTGATGTTGATAATGTTGAATTTGTGTGGAGTGGTGGTGGTGATGTTGATAATGTTGACTTTGTGTGGAGTGGTGGTGGTGATGTTGATGGTGATGATTTGACTTTGTGTGGAGTGGTGATGTTGATGGTGATGATGTTGACTTTGTGTAGAGTTGAGGTGGTGGTGGTGATGTTGATGATGTTGACTTTTTGTAGAGTGGTGGTGGTGATGTTGATGGTGATGATGTTGACTTTGTGTAGAGTTGGAGGGGTGGTGGACATGTTGATGGTGATGATGTTGACTTTGTGTGGAGTGGTGGTGGTGATGTTGATGGTAATGATGTTAACTTTGTGTTGAGTGGTGGTGGTGATGTTGATGGTGATGATGTTAACTTTGTGTGGAGTGGTGGTGGTGATGTTGATGGTGATGATGTTGACTTCGTGTAGAGTTGGAGTGGTGGTGATGTTGATGGTGATGATGTTGACTTTGTGTGGAGTGGTGGTGGTGATGTTGATGGTGGTGATGTTGACTTTGTGTGGAGTAGTGGTGGTGATGTTGATGGTGATGATGTTGACTTTGTGTGGAGTGGTGGTTGTGATGTTGATGGTGATGATGTTGACTTTGTGTGGAGTAGTGGTGGTGATGTTGATGGTGATGATGTTGACTTTGTGTGGAGTGGTGATGGTGATGTTGACTTTGTGTGGAGTGGTGGTGATGATGTTGATGGTGATGATGTTGACTTTGTGTGGAGTGGTGGTGATGTTGATGGTGATGATGTTGACTTTGTGTGGAGTGGTGGTGGTGATGTTGACTTTGTGTGGAGTGGTGGTGGTGATGTTAACTTTGTGTAGAGTTGGAGTGATGGTGGTGATGTTGATGGTGATGATGTTCACTTTGTGTGGAGTGGTGGTGGTGATGTTTATGGTGATGATGTTGACTTTGTGTGGAGTGGTGGTGATGTTGATGGTGATGATGTTGACTTTGTGTGGAGTGGTGATGTTGATTGTGATGATGTTGACTTTGTGTAGAGTTGAAGTGGTGGTGGTGATGTTGATGGTGATGATGTTGACTTTGTGTAGAGTGGTGGTGGTGATGTTGATGGTGATGATGTTGACTTTGTGTGGAGTGGTGATGTTGATGGTGATGATGTTGACTTTGTGTGGAGTGGTGGTGGTGGTGATGTTGATGGTGATGATGTTGACTTTGTGTGGAGTGGTGGTGGTGATGTTGATAATGTTGACTTTGTGTGGAGTGGTGGTGGTGATGTTGATAATGTTGACTTTGTGTGGAGTGGTGGTGGTGGTGATGTTGATGATGTTGACTTTTTGTAGAGTGGTGGTGGTGATGGTGATGATGTTGATTTTGTGTAGAGTTGAGGTGGTGGTGGTGATGTTGATGATGTTGACTTTTTGTAGAGTGGTGGTGGTGATGGTGATGATGTTGACTTTGTGTAGAGTTGGAGGGGTGGTGGACATGTTGATGGTGATGATGTTGACTTTGTGTGGAGTGGTGGTGGTGATGTTGATGGTAATGATGTTAACTTTGTGTTGAGTGGTGGTGGTGATGTTGATGGTGATGATGTTAACTTTGTGTGGAGTGGTGGTGGTGATGTTGATGGTGATGATGTTGACTTCGTGTAGAGTTGGAGTGGTGGTGATGTTGATGGTGATGATGTTGACTTTGTGTGGAGTGGTGATGTTGATGGTGATGATGTTGACTTTGTGTAGAGTTGAAGTGGTGGTGGCGATGTTGATGGTGATGATGTTGACTTTGTGTAGAGTGGTGGTGGTGATGTTGATGGTGATGATGTTGACTTTGTGTGGAGTGGTGATGTTGATGGTGATGATGTTGACTTTGTGTGGAGTGGTGGTGGTGATGTTGATGGTGATGATGTTGACTTTGTGTGGAGTGGTGATGTTGATGGTGATGATGTTGACTTTGTGTGGAGTGGTGGTTTTGGTGATGTTGATGGTGATGATGTTGACTTTGTGTGGAGTGGTGGTGGTGATGTTGATAATGTTGAATTTGTGTGGAGTGGTGGTGGTGATGTTGATAATGTTGACTTTGTGTGGAGTGGTGGTGGTGATGTTGATGGTGATGATTTGACTTTGTGTGGAGTGGTGGTGATGATGTTGATGGTGATGATGTTGACTTTGTGTGGAGTGGTGGTGATGTTGATGGTGATGATGTTGACTTTGTGTGGAGTGGTGGTGGTGATGTTGACTTTGTGTGGAGTGGTGGTGGTGATGTTAACTTTGTGTAGAGTTGGAGTGGTGGTGGTGATGTTGATGGTGATGATGTTCACTTTGTGTGGAGTGGTGGTGGTGATGTTTATGGTGATGATGTTGACTTTGTGTGGAGTGGTGGTGATGTTGATGGTGATGATGTTGACTTTGTGTGGAGTGGTGATGTTGATGGTGATGATGTTGACTTTGTGTAGAGTTGAAGTGGTGGTGGTGATGTTGATGGTGATGATGTTGACTTTGTGTAGAGTGGTGGTGGTGATGTTGATGGTGATGATGTTGACTTTGTGTGGAGTGGTGATGTTGATGGTGATGATGTTGACTTTGTGTGGAGTGGTGGTGGTGATGTTGATGGTGATGATGTTGACTTTGTGTGGAGTGGTGATGTTGATGGTGATGATGTTGACTTTGTGTGGAGTGGTGGTTTTGGTGATGTTGATGGTGATGATGTTGACTTTGTGTGGAGTGGTGGTGGTGATGTTGATAATGTTGAATTTGTGTGGAGTGGTGGTGGTGATGTTGATAATGTTGACTTTGTGTGGAGTGGTGGTGGTGATGTTGATGGTGATGATTTGACTTTGTGTGGAGTGGTGATGTTGATGGTGATGATGTTGACTTTGTGTAGAGTTGAGGTGGTGGTGGTGATGTTGATGATGTTGACTTTTTGTAGAGTGGTGGTGGTGATGTTGATGGTGATGATGTTGACTTTGTGTAGAGTTGGAGGGGTGGTGGACATGTTGATGGTGATGATGTTGACTTTGTGTGGAGTGGTGGTGGTGATGTTGATGGTAATGATGTTAACTTTGTGTTGAGTGGTGGTGGTGATGTTGATGGTGATGATGTTAACTTTGTGTGGAGTGGTGGTGGTGATGTTGATGGTGATGATGTTGACTTCGTGTAGAGTTGGAGTGGTGGTGATGTTGATGGTGATGATGTTGACTTTGTGTGGAGTGGTGGTGGTGATGTTGATGGTGGTGATGTTGACTTTGTGTGGAGTAGTGGTGGTGATGTTGATGGTGATGATGTTGACTTTGTGTGGAGTGGTGGTTGTGATGTTGATGGTGATGATGTTGACTTTGTGTGGAGTAGTGGTGGTGATGTTGATGGTGATGATGTTGACTTTGTGTGGAGTGGTGATGGTGATGTTGACTTTGTGTGGAGTGGTGGTGATGATGTTGATGGTGATGATGTTGACTTTGTGTGGAGTGGTGGTGATGTTGATGGTGATGATGTTGACTTTGTGTGGAGTGGTGGTGGTGATGTTGACTTTGTGTGGAGTGGTGGTGGTGATGTTAACTTTGTGTAGAGTTGGAGTGATGGTGGTGATGTTGATGGTGATGATGTTCACTTTGTGTGGAGTGGTGGTGGTGATGTTTATGGTGATGATGTTGACTTTGTGTGGAGTGGTGGTGATGTTGATGGTGATGATGTTGACTTTGTGTGGAGTGGTGATGTTGATTGTGATGATGTTGACTTTGTGTAGAGTTGAAGTGGTGGTGGTGATGTTGATGGTGATGATGTTGACTTTGTGTAGAGTGGTGGTGGTGATGTTGATGGTGATGATGTTGACTTTGTGTGGAGTGGTGATGTTGATGGTGATGATGTTGACTTTGTGTGGAGTGGTGGTGGTGGTGATGTTGATGGTGATGATGTTGACTTTGTGTGGAGTGGTGGTGGTGATGTTGATAATGTTGACTTTGTGTGGAGTGGTGGTGGTGATGTTGATAATGTTGACTTTGTGTGGAGTGGTGGTGGTGGTGATGTTGATGATGTTGACTTTTTGTAGAGTGGTGGTGGTGATGGTGATGATGTTGACTTTGTGTAGAGTTGAGGTGGTGGTGGTGATGTTGATGATGTTGACTTTTTGTAGAGTGGTGGTGGTGATGGTGATGATGTTGACTTTGTGTAGAGTTGGAGGGGTGGTGGACATGTTGATGGTGATGATGTTGACTTTGTGTGGAGTGGTGGTGGTGATGTTGATGGTAATGATGTTAACTTTGTGTTGAGTGGTGGTGGTGATGTTGATGGTGATGATGTTAACTTTGTGTGGAGTGGTGGTGGTGATGTTGATGGTGATGATGTTGACTTCGTGTAGAGTTGGAGTGGTGGTGATGTTGATGGTGATGATGTTGACTTTGTGTGGAGTGGTGATGTTGATGGTGATGATGTTGACTTTGTGTAGAGTTGAAGTGGTGGTGGCGATGTTGATGGTGATGATGTTGACTTTGTGTAGAGTGGTGGTGGTGATGTTGATGGTGATGATGTTGACTTTGTGTGGAGTGGTGATGTTGATGGTGATGATGTTGACTTTGTGTGGAGTGGTGGTGGTGATGTTGATGGTGATGATGTTGACTTTGTGTGGAGTGGTGATGTTGATGGTGATGATGTTGACTTTGTGTGGAGTGGTGGTTTTGGTGATGTTGATGGTGATGATGTTGACTTTGTGTGGAGTGGTGGTGGTGATGTTGATAATGTTGAATTTGTGTGGAGTGGTGGTGGTGATGTTGATAATGTTGACTTTGTGTGGAGTGGTGGTGGTGATGTTGATGGTGATGATTTGACTTTGTGTGGAGTGGTGATGTTGATGGTGATGATGTTGACTTTGTGTAGAGTTGAGGTGGTGGTGGTGATGTTGATGATGTTGACTTTTTGTAGAGTGGTGGTGGTGATGTTGATGGTGATGATGTTGACTTTGTGTAGAGTTGGAGGGGTGGTGGACATGTTGATGGTGATGATGTTGACTTTGTGTGGAGTGGTGGTGGTGATGTTTATGGTGGTGATGTTGACTTTGTGTGGAGTAGTGGTGGTGATGTTGATGGTGATGATGTTGACTTTGTGTGGAGTGGTGGTTGTGATGTTGATGGTGATGATGTTGACTTTGTGTGGAGTAGTGGTGGTGATGTTGATGGTGATGATGTTGACTTTGTGTGGAGTGGTGATGGTGATGTTGACTTTGTGTGGAGTGGTGGTGATGATGTTGATGGTGATGATGTTGACTTTGTGTGGAGTGGTGGTGATGTTGATGGTGATGATGTTAACTTTGTGTGGAGTGGTGGTGGTGATGTTGACTTTGTGTGGAGTGGTGGTGGTGATGTTAACTTTGTGTAGAGTTGGAGTGATGGTGGTGATGTTGATGGTGATGATGTTCACTTTGTGTGGAGTGGTGGTGGTGATGTTTATGGTGATGATGTTGACTTTGTGTGGAGTGGTGGTGATGTTGATGGTGATGATGTTGACTTTGTGTGGAGTGGTGATGTTGATTGTGATGATGTTGACTTTGTGTAGAGTTGAAGTGGTGGTGGTGATGTTGATGGTGATGATGTTGACTTTGTGTAGAGTGGTGGTGGTGATGTTGATGGTGATGATGTTGACTTTGTGTGGAGTGGTGATGTTGATGGTGATGATGTTGACTTTGTGTGGAGTGGTGGTGGTGGTGATGTTGATGGTGATGATGTTGACTTTGTGTGGAGTGGTGGTGGTGATGTTGATAATGTTGACTTTGTGTGGAGTGGTGGTGGTGATGTTGATAATGTTGACTTTGTGTGGAGTGGTGGTGGTGGTGATGTTGATGGTGATGATGTTGACTTTGTGTGGAGTGGTGATGTTGATGGTGATGATGTTGACTTTGTGTAGAGTTGAGGTGGTGGTGGTGATGTTGATGATGTTGACTTTGTGTGGAGTGGTGATGTTGATGGTGATGATGTTGACTTTGTGTGGAGTGGTGGTGGTGGTGATGTTGATGGTGATGATGTTGACTTTGTGTGGAGTGGTGGTGGTGATGGTGATGATGTTGACTTTGTGTAGAGTTGGAGGGGTGGTGGACATGTTGATGGTGATGATGTTGACTTTGTGTGGAGTGGTGGTGGTGATGTTGATGGTAATGATGTTAACTTTGTGTTGAGTGGTGGTGGTGATGTTGATGGTGATGATGTTAACTTTGTGTGGAGTGGTGGTGGTGATGTTGATGGTGATGATGTTGACTTCGTGTAGAGTTGGAGTGGTGGTGATGTTGATGGTGATGATGTTGACTTTGTGTGGAGTGGTGGTGGTGATGTTGATGGTGGTGATGTAGACTTTGTGTGGAGTAGTGGTGGTGATGTTGATGGTGATGATGTTGACTTTGTGTGGAGTGGTGGTGGTGATGTTGATGGTGATGATGTTGACTTTGTGTGGAGTGGTGGTGGTGATGTTGATGGTGGTGATGTTGACTTTGTGTGGAGTAGTGGTGGTGATGTTGATGGTGATGATGTTGACTTTGTGTGGAGTGGTGATGGTGATGTTGACTTTGTGTGGAGTGGTGGTGGTGATGTTGATGGTGATGATGTTGACTTTGTGTGGAGTGGTGGTGGTGATGTTGATGGTGGTGATGTTGACTTTGTGTGGAGTAGTGGTGGTGATGTTGATCGTGATGATATTGACTTTGTGTGGAGTGGTGGTGGTGATGTTGATGGTGATGATGTTGACTTTGTGTGGAGTAGTGGTGGTGATGTTGATGGTGATGATGTTGACTTTGTGTGGAGTGGTGGTGGTGATGTTGACTTTGTGTGGAGTGGTGGTGGTGATGTTAACTTTGTGTAGAGTTGGAGTGGTGGTGGTGATGTTGATGGTGATGATGTTGACTTCGTGTAGAGTTGGAGTGGTGGTGATGTTGATGGTGATGATGTTGACTTTGTGTGGAGTGGTGGTGGTGATGTTGATGGTGGTGATGTAGACTTTGTGTGGAGTAGTGGTGGTGATGTTGATGGTGATGATGTTGACTTTGTGTGGAGTGGTGGTGGTGATGTTGATGGTGATGATGTTGACTTTGTGTGGAGTGGTGGTGGTGATGTTGATGGTGGTGATGTTGACTTTGTGTGGAGTAGTGGTGGTGATGTTGATGGTGATGATGTTGACTTTGTGTGGAGTGGTGATGGTGATGTTGACTTTGTGTGGAGTGGTGGTGGTGATGTTGATGGTGATGATGTTGACTTTGTGTGGAGTGGTGGTGGTGATGTTGATGGTGGTGATGTTGACTTTGTGTGGAGTAGTGGTGGTGATGTTGATCGTGATGATATTGACTTTGTGTGGAGTGGTGGTGGTGATGTTGATGGTGATGATGTTGACTTTGTGTGGAGTAGTGGTGGTGATGTTGATGGTGATGATGTTGACTTTGTGTGGAGTGGTGATGGTGATGTTGACTTTGTGTGGAGTGGTGGTGATGATGTTGATGGTGATGATGTTGACTTTGTGTGGAGTGGTGGTGATGTTGATGGTGATGATGTTGACTTTGTGTGGAGTGGTGGTGGTGATGTTGACTTTGTGTGGAGTGGTGGTGGTGATGTTAACTTTGTGTAGAGTTGGAGTGGTGGTGGTGATGTTGATGGTGATGATGTTCACTTTGTGTGGAGTGGTGGTGGTGATGTTTATGGTGATGATGTTGACTTTGTGTGGAGTGGTGGTGATGGTGATGTTGATGGTGATGATGTTGACTTTGTGTGGAGTGGTGATGTTGATGGTGATGATGTTGACTTTGTGTAGAGTTGAAGTGGTGGTGGTGATGTTGATGGTGATGATGTTGACTTTGTGTAGAGTGGTGGTGGTGATGTTGATGGTGATGATGTTGACTTTGTGTGGAGTGGTGGTGGTGGTGATGTTGATGGTGATGATGTTGACTTTGTGTGGAGTGGTGGTGGTGGTGATGTTGATAATGTTGACTTTGTGTGGAGTGGTGGTGGTGATGTTGATAATGTTGACTTTGTGTAGAGTAGTGGTGGTGATGTTGATGGTGATGATGTTGACTTTGTGTGGAGTGTTGATGTTGATGGTCATGATGTTGACTTTGTGTAGAGTTGAGGTGGTGGTCGTGATGTTGATGATGTTGACTTTGTGTAGAGTGGTGGTGGTGATGTTGATGGTGATGATGTTGACTTTGTGTAGAGTTGGAGGGGTGGTGGACATGTTGATGGTGATGATGTTGACTTTGTGTGGAGTGGTGATGGTGATGTTGATGGTGATGATGTTGACTTCGTGTAGAGTTGGAGTGGTGGTGATGTTGATGGTGATGATTTTGACTTTGTGTAGAGTTGGAGGGCTGGTGGTGATGTTGATGGTGATGATGTTGACTTTGTGTGGAGTGGTGGTGGTGATGTTGATGGTGATGATGTTGACTTTGTGTGGAGTAGTGGTGGTGATGTTGATGGTGATGATGTTGACTTTGTGTGGAGTGGTGATGGTGATGTTGACTTTGTGTGGAGTGGTGGTGGTGATGTTGATGGTGATTATGTTGACTTTGTGTGGAGTGGTGGTGGTGATGTTGATGATGTTGACTTTGTGTGAAGTAGTGGTGGTGATGTTGATGGTGATGATGTTGACTTTGTGTGGAGTGGTGGTGATGTTGATGGTGATGATGTTGACTTTGTGTGGAGTGGTGGTGGTAATGTTGACGCTGATGATGTTGATTTTGTGTGGAGTGGTGATGGTGATGTTGACTTTGTGTGGAGTGGTGGTGGTGATGTTGATGGTGATGATGTTGACTTTGTGTGGAGTGGTGGTGGTGATGTTGATGGTGGTGATGTTGACTTTGTGTGGAGTAGTGGTGGTGATGTTGATGGTGATGATGTTGACTTTGTGTGGAGTGGTGGTTGTGATGTTGATGGTGATGATGTTGACTTTGTGTGGAGTAGTGGTGGTGATGTTGATGGTGATGATGTTGACTTTGTGTGGAGTGGTGATGGTGATGTTGACTTTGTGTGGAGTGGTGGTGATGATGTTGATGGTGATGATGTTGACTTTGTGTGGAGTGGTGGTGATGTTGATGGTGATGATGTTGACTTTGTGTGGAGTGGTGGTGGTGATGTTGACTTTGTGTGGAGTGGTGGTGGTGATGTTAACTTTGTGTAGAGTTGGAGTGGTGGTGGTGATGTTGATGGTGATGATGTTCACTTTGTGTGGAGTGGTGGTGGTGATGTTTATGGTGATGATGTTGACTTTGTGTGGAGTGGTGGTGATGTTGATGGTGATGATGTTGACTTTGTGTGGAGTGGTGATGTTGATGGTGATGATGTTGACTTTGTGTAGAGTTGAAGTGGTGGTGGTGATGTTGATGGTGATGATGTTGACTTTGTGTAGAGTGGTGGTGGTGATGTTGATGGTGATGATGTTGACTTTGTGTGGAGTGGTGATGTTGATGGTGATGATGTTGACTTTGTGTGGAGTGGTGGTGGTGGTGATGTTGATGGTGATGATGTTGACTTTGTGTGGAGTGGTGGTGGTGATGTTGATAATGTTGACTTTGTGTGGAGTGGTGGTGGTGATGTTGATAATGTTGACTTTGTGTGGAGTGGTGGTGGTGATGTTGATGGTGATGATGTTGACTTTGTGTGGAGTGGTGATGTTGATGGTGATGATGTTGACTTTGTGTAGAGTTGAGGTGGTGGTGGTGATGTTGATGATGTTGACTTTTTGTAGAGTGGTGGTGGTGATGTTGATGGTGATGATGTTGACTTTGTGTAGAGTTGGAGGGGTGGTGGACATGTTGATGGTGATGATGTTGACTTTGTGTGGAGTGGTGGTGGTGATGTTGATGGTAATGATGTTAACTTTGTGTTGAGTGGTGGTGGTGATGTTGATGGTGATGATGTTAACTTTGTGTGGAGTGGTGGTGGTGATGTTGATGGTGATGATGTTGACTTCGTGTAGAGTTGGAGTGGTGGTGATGTTGATGGTGATGATGTTGACTTTGTGTGGAGTGGTGATGTTGATGATGGTGATGTAGACTTTGTGTGGAGTAGTGGTGGTGATGTTGATGGTGATGATGTTGACTTTGTGTGGAGTGGTGGTGGTGATGTTGATGGTGATGATGTTGACTTTGTGTGGAGTAGTGGTGGTGATGTTGATGGTGATGATGTTGACTTTGTGTGGAGTGGTGGTGGTGATGTTGATGGTGGTGATGTTGACTTTGTGTGGAGTAGTGGTGGTGATGTTGATGGTGATGATGTTGACTTTGTGTGGAGTGGTGATGGTGATGTTGACTTTGTGTGGAGTGGTGGTGGTGATGTTGATGGTGATGATGTTGACTTTGTGTGGAGTGGTGGTGGTGATGTTGATGGTGGTGATGTTGACTTTGTGTGGAGTAGTGGTGGTGATGTTGATGGTGATGATGTTGACTTTGTGTGGAGTGGTGGTGGTGATGTTGATGGTGATGATGTTGACTTTGTGTGGAGTAGTGGTGGTGATGTTGATGGTGATGATGTTGACTTTGTGTGGAGTGGTGATGGTGATGTTGACTTTGTGTGGAGTGGTGGTGATGATGTTGATGGTGATGATGTTGACTTTGTGTGGAGTGGTGGTGATGTTGATGGTGATGATGTTGACTTTGTGTGGAGTGGTGGTGGTGATGTTGACTTTGTGTGGAGTGGTGGTGGTGATGTTAACTTTGTGTAGAGTTGGAGTGGTGGTGGTGATGTTGATGGTGATGATGTTCACTTTGTGTGGAGTGGTGGTGGTGATGTTTATGGTGACGATGTTGACTTTGTGTGGAGTAGTGGTGGTGGTGATGTTGATGGTGATGATGTTGACTTTGTGTGGAGTGGTGATGTTGATGGTGATGATGTTGACTTTGTGTAGAGTTGAAGTGGTGGTGGTGATGTTGATGGTGATGATGTTGACTTTGTGTAGAGTGGTGGTGGTGATGTTGATGGTGATGATGTTGACTTTGTGTGGAGTGGTGGTGGTGGTGATGTTGATGATGTTGACTTTGTGTGGAGTGGTGGTGGTGGTGATGTTGATAATGTTGACTTTGTGTGGAGTGGTGGTGGTGATGTTGATAATGTTGACTTTGTGTAGAGTAGTGGTGGTGATGTTGATGGTGATGATGTTGACTTTGTGTGGAGTGGTGATGTTGATGGTCATGATGTTGACTTCGTGTAGAGTTGGAGTGGTGGTGATGTTGATGGTGATGATGTTGACTTTGTGTGGAGTGGTGGTGGTGATGTTGATGGTGGTGATGTTGACTTTGTGTAGAGTTGGAGGGGTGGTGGACATGTTGATGGTGATGATGTTGACTTTGTGTGGAGTGGTGGTGGTGATGTTGATGGTGATGATGTTGACTTCGTGTAGAGTTGGAGTGGTGGTGATGTTGATGGTGATGATTTTGACTTTGTGTAGAGTTGGAGGGGTGGTGGTGATGTTGATGGTGATGATGTTGACTTTGTGTGGAGTGGTGGTGGTGATGTTGATGGTGATGATGTTGACTTTGTGTGGAGTAGTGGTGGTGATGTTGATGGTGATGATGTTGACTTTGTGTGGAGTGGTGATGGTGATGTTGACTTTGTGTGGAGTGGTGGTGGTGATGTTGATGGTGATTATGTTGACTTTGTGTGGAGTGGTGGTGGTGATGTTGATGATGTTGACTTTGTGTGAAGTAGTGGTGGTGATGTTGATGGTGATGATGTTGACTTTGTGTGGAGTGGTGGTGATGTTGATGGTGATGATGTTGACTTTGTGTGGAGTGGTGGTGGTGATGTTGACGCTGATGATGTTGATTTTGTGTTGGAGTGGTGGTAGTGCTGGTGGTGATGTTGATGGTGATGATGTTGACTTTGTGTTGAGTGGTAATGGCGATGTTGGTGGTGATGATGTTGACTTTGTGTTGAGTTGGAGTGGTGGTGATGATGTTGATGGTGATGATGTTGACTTTGTGTGGAGTGGTGGTGGTGATGTTAATGGTGATGATGTTAACTTTGTGTTGAGTGGTGGTGGTGATGTTGGTGGTGATGATGTTGACTTTGTGTTGAGTTGGAGTGTTGGTAGTGTTTTTAGTTTTCAGTTTCATTTATTAGGTATAACCCTGTGAGTCATGCGGCTCTTCACTCGGGTGCAACCGCAAAAAACAAAAACATGAACAAGAAACACGTTAAAGTGACTACACGCAACAGAAACATACAGGAAAAAACAGCAAAGTCTTCCAGAAAATCACCGTATTTCAAACGTTGTGTGCAAAAATCCCAGTGGGATGCAAGTCAAACAATAACAACCATAATAAGACAATGCAGATGAAAGTTATCAGGCTAACTCTGCACTACAACAAACATACATGGCTAAACCAAAACGTTTTCAAAATCACCAAAATAAAGCTGTAAAAGCAATGCAACAGTGATCATAGGAACTAATAAAGTATTAAAACTTTCGTGACTGCATAAAATTACTCATTGTTTTTTTCGGTAAAGTCACGTATGTAGAAATACAATAAAATTATATTAAAACAAAAAACAATCACTACGTTTCGATCACAACGCAAGCGATCTTCATCAGGTGTCAAGAACAAATCACGGAGGTAAATACAACAAATAGATGAGAGACGAGAATTCAACAAACCTGAAAAAAACATTATGTGAAGCACATCCAGTCAGGCCAACAACACAGTTAGACACTTCCTGCCTCCCTGTCCGTCTTTCCTCCCTCCTTACCTCTTGGTGGACTTGTATATGTATTTCTACTGACCGTGTACCTCGTATTTTTCATTCTATCTACGCTGGTATGTGCAATCCAAAGGTTGAACACGAAATTTAACACTCTTTTGAAATTCGTGGTCTGCCAGGAAGTGTCTAACTGTGGTGTTGGCCTGAGTGGATGTGCTTCACATAATGTTTTTTCAGGTTTGTTGAATTCTCGTCTCTCATCTTTTGTTGTATTTACCTCCGTGATTTGTTCTTGACACCTGATGAAGATCGCTTGCGTTGTGATCGAAACGTCGTGATTGGTTCTTGTTTTAATATAATTTTATTGTATTTCTACATACGTGACTTTACCGAAAAAAACAATGAGTAATCATAGGAACTGTCATTCAAATTTAACAATAAACGATATATACATAACATGTACGACCAAACTTTGCAGCCATAGCTGGCTGCAAGAGTCACTCCATAACAGCAGGAGTATCAGTAGCAGCATCACATTTTTTCAATAAACCTTTGAAGATCAGCACACTCTAGTCAAAACTCAAGATTATACTTTGCAGCGGTCATCCGGAACGATACATTTGAATTCCGGCAATTTTGAATAGCAGTGGCAGATAGGGGTGTACAACTACTCTATATAAGTTTTGAGTGAAGATCTCATAGGTAGTGATCCAAGTTGCAGTTTATTAGCGATATCATTCCAGACCCGGGGGCATCAATAGTAAAGGCCCTTCCTCCAGTATTTGTACGGCAATAAGGAATGTGAAGCTGGTAAATGAGCCAAGACCTGAGGTCAAATTTGTTCTTAGAAACAGTGAGGAGATCCAGCTGGTAGTCTGTTTATTTTTTTGTAAGTACATCGTGAATAAATAAGATCTGGTGCACAAGCCGTCGATCATTAAGAGATGTTAAGTTTGACCCAATGTAGAGATCGCAGTGGTGAGTCCTATAGGGGTAGTTCAATGCAAATCTCAAGGCCGAGTAATAAATTGATTCAAGCTTCTTCAGTACAGTACTTGGGGCTGATTTGTACACGATGTCACAGTAATCAAGTAGAGGCAGTATGGTAGCTTTTATCATTTCCAAACGGAACATTGGGGAGAAGCAGTGCTTGTGTCGATACAGAAAACCTATTTTAAATGTTATCTTTTTACCAATATAATCAATGTAATCTTGAAAATTCAGTTTGTAATCAAAGATGACCCTAAGATACTTATAGATCATGACTTGCTCTATTTGATGATTATTTAAGAAATATAATTGGGAAAAATATCTTCCTGCAATTTAGTCCTGGTGAGAAGCATAGCACCTTGGTTTTGGAGGTATTCAGGACTAGTTTAAGAGCAACTAGCTGATGTTGTAGTTTGTTCAAATCACCCTGGAGATTAGCAATCACGTCATCCAGAGAGCGGCCAGCAGTAATCAGTATCGTGACATCTGCAAACAGATTTACCCTGAAATAATCCAGGTCAGTGCCCAAGTCATTGATATAAAGAGAGAACAAGAGGGGGCCAAGGATGGAACCCTGTGGAAACCCTTTTGTTATCTTAACACTGTTTGACCTCCAACCATCTACGAATACAGTTTGGGTGCGAGAAGAGAGGTAATTTTGTAACCATTCTACTGCGTGTTTGGAGAAACGGAGGCAACTTAGTTTACTAAGCAGGGTGTTGTGGTCGACTGTATCAAAAGCTTTGGACAGGTCAAGAAAAAGACAGGCACAGTACTGCTTATTATCAAGGCTACTGTAAATGTGATTAAGAGAGTTTAATGCAGCAGGTGTGGTGCTGTATTTTTTCGGAACCCAGATTGGTTTCGATGTAATAGTTTGTTGTCGGACAGGAAACTGCTTATTTGGTATTTCAAACATTTTTCAAGAATTTTCATCAATGGGGACAAAATTGAGATAGGTCCGTAGTTATTTGGATAATCTTTAGGGCCCCCTTTGTGAAGTGGACGAATATAGGAATATTACCATTCTAGAGGTACTGATGCTTCTTTGATGGACAGATTGAAAATATGAGCTATAGGTTTGTAGATTAGGTGACCAACAGTTAGCAGAGCAAAGACGGGAATACTATCCGCTCCAGTAGAGGACCCTTTGAGGTAGGACAGTTGTTTCAGAACATTACTTTCGTGGATAGGCTGGAAACTAAATTCGTTTAATGTTTGGACAGGAGTTTAGGAAATTGCATGAGCCGGGGTGACTCCCAGTACATTATCAAAAAGATTACCAGCTTCAGAAAAATGAAGGTTAAAATTGTCGACAATTTTTGGGGGCTCTGAAAAATATTCCCCATTTCGGTTAAGCACAACAGGCAGAGTATCTGTGTTAGATGCCTTGTCGATACATTTGATTGTTTTCCAGAAGAGCCTGGCATTGCCATGTGATTCCAGGAGAGTGGAGGAAAAGTAGGCATTTTTTGCATGCCTGATTTTTTTGACGCATCTATTCCTGAAAATCCTGTATTCTAGCCAGTCATTGACCAAATTACTTTTCTGAGCACATGCCCAAGCCTTGTCCCTAGTTTTCATGAGCTTTGTAATCAAAGGATCAAACCATGGTGGGCGGTTGCCTTTAATTTTAAATCTAACCAACGGAGCATGTTTGTTAAGAATTTGGATAAACGTGTAACTGAAGGTCTCCCAAGCCGTAGTCAGGTTTGGGGCTATCACAGACCTTGTCAATATCCGAGTGAAGCACATCATTAGTAAATGCCTGAGTGCTGAAGTGTCTCACAGAGTGCTTATCAACCAATTTAGCGGGGGGCTTTGGGTCTGGCTGATGATCTCACCCGGGTCCGAGTGGGCCAGTGGTCGGGGCTTGTAGCCGGAGGACCTAAGAGCTCTAGCCCGGTGTTAATACGCGCGAGTCCAGAGGCTGTTACCTCCCCAGGTGATAAGTAAAACGGGCTGTTGCCTTAGTGAAGGCTGGGAATGTTGCTGTTGGTTTGGCCATGTTTTTTATTTATTGTAGTACGGAGTTAGACTGATGGCCTTAAACTAAGTTTTCTTGTTGTTGTTGTTTGATTTGCATCCCACTGGGATTTTTGCACACAGCGTTGGTGTACAGTGCAAATTCAGGAATATTTTGATGTTTTTATTCCATGAATTTTCTGTTTTGCACATGCACGCAAAGCCACTTTAAGATGTTTTCTTGTTCATGTTTTAGTTTTTTTGTTTGGTGAGGTTGCACCCGATTCAAGAGCCGAATGGCTCACAGGGCTATACCAAATAAATGAAACTAAATGAAACTATGTTAAGCGTTTATTGAATAAACACGTGGCGTCTACAAGTCGTCTCCGATAACTCACTACAAATGTAGAGGAGTAGAATGGGGAAGTGGCGTCACGTGTGCTGTCCAGGGCGATGACGTGGGGTCACGTGTGCCGTCCAGGGCGATGACGTGCGTCACTTGTGCCGTCCAGGGCGATGACGTGACGTCACGCGCTCGGGGCAGCAGAGTGACGTCACGGCTCCTCAAAGATAAAAGGGGGGGGCCGTGACGTCAGCGGGGTCGTAGCTGGAGAGTGGGGTCGGAGAAGGTGTGGAACGGGGAGCCAGGGGCTAGAGGGTAGGGATAGGAGAGGGCACAGTGCCAGGGCTGGACGTGGCTGGGCTCCTCGGTCGGCCGTGTTGGCTGATCCCACAGCCGGCGCAGAGGAGACAGCACAGGGCAGCCGGCTGTGTCGGGACCTAGCCCGGGGACCCCCCTAACCCCTGGGAAGCTGTTCACCCCCTGTGTATTAAATATTGTTAGCTCTTTCGGTGAAGTTACGTTGAAGGGAAACAATAAAATATATATAAAACAATAAAAATTCTCACGACGTTTCGACCATGACACAAAGGGTCATCATCAGGTGACCGTTTGTGTTATGGTCGAAACGTCGTGAGAATTTTTTATTGTTTTATATATATTTTATTATTTTATTGTTTCCCTTCAACGTAACTTTACCAAAAGAGCTAAGAATATGAATTACTGCAGTCACGAAAGCTTTAAACCCCTGTGTATTGTTAAAGATTTGTAATAAACCCTTGGCGGAGGCCCTTAACTTACCTTAGCCTCCAAGTGAGTCGTCGGGAACTCCTTTACACATACAAACAAAACGGTTATCAACAAGAGTCCAGGGGCGGAGCCAGGGGGGTGACAGGAGGGGTGACATTCTGCGTGTAAGTGTACGACACTCGGTCTGGCGGACTCCGTTGCAACTGCATTGTCAGAGCGTGTGTCCGCCAACCGATGGCGTCTAAGTTCAACAGCCTGACTCTCTCTAAATCATTCTTGAAATTAACATTTGTTGCATGTCACCCCGGGCTGAAAATCCTGGCTCCGCCCCTGGTCATACACACTTCATACATACACACTTCATCCATACACACGTCATACACGCGTCATGCACACACGTCATACACACGTCATACACGCGTCATACACACACGTCATACACGCGTCATACACACGTCATACACACACGTCACACACAGGGGCGGAGCCAGGGGGGGGTGACAGGAGGGGGTGACATTCTGCGTGTAAGTGTACGACGCTCGGTCTGGCGGACTCCGTTGCAACAGCGTTGTCAAGAGCGTGTGTCCGCCAACCGATGGCGTCTAAGTTCAACAGCCTGACTCTCTCTAAATCATTCTTGAAATTAACATTTGTTGAATGTCACCCCGGGCTGAAAATCCTGGCTCCGCCCCTGAACATGACGAACGTTGAATTAATCAGCGGTATGGTTTCATTGCTGTCTAAAGGTCTCAACGTTGCCGTTGCCCCATATGAAATCTGTGTCGATGAGATCGTTGTTGATGTGGAATCAGCAGTTAGACATTTCCCACATACACTGAGATGACTGTGCATGAGGTTGCCAAAATGATTAAGAACAGTAAATTTCCAAAAAAATATATGTTATTTTCAGTGACGCAAAGCCTTAAGAGAATCGAGAGCAAATAAAGATATCCAAATTCTTGCCGCTGATAAGGGCCAATGGACTGTTGTGATGTCCCGTGAGGACTATGATAATAAATTCAAACATTTACTCGATTAAAATTAAACGAGACCCAACCAACACCTTGGTAGGTTTAAACAACGGTAATTATTGCCAAAAAATCGACTCCTAAGGAAGAGCAATACCTGATCAAACCAAGGGCGTCAAAACGCCCGAGACTTTATGGGCTGCCAAAGATTCACAAACCTGATGTCCCATTAAGACCCATAGTTAGTCAAATAGACTCTGCCACATACAAATTAACATGAGTAGTGGTACCCCAAACTTTCGCAGCTCTTAAAAATTCCCTTTTCACACCATCAATAGGTAAACTCCCCCTCCCCCCCGCCCCCCCCCGCGCCAACCGGCATGTTCACCCGCATGTACACCACCTCTACACCGTTCATCATGCTAAGTCTGCCAATCAAATGCTAATGTTTATGCTAATTCCTTTGTCAAGGCACCTTGTTTCCTCGCACACAGCTTAAAGGTCGCGGTCTGAGCTTGGCTCTGTTTCACTTCAGCGCTCTCCTCGAGACAGCCTGGTCCCTTCACCTGATGAAGGCCGCTTGTGTTGTGGCCGAAACGTCGTGATTTTTGTTGTTTTATTTTTTACCTACGTGACTTTACCGAATATAACCAAAGAGTAACACGAGGCAATGAAACAAATACAACCGTACATTGGTAGGACCTCTTCATTCATTAAAAGCTCTGAACATCTCGTAAATGTAGTTATAGATATAACGCTTATCCCGAATGATATTCTCGTAAGTTTTGATGTGACTTCTCTGTTCACGAGGGTTCTGGTCAAGGGTCTATTAAAATACTCGACACTCTGGTGACGAACGCAGGTTCAGCCAAAGATATCCCACGATTAGCTGAACACTGTCTAAAGAACACCTACTTATTGTGGCAAGGTGCCTTCTATAAACAAAAGGAAGGAGCAGCAATGGGCTCTTCTTTGTCTCCTGTGATAGCGAATTTGTACTCGGAAGATTCTGAAACAAAAGCAGTATTTTCAAGCGCACTAAAACCCTCTTCTTGGTTTGGATACGTGGATGACAACATTGGTGGGTCTGGCCACATGGCAAAGATACACTTAACTAATGTCTAAATCATCTCAACTCGCAAAACCCATCCATCCAGTTCACCATGGAAGTGGAAGCTGACAGAACAACTCACATTTCTGGATATTCTGCTCAGACGTGGTCGAAACGATAAAATAACACACGGCATTTACCAAGAGAAAATGCACACTGACGCCTATCTTAAATGCAGTCACACCATCATCGCTTACAGAAATATGCTTTCATCAAGACACTCATACATCGGGCTAAGGAAGTGTCAGATGGTGATGGTCTGAGAAGTGAAATTAAACGTATATGAAGCGCTGTAATTGAATGGTTACAATGATGCACAAATCAACAGGGCATTGAATTCCGAAACCAAATAAAAATAACACGAGCATTGAAACTGACCAAGTGATTAAAACTAAAAAAATAATACCCTATATTGTGGGAGTAACTGATCAACTAGCCAGATGTTTGGAAAAACAAAACATCCGAGTCAGATTTGGCACGGTACATAAAATACAAAAAATGATATCTGGTACGAAAGATGTATTACCGAAGTTATCGACAGAAGGTGTGTACCGGATTACTTACACTTGTGGCAAATGCTATGTAGGGAAAACAAGACGAATGATCAGCACGAGACTAAAATTAACACGCGTGCCAACAAGGACACTCAATTGCTTTTGATAATATTAAAGTTCCGCGCAAAACTAGTTACTACTGGCGACGACTAATTTGAGAATCTATCGAAATTGAGATAAATACAATTTTCTTTTAACCTGACCATCAAATAACACATTGTTTAAATGCATGCCTATACAGGTCACCAAACTTCAATCGGGATTACCGTCGGTACTGCTATTTTAGTACACACAACCAACGGGGAGTACAATAACAAATGGGCTTGCATAACGGGCATGCATAATGTATCATAATTGATTACCATATAAATAACCCTAGCGGCAAAAGATGCCCATTGTCATTCATATGCATTCATTAACACTCCCCCCTCCCCACTCAATTTCACGCAAGAAGCGCACACAAGTGACGTCGTTACATCTACCCCTCTATTTAAGGAGCGAAACAGGGGGATTTCCCCACGATTCTGGCTGCTGCCTGATGAAGCTAGTTGTAATTACCGGTGAAACGTCGTAC
This sequence comes from Petromyzon marinus, assembly GCF_048934315.1. Lineage (NCBI taxonomy): Eukaryota > Metazoa > Chordata > Hyperoartia > Petromyzontiformes > Petromyzontidae > Petromyzon > Petromyzon marinus. The sequence goes on from NW_027423124.1 coordinate 213,989, forward strand.
TCAGATTCCAAATGTTGTGGCTTTGCTCTAGTAACGGTTTTTGGCACGTTCTGTTCACGTGACAAACCGCTTACTAATTGGCTGTGTCGGGTGGTGGCAGGTTTAGCGACACCTTTAAATATTACGCAATCAAACCCATAACAGTACCTGGATTATGGATGTTGATGATGTTGTTGATGGTGTTGTTGTTGATGATGTTGATGGTGTTGTTGATGATGTTGATGGTGTTGATGGTGTTGTTGATGTTGATGGTGTTGTTGATGATGTTGATGGTGTTGTCGTTGATGATGTTGATGGTATTGATGGTGTTGTTGTTGTTCATGATGTTGATGGTGTTGTTGTTGATGATGTTCATGGTATTGATGGTGTTGTTGTTGATTTTGATGGTGTTGATGTTGTTGTTGTTGATGATGTTGATGGTATTGATGGTGTTGTTGATGTTGATGGTGTTGTTGTTGATGATGTTGATGGCATTGATGGTGTTGTTGTTGTTGTTGATGATGTTGATAATGTTGTTGTTGATGATGTTGATGGTATTGATGGTGTTGTTGTTGATGTTGATGATGTTGTTGTTGATGATGTTGATGGTGTTGTTGATGATGTTAATGGTGTTGATGGTGTTGTTGTTGATGATGTTGATGGTGTTGATGGTGTTGTTGTTGTTGTTGATCACGATGAAGATGTTACGGAAATAACACAGGAGTTGTGTAAAGATGTTCAAACGCCAAAATAAACCTTTTGCAAGGCATGAAGTTACCGTGTTAACCACACACACGGTACTCGTGGTGAACATGCAAACAGACATGGCTCTGATAAGATATGACACATTGTCTTTGAATCTGATTTGGCCTAGACCAGACACAACATCCTTCTTTAGGGTCTATTCTCACCAGTGTCAGACCAATTATAAATGCTGTGTCGTTAAACCCGCCACCACCCGACACAGCCCAATCAGTAAGCAGTTTGTGTCACGTTAACAAAACGTGGACTATTAGTTACTTTGTTCAGCACTCACCGGTGCGTGCGTGTGTGTGTTCTGGAGAGTTAACCCACAACATCATTCACGATCCGAGTAACCCTGGTCACTTATCGCCGGTAAGAACAAACGCAACCACGACCAGCAGCAGCAGCATCATTAGGCGGACAGCCACAGAGTTACATAGGAATCCTTCCTCCTATCTGGGTCTTAAGCAGATGGGGGAGGTGGTAATTGTGGTGTCTTCACTTATAGGTCAATCAGGGTGTGCAAAAACCCGAGGGGTGGGGGAGGTGTTGGTTAATGTATGCCACGTAAATGATAATGGCTGACCAATTAACCGGTTGGCTTATTCATAGGGTAAATCAACAACCGTGCTTTGTATTTGTGTGCCAACACCATTGACGATTATCTGAACCGGTCCTGGGCCTCCCCTAGGTCGACTCAGCCTCAAATGAGTACCTGGTGCGGTGTGTAAGCATCGCCACTGGGGAGACAAAGGCGGCCGGGCGTGGTGCTGGCTACCCACCCCCTCGTGTAGCCGCTTCGGCCTTCATAGGTGCTGCTCGCTAGGTCGTGGCGGCGGCGGTGACGGCGGCGGCAGCGGCGGCATCGCGCCAACCGCTCCACCACCGCTCGCTCGCGGTCCGAACGCGCCACTGAACACCCTTGGCTGATCATTAGCTTGGCAGTCGTCACGGGTGAGTGCGTGAAAAGTGTCACCTCTCAGCCGGGGGAAATCCCCAATCCCCGTCCGCACCAGTCCCGCGAGAGAGCTCATTTGCCTACGAATCCATCCCCACACCCCACACCCCCCCCCCCCCTAGAGAATGATCTCGTCGTAGGCACGTGCCAAGGTCGGTGAAACAGCGAATTAAGGGGCTGGGTCCATAAGCGACGTCACGCGATTTTGGATGAATGTTTTTTATCCCCCCCCATCCACCCACCCACCCCTAGTCACGTGGCGTCACAAAAAGTCAGACCCCCACCCCCGCCCTCAAATATGACGTCACAAAGCTCTGCTCCTCCCCCCTCCCCCCCAAAAAATATAATAATATAAAACAGCCTTCAAATCTTGATTTAAAGCTTTCGTGACTAAAGTCACATTGAAGGGAAACAATAAAATAATAAAATATATATAAAACAATAAAAAAACATTCTCACGACGTTTCGACCAAAACACAAACGGTCGTCATCAGGTGTGTCGGTCCGCATTAATTTATTTATTTTTAAACGGTGTATATATTTATTTATAAAAACGTCAGTGCCATGCGCAGCGATTTGACAGCTTGTTTAGAAGGACGAGTCCATCTATGTTCTGAAAAGAGGAGGGGGGAGACGAAAAATTAATGTAAGGGAAACAATAAAATAATACAATATATATAAAACAATAAAAAAAATTCTCACGACGTTTCGACCATAACGCAAACGGTCATCATCAGGTGTGAAAACTAACGGCAAAAAACATTTGAAAGAAGTTTTTCACACCTGATGATGACCGTTTGCGTTATGGTCGAAACGTCGCGAGAATTTTTTAATTGTTTTATATATATTTTATTATTTTATTGTTTCCCTTCAACGTGACTTTACCGAAAGAGCTAAGAATATAAATTACTGCAGTCACGAAAGCTTTAAATCAAAACCTTTATTATAATTTTTTTTAATTCATCACGGATCGATCATTGTTGTATTGCAGGGACGCCGGGCCAGGGAATCAAACTCGATTCCCGCCCGCCCGCCCGCTGAAGACTCAGCCTCAAGTGTGTGGTGAAATATCGCCACTGGGGGGAGACAAAGGCGGTCGGGCGTGGCGCTGGACAACCCACCCCGCTTGCCCCCTACAGCCCGTTGAGGTCACAAGGGGTGGGTCGCACGTTGCCACTGCCCTGCGCGAATCTGCTGCAGGCAGTGATGAGGAGTGAAACGATAAGAGGCCGTCCATGAATGACGTCACGCACCTAGGGGGTGGGGTGGGATGGGGGGAGGGGTCAGACATTTGTGACGATGCGTGACGAGGAGGGGGGCGTGGTTTGAGAAATGTGACGTCACATCGAAATGCGCAAAACTTTAAGTAAATATGGACACGGCACGTTCTACTTATATTCGTGGTTCTTTCGGTAAAGTCACGTTGAAGGGAAACAATAGAATGATAAAATATATATATAAAACAATAATTAAATAGATTTTTTAAGGAAAAAATGTGTTCTCCTACAACATCAGAGTGCAGTGCCACGTTAAATACGCAACTACAATGTGACAATACATTTTTATTTAAAGCTTTCGAGACTGCAGTAATTCATATTCTTAGCTCTTTCGGTAAAGCCGCATTGAAGGGAAACAATAAAATAATAAAAAAAAATATACAAAACAATAAAAATTCTCACGACGTTTCGACCGTTTGTGTTATGGTCGAAACGTCGTAAGAACATCTACTGGACAACACAGTGACGGACCAGCGGATGCGAGCCCATGGCCTTGACACCAGAACCTACCGTGGAGCTGATCTGCCCTCTGACCATCGACTAGTCATCTGTAAGATGCACCTGCCATTCTTCCATTCCGGTGGTGGGTGTACACCCAGGACCCCATTCCAACCTAAAGTGGCCTGGTCTTAGTTATCTGATGAAAGTTGCAAGCGAGAATTTCATCATCGCTTGCGGCTGGGATTGGCATCGTCCCCGACTCCTCTAGATGTCAAGGGTAAATGGGCGAGGTTTAGGACTGTGACTCATGCAGCTGCAATGGTTGCTTTGGGTACGCGGTCCAGACCTCCCCAGAGACCCTGGCTGACAGAGGGGGTGTTCAGGATGGTTGAGAAAAAGCGACAGGCCCACTGTCATCGGCTACAGAATCCCACGTCAGAGAATGAGGAGGCTTACCGCAGCCTTTGCTCGGAGGTTCGGAGAGCCGTGAGGCGCTGCAAGGATGGGTGGTGGTTGCGGGTTGCTGAGGAGATGGAGTCTGCCTCAGTGGCCCGCGATCAGAAATCTCTATTTAACTCCATCAAAAAAGTAACCTGCAGCGCCACACCTATTACCATCATTAGGGGAAAAAACGGTGATTCAATCTCCGACCCGCAGGAACAGGTTTGCTGATTTGCTGAGCATTTCTGTGAGGTCCTGGGGGAGGGAAAATCCCTCAGCCAGGAAAACATCGTGGCACATAGTGAGGATGACCCTGCTGAGGCTGCGGTGCTTCAAATATTGGAAGAAGTCACCCCCTGTGAGTGGCTGGCTGAGGTGCCATCTGTTGAGGAAGTACTGAAGGCGATCCGGAGTCTGAGACCAGGAAAGGCAGCAGGCAGAGATGATCTCCCAAGCGAAATGCTGAGGGAGGGTGGCGTTTGTGCCAGACTGCCCTATATGACATCATAACAACAGTCTGGACCACTGGATGGGTTCTGCAGGATTGGAAGGATGCCCTGGTGGTCCCCCTTTTTAAGAAGGGGGACCATGCAGACTGTAACAACTACAGGGGCATCTCACTCCTCAGTGTGCCGGGGAAGGTCCTGGCAATGATTGTTCAGCATCGCCTTGCCAGGCAGGCTGAGGAGAGGCTTGCAGAGCCCCAATGCGGTTTCAGGAAAGGGCGGTCCTGCACAGATGCCATATTTTCTGTCCGTCTGCTACAGCAGAGGTGTATGGAATTCCAACAAGGCCTACATCTCTGCTTTATTGACCTGGTCAAGGCCTATGATACCATCAGTAGGCCTGGGCTCTGGGTTGTTCTTCGTGCTATTGGAGTACCTGACCCTCTGCTCATGATCATTAAGGACCTTCATGATGGTGAGTGGGCCCGGGTAAAACTACGTGGCCGGGAGTCAGAGCCATTCCCTGTACACCTTGGGGTGCGACAGGGATGTCCTCTAGCTCCCACATTATTTATAATCTATTTTGACCACGTAGTTCGTGAAGCCTTCAATAGATGTACCGGGGGAATCTCCATATGGTATAGATATAATGGGAGGCTGATCGATGCCCGGGTGCAGTCAAGGGATTGCTCCCTATTGCTCAACCACGTTATGTATGCTGATGATTTGGTAATAGCTGCTCATTCAGAGGAGGAGTTGGAGACGCTGCTGCTGAGACTGGAGCGTGCCACTAAGAGGTGGGGCCTTACCATCAGCCCCACCAAAACTAAGCACCTGCCTGGGTATTTTGTACCATCGGACACTCCACCCCCACAACTCCCAATCGGTGATGGGGCAGTTGTGGAGCGAGTGGAGAGTTTCCCATACCTGTCCAGTGTGCTTATGACCGGCTCCAGTTTAACAGCAGAGGTCTCACTCCGAATCAGTCGAGCGGCAATATCTTTTCATCGGTTGCGTGACGCTGCGTGGAAGCTACCTGGTCTGTCGCTCCGCACTAAGCTTCAGGTCTTCTCGGCCACGGTCATTCCCTCCCTTCTCTACGCTTGCGAAACGTGGACCCCCCTAATGGAACATCTTTGCCAGTTAGAAACATTTAGGCTGGCCTGCCTACGATCAATCCTGGGTTTAACCAGACTGGATTGTGTGAGGAGCTCACAAATCCTTGAAAGATCTGGGCAAGGTCCCATCAGTGAGCTCCTCCGGCGGGCAAGGCTGCGATGGCTGGGTCATGTAGCCCGCATGCCCAGCCACCGCATGCCGAAACAGCTTTTATTTGGCCGGATTGAGGGGGCTAAATGGGCGCGGCAGGGGCTAGAAAAGAGATGGAGTTATGTGGTACGGGAGGACGTGGAGCTGAGTGGACTTGCCGATGACTGGTGCCAGTGGTGTCAAGATCGGCCTCTGTGGACGAGGCTCGTGAAGGACGCTACTGGGCAGTTGGAGGTAGTCTCCCTCCAACAACAACGGAGGGTTGAGGAGCGACGCTCACAACAACGAGCGGAGCGCCGGGTGGCTAAAGCACAGCAGGTTGGCACAGTAGGGGGCACAAGTGGTGCATCAGTCAGTCATCTCAGTCGACCCGTGGCACCTGGGTCTGCCCCGTGACCTCCTGCCAGCGGGCGTTCGACACTTCACGTGGCCTCAGGGTGCACATAGCCTGGCACAAGCATCGTGGTGACGTCACCGCCACTTAGTGGTGAATGGCGCTTGTTGTTGTTGTTGTGTGTGAGTGGGTGTGTGAGTGAGTGGTTGTGTGAGTGTGTGGGTGTGTGAGTGAGTGTGTGGGTGTGTGAGTGTGTGGGTGATTGTGAGGGTGGGTGAGTATGTGGGTGTGTGAGTGTGTGGGTGGGTGAGTGCTTGAGAGAGTGGGTGAGTGAGAAAGTGGGTGGGTGAGTGCATGGTTGAGTGAGTGAGTGTGTGAGTGAATGTGTGAGTGTGTGACTGAGTTGGTGTGTGAGTGAGTGGGTGGGTGAGTAAGCACATGAGAGTGAGTGAGTGGGTGAGTGTGTATGTGGGTGAGTAAGTCAGTGTGTAAGTGGATGAGTGAGTCGGTGAGTGGGTGAGTGAGTGCGTGAATGGGTGAGTGTGTGAGTGGGTGAGTAAATGGGTGAGTGAATGAGTAAGTGAGTGGGTGAGTGAGTGGGTTGGTGATTGAGTGGGTGGGTGAGTGAGTGGGTGGGTGAGTGAGAAAGTGGGTGGGTGAGTGTGAGTGAGTGAATGTGTGAGTGTGTGGGTGTGTGAGTGTGTGGGTGTGTGAGTGAGTGTGTGAGTGAGTGTATGCGTGAGTGAGTGGCTGATTGAGTGGGTGTTCTGGGTGAGTGAGCGGGTCGGTGAGTGAGTTATTGGGTGAGTGAGTGTGTGAGTAAGTAAGTGAATGGGTTAGTGGGTGAGTGAGTGTATGAGTGTGTCAGTGGGTAAGTGGGTGAGTGAGTGTGTGAGCAAGTTGGTGAGTGAGTGAGCGAGTCAGTGACTTAAAGCTTTCGTGACTGCAGGAATTCATATTCTTTGGGTCTTTCGGTAAAGTCTCGGAGATAGGTTCAAACAAAATACAAAATAACAAAAGGCTACGACGTTTCGATCGCAACACAATCGGTCGTCAGCAGGAAAAGGAAACCGTTTTCCTACGTGGCCGGGAGTCAGAGCCATTCCCTGTTCACCTTAGGGTGCGACAGGGATGTCCTCTGGCTCCCACATTGTTTAACATCTATTTTGACCACGTAGTTCCTGAAGCCTTCAATAACTGTACCGGGGGAATCTCCATATGGTACAGACATAATGGGAGGCTAATCGATGCCCGGGTGCGGTCAAGGGATGGCTCCCTATTGCTCAACCACGTTATGTATGCTGATGATTTGGTAATAGCTGCTCAGTCAGAGGAGGAGTTGGAGACGCTGCTGCTGAGACCGGAGCGTGCCACTAAGAGGTGGGGCCTTACCATCAGCCCCACCAAAACTAAGCACCTGCCTGGGTATTTTGTACCATCGGACACTCCACCTCCACAACTCCCAATCGGTGATGGAGCAGTTGTGGAGAGAGTGGAGAGTTTCCCATACCTGGGCAGTGTGCTTATGACTGGCTCCAGTTTAACAGCAGAGGTCTCACTCCGAATCAGTCGAGCGGCAATATCTTTTCATCGGTTGCGTAACGCTGTGTGGAAGCTACCTGGTCTGTCGCTCCGCACTAAGCTTCAGGCCTTCTCGGCCACGGTCATTCCCTCCCTTCTCTATGCTTGCGAAACGTGGACCCCCCTAATGGAACATCTTCGCCGGTTAGAAACATTTAGGCTGGCCTGCCTACGATCCATCCTGGGTTTAACCAGACTGGATTGTGTGAGGAGCTCACAAATCCTTGAAAGATCTGGGCAGGGTCCCATCGGTGAGCTCCTCCGGCAGGCAAGGCTGCGATGGCTGGGTCATGTAGCCCGCATGCCCAGCCACCGCATGCCGAAACAGCTTTTGTTTGGCCGGATTGAGGGGGCTAAGCGGGCGCGGCACGGGCTAGAGAAGAGATGGAGTGATGTGGTACAGGAGGACGTGGAGCTGAGTGGACTTGCCGATGACTGGTACCAGCGGTGTCAAGATCGGCCTCTGTGGAGGAGGCTCGTGAAGGATGCTACTGGGCAGTTGGAGGCAGTCGCCCTCCAACAACAACGGAGGGCGTAGGAGCGACGCTCACAACAGCGAGCGGAGCGCCGGGTGGCTAAAGCACGGCAGGTTGGCACAGTAGGGGGCACAGGTGGTGCATCAGCCACTCATCTCAGTCAGTCGACCCGTGGCACCTGGGTCTGCCCCGTGACCTCCTGCCAGCGGGGGTTCGACACTTCACGTGGCCTCAGGGTGCACATAGCCTGGCACAAGCGTCGTGGTGACGTCACCGCCATTTAGTGGCGAATGGCGGTTGTTGTTGTTGTTGTTAAGTTAATGAGTGGGTGAGTGAGTGAATGAGTGGATGGGTGAGTGAATGAGTGGATGGGTGAGTGAATGAGTGGGTGGGTGAGTGAATGAGTGGGTGGGTGGGTGAGTGAATGAGTGGGTGGGTGAGTAAGTGGGTGGGTGGGTTAGTGAATGAACGGGTGGGTGAGTGAGTGGGTGGGTAGGTTAGTGAATGAGTGGGTGGGTGAGGGAATAAGTGGGTGGGTGAGTGAATGAGTGGGTGAGTAAGTTAATGAGTGGGTGAGTGAGTGAATGAGCGGATGGGTGAATGAATGAGCAGGTAGGTGAGTGAATGAGTGGGTGGGTGAGTGAATGGGTGGGTGAGTGAATGAGTGGGTGGGTGAGTGAATGAACGGGTAGGTAAGTGAATGAGTGGGTGGGTGAGTGAATGAATGAGTGGGTGAGTGAATGAGTGGGTGGGTGAGTGAATGAGTGGGTGAGTGAATGAGTGGGTGGGTGAGTGAATGAACGGGTGGGTGAGTGAATGAGTGGGTGGGTGAGTGAATGAATGAGTGGGTGAGTGAATGAGTGGGTGGGTGAGTGAATGAACGGGTGAGTGAATGAGTGGGTGGACAGATAAGTGAATGAGCGGGTGGGTGAGTGAACGAGTGGGTGGGTGAGTGAATGAGTGGGTGGACAGATGATTGAGTGTGGGCGAGTTAGTGGGTGGGTGAGTAAATAAGTGGGTGGGTAGGTAAATTAGTGGGTAGGTGAGTGAGGTGCCGGCTCCCAGCCGCCATCTTGCGTAAAGAAGGCACCCAACCGCCAGCTTAGGTCGGAATGGTGAAAATCTTCCATCTTAAATTTTGATTCAAAGCGTTCGTGACTGCAGGGATTCATATTCTTGGTTCTTTCGGTAAAGTCACGTTGAAGAGAAACAACAAAATAACAAAATATATATAAAACAATGAAAAATTCTCACGACGTTTACGACCGCAACACAAGCAATCATCATCAGGTGTGAAAACCACAGCAAGAAAATTTGAAAAAAGTGGCGGTTTTTTTAAGATGGATTATGGCTTAGCAATCATTGGAAGGATTTGATACACCATTTCAGGTCTTAATCGATTGTTCACGCTTACGGTGGCTTTCAGACAGCATACATTAATTTTTCGTCTCCCCCCTCCTCTTTTCCGAACATAGATGGACTCGTCCATTTAAACAAACTGCCAAATCGCTGTCCGTGGTGCTAACGTTTAAAAATAAATAAATACACACCGCCACTTCTTTCAATGTTTCCTGCCGTTGGTTTTCACACCCGATGATGACTGCTTGTGTTGCAGTCGAAACGTCGTGAGAATTTTATTGTTTTATATATATTTTATTATTTTATTGTTTCCCTTCAGCATAATCTTGTTTGAAGGCAACCAACCGCCATATTCGGTACGAAAGACGCCCAACCGCCATTTTAGGCAGTGAAGACTCCTGGCCGCCATTTTAGGTAGGGACGTTGCCCACCCGCCATCTTAGGTAGGGAAGCGCGCCAACAGAAGTCGCCCACTTCTAGGGGGAGCTCTCTGGGAAATCGGCACTCCCAAACATTCTGCACAAGTGCCACAACGGCCGCCTGTGGCTGATGGGGGTGCTCAAAAAGGGGCCGTCCATAAATGACGTCACGCACCTAGAAGGGGGGGTGGGGTCAGAGATTTGTGCCGATGTGTGACGAGGGAGGGGGCGGGGTTTGAGAAATGTGACGTCACATCAGAACTTTCAACAAATACAGACGACACTTTCTACTTAATTAAAAATACTTTTTAATAAACGTTTTCTCCTACAACATCGGAGTGCAGCGCCACGTTAAATACGCACTACAGTGACAATAATTTTAAGCGATTTGAAGCATGTTTTATTTTCAAAATGAAAATGTTTTTTTTTTGGGGAGGGTGGGGGTGTGGGGGGGGAGGGGCGAGGTGGTTGAGGGGAGGGGCAAGGAGGTGAGTGGGTGGATGAGTGAATGAGTGGGTGGGTGGGTGAGTGAATGAGTGGGTGGGTGAGTGAGTGGGTGGGTGGGTTAGTGAATGAGTGGGTGGGTGGGTGAGTGAGTGGGTGGGTGGGTGAGTGAGTGGGTGGGTGGGTTAGTGAATGAGTGGGTGGGTGAGGGAATAAGTGGGTGGGTGAGTGAATGAGTGGGTGGGTGAGTGAATGAGTGGATGGGTGAGTGAATGAGTTGGTGGGTGGGTGAGTGAATGAGTGAGTGGGTGGGTGAGTTAGTGAATGAACGGGTGGGTGAGTGAATAGGTCGGTGGGTTAGTGAATGAGTGGGTGGGTGAGGGAATAAGTGGGTGGGTGAATGAGTGGGTGAGTAAGTTAATGAGTGGGTGAGTGAGTGAATGAGCGGATGGGTGAATGAATGAGCAGGTAGGTGAGTGAATGAGTGGGTGGGTGAGTGAATGGGTGGGTGAGTGAATGAGTGGGTGGGTGAGTGAATGAACGGGTAGGTAAGTGAATGAGTGGGTGGGTGAGTGAATGAATGAGTGGGTGAGTGAATGAGTGGGTGGGTGAGTGAATGAGTGGGTGAGTGAATGAGTGGGTGGGTGAGTGAATGAACGGGTGGGTGAGTGAATGAGTGGGTGGGTGAGTGAATGAATGAGTGGGTGAGTGAATGAGTGGGTGGGTGAGTGAATGAACGGGTGAGTGAATGAGTGGGTGGACAGATGAGTGAATGAGCGGGTGGGTGAGTGAACGAGTGGGTGGGTGAGTGAATGAGTGGGTGGACAGATGATTGAGTGTGGGCGAGTTAGTGGGTGGGTGAGTAAATAAGTGGGTGGGTAGGTAAATTAGTGGGTAGGTGAGTGAAGTGCCGGCTCCCAGCCGCCATCTTGCGTAAAGAAGGCACCCAACCGCCAGCTTAGGTCGGAATGGTGAAAATCTTCCATCTTAAATTTTGATTCAAAGCGTTCGTGACTGCAGGGATTCATATTCTTGGTTCTTTCGGTAAAGTCACCACGTAGAAGGGAAACAATAACATAATAAAAATATAAAACAATAAAATTATCACGACGTTTACGACCGCAACACAAGCAATCATCATCAGGTGTGAAAACCACAGCAAGAAAATTTGAAAAAAGTGGCGTTTTTTTAAGATGGATTATGGCTTAGCAATCATTGGAAGGATTTGATACACCATTTCAGGTCTTAATCGATTGTTCACGCTTACGGTGGCTTTCAGACAGCATACATTAATTTTTCGTCTCCCCCCTCCTCTTTTCCGAACATAGATGGACTCGTCCATTTAAACAAACTGCCAAATCGCTGTCCGTGGTGCTAACGTTTAAAAATAAATAAATACACACCGCCACTTCTTTCAATGTTTCCTGCCGTTGGTTTTCACACCCGATGATGACTGCTTGTGTTGCAGTCGAAACGTCGTGATTTTATTGTTTTATATATATTTTATTATTTTATTGTTTCCCTTCAGCATAATCTTGTTTGAAGGCAACCAACCGCCATATTCGGTACGAAAGACGCCCAACCGCCATTTTAGGCAGTGAAGACTCCTGGCCGCCATTTTAGGTAGGGACGTTGCCCACCCGCCATCTTAGGTAGGGAAGCGCGCCAACAGAAGTCGCCCACTTCTAGGCGGAGCTCTCTGGGAAATCGGCACTCCCAAACATTCTGCACAAGTGCCACAACGGCCGCCTGTGGCTGATGGGGGTGCTCAAAAAGGGGCCGTCCATAAATGACGTCACGCACATAGAAGGGGGGGGTGGGGAGGGGTCAGAGATTTGTGACGATGTGTGACGAGGGAGGGGGCGGGGTTTGAGAAATGTGACGTCACATCAGAACTTTCAACAAATACAGACGACACTTTCTACTTAATTAAATAGACATTTTAATAAACGTTTTCTCCTACATCGGAGTGCAGCGCCACGTTAAATACGCACTACAGTGACAATAATTTTAAGCGATTTGAAGCATGTTTTATTTTCAAAATGAAAATGTTTTTTTTTGGGGAGGGTGGGGGTGTGGGGGGGGCGAGGGGGTTGAGGGGAGGGGCAAGGAGGTGAGTGGGTGGATGAGTGAATGAGTGGGTGGGTGGGTGAGTGAATGAGTGAGTGGGTGAGTGAGTGGGTGGGTTAGTGAATGAGTGGGTGGGTGAGTGGGTGGGTGGGTGGGTGAGTGAGTGGGTGGGTTAGTGAATGAGTGGGTGGGTGAGGGAATAAGTGGGTGGGTGAGTGAATGAGTGGGTGGGTGAGTGAATGAGTGGATGGGTGAGTGAATGAGTTGGTGGGTGGGTGAGTGAATAAGTGAGTGGGTGGGTGATTTAGTGAATGAACGGGTGGGTGAGTGAATAGGTCGGTGGGTTAGTGAATGAGTGGGTGGGTGAGGGAATAAGTGGGTGGGTGAGTGAATGAGTGGGTGAGTAAGTTAATGAGTGGGTGAGTGAGTGAATGAGCGGATGGGTGAATGAATGAGCGGGTAGGTGAGTGAATGAGTGGGTGGGTGAGTGAATGGGTGGGTGAGTGAATGAGTGGGTGGGTGAGTGAATGAACGGGTAGGTAAGTGAATGAGTGGGTGGGTGAGTGAATGAATGAGTGGGTGAGTGAATGAGTGGGTGGGTGAGTGAATGAGTGGGTGAGTGAATGAGTGGGTGGGTGAGTGAATGAACGGGTGGGTGAGTGAATGAGTGGGTGGGTGAGTGAATGAATGAGTGGGTGAGTGAATGAGTGGGTGGGTGAGTGAATGAACGGGTGAGTGAATGAGTGGGTGGACAGATGAGTGAATGAGCGGGTGGGTGAGTGAACGAGTGGGTGGGTGAGTGAATGAGTGGGTGGACAGATGATTGAGTGTGGGCAAGTTAGTGGGTGGGTGAGTAAATAAGTGGGTGGGTAGGTAAATTAGTGGGTGGGTGAGTGAGGTGCCGGCTCCCAGCCGCCATCTTGCGTAAAGAAGGCACCCAACCGCCAGCTTAGGTCGGAATGGTGAAAATCTTCCATCTTAAATTTTGATTCAAAGCGTTCGTGACTGCAGGGATTCATATTCTTGGTTCTTTCGGTAAAGTCACCACGTAGAAGGGAAACAATAAAATAATAAAAATGTAAAACAATAAAATTATCACGTTTACGACCGCAACACAAGCAATCATCATCAGGTGTGAAAACCACAGCAAGAAAATTTGAAAAAAGTGGCGGTTTTTTTAAGATGGATTATGGCTTAGCAATCATTGGAAGGATTTGATACACCATTTCAGGTCTTAATCGATTGTTCACGCTTACGGTGGCTTTCAGACAGCATACATTAATTTTTCGTCTCCCCCCTCCTCTTTTCCGAACATAGATGGACTCGTCCATTTAAACAAACTGCCAAATCGCTGTCCGTGGTGCTAACGTTTAAAAATAAATAAATACACACCGCCACTTCTTTCAATGTTTCCTGCCGTTGGTTTTCACACCCGATGATGACTGCTTGTGTTGCAGTCGAAACGTCGTGAGAGTTTTATTGTTTTATATATATTTTATTATTTTATTGTTTCCCTTCAGCATAATCTTGTTTGAAGGCAACCAACCGCCATATTCGGTACGAAAGACGCCCAACCGCCATTTTAGGCAGTGAAGACTCCTGGCCGCCATTTTAGGTAGAGACGTTGCCCACCCGCCATCTTAGGTAGGGAAGCGCGCCAACAGAAGTCGCCCACTTCTAGGGGGAGCTCTCTGGGAAATCGGCACTCCCAAACATTCTGCACAAGTGCCACAACGGCCGCCTGTGGCTGATGGGGGTGCTCAAAAAGGGGCCGTCCATAAATGACGTCACGCACCTAGGAGGGGGGGTGGGGAGGGGTCAGAGATTTGTGACGATGTGTGACGAGGCAGGGGGCGGGGTTTGGGAAATGTGACGTCACATCAAAACTTTCAACAAATACAGACGACACTTTCTACTTAATTAAAAATACTTTTTAATAAACGTTTTCTGCTACATCGGAGTGCAGCGCCACGTTAAACACGCACTACAGTGACAATAATTTTAAGCGATTTGAAGCATGTTTTATTTTCAAAATGGAAATATGTTTTTTTTGGGGAGGGTGGGGGTGTGGGGGGGGGCAGAGCTTTGTGACGTCATATTTGAGGGGGGGGGGGTGTTAAAAATCGTCAAAAATCGCCTGACGTCATTTATGGACGGCCCCAAAGAGATAAAAAAGTATTACACACGGAACTTTTATTCACTCACTCTCACACCCACCCACCACTCACTCTCACACCCACCCACCACTCACTCTCACACCCACCCACCACTCACTCTCACACCCACCCACCACTCACTCTCACACCCACCCACCACTCACTCTCACACCCACCCACCACTCACTCTCACACCCACCCACCACTCACTCTCACACCCACCCACCACTCACTCTCACACCCACCCACCACTCACTCTCACACCCACCCACCACTCACTCTCACACCCACCCACCACTCACTCTCACACCCACCACTCACTCTCACACCCACCCACCACTCACTCTCACACCCACCCACCACTCACTCTCACACCCACCCACCACTCACTCTCACACCCACCCACCACTCACTCACACCCACCCACCACTCACTCTCACACCCACCCATCACTCACCCTCACGGGTGGGGAGAGACGAGGTGAGGTGATGGGTGAGGAGGGAGACGAGGTGAGACGAGGTGAGGCGATGGGTGAGGAGACGAGGTGAGGGGATGGGTGAGGAGGGAGACGAGGTGATGGGTGAGGAGGTTGACGAGGTGAGGTGATGCGTGAGAAAGCCGAGGTGAGGGGATGGGTGAGGAGGGAGACGAGGTGAGGTGATGGGTAAGAGACACGAGGTGAGGCGATGGGTGAGGAGGGGGACGAGGTGAGTTGATGGGTGAGGAGAGAGACGAGGTGAGTTGATGGGTGAGGCGAGGGACGAGGTGAGTTGATGGGTGAGGAGAGAGACGAGGTGAGGTGATGGGTGAGGAGAGAGATGAGGTGATTGGTGAAGAGACGAGGTGAGGCGATGGGTGAGGAGAGAGACGAGGTGAGGTGATGGGTGAGGAGGGAGATGAGGTGAGGCGATGGGTGAGGAGGGAGACGAGGTGAGGCGATGGGTGAGGAGGGAGACGAGGTGAGGCGATGGGTGAGGAGGGAGACGAGGTGATGGGTGAGGAGGTTGACGAGGTGATGGGTGAGGTTGACGAGGTGATGGGTGAGGAGGTTGACGAGGTGATGGGTGAGGAGGTTGACGAGGTGGTGAGGAGGTGGTGAGGAGCAACGAGACGCACAGATTCCCCCCTCACCGATGTCGATCCGCGTGGCCCCCGCGGTGCTCGAGGCGCCATCGGACGAGGCCGCGAGGCCGCCTCAGAGACAGCCGCCATCGCTGGGGGAGGGGTTTCCCGCGCTTTTATAGACGTGTGACGTCACCCCATTTACCCCCCCTCACCCCTCCCCTCAATTTGTCGCTAAGCGACGAATTGAGGGGAGGGGCGAGGGGTTTGAGGGGAGGGGGTGGTGGTGAAGGGGAGGGGCGAGGGGGTTGAGGGGAGGGACCAGAGGGGAGGAGCGATGGGGTTGAGGGGAGGGGGGTTGAGGGGAGGGGGTGGGTGATGTGAGGGGGAGGGGCGAGGGGGGTTGAGGGGAGGGGCGAGGGGGTTGAAGCGAGGGGGGGTTGAGGGGAGGGGGTGGGTGATGTGAGGGGGAGGGGCGAGGGGGTTGAGGGGAGGGGCGAGGATGTGAGTGGGTGGGTGAGTGAATGAGTGGATGGGTGAGGGAATGAGTGGGTGGGTGAGTGAGTGGGTGAGGAAATAAGTGGGTGGGTGGGTGAATGAGTGGGTGAGTAGGTTCCTGGAAAGGATTATTCAGCATCGCCTTGCCAGGCACGCTGAGGAGAGGCTTGCGGAGCCCCAATGCGGTTTCAGGAAAGGGCGGTCCTGCACAGATGCCATATTTTCTGTCCGTCTGCTACAGCAGAGGTGTAGGGAATTCCAACAAGACCTACATCTCTGCTTTATTGACCTGGTCAAGGCCTATGATACCATCAGTAGGCCTGGGCTCTGGGTCGTTCTTCGTGCTTTTGGAGTACCTGACCCTCTGCTCACGATCATTAAGGACCTTCATGATGGTGAGCGGGCCCGGGTAAAACTACGTGGCCGGGAGTCAGAGCCATTCCCTGTACACCTTGGGGTGCGACAGGGATGTCCTCTGGCTCCCACATTATTTAACATCTATTTTGACCACGTAGTTCGTGAAGCCTTCAATAGCTGTACCGGGGGAATCTCCATATGGTACAGATATAATGGGAGGCTAATCGATGCCCGGGTGCGGTCAAGGGATGGCTCCCTATTGCTCAACCACGTTATGTATGCTGATGATTTGGTAATAGCTGCTCAGTCAGAGGAGGAGTTGGAGACGCTGCTGCTGAGACCGGAGCGTGCCACTAAGAGGTGGGGCCTTACCATCAGCCCCACCAAAACTAAGCACCTGCCTGGGTATTTTGTACCATCGGACACTCCACCCCCACAACTCCCAATCGGTGATGGGGCAGTTGTGGAGAGAGTGGAGAGTTTCCCATACCTGGGCAGTGTGCTTATGACTGGCTCCAGTTTAACAGCAGAGGTCTCACTCCGAATCAGTCGAGCGGCAATATCTTTTCATTGGTTGCGTAACGCTGTGTGGAAGCTACCTGGTCTGTCGCTCCGCACTAAGCTTCAGGTCTTCTCGGCCACGGTCATTCCCTCCCTTCTCTACGCTTGCGAAACGTGGACCCCCCTAATGGAACATCTTCGCCGGTTAGAAACATTTAGGCTGGCCTGCCTACGATCCATCCTGGGTTTAACCAGACTGGATTGTGTGAGGAGCTCACAAATCCTTGAAAGATCTGGGCAGGGTCCCATCGGTGAGCTCCTCCGGCAGGCAAGGCTGCGATGGCTGGGTCATGTAGCCCGCATGCCCAGCCACCGCATGCCGAAACAGCTTTTGTTTGGCCGGATTGAGGGGGCTAAGCGGGCGCGGCACAGGCTAGAGAAGAGATGGAGTGATGTGGTACAGGAGGACGTGGAGCTGAGTGGACTTGCCGATGACTGGTACCAGCGGTGTCAAGATCAGCCTCTGTGGAGGAGGCTCGTGAAGGATGCTACTGGGCAGTTGGAGGCAGTCGCCCTCCAACAACAACGGAGGGCGGAGGAGCGACGCTCACAACAGCGAGCGGAGCGCCGGGTGGCTAAAGCACAGCAGGTTGGCACAGTAGGGGGCACAGGTGGTGCATCAGCCACTCATCTCAGTCAGTCGACCCGTGGCACCTGGGTCTGCCCCGTGACCTCCTGCCAGCGGAGGTTCGACACTTCACGTGGCCTCAGGGTGCACATAGCCTGGCACAAGCGTCGTGGTGACGTCACCGCCACTTAGTGGCGAATGGCGGTTGTTGTTGTTGTTGTTGAGTAAGTTAATGAGTGGGTGAGTGAGTGAATGAGCGGATGGGTGAGTGAATGAGTGGATGGGTGAGTGAATGAGTGGGTGGGTGGGTGAGTGAATGAGTGGGTGGGTGAGTGAGTGGGTGGGTTAGTGAATGAACGGGTGGGTGAGTGAGTGGGTGGGTCGGTTAGTGAATGAGTGGGTGGGTGAGGGAATAAGTGGGTGGATGAGTGAATGAGTGGGTGAGTAAGTTAATGAGTGGGTGAGTGAGTGAATGAGCGGATGGGTGAATGAATGAGCGGGTAGGTGAGTGAATGAGTGGGTGGGTGAGTGAATGAGTGGGTGAGTGAATGAGTGGGTGGGTAAGTGAATGAACGGGTGGGTAAGTGAATGAGTGGGTGGGTGAGTGAATGAATGAGTGGGTGAGTGAATGAGTGGGTGGGTGAGTGAATGAACGGGTGAGTGAATGAGTGGGTGGACAGATGAGTGAATGAGCGGATGGGTGAGTGAACGAGTGAGTGGGTGAGTGAATGAGTGGGTGGACAGATGATTGAGTGTGGGCGAGTTAGTGGGTGGGTGAGTAAATAAGTGGGTGGGTAGGTAAATTAGTGGGTAGGTGAGTGAGGTGCCGGCTCCCAGCCGCCATCTTGCGCAAGGAAGGCACCCAACCGCCAGCTTAGGTCGGAATGGTGAAAATCTTCCATCTTAAATTTTGATTTAAAGCGTTCGTGACTGCAGGGATTCATATTCTTGGTTCTTTCGGTAAAGTCACCACGTAGAAGGGAAACAATAAAATAATAAAAATGTAAAACAATAAAATTATCACGACGTTTACAACCGCAACACAAGCAATCATCATCAGGTGTGAAAACCACAGCAAGAAAATTTGAAAAAAGTGGCGGTTTTTTTAAGATGGATTATGGCTTAGCAACCATTGGAAGGATTTGATACACCATTTCGGGTCTTAATCGATTGTTCATGCTTACGGTGGCTTTCAGACAGCATACATTAATTTTTCGTCTCCCCCCTCCTCTTTTCCGAACATAGATGGACTCGTCCATTTATACAAACTGCCAAATCGCTGTCCGTGGTGCTAACGTTTAACAATAAATAAATACACACCGCCACTTCTTTCAAATGTTTCCTGCCGTTGGTTTTCACACCCGATGATGACTGCTTGTGTTGCAGTCGAAAATTTTATTGTTTTATATATATTTTATCATTTTATTGTTTCCCTTCAGCATAATCTTGTTTGAAGGCAACCAACCGCCATATTCGGTACGAAAGACGCCCAACCGCCATTTTAGGCAGTGAAGACTCCTGGTCGCCATTTTAGGTAGGGACGCTGCCCACCCGCCATCTTAGGTAGGGAAGCGCGCCAACATAAGTCGCCCACTTCTAGGGGGAGCTCTCTGGGCAATCGGCACTCCCAAACATTCTGCACAAGTGCCACAACGGCCGCCTTTGGCTGATGGGGGTGCTCACTAAGGGGCCGTCCATAAATGACGTCACGCACCTAGAAGGGGGGGGTGGGGAGGGGTCAGAGATTTGTGACGATGTGTGACGAGGGAGGGGGCGGGGTTTGAGAAATGTGACGTCACATCAAAACTTTCAACAAATACAGACGACACTTTCTACTTAATTAAAAAGACTTTTTAATAAACGTTTTCTCCTACAACATCGGAGTGCAGCGCCACGTTAAACACGCACTACAGTGACAATAATTTTAAGCGATTTGAAGCATGTTTTATTTTCAAAATGGAAATATGTTTTTTTTTGGGGAGGGTGGGAGTGTGTGGGGGGGGGGCAGAGCTTTGTGACGTCATATTTGAGGGGGGATGTTAAAAATCGTCAAAAATCGCGTGACGTCATTTATGGACGGCCCCAAAGAGATAAAAAAAAAAGTATTACACACGGAACTTTTATTTCCGATGTCAAGAAGAAGTCGACGTGACGGGGAGTAAGGGAATAATCGAGGCGACTTTGTTTGGTGCCGTTGCGGTTTGGGGAAGGCGAGGGGGTGGACAGGCGCCTGCAAACCAGGCGAGGGTTGGTGGATCACCGCAGGCACAGGCAGATGCCGGGAAATGGCGACAGAGGCCCGGGGCCCCACCTGTTCCCGCCTCCACGGGGCGAGGCGATTCCCCCGTCGCATCGCCAAACGTTGCACCGCGGACTCGGCTCGCGTGGAGGGCGCGAAAGGAGATTCGACGTAGCATGGGGGACCGGCAGACTTACACAGGCACTCGCCCACAGACTCGCAACGGACACCCGCAGACTCACAATGGACACCCGCAGACTCACAACGGACACCCACAGACTCACAATGGACACCCACAGATTTACACAGCCACTCGCCCACAGACTCACAACGGACACCCGCAGACTCACAATGGACACCCACAGACTCACAATGGACACCCGCAGACTCACAACGGACACCCGCAGACTCACAACGGACACCCACAGACTCACAACGGACACCCACAGACTCACAATGGACACCCACAGACTCACAACGGATACCCACAGACTCACAATGGACACCCGCAGACTCACAACAGACACCCACAGACTCGCAACGGACACCCACAGACTCACAATGGACACCCACAGACTTACACAGGCACTCGCCCACAGACTCACAACGGACACCCACAGACTCGCAATGGACACCCGCAGACTCACAATGGACACCCACAGACTCACAACGGATACCCACAGACTCGCAACGGACACCCACAGACTCACAACGGACACAAGCAGACTCACAACGGACACCCACAGACTCGCAACAGACACAAGCAGACTCACAACGGACGCCGGAAGACTCACAACAGACACCCACAGACTCACAACGGACACCCACAGACTCACAACGGACGCCGGAAGACTCACAACATACGCCTACAGACTCACAAAGAGACCCATTAACGTGGAAAGGGACCAATCTATTTGGAAAGGGACAAAGGAAGGCGCCCAACCGCCATCTTGCATAGGGAAGGCACCTAACCGCCATCTTACGTGGGGAAAGCATCCAATCGCCATCCCACCCTACCTGCCCATTATAAATCCACTCCACCTGTCCATTATGAACCCACTCTACGTGCACATTATAAACCAACCCTACCTGCCCATTATAAACCCACTCTACCTGCCCATTATAAATCCACCCTACCTGTCCATTATAAACCCACCCTACCTGCCCATTATAAACCCCAGTGACACGGCCAAGATGAACCCACCCTACCTGCCCATTATAAACCCCAGTGACACGGCCAAGATGAACCCACCCTACCTGCCCATTATAAACCCACCCTACCTGTCCATTATAAACCCACCCTACCTGTCCATTATAAACCCACCCTACCTGCCCATTATAAACCCCAGTGACACGGCCAAGATGAACCCAGACCCCACACGTCACTGACAATCGACGGCACCAAACCCCACAAAATCAACGTCCGCAAGGTCATCTCACGTCCCGGTGACTTTATGCACAATAACAACGCTCTTAGAAAAACACAACATTCTTACAATAATTATAATATTTACAATAAAAACATTCAAAACTACGATATTATGTACAGAGCTATATATGATTAAATTATAACTTTTTTTCTTAACAAACTTCACGTGGCAGGGCCTAGGCACGCTTCTCGTCCAGTGCCTGCACCAGGCCTCCCTTCCCCCTCCCCATGTCCTGGAAACCGTGTGGCGAGGTCACTCCCTCCCTCATCCTCCTCCTTTGAGGACTGCCACCGGATGAAAACCAGCATGGGTTGGAGTCCCGGGGTAAGGGAGCCCTGGGTAGGCTACTGGGCTGAGTGTGTGGTGAGCGTGTGGTGGGCTGAGTGTGTGGTGAGTGCAGTCAGAGTGGCTGTGTCCAGTCCATGTCTGGGTTTCCACTCTTTCGTCTTCTGCCACAGCTATTTCCCACGGGAGTGTGTGGGGTGAGTGTGTGGTGCGTGTGTGTGGTGAATATGTGTGTGGTGAGTATGTGTGTGGGATCAGTGTGTGTGTGGTGTCTGGTGCGGAGAGTGTGGTGTGAGTGTTTGTGTGTGGGGTGAGTGTGTGTGTGGGGTGAGTGTGTGTGTGGGGTGAGTGTGTATGTAGGGTAAGTGTGTGTGTGGGATCATTGTGTGTGATGTGTGGCTGGGTGTGTGTGTGGTGCGTGGTGCGGTGTGGGTGGGGTGAGTGTATGTGTGGTGAGTGTGTGTGTGGTGAGTGTGTGTGTGGCGAGTGTATGGTGCGTGTATGTATGTGGTGTGTGGGGTGAGTGTGGGGCTTGTGTGGTGTGTGGCTGGGTGTGTGTGAGTGTCTGGTGTGGTGTGAGTGTGGTGAGTGTGTGTGTGGGGTGAGTGTGTGTGGGATGAGTGTGTGTGTGTGGGGTGAGTGTGTGTGTGTGGGCTGGGTGTGTGTGGCTGGGTGTGTGTGCTCGCTAACAGCACTTGCCCCTACAGTCTGTTAAGGCTATATGGGGGATCTTTGTCTTTGTTTTTGTGGTGAGTGTGGTGTTATGGGGTGGGTGGGTGGTGCTTGCGGTGGTGGTGCTGCTCGTGGTGGTGGATGGCACCGACTCCACCACCACCACCACGCAGCTACTCTGCCGTGGGCCGTCCACCACACAGCAGCAGGCGGCCGAAGAGCGACCGGAGCGCCCTGCCCAGTTGGGCCAAGCCCCCTCGCTTCCTCTTCTTCTTCTTCTTCTCCTCTTCCTCCTCCTCCTCCTTCTTCTGCTGTTGCCACATCTCCACCTCCTCCATCTTCTCCATCTTCTCCTTGTTCTCTTCTGTCTCCTCCTCCAACTCCTTCGTCTCGACCTCTTGCACCACGGCCACCACCACCACCTCCTTCTCCTTCTCCTCCATCTTCTCCTCCTCCTTCTCCTCCACCTCCTCCTTCTCCTCCATCTTCTCCTCCTCCTTCTCCTCCACCTCCTCCTTCTCCTCCATCTTCTCCTCCTCCTTCTCCTCCATCTTCTCCTCCTTCTCCTCCATCTTCTCTTCATCCTTCTCCTCCTCCTTCTCCTCCGATGAGGAGGAGGATGATGATGATGATGGAAGCCTCTTCTCCGGCTGAGCTCTGTGGAGAGAGAGGCAGCAGCACCACAGCACCACCACGTCAGCATCCCGCGACTACGGCCAGAGGTCACAGTCGGTCCCCACCCCCAGGAGTGGACTTGCCCATCACGAGTTTCTACAGACTCATAGACACCCACAGAGATTCACAGAGACCCATACTCATAGAGACCCATACTCATAGAGACCCATACTCATAGACACCCACAGAGATTCACAGAGACGCATACTCATAGAGACCCATACTCACAGAGACCATACTCAGTAGAGACCCGCAGAGACCCATACTCATAGAGACCCATACTCATAGAGACCGATACTCATAGAGACCCACAGAGACCCATACTCATAGAGACCCACAGACACCCATACTCATAGAGACCCATACTCATAGAGACCCATACTCATAGAGACCCATACACACAGAGAGAGCCTCACCGTGGCTTCACAGCTCTGGGGAGGGCCCGGCTGGTGGTGGGGAGGGCCCGGCTGGTGGTGGGGAGGGCCCGGCTGGTGGTGGGGAGGGCCCGGCTGGTGGTGGGGAGGGCCCGGCTGGTGGTGGGGAGGGCCCGGCTGGTGGTGGGGAGGTCGTCGCTGGGGCTGGCGGTGTCGTCGCTCTGGAGCCAGCCGTGAGCCAGCGCCTGCTCCGGTGTCATGCGGCGTTCTGGATCCCAGCTAGGGTGAGGGGGGGCACGGAGGGGGATAAAGGGGGGGGCACAGAGGGGGGTGAGGGGTGGTGGTCGTGGGTTGCTGAGGAGATGGAGTCTGCCTCAATGGCTTGCGATCACAAATCTCTATTTAACTACATCAAAAAAAGTAACCTGCATCGCCACACATATTACCATCGTTAGGGGAAACAACGGTGATCCAATCTCCGACCCCCAGGAACGGGTTTGCAGATTTGCTGAGCATTTCTGTGAGGTCCTGGGGAAGGGGGAATCCCTCAGCCTGGCAAAACGTGGGACAAAGTGGGGTTGACCCTGCTGAGGCAGTGGTGCCTCAAATATTGGAGGAGGTTGTCACCCCCTGTGAGTGGCTGGCTGAGGTGTCATCTGTTGAGGAAGTACTGAAGGCGATCCAGAGTCTGAGACCAGGAAAGGCACCGGGCAGAGGTGATCTCCCAAGCAAAATGCTGAGGGAGGGTGGCGTTTGTGCACAGACTGCCCTACATGACATCATAACAACAGTCTGGGCCACTGGACGGGGAGGCTTGCGGAGCCCCAATGTGATTTCAGGAAAGGGCGGTCTTGCACAGATGCCATATTTTCTGTCCGTTTGTTACAGTAGAGGTGTAGGGAATTCCAACAAGACCTACATCTCTGCTTTATTGACCTGGTCAAGAGCTATGAAACCATCAGTAGGCCTGGGCTCTGGGTTGTTCTTTGTGCTTTCGGAGTCCCTGACTCTCTGCTCGCGATGATTAAGGACCTTCATATTGGTGAGCGGGCCCAGGTAAAACTACGTGGACTGGAGTCAGAGCCATTCCCTGTTCACCTTGGGGTGCGACAGGGATGTCCTCTGCCTCCCACATTATTTCACATTTATTTCGACCACGTAGTTTGTGAAGCCTTCGATGGCTACAGATATAATGGGAGGCTGATCGATGCCCAGGTACGGTCAACGGATGGCTCCCTATTGGTCAACCATGTTACGTATGCCAATGATTTGGTAATAGCTGCTCAGAGGAAGAGTTGGACGCACTGCTGCTGAAACAGGAGCATGCCACTAAAAGTTGGGGCCTTACCATCAGCACCACCAAAACTAAGCATCTGCCTGGGTACTTGTGGAGGAGGCTTGTGGAGGACGCTGCTACTGGGCGATTGGAGGCAGTCGCGCTCCAACAACAATGGAAGGCATTAGAGCGACGCTCACAACAATGAGCGGAACACCGGATGGCCAAAGCACAGCAGGTTGGCACAGTAGGGGGCACAGGTGGTGCATCAGCCAGCAGTCATCTCAGTCAGTCGACCCGTGGCACCTGCTGGATCTGCCCCGTGACCTCCTGCCAGCGAGCGTTCGACACTTCACTTTGGCCTCAACGTGCACATGGCCTGGCACAAGCGCCGTGGTGATGTCACCGCCACTTAGTGGCGAATGGCGGTTGTTATTGTTGCGGACGTGTGTGAGTGTGTGTGTATATATTAACCTGCTCATCCCACTAATCTCTCTTGCATAATCTCTCCCATCAACATAGTGATACTCTCCCATTAACGCGGCTGTTGCGCGCATATGCAGGGGCGATACTCTTATGCGGCGACGGAAGCCCAGTTCATGCTAATCTCTCTCCCTAATCTCTCTCTCTCTCCCTGATCTCCCCCATTAACACAACTGACGCGCTTGCATGCAGGGATGGAATTCCTTTCCAGCTCAGACCCTGCCTGCTCGCCCTTCGACAACGCATATATATAAAGTCTTGTTGTTGTAACAGCTCTCTCGCTGTGTTTCTTCCTGGTTCAGCTGTTCCCCTGCTGGATTAATTTTTTTCCACCTGAGGACGACCGCTTGGTGTTGCGATGGAAACGTCGTGATATTTTATATTTATTATATTCTACTTTTTTTTTACCTGCGTGACTTTACCGAAAAAAACCACGGCCAACAGCAGGGACTGCGTTTATCTGAGCAACCGGTCCTGGCCCTCCCCTCGGTCGACTCAGCCTCAAATGAGTACCTGGTGCGGTGTGTAAATATCGCCACCCGGGAGACAAAGGCGGCCGGGCGTGGTGGTGCTGGCCACCCACGCCCTCTGTGTGTGCCACAGTGCCGGCCTTCATAGATGCTGCTACTCGCTACTCGCTAACAGCACTTGCCCCTACAGCCTGCTAGAGGCTACACGGGGGATCTTTATCTGCGTGTAGGTGCTGCTACTCGCTACTCGCTAACAGCACTTGCCCCTACAACCTGCTAGAGGCTACACGGGGGATCTTTATCTGTGTGTAGGTGCTGCTACTCGCTACTAGTAACAGCACTTGCCCCTACAGCCTGCTAGAGGCTACACGGGGGATCTTTGTCTGTGTGTAGGTGCTGCTACTCGCTACAACTAACAGCACTTGCCCCTACAGCCTGCTAGAGGCTACACGGGGGATCTTTATCTGTGTGTAGGTACTGCTACTCGCTACTAGTAACAGCACTTGCCCCTACAGCCTGCTAGAGGCTACACGGGGGATCTTTGTCTGTGTATAGGTGATGCTGCTACCCGCTACTACTAACAGCACTTGCCCCTACAACCTGCTAGAGGCTACACGGGGGATCTTTTTCTGTGTATAGGCACTGCTACTCACTAATAACAGCACTTGCCCCTACAGCCTGCTAGAGGCTACACGGGGGATCTTTTTCTGTGTGTAGGTGCTGCTACTCGCTACTACTAACAGCACTTGTCCCTACAGCCTGCTAGAGGCTACACGGGGGATCTTTGTCTGTGTAGAGGTGCTGCTACTCGCTACTACTAACAGCACTTGCCCCGACAGCCTGCTAGAGGCTACACGGGGGATCTTTGTCTGTGTATAGGTGATGCAGCTACTCGCTACTATTAACAGCACGTGCCCCTACAGCCTGCTAGAGGCTACACGGGGGATCTTTGTCTGTGTATAGGCGCTGCTACTCGCTACTACTAACAGCACTTGCCCCGACAGCCTGCTAGAGGCTACACCGGGGATCTTTGTCTGTGTATAGGTGCTGCTGCTACTCGCTAACAGCACTTGCCCCTACAGCCTGCTAGAGGCTACACGGGGGATCTTTATCTGTGTGTAGGTGCTGCTACTCGCTGCTACTAACAGCACTTGCCCCTACAGCCTGCTAGAGGTTACACGGGGGATCTTTGTCTGTATATAGGTGCTACTAACAGCACTTGCCCCTGCAGCCTGCTAGAGGCTACACGGGGGATCTTTGTCTGTGTATAGATGCTGCTGCTACTCGCTAACAGCACTTGCCCCTACAGCCTGCTAGAGGCTACACGGGGGATCTTTGTCTGTGTTCTTACTGTAGGCAGTTTCTGATAAAGTTCACGAGCTGAACTCCACATCCCCGCAGCACGAAGTGCAGGGGAATACTTCCCGGGTGACGCTTCTTGCCCAGGCAGAGAGGATGGCCGAAATGGTCTGCAGAAGGGAGAGAGAGAGAGAAAAGCAGAGAGAGACAGAGAGAGACAGAGAGACAAAGTAGGAGAGACAGAGAGAGACAGAGAGAGAGAGAGAAAGAGATGGATCGAGAGACAGGGAGAGAGAGAGAGAGTGATAGAGACAAAGAGACAGAGAAAGACAGAGAGACAGAGAACGAGAGACAGAGAGAGACACAGATAGAGAGAGAGATAGAGAGATAGGCAGAGAGAGACACAGAGACAGAAAGAGACAGAGAGACAGAAAGATGGAGAGACAGAGATAGAGACGCACACAGAGAGACACAGAGAGAGACACACAGAGAGAGAGAGATAGAGAGATAGGCAGAGAGAGACACAGAGACAGAGAGACAGACAGAGAGACAGAAAGACAGAGAGACACAGACAGAGAGAGAGACAGAGACACACAGAGAGAGACAGAGATGGATAGAGAGACAGGGAGAGAGAGAGAGTGATATAGACAAAGAGACAGAGAAAGACAGAGAGACAGAGAACGAGAGACAGAGGGAGACAGGCAGAGACAGAGAGAGACACACAAAGAGATAAAGAGAGAGACACACAGAGAGAGAGAACGAGAGAGAGAGACACACGCACAGTGTCACCAACCACCACGTCATCCACATATCAACTCACCCACCCACACCTACACTCCCACCCACCTACCCACCCACCCACCTACCCCCGCTTTGGTTACTTATCGCCCCTAACCCAGGTCGTTACTGAGTCGGCCCAAGCCCCAACCACCACCTCCTCCCTCCCCATCCCCCCAGGCCCCCCCCCACCACGACACCACCACCATCGCCACCACCACAGCACCATCACCGCACCACCACCACACCACCCTTCTACTCACCAAAGAAGTACTCTTTGTTGCGAGATCTCTCCAACATGTCTTTCGGAGGCATGCCCATGATCTGCACAACCATTTCAAGACAGAGAGAGAGACACGCTTGTTACACGCTTGTTACACGCATGTTACACGCGTGTTACACGCATGTTACATGCGTGTTACACGGAGAGACCCATAGAGATTCAGAGACATATAGAAACATAGGGACTCCTAGAGACCCATACATAGATCCATAGAGACCCACAGAGATTCAGAGACTCACATAGAACCATAGGGACTCACAGAAACCCATACAGAGACCCATAGACTTACATAGAACAATAGGGCCTCACAGAAACCCATACAGAGACCCATAGAGATTCAGAGACTCACATAGAACCATAGGGACTCACAGAGACACATACAGAGACCCATAGAGACCCATAGACTTACATAGAACAATAGGACCTCACAGAAACCCATACAGAGACCCATAGAGATTCAGAGACTCACATAGAACCATAGGGACTCACAGAGACACATACAGAGACCCATAGAGACCCATTGACTTACATAGAACAATAGGGCCTCACAGAGACCCATACAGAGACCCATAGAGACCCATAGACTTACATAGAACAATAGGGCCTCACAAAAACCCATACAGAGACCCATAGAGACCCACAGACTTCCATAGAACAATAGGGCCTCACAGAGACCCATACAGAGCCCCTTGGAGATCTAGAGACTCATGTAGAAGGACAGGGACCTACAAAGGGACCCACGCTACAGCTAAACTATTTTTCTTTAACCAGGTAAGGCGCCCACAGAGCTGCGTAGCTATTTCTCATCGGCCGTACGGCAGAAGAAGATCTCATTGTGACATTGTCACATCGAGCATTATGGGTGCGTAGGTGGGTAGATGGGTGGGTAGGTTGGTAGGTGGGTGGGTGAGTGGGTAGGTGGGTCAGTAGGTTGGTAGGTGGGCGAGTGGGTCGGTGGGTAGATAGGTGGGTTGGTAGGTGGGTGGGTGTGTCGGTAGGTAGGTGGGTGGGTAGGTGGGGGCGTAGGTTGGTAGGTGGGTGGGTGAGTGGGCGAGTGGGTCGGTCAGTGGGTGGGCGAGTCGGTGGGTAACTGGCCAGGTGACTGGCTGGGTGACTGGCTGGGTGACTGGCTAGGTGACTGGCTGTGTGACTGGCTGGGTGACTGGCTGGGTGACTGGCTGGGTGACTGGCCAGGTGACTGGCTGGGTACCTGGCCAGGTGACTAGCTGGGTGACTGGCTGGGTGACTGGCTAGGTGACTGGCTGTGTAACTGGCCAGGTGACTAGCTGGGTGACTGGCTGCGTGTCTGGCTGGGTGACTGGCTGGGTAACTGGCCAGGTGACTGGCTGGGTGACTGGCTGGGTGACTGGCTGGGTGTCTGACTGGGTGACTGGCTGGGTGACTGGCTGCGTGACTGGCTGGGTGACTGGCTGGGTGACTGGCCAGGTGGCTGGCTGCATGACTGGCTGGGTGACTGGCTGGGTGACTGGCTGGGTGACTATCTGGGTGACTGGCTGCGTGTCTGGCTGGGTGACTGGCTGGATAACTGGCTAGGTGACTGGCTGGGTGACTGGCTGGGTGACTGGCTGGGTGTCTGACTGGGTGACTGGCTGCGTGACTGGCTGGGTGACTGGCCATGTGGCTGGCTGCGGGACTGGCTGCATGACTGGCTGGGTGACTGGCTGGGTGTCTGACTGGGTGGCTGGCTGGGTGACTGGCTGGGTGACTGGCCAGGTGACTGGCTGGGTGTCTGACTGGGTGACTGGCTGGGTGACTGGCTGGGTGACTGGCTGGGTGACTGGCTGGGTGGCCGGCTGGGTGGATGTCTGCGGGGCCGGTCTGGGCCAAGTCTCCCGCTTGAGGTGTCCCCCCCCGCCTTCCCCCAAGGAGGCTCCCCGGTCACCTCGATGCAGCATGCCAGGTGGTCGTCGTGGCCGAAGGAGCGGAAGAGGTCCCTGCCGGTGGCCATCTTGGCGACGGTGCAGCCCAGGGACCACGTGTCCGCGGCGCAGGTGACCGGGTAGCCCAGCAGCACCTCGGGCGCCATGTAGACGAGGGTGCCTCCCACGCACGGGGCTGTGTGGATGACGGCAAGCGACAGCGGCGGTGATGGTGAATGTGGACTGGGTACGTGCGTGTGTGGGGGGTGGTGGTGGGTGGGTGGGTGGGTGGAGAAACCCACACACACAGACACCCACACACACACACAGACACCCACACACACAGACACCCACACACACCCACACACCCACACACACCCACACACACAGACACCCACACACACACACCCACACACACAGACACCCACACGCACAGACACCCACACACCCACACACCCACACACACCCACACACACCCACACACACCCACACACGTGCAGGTGTAGGGGGGTCACCACTCACGTGGACGGTCCACAAAGAAGCTGAGGCCGAAGTCGGTGACTCTGGCAACGCGGCTCGCGATGTTTTTCACCAGAATGTTGCGCTGGATGGGGAGCGAGCGGCAGGGAGAGAGAGGATTCACACTCAGCGGGGTCAAGGCGGCGAGCACTCTCTAGGACTGTACGTCTATGTACGGTGACTACCTCTACTTATGAACGTTCAGCTTGCGAACTTTCAGAGATACGAACCAAACCCAGTCCGTACGCTCAAGTTGCTGCTGTTCAGAACCGAGAGTTCATAAGTTCGATAGATGGCGATGGTGGCATCTACATCTGCAGAACGTGAACATCCAGTGGCAATCTACATCTGCTGAATGTGAAGGACCAGTGACATGTACGTCTACAGAATGTGAAGAACCAGTGGCGTCTACATCTACAGAACATGAAGAACCAGTGGCATCTACATCTACAGAACGTGTAGAACCAGTGGCATCTACATCTGCAGAACGAGAAGAACCAGTGGCATCTAATCTACAGAACGTGAAGGACCAGTGGCATCTACATCACATAACGTGAAGAACCAGTGGCGTCTACATCTACAGAACGTGAAGAACCAGTGGCATCTACGTCTACAGAACGTGAAGAACCAGTGGCATCTACATCTACAGAACGTGAAGAACCAATGGCGTCTACATCTACAGAACGTGAAGAACCAGTGGCAATCTACATCTGCTGAATGTGAAGAACCAGTGGCATCTACATCTGCAGAACGTGAAGAACCAGTGGCATCTACAACTGCAGAACGTGAAGAACGAATGACATCTACATCTGCAGAACGTGAAGAACCAGTGCCATCGATATCTGCAGAACGGGAAGAACCAGTGGCATCTACATCTGCAGAACGTGAAGAACCAGTGGCATCTACATCTACAGAACGTGAAGAACCAATGGCGTCTACATCTGCAGAACATGAAGAACCAGTGGCATCTGTGTCTACAGAATGTGAAGAACCAGTGGCATCTACATCTACAGAACGTGAAGAACCAGTTGCATCTGCTTCTACAGAACGTGAAGGACCAGTGGCATCTACATCTACAGAACGTGAAGAACCAGTGGCATCTACATCTACATAACGTGAAAAACCAGTGGCATCTACATCTACAGAACATGAAGAACCAGTGGCATCTACATCTACAGAATGTGAAGAACTAGTGACATCTAAATCTATAGAACGTGAAGAACCAGTGGCGTCTACATCTACAGAACGTGAAGAATCAGTGGCATCTACATCTGCAAAAGGTGAAGAACCAGTGGCGTCTGCGTCTACAGAATGTGAAGAACCAGTGGCATCTACATCTACAGAACGTGAAGAACCAGTGGCATCTACATCTACGGAACATGAAGAACCAGTGGCATCTACATCTACAGAACGTGAAGGACCAGTGGCATCTACATCTACAGAACGTGAAGAACCAGTGGCATCTACAGAACGTGAAGAACCAGTGGCATCTACATTTACAGAATGTGAAGAACCAGTGGCATCTGCATCTACAGAACGTGAAGGACCAGTGGCATCTACATCTACAGAACGTGAAGAACCAGTGGCATCTACAGAACGTGAAGAACCAGTGGCATCTGCGTCTACAGAACGTGAAGAACCAGTGGCATCTGCGTCTACAGAACGTGAAGAACCAGTGACATCTACATCTGTCAGAGTGCCGAGCGTCAAAGCGAGCGTCCGCGCCCCCAGCCTGCCCTCCGCTCACCGGCTTGATGTCCCCGTGGACGATGCCCCGGGACTTGGCGTAGGCGAGGAAGCGGAGGATGCCCCTGGTGTAGGCCCTCGCGATGTCCTCGTCGATGTGCCCCTGCCCCATGTCTCTGAGTAGCCGATGGAGGTTCGTGCTGTGACGGGGAGACAGAGGCGTCAGCGATGCCCCTCTCTGTGGGTCTCTGTGGGTGGTGGTGTGGTGGTGGTGAGTGGGTGGTGATGGTGGTAGTGGTGATGGTGAGTGGTGGTGATGGTGAGTGAGTGAGTGGTGGTGGTAGTGGTGATGGTGAGTGAGTGGTGGTGGTGATGGCGGTAGTGGTGGTAGTGTGTTGGTGGGTTAGTGGTGCTGATGGTGGTAGTGGTGATGGTGAGTGAGTGAGTGGTGGTGGTGGTGTTGATGGTGGTGATGGTGGTAGTGCTGATGGTGAGTGAGTGGTGGTGATGGTGGTAGTGGTGATGGTGAGTGAGTGAGTGAGTGGTGGTGATGGTGGTAGTGGTGATGGTGAGTGAGTGAGTGGCTGGTGTTGCTGGTGGTGTGGTGGTGGTGGTAGTGGTGATGGTGAGTGTGTGAGTGGTGGTGGTGCTGGTGGTGTGGTGGTAGTGGTGATGGTGAGTGAGTGAGTGAGTGAATGGTGGTTGTGGTGGTGGTGGTAGTGGTGATGGTGAGTGAGTGGTGGTGATGGCGGTAGGGGTGATGGTGAGTGAGTGGTGGTGGTGGTGATGGTGGTGGTGGTGATGGTGGTAGTGGTGATGGTGAGTGAGTGAGTGAGTGGTGGTTGTGCTGGTGGTAGTGGTGATGGTGAGTGAGTAGTGGTGGTGATGGTGAGTGAGTGGTGGTGATGGTGGTAGTGGTGATGGTGAGTGAGTGAGTTGTGGTGGTGCTGGTGGTGTGGTGGTAGTGGTGTTGGTGAGTGAGTGAGTGGTGGTCATGGTGGTAGTGGTGATGGTGAGTGAGTGAGTGAGTGGTGGTGATGGTGGTAGTGGTGATGGTGGGTGAGTGGTGGTGGTGCTGGTGGTGTGATGGTAGTGGTGATGGTGAGTGAGTGAGTGGTGGTGGTGATGGTGGTAGTGGTGATGGTGAGTGAGTGGTGGTGGTGCTGGTGCTGGGGTGGTAGTTGTGATGGTGATTAAGTGAGTGGTGGTGATGGTGGTAGTGGTGATGGTGAGTGAGTGGT
Source organism: Petromyzon marinus (assembly GCF_048934315.1). Taxonomy (NCBI): domain Eukaryota; kingdom Metazoa; phylum Chordata; class Hyperoartia; order Petromyzontiformes; family Petromyzontidae; genus Petromyzon; species Petromyzon marinus. The sequence goes on from NW_027423124.1 coordinate 247,018, forward strand.
GGTGGTGATGGTGAGTGAGTGGTGATGGTGGTAGTGGTGATGGTGAGTGAGTGGTTGTGGTGATGGTGGTGATGGTGGTAGTGGTGATGGTGAGTGAGTGGTGGTGGTGGTGGTGGTGGTGATGGTGAGTGGTTGTGGTGGTGGTGATGGTGGTGTGGTGGTAGTGGTGATAGTGAGTGAGTGAGTGGTGGTGATGGTGGTATTGGTGATGGTGAGTGAGTGGTGGTGGTGATGGTGGTAGTGGTAATGGTGAGTGAGTGGTGGTGGTGGTGATGGTGGTGATGCTGAGTGAGTGAGTGAGTGTTGGTGATGGTGGTAATGGTGATGGTGAGTGAGTGGTGGTCGTGGTAGTGGTCCTGGTGATGGTAAGTGAGTGAGTGGTGGTGGTGGTGATGGTGAGTGAGTGGTGGTGATGGTGGTACTGGTGATGGTGAGTGAGTGGTGGTGGTGATGTTGAGTGAGTGGTGGTGATGGCGGTAGTGGTGATGGTGAGTGAGTGAGTGGTGCTGGTGCTGGTGCTGTTCGTACCTCAACAGCTCCATGACGAGGCATTTGTGGCCTCGGAAGGAGAAAGTCTCCAGGACTTTTGCAACGTTGAAGTCCACGTCGCTACGTTGGCTCTGCAGCTCCATAGACATCTGGATCTCTCTCAGCTGGTTGTCCTCTTGCCTGGAGCTGCGAGCGAGTGAGCGAGTGCACAGAGAGAGACACAGAGACACAGAGACAGAGAGTTTAGACGTAACGTAGAGGAGGGATGGTGGTGATGGTGGGGAAGGGTGGTGGTAGGGAGGGGGTGGTGGTGGTAGTGTGGGGATGGTGGTGCTGGTGGTGGTGATGGTGGTGGTGGTGGGGGTAGGGAGAGAGGGGTGGTGGTAGTGGTGGTGATGGTGGTGGTAGTGTGATGGTGATGGTGGTGGTAGTGTGATGGTGGTGATGGTGGTGGTGGAAGTGAGAGAGGGGTGGTGGCAGTGGTGGTGATGGTGGTGTTAGTGTGATGGTGATGGTGGTGGTGTGATGGTGGTGGTAGTGGTCGTGATGGTAGTAGTGTGGGGGTGGTAGTGTGATGGTGGTGTTGGTGGTAGTGTGATGGTGGTGGTGGTAGTGTGATGGTGGTGGTGGTCGTGATGGTGGTGGTAGTGTGATGGTGGTGGTAGTGGTCGTGATGGTAGTGGTGGCAGTGTGATGGTGGTGGTAGTGTGATGGTGCTGATGGTGGTGGTGGTGGTAGGGAGAGAGGGGCGGTGGTAGTGGTCGTGATGGTGGTGGCAGTGGTCGTGATGGTGGTGGTGGTGGTAGGGAGAGAGGGGTGGTGGTAGTGTGATGGTGGTAGTGTGGTGGTGGTAGAGAGAGAGGGGTGGTGGCAGTGGTCGTGATGATGGTGGTAGTGTGATGGTGGTGGTGGTAGTGTGATGGTGGTGATGGTGGTGGCATTGGTCGTGATGGTGGTGGTGGTGGTAGGGAGAGAGGGGTGGTGGTAGTGTGATGGTGATGGTGGTGGCAGTGGTCGTGATGGTGGTGGTGGTGGTGGTAGGGAGAGAGGGGTGGTGGTAGTGTGATGGTGGTGATGGTGGTGACAGTGGTGGTGGTGATGGTGGTGGTAGTGGTCGTGATGGTGGTGGGTGCTCGAGCGAGGGAGAGTCAAGTAAAGGTTGTTTCAGCCATAGTTTGTTATTGTTGTCACTGTGAGCTAACACTCAACAGCAGTCCCATAGTTGGCCCATTGTTGTTGTTGACATCGTTGTTGTTGTTGTTGGTGCTGCTGTTGCTGTTGACTGCACCGCTGCACCAGGGCCCACTCACTTGGAGGGCGAGGCGAGGATCTTGAGCGCCACCATCGTCCGAGTCTTGTGGTCCAGACACTGCACCACCACGCCCTGTCCACCATGCCCAATCTTCTTGTTCAGCTCGAAGCGGTAGTGGAAGTGCTCGTTCTGGACCTTGCAGGGGTCACGGGGGAGGTCACGCGGAGTGGTCAGGGTGAAGGTCAAAGTGGGGTCACGGGGAGGTCACGGGAAGCATCAGGGTGAAGGTCAAATTGGGGGTCTGTGTGTGTCTGTGTGTGTCTGTGTGTGTCTGTGTGTGTGGGGAGCGGTGGTGCAGCGGTTAGCGTTACGCTGCGCTATGAACCCGGCGACCCGGGTTCGATTCCCACTCACGGCCAACACCAACAGTGACGATTATCTGAACCGGTCCCTGGCCTCCCCTAGGTCGACTCAGCCTCAAATGAGTAGCTGGTGCGGTGTGTAAACATCGCCACTGGGGAGACAAAGGCGGTCGGTCGTGGTGCTGGCCACCCACCCCCTCGTGTAACGTTCTGGCCTTCATAGGTGCTCGCTAACAGCACTTGCCCCTACAGTCTGTGAAGGCTATATAGGGGATCTTTGTCTTGTGTGTGAGTCTCACAGGGATGTAGTTGTGTGTGTGTCTGTGTGTGTGTGTCTGTGTGTGTGTCTGTGTGTGTCTGTGTGTCTGTGTTTGTATGTATGTGTCTGTGTCTGTGTGTGTCTGTGTCTGTGTGTGTGTCTGTGTGTGTGTGTCTGTGTGTGTCTGTGTATCTGTGTGTGTCTGTGTGTCTGTGTCTGTGTGTCTGTGTGTGTGTGTCTGTGTGTGTGTCTGTGTGTGTCTGTGTGTGTGTGTCTGTGTGTGTGTGTGTCTGTGTGTGTGTCTGTGTGTGTGTGTGTCTGTGTGTCTGTGTGTGTGAGTCTCACAAGGATGTAGTTGTTATCGTCGTCGTCATAACCTCCATTGGCGACGCCCCCTCGGCTTTCCTCCTCCCCCTCGTCCAAAGTAAAAAACCAAACCGCGTCCATGGCGGCGAGCTCCAGCTTCTGGCGCTTAGTCAGGGAAGTCTTGAAGATACGCTGGATCGCTGCACAAGTGACAACAACAACAACATCAGCCACAACAACTGAAGCTATCAACTTGTTTTGTATACACACACACCGCGTTATGCCCCCCCCCCCCAAAGTGGCTGGTGTCATCATCATCGTCGTAATCATCACCGTCGTCATCATCCTCATCATCGTCGTCGTCATCATCGTCATCACCACGTGGCAGAAAAATGCTCTAAACGCATTTTTCTACAGACTCAAAGAGACCCACAGAGACTCAAAGAGACCCACCGAGACTAATAGAGACCCACAGAGAGCCACAGAGACCCACTGACACCCACAGAGACTCACAGAGACTCACCAGAGACCTTTACTAATGCAGAGGAGTCAAATGGAAACGTGACGTCATGCGCGCCGGGCGGCTCCATGACGTCACGTCTCCCCTTGGTATAAAAAGGGGAACCCCGTGACGTAGGCGGGGTCGTTGCTGGAGCCGGGGCTCAGAGTAGGGTGGAACGGGGGGAGCCAGGGGCAAGAGGGTAGGAGTAGGGGATAGCACAGCGTACAGGGCTGGAGGTGACCGCGCTCCTCGGTCGGCCGGGTTGGCTGAACCCACGGTCGGACGCAGAGGAGGCAGCACGGGGCAGCCGGCTGTGACGGGGGGGCTAGTGGGACGTAGCCCGGGACCCCTGGGGAAGTTGTTACACCCTCGTGTACTGAAATAAGCTTCGAGTAAACTTACGGCGAAAGCCCCTAAACCTCCGAGTCGTTGGGAACCCTTCAACGCTAATGTAGACCCACGTGGCGGTACAGGTTGCATCTACGAAAGTTAAACTTCTTTTTGCACCGTACGTTGCCAACCGTGTTAATGTATGGGTCTCTATGGCTGTCTCTGTGGGTCCACGGGGTCTCTGTGGTTGCCTCTGTGGGTCTATGGGTGTCTCTGTGGGTTTGTAGGGTCTCTATCGGTGCATCTGTGGGTCTCTATGGGTCTGGGTGTCTATGTGGGTCTTTGTGTGTCTACGGGTGCCTCTGTTTGTCTCTGTGTGTCTATGAGTGTCTATGGGTGTCTATGGGTGTCTATGAGTGTCTATGGGTGTCTATGAGTGTCTCTGTGGGTCTATGGGTGTCTCTGTGGGTTTGTCGGGTCTCTATCAACATCACCCCGCTTGAATCCAAGTGTTATTTGGCTGCTGCTAAGCATTTCCACGCGACAGCGACAATGATGATGCCGACGATGATGATGATGATGACGACGATGATGATGACGATGATATCAGCCCACTTGGTTGAGCTGCTTTGATTTGAGCTGCCATCATTCTTAGACTTTGATGATTCTCCTGCTCCTCTCTCGTTCTTACCTTTGGGTGATTTGCTGCGGATTAACATGGAGCTGGCGGTCAGCGCACTCCACCTGGTGATAGGCGGAGGCTGCCTCCCACTCGGTCCAGCTTGCCTCGTCTACACGCACACAAATCCATACATACACACACATACACACACATACATATATACACACATATACACATACACGCATACACACACACATACACACACATACACACACACATACATACACATTCATACACACATACACATTCATAGATACATATATATACACACATACACACATACATACACATTCATACACACACACACATACACATTCATACATACATATATACACATACATACATATGTATACATATATAGGTGGTGTTTGTAAGTGTGAGTGGTGTTCACAGGTGTGGGTGGTGTTTGTAAGTGTGGGTGGTGTTTGTAAGTGTGGGTGGTGTTTGTAAGTGTGGGTGGTGTTTGTAATAGTGGATGGTGTTTGTAAGTGTGAGTGGTGTTTGTAAGTGTTGGTGGTGTTTGTAAGTGTGGGTGGTGTTTGTAAGTGAGGGTGGTGTTTGTAAGTGAGGGTGGTGTTCGTCAGTGAGGGTGGTGTTTGTAAGTGAGGGTGGTGTTTGTAAGTGAGGGTGGCGTTTGTAAGTGAGGGTGGTGTTTGTAAGTGAGGGTGGTGTTTGTAAGTGAGAGTGGTGTTCGTAAGTGAGGGTGGTGTTTGTAAGTGAGGGTGGTGTTTGTAAGTGTGGGTGGTGTTTGTAAGTGTGAGTGGTGTTTGTAAGTGTGGATGGTGTTTGCAAGTGTGGGTGGTGTTTGTAAGTGTGAGTGGTGTTTGTAAGTGTGAGTGGTGTTTGTGGTGTTTGTAAGTGTGGGTGGTGTTTGTAAGTGTGGGTGGTGTTTGTAAGTGTGGGTGGTGTTTGTAAGTGAGGGTGGTGTTTGTAAGTGTGAGTGGTGTTTGTAAGTGTGGATGGTGTTTGTAAGTGTGGGTGGTGTTTGTAAGTGTGGGTGGTGTTTGTAAGTTAGGGTGGTGTTTGTAAGTGTGAGTGGTGTTTGTAAGTGTGGGTGGTGTTCGTAAGTGTGGGTGGTGTTTGTAAGTGTGGGTGGTGTTTGTAAGTTAGGGTGGTGTTTGTAAGTGTGGGTGGTGTTTGTAAGTGTGGGTGGTGTTCGTAAGTGTGGGTGGTGTTTGTAAGTGTGGGTGGTGTTTGTAAGTTAGGGTGGTGTTCATATGTTGAGTGGAGGGGGCCACGCCTACCTGCATGGCGTTGCTGTGCTCCGTAAATCTCTCGGTGTCTCTGCGTGGAGAGTGGAGGGTGGGGAGAGTCAGGCAGAGTTCAGTGGAGGGCGATTGCACCGCTACCACGTGGACTCACATTGTTAGCATGGACTCACGCACCACAAACCCACATCCTCACCACGAACCCTCACAACTCACCATGAATCCTCACCACGGACACCCACACTCACCAATAAGCCACAATAAGGACCCACACAACTCACCACGAACCAACACTCTCACCAAGAACCCACACAACTCACCACGGATCCACAACACGGACCCACACAACTCACCACGGACCCAGACAACTCACCACAGACCCACAACACTGACCCACACAACTCACCACGTCAATGGCTTCAGCAGAAGGTGCTCGGCGATTAGGATGATGAAGAATCTGAAGATGTCGACGCTGAAGACGAAAAAGCAGCCACATTGTTAGCATGGACTCACGCACCACAAACCCACATCCTCACCACGAACCCACCAACCCTCACCAAGAACCCACATCCTCACCACGAACCCTCATAACTCACCACAAACCCACATCCTCACCACGAACCCTCACAACTCACCACAAACCCACATCCTCACCACGAACCCTCACAACTCACCACAAACCCACATCCTCACCACGGACCCACACAACTCACCACAAACCCACATCCTCACCACGAACCCTCACAACTCACCACAAACCCACATCCTCACCACGGACCCACACAACTCACCACAAACCCACATCCTCACCACGAACCCACACAACAAACCAAGAACCCGCATCCTCACCACGAACCCACACAACTCACCACAAACCCACATCCTCACCACGGACCCACACAACTCACCACAAACCCACATCCTCACCACGAACCCACACAACAAACCAAGAACCCACATCCTCACCACGAACCCACACAACTCACCACAAACCCACATCCTCACCACGGACCCACACAACTCACCACAAACCCACATCCTCACCACGAACCCACACAACTCACCACAAACCCACATCCTCACCACGAACCCACACAACTCGCCACAAACCCACATCCTCACCACGAACCCACACAACTCACCACAAACCCACATCACCACGAACCCACACAACTCACCACGAACCCACATCCTCACCACGGACTCTCACAACTCACCATGAATCCTCACCACGGACACCCACACTCACCAATAAGCCACAATAAGGACCCACACAACTCACCACGAACCAACACTCTCACCAAGAACCCACACAACTCACCACGGATCCACAACACAGACCCACACAACTCACCACGGACCCAGACAACTCACCACAGACCCACAACACTGACCCACACAACTCACCACGTCAATGGCTTCAGCAGAAGGTGCTCGGCGATTAGGATGATGAAGAATCTGAAGATGTCGACGCTGAAGACGAAAAAGCAGCCGCCTCCTTCACGTCCGTCGCCAACTGACGAGCCACGTGGTCGCGTGACGTCACCGATGACGTTCAGTGCGACGGAAGTGACCACGCCCACTCCTAGCCACGCCCACGCAGAGCCACGCCCCTGCCGAGTGACGTGAGATAACGCGGCCACGCCCCCGGCAGCCGGGCGCCACTCAATCTACAGATTCTACTTCCGCTTCCGGGTCGGGACGAGTGGAGGCGGTGGCGGGAAAATCTGAACCCTGTCTGGGCCTCCTCAAGGTCGACTCAGCCTGAAGGTGCCCACACGCTGCTCTGTGTGGTGAGTCTGTGGGTCTCTGTGTGGTGAGTCTGTGGGTCTCTGTGTGGTGAGTCTGTGGGTCTCTGTGTGGTGAGTCTGTGGGTCTCTGTGTGGTGAGTCTGTGGGCCTCTGTGTGGTGAGTCTGTGGGTCTCTGTGTGGTGAGTCTATGGGTCTCTGTGTGGTGAGTCTGTGGGCCTCTGTGTGGTGTGTCTGTGGGTCTCCTTGTGGTGAGTCTGTGGGTCTCCTTGTGGTGAGTCTGGGTCTCTGTGTGTTGAGTCTGTGGGTCTCTGTGTGGTGAGTCTGTGGGTCTCTGTGTGGTGAGTCTGTGGGTCTCTGTGTGGTGAGTCTGTGGGTCTCCATGTGGTGAGTCTGTGGGTCTCCGTGTGGTGAGTCTGTGGGTCTCTGTGTGGTGAGTGTGTGGGTCTCTGTGTGGTGAGTCTGTGGGTCTCTGTGTGGTGAGTCTGTGGGTGTCTGTGTGGTGAGTCTGTGGGTCTCTGTGTGGTGAGTCTGTCGGTCTCTGTGTGGTGAGTCTGTGGGTCTCTGTGTGGTGAGTCTGTCGGTCTCTGTGTGGTGAGTCTGTGGGTGTCTGTGTGGTGAGTCTGTGGGTGTCTGTGTGGTGAGTCTGTGGGTCTCTGTGTGGTGAGTCTGGGTCTCTGTATGGTGAGTCTGTGGGTCTCTTTGTTGTGAGTCTGTGGGTGTCTGTGTGGTGAGTCTGTGGGTCTCTGTGTGGTGAGTCTGTGGGTCTCCGTCTGGTGAGTCTGTGGGTGTCTGTGTGGTGAGTCTGTGGCTGTCTGTGTGGTGAGTCTGTGGGTCTCTGTGTGGTGAGTCTATGGGTCTCTGTGTGATGAGTCTGTGGGTCTCTGTGTGGTGAGTCTCTGTGGGGAGCGGTGGTGCAGTGGTTAGCGCACTGTTTGTGGAGCGGTGGTGCATTGGTTAGCGCACTGTGTGTGTGTGGGGAGCGGTGGTGCAGTGATTAGTGCACTGTGTGTGTGTGGGGAGCGGTGGTGCAGTGGTTAGCGCACTGTGTCTGTGGAGCGGTGGTGCAGTGGTTAGCGCACTGTGTGTGTATGGGGAGCGGTGGTTGCAGTGGTTAGCGCACTGTGTGTGTGTGTAGGGAGTGGTGGTGCAGTGGTTAGCGCACTGTGCGTGTGTAGGGAGCGGTGGTGCAGTGGTTAGCGCACAGACTCACACAGAGACCTACAGACTCACACAGAGACACACAGGCTCACACAGAGACCCACAGGCTCACACAGAGACCCATAGACTCACACAGAGACCTACAGTCTCACACAGAGACCCACAGGCTCGCACAAAGACCCATAGTCTCACACAGAGACCCACAGACTCACACAGAGACCCACAAGCTCACACAGAGACCCACAGACTCACACAGAGACCCACGGGCTCACACAGAGACCCATAGACTCACACAGAGCCACAGGCTCACAGAGACCCACAGACTCACACAGAGACTCACAGACTCACACAGAGACCCACAGAGCCCTACAGAGATGCACAGAGACACCCATAGACCCACAGAGACACCCATAGACACACACAGACACCCATAGACACACCGAGACACACAGAGGCACCCATGGAGACCCCATAGATCCACAGAGACACCCATATAGACCCATACATTAGCACGGTTGTCAACGTACGGTGCGAAAGAAGTTTGACATTCGTCACCTGCTCATGATTATTAATGAAGGGGGATGGTGCGTCCATGTGGAGTGCCGCGGGGGGCCAGTGGGTCTCTGTTGTTCTCTATGAGTGTGGGTATCTGTGGATCTCTGTGGGTCTCTATGGTAAAAAATGAGTATGGGTCTCTTTGAGTCTCTGTGAGTCTCTGTGGATCTCTGTGGGTGTCAGTGGGTCTCTGTTGTTCTCTATGAGCATGGGTCTCTATGAGTCTCTGTGAGTCTCTGTGGGTCTCTGTGAGTCTCTATGAGTCTCTGTGAGTCTCTGTGGGTCTCTGCGAGTCTATGTGGGTCTCTTCTAGTGAGTTGAAAAATGCGTTTAGAGCATTTTGCTTCCAAGGGGTGATGACAATGATGATGACGATGATGACCATGAGGATGATGATGATGAGGATGATGACACCAGCCACTTCGGGTTGGGGGGGGGGCATAACGCGGTGTGGGTGTATAAAGAATTAGTTGATAGCTTCAGTTGTTGTGGCTGATGTTGTTGTTGTTGTCACGTGTGCAGTGATCCAACGTATCTTCAAGACTTCCCTGACGAAGCGCCAGAAGCTGGAGCTCGCCGCCATGGACGCGGTTTGGTTTTTTACTTTGGACGAGGGGGAGGAGGAAAGCCGAGGGGGCGTTGCCAATGGGGGATATGACGACGACGATAACAACTACATCCTTGTGAGACTCACACACACACACACACAGACACACCCACACAGAAACACACACAGACACACCCACAGACACACCCACAGACACACACAGACACAGACACACACACACAGACATACACACACAGACACACACAGACACACACACAGACACACACACCCACAGACACACACAGACACACCCACAGACACACACAGAAACACACACAGACGACAACAACAACCGCCATTCGCCACTAAGTGGCGGTGACGTCACCACGACTCTTGTGCCAGGCTATGTGCACCTTGAGGCCACGTGAAGTGTCGAACGCCCGATGGCAGGAGGTCACGGGGCAGACCCAGGTGCCACGGGTTGACTGACTGAGATGACTGGCTGATGCACCACCTTTTGCCCCCTACTGTGCCAATTTGCTGTGATTTAGCCACCCGGCGCTCCGCTCGTTGTTGTGAATGTCGCTCCTCCGCCTTCCGTTGTTGTTGGAGGGCGACTGCCTCCAACTGCCCAGTAGCGTCCTTCACGAGCCTCCTCCACTGAGGCCGATCTTGACACCGCTGGTACCAGTCATCGGCAAGTCCACTCAGCTCCACGTCCTCTTGTACCACATCACTCCATCTATTTTCTAGCCTGTGCCGTGCTCGTTTAGCCCCCTCGATCCGGCTGAACAAAAGCTGTTTGGGCATGCGGTGATTGGGCATGCGGGCTACATGGCCCAGCCAACGCAGTCTTGCCTGACGGAGGTGCTCACCGATGGGACTTTGTCCAGATCTTTTGAGGATTTGTGAGCTCCTCACACAATCCAGCCTGGTTAAATCCAGGATTGATCGTAGGCAGGCCAGCCTAAATGTTTCTAGCCGGCGAAAATGTTCCATTAGGGGGGTCCACGTTTCGCAAGTGTAGAGAAGGGAGGGAATGACCGTGGCCGAGAAGACCCGAAGCTTCATGCGGAGCGACAGACCAGGTAGCTTCCACACAGCGTTATGCAACCGAAGAAAAGATAATGCCGCTCGACTGATTCTGATTGAGACCTCATGAGTACACTGCCCAGATATGGGAAACTCTCCACTCTCTCCACAACTGCTCCATCACCAATTGGGAGTTGTGGGGGTGGAGTGTCCGATGGTACAAAATACCCAGGCAGGTGCTTCGTTTTGGTTGGGCTGATGGTAAGGCCCCACCTCGTATTGGCATGCTCCAGTTTCAGCAGCAGTGCCTTCAACTCCTCCTCTGAGTGAGCCGCAATTACCAGGTCATCGAAATACATAACGTGGTTGACCAATAAGGAGCCATCCCTTGACCGCACCCCGGCATTGATCAGCCTCCCATTGTATCTGTACCAGATGGAAATTCCTCCGGTACAGCTACTGAAGGCTTCACGAACTACATGGTCGAAATGGATGTCAAATAATGTTGGAGCCAGAGGACATCCCTGTCGCACCCCAAGGTGAACAGGGAATGGCTCCGACTCCCTGCCACATAGTTTTACCCGGGCCCGCTCACCATCATGATGGTCCTTAATGATCATGAGCAAAGGGTCAGGGACTTCGAAAGCACGAAGAACTACCCAGAGCCCAGGCCTACTGATGGTATCATAGGCCTTGGCCAGGTCAATAAAGCAGAGATGTAGGTCTTGTTGGAATTCCCTACACCTCTGCTGTAGCAGACGGACAGAAAATATGGCATCTGTGCAGGACCCCCCTTTCCTGAAACCGCATTGGGGCTCCACAAGCCTCTCCTCAGCGTGCCTAGAAGGTGATGTTAAATAATCCTTGCCAGGACCTTTCCCGGCACACTGAGGAGTCAGATGCCCTTGTAGTTGTTAAAGTCTGTGCGGTCCCCCTTCCTAAAGAGGGGGACCACCAAGGCATCCTTCCAATCCTGCGGAACCTGTCCAGTGGCCCAGAATGTTGTTATGATGTCATGTAGGGCAGTCTGGCACAAACGCCACCCTCCCTCAGCATTTCGCTTTGGGGATCATCTCTGCCCGGTGCTTTTCCTGGTCTAAGACTCTGGATCAACTTCAGTACTTCCTCAATGGATGGCACCTCAGCCAGCCACTCACAGGGGTGACTTTCTCCAATATTTGAGGCACCGCAGCCTCAGCAGGGTCATCCCCACTTTGTCCCATGATGTTTTCCAGGCTGAGGGATTCCCCCTCCCCCAGGACCTCACAGAAATGCTCAGCAAATCTGCAAACATGTTCCTGGTGGTCGGAGATTGGATCACCGTTTTTTCCCCTAATGATTGTAATAGGTGTGGCACTGCAGGTTACTTTTTTGATGGAGTTAAATAGGGATTTGTGATCGCGGGCCATTGAGGCAGATTCCATCTCCTCAGCAACCCACGACCACCACCCATCCTTGCAGCGCCTCACGGCTCTCCAAACCTCCGAGCGAAGGCTGCGGTAAGCCTCCTCATTCTCTGACGTGGGATGCTGTAGCTGATGAGAGTAGGCCTGTCGCTTTTTCTCAGCCAGCTTGAACACCTCTGTCAGCCAATGTCTTTGGGGAGGTTTGGACCGCGTACCCAAAGCAGCCATTGCAGCTGTCTGAGTCGCAGTCCTAAACCTCACCCATTTGCCCTCGACATCTGGAGGAGTGGGAGACGATGCCAACCGTAGCTGCAAGCGATGATGAAATTCTCGCTTGCAACTTTCATCAGCTAGCTGAGACCAGGCTACCTTAGGTTTGAATGGGTCCTGGGTGTACACCCACCACCTGAGTGAAGAATGGCAGGCGCATCTTACAGATAACTAGTCGATGGTCAGAGGGTAGATCAGCTCCACGGTAGGTCCTGGTGTCAAGGACATGGGCCCGCATCTGCTGTTCCATCACTACGTAGTCCAGCAGATGTTTTTAATTGGACCCGGCATGCATCCATGATGTATGGATGCGCTGATGCCGGAACAGCGTGTTGGTAATTACAAGCCCATGGGCTGCATAAAAATCTAGCAGCCTCCTACCTTTGTTATTGAGCTGATCTGTCCCATGCCTTCCAATCACTTTAGACCAGATGCCACCATCATGACCAACTCGGACATTAAAGTCACCCAACAAGATGACTCTGTCCCGAGGGGCCACCTTAGCTAGCACCTAGCATCATAGAAGGCATCTGACTCCTCAGCCTTGCCTGCATCCCTCCACGGCTGTTCGTCTTCAGTGGGGGCATAAGTAACCACGACCACTACTCCTCGCCTCCGGTTGATGGGAAGTCGAGCCCAAAGTAGCCTGGGGCTTACAGCTTCCCACACCTCACCACCACTCTCCCACACCCCTTCATTCTTTTGTTCAGAAGAAGAGCCACTCCCTGTTGTTTGGCAGTCTCCTGCCCCGGGTATAGGACTGTCCACCCCTCATGGTGGCAGGAGCCAGAACCGGTCCCCCGGACCTCCTTAATACCACAGAGATCCAGGCGGTACCGGTCCAACTCCCCACAGAGGAGTGGCAGCCTCTCCTCCGCAGTGAGTGTTCCACGTAGCCATCCGTAGTGGCTTTTTGTTTCTGGAGGAGCCCTGAGGGTAAATATTCAGTCTTCTGGCTCCGACAAATGAGGTTTGGCCAGGAGACGTCATAGACGCCTGTCTCCCCCGGGGCCTCCATCACAAGCTTGTTAATTACATTTTTCGGTCGTGGTTTAGTGGTAGTTAATTGAAGGTGGAGGGGTTACCAGCCCCTTGCACCTGTCCAGAGCCCCAATTTAGCTGCTGTGGTGGTCACAGACGCCATGAGGAGAAAGGACAATCGGAATTGGCCCTCCCCCCCACAGCACTGTCCACGACAGCGTTGCCCGTCCGGCACCACGAGGAGGTAGGGGATTGTTTTACCGGATACAGACGCACACAGACACACACACACACACAGACATAAACAGACTCACACAGACACACACAGACACCCACAACAACAACCGCCATTCACCACTAAGTGGCAGTGGCATCACCACGACGCTTGTGCCAGGCCATGTGGACCTTGAAGCCACGTGAAGTGTCGAACGCCCGCTGGTAGGAGGTCACGGGGCAGACCCAAGTGCCACGGGTTGACTGACTGAGATGACTGAGATGACTGGCTGATGCACCACCTGTGCCCCATTACTGTGCCAACTTGCTGTGCTTTAGCCACCCGGCACTCTGCATGTTGTTGTTGGAGGACGACTGCCTCCAACTGCCCAGCAGCGTCCTTCACGAGCCTCCTCCACAGAGGCTGATCTTTACAACGCTATTACCAGTCATCGGCAAGTCCACTCAGCTCCACGTCCTCCTGTACCACGTCACTCCATCTCTTCTCTAGCCCGTGCCGCGCCCGTTTAGCCCCCTCGATCCGGCCGAACAAAAGCTGTTTAGGCATTCGGTGGCTGGGCATGCGGGCTACATGGCCCAGCCAACGCAGCCTAGCCTGTCAAAGGAGCTCACCGATGGGACTTTGTCCAGATCTTTCAATGATTTGTGAGCTCCTCACACAATCCAGCCTGGTTAAACCCAGGATGGATCATATGCAGGCCAACCTAAATTTTTCTAACCGGCAAAGATGTTCCATTAGGGGGGTCCACGTTTCGCAAGCGTAGAGAAGGCACCCTCGTTTACGTGGCCCCCGAGGTGCTGCTGGGCTACCCGGTTACCTGCGCCGCGGACACGTGCTCCCTGGGCTGCACCGTCGCCAAGATGGCCACCGGCAGGGACCTCTTCCGCTCCTTCGGCCGCGACAACCACCTGGCATGCTGCATCGAGGTGACCGGGGAGCCTCCTTGGGGGAAGGTGGGGGGGGGGACACCTCAAGCGGGAGACTTGGCCCAGACCGGCCCCGTAGACAGCCACCCAGCCAGACACCCAACCAGTGACCCAGCCAGTCACCCAACCAGTCAGCAACCCGGCCAGTCACCCAGCCAGACACGCAGAAGTCACCCAGCCAGCCACGCAGTCACCCGACCAGCCACCTGGCCAGTCACCCAGCCAGTTACCCAGCCAGACACGCAGCCACCCGGCCAGTCACCCAGCCAGTCACCCAGCCAGACACACAGCCGCCCAACCAGTCACCCAGCCAGTCACCCAGCCAGTTACACAGACAGACACGCAGCCACCCGGCCAGTCACCCGGCCAGTCACCCAGCCAGTCACCCAGCCAGTTACCCAGACAGACACGCAGCTACCCAGCCAGTCACCCAGCCAGTCACCCAACCAGTCACCCAGCCAGTTACCAAGCCAGTCACCCAGTCAGTTAACAAGCCAGTCACCCAGCCAATCACCCAGCCAGTCACCCAGCCAGACACGCAGCCACCTGGCAGTCGCTTATCCGATGCACCGACGCTCGAATATCCAGATTTTTCCTTGCCGTTTATATTAAGACACCGACGCCAGCGACATGGGTATCGGCGCCGTTTTATCTCAATCGTGTGCATGGGGATAAATTGTTGCACCTCGGCGTTCAAAAAACTTTGCTGACGCTGCAATGGAATTACTTTTCGCCCCGGCATCACGTTCCTGCCCTGACGGCACTTGGCGGAAACCGCCGCACCAAAGATGTCTTCCGCCGTTGCGATCCATTTCGGTCACGCGCATCAACGAGCTGGTGGCCCTTGATGTCCTGGGCCCATTCCCGATCACTCCCAGGGGTAACAAATACCTTTTGGTGGGTGTGGAATATTTTGCTCGGTGGCCGATGGCATGGCCCTTGCCCGATCAATTGGCGTACTCTATCGTGACTGAATCGTACTCTGACTGTCATGCTTTGCCACACTGTCAATGAAAAACAGGCCGATTGGGATTTACACGCGCCGAGCGTGCTCGCCGTGTATAGAATGGCCCCGCACGCTTCCACGGGATTCTCACCGTTTTCCCTCGTGTACGGAAGGGAGAACGTGCCACCCCATTGATACCCAATTGGGCACGACTGATGGAGACGCTGAACGGGGACCCTACCTGACCACGTCCGAGACTCCCTGCGCCGGATTTCTGAGGCGCGGGAGGCGGCTCGGGTCAACGCCGCTAAAACGCGGGCTCGCAACGAGCGTTGTGCACGCGGGTCCGGCCGCGACATGCCATGGTCTGTCGGTGATGGGCACCTCTCCCAAGTTACACAGGCCATGGCACGGTCCTGTTGAAGTGGTAGAGGTTAGGCATCCACAGTGCGTGCACATTCGAGGCGGGGGTCTCTCCGTCGTTGGTTCGTCCACCCATTTCGGTTAACGCAATTCTTTCCTACGGGCGTTGCTTCTTCATCCCCAACAATTGGCCTGCCAGGGTCTGATGTGTCCGACGTGCCAGAGCGGTTTGCAGATTGATCCCCCGTGGGATTCTGTTTTACCGCCCGCGGCAGCGAAGCCCTTGGCTGCTGCTGCGGACGCTGACCCCGCACGATCCAGCCCCGCAGCGACGGACTTCATCACCCTTCCGCTGACCGACCGCCCTTCCTCCTGCCGAGCCAACCCATGCAGGGCTGGATACGGATGCAGGGGATGGTACGGCGTCACAGACCCGTTCAAAGACGCCCCGATTCCGTTAACGTTCGTGTGTGCCTTTGCCTGTGTTGGGTATTCACCTTGCTTCCTTGTTCTTGCGTTCGTTATCGTTCGTGCGCTATTCTTCATTATGTATGCTCTCTTGTGCTTGTTGCCACCAGGGTTATGTCGCTCTTTCCATTACTTGTTCGGGTCCATTCCTAGCTGGGACGGCTCGTCTTTTCATCACGAGGGGTGGGGGGGAGGGGGGAGGTGATGGAATGAGAGAGCGCCATCTAGGGGTTGACGAGGGGTATCTGCATAAGCCACCACTTGGTAACTAATACCCAATGGGAAGTGTGGGATCCATCTGGGCCAAAGGTGACGGGAGGAGCTAGAGAGTACGCGCGAGAACGGTCGAGAAAGTTCTACGAAAGGGGTGTGTCCGGAGGCGGAGCTAGAGAGTACGCGCGAGAACGGTCGAGAAAGTTCTACGAAAGGGGTGTGTCCGGAGGCGGAGCTAGAGAGTACGTGCGAGAACGGTCGAGAAGGTTCTACGAGGGGGCGTGTCCGGAGGCGGAGCTAGAGAGTACGCGCGAGAACGGTGGAGAAGGTTCTACGAGGGGGCGTGTCCGGAGGCGGAGCTAGAGAGTACGCGCGAGAACGGTCGAGAAGGTTCTACGAGGGGGCGTGTCCGGAGGCGGAGCTAGAGGGTACGTACGAGAACGGTCGAGAAGGTTCTACGAGGGGGCGTGTCCGGAGGCGGAGCTTGCTCCACCGAGGGGAATATAAGGGGAGGCAGTGAGAGGACGCTGGGTCGGTGTGGGAAGCCTGGAGCCCGGACTGCGTCATCGCCACGCTCTACTCGCCACCGGCCACCTGGCGGTCCTTCCAGCGTAGCCGTCTCTCCTCCCGGCACGCCGTCAGCCAGCGGTGGACAGGGAGCGAGGGGGAGAGACGCGCGACGACAGTTGAGCAGGGAGGCGCGCGTCACGGCAGAGAGAGTGAGAGAGTGTGGAGCCATCCGGAGAGAGAAAGAGAGAGCAGAGCTGTGCAGTCATATAATACTGGTAGGAAACGTAGTGGACTGGAAGCCCAACCCGGGATTAATTCACAGGAGGCAGGGGATTAATTGTGTATGTCTGTGGATGTCTGTCCACGTCGCAGGGGTGGGGCTGGGTGGAGAGGGGAGGGTAGGGAGGGGCTGGGTGGAGAGGGTGGGGAGGGCCTGGGTGGGGAGGGTGGGGAGGGGCTGGGTGGGGTTGGGTGGGGGGTGGGAGGGGTTGGGTGGGGGGTGGGAGGGGTGGGGGTGGGTCTGGGTGGGGAGGGGCTGGTCACCCCGTGGTGCCCTTATATGGACTGGAAGCCCAACCGGGATTAATTCTTCACAGGAGGCAGGGGATTATAACACTGCACTTTCTGGTGAGACCTCTTTTACACTGCAACTTTCTGGCGTCGTTTTATAATTCTGCTCACTTTTCATTTTGCTTTCTTCTGCGCACGACTCCTAACAAGTTTGGCTTAAATATCCGTGCACAATTACTTCAAAATTTCCTACCAGCCCCCTCCGCAGGAATGTGTTCAAAGAGAGATGCCAGTCAACAGTTGTCGTGGAAGTGCTTTTATTACAATTGTATGCAGTCTACTTTCCAGTAGTTTAACAATGGGCAGCGTTAAGGTAGATATTCGATTAAATGAAATAATCATAGGAAGTGCATAGCATATGCACAGTGATCGCATTCGGGTAGCGATAGACAACCGACAACAATATCCACACGGAGTCTCGCCCAGCTCCCCGTCGGTAGCTGCAGTCTTGCCGATGTCCTCAATCTGCTATAGATCTCCGGAGAGTCCAGAACACGCTGTGCTTACATTACCAGCTTGCAAAATGAAGGGCTGGAACCTTCTTTCGTTTTGTTTTGCTTTTGTCTGGTGCAGGTGTTGCAGCCCACTTGTCTGGTAATGAACCATAAGCTCCAAGCACCCACTGGAGCAGGTGAGCCGTGGCGGGAAAGCAGCTTGTTGGCCGGAGGCTGCCCAGCTTGAGGCGGGCGGCGGTAGCTATCCACTAGGGTGCAATGACCCCTCCCACTGACGATGGAAACCCATGGCGCCCATTTTTTTACGCCAATCTAAAATGAGCTTATAACCCGTGAGCTGCTGCCGCCCGTGTTTCTTGGCCACGGTTAGGTGGCCGAGAAGGAGTGTCCTCTCCCCATTCTTGCACCTCGTGTTGGCGCAAAGCCCGGGCAGGTTACTCTGGAAATCCTGGTGTTGCCCATGCGTCAGGATCCCCCCCCTCGGCCTTGCTGGCGATGTTCATACGAGTGCGTAGCACGACGTTTGGTACCAGTTTGGCTGCAGGGGCTGCCGGGAATGTGCCGCTTTGCGTCACAAAACCGCCTAAGGGGCCCCACTCCTGATTTTCTGTAGGGGTTTGCTCCCTTAGCCATTGACTCTCCCGAGACGATCACAAGGCAGTGAGAAGACCGCGTAACCCTTACCAGGTACTGACGGCCGGGCCAACTGTGCCTGGGACTCGCGTAAGGCAGGGTCATCACGCCCTGAAGTAGTTTATCGCAAACTACCCACTACCGATACAATAACAACAGTCCCAGACCACACCGAGACAACAACAACAACAGTCTCAGACAACGCCAAGACAACAACAACAACAGAGTAAGTAGCAGATCCCTATAATAAAATATACGCATTAAAAATGTAACTATCGATGATGCACGGTTAAAGGGGTCAAAAGTTAATAACCTCATTTGCAAATGTGCTTGCTGTATTCAGCACTAATCTGGTTCATGATCATTTTGCTGAAGGAATATTTACGACGTTAAGCTGAAGGGAACGAGATTGTTCCAAAACGGTGGTGCTGCGATGGTAAAAGCTTTGTCAGCTATTCCAATTCTCGTTCTTTGGGATCGTTAAAAATGGCAATTAGACGGATGTCTCAGATTTATTGGGTTTGACAGTGGGGTTAATGAATTAGCTACATATGGAATGTAAGAAGTTCAATAATAGTGTAGCGCAGATTTGCCAATAAGGATTTAATGGACGAACAGGGCCCTAATGTTAGATGATTTCTTCTTGCGTCGAGGGATGTGAGATTTGATTTTAGGTCTAGATTTGAGAATTCGTGACTGCAAGGATTCATACTCTTTGGTGTTTTCCGTAAAGTCACGTAGGTAAAATAAAGTAAATAATTTAGTTTTCATTTATTTTATGTACCTACGGTCAGAATGGTGGGTCCTGTGTGGTACATCCAGTAGAAATCAAAGAGCAGAATTAGAAATTTCGGTTAGTCTGTTTAGCGTTGCACTAGTCGATATACTTTAAGCCGTGTCGTAGTAGCTGAAAAGGAGTGGTAGAATGATAGCTTCCACAATTTACAGGCACAATAGATGGGACAACTTTTTTCCCGTGTGAAAACCCTATTTTTGATTAGATTTACTTTCATATGTGATCAATATGGGGTTGGAATGTAAGCTTTTAATCGATCAGTAAACCCAAGTATTTTAAACACTCCGTTTGTTAAATGATGTTCTTTCTCATATCTGTAATAGGTGAATGGAATGAAACGATGTTTGTTTTTTTGGGGGGCTTTAGGGGCAATTTTACTTATGAAAATTGATGTTGAATTAAGTCGAAATTATGTTGGAGATTCTGTTTGACTTCGTTTGGGGATTTATCAAATATCCGCATGACAAGTGTCATCAGCAAATTGATTTAATTCTGAGTGATTTAAGTTTAGTCCAAGATTGTTTCAATATAAAAACAGAATTGGGCCCAGCATGGAACCCTGTGGAACAGCCTTTGCTATATTAATATTTGTGGACGTGAGGTTATCACTTGTAGGAACAGGCTCCTTCATTACTGTTTGTATGAATATTGTTACATTCATTTTAAGGACCTTTTCCTATCGCCGTATATGCTCGCGTTACTCTGAGGAATTCTTTTATTGTACTGTCTGAACATTTTAGCTGGCCAAGTCTTGTGATTAGAATATCTTAGTCAACAGTGTCAAAGGCTTTTACCAAGTCAAAGAATAGTGCACAGCAGTAGTGGCCTTTATCCAGGGTACTGAAGAAAACAATAATAATACATCCATCGTAGCTGTGGTGGTGCAGGAATCCTCTCGAAAACCTGTTTACTGCGCAGGAGATTGTGACTTTTTAGGCAGCAGTTTATTTGTGATTTAACTTTTTATTCCCTCGAATATTTTAGCTTACTGGTAAAATAATAGATATTGGCCTATAATTATTCAGATCTTTTTGTAGCCATTTTTATACAATGTATGCATGTATGTTGACCTTCTTTCACACCGTATGTAGCCAACCGTGCTGATCGGAGGTGCGTAATGGACGAATGCGAGCGGATTACCACTCGAGTGGAAATGTACGTTTGGTGAGGTGAGAGGTTGAAAATGTTTGCGAGGGGGTTCATAGATTGGATCTGCTGCAGTCACAAGTGAAAACGCAGGCAAGTCATCTTCTCCCATGCATGACGAAGTCATAATTAATGCGAAGTTGAAGCAGCGCATCCAGTTCAAAAAGGAGACCCTAACGAGAAGTAGGGCCGAAGACTTTCGCTAAACACTTTGAGGTTTGGTGGCAGAAGGAGGAGGAGGAGGAAGAAGAAGTGAGTGATGTGAATGGTGGTGCATCTGGAGACCTTTCCTCCACTTTCAAAGACTATAAATTTTGCTCACTACATCCCAGGCAAAATGGGGAGTGTCACGTATGCATACTGTAAATGCTTCAATATCTGTTAATAAAAATGATCGTTGTACAATGATCGAGGTGTTTAAGTTGTTTTTGCACGACCGATGCCATAGGTAAAGGCACAGACGGTCTGAGCGGGTCTGAGGGAGCCTAGGTGAGGGCGGCGGTGGAGATGTAGAGTCGCTGTGTGCGGAGACGCTGAGAGCAGAGCTGCCGAGTGCAGGATAAGCGAGGTGAAAGGTAAACAAGAGTGGGGAGAGGTTAAACACAAGTGACCGTATAGATAGTTATAAGAGTGCCTACAACTGGTGCAAGAATAGGCGAATAAAGTGTAAGCAGGTGACCTGTTCCAACGCGTCGGTGTGAGCAACTTTTCGAAGACACTACATTTGGTGCCACAAGTGCCAACGAACACTTCGCCCGTCATGTCCCGAGTCGGCGATTTAAACGTAATGACCCAGCTGTTGCGTCACCCGATGACGACGCCGAACTAAGGAAGGCGTCGTCCCCCTTCGAGCGCCCCGCTCTCGACGAACGTGCTCCAGTCGGCTCGGGAGTACACGGCGAGCCCAGCCAAGCCACCTCCGCAGGAGCTGGGCTGGGCATCGCCGGGTCACCCGGGGGAGGGTTTGCTGTCGGCCGTTGGCCGCCGCTCATCTCTTTGAGCGGATGACTGCCGCGACTTCTACCGGACGGCAAACACGCTCTTCCCGCCGCTGACCTTCCCGCCATTTCGGGGTTTGCAGCCCCGAAATGGTGGGAAGGGCATTGAAAAATTTGATACTCCGACCGATGCTTCTGTTGTTGTGGAGTGACTCATGCAGCCAGCTATGGCTACAGGATTTTGGTGTTACGTGTTATTTACGTAGTTTATTGTTAAAAATTCGGTCATAGTCCCTGTGCTCGCTGTTACGTTGCAATTATGGCTTTATTTTTTGGTGATTTTGCAAACTTTTTTTTGGTTTGGACATGTTTGTTTTGTTGTAGTACGGAGTTAGACTCATGGCCTTAATCTAAGCTTTCTTGTGGTTGCTGTTGTTGTTGTTTGAGTTGCATCCCACTGGGATTTTTTTGCACACAGCGTTGGTGCACGGTGCTTTTTTCAGGAATATTTTGCTGTTTTTTTAATGGATTTTCTGTTTCGCACAGTCAACACACAGTAGTCACTTGAAGATGTTTTTCTTGTTCATGTGTTTTAGTTGTTTTGTTGCGGTTGCACTCCGATTCAAGAGCCGAATGGCTCACAGGGCCATACCAAAATAAATAAAACTGAAAAACTGAAAAAACTTAACTCGTCCGCCATTCTGGGTCGAATCGGCATGCGCCGCAGCAGCCCGCAATCTTTCAAGGTGGAAATCCTTACTCTTTGGTTCTATTCGGTAAAGTCACGTAAGGTAAAAGACAAAATAACAAAATTCACGACGTTTCGGCCACAACACAAGTGGCCTTCATCAGGTGAAGGGGACCGTGCTGTCACGAAGACAGCGTCGGAGTAAAGAAAGTCAAGCCAGGTCGCGTCCTTTAAGCTGTGTGGGAGGAAACCAAACGTTTGACAAAGGAAACGTGAACACCAGTGGCATTTACATCTGTGGAATGTATAGAACCCGTGGCATCTATATATGCAGAAGGTGAAGAAACAGTGGCATCTACATCTGTAGAACATGAAGAACCATTTACATCTACATATGCACAACGTGAATAACAAGTGGCATCTACATCTGCAGAAGGTGAAAACCCAATGGCATCTACATCTGTAGAATATAAAGAACCAGTGGCATCTATCATCTGCAGAAAATGAAGACCCAGTGGCATCCACATCTGCAGAGCGTGAAGAACCGTTGGCATCTACGTCTACAGGCGATTATACAACGTTTAACGCCATTCCCCGTGTTTTTTGTACAGGCCATACAACATATATGGGGAGTCCCTGTACATTCAACAAGGCGGGGTAACAGCGATGGCAGCCCTGACAATGTTGAAATCCACCCCTGGCACGATGGTCCATAACTCACACTCATACTTTGATGTGACTCGGACTTTACCACGAATATGGTTTTGCGCTGAGCTTCCTTTCATCCATCCCAGGCCCTCTGTGGGCCCTCTACACACATCGCACGTTGTCCAGGTCACTATAGGAAGCAACCCTGGGGGCTAAGGTCACGTCAGTATGCCACCTCGGGTGCTACAGTGGCTAAGAGATGTTAACTACCTTCCATGGTATACAGGAGGTCGTGAGTTCCATCCAGACCCTGACGATGCCTGCTGCTGCTGTATATTTGGAGTATGTGTCTCTCTCTCATCATCACAGTGGAGATGTTACCTACCTCGCCTGGTATACAGGAGGTCGTGGGTTTGATCCCGACCCGTGACGATGCCTGCTGCTGCTGAATATTTGGAGTCTGCGTCTCTCTCTCTCATCATCACAGTGGTGAGGAGATTCTAGATTTGAAGCTTTCATGACTGCAAGGATCCATACTGTTTGGTTCTATTCGGTAAAGTCACGTAGGTAAAAAATAAAACAAAAAATAACGACGTTTCGGCCAAAACACAAGTGGCCTTCATCAGGTGAAGGGACCGCACTGTCCAGAGGACAGCATTGGAGTGAATACAGCGTCCTTTAAGCTGTGTGGGAGGAAACCAAACGCTTTGACAAAGGAATTAGCATAAAATGCTGTAGAGGACCGGCACGGGGGGGGGGGGGGGGGGGTTACAAATGTTGGTGTGAAGGGAAATAAGCTGCTGTGAAAGTTTAGGATACCACTACTTGAATAAATATACTGTACCATTGAAAATTGGTTTAATGTGAGTATGGATCCTTGCAGTCACGAAAGCTTCAAATCTAGAAGGTGGAAATCGTTCACCAAGTTCCAACTGCAAGTCAGTTCACTGCTGCGGGAGGAGATTGGATGGCTTTTCTTCGTCGATTCGAGGGCCGTCTACATCTCGGTGGGATGGACATCCCCCCGGGCCCTCGACGACGACTCGTTAGCCTATAGTGATAGGTTTTTACCCTTTTATCTGGCACAAAAACTGACACCTTTATACAAGGGATCATGTTTGCAATAACCACAACACAAGCAGTCAAAATGCAACCAAAAAGAGACAACTCTGATAATGATGATGGCACTGTCCTTGAATTTGATTGGTCCACACCCAAGACAGCTTTTCTTAGAGCCTAGTCTCCACTGGTGTTAGACCAGATGACACCACAAGGCGTACAACAAAAAAAAAACGCGCACTGTCAGAGTTATTGAGAGCTCGGGGTAATCCTTTACACTATGAGACCTCCTTTGCCAGTAGCAAGATACAGTAATAGGTTTTTACCCTTTTATCTGGCACAAAAACTGACACCTTTATACAAGGGATCATGTTTGCAATAACCACAACACAAGCAGTCAAAATGCAACCAAAAAGAGACAACTCTGATAATGA
Organism: Petromyzon marinus; assembly: GCF_048934315.1. NCBI lineage: Eukaryota > Metazoa > Chordata > Hyperoartia > Petromyzontiformes > Petromyzontidae > Petromyzon > Petromyzon marinus. The sequence continues at coordinate 271,137 of NW_027423124.1, forward strand.
TGATGGCACTGTCCTTGAATTTGATTGGTCCACACCCGAGAGACGGCTTTTCTTAGAGCCTAGTCTCCACTGGTGTTGGACCAGATGACACCACAAGGCGTACAACTCAAAGACAGCGCACTGTCAGCATCCCCGAGTCGGAATGGGACGGCTCCCGCGTGCACCTACACCGAGATGGCCGCTATTTTTATCACCCGTCTAATGTTCGGAGAAGATTCGACTCGGGAGTGATGCGCTCGATATACATCTGACCACCGCGTTCTCATTGAAGGACCACAGACGTGGCTTGGCCTCTCCTTGGAGAGATCTTCCCTCCTCAAAGATAGACATCGCACGTGGCATTCCGCAGTGTCGAGTGTGTGTATAGTAGTGTATAGTGTAGTGTATGGTATAGTGTATAGTGTAGTGTATAGTAGTGTAGTGTATAGTAGTGTAGAGTATAGTAGTGTAGTATCTAGCAGTGTTGTGTATAGTAGTGTAGTGTATAGTAGTGTAGAGTATAGTAGTGTATAGTAGTGCAGTGTATAGTAGTGCAGTGTATAGTAGTGCAGTGTATAGTAGTGTAGTGTGTAGTGTATAGTAGTGTATTGTATAGTAGTGTATAGTAGTATAGTGTATAGTCGTGAAGTGTATAGTAGTGTAGTGTACAGTGTAGTGTAAGTAGCGTAGTGTATAGTTGAGTGTACAGTGGCGTAGTAAATATGTATGTAATGATTCTCGAGTTATGATATTATTTCACACATTCATGCATATCTTGGCACACCGCCTGGGTGGACAAACATCTGGATTATAGTGCAGCGTTATGGTTTATTTTCCCTGCAAAGTCCATTCACGTGCCCATTGGTTCTGGAAGAACCAGTTGGGCCCCCCAACGTGTCAATGTTTTGATGTCCTCGGCAGCACTTTGCATAGCGCTGTCGACTGGGACGCGATCCCTCGCCTCACCGTCACGCACGGCTGCCGCCGATACTGCGAGATCGTTTGCATCGTGACCCCAAGAAACATGGGGAGGTGGTGGTGGTGGGGTGGTAGTCGGGTGGTGGGGGTGATGGTGGTAGTGGGGAGGGGAGGTGATGGTGGGGAGCGGAGGTGGTGGTGGGGTGGTGGGAGGTGGTGGGGAGGAGAGGTGGTGGTGGTGGGGAGGTGGTGGTGGGGTGGTGGTGGTGGGGAGGTGGTGGGGAGGTGGTGGGGAGGTGGTGGTGAGGAGGTGGTGGTGGTGGGGAGGTGGTGGTGGGGAGGTGGTGGTGGTGGGGAGGTGGTGGTGGTGGGGTGGTGGTGGTGGTGGGGTGGTGGTAGTGGTGGGGTGGTGGGGTGGTGGTGGGGTGGTGGTGGTGGGGTGGTGGTGGTGGTGGTGGGTGGTGGTGGTGGGTGGTGGGTGGGGGTGGTGGGTGGTGGGTGGTGGTGGTGGTGGTGGGTGGTGGTGGTGGTGGGTGGTGGTGGTGGGGATGAGAGGTAGTGGCGGGGTGGAGTTGGTGGAGGTGGTGATGTGGGAGTAATCAGGGCTTTCCGAGTGCAGGCGGGTGGGGTGGTGATGTCGAGCGAGAGAGAGACGTACCGAAGATTCAACATCTCATTATTTCCGCCTCCTCCACCCCTCCGCTGGGCTCCTGTGTGAGTCTCTGTTCTCCGCTGTGCGAGAGAGACTCCGTTGCAGGTGAGCTTTTAGCGTTCCGCGCTCTGTTAACTGAAGCCCCAAACTAGTTACACGTTTTTCATGGAACGTAACTTTTTTCGCCGGTGTAAGTTCGGAAACCGAAGAGACAGCACCATCATCACCAAGTATTGCGTTCACCACACACACACATACACGCCGTAATTGATGTGAAACGATGATGGTGGTGATAACAATATTCACGATGCACGACGCAAATACATCTTTCTCGCTGGGATGCCTTGTGGCTCACGGGTTTCGCCGCGGTGCCTATGAGATGTTAACTACCTCGCCTGGTATGCAGGAGGTCGTGGGTTCGATCTCGACCACCTAACGATGCCTGCTGCTGTATATTTGGAGTTTGTGTCTCTCTCTCATCATCATCACGGTGGCTAAGAGATGTTACCTACCTCGCCTGGTATTTAGGAGGTCGTGGGATCGATCTCGACCGCTGACGATGCCTGCTGCTGTATATTTGGAGTTTGCGTGTGTCTCTCATCATCATCACTGTGGCTCGGAGATGTTAACTACCTTGCCTGGTATACAGGAGGTCGTGGGTTCGATCCATTCCCTTGACGATGCCTGTAGCCACGATGGCTACAGGCATGGAGAGCCGCACACTTACAAAGGGGACGCGTTGCCTGCGTGTTTTTTTTCAGGCTGTCATTCACCGCAGCCACGCTAATGGTTGTCTAGTGTTGTGTGCTACTCAATAAATTTGCGTCCAACCAAGACCCACTATCTGAGAGAGTGAGACAGAGAGCGGAGGAGGGAGAGGGAGCCCTTGTCTGTAGCATCTGGAAGTTAAAGAAATACCGTTGATGACGAGACACTGGAATGTCGAAACTTGTCCAGAAATTGACCAGTGTTGAACCAATTGCCTGCGTGTTTTTTTTCAGGCTGTCATTCACCGCAGCCACGCTAATGGTTGTCTAGTGTTGTGTGCTACTCAATAAATTTGCGTCCAACCAAGACCCACTATCTGAGAGAGTGAGACAGAGAGCGGAGGAGGGAGAGGGAGCCCTTGTCTGTAGCATCTGGAAGTTAAAGAAATACCGTTGATGACGAGACACTGGAATGTCGAAACTTGTCCAGAAATTGACCAGTGTTGAACCAATTCCGCCGTAAATTATTGACTCGCGAAAATTAATTGCGGCACGTGCGATGTTCATAACGTCTCCTTGCCACCGTGGCGCCCACGATCTCGTGCATACAAGGCGAGGTAGTTAACATCTCCTAGCCACTGTGAGGATGATGATGATGAGAGACAGACGCAGACTTCAAATATACAGCAGAAGGCATCATCAGGGTTGGGATCGAACCCATGAATTTCTGGATACCAGGCGAGGTAGTTAAGATCTCTTCACTATACTATTTGGTTCTATTCGGTAAAGTCACGTAGGTAAAAAATAAAACAACAAAAAATCACGACGTTTCGGCCACAACACAAGTGGCCTTCATCAGGTGAAGGGACCGTACTGTCCAGAGGACAGCGTTGGAGTGAAGACAGCCAAGCTCAGGTCGTGTCCTTTAAGCTGTGTGGGAGGAAACCAAACGCTTTGACAAAGGAATATGCATCAAATGCTGTAGAGGACTGGCACGGGGGGGGGGGGGGAGAGTTTACAAATGTTGGTGTGAAGGGAAATAAGCTGCTGTGAAAGTTTAGGATACCACTACTTGAATCAATATACTGTACCATTGAAAATTAGTTTAATGTTGGTATGATTTAGAACATCTTTCCAATAATTGCTTAATTTGAAACCATCCTCTCGGTTGAAATTGTGTCTGTGTTTGTAAATCTGAATTGCCTCGTGGACAAATCTCTGATAAAAACCCGTGGGTTTGCAGAGAACCTTGGTATCGGAGAAAACTATATCGTGATCACCCACAGCGTTGTAACAGTGATCAGCTACGGCAGAAGAATTCGTTCTGCCGTGTTTCAAGTCTGATTTGTGCTCGCGAATTCGGTCAGAGACATGTCGTGTCGTCTCCCTAATATAGCAATCACCACAGGTGCAGCTCAATTTGTAAACCCCGGGGTACTGTAAGTCAGGAATGACATCCTTCACGGATGGAATCAGGTCACGGATTTTGTGTACTGTATTGAACCGGACCAGGATCTTGTGTTTGTTATGAATTTTGGAGATCTTTTTAGTAACGCCTGCTATATATGGTAGTGTGATGGTTTTGATCGGAGTATCAAGTGGTTGTTTCTGTATGGAGGGAGAAACAGCTTGGCGGATGGTACGGTCAGAGTATCCGTTCCTCTTGAGGGCCAGATGTACATGTTTTAATTCACTGGTCAGGTGGTGTTGGTCCGAAATGCAATAAGCCCTGTGGTATAACGTTTTGATGAGAGAATTATTTTGAGTCGGGTGGTGGTGGGAATCAGGTTTCAAGTAGGAATCTGTGTGGGTAGGTTTTCCTGTAGACAGAATGTCCCAATGAGCCATCAGGTCTCCTCTCAAACAGAACATCCATGAATGGTAGCTTTCCATCATTCTCCACTTCCATGGTGAATTTGATGGCAGGATGTCTGGAATTGATGTGGTCTAGGAAAAGGTTCAAAGCTGGGAGGCCAAGTGGCCAAATGACGAAAGTGTCGTCTACATATCTCTTCCACAGGGAAGGTCTGAGGGTGGAAGTCTGGATGGCGTCTGATTCAAATTTCTCCATGAAAACATTGGCTATCACTGGTGACAAGGGAGAACCCATGGGGGTACCCTCATTTTGTTTGTAGAAGGTGCCATTCCAAGTAAAGTAGGTATTGTTGAGGCAGTGCCTAACCAGCACAGGTGTATCAGGGTCTAGTCCATGTTGGACCAAATTTTAAATTATTTCAATGGTATCAGGTACTGGGACCTTGGTGAACAGAGAGACCACATCGAAGCTGACAAGGATATCCTCAGGGGACAGTACAACGTCTTTGACCATAGAGACCAATTGGGCTGAGTTAAGAACTTCTGAGGAGGTCTTGCCAGTGAAAGGCAGCAAGGTATCTGACAGAAAATGGGCTAGTCTATAGGTAGGGGAGTTGATCGTGGATACGATGGGTCGTAGTGGGGTGCCTTCTTTATGAATCTTGGGAAGACCATAGAATCTAGGGGGTCTTGCAGCAGAAGGTTTTAGGGAGGGACGTTAAGTTGGTTCGATTAGGGAGGTCGAACTTGTGATGATCTTGTTGGTTTTTATCGTTAGGCTATTAGTAGGGTCATTTTTGTTTATTGAGTAACTTCCATCGTTGAGCAGGTTCTGGATTTTGTTGTTGTATGAATCTTTATCCATAATTACAGTAGCGTTGCCTTTGTCGGCTGAGAGGATGACTATATGATTTCTGTTTTTTTTAATTCGCGAGTTCAGAGCGTTCATTTTTGCTGATGTTGCTAATGGGTTTCTTAGCATTCTTAAGAATAGTGGCTATTTCAGCTCTCACAACGCCTGCTTGGATGTGTCCTACGACTTTGAGGGCTACATCGACCTGAGAGATGATATCATCTACAGGTATATGTTTTGGGGTGACAGCAAAATTTAGCCCTCTAGCCCGTACTGTTTTCAGATTGTTCGAAATCGGGGTGCTACTCTGATTAATGACAATTTTGTTAACGTCTAGTTTTGTTATATGTGGGACTGGGTTCTCCTTTGATAGGTGGTTGAATTTAGAAATCAGGTTAGCTTTGCATTTGACTGATAGTGAATCAGCAGAAGAAGCAGTCATATTGTCTACGTGGTTCCAATCAGAAGGTGACATTTTTTGTATTAACATTAAATGAGCTTGTAGGAGCGTCCTGTCTAAAGTATCGAGTTCAAACCGGAGTAGCCTTATCCTCTCTGAGATTAAAGATAGGCTGGCCTTAAACAGAATCTGTTTAGAATTCGGTGAAGATACAGCAGCAGAAGTGAGTGTGAAAGCAATGACTTACAGTACCCCCCGGGGTTTACAAATTGAGCTGCACCTGTGGTGATTGCTATATTGGGGAGACGAAACGACATGTCTCTGACCGAATTCGCGAGCACAAATCAGACTTGAAACACGGCAGAACGAATTCTTTTGCCATAGCTGATCACTGTTACAACGCTGTGGGTGATCACGATATAGTTTTCTCCGATACCAAGGTTCCCTGCAAACCCACGGGTTTTTATCAGAGATTTGTTCACGAGGCAATTCAGATTTACAAACACAGACACAATTTCAACCGAGAAGATGGTTTCAAATTAAGCAATCATTGGAAATATGTTCTAAATCATACCAAACATTAAACTAATTTTCAATGGTACAGTATATTTATTCAAGTAGTGGTATCCTAAACTTTCACAGCAGCTTATTTCCCTTCACACCAAAATTTGTAAAGCCCCCCCCCCTCCCCGTGCCGGTCCTCTACAGCATTTTATGCTAATTCCTTTGTCAAAGCGTTTGGTTTCCTCCCACACAGCTTAAAGGACGCGACCTGAGCTTGGCTGTCTTAACTCCAACGCTGTCCTCTGGACAGTACGGTCCCTTCACCTGATGAAGGCCACTTGTGTTGTGGCCGAAACGTCGTTATTTTTGTTTTATTTTTTACCTACGTGACTTTACCGAATAGAACCAAAGAGTATGGATCCTTGCAGTCATGAAAGCTTCAAATCTGGAATCTCCTCACCACTGTGATGATGAGAGAGAGACGCAGACTCCAAATATTCAGCAGCAGCAGGCATCGTCACGGGTCGGGATCAAACCCACGACCTCCTGTATACCAGGCGAGGTAGGTAACATCTCCACTGTGATGATGAGAGAGAGACACAGACTCCAAATATACAGCAGCAGCAGGCATCGTCAGGGTCTGGATGGAACTCACGACCTCCTGTATACCATGGAAGGTAGTTAACATCTCTTAGCCACTGTAGCACCCGAGGTGGCATACTCACGTGACCTTAGCCCCCAGGGTTGCTTCCTAGAGTGAACTGGCACAACGTGCGATGTGTGTAGAGGGCCCACAGAGGGCCTGGGATGGATGAAAGGAAGCTCAGCGCAAAACCATATTCGTGGTAAAGTCCGAGTCACATCAAAGTATGAGTGTGAGTTATGGACCATCGTGCCAGGGGTGGATTTCAACATTGTCAGGGCTGCCATCGCTGTTACCCCGCCTTGTTGAATGTACAGGGACTCCCCATATATGTTGTATGGCCTGTACAAAAAACACGGGGAATGGCGTTAAACGTTGTATAATCGCCTGTAGACGTAGATGCCAACGGTTCTTCACGTTCTGCAGATGTAGATGCCACTGGTTCTACATTTTCTGCAGATGATAGATGCCACTGGTTCTTTATATTCTGCAGATGTAGATGCCATTGGGTTTTCACCTTCTGCAGACGTAGATGCCACTTGTTATTCACGTTGTGCTGATGTAGATGTAAATGGTTCTTCATGTTCTACAGATGTAGATGCCACTGTTTCTTCACCTTCTGCATATATAGATGCCACGGGTTCTTTGCATTCCACAGATGTAGATGCCACTGGTGTTCACGTTTGCAGATGAATATGTCACTTGTTCTTCACCTGCTGCAGATGTAGTTACCACTGGTTCTTCACGTTCTGCAAATGTAGATACCACTGGTTCTTCACGTTCTGCAGATGGAGATGCAACTGGTTCTTCACCTTCTGCAGATGTAGATTCCACTGGTTCTTCACGTTTTGCAGATGTAGATGCCAATGGTTCTTCACGTTCTGCAGATGTGGATGCCACTGGTTCTTCATATTCTGCCGATGTAGATGCCACCGGTTCTTCATGTTCTGCAGGTGTGGATGCCACTGGCTTTTCACGTTCTGAAGATGTAGATGCCACTGGTTTTTCATTTTCTGCAAATGAAAGATGCCACTGGTTCTTTATATTCTGCAGATGTAGATGCCATTGGTTTTTCACCTTCTGCAGACGTAGATGCTACTGGTTCTTCAGCTTCTGTAGATGAAGATGCCACTGGTTCTTCACGTTGTTCAGATGTAGATGTCACTGGTTCTTCAGCTTCTGCAGATGTAGATGCCACTGGTTCTTACATTCCACAGATGTAGATGCCACTGGTTTTTCACGTTCTGAAGATGTAGATGCTACTGGTTGTTCACGTTTGCAGATGAAGATGCCAGGGTTGTGAGACACTGGATAGTGATACACTGGGTCAGAGACACTGGGTAGTGAGACACTGGGTAGTGAGACACGGGTAGTGAAACACTGGGTAGTGAGACACTGGGTAGTGACACACTGGGTAGTGAGACACTGGGTAGTGAGACACCGGTAGTGAGACACTGGGTAGTGAGACGCTGGGTAGTGAGACGCTGGGTAGTGAGACACTGGGTAGTGAGACACTCGTAGTGAGACACTGGTAGCGAGACACTGGGTAGTGAGACAGTGGGTAGTAAGACACTGGGTAGTGAGACACTGGGGTAGTGAGACACTGGGTAGTGAGACACTGGGGTAGTGAGACACTGGGTAGTGACACAGTGGGTAGTGAGACACTGGGTAGTGACACACTGGGTAGTGAGATTTTGGGTAGTGAGACACTGGGTAGTGAGACACTCGTAGTGAGACACTGGTAGCGAGACACTGGGTAGTGAGACAGTGGGTAGTGAGACACTGGGTAGTGAGACACTGGGGTAGTGAGACACTGGGTAGTGAGACACTGGGGTAGTGAGACACTGGGTAGTGACACAGTGGGTAGTGAGACACTGGGTAGTGACACACTGGGTAGTGAGATTTTGGGTAGTGAGACACTGGGTAGTGAGACACTGGGTAGTGAGACACGGGGTAGTGAGGCACTGGGTAGTGAGACACTCCTAGTGAGACACTGGTAGTGAGACACTGGGTAGTGAGACACTGGGTAGTGAGACACTGTTAGTGAGACACTTGGGTAGTGAGACACTGGGTAGTGAGACACTTGGGTAGTGAGACACTGGGTCGTGAGACACTGGGTAGTGAGACACTGGGTAGTGAGACACTGGTAGTGGGACACTGCTTGTGAGACACTGGGTAATGAGACACTGGGTAGTGAGACACAGGTAGTGAGACACTGGGTAGTGAGACACTGGGTAGTGAGACACTGGGTAGTGAGAAACTGGTAGTGAGACACTGGGTAGTGAGACACTGGGTAGTGAGACACTGGTAGTGGGACACTGGGTAGTGAGACACTCGGTAGTGAGACACTGGGTAGTGATACACCGGGTAGTGAGACACTGGGTAGTGAGACACTGGGTAGTGAGACACAGGTAGTGAGACACAGGGGTAGTGAGACACTGGGTAGTGGGACACTGGGTAGTGAGACACTGGGTAGTGGGACACTGGGTAGTGAGACACTCGGTAGTGAGACACTGGGTAGTGATACACTGGATAGTGAGACGCTGGGTAGTGAGACACTGGTAGTGAGACACTGGGTAGTGAGACACTGGGTAGTGAGGCACTGGTAGTGAGACACTGAGTAGTGAGACACTGGGTAGTGAGACACTGGGTAGTGAGACACTGCTTGTGAGACACTGGGTAGTGAGACACTGGGTAGTAAGACACTGGGTAGTGAGACACTGGGTAGTGAGACACAGGTAGTGAGACACTGGGGTAGTGAGACACTGGTTAGTGAGACACTGGGTAGTGAGACACTGGGTAGTGAGACACTGCTTGTGAGACACTGGGTAGTGAGACACAGGTAGTGAGACACTGGGGTAGTGAGACACTGCTTGTGAGACGCTGGGTAGTGAGACACAGGTAGTGAGACACTGGGGTAGTGAGACACTGGTAGTGAGACACTGGGTAGTGAGACACTGTTAGTGAGAAACTGGTAGTGAGAAACTGGGTAGTGAGACACTGGGTAGTGAGACACTGGGTAGTGAGACACTGGGTAGTGAGACACTGGGGTAGTGAGACACTGCTAGTGAGACACTGGGGTAGTGAGACACTGCTATTGAGACACTGGGTCGTGAGACACTGGGTAGTGAGACACCTGGTAGTGAGACACTGCTAGTGAGACACTGGGTAGTGAGACACTGGGGGAGTGAGACACTGGGGTAGTGAGACACTGGGTAGTGAGACAGTGGGTAGTGAGACACTCGTAGTGAGATACTGGTAGTGAGGCACTGGGTAGTGAGACACTTGGGCTGTGAGACACTGGGGTAGTGAGACACTGCTATTGAGACACTGGGTAGTGAGACACTGGGGTAGTGAGACACTGGGTAGTGAGACACTGGGGTAGTGAGACACTGGGTAGTGAGACACTGGGGTAGTGAGACACTGGGTAGTGAGACACTGGGTAGTGAGACACAGGTAGTGAGACACTGGGGTAGTGAGACACAGATAGTGAGACACTGGGGTAGTGAGACACTGGGTAGTGAGACACTGGGTAGTGAGACACTGTTAGTGAGAAACTGGTAGTGAGACACTGGGTAGTGAGACACTGGGTAGTGAGACACTGGTAGTGGGACACTGGGTAGTGAGACACTCGGTAGTGAGACACTGGGTAGTGATACACCGGGTAGTGAGACGCTGGGTTGTGAGACACTGGTAGTGAGACACTGGGTAGTGAGACACTGGTAGTGGGACACTGCTTGTGAGACACTGGGTAGTGAGACACTGGGTAGTGAGACACTCGTAGTGAGACACTGGTAGCGAGACACTGGGTAGTGAGACAGTGGGTAGTGAGACACTGGGTAGTGAGACACTGGGTAGTGAGACACTGGGGTAGTGAGACACTGGGTAGTGAGACACTGGGTAGTGAGATTTTGGGTAGTGAGACACTGGGTAATGAGACACTGGGTAGTGAGACACTGGGTAGTGAGACACTGGGTAGTGGGACACTGCTTGTGAGACACTGGGTAATGAGACACTGGGTAGTGAGGCACTTGGGTAGTGAGACACTGGGGTATTGAGACACTGCTAGTGAGACACTGGGTAGTGAGACACTGGGTAGTGAGACACTGTTAGTGAGAAACTGGTAGTGAGACACTGGGTAGTGAGACGACACTGGGTAGTGAGACACTGGGTAGTGAGACACTGGTAGTGGGACACTGGGTAGTGAGACACTCGGTAGTGAGACACTGGTAGTGGGACACTGGGTAGTGTGACACTCGGTAGTGAGACACTGGTAGTGGGACACTGCTTGTGAGACACTGGGTAGTGAGACACTTGAGTAGTGAGACACTGGGTAGTGAGACACTGGGTAGTGAGACACTGGTAGTGGGACACTGGGTAGTGAGACACAGGGGTAGTGAGACACTGCTTGAGAGACGCTGGGTAGTGAGACACTGGGTAGTGAGACACTGGGTAGTGAGACACTTGGGCAGTGAGACACTGGGTAGTGAGACACTGGGTAGTGAGACACTGGTAGTGGGACACTGGGTAGTGAGACACTCGGTAGTGAGAAACTGGTAGTGAGACACTGGGTAGTGAGATGACACTGGGTAGTGAGACACTGGGTAGTGAGACACTGGTAGTGGGACACTGGGTAGTGAGACACTCGGTAGTGAGACACTGGTAGTGGGACACTGGGTAGTGAGACACTCGGTAGTGAGACACTGGTAGTGGGACACTGCTTGTGAGACACTGGGTAGTGAGACACTTGAGTAGTGAGACACTGGGTAGTGAGACACTGGGTAGTGAGACACTGGTAGTGGGACACTGGGTAGTGAGACACAGGGGTAGTGAGACACTGCTTGAGAGACGCTGGGTAGTGAGACACTGGGTAGTGAGACACTGGGTAGTGAGACACTTGGGCAGTGAGACACTGGGTAGTGAGACACTGGGTAGTGAGACACTGGTAGTGGGACACTGGGTAGTGAGACACTCGGTAGTGAGACACTGGGTAGTGAGACACTGGTAGTGAGACACTGGGGTAGTGAGACACTGGGTAGTGAGACACTGGGGTAGTGAGACACTGGGGTAGTGAGACACTGCTAGTGAGACACTTGGTCGTGAGACACTGCTATTGAGACACTGGGTAGTGAGACACTGGGTAGTGAGACACTGGGTAGTGAGACACTGGGTAGTGAGATTTTGGGTAGTGAGACACTGGGTAGTGAGACACTGGGGTAGTGAGACACTGGATAGTGAGACACTTGGGTAGTGAGACACTGGGGTAGTGAGACACTGGGTAGTGAGACACTGGGTAGTGAGACACTGGTAGTGGGACACTGCTTGTGAGACACTGGGTAATGAGACACTGGGTAGTGAGGCACTTGGGTAGTGAGACACTGGGGTAGTGAGACACAGGTAGTGAGACACTGGGGTAGTGAGACACTGCTTGTGAGACGCTGGGTAGTGAGACACTGGGTAGTGAGACACTGGGGTAGTGAGACACTGGGTAGTGAGACACTGGTAGTGAGACACTGGGTAGTGAGACACTGGGTAGTGAGATTTTGGGTAGTGAGACACTGGGTAGTGAGACACTGGGGTAGTGAGACACTGGGTAGTGAGACACTGGGTAGTGAGACACAGGTAGTGAGACACTGGGGTAGTGAGACACTGGGTAGTGAGACACTGGGTAGTGAGACACTGGTAGTGGGACACTGGGTAGTGAGACACTCGGTAGTGAGACACTGGTAGTGGGACACTGCTTGTGAGACACTGGGTAATGAGACACTGGGTAGTGAGGCACTTGGGTAGTGAGACACTGGGGTAGTGAGACACAGGTAGTGAGACACTGCTTGTGAGACGCTGGGTAGTGAGACACTGGGTAGTGAGACACTGGGTAGTGAGACACTTGGGCAGTGAGACAGTGGGTAGTGAGAAACTGGGTAGTGAGACACTGGTAGTGAGACACTGGGGTAGTGAGACACTGCTTGTGAGACGCTGGGTAGTGAGACACTGGGTAGTGAGACACTGGGTAGTGAGACACTTGGGCAGTGAGACACTGGGTAGTGAGACACTGGGTAGTGAGACACTGGTAGTGGGACACTGGGTAGTGAGACACTCGGTAGTGAGAAACTGGTAGTGAGACACTGGGTAGTGAGATGACACTGGGTAGTGAGACACTGGGTAGTGAGACACTGGTAGTGGGACACTGGGTAGTGAGACACTGGGTAGTGAGACACTTGGGCAGTGAGACACTGGGTAGTGAGACACTGGGTAGTGAGACACTGGTAGTGGGACACTGGGTAGTGAGACACTCGGTAGTGAGACACTGGGTAGTGAGACACTCGGTAGTGAGACACTGGGTAGTGAGACACTGGTAGTGAGACACTGGGGTAGTGAGACACTGCTAGTGAGACACTGGGTAGTGAGACACTGGGTAGTGAGACACTGGGGTAGTGAGACACTGGGGTAGTGAGACACTGCTAGTGAGACACTTGGTCGTGAGACACTGCTATTGAGACACTGGGTAGTGAGACACTGGGTAGTGAGACACTGGGTAGTGAGACACTGGGTAGTGAGATTTTGGGTAGTGAGACACTGGGTAGTGAGACACTGGGGTAGTGAGACACTGGATAGTGAGACACTTGGGTAGTGAGACACTGGGGTAGTGAGACACAGGTAGTGAGACACTGGGGTAGTGAGACACTGCTTGTGAGACGCTGGGTAGTGAGACACTGGGTAGTGAGACACTGGGGTAGTGAGACACTGGTAGTGGGACACTGCTTGTGAGACACTGGGTAATGAGACACTGGGTAGTGAGGCACTTGGGTAGTGAGACACTGGGGTAGTGAGACACAGGTAGTGAGACACTGGGGTAGTGAGACACTGCTTGTGAGACGCTGGGTAGTGAGACACTGGGTAGTGAGACACTGGGGTAGTGAGACACTGGGGTAGTGAGACACTGGGTAGTGAGACACTGGGTAGTGAGATTTTGGGTAGTGAGTCACTGGGTAGTGAGACACTGGGGTAGTGAGACACTGGGTAGTGAGACACTGGGTAGTGAGACACAGGTAGTGAGACACTGGGGTAGTGAGACACTGGGTAGTGAGACACTGGGTAGTGAGACACTGTTAGTGAGAAACTGGTAGTGAGACACTGGGTAGTGAGACGACACTGGGTAGTGAGACACTGGGTAGTGAGACACTGGTAGTGGGACACTGGGTAGTGAGACACTCGGTAGTGAGACACTGGTAGTGGGACACTGCTTGAGAGACGCTGGGTAGTGAGACACTGGGTAGTGAGACACTTGGGCAATGAGACACTGGGTAGTGAGACACTGGGTAGTGAGACACTGGTAGTGGGACACTGGGTAGTGAGACACTCGGTAGTGAGACACTGGGTAGTGAGACACTGGTAGTGAGACACTGGGGTAGTGAGACACTGCTAGTGAGACACTGGTTAGTGAGACACTGGTAGTGGGACACTGGGTAGTGAGACACTCGGTAGTGAGACACTGGGTAGTGAGACACTGGTAGTGAGACACTGGGGTAGTGAGACACTGCTAGTCAGACACTGGATGTGAGACACTGGGTAGTGAGACACTGGGTAGTGAGACACTGCTAGTGAGACACTGGGTAGTGAGACACTGGGTAGTGAGACACTGGGGTAGTGAGACACTGTGGTAGTGAGACACTGGGTAGTGAGACACTGGGTAGTGAGACACTGGGTAGTGAGACACTGGGGTAGTGAGACACTGCGGTAGTGAGACACTGGGTAGTGAGACACTGGGTAGTGAGACACTGGGGTAGTGAGACACTGCTAGTGAGACACTGCTTGTGAGACACTGGGTAGTGAGACACAGGTAGTGAGACACTGGAGGTAGTGAGACACTGCGGTAGTGAGACACTGGGTAGTGAGACACTGGGTAGTGAGACACTGGGGTAGTGAGACACTGGATAGTGAGACACTTGGGTAGTGAGACACTGGGGTAGTGAGACACTGGGTAGTGAGACACTGGGTAGTGAGACACTGGTAGTGGGACACTGCTTGTGAGACACTGGGTAATGAGACACTGGGTAGTGAGGCACTTGGGTAGTGAGACACTGGGGTAGTGAGACACAGGTAGTGAGACACTGGGGTAGTGAGACACTGCTTGTGAGACGCTGGGTAGTGAGACACTGGGTAGTGAGACACTGGGGTAGTGAGACACTGGGTAGTGAGACACTGGGTAGTGAGACACTGGTAGTGAGACACTGGGTAGTGAGACACTGGGTAGTGAGATTTTGGGTAGTGAGACACTGGGTAGTGAGACACTGGGGTAGTGAGACACTGGGTAGTGAGACACTGGGTAGTGAGACACAGGTAGTGAGACACTGGGGTAGTGAGACACTGGGTAGTGAGACACTGGGTAGTGAGACACTGGTAGTGGAACACTGGGTAGTGAGACACTCGGTAGTGAGACACTGGTAGTGGGACACTGCTTGTGAGACACTGGGTAATGAGACACTGGGTAGTGAGGCACTTGGGTAGTGAGACACTGGGGTAGTGAGACACAGGTAGTGAGACACTGGGGTAGTGAGACACTGCTTGTGAGACGCTGGGTAGTGAGACACTGGGTAGTGAGACACTGGGTAGTGAGACACTTGGGCAGTGAGACAGTGGGTAGTGAGAAACTGGGTAGTGAGACACTGGTAGTGAGACACTGGGGTAGTGAGACACTGCTTGTGAGACGCTGGGTAGTGAGACACTGGGTAGTGAGACACTGGGTAGTGAGACACTTGGGCAGTGAGACACTGGGTAGTGAGACACTGGGTAGTGAGACACTGGTAGTGGGACACTGGGTAGTGAGACACTCGGTAGTGAGAAACTGGTAGTGAGACACTGGGTAGTGAGATGACACTGGGTAGTGAGACACTGGGTAGTGAGACACTGGTAGTGGGACACTGGGTAGTGAGACACTCGGTAGTGAGACACTGGTAGTGGGACACTGGGTAGTGAGACACTCGGTAGTGAGACACTGGTAGTGGGACACTGCTTGTGAGACACTGGGTAGTGAGACACTTGAGTAGTGAGACACTGGGTAGTGAGACACTGGGTAGTGAGACACTGGGTAGTGAGACACTGGTAGTGGGACACTGGGTAGTGAGACACAGGGGTAGTGAGACACTGCTTGAGAGACGCTGGGTAGTGAGACACTGGGTAGTGAGACACTGGGTAGTGAGACACTTGGGCAGTGAGACACTGGGTAGTGAGACACTGGGTAGTGAGACACTGGTAGTGGGACACTGGGTAGTGAGACACTCGGTAGTGAGACACTGGGTAGTGAGACACTGGTAGTGAGACACTGGGGTAGTGAGACACTGCTAGTGAGACACTGGGTAGTGAGACACTGGGTAGTGAGACACTGGGGTAGTGAGACACTGGGGTAGTGAGACACTGCTAGTGAGACACTTGGTCGTGAGACACTGCTATTGAGACACTGGGTAGTGAGACACTGGGTAGTGAGACACTGGGTAGTGAGACACTGGGTAGTGAGATTTTGGGTAGTGAGACACTGGGTAGTGAGACACTGGGGTAGTGAGACACTGGATAGTGAGACACTTGGGTAGTGAGACACTGGGGTAGTGAGACACTGGGTAGTGAGACACTGGGTAGTGAGACACTGGTAGTGGGACACTGCTTGTGAGACACTGGGTAATGAGACACTGGGTAGTGAGGCACTTGGGTAGTGAGACACTGGGGTAGTGAGACACAGGTAGTGAGACACTGGGGTAGTGAGACACTGCTTGTGAGACGCTGGGTAGTGAGACACTGGGTAGTGAGACACTGGGGTAGTGAGACACTGGGTAGTGAGACACTGGTAGTGAGACACTGGGTAGTGAGACACTGGGTAGTGAGATTTTGGGTAGTGAGACACTGGGTAGTGAGACACTGGGGTAGTGAGACACTGGGTAATGAGACACTGGGTAGTGAGACACAGGTAGTGAGACACTGGGGTAGTGAGACACTGGGTAGAGAGACACTGGGTAGTGAGACACTGGTAGTGGGACACTGGGTAGTGAGACACTCGGTAGTGAGACACTGGTAGTGGGACACTGCTTGTGAGACACTGGGTAATGAGACACTGGGTAGTGAGGCACTTGGGTAGTGAGACACTGGGGTAGTGAGACACAGGTAGTGAGACACTGGGGTAGTGAGACACTGCTTGTGAGACGCTGGGTAGTGAGACACTGGGTAGTGAGACACTGGGGTAGTGAGACACTGGGTAGTGAGACACTGGGTAGTGAGATTTTGGGTAGTGAGTCACTGGGTAGTGAGACACTGGGGTAGTGAGACACTGGGTAGTGAGACACTGGGTAGTGAGACACAGGTAGTGAGACACTGGGGTAGTGAGACACTGGGTAGTGAGACACTGTTAGTGAGAAACTGGTAGTGAGACACTGGGTAGTGAAACGACACTGGGTAGTGAGACACTGGGTAGTGAGACACTGGTAGTGGGACACTGGGTAGTGAGACACTCGGTAGTGAGACACTGGTAGTGGGACACTGCTTGAGAGACGCTGGGTAGTGAGACACAGGGTAGTGAGACACTTGGGCAATGAGACACTGGGTAGTGAGACACTGGGTAGTGAGACACTGGTAGTGGGACACTGGGTAGTGAGACACTCGGTAGTGAGACACTGGGTAGTGAGACACTGGTAGTGAGACACTGGGGTAGTGAGACACTGCTAGTGAGACACTGGTTAGTGAGACACTGGTAGTGGGACACTGGGTAGTGAGACACTCGGTAGTGAGACACTGGGTAGTGAGACACTGGTAGTGAGACACTGGGGTAGTGAGACACTGCTAGTCAGACACTGGGTAGTGAGACACTGGGTAGTGAGACACTGGGTAGTGAGACACTGGGTAGTGAGACACTGTGGTAGTGAGACACTGGGTAGTGAGACACTGGGTAGTGAGACACTGCGGTAGTGAGACACTGGGTAGTGAGACACTGGGTAGTGAGACACTGGGGTAGTGAGACACTGCTAGTGAGACACTGCTTGTGAGACACTGGGTAGTGAGACACAGGTAGTGAGACACTGGAGGTAGTGAGACACTGCGATAGTGAGACACTGGGTAGTGAGACACTGGGTAGTGAGACACTGGGGTAGTGAGACACTGCTAGTGAGACACTGCTTGTGAGACACTGGGTAGTGAGACACTGGGTAGTGAGACACTGCTTGTGAGACACTGGGTAGTGAGACACAGGTAGTGAGACACTGGGGTAGTGAGACACTGCTTGTGAGACGCTGGGTAGTGAGACACAGGTAGTGAGACACTGGGGTAGTGAGACACTGGTAGTGAGACACTGGGTAGTGAGACACTGTTAGTGAGAAACTGGTAGTGAGAAACTGGGTAGTGAGACACTGGGTAGTGAGACACTGGGTAGTGAGACACTGGGGTAGTGAGACACTGCTAGTGAGACACTGGGGTAGTGAGACACTGCTATTGAGACACTGGGTCGTGAGACACTGGGTAGTGAGACACCTGGTAGTGAGACACTGCTAGTGAGACACTGGGTAGTGAGACACTGGGTAGTGAGACACTGGGGGAGTGAGACACTGGGGTAGTGAGACACTGGGTAGTGAGACAGTGGGTAGTGAGACACTCGTAGTGAGATACTGGTAGTGAGGCACCGGGTAGTGAGACACTGCTATTGAGACACTGGGTAGTGAGACACTGGGGTAGTGAGACACTGGGTAGTGAGACACTGGGGTAGTGAGACACTGGGTAGTGAGACACTGGGGTAGTGAGACACTGGGTAGTGAGACACTGGGTAGTGAGACACAGGTAGTGAGACACTGGGGTAGTGAGACACAGATAGTGAGACACTGGGGTAGTGAGACACTGGGTAGTGAGACACTGGTTAGTGAGACACTGTTAGTGAGAAACTGGTAGTGAGACACTGGGTAGTGAGACACTGGGTAGTGAGACACTGGTAGTGGGACACTGGGTAGTGAGACACTCGGTAGTGAGACACTGGGTAGTGATACACCGGGTAGTGAGACGCTGGGTTGTGAGACACTGGTAGTGAGACACTGGGTAGTGAGACACTGGTAGTGGGACACTGCTTGTGAGACACTGGGTAGTGAGACACTGGGTAGTGAGACACTCGTAGTGAGACACTGGTAGCGAGACACTGGGTAGTGAGACAGTGGGTAGTGAGACACTGGGTAGTGAGACACTGGGTAGTGAGACACTGGGGTAGTGAGACACTGGGTAGTGAGACACTGGGTAGTGAGATTTTGGGTAGTGAGACACTGGGTAATGAGACACTGGGTAGTGAGACACTGGGTAGTGAGACACTGGGTAGTGGGACACTGCTTGTCAGACACTGGGTAATGAGACACTGGGTAGTGAGGCACTTGGGTAGTGAGACACTGGGGTAGTGAGACACTGCTAGTGAGACACTGGGTAGTGAGACACTGGGTAGTGAGGCACTGTTAGTGAGAAACTGGTAGTGAGACACTGGGTAGTGAGACGACACTGGGTAGTGAGACACTGGGTAGTGAGACACTGGTAGTGGGACACTGGGTAGTGAGACACTCGGTAGTGAGACACTGGTAGTGGGACACTGGGTAGTGAGACACTCGGTAGTGAGACACTGGTAGTGGGACACTGCTTGTGAGACACTGGGTAGTGAGACGCTTGAGTAGTGAGACACTGGGTAGTGAGACACTGGGTAGTGAGACACTGGTAGTGGGACACTGGGTAGTGAGACACAGGGGTAGTGAGACACTGCTTGAGAGACGCTGGGTAGTGAGCCACTGGGTAGTGAGACACTGGGTAGTGAGACACTTGGGCAGTGAGACACTGGGTAGTGAGACACTGGGTAGTGAGACACTGGTAGTGGGACACTGGGAAGTGAGACACTCGGTAGTGAGAAACTGGTAGTGAGACACTGGGTAGTGAGACGACACTGGGTAGTGAGACACTGGGTAGTGAGACACTGGTAGTGGGACACTGGGTAGTGAGACACTCGGTAGTGAGACACTGGTAGTGGGACACTGGGTAGTGAGACACTCGGTAGTGAGACACTGGTAGTGGGACACTGCTTGTGAGACACTGGGTAGTGAGACACTTGAGTAGTGAGACACTGGGTAGTGAGACACTGGGTAGTGAGACACTGGGTAGTGAGACACTGGTAGTGGGACACTGGGTAGTGAGACACAGGGGTAGTGAGACACTGCTTGAGAGACGCTGGGTAGTGAGACACTGGGTAGTGAGACACTGGGTAGTGAGACACTTGGGCAGTGAGACACTGGGTAGTGAGACACTGGGTAGTGAGACACTGGTAGTGGGACACTGGGTAGTGAGACACTCGGTAGTGAGACACTGGGTAGTGAGACACTGGTAGTGAGACACTGGGGTAGTGAGACACTGCTAGTGAGACACTGGGTAGTGAGACACTGGGTAGTGAGACACTGGGTAGTGAGACACTGGGGTAGTGAGACACTGGGGTAGTGAGACACTGCTAATGAGACACTTGGTCGTGAGACACTGCTATTGAGACACTGGGTAGTGAGACACTGGGTAGTGAGACACTGGGTAGTGAGACACTGGGTAGTGAGATTTTGGGTAGTGAGACACTGGGTAGTGAGACACTGGGGTAGTGAGACACTGGGTAGTGAGACACTTGGGTAGTGAGACACTGGGGTAGTGAGACACTGGGTAGTGAGACACTGGGTAGTGAGACACTGGTAGTGGGACACTGCTTGTGAGACACTGGGTAATGAGACACTGGGTAGTGAGGCACTTGGGTAGTGAGACACTGGGGTAGTGAGACACAGGTAGTGAGACACTGGGGTAGTGAGACACTGCTTGTGAGACGCTGGGTAGTGAGACACTGGGTAGTGAGACACTGGGTAGTGAGACACTGGGTAGTGAGACACTGGGTAGTGAGACACTGGGTAGTGAGATTTTGGGTAGTGAGACACTGGGTAGTGAGACACTGGGGTAGTGAGACACTGGGTAGTGAGACACTGGGTAGTGAGACACAGGTAGTGAGACACTGGGGTAGTGAGACACTGGGTAGTGAGACACTGGGTAGTGAGACACTGGTAGTGGGACACTGGGTAGTGAGACACTCGGTAGTGAGACACTGGTAGTGGGACACTGCTTGTGAGACACTGGGTAATGAGACACTGGGTAGTGAGGCACTTGGGTAGTGAGACACTGGGGTAGTGAGACACAGGTAGTGAGACACTGGGGTAGTGAGACACTGCTTGTGAGACGCTGGGTAGTGAGACACTGGGTAGTGAGACACTGGGGTAGTGAGACACTGGGGTAGTGAGACACTGGGTAGTGAGACACTGGGTAGTGAGACACTGGGTAGTGAGACACTGGGTAGTGAGACACTGGGTAGTGAGATTTTGGGTAGTGAGTCACTGGGTAGTGAGACACTGGGGTAGTGAGACACTGGGTAGTGAGACACTGGGTAGTGAGACACTGGGTAGTGAGACACTGGTAGTGGGACACTGGGTAGTGAGACACAGGGGTAGTGAGACACTGCTTGAGAGACGCTGGGTAGTGAGACACTGGGTAGTGAGACACTGGGTAGTGAGACACTTGGGCAGTGAGACACTGGGTAGTGAGACACTGGGTATTGAGACACTGGTAGTGGACACTGGGTAGTGAGACACTCGGTAGTGAGAAACTGGTAGTGAGACACTGGGTAGTGAGACGACACTGGGTAGTGAGACACTGGGTAGTGAGACACTGGTAGTGGGACACTGGGTAGTGAGACACTCGGTAGTGAGACACTGGTAGTGGGACACTGGGTAGTGAGACACTCGGTAGTGAAACACTGGTAGTGAGACACTGCTTGTGAGACACTGGGTAGTGAGACACCTGAGTAGTGAGACACTGGGTAGTGAGACACTGGGTAGTGAGACACTGGTAGTGGGACACTGGGTAGTGAGACACAGGGGTAGTGAGACACTGCTTGAGAGACGCTGGGTAGTGAGACACTGGGTAGTGAGACACTGGGTAGTGAGACACTTGGGCAGTGAGACACTGGGTAGTGAGACACTGGGTAGTGAGACACTGGTAGTGGGACACTGGGTAGTGAGACACTCGGTAGTGAGACACTGGGTAGTGAGACACTGGTAGTGAGACACTGGGGTAGTGAGACACTGCTAGTGAGACACTGGGTAGTGAGACACTGGGTAGTGAGACACTGGGGTAGTGAGACACTGGGGTAGTGAGACACTGCTAGTGAGACACTTGGTCGTGAGACACTGCTATTGAGACACTGGGTAGTGAGACACTGGGTAGTGAGACACTGGGTAGTGAGATTTTGGGTAGTGAGACACTGGGTAGTGAGACACTGGGGTAGTGAGACACTGGGTAGTGAGACACTTCGGTAGTGAGACACTGGGGTAGTGAGACACTGGGTAGTGAGACACTGGGTAATGAGACACTGGGTAGTGAGGCACTTGGGTAGTGAGACACTGGGGTAGTGAGACACAGGTAGTGAGACACTGGGGTAGTGAGACACTGCTTGTGAGACGCTGGGTAGTGAGACACTGGGTAGTGAGACACTGGGGTAGTGAGACACTGGGTAGTGAGACACTGGGTAGTGAGACACTGGTAGTGAGACACTGGGTAGTGAGACACTGGGTAGTGAGATTTTGGGTAGTGAGACACTGGGTAGTGAGACACTGGGGTAGTGAGACACTGGGTAGTGAGACACTGGGTAGTGAGACACAGGTAGTGAGACACTGGGGTAGTGAGACACTGGGTAGTGAGACACTGGGTAGTGAGACACTGGTAGTGGGACACTGGGTAGTGAGACACTCGGTAGTGAGACACTGGTAGTGGGACACTGCTTGTGAGACACTGGGTAATGAGACACTGGGTAGTGAGGCACTTGGGTAGTGAGACACTGGGGTAGTGAGACACAGGTAGTGAGACACTGGGGTAGTGAGACACTGCTTGTGAGACGCTGGGTAGTGAGACACTGGGTAGTGAGACACTGGGGTAGTGAGACACTGGGTTAGTGAGACACTGGGTAGTGAGACACTGGGTAGTGAGACACTGGGTAGTGAGTCACTGGGTAGTGAGACACTGGGGTAGTGAGACACTGGGTAGTGAGACACTGGGTAGTGAAACACAGGTAGTGAGACACTGGGGTAGTGAGACACTGGGTAGTGAGACACTGGGTAGTGAGACACTGTTAGTGAGAAACTGGTAGTGAGACACTGGGTAGTGAGACGACACTGGGTAGTGAGACACTGGGTAGTGAGACACTGGTAGTGGGACACTGGGTAGTGAGACACTCGGTAGTGAGACACTGGTAGTGGGACACTGCTTGAGAGACGCTGGGTAGTGAGACACTGGGTAGTGAGAAACTTGGGCAATGAGACACTGGGTAGTGAGACACTGGGTAGTGAGACACTGGTAGTGGGACACTGGGTAGTGAGACACTCGGTAGTGAGACACTGGGTAGTGAGACACTGCTAGTGAGACACTGGGGTAGTGAGACACTGCTAGTCAGACACTGGGTAGTGAGACACTGGGTAGTGAGACACTGGGTAGTGAGACACTGCTAGTGAGACACTGGGTAGTGAGACACTGGGTAGTGAGACACTGGGGTAGTGAGACACTGTGGTAGTGAGACACTGGGTAGTGAGACACTGGGTAGTGAGACACTGGGTAGTGAGACACTGGGGTAGTGAGACACTGCGGTAGTGAGACACTGGGTAGTGAGACACTGGGTAGTGAGACACTGGGGTAGTGAGACACTGCTAGTGAGACACAGGTAGTGAGACACTGGGTAGTGAGACACTGGGTAGTGAGACACTGGGTAGTGAGACACTGGGGTAGTGAGACACTGGGTAGTGAGACACTGGGTAGTGTGACACTGGGGTAGTGAGACACTGCTAGTGAGACACAGGTAGTGAGACACTGGGTAGTGAGACACTGGGTAGTGAGACACTGGGTAGTGACACACTGCTAGTGAGACACTGGGTAGTGAGACACTAGGTAGTGAGACACAGGTAGTGAGACATTGCTATTGAGACACTGAGTAGTGAGACACTGCTAGTGAGACACTGGGTAGTGAGACACTGCTAGTGAGACACTGGGTAGTGAGACACTGCTAGTGAGACGCTGGGTAGTGAGACACTGGGTAGTGAGACACTGGTAGTGAGACACTGCTAGTGAGACACTGGGTAGTGAGACACTGGGTAGTGAGACACTCCTAGTGGGACACTGGGTAGTGAGACACAGGTAGTGAGACACTGGGTAGTGAGACACTGGGTAGTGAGACACTGGGTAGTGACACACTGCTAGTGAGACACTGGGTAGTGAGACACTAGGTAGTGAGACACAGGTAGTGAGACATTGCTATTGAGACACTGAGTAGTGAGACACTGCTAGTGAGACACTGGGTAGTGAGACACTGCTAGTGAGACACTGGGTAGTGAGACACTGCTAGTGAGACGCTGGGTAGTGAGACACTGGGTAGTGAGACACTGGTAGTGAGACACTGCTAGTGAGACACTGGGTAGTGAGACACTGGGTAGTGAGACACTCCTAGTGGGACACTGGGTAGTGAGACACTGCTAGTGAGACACTGGGATAGTGAGACGCTGGGATAGTGAGACACTGGGTAGTGAGACACTGGGTAGTGAGACACTGTTAGTGAGAAACTGGGTAGTGAGACACTGGTAGTGAGACACTGGTAGTGAGACACTGGGTAGTGAGACGACACTGGGTAGTGAGACACTGGGTAGTGAGACACTGGTAGTGGGACACTGGGTAGTGAGACACTCGGTAGTGAGACACTGGTAGTGGGACACTGCTTGAGAGACGCTGGGTAGTGAGACACTGGGTAGTGAGACACTTGGGCAATGAGACACTGGGTAGTGAGACACTGGGTAGTGAGACACTGGTAGTGGGACACTGGGTAGTGAGACACTCGGTAGTGAGACACTGGGTAGTGAGACACTGGTAGTGAGACACTGGGGTAGTGAGACACTGCTAGTGAGACACTGGTTAGTGAGACACTGGTAGTGGGACACTGGGTAGTGAGACACTCGGTAGTGAGACACTGGGTAGTGAGACACTGGTAGTGAGACACTGGGGTAGTGAGACACTGCTAGTCAGACACTGGGTAGTGAGACACTGCTAGTGAGACACTGGGTAGTGAGACACTGGGTAGTGAGACACTGGGGTAGTGAGACACTGCGGTAGTGAGACACTGGGTAGTGAGACACTGGGTAGTGAGACACTGGGTAGTGAGACACTGCTAGTGAGACACAGGTAGTGAGACACTCGGTAGTGAGACACTTGGTAGTGAGACACTGAGTAGTGAGACACTGGGCAGTGAGACACTGGGTAGTGAGACACTGGGGTAGTGAGACACTGGGTAGTGAGACACTGGGTAGTGAGACATTGCTAGTGAGACACAGGTAGTGAGACACTGGGTAGTGAGACACTGGGTAGTGACACACTGCTAGTGAGACACTGGGTAGTGAGACACTAGGTAGTGAGACACAGGTAGTGAGACATTGCTAGTGAGACACTGAGTAGTGAGACACTGCTAGTGAGACACTGGGTAGTGAGACACTGCTAGTGAGACACTGGGTAGTGAGACACCGCTAGTGAGACGCTGGGTAGTGAGACGCTGGGTAGTGAGACACTGGGTAGTGAGACACTGGGTAGTGAGACACTGCTAGTGAGACACTGGGTAGTGAGACACTGGGTAGTGAGACACTCCTAGTGAGACACTGGGTAGTGAGACACTGCTAGTGAGACACTGGGATAGTGAGACGCTGGGTAGTGAGATGCTGGGTAGTGAGATGCTGGGTAGTGAGACACTGGGTAGTGAGACACTGGGTAGTGAGACACTGGGTTGTGAGATGCTGGGGTAGTGAGACGCTGGGTAGTGAGATGCTGGGTAGTGAGACACTGGGTAGTTAGACACTGGGTAGTGAGACACTGCTACTGAGACACTGGGTAGTGAGAAACTGGGTAGTGAGACACTGGGTAGTGAGACACTGCTAGTGAGACACTGGGTAGTGAGACACTGGGTAGTGAGACACTGGGTAGTGAGACACTGCTAGTGAGACACTGGGTAGTGAGACACTGGGTAGTGAGACACTTGGGTAGTGAGACACTGGGTAGTGAGACACTGGGTAGTGAGACACTGGGTAGTGAGACACTTGTAGTGGGACACTGCTTGTGAGACACTGGGTAATGAGACACTGGGTAGTGAGGCACTTGGGTAGTGAGACACTGGGTAGTGAGACACTGGTAGTGAGATACTGGGTAGTAAGACACTGAGTAGTGAGACACTGGGGTAGTGAGACACTGCTTGTGAGACGCTGGGTAGTGAGACACTGGGTAGTGAGACACAGGTAGTGAGACACTGGGTAGTGAGACACTGGGTAGTGAGACACTGGGTAGTGAGAAACTGGTAGTGAGACACTGGGTAGTGAGACACTGGGTAGTGAGACACTTGGGCAGTGAGACGACACTGGGTAGTGAGACACTGGGTAGTGAGACACTGGTAGTGGGACACTGGGTAGTGAGACACGGGGTAGTGAGACACAGGTAGTGAGACACAGGGGTAGTGAGACACTGGGTAGTGATACACCGGGTAGTGAGACACTGGGTAGTGAGACACTGGGTAGTGAGACACGGGGTAGTGAGACACAGGTAGTGAGACACAGGGGTAGTGAGACACTGGGTAGTGGGACACTGGGTAGTGAGACACTGGGTAGTGGGACACTGGGTAGTGAGACACTCGGTAGTGAGACACTGGGTAGTGATACACTGGGTAGTGAGACGCTGGGTAGTGAAACACTGGGTAGTGAGACACTGGGTAGTGAGACACTGGGTAGTGAGACACTGGTAGTGAGACACTGCTTGTGAGACACTGGGTAGTGAGACACTGGGTAGTGAGACACTGGGTAGTGAGGCACTGGTAGTGAGACACTGGGTAGTGAGACACTGGGTAGTGAGACACTGGGTAGTGAGACACAGGTAGTGAGACACTGGGTAGTGAGACACTGGTAGTGGGACACTGCTTGTGAGACACTGGGTAGTGAGACACAGGTAGTGAGACACTGGGGTAGTGAGACACTGGGTAGTGAGACACTGGGTAGTGAGACACTGGGGTAGTGAGACACTGGGTAGTGAGACACTGGGTAGTGAGGCACTGGTAGTGAGACACTGGGTAGTGAGACACTGGGTAGTGAGACACTGGTAGTGAGACACTGCTTGTGAGACACTGGGTAGTGAGACACTGGGTAGTGAGACACTGGGTAGTGAGACACTGGGTAGTGAGGCACTGGTAGTGAGACACTGGGTAGTGAGACACTGGGTAGTGAGACACTGGGTAGTGAGACACAGGTAGTGAGACACTGGGGTAGTGAGACACTGGTTAGTGAGACACTGAGTAGTGAGACACTGGGTAGTGAGACACTGGGTAGTGAGACACTGGTAGTGGGACACTGCTTGTGAGACACTGGGTAGTGAGACACAGGTAGTGAGACACTGGGGTAGTGAGACACTGCGGTAGTGAGACACTGGGTAGTGAGACACTGGGTAGTGAGACACTGGGGTAGTGAGACACTGCTAGTGAGACACAGGTAGTGAGACACTGGGTAGTGAGACACTGGGTAGTGAGACACTGGGTAGTGAGACACTGGGTAGTGAGACACTGGGTAGTGAGACACTGGGTAGTGAAACACAGGTAGTGAGACACTGGGGTAGTGAGACACTGGGTAGTGAGACACTGGGTAGTGAGACACTGTTAGTGAGAAACTGGTAGTGAGACACTGGGTAGTGAGACGACACTGGGTAGTGAGACACTGGGTAGTGAGACACTGGTAGTGGGACACTGGGTAGTGAGACACTCGGTAGTGAGACACTGGTAGTGGGACACTGCTTGAGAGACGCTGGGTAGTGAGACACTGGGTAGTAAGACACTTGGGCAATGAGACACTGGGTAGTGAGACACTGGGTAGTGAGACACTGGTAGTGGGACACTGGGTAGTGAGACACTCGGTAGTGAGACACTGGGTAGTGAGACACTGCTAGTGAGACACTGGGGTAGTGAGACACTGCTAGTCAGACACTGGGTAGTGAGACACTGGGTAGTGAGACACTGGGTAGTGAGACACTGCTAGTGAGACACTGGGTAGTGAGACACTGGGTAGTGAGACACTGGGGTAGTGAGACACTGTGGTAGTGAGACACTGGGTAGTGAGACACTGGGTAGTGAGACACTGGGTAGTGAGACACTGCGGTAGTGAGACACTGGGTAGTGAGACACTGGGTAGTGAGACACTGGGGTAGTGAGACACTGCTAGTGAGACACAGGTAGTGAGACACTGGGTAGTGAGACACTGGGTAGTGAGACACTGGGTAGTGAGACACTGGGGTAGTGAGACACTGGGTAGTGAGACACTGGGTAGTGTGACACTGGGGTAGTGAGACACTGCTAGTGAGACACAGGTAGTGAGACACTGGGTAGTGAGACACTGGGTAGTGAGACACTGGGTAGTGACACACTGCTAGTGAGACACTGGGTAGTGAGACACTAGGTAGTGAGACACAGGTAGTGAGACATTGCTATTGAGACACTGAGTAGTGAGACACTGCTAGTGAGACACTGGGTAGTGAGACACTGCTAGTGAGACACTGGGTAGTGAGACACTGCTAGTGAGACGCTGGGTAGTGAGACACTGGGTAGTGAGACACTGGGTAGTGAGACACTGGTAGTGAGACACTGCTAGTGAGACACTGGGTAGTGAGACACTGGGTAGTGAGACACTCCTAGTGGGACACTGGGTAGTGAGACACTGCTAGTGAGACACTGGGATAGTGAGACGCTGGGATAGTGAGACACTGGGTAGTGAGACACTGGGTAGTGAGACACTGTTAGTGAGAAACTGGGTAGTGAGACACTGGTAGTGAGACACTGGGTAGTGAGACACCGCTAGTGAGACGCTGGGTAGTGAGACGCTGGGTAGTGAGACACTGGGTAGTGAGACACTGGGTAGTGAGACACTGCTAGTGAGACACTGGGTAGTGAGACACTGGGTAGTGAGACACTCCTAGTGAGACACTGGGTAGTGAGACACTGCTAGTGAGACACTGGGATAGTGAGACGCTGGGTAGTGAGATGCTGGGTAGTGAGATGCTGGGTAGTGAGACACTGGGTAGTGAGACACTGGGTAGTGAGACACTGGGTTGTGAGATGCTGGGGTAGTGAGACGCTGGGTAGTGAGATGCTGGGTAGTGAGACACTGGGTAGTTAGACACTGGGTAGTGAGACACTGCTACTGAGACACTGGGTAGTGAGAAACTGGGTAGTGAGACACTGGGTAGTGAGACACTGCTAGTGAGACACTGGGTAGTGAGACACTGGGTAGTGAGACACTGGGTAGTGAGACACTGCTAGTGAGACACTGGGTAGTGAGACACTGGGTAGTGAGACACTTGGGTAGTGAGACACTGGGTAGTGAGACACTGGGTAGTGAGACACTGGGTAGTGAGACACTTGTAGTGGGACACTGCTTGTGAGACACTGGGTAATGAGACACTGGGTAGTGAGGCACTTGGGTAGTGAGACACTGGGTAGTGAGACACTGGTAGTGAGATACTGGGTAGTAAGACACTGAGTAGTGAGACACTGGGGTAGTGAGACACTGCTTGTGAGACGCTGGGTAGTGAGACACTGGGTAGTGAGACACAGGTAGTGAGACACTGGGTAGTGAGACACTGGGTAGTGAGACACTGGTAGTGAGACACTGGGTAGTGAGACACTGGGTAGTGAGACACTTGGGCAGTGAGACGACACTGGGTAGTGAGACACTGGGTAGTGAGACACTGGTAGTGGGACACTGGGTAGTGAGACACGGGGTAGTGAGACACAGGTAGTGAGACACAGGGGTAGTGAGACACTGGGTAGTGATACACCGGGTAGTGAGACACTGGGTAGTGAGACACTGGGTAGTGAGACACGGGGTAGTGAGACACAGGTAGTGAGACACAGGGGTAGTGAGACACTGGGTAGTGGGACACTGGGTAGTGAGACACTGGGTAGTGGGACACTGGGTAGTGAGACACTCGGTAGTGAGACACTGGGTAGTGATACACTGGGTAGTGAGACGCTGGGTAGTGAAACACTGGGTAGTGAGACACTGGGTAGTGAGACACTGGGTAGTGAGACACTGGTAGTGAGACACTGGGTAGTGAGACACTGGGTAGTGAGACACTGGGTAGTGAGGCACTGGTAGTGAGACACTGGGTAGTGAGACACTGGGTAGTGAGACACTGGGTAGTGAGACACAGGTAGTGAGACACTGGGTAGTGAGACACTGGTAGTGGGACACTGCTTGTGAGACACTGGGTAGTGAGACACAGGTAGTGAGACACTGGGGTAGTGAGACACTGGGTAGTGAGACACTGGGTAGTGAGACACTGGGGTAGTGAGACACTGGGTAGTGAGACACTGGGTAGTGAGACACTGGGTAGTGAGGCACTGGTAGTGAGACACTGGGTAGTGAGACACTGGGTAGTGAGACACTGGTAGTGAGACACTGCTTGTGAGACACTGGGTAGTGAGACACTGGGTAGTGAGACACTGGGTAGTGAGACACTGGGTAGTGAGGCACTGGTAGTGAGACACTGGGTAGTGAGACACTGGGTAGTGAGACACTGGGTAGTGAGACACAGGTAGTGAGACACTGGGGTAGTGAGACACTGGTTAGTGAGACACTGAGTAGTGAGACACTGGGTAGTGAGACACTGGGTAGTGAGACACTGGTAGTGGGACACTGCTTGTGAGACACTGGGTAGTGAGACACAGGTAGTGAGACACTGGGGTAGTGAGACACTGCGGTAGTGAGACACTGGGTAGTGAGACACTGGGTAGTGAGACACTGGGGTAGTGAGACACTGCTAGTGAGACACAGGTAGTGAGACACTGGGTAGTGAGACACTGGGTAGTGAGACACTGCTAGTGAGACACTGGGTAGTGAGACACTGGGTAGTGAGACACTGGGTAGTGAGACACTGGGTAGTGAGACACTGGGTAGTGAGATTTTGGGTAGTGAGTCACTGGGTAGTGAGACACTGGGGTAGTGAGACACTGGGTAGTGAGACACTGGGTAGTGAAACACAGGTAGTGAGACACTGGGGTAGTGAGACACTGGGTAGTGAGACACTGGGTAGTGAGACACTGTTAGTGAGAAACTGGTAGTGAGACACTGGGTAGTGAGACGACACTGGGTAGTGAGACACTGGGTAGTGAGACACTGGTAGTGGGACACTGGGTAGTGAGACACTCGGTAGTGAGACACTGGTAGTGGGACACTGCTTGAGAGACGCTGGGTAGTGAGACACTGGGTAGTGAGACACTTGGGCAATGAGACACTGGGTAGTGAGACACTGGGTAGTGAGACACTGGTAGTGGGACACTGGGTAGTGAGACACTCGGTAGTGAGACACTGGGTAGTGAGACACTGCTAGTGAGACACTGGGGTAGTGAGACACTGCTAGTCAGACACTGGGTAGTGAGACACTGGGTAGTGAGACACTGGGTAGTGAGACACTGCTAGTGAGACACTGGGTAGTGAGACACTGGGTAGTGAGACACTGGGGTAGTGAGACACTGTGGTAGTGAGACACTGGGTAGTGAGACACTGGGTAGTGAGACACTGGGTAGTGAGACACTGGGGTAGTGAGACACTGCGGTAGTGAGACACTGGGTAGTGAGACACTGGGTAGTGAGACACTGGGGTAGTGAGACACTGCTAGTGAGACACAGGTAGTGAGACACTGGGTAGTGAGACACTGGGTAGTGAGACACTGGGTAGTGAGACACTGGGGTAGTGAGACACTGGGTAGTGAGACACTGGGTAGTGTGACACTGGGGTAGTGAGACACTGCTAGTGAGACACAGGTAGTGAGACACTGGGTAGTGATACACTGGGTAGTGAGACACTGGGTAGTGACACACTGCTAGTGAGACACTGGGTAGTGAGACACTAGGTAGTGAGACACAGGTAGTGAGACATTGCTATTGAGACACTGAGTAGTGAGACACTGCTAGTGAGACACTGGGTAGTGAGACACTGCTAGTGAGACACTGGGTAGTGAGACACTGCTAGTGAGACGCTGGGTAGTGAGACACTGGGTAGTGAGACACTGGGTAGTGAGACACTGGTAGTGAGACACTGCTAGTGAGACACTGGGTAGTGAGACACTGGGTAGTGAGACACTCCTAGTGGGACACTGGGTAGTGAGACACTGCTAGTGAGACACTGGGATAGTGAGACGCTGGGATAGTGAGACACTGGGTAGTGAGACACTGGGTAGTGAGACACTGTTAGTGAGAAACTGGGTAGTGAGACACTGGTAGTGAGACACTGGTAGTGAGACACTGGGTAGTGAGACGACACTGGGTAGTGAGACACTGGGTAGTGAGACACTGGTAGTGGGACACTGGGTAGTGAGACACTCGGTAGTGAGACACTGGTAGTGGGACACTGCTTGAGAGACGCTGGGTAGTGAGACACTGGGTAGTGAGACACTTGGGCAATGAGACACTGGGTAGTGAGACACTGGGTAGTGAGACACTGGTAGTGGGACACTGGGTAGTGAGACACTCGGTAGTGAGACACTGGGTAGTGAGACACTGGTAGTGAGACACTGGGGTAGTGAGACACTGCTAGTGAGACACTGGTTAGTGAGACACTGGTAGTGGGACACTGGGTAGTGAGACACTCGGTAGTGAGACACTGGGTAGTGAGACACTGGTAGTGAGACACTGGGGTAGTGAGACACTGCTAGTCAGACACTGGGTAGTGAGACACTGCTAGTGAGACACTGGGTAGTGAGACACTGGGTAGTGAGACACTGGGGTAGTGAGACACTGCGGTAGTGAGACACTGGGTAGTGAGACACTGGGTAGTGAGACACTGGGTAGTGAGACACTGCTAGTGAGACACAGGTAGTGAGACACTGGGTAGTGAGACACTGGGTAGTGAGACACTGAGTAGTGAGACACTGGGCAGTGAGACACTGGGTAGTGAGACACTGGGGTAGTGAGACACTGGGTAGTGAGACACTGGGTAGTGAGACATTGCTAGTGAGACACAGGTAGTGAGACACTGGGTAGTGAGACACTGGGTAGTGACACACTGCTAGTGAGACACTGGGTAGTGAGACACTAGGTAGTGAGACACAGGTAGTGAGACATTGCTAGTGAGACACTGAGTAGTGAGACACTGCTAGTGAGACACTGGGTAGTGAGACACTGCTAGTGAGACACTGGGTAGTGAGACACCGCTAGTGAGACGCTGGGTAGTGAGACGCTGGGTAGTGAGACACTGGGTAGTGAGACACTGGGTAGTGAGACACTGCTAGTGAGACACTGGGTAGTGAGACACTGGGTAGTGAGACACTCCTAGTGAGACACTGGGTAGTGAGACACTGCTAGTGAGACACTGGGATAGTGAGACGCTGGGTAGTGAGATGCTGGGTAGTGAGATGCTGGGTAGTGAGACACTGGGTAGTGAGACACTGGGTAGTGAGACACTGGGTTGTGAGATGCTGGGGTAGTGAGACGCTGGGTAGTGAGATGCTGGGTAGTGAGACACTGGGTAGTTAGACACTGGGTAGTGAGACACTGCTACTGAGACACTGGGTAGTGAGAAACTGGGTAGTGAGACACTGGGTAGTGAGACACTGCTAGTGAGACACTGGGTAGTGAGACACTGGGTAGTGAGACACTGGGTAGTGAGACACTGCTAGTGAGACACTGGGTAGTGAGACACTGGGTAGTGAGACACTTGGGTAGTGAGACACTGGGTAGTGAGACACTGGGTAGTGAGACACTGGGTAGTGAGACACTTGTAGTGGGACACTGCTTGTGAGACACTGGGTAATGAGACACTGGGTAGTGAGGCACTTGGGTAGTGAGACACTGGGTAGTGAGACACTGTTAGTGAGATACTGGGTAGTAAGACACTGAGTAGTGAGACACTGGGGTAGTGAGACACTGCTTGTGAGACGCTGGGTAGTGAGACACTGGGTAGTGAGACACAGGTAGTGAGACACTGGGTAGTGAGACACTGGGTAGTGAGACACTGGGTAGTGAGAAACTGGTAGTGAGACACTGGGTAGTGAGACACTGGGTAGTGAGACACTTGGGCAGTGAGACGACACTGGGTAGTGAGACACTGGGTAGTGAGACACTGGTAGTGGGACACTGGGTAGTGAGACACGGGGTAGTGAGACACAGGTAGTGAGACACAGGGGTAGTGAGACACTGGGTAGTGATACACCGGGTAGTGAGACACTGGGTAGTGAGACACTGGGTAGTGAGACACGGGGTAGTGAGACACAGGTAGTGAGACACAGGGGTAGTGAGACACTGGGTAGTGGGACACTGGGTAGTGAGACACTGGGTAGTGGGACACTGGGTAGTGAGACACTCGGTAGTGAGACACTGGGTAGTGATACACTGGGTAGTGAGACGCTGGGTAGTGAGACACTGGGTAGTGAGACACTGGGTAGTGAGACACTGGGTAGTGAGACACTGGTAGTGAGACACTGCTTGTGAGACACTGGGTAGTGAGACACTGGGTAGTGAGACACTGGGTAGTGAGGCACTGGTAGTGAGACACTGGGTAGTGAGACACTGGGTAGTGAGACACTGGGTAGTGAGACACAGGTAGTGAGACACTGGGGTAGTGAGACACTGGTTAGTGAGACACTGGGTAGTGAGACACTGGGTAGTGAGACACTGGGTAGTGAGACACTGGTAGTGGGACACTGCTTGTGAGACACTGGGTAGTGAGACACAGGTAGTGAGACACTGGGGTAGTGAGACACTGCGGTAGTGAGACACTGGGTAGTGAGACACTGGGTAGTGAGACACTGGGGTAGTGAGACACTGGGTAGTGAGACACTGGGTAGTGAGACACAGGGTAGTGAGGCACTGGTAGTGAGACACTGGGTAGTGAGACACTGGGTAGTGAGACACTGGTAGTGAGACACTGCTTGTGAGACACTGGGTAGTGAGACACTGGGTAGTGAGACACTGGGTAGTGAGACACTGGGTAGTGAGGCACTGGTAGTGAGACACTGGGTAGTGAGACACTGGGTAGTGAGACACAGGTAGTGAGACACTGGGGTAGTGAGACACTGGTTAGTGAGACACTGAGTAGTGAGACACTGGGTAGTGAGACACTGGGTAGTGAGACACTGGTAGTGGGACACTGCTTGTGAGACACTGGGTAGTGAGACACAGGTAGTGAGACACTGGGGTAGTGAGACACTGCGGTAGTGAGACACTGGGTAGTGAGACACTGGGTAGTGAGACACTGGGGTAGTGAGACACTGCTAGTGAGACACAGGTAGTGAGACACTGGGTAGTGAGACACTGGGTAGTGAGACACTGCTAGTGAGACACTGGGTAGTGAGACACTGGGTAGTGAGACACTGGGGTAGTGAGACACTGGGTAGTGAGACACTGGGTAGTGAGACACTGGGTAGTGAGACACTGCTAGTGAGACACAGGTAGTGAGACACTGGGTAGTGAGACACTGGGTAGTGAGACACTGAGTAGTGAGACACTGGGCAGTGAGACACTGGGTAGTGAGACACTGGGGTAGTGAGACACTGGGTAGTGAGACACTGGGTAGTGAGACATTGCTAGTGAGACACAGGTAGTGAGACACTGGGTAGTGAGACACTGGGTAGTGACACACTGCTAGTGAGACACTGGGTAGTGAGACACTAGGTAGTGAGACACAGGTAGTGAGACATTGCTAGTGAGACACTGAGTAGTGAGACACTGCTAGTGAGACACTGGGTAGTGAGACACTGCTAGTGAGACACTGGGTAGTGAGACACCGCTAGTGAGACGCTGGGTAGTGAGACGCTGGGTAGTGAGACACTGGGTAGTGAGACACTGGGTAGTGAGACACTGCTAGTGAGACACTGGGTAGTGAGACACTGGGTAGTGAGACACTCCTAGTGAGACACTGGGTAGTGAGACACTGCTAGTGAGACACTGGGATAGTGAGACGCTGGGTAGTGAGATGCTGGGTAGTGAGATGCTGGGTAGTGAGACACTGGGTAGTGAGACACTGGGTAGTGAGACACTGGGTTGTGAGATGCTGGGGTAGTGAGACGCTGGGTAGTGAGATGCTGGGTAGTGAGACACTGGGTAGTTAGACACTGGGTAGTGAGACACTGCTACTGAGACACTGGGTAGTGAGAAACTGGGTAGTGAGACACTGGGTAGTGAGACACTGCTAGTGAGACACTGGGTAGTGAGACACTGGGTAGTGAGACACTGGGTAGTGAGACACTGCTAGTGAGACACTGGGTAGTGAGACACTGGGTAGTGAGACACTTGGGTAGTGAGACACTGGGTAGTGAGACACTGGGTAGTGAGACACTGGGTAGTGAGACACTTGTAGTGGGACACTGCTTGTGAGACACTGGGTAATGAGACACTGGGTAGTGAGGCACTTGGGTAGTGAGATACTGGGTAGTGAGACACTGGTAGTGAGATACTGGGTAGTAAGACACTGAGTAGTGAGACACTGGGGTAGTGAGACACTGCTTGTGAGACGCTGGGTAGTGAGACACTGGGTAGTGAGACACAGGTAGTGAGACACTGGGTAGTGAGACACTGGGTAGTGAGACACTGGGTAGTGAGAAACTGGTAGTGAGACACTGGGTAGTGAGACACTGGGTAGTGAGACACTTGGGCAGTGAGACGACACTGGGTAGTGAGACACTGGGTAGTGAGACACTGGTAGTGGGACACTGGGTAGTGAGACACTCGGTAGTGAGACACTGGGTAGTGAGACACTGGGTAGTGAGACACTGGGTAGTGAGACACGGGGTAGTGAGACACAGGTAGTGAGACACAGGGGTAGTGAGACACTGGGTAGTGGGACACTGGGTAGTGAGACACTGGGTAGTGGGACACTGGGTAGTGAGACACTCGGTAGTGAGACACTGGGTAGTGATACACTGGGTAGTGAGACGCTGGGTAGTGAGACACTGGGTAGTGAGACACTGGGTAGTGAGACACTGGGTAGTGAGGCACTGGTAGTGAGACACTGGGTAGTGAGACACTGGGTAGTGAGACACTGGTAGTGAGACACTGCTTGTGAGACACTGGGTGGTGAGACACTGGGTAGTGAGACACTGGGGTAGTGAGACACTGGGTAGTGAGACACTGGGTAATGAGACACTGGGTAGTGAGGCACTTGGGTAGTGAGACACTGGGGTAGTGAGACACAGGTAGTGAGACACTGGGGTAGTGAGACACTGCTTGTGAGACGCTGGGTAGTGAGACACTGGGTAGTGAGACACTGGGTAGTGAGACACTGGTAGTGAGACACTGGGTAGTGAGACACTGGGTAGTGAGATTTTGGGTAGTGAGACACTGGGTAGTGAGACACTGGGGTAGTGAGACACAGGTAGTGAGACACTGGGGTAGTGAGACACTGGGTAGTGAGACACTGGGTAGTGAGACACTGCTAGTGAGACACTGGGTAGTGAGACACTGGGTAGTGAGACACTGGGGTAGTGAGACACTGGGTAGTGAGACACTGGGTAGTGAGACACTGGGTAGTGAGACACTGCTAGTGAGACACAGGTAGTGAGACACTGGGTAGTGAGACACTGGGTAGTGAGACACTGAGTAGTGAGACACTGGGCAGTGAGACACTGGGTAGTGAGACACTGGGGTAGTGAGACACTGGGTAGTGAGACACTGGGTAGTGAGACATTGCTAGTGAGACACAGGTAGTGAGACACTGGGTAGTGAGACACTGGGTAGTGACACACTGCTAGTGAGACACTGGGTAGTGAGACACTAGGTAGTGAGACACAGGTAGTGAGACATTGCTAGTGAGACATTGAGTAGTGAGACACTGCTTGTGAGACACTGGGTAGTGAGACACAGGTAGTGAGACACTGGGGTAGTGAGACACTGCGGTAGTGAGACACTGGGTAGTGAGACACTGGGTAGTGAGACACTGGGGTAGTGAGACACTGCTAGTGAGACACAGGTAGTGAGACACTGGGTAGTGAGACACTGGGTAGTGAGACACTGCTAGTGAGACACTGGGTAGTGAGACACTGGGTAGTGAGACACTGGGGTAGTGAGACACTGGGTAGTGAGACACTGGGTAGTGAGACACTGGGTAGTGAGACACTGCTAGTGAGACACAGGTAGTGAGACACTGGGTAGTGAGACACTGGGTAGTGAGACACTGAGTAGTGAGACACTGGGCAGTGAGACACTGGGTAGTGAGACACTGGGGTAGTGAGACACTGGGTAGTGAGACACTGGGTAGTGAGACATTGCTAGTGAGACACAGGTAGTGAGACACTGGGTAGTGAGACACTGGGTAGTGACACACTGCTAGTGAGACACTGGGTAGTGAGACACTAGGTAGTGAGACACAGGTAGTGAGACATTGCTAGTGAGACACTGAGTAGTGAGACACTGCTAGTGAGACACTGGGTAGTGAGACACTGCTAGTGAGACACTGGGTAGTGAGACACCGCTAGTGAGACGCTGGGTAGTGAGACGCTGGGTAGTGAGACACTGGGTAGTGAGACACTGGGTAGTGAGACACTGCTAGTGAGACACTGGGTAGTGAGACACTGGGTAGTGAGACACTCCTAGTGAGACACTGGGTAGTGAGACACTGCTAGTGAGACACTGGGATAGTGAGACGCT
The DNA here is from genome assembly GCF_048934315.1 of Petromyzon marinus. Classification (NCBI taxonomy): domain Eukaryota; kingdom Metazoa; phylum Chordata; class Hyperoartia; order Petromyzontiformes; family Petromyzontidae; genus Petromyzon; species Petromyzon marinus. The sequence continues at coordinate 309,367 of NW_027423124.1, forward strand.
GGGTAGTGAGATGCTGGGTAGTGAGATGCTGGGTAGTGAGACACTGGGTAGTGAGACACTGGGTAGTGAGACACTGGGTTGTGAGATGCTGGGGTAGTGAGACGCTGGGTAGTGAGATGCTGGGTAGTGAGACACTGGGTAGTTAGACACTGGGTAGTGAGACACTGCTACTGAGACACTGGGTAGTGAGAAACTGGGTAGTGAGACACTGGGTAGTGAGACACTGCTAGTGAGACACTGGGTAGTGAGACACTGGGTAGTGAGACACTGGGTAGTGAGACACTGCTAGTGAGACACTGGGTAGTGAGACACTGGGTAGTGAGACACTTGGGTAGTGAGACACTGGGTAGTGAGACACTGGGTAGTGAGACACTGGGTAGTGAGACACTTGTAGTGGGACACTGCTTGTGAGACACTGGGTAATGAGACACTGGGTAGTGAGGCACTTGGGTAGTGAGATACTGGGTAGTGAGACACTGGTAGTGAGATACTGGGTAGTAAGACACTGAGTAGTGAGACACTGGGGTAGTGAGACACTGCTTGTGAGACGCTGGGTAGTGAGACACTGGGTAGTGAGACACAGGTAGTGAGACACTGGGTAGTGAGACACTGGGTAGTGAGACACTGGGTAGTGAGAAACTGGTAGTGAGACACTGGGTAGTGAGACACTGGGTAGTGAGACACTTGGGCAGTGAGACGACACTGGGTAGTGAGACACTGGGTAGTGAGACACTGGTAGTGGGACACTGGGTAGTGAGACACTCGGTAGTGAGACACTGGGTAGTGATACACCGGGTAGTGAGACACTGGGTAGTGAGACACTGGGTAGTGAGACACGGGGTAGTGAGACACAGGTAGTGAGACACAGGGGTAGTGAGACACTGGGTAGTGGGACACTGGGTAGTGAGACACTGGGTAGTGGGACACTGGGTAGTGAGACACTCGGTAGTGAGACACTGGGTAGTGATACACTGGGTAGTGAGACGCTGGGTAGTGAGACACTGGGTAGTGAGACACTGGGTAGTGAGACACTGGGTAGTGAGGCACTGGTAGTGAGACACTGGGTAGTGAGACACTGGGTAGTGAGACACTGGTAGTGAGACACTGCTTGTGAGACACTGGGTAGTGAGACACTGGGTAGTGAGACACTGGGGTAGTGAGACACTGGGTAGTGAGACACTGGGTAATGAGACACTGGGTAGTGAGGCACTTGGGTAGTGAGACACTGGGGTAGTGAGACACAGGTAGTGAGACACTGGGGTAGTGAGACACTGCTTGTGAGACGCTGGGTAGTGAGACACTGGGTAGTGAGACACTGGGTAGTGAGACACTGGGTAGTGAGACACTGGTAGTGAGACACTGGGTAGTGAGACACTGGGTAGTGAGATTTTGGGTAGTGAGACACTGGGTAGTGAGACACTGGGGTAGTGAGACACTGGGTAGTGAGACACTGGGTAGTGAGACACAGGTAGTGAGACACTGGGGTAGTGAGACACTGGGTAGTGAGACACTGGGTAGTGAGACACTGGTAGTGGGACACTGGGTAGTGAGACACTCGGTAGTGAGACACTGGTAGTGGGACACTGCTTGTGAGACACTGGGTAATGAGACACTGGGTAGTGAGGCACTTGGGTAGTGAGACACTGGGGTAGTGAGACACAGGTAGTGAGACACTGGGGTAGTGAGACACTGCTTGTGAGACGCTGGGTAGTGAGACACTGGGTAGTGAGACACTGGGGTAGTGAGACACTGGGGTAGTGAGACACTGGGTAGTGAGACACTGGGTAGTGAGACACTGGGTAGTGAGATTTTGGGTAGTGAGTCACTGGGTAGTGAGACACTGGGGTAGTGAGACACTGGGTAGTGAGACACTGGGTAGTGAGACACAGGTAGTGAGACACTGGGGTAGTGAGACACTGGGTAGTGAGACACTGGGTAGTGAGACACTGTTAGTGAGAAACTGGTAGTGAGACACTGGGTAGTGAGACGACACTGGGTAGTGAGACACTGGGTAGTGAGACACTGGTAGTGGGACACTGGGTAGTGAGACACTCGGTAGTGAGACACTGGTAGTGGGACACTGCTTGAGAGACGCTGGGTAGTGAGACACTGGGTATTGAGACACTTGGGCAATGAGACACTGGGTAGTGAGACACTGGGTAGTGAGACACTGGTAGTGGGACACTGGGTAGTGAGACACTCGGTAGTGAGACACTGGGTAGTGAGACACTGCTAGTGAGACACTGGGGTAGTGAGACACTGCTAGTCAGACACTGGGTAGTGAGACACTGGGTAGTGAGACACTGGGTAGTGAGACACTGCTAGTGAGACACTGGGTAGTGAGACACTGGGTAGTGAGACACTGGGGTAGTGAGACACTGTGGTAGTGAGACACTGGGTAGTGAGACACTGGGTAGTGAGACACTGGGGTAGTGAGACACTGCGGTAGTGAGACACTGTGTAGTGAGACACTGGGTAGTGAGACACTGGGGTAGTGAGACACTGCTAGTGAGACACAGGTAGTGAGACACTGGGTAGTGAGACACTGGGTAGTGAGACACTGGGTAGTGAGACACTGGGGTAGTGAGACACTGGGTAGTGAGACACTGGGTAGTGTGACACTGGGGTAGTGAGACACTGCTAGTGAGACACAGGTAGTGAGACACTGGGTAGTGAGACACTGGGTAGTGAGACACTGGGTAGTGACACACTGCTAGTGAGACACTGGGTAGTGAGACACTAGGTAGTGAGACACAGGTAGTGAGACATTGCTAGTGAGACACTGAGTAGTGAGACACTGCTAGTGAGACACTGGGTAGTGAGACACTGCTAGTGAGACACTGGGTAGTGAGACACTGCTAGTGAGACGCTGGGTAGTGAGACACTGGGTAGTGAGACACTGGGTAGTGAGACACTGGTAGTGAGACACTGCTAGTGAGACACTGGGTAGTGAGACACTGGGTAGTGAGACACTCCTAGTGGGACACTGGGTAGTGAGACACTGCTAGTGAGACACTGGGATAGTGAGACGCTGGGATAGTGAGACACTGGGTAGTGAGACACTGGGTAGTGAGACACTGTTAGTGAGAAACTGGGTAGTGAGACACTGGTAGTGAGACACTGGTAGTGAGACACTGGGTAGTGAGACGACACTGGGTAGTGAGACACTGGGTAGTGAGACACTGGTAGTGGGACACTGGGTAGTGAGACACTCGGTAGTGAGACACTGGTAGTGGGACACTGCTTGAGAGACGCTGGGTAGTGAGACACTGGGTAGTGAGACACTTGGGCAATGAGACACTGGGTAGTGAGACACTGGGTAGTGAGACACTGGTAGTGGGACACTGGGTAGTGAGACACTCGGTAGTGAGACACTGGGTAGTGAGACACTGGTAGTGAGACACTGGGGTAGTGAGACACTGCTAGTGAGACACTGGTTAGTGAGACACTGGTAGTGGGACACTGGGTAGTGAGACACTCGGTAGTGAGACACTGGGTAGTGAGACACTGGTAGTGAGACACTGGGGTAGTGAGACACTGCTAGTCAGACACTGGGTAGTGAGACACTGCTAGTGAGACACTGGGTAGTGAGACACTGAGTAGTGAGACACTGGGGTAGTGAGACACTGCGGTAGTGAGACACTGGGTAGTGAGACACTGGGTAGTGAGACACTGGGTAGTGAGACACTGCTAGTGAGACACAGGTAGTGAGACACTGGGTAGTGAGACACTGGGTAGTGAGACACTGAGTAGTGAGACACTGGGCAGTGAGACACTGGGTAGTGAGACACTGGGGTAGTGAGACACTGGGTAGTGAGACACTGGGTAGTGAGACATTGCTAGTGAGACACAGGTAGTGAGACACTGGGTAGTGAGACACTGGGTAGTGACACACTGCTAGTGAGACACTGGGTAGTGAGACACTAGGTAGTGAGACACAGGTAGTGAGACATTGCTAGTGAGACACTGAGTAGTGAGACACTGCTAGTGAGACACTGGGTAGTGAGACACTGCTAGTGAGACACTGGGTAGTGAGACACCGCTAGTGAGACGCTGGGTAGTGAGACGCTGGGTAGTGAGACACTGGGTAGTGAGACACTGGGTAGTGAGACACTGCTAGTGAGACACTGGGTAGTGAGACACTGGGTAGTGAGACACTCCTAGTGAGACACTGGGTAGTGAGACACTGCTAGTGAGACACTGGGATAGTGAGACGCTGGGTAGTGAGATGCTGGGTAGTGAGATGCTGGGTAGTGAGACACTGGGTAGTGAGACACTGGGTAGTGAGACACTGGGTTGTGAGATGCTGGGGTAGTGAGACGCTGGGTAGTGAGATGCTGGGTAGTGAGACACTGGGTAGTTAGACACTGGGTAGTGAGACACTGCTACTGAGACACTGGGTAGTGAGAAACTGGGTAGTGAGACACTGGGTAGTGAGACACTGCTAGTGAGACACTGGGTAGTGAGACACTGGGTAGTGAGACACTGGGTAGTGAGACACTGCTAGTGAGACACTGGGTAGTGAGACACTGGGTAGTGAGACACTTGGGTAGTGAGACACTGGGTAGTGAGACACTGGGTAGTGAGACACTGGGTAGTGAGACACTGGGTAGTGAGGCACTTGGGTAGTGAGACACTGGGTAGTGAGACACTGGTAGTGAGATACTGGGTAGTAAGACACTGAGTAGTGAGACACTGGGGTAGTGAGACACTGCTTGTGAGACGCTGGGTAGTGAGACACTGGGTAGTGAGACACAGGTAGTGAGACACTGGGTAGTGAGACACTGGGTAGTGAGACACTGGGTAGTGAGAAACTGGTAGTGAGACACTGGGTAGTGAGACACTGGGTAGTGAGACACTTGGGCAGTGAGACGACACTGGGTAGTGAGACACTGGGTAGTGAGACACTGGTAGTGGGACACTGGGTAGTGAGACACTCGGTAGTAAAACACTGGGTAGTGATACACCGGGTAGTGAGACACTGGGTAGTGAGACACTGGGTAGTGAGACACGGGGTAGTGAGACACAGGTAGTGAGACACAGGGGTAGTGAGACACTGGGTAGTGGGACACTGGGTAGTGAGACACTGGGTAGTGGGACACTGGGTAGTGAGACACTCGGTAGTGAGACACTGGGTAGTGATATACTGGGTAGTGAGACGCTGGGTAGTGAGACACTGGGTAGTGAGACACTGGGTAGTGAGACACTGGGTAGTGAGACACTGGGTAGTGAGACACTGCTTGTGAGACACTGGGTAGTGAGACACTGGGTAGTGAGACACTGGGTAGTGAGGCACTGGTAGTGAGACACTGGGTAGTGAGACACTGGGTAGTGAGACACTGGGTAGTGAGACACAGGTAGTGAGACACTGGGGTAGTGAGACACTGGGTAGTGAGACACTGGGTAGTGAGACACTGGGTAGTGAGACACTGGTAGTGGGACACTGCTTGTGAGACACTGGGTAGTGAGACACAGGTAGTGAGACACTGGGGTAGTGAGACACTGCGGTAGTGAGACACTGGGTAGTGAGACACTGGGTAGTGAGACACTGGGGTAGTGAGACACTGGGTAGTGAGACACTGGGTAGTGAGGCACTGGTAGTGAGACACTGGGTAGTGAGACACTGGGTAGTGAGACACTGGTAGTGAGACACTGCTTGTGAGACACTGGGTAGTGAGACACTGGGTAGTGAGACACTGGGTAGTGAGGCACTGGTAGTGAGACACTGGGTAGTGAGACACTGGGTAGTGAGACACAGGTAGTGAGACACTGGGGTAGTGAGACACTGGTTAGTGAGACACTGAGTAGTGAGACACTGGGTAGTGAGACACTGGGTAGTGAGACACTGGTAGTGGGACACTGCTTGTGAGACACTGGGTAGTGAGACACAGGTAGTGAGACACTGGGGTAGTGAGACACTGCGGTAGTGAGACACTGGGTAGTGAGACACTGGGTAGTGAGACACTGGGGTAGTGAGACACTGCTAGTGAGACACAGGTAGTGAGACACTGGGTAGTGAGACACTGGGTAGTGAGACACTGGGCAGTGAGACACTGGGTAGTGAGACACTGGGGTAGTGAGACACTGGGTAGTGAGACACTGGGTAGTGTGACACTGGGGTAGTGAGACACTGCTAGTGAGACACAGGTAGTGAGACACTGGGTAGTGAGACACTGGGTAGTGAGACAAAGGGTAGTGAGACACTGGGTAGTGACACACTGCTAGTGAGACACTGGGTAGTGAGACACTAGGTAGTGAGACACAGGTAGTGAGACATTGCTAGTGAGACACTGAGTAGTGAGACACTGCTAGTGATACACTGGGTAGTGAGACACTGCTAGTGAGACTCTGGGTAGTGAGACGCTGGGTAGTGAGACACTGGGTAGTGAGACACTGGGTAGTGAGACACTGGTAGTGAGACACTGCTAGTGAGACACTGGGTAGTGAGACACTGGGTAGTGAGCCACTCCTAGTGGGACACTGGGTAGTGAGACACTGCTAGTGAGACACTGGGATAGTGAGACGCAGGGATAGTGAGACACTGGGTAGTGAGACACTGGGTAGTGAGACACTGTTAGTGAGAAACTGGGTAGTGAGACACTGGTAGTGAGACACTGGTAGTGAGACACTGGGTAGTGAGACGACACTGGGTAGTGAGACACTGGGTAGTGAGACACTGGTAGTGGGACACTGGGTAGTGAGACACTCGGTAGTGAGACACTGGTAGTGGGACACTGCTTGAGAGACGCTGGGTAGTGAGACACTGGGTAGTGAGACACTTGGGCAATGAGACACTGGGTATTGAGACACTGGGTAGTGAGACACTGGTAGTGGGACACTGGGTAGTGAGACACTCGGTAGTGAGACACTGGGTAGTGAGACACTGGTAGTGAGACACTGGGGTAGTGAGACACTGCTAGTGAGACACTGGTTAGTAAGACACTGGGAGTGGGACACTGGGTAGTGAAACACTCGGTAGTGAGACACTGGGTAGTGAGACACTGGTAGTGAGACACTGGGGTAGTGAGACACTGCTAGTCAGACACTGGGTAGTGAGACACTGGGTAGTGAGACACTGGGTAGTGAGACACTGCTAGTGAGACACTGGGTAGTGAGACACTGGGTAGTGAGACACTGGAGTAGTGAGACACTGCGGTAGTGAGACACTGGGTAGTGAGACACTGGGTAGTGAGACACTGGGTAGTGAGACACTGGGGTAGTGAGACACTGCTAGTGAGACACAGGTAGTGAGACACTGGGTAGTGAGACACTGGGTAGTGAGACACTGAGTAGTGAGACACTGGGCAGTGAGACACTGGGTAGTGAGACACTCGGGTAGTGAGACACTGGGTAGTGAGACACTGGGTAGTGAGACATTGCTAGTGAGACACAGGTAGTGAGACACTGGGTAGTGAGACACTGGGTAGTGACACACTGCTAGTGAGACACTGGGTAGTGAGACACTAGGTAGTGAGACACAGGTAGTGAGACATTGCTAGTGAGACACTGAGTAGTGAGACACTGCTAGTGAGACACTGGGTAGTGAGACACTGCTAGTGAGACACTGGGTAGTGAGACACTGCTAGTGAGACGCTGGGTAGTGAGACGCTGGGTAGTGAGACACTGGGTAGTGAGACACTGGGTGGTGAGACACTGGTAGTGAGACACTGCTAGTGAGACACTGGGTACTGAGACACTGGGTAGTGAGACACTCCTAGTGAGACACTGGGTAGTGAGACACTGCTAGTGAGACACTGGGATAGTGAGACGCTGGGTAGTGAGATGCTGGGTAGTGAGACACTGGGTAGTGAAACGCTGGGGTAGTGAGACGCTGGGTAGTGAAATGCTGGGTAGTGAGACACTGGGTAGTGAGACACTGGGTAGTGAGACACTGGGTAGTGAGACACTGGGTAGTGAGACACTGGGTAGTGAGATGCTGGGGTAGTGAGACGCTGGGTAGTGAGATGCTGGGTAGTGAGACACTGGGTAGTTAGACACTGGGTAGTGAGACACTGCTACTGAGACACTGGGTAGTGGGAAACTGGGTAGTGAGACACTTGGTAGTGAGACACTGCTAGTGAGACACTGGGTAGTGAGACACTGGGTAGTGAGACACTGGGTAGTGAGACACTGCTAGTGAGACACTGGGTAGTGAGACACTGGGTAGTGAGACACTTGGGTAGTGAGACACTGGGTAGTGAGACACTGGGTAGTGAGACACTGGGTAGTGAGACACTTGTAGTGGGACACTGCTTGTGAGACACTGGGTAATGAGACACTGGGTAGTGAGGCACTGGGTAGTGAGACACTGGGGTAGTGAGACACTGCTTGTGAGACGCTGTGTAGTGAGACACTGGGTAGTGAGACACAGGTAGTGAGACACTGGGTAGTGAGACACTGGGTAGTGAGACACTGGGTAGTGAGACACTGTTAGTGAGAAACTGGTAGTGAGACACTGGGTAGTGAGACACTGGGTAGTGAGACACTTGGGCAGTGAGACACAGGTAGTGAGACACTGGCGTAGTGAGACACTGGTAGTGAGACACTGGGTAGTGAGACACTGTTAGTGAGAAACTGGTAGTGAGAAACTGGTTAGTGAGACACTGGGTAGTGAGACACTGGGTAGTGAGGCACTGGTAGTGAGACACTGGGTAGTGAGACACTGGTTAGTGAGACACTGGTAGTGAGACACTGCTTGTGAGACACTGGGTAGTGAGACACTGGGTAGTGAGACACTGGGTAGTGAGACACTGGGTAGTGAGGCACTGGTAGTGAGACACTGGGTAGTGAGACACTGGGTAGTGAGACACTGGGTAGTGAGACACAGGTAGTGAGACACTGGGGTAGTGAGACACTGGTTAGTGAGACACTGAGTAGTGAGACACTGGGTAGTGAGACACTGGGTAGTGAGACACTGGTAGTGGGACACTGGGTAGTGAGACACAGGGGTAGTGAGACACTGGGGTAGTGAGACACTGGGGTAGTGAGACACTGCTAGTGAGACACTGCTAGTGAGACACTGGGTAGTGAGACACTGGGTAGTGAGACACTGGGGTAGTGAGACACTGGGGTAGTGAGACACTGCTAGTGAGACACTTGGTCGTGAGACACTGCTATTGAGACACTGGGTAGTGAGACACTGGGTAGTGAGACACTGGCTAGTGAGACACTGGGTAGTGAGATTTTGGGTAGTGAGACACTGGGTAGTGAGACACTGGGGTAGTGAGACACTGGGTAGTGAGACACTTGGGTAGTGAGACACTGGGTTAGTGAGACACTGGGTAGTGAGACACTGGTAGTGGGACACTGCTTGTGAGACACTGGGTAATGAGACACTGGGTAGTGAGGCACTTGTGTAGTGAGACACTGGGGTAGTGAGACACAGGTAGTGAGACACTGGGGTATTGAGACACTGCTTGTGAGACGCTGGGTAGTGAGACACTGGGTAGTGAGACACTGGGGTAGTGAGACACTGGGTAGTGAGACACTGGGTAGTGAGACACTGGTAGTGAGACACTGGGTAGTGAGATTTTGGGTAGTGAGACACTGGGTAGTGAGACACTGGGGTAGTGAGACACTGGGTAGTGAGACACTGGGTAGTGAGACACTGGGTAGTGAGACACAGGTAGTGAGACACTGGGGTAGTGAGACACTGGGTAGTGAGACACTGGGTAGTGAGACACTGGTAGTGGGACACTGGGTAGTGAGACACTCGGTAGTGAGACACTGGTAGTGGTGCACTGCTTGTGAGACACTGGGTAATGAGACACTGGGTAGTGAGGCACTGGGTAGTGAGACACTGGTAGTGGGACACTGGGTAGTGAGACACTCGGTAGTGAGACACTGGGTAGTGAGACACTGGTAGTGAGACACTGGGGTAGTGAGACACTGCTAGTGAGACACTGGTTAGTGAGACACTGGTAGTGGGACACTGGGTAGTGAGACACTCGGTAGTCAGACACTGGGTAGTGAGACACTGGTAGTGAGACACTGGGGTAGTGAGACACTGCTAGTCAGACACTGGGTAGTGAGACACTGCTAGTGAGACACTGGGTAGTGAGACACTGGGTAGTGGGACACTGGGGTAGTGAGACACTGCGGTAGTGAGACACTGGGTAGTGAGACACTGGGTAGTGAGACACTGGGGTAGTGAGACACTGCGGTAATGAGACACTGGGTAGTGAGACACTGGGTAGTGAGACACTGGGGTAGTGAGACACTGCGGTAGTGAGACACTGAGTAGTGAGACACTGGGTATTGAGACACTGGGGTAGTGAGACACTGCTAGTGAGACACAGGTAGTGAGACACTGGGTAGTGAGACACTGGGTAGTGAGACACTGGGTAGTGAGACACTGGGTAGTGAGACACTGGGGTAGTGAGACACTGGGTAGTGAGACACTGGGTAGTGTGACACTGGGGTAGTGAGACACTGCTAGTGAGACACAGGTAGTGAGACACTGGGTAGTGAGACACTGGGTAGTGAGACACTGGGTAGTGACACACTGCTAGTGAGACACTGGGTAGTGAGACACTAGGTAGTGAGACACAGGTAGTGAGACATTGCTAGTGAGACACTGAGTAGTGAGACACTGCTAGTGAGACACTGGGTAGTGAGACACTGCTAGTGAGACACTGGGTAGTGAGACACTGCTAGTGAGACGCTGGGTAGTGAGACGCTGGGTAGTGAGACACTGGGTAGTGAGACACTGGGTAGTGAGACACTGGTAGTGAGACACTGCTAGTGAGACACTAGGTAGTGAGACACTGGGTAGTGAGACACTCCTAGTGAGACACTGGGTAGTGAGACACTGCTAGTGAGACACTGGGATAGTGAGACGCTGGGATAGTGAGACACTGGGTAGTGAGAAACTGGGTAGTGAGACACTGGTAGTGAGACACTGGTAGTGAGACACTGGGTAGTGAGACGACACTAGGTAGTGAGACACTGGGTAGTGAGACACTGGTAGTGGGACACTGGGTAGTGAGACACTCGGTAGTGAGACACTGGTAGTGGGACACTGCTTGAGAGACGCTGGGTAGTGAGACACTGGGTAGTGAGACACTTGGGCAATGAGACACTGGGTAGTGAGACACTGGGTAGTGAGACACTGGTAGTGGAACACTGGGTAGTGAGACACTCGGTAGTGAGACACTGGGTAGTGAGACACTGGTAGTGAGACACTGGGGTAGTGAGACACTGCTAGTGAGACACTGGTTAGTGAGACACTGTTAGTGGGACACTGGGTAGTGAGACACTCGGTAGTGAGACACTGGGTAGTGAGACACTGGTAGTGAGACACTGGGGTAGTGAGACACTGCTAGTCAGACACTGGGTAGTGAGACACTGGGTAGTGAGACACTAGGTAGTGAGACACTGCTAGTGATACACTGGGTAGTGAGACACTGGGTAGTGAGACACTGGGGTAGTGAGACACTGCGGTAGTGAGACACTGGGTAGTGAGACACTGGGTAGTGAGACACTGCGGTAGTGAGACACTGGGTAGTGAGACACTGGGTAGTGAGACACTGGGGTAGTGAGACACTGCTAGTGAGACACAGGTAGTGAGACACTGGGTAGTGAGACACTGGGTAGTGAGACACTGGGCAGTGAGACACTGGGTAGTGAGACACTGGGGTAGTGAGACACTGGGTAGTGAGACACTGGGTAGTGAGACACTGGGTAGTGACACACTGCTAGTGAGACACTGGGTAGTGAGACACTAGGTAGTGAGACACAGGTAGTGAGACATTGCTAGTGAGACACTGAGTAGTGAGACACTGCTAGTGAGACACTGGGTAGTGAGACACTGCTAGTGAGACACTGGGTAGTGAGACACTGCTAGTGAGACGCTGGGTAGTGAGACGCTGGGTAGTGAGACACTGGGTAGTGAGACACTGGGTAGTGAGACACTGGTAGTGAGACACTGCTAGTGAGACACTGGGTAGTGAGACACTGGGTAGTGAGACACTCGTAGTGAGACACTGGGTAGTGAGACACTGCTAGTGAGACACTGGGATAGTGAGTCGCTGGGTAGTGAGATGCTGGATAGTGAGACACTGGGTAGTGAGACGCTGGGGTAGTGAGACGCTGGGTAGTGAGATGCTGGGTAGTGAGACACTGGGTAGTGAGATGCTGGGTAGTGAGACACTGGGTAGTGAGACACTGGGTAGTGAGACACTGGGTAGTGAGACGCTGGGGTAGTGAGACGCTGGGTAGTGAGATGCTGGGTAGTGAGACACTGGGTAGTTAGACACTGGGTAGTGAGACACTGCTACTGAGACACTGGGTAGTGAGAAACTGGGTAGTGAGACACTGGGTAGTGAGACACTGCTAGTGAGACACTGGGTAGTGAGACACTGGGTAGTGAGACACTGGGTAGTGAGACACTGCTAGTGAGACACTGGGTAGTGAGACACTGGGTAGTGAGACACTTGGGTAGTGAGACACTGGGTAGTGAGACACTGGGTAGTGAGACACTGCTAGTGAGACGCTGGGTAGTGAGACGCTGGGTAGTGAGACACTGGGTAGTGAGACACTGGGTAGTGAGACACTGCTAGTGAGACACTGGGTAGTGAGACACTGGGTAGTGAGACACTCCTAGTGAGACACTGGGTAGTGAGACACTGCTAGTGAGACACTGGGATAGTGAGACGCTGGGTAGTGAGATGCTGGGTAGTGAGACACTGGGTAGTGAGACGCTGGGGTAGTGAGACACTGGTTAGTGAGACACTGAGTAGTGAGACACTGGGTAGTGAGACACTGGGTAGTGAGACACTGGTAGTGGGACACTGGGTAGTGAGACACAGGGGTAGTGAGACACTGGGGTAGTGAGACACTGGGGTAGTGAGACACAGGTAGTGAGACACTGGGTAGTGAGACACTGGGTAGTGAGACACTGGGTAGTGAGACACTGTTAGTGAGAAACTGGTAGTGAGACACTGGGTAGTGAGACACTGGGTAGTGAGACACTTGGGTAGTGAGACACAGGTAGTGAGACACTGGGTAGTGAGACACTGGGTAGTGAGACAATGGGTAGTGAGACACTGTTAGTGAGAAACTGGTAGTGAGACACTGGGTAGTGAGACACTGGGTAGTGAGACACTTGGGCAGTGAGACACAGGTAGTGAGACACTGGCGTAGTGAGACACTGGTAGTGAGACACTGGGTAGTGAGACACTGTTAGTGAGAAACTGGTAGTGAGAAACTGGGTAGTGAGACACTGGGTAGTGAGACACTGGGTAGTGAGGCACTGGTAGTGAGACACTGGGTAGTGAGACACTGGTTAGTGAGACACTGGTAGTGAGACACTGCTTGTGAGACACTGGGTAGTGAGACACTGGGTAGTGAGACACTGGGTAGTGAGACACTGGGTAGTGAGGCACTGGTAGTGAGACACTGGGTAGTGAGACACTGGGTAGTGAGACACTGGGTAGTGAGACACAGGTAGTGAGACACTGGGGTAGTGAGACACTGGTTAGTGAGACACTGAGTAGTGAGACACTGGGTAGTGAGACACTGGGTAGTGAGACACTGGTAGTGGGACACTGGGTAGTGAGACACAGGGGTAGTGAGACACTGGGGTAGTGAGACACTGGGGTAGTGAGACACTGCTAGTGAGACACTGCTAGTGAGACACTGGGTAGTGAGACACTGGGTAGTGAGACACTGGGGTAGTGAGACACTGGGGTAGTGAGACACTGCTAGTGAGACACTTGGTCGTGAGACACTGCTATTGAGACACTGGGTAGTGAGACACTGGGTAGTGAGACACTGGCTAGTGAGACACTGGGTAGTGAGATTTTGGGTAGTGAGACACTGGGTAGTGAGACACTGGGGTAGTGAGACACTGGGTAGTGAGACACTTGGGTAGTGAGACACTGGGTTAGTGAGACACTGGGTAGTGAGACACTGGTAGTGGGACACTGCTTGTGAGACACTGGGTAATGAGACACTGGGTAGTGAGGCACTTGTGTAGTGAGACACTGGGGTAGTGAGACACAGGTAGTGAGACACTGGGGTATTGAGACACTGCTTGTGAGACGCTGGGTAGTGAGACACTGGGTAGTGAGACACTGGGGTAGTGAGACACTGGGTAGTGAGACACTGGGTAGTGAGACACTGGTAGTGAGACACTGGGTAGTGAGATTTTGGGTAGTGAGACACTGGGTAGTGAGACACTGGGGTAGTGAGACACTGGGTAGTGAGACACTGGGTAGTGAGACACTGGGTAGTGAGACACAGGTAGTGAGACACTGGGGTAGTGAGACACTGGGTAGTGAGACACTGGGTAGTGAGACACTGGTAGTGGGACACTGGGTAGTGAGACACTCGGTAGTGAGACACTGGTAGTGGTGCACTGCTTGTGAGACACTGGGTAATGAGACACTGGGTAGTGAGGCACTGGGTAGTGAGACACTGGTAGTGGGACACTGGGTAGTGAGACACTCGGTAGTGAGACACTGGGTAGTGAGACACTGGTAGTGAGACACTGGGGTAGTGAGACACTGCTAGTGAGACACTGGTTAGTGAGACACTGGTAGTGGGACACTGGGTAGTGAGACACTCGGTAGTCAGACACTGGGTAGTGAGACACTGGTAGTGAGACACTGGGGTAGTGAGACACTGCTAGTCAGACACTGGGTAGTGAGACACTGCTAGTGAGACACTGGGTAGTGAGACACTGGGTAGTGGGACACTGGGGTAGTGAGACACTGCGGTAGTGAGACACTGGGTAGTGAGACACTGGGTAGTGAGACACTGGGGTAGTGAGACACTGCGGTAATGAGACACTGGGTAGTGAGACACTGGGTAGTGAGACACTGGGGTAGTGAGACACTGCGGTAGTGAGACACTGAGTAGTGAGACACTGGGTATTGAGACACTGGGGTAGTGAGACACTGCTAGTGAGACACAGGTAGTGAGACACTGGGTAGTGAGACACTGGGTAGTGAGACACTGGGTAGTGAGACACTGGGGTAGTGAGACACTGGGTAGTGAGACACTGGGTAGTGTGACACTGGGGTAGTGAGACACTGCTAGTGAGACACAGGTAGTGAGACACTGGGTAGTGAGACACTGGGTAGTGAGACACTGGGTAGTGACACACTGCTAGTGAGACACTGGGTAGTGAGACACTAGGTAGTGAGACACAGGTAGTGAGACATTGCTAGTGAGACACTGAGTAGTGAGACACTGCTAGTGAGACACTGGGTAGTGAGACACTGCTAGTGAGACACTGGGTAGTGAGACACTGCTAGTGAGACGCTGGGTAGTGAGACGCTGGGTAGTGAGACACTGGGTAGTGAGACACTGGTAGTGAGACACTGCTAGTGAGACACTAGGTAGTGAGACACTGGGTAGTGAGACACTCCTAGTGAGACACTGGGTAGTGAGACACTGCTAGTGAGACACTGGGATAGTGAGACGCTGGGATAGTGAGACACTGGGTAGTGAGAAACTGGGTAGTGAGACACTGGTAGTGAGACACTGGTAGTGAGACACTGGGTAGTGAGACGACACTAGGTAGTGAGACACTGGGTAGTGAGACACTGGTAGTGGGACACTGGGTAGTGAGACACTCGGTAGTGAGAAACTGGTAGTGGGACACTGCTTGAGAGACGCTGGGTAGTGAGACACTGGGTAGTGAGACACTTGGGCAATGAGACACTGGGTAGTGAGACACTGGGTAGTGAGACACTGGTAGTGGAACACTGGGTAGTGAGACACTCGGTAGTGAGACACTGGGTAGTGAGACACTGGTAGTGAGACACTGGGGTAGTGAGACACTGCTAGTGAGACACTGGTTAGTGAGACACTGTTAGTGGGACACTGGGTAGTGAGACACTCGGTAGTGAGACACTGGGTAGTGAGACACTGGTAGTGAGACACTGGGGTAGTGAGACACTGCTAGTCAGACACTGGGTAGTGAGACACTGGGTAGTGAGACACTAGGTAGTGAGACACTGCTAGTGATACACTGGGTAGTGAGACACTGGGTAGTGAGACACTGGGGTAGTGAGACACTGCGGTAGTGAGACACTGGGTAGTGAGACACTGGGTAGTGAGACACTGCGGTAGTGAGACACTGGGTAGTGAGACACTGGGTAGTGAGACACTGGGGTAGTGAGACACTGCTAGTGAGACACAGGTAGTGAGACACTGGGTAGTGAGACACTGGGTAGTGAGACACTGGGCAGTGAGACACTGGGTAGTGAGACACTGGGGTAGTGAGACACTGGGTAGTGAGACACTGGGTAGTGAGACACTGGGTAGTGACACACTGCTAGTGAGACACTGGGTAGTGAGACACTAGGTAGTGAGACACAGGTAGTGAGACATTGCTAGTGAGACACTGAGTAGTGAGACACTGCTAGTGAGACACTGGGTAGTGAGACACTGCTAGTGAGACACTGGGTAGTGAGACACTGCTAGTGAGACGCTGGGTAGTGAGACGCTGGGTAGTGAGACACTGGGTAGTGAGACACTGGGTAGTGAGACACTGGTAGTGAGACACTGCTAGTGAGACACTGGGTAGTGAGACACTGGGTAGTGAGACACTCGTAGTGAGACACTGGGTAGTGAGACACTGCTAGTGAGACACTGGGATAGTGAGTCGCTGGGTAGTGAGATGCTGGATAGTGAGACACTGGGTAGTGAGACGCTGGGGTAGTGAGACGCTGGGTAGTGAGATGCTGGGTAGTGAGACACTGGGTAGTGAGATGCTGGGTAGTGAGACACTGGGTAGTGAGACACTGGGTAGTGAGACACTGGGTAGTGAGACGCTGGGGTAGTGAGACGCTGGGTAGTGAGATGCTGGGTAGTGAGACACTGGGTAGTTAGACACTGGGTAGTGAGACACTGCTACTGAGACACTGGGTAGTGAGAAACTGGGTAGTGAGACACTGGGTAGTGAGACACTGCTAGTGAGACACTGGGTAGTGAGACACTGGGTAGTGAGACACTGGGTAGTGAGACACTGCTAGTGAGACACTGGGTAGTGAGACACTGGGTAGTGAGACACTTGGGTAGTGAGACACTGGGTAGTGAGACACTGGGTAGTGAGACACTGCTAGTGAGACGCTGGGTAGTGAGACGCTGGGTAGTGAGACACTGGGTAGTGAGACACTGGGTAGTGAGACACTGGTAGTGAGACACTGCTAGTGAGACACTGGGTAGTGAGACACTGGGTAGTGAGACACTCCTAGTGAGACACTGGGTAGTGAGACACTGCTAGTGAGACACTGGGATAGTGAGACGCTGGGTAGTGAGATGCTGGGTAGTGAGACACTGGGTAGTGAGACGCTGGGGTAGTGAGACACTGGGTAGTGAGATGCTGGGTAGTGAGACACTGGGTAGTGAGATGCTGGGTAGTGAGACACTGGGTAGTGAAACACTGGGTAGTGAGACACTGGGTAGTGAGACGCTGGGGTAGTGAGACGCTGGGTAGTGAGATGCTGGGTAGTGAGACACTGGGTAGTTAGACACTGGGTAGTGAGACACTGCTACTGAGACACTGGGTAGTGAGAAACTGGGTAGTGAGACACTGGGTAGTGAGACACTGCTAGTGAGACACTAGGTAGTGAGACACTGGGTAGTGAGACACTCCTAGTGAGACACTGGGTAGTGAGACACTGCTAGTGAGACACTGGGATAGTGAGACGCTGGGATAGTGAGACACTGGGTAGTGAGAAACTGGGTAGTGAGACACTGGTAGTGAGACACTGGTAGTGAGACACTGGGTAGTGAGACGACACTAGGTAGTGAGACACTGGGTAGTGAGACACTGGTAGTGGGACACTGGGTAGTGAGACACTCGGTAGTGAGACACTGGTAGTGGGACACTGCTTGAGAGACGCTGGGTAGTGAGACACTGGGTAGTGAGACACTTGGGCAATGAGACACTGGGTAGTGAGACACTGGGTAGTGAGACACTGGTAGTGGGACACTGGGTAGTGAGACACTCGGTAGTGAGACACTGGGTAGTGAGACACTGGTAGTGAGACACTGGGGTAGTGAGACACTGCTAGTGAGACACTGGTTAGTGAGACACTGGTAGTGGGACACTGGGTAGTGAGACACTCGGTAGTGAGACACTGGGTAGTGAGACACTGGTAGTGAGACACTGGGGTAGTGAGACACTGCTAGTCAGACACTGGGTAGTGAGACACTGGGTAGTGAGACACTGGGTAGTGAGACACTGCTAGTGAGACACTGGGTAGTGAGACACTGGGTAGTGAGACACTGGGGTAGTGAGACACTGCGGTAGTGAGACACTGGGTAGTGAGACACTGGGTAGTGAGACACTGGGTAGTGAGACACTGCGGTAGTGAGACACTGGGTAGTGAGACACTGGGGTAGTGAGACACTGCTAGTGAGACACAGGTAGTGAGACACTGGGTAGTGAGACACTGGGTAGTGAGACACTGGGTAGTGAGACACTAGGTAGTGAGACACAGGTAGTGAGACATTGCTAGTGAGACACTGAGTAGTGAGACACTGCTAGTGAGACACTGGGTAGTGAGACACTGCTAGTGAGACACTGGGTAGTGAGACACTGCTAGTGAGACGCTGGGTAGTGAGACGCTGGGTAGTGAGACACTGGGTAGTGAGACACTGGGTAGTGAGACACTGGTAGTGAGACACTGCTAGTGAGACACTGGGTAGTGAGACACTGGGTAGTGAGACACTCCTAGTGAGACACTGGGTAGTGAGACACTGCTAGTGAGACACTGGGATAGTGAGTCGCTGGGTAGTGAGATGCTGGATAGTGAGACACTCGGTAGTGAGACGCTGGGGTAGTGAGACACTGGGTAGTGAGACACTGGGTAGTGAGACACTGGGTAGTGAGACGCTGGGGTAGTGAGACGCTGGGTAGTGAGATGCTGGGTAGTGAGACACTGGGTAGTTAGACACTGGGTAGTGAGACACTGCTACTGAGACACTGGGTAGTGAGAAACTGGGTAGTGAGACACTGGGTAGTGAAACACTGCTAGTGAGACACTGGGTAGTGAGACACTGGGTAGTGAGACACTGGGTAGTGAGACACTGGGTAGTGAGACACTGCTAGTGAGACACTGGGTAGTGAGACACTGGGTAGTGAGACACTTGGGTAGTGAGACACTGGGTAGTGAGACACTGGGTAGTGAGACACTGGGTAGTGGGACACTGCTAGTGAGACGCTGGGTAGTGAGACGCTGGGTAGTGAGACACTGGGTAGTGAGACACTGGTAGTGAGACACTGCTAGTGAGACACTGGGTAGTGAGACACTGGGTAGTGAGACACTCCTAGTGAGACACTGGGTAGTGAGACACTGCTAGTGAGACACTGGGATAGTGAGACGCTGGGTAGTGAGATGCTGGGTAGTGAGACACTGGGTAGTGAGACGCTGGGGTAGTGAGACACTGGGTAGTGAGATGCTGGGTAGTGAGACACTGGGTAGTGAGATGCTGGGTAGTGAGACACTGGGTAGTGAGACACTGGGTAGTGAGACGCTGGGGTAGTGAGACGCTGGGTAGTGAGATGCTGGGTAGTGAGACACTGGGTAGTTAGACACTGGGTAGTGAGACACTGCTACTGAGACACTGGGTAGTGAGAAACTGGGTAGTGAGACACTGGGTAGTGAGACACTGCTAGTGAGACACTGGGTAGTGAGACACTGGGTAGTGAGACACTGGGTAGTGAGACACTGCTAGTGAGACACTGGGTAGTGAGACACTGGGTAGTGAGACACTTGGGTAGTGAGACACTGGGTAGTGAGACACTGGGTAGTGAGACACTGCTTGTGAGACACTGGGTAATGAGACACTGGGTAGTGAGGCACTTGGGTAGTGAGACACTGGGTAGTGAGACACTGGTAGTGAGACACTGGGTAGTAAGACACTGAGTAGTGAGACACTGGGGTAGTGAGACACTGCTTGTGAGACGCTTGGTAGTGAGACACTGGGTAGTGAGACACAGGTAGTGAGACACTGGGTAGTGAGACACTGGGTAGTGAGACACTGTTAGTGAAAATCTGGTAGTGAGACACTGGGTAGTGAGACACTGTGTAGTGAGACACTTGGGCAGTGAGACGACACTGGGTAGTGAGACACTGGGTAGTGAGACACTGGTAGTGGGACACTGGGTAGTGAGACACTCGGTAGTGAGGCACTGGGTAGTGATACACCGGGTAGTGAGACACTGGGTAGTGAGACACTGGGTAGTGAGACACTGGGTAGTGAGACACTGGGTAGTGAGACACAGGTAGTGAGACACAGGGGTAGTGAGACACTGGGTAGTGGGACACTGGTTAGTGAGACACTGGGTAGTGGGACACTGGGTAGTGAGACACTCGGTAGTGAGACACTGGGTAGTGATACACTGGGTAGTGAGACGCTGGGTAGTGAGACACTGGTAGTGAGACACTGGGTAGTGAGACACTGGGTAGTGAGGCACTGGTAGTGAGACACTGGGTAGTGAGACACTGGGTAGTGAGACACTGCTTGTGAGACACTGGGTAGTGAGACACTGGGTAGTGAGACACTGGGTAGTGAGGCACTGGTAGTGAGACACTGGGTAGTGAGACACTGGGTAGTGAGACACAGGTAGTGAGACATTGGGGTAGTGAGACACTGGTTAGTGAGTCACTGGGTAATGAGACACTGGGTAGTGAGACACTGGGTAGTGAGACACTGGGTAGTGAGACACTGGTAGTGGGACACTGCTTGTGAGACACTGGGTAGTGAGACACAGGTAGTGAGACACTGGGGTAGTGAGACACTGCTTGTGAGACGCTGGGTAGTGAGACACAGGTAGTGAGACACTGGGGTAGTGAGACACTGGTAGTGAGCCACTGGGTAGTGAGACACTGTTAGTGAGAAACTGGTAGTGAGAAACTGGGTAGTGAGACACTGGGTAGTGAGACACTGGGTAGTGAGACACTGGGTAGTGAGACACTGGGGTAGTGAGACACTGCTAGTGAGACACTGGGGTAGTGAGACACTGCTATTGAGACACTGGGTCGTGAGACACTGGGTAGTGAGACACCTGGTAGTGAGACACTGCTAGTGAGACACTGGGTAGTGAGACACTGGGTAGTGAGACACTGGGGGAGTGAGACACTGGGGTAGTGAGACACTGGGTAGTGAGACAGTGGGTAGTGAGACACTCGTAGTGAGATACTGGTAGTGAGGCACTGGGTAGTGAGACACTTGGGCTGTGAGACACTGGGGTAGTGAGACACTGCTATTGAGACACTGGGTAGTGAGACACTGGGGTAGTGAGACACTGGGTAGTGAGACACTGGGGTAGTGAGACACTGGGTAGTGAGACACTGGGGTAGTGAGACACTGGGTAGTGAGACACTGGGTAGTGAGACACAGGTAGTGAGACACTGGGGTAGTGAGACACAGATAGTGAGACACTGGGGTAGTGAGACACTGGGTAGTGAGACACTGGGTAGTGAGACACTGTTAGTGAGAAACTGGTAGTGAGACACTGGGTAGTGAGACACTGGGTAGTGAGACACTGGTAGTGGGACACTGGGTAGTGAGACACTCGGTAGTGAGACACTGGGTAGTGATACACCGGGTAGTGAGACGCTGGATTGTGAGACACTGGTAGTGAGACACTGGGTAGTGAGAGACTGGTAGTGGGACACTGCTTGTGAGACACTGGGTAGTGAGACACTGGGTAGTGAGACACTCGTAGTGAGACACTGGTAGCGAGACACTGGGTAGTGAGACAGTGGGTAGTGAGACACTGGGTAGTGAGACACTGGGGTAGTGAGACACTGGGTAGTGAGACACTGGGTAGTGAGACACTGGTAGTGGGACACTGCTTGTGAGACACTGGGTAATGAGACACTGGGTAGTGAGGCACTTGGGTAGTGAGACACTGGGGTAGTGAGACACTGCTAGTGAGACACTGGGTAGTGAGACACTGGGTAGTGAGACACTGTTAGTGAGAAACTGGTAGTGAGACACTGGGTAGTGAGACGACACTGGGTAGTGAGACACTGGGTAGTGAGACACTGGTAGTGGGACACTGGGTAGTGAGACACTCGGTAGTGAGACACTGGTAGTGGGACACTGCTTGAGAGACGCTGGGTAGTGAGACACTGGGTAGTGAGACACTTGGGCAGTGAGACACTGGGTAGTGAGACACTGGGTAGTGAGACACTGGTAGTGGGACACTGGGTAGTGAGACACTCGGTAGTGAGACACTGGGTAGTGAGACACTGGTAGTGAGACACTGGGGTAGTGAGACACTGCTAGTGAGACACTGGTTAGTGAGACACTGGTAGTGGGACACTGGGTAGTGAGACACTCGGTAGTGAGACACTGGGTAGTGAGACACTGGGTAGTGAGACACTGCTAGTGAGACACTGGGTAGTGAGACACTGGGTAGTGAGACACTGGGGTAGTGAGACACTGCGGTAGTGAGACACTGGGTAGTGAGACACTGGGTAGTGAGACACTGGGTAGTGAGACACTGCTAGTGAGACACTGGGTAGTGAGACACTGGGTAGTGAGACACTTGGGTAGTGAGACACTGGGTAGTGAGACACTGGGTAGTGAGACACTGCTAGTGAGACGCTGGGTAGTGAGACGCTGGGTAGTGAGACACTGGGTAGTGAGACACTGGGTAGTGAGACACTGGTAGTGAGACACTGCTAGTGAGACACTGGGTAGTGAGACACTGGGTAGTGAGACACTCCTAGTGAGACACTGGGTAGTGAGACACTGCTAGTGAGACACTGGGATAGTGAGACGCTGGGTAGTGAGATGCTGGGTAGTGAGACACTGGGTAGTGAGACGCTGGGGTAGTGAGACACTGGGTAGTGAGATGCTGGGTAGTGAGACACTGGGTAGTGAGATGCTGGGTAGTGAGACACTGGGTAGTGAAACACTGGGTAGTGAGACACTGGGTAGTGAGACGCTGGGGTAGTGAGACGCTGGGTAGTGAGATGCTGGGTAGTGAGACACTGGGTAGTTAGACACTGGGTAGTGAGACACTGCTACTGAGACACTGGGTAGTGAGAAACTGGGTAGTGAGACACTGGGTAGTGAGACACTGCTAGTGAGACACTAGGTAGTGAGACACTGGGTAGTGAGACACTCCTAGTGAGACACTGGGTAGTGAGACACTGCTAGTGAGACACTGGGATAGTGAGACGCTGGGATAGTGAGACACTGGGTAGTGAGAAACTGGGTAGTGAGACACTGGTAGTGAGACACTGGTAGTGAGACACTGGGTAGTGAGACGACACTAGGTAGTGAGACACTGGGTAGTGAGACACTGGTAGTGGGACACTGGGTAGTGAGACACTCGGTAGTGAGACACTGGTAGTGGGACACTGCTTGAGAGACGCTGGGTAGTGAGACACTGGGTAGTGAGACACTTGGGCAATGAGACACTGGGTAGTGAGACACTGGGTAGTGAGACACTGGTAGTGGGACACTGGGTAGTGAGACACTCGGTAGTGAGACACTGGGTAGTGAGACACTGGTAGTGAGACACTGGGGTAGTGAGACACTGCTAGTGAGACACTGGTTAGTGAGACACTGGTAGTGGGACACTGGGTAGTGAGACACTCGGTAGTGAGACACTGGGTAGTGAGACACTGGTAGTGAGACACTGGGGTAGTGAGACACTGCTAGTCAGACACTGGGTAGTGAGACACTGGGTAGTGAGACACTGGGTAGTGAGACACTGCTAGTGAGACACTGGGTAGTGAGACACTGGGTAGTGAGACACTGGGGTAGTGAGACACTGCGGTAGTGAGACACTGGGTAGTGAGACACTGGGTAGTGAGACACTGGGTAGTGAGACACTGCGGTAGTGAGACACTGGGTAGTGAGACACTGGGGTAGTGAGACACTGCTAGTGAGACACAGGTAGTGAGACACTGGGTAGTGAGACACTGGGTAGTGAGACACTGGGTAGTGAGACACTAGGTAGTGAGACACAGGTAGTGAGACATTGCTAGTGAGACACTGAGTAGTGAGACACTGCTAGTGAGACACTGGGTAGTGAGACACTGCTAGTGAGACACTGGGTAGTGAGACACTGCTAGTGAGACGCTGGGTAGTGAGACGCTGGGTAGTGAGACACTGGGTAGTGAGACACTGGGTAGTGAGACACTGGTAGTGAGACACTGCTAGTGAGACACTGGGTAGTGAGACACTGGGTAGTGAGACACTCCTAGTGAGACACTGGGTAGTGAGACACTGCTAGTGAGACACTGGGATAGTGAGTCGCTGGGTAGTGAGATGCTGGATAGTGAGACACTCGGTAGTGAGACGCTGGGGTAGTGAGACACTGGGTAGTGAGACACTGGGTAGTGAGACACTGGGTAGTGAGACGCTGGGGTAGTGAGACGCTGGGTAGTGAGATGCTGGGTAGTGAGACACTGGGTAGTTAGACACTGGGTAGTGAGACACTGCTACTGAGACACTGGGTAGTGAGAAACTGGGTAGTGAGACACTGGGTAGTGAAACACTGCTAGTGAGACACTGGGTAGTGAGACACTGGGTAGTGAGACACTGGGTAGTGAGACACTGGGTAGTGAGACACTGCTAGTGAGACACTGGGTAGTGAGACACTGGGTAGTGAGACACTTGGGTAGTGAGACACTGGGTAGTGAGACACTGGGTAGTGAGACACTGGGTAGTGGGACACTGCTAGTGAGACGCTGGGTAGTGAGACGCTGGGTAGTGAGACACTGGGTAGTGAGACACTGGTAGTGAGACACTGCTAGTGAGACACTGGGTAGTGAGACACTGGGTAGTGAGACACTCCTAGTGAGACACTGGGTAGTGAGACACTGCTAGTGAGACACTGGGATAGTGAGACGCTGGGTAGTGAGATGCTGGGTAGTGAGACACTGGGTAGTGAGACGCTGGGGTAGTGAGACACTGGGTAGTGAGATGCTGGGTAGTGAGACACTGGGTAGTGAGATGCTGGGTAGTGAGACACTGGGTAGTGAGACACTGGGTAGTGAGACGCTGGGGTAGTGAGACGCTGGGTAGTGAGATGCTGGGTAGTGAGACACTGGGTAGTTAGACACTGGGTAGTGAGACACTGCTACTGAGACACTGGGTAGTGAGAAACTGGGTAGTGAGACACTGGGTAGTGAGACACTGCTAGTGAGACACTGGGTAGTGAGACACTGGGTAGTGAGACACTGGGTAGTGAGACACTGCTAGTGAGACACTGGGTAGTGAGACACTGGGTAGTGAGACACTTGGGTAGTGAGACACTGGGTAGTGAGACACTGGGTAGTGAGACACTGCTTGTGAGACACTGGGTAATGAGACACTGGGTAGTGAGGCACTTGGGTAGTGAGACACTGGGTAGTGAGACACTGGTAGTGAGACACTGGGTAGTAAGACACTGAGTAGTGAGACACTGGGGTAGTGAGACACTGCTTGTGAGACGCTTGGTAGTGAGACACTGGGTAGTGAGACACAGGTAGTGAGACACTGGGTAGTGAGACACTGGGTAGTGAGACACTGTTAGTGAAAATCTGGTAGTGAGACACTGGGTAGTGAGACACTGTGTAGTGAGACACTTGGGCAGTGAGACGACACTGGGTAGTGAGACACTGGGTAGTGAGACACTGGTAGTGGGACACTGGGTAGTGAGACACTCGGTAGTGAGGCACTGGGTAGTGATACACCGGGTAGTGAGACACTGGGTAGTGAGACACTGGGTAGTGAGACACTGGGTAGTGAGACACTGGGTAGTGAGACACAGGTAGTGAGACACAGGGGTAGTGAGACACTGGGTAGTGGGACACTGGTTAGTGAGACACTGGGTAGTGGGACACTGGGTAGTGAGACACTCGGTAGTGAGACACTGGGTAGTGATACACTGGGTAGTGAGACGCTGGGTAGTGAGACACTGGTAGTGAGACACTGGGTAGTGAGACACTGGGTAGTGAGGCACTGGTAGTGAGACACTGGGTAGTGAGACACTGGGTAGTGAGACACTGCTTGTGAGACACTGGGTAGTGAGACACTGGGTAGTGAGACACTGGGTAGTGAGGCACTGGTAGTGAGACACTGGGTAGTGAGACACTGGGTAGTGAGACACAGGTAGTGAGACATTGGGGTAGTGAGACACTGGTTAGTGAGTCACTGGGTAATGAGACACTGGGTAGTGAGACACTGGGTAGTGAGACACTGGGTAGTGAGACACTGGTAGTGGGACACTGCTTGTGAGACACTGGGTAGTGAGACACAGGTAGTGAGACACTGGGGTAGTGAGACACTGCTTGTGAGACGCTGGGTAGTGAGACACAGGTAGTGAGACACTGGGGTAGTGAGACACTGGTAGTGAGCCACTGGGTAGTGAGACACTGTTAGTGAGAAACTGGTAGTGAGAAACTGGGTAGTGAGACACTGGGTAGTGAGACACTGGGTAGTGAGACACTGGGTAGTGAGACACTGGGGTAGTGAGACACTGCTAGTGAGACACTGGGGTAGTGAGACACTGCTATTGAGACACTGGGTCGTGAGACACTGGGTAGTGAGACACCTGGTAGTGAGACACTGCTAGTGAGACACTGGGTAGTGAGACACTGGGTAGTGAGACACTGGGGGAGTGAGACACTGGGGTAGTGAGACACTGGGTAGTGAGACAGTGGGTAGTGAGACACTCGTAGTGAGATACTGGTAGTGAGGCACTGGGTAGTGAGACACTTGGGCTGTGAGACACTGGGGTAGTGAGACACTGCTATTGAGACACTGGGTAGTGAGACACTGGGGTAGTGAGACACTGGGTAGTGAGACACTGGGGTAGTGAGACACTGGGTAGTGAGACACTGGGGTAGTGAGACACTGGGTAGTGAGACACTGGGTAGTGAGACACAGGTAGTGAGACACTGGGGTAGTGAGACACAGATAGTGAGACACTGGGGTAGTGAGACACTGGGTAGTGAGACACTGGGTAGTGAGACACTGTTAGTGAGAAACTGGTAGTGAGACACTGGGTAGTGAGACACTGGGTAGTGAGACACTGGTAGTGGGACACTGGGTAGTGAGACACTCGGTAGTGAGACACTGGGTAGTGATACACCGGGTAGTGAGACGCTGGATTGTGAGACACTGGTAGTGAGACACTGGGTAGTGAGAGACTGGTAGTGGGACACTGCTTGTGAGACACTGGGTAGTGAGACACTGGGTAGTGAGACACTCGTAGTGAGACACTGGTAGCGAGACACTGGGTAGTGAGACAGTGGGTAGTGAGACACTGGGTAGTGAGACACTGGGGTAGTGAGACACTGGGTAGTGAGACACTGGGTAGTGAGACACTGGTAGTGGGACACTGCTTGTGAGACACTGGGTAATGAGACACTGGGTAGTGAGGCACTTGGGTAGTGAGACACTGGGGTAGTGAGACACTGCTAGTGAGACACTGGGTAGTGAGACACTGGGTAGTGAGACACTGTTAGTGAGAAACTGGTAGTGAGACACTGGGTAGTGAGACGACACTGGGTAGTGAGACACTGGGTAGTGAGACACTGGTAGTGGGACACTGGGTAGTGAGACACTCGGTAGTGAGACACTGGTAGTGGGACACTGCTTGAGAGACGCTGGGTAGTGAGACACTGGGTAGTGAGACACTTGGGCAGTGAGACACTGGGTAGTGAGACACTGGGTAGTGAGACACTGGTAGTGGGACACTGGGTAGTGAGACACTCGGTAGTGAGACACTGGGTAGTGAGACACTGGTAGTGAGACACTGGGGTAGTGAGACACTGCTAGTGAGACACTGGTTAGTGAGACACTGGTAGTGGGACACTGGGTAGTGAGACACTCGGTAGTGAGACACTGGGTAGTGAGACACTGGGTAGTGAGACACTGCTAGTGAGACACTGGGTAGTGAGACACTGGGTAGTGAGACACTGGGGTAGTGAGACACTGCGGTAGTGAGACACTGGGTAGTGAGACACTGGGTAGTGAGACACTGGGTAGTGAGACACTGCGGTAGTGAGACACTGGGTAGTGAGACACTGGGTAGTGAGACACTGGGTAGTGTGACACTGGGGTAGTGAGACACTGCTAGTGAGACACAGGTAGTGAGACAGTGGGTAGTGAGACACTGGGTAGTGAGACACTGGGTAGTGACACACTGCTAGTGAGACACTGGGTAGTGAGTCACTAGGTAGTGAGACACAGGTAGTGAGACATTGCTAGTGAGACACTGAGTAGTGAGACACTGCTAGTGAGACACTGGGTAGTGAGACACTGCTAGTGAGACACTGGGTAGTGAGACACTGCTAGTGAGACGCTGGGGAGTGAGACGCTGGGTAGTGAGACACTGGGTAGTGAGACACTGGGTAGTGAGACACTGCTAGTTAGACACTGGGTAGTGAGACACTGGGTAGTGAGACACTCCTAGTGAGACACTAGGTAGTGAGACACTGCTAGTGAGACACTGGGATAGTGAGACGCTGGGTAGTGAGATGCTGGGTAGTGAGACACTGGGTAGTGAGACGCTGGGGTAGTGAGACGCTGGGTAGTGAGATGCTGGTTAGTGAGACACTGGGTAGTGAGACACTTCTAGTGAGACACTGCTACTGAGAGACTGGGTAGTGAGAAACTGGGTAGTGAGACACTGCTAGTGAGACACTGGGTAGTGAGACACTGGGTAGTGAGACACTGGGTAGTGAGACACTGCTAGTGAGACACTGGGTAGTGAAACACTGGGGTAGTGAGACGCTGGGTAGTCAGACACTGGGTAGTGAGACACTGGGTAGTGACACACTGGGTAGTGACACACTGGGTAGCGAGACACTGCTAGTGAGACACTAGGTCGTGAGACACTGCTAGTGAGACACTGCTAGTGAGACACTGAGTAGTGAGACACTGGGTAGTGAGACACTGCTAGTGAGACACTGGGTAGTGAGACACTGCTAGTGAGACGCTGGGTAGTGAGACACTGGGTAGTGAGACACTGGGTAGTGAGACACTGGGTAGTGAGACACTGGGTAGTGAGACACTGCTAGTGAGACACTGGGTAGTGAGACACTGCTAGTGAGACACTGGATAGTGAGACACTGGGTAGTGAGAC
This sequence comes from Petromyzon marinus, assembly GCF_048934315.1. NCBI lineage: Eukaryota > Metazoa > Chordata > Hyperoartia > Petromyzontiformes > Petromyzontidae > Petromyzon > Petromyzon marinus. The sequence continues at coordinate 338,429 of NW_027423124.1, forward strand.
ACTGCTAGTGAGACACTGGGTAGTGAGACACTGCTAGTGAGACACTGGGATAGTGAGAGGCTGGGTAGTGAGACGCTGGGTAGTGAGACACTGGGTATTGAGACACTGCTACTGAGACACTGGGTAGTGATAAACTGGGTAGTGAGACACTGGGTAGTGAGACACTGGGTAGTGAGACACTGGGTAGTGAGACACTGCTAGTGAGACACTGGGTAGTGAAACACTGGGGTAGTGAGACACTGGGTAGTGAGACACTGGGTAGTAAGACACTGGGTGGTGAGACACTGGGTAGTGAGACACTGGGTAGTGAGACACTGGGTAGTGACACACTGGGTAGTGAGACACTGCTAGTGAGACACTGGGTAGTGAGACACTGCTAGTGAGACACTGGGGTAGTGAGACACTGGGTAGTGAGACACTGGGTAGTGACACACTGGGTAGTGAGACACTGGTAGTGAGACACTGGATAGTGAGACACTGGGTAGTGAGACACTGGGTAGTGAGATACTGGGTAGTGAGACACTGGGGTAGTGAGACACAGGTAGTGAGACACTGGGGAGTGAGACATTGGGTAGGGAGACACTGCTAGTGAGACACTGCTAGTGAGACATTGGGGTAGTGAGACACTGTGTAGTTAGACACTGGGTAGTGAGACGCTGGGTAGTGAGACACTGGTAGTGAGACACTGGGTTGTGAGATACTGGGTAGTGAGACACTGCTAGTGAGACACTGCTAGTGAGACACTGCTAGTGAGACATTGGGGTAGTGAGACACTGTGTAGTTAGACACTGGGTAGTGAGACACTGGGTAGTGAGACACTGGGTAGTGAGACACTGGGTAGTGAGACGCTGGGTAGTGAGACACGGCTAGTGAGACACTGCTAGTGAGACACTTGGTAGTGAGACACTGGGTAGTGAGACACTGGGGTAGTGAGACACAGGTAATGAGACACTGGGTAGTGACACACTGGGTAGTGAGACACTGGGGTAGTGAGACACAGGTAGTGAGACACTGGGGAGTGAGACACTGGGTAGTGAGACACTGCTAGTGAGACACTGGGTAGTGACACACTGGGTAGTGAGGCTGCTGCTGTCTATAGAGGTAGGCCAATCATATTCAAAGACAATGCCACTCAACATTATTATTACTATCAGAGCCGTGTGTCGGTTGCATGTTCACCGCAAGTACTGTGCGTGTGGTTAATGTAGTAACTTGATTCTTTGCAAAAGATATCATCTGTCTTGGTGTTTGACACATTTTAACACGCAACTTACCGTTCTACTGCCAGAAAGGGTGCAGACCTGTTCTTAATTGACGTACTTTTGATACTGGCAAAAAAAGGTGTCCCGTGAGACATCTGCAGCTATAAATGCTCTGATACGCGTGCCATTGTCTTCGTACTGTAGCGAGACACAGGTATTGAGACTAGGCCACAAATATGGCTACTGCTTGTCTGTGGAGGTAGGGCCAATCAGTTCCAAAGGCAATGCATTACATTACTTTTGTCATCAGAACCATGCGTGTTTGCATATTTTACCACATGTCTGCGAACTGCTGTGTATTTCCAGTTTGCGTCTCTCTCTCTCATCTTCATCATCATCGTCGTGGCGAAATGTTAACTACCTTTCCCTGTATGGGGCCGTCCATAAATGACGTCAAGCGATTTTTGGACGATTTTTGTCCCACCCCGTCGTCACGTGGCATCACAAAAAGTCAGACCCCCCATCAAAGCCCTGCCCCCCCACCCCCCCCACTAAAATAAAACATGCTTCAAATCGCTTTAAACGATTGTCACACTGTAGTTGCGTATTTAACGTGGCGCTGCACTCTGATGTTGTAGGAGAACACATTTTAAAAACAATAAAATTATTTTTCTTGGTTCTTTCGGTAAAGTCACCACCACGTAGAAGGGAAACAATCAAATAATAAAAATATAAAACAACACAATTATTGTAAAACAATAAAATTATTATTCTTGGTTCTTTCGGTAAAGTCACCACCACGTAGAAGGGAAAAATAAAAATAACAAAAATATAAAACAATAAAATTATTGTAAAACAATAACATTATTATTCTTGGTTCTTTCGGTAAAGTCACCACTACGTAAAAGGGAAACATTAAAATAATAAAAATATAAAACAATAAAATAATTGTAAAACAATACAATTATTATTCTTGGTTCTTCCGGTAAAGTCGCCACTACGTAAAAGGGAAACAAAAAAATAATAAACAAAAATAAAATAAATAAAACGTGATATATTTTTATTTTTATTATTATTTTTCCATCCTACGTGGTGACTTTACCGAAAGAAGCCAGAACGTGTTTTCTGCATTTGTTGAAAGTTGCGCAGTTTGACGTGACGTCACATTTCTCAAACCCCGCCCACCCACCCCCCTCGTCACGCATCGTCACAAATGTCTGACCCCTCCCCCCCCCCTTAGGTGCGTGACGTCATTTACGGACGGCCCCTATACAGGAGGTCGAGAGTCCGATCCCGAAGCTGACAATGCCTACCGCTATACGTTTACTCTTTGCTTCTATTCGGTAAAGTCACGTAGGTAAAAAAAAAAACTAAAACAGCAAAAAATCACGACGTTTCGGGCCACAACACAAGCGGCCTTCATCAGGTGAAGGGACCGTACTGTCCAGAGGGCAGCGTTGGAGTGAAGAAAGCCAAGCGCAGGTCGCCTCCTTAGAAGCTGTGAAGGGGGTAAACAGAAAACGCCTTGACAAAGGAATTAGCATGAAATGACATTACACCACCGTGAGAGTTTGGGATGCCACTACTTGAATATATATATTGAATATATGTTTGTAATCTGCATCTCTCTCTCCCCGTGGTGTTCGCATTGGACTTTGCTCCAGCTCTTCCGGTTTCTCCCCCCCCCCCCCCCCGCCACATCACCACGCATCTGGAGAGTTTTTGGCTGCTGCCATTCATTTGCACACGACGATGATGATGATGATCAGCCAACTTCGTTGAGCTGTCATTTGTTATAGCCAGGTCGCTTTCAAAAAGAAAAGTTGAGTTTGGTATATGGGGTCTCTGTGTTCTCATGTGGGTATCTTGTATCTCTGTGGGTCTTTATGTGTCTCTATGGGTCTCTATAGGTCTCTATGCATCTCTGTGGGTCTTTATGTGTCTCTATGGGTCTCTATGTATCTCTGTGGGTCTTTATGTGTCTCTATGGGTCTCTATAGGTCTCTATGTATCTCTGTGGGTCTTTGTCTCTATGGGTCTCTATAGGTCTCTATCTATCTCTGTGGGTCGTTATGTGTCTGTATGGGTCTCTATAGGTCTCTATGTATCTCGGTGGGTCTTTATGTGTTTCTATGGGTCTCTATAGGTATCTATGTATCTCTGTGGGTCTTTATGTGCCTCTATGGGTCTCTATGTATCTCTGTGGGTCTTTATGTGTCTCTATGGGTCTCTATGTATCTCTGTGGGTCTCTATGTGTCGCATAGGGGTCTTTATAGTTATCTATGTATCTATTTGGGTCTCGATGCATCTCCATGGGTATGTGTGTCTCTATGGGTCTCTATGTATTCATGTGGGTATCTTGTATCTCTGTGGGTCTTTATGTGTCTCTATGGGTCTCTATGTATCTCTGTTGGTCTTTATGTGTCTCTATGGGTCTCTATGTATCTCTGTGGGTCTCTATGTGTCGCATATGGGTCTCTATAGGTCTCTATGTATCTATTTGGGTCTCGATGCATCTCCATGGGTATGTGTGTCTCTATGGGTATCTATGCATGTCGATGGTGCTCTATGCATCTCTATGGGTATCTATGCATGTCGATGGTTCTATATGTATACCTATGGGTCTCTGTAACTAGTTGGGTCTCTATGTGTCTCAATGAGTATGTAGGTATCTCTGTAGGTCTCCGTGTATCTATGAGCATCACTGTGTGTTTTATGGGTCTTTATGGGTCTCTATACGGTCTCTATGGGCCACTGTGAATCTCTATGAGTGTCTGGGTCTCTATGGTACTCTATGTATCTTTATGGGGCTCTATGGGTCTCTATCAGGTCTCTATGGACCTCTGTGATTTATTATGAGTGTCCGAGTCTCTATTGGTCTCTATGCATCTCTATTGGTCTCTATGCATCTCTATGGGTCTCTATGTGTCTGTAATTTCCACGTGATAAGTCCATCACTTTCGTTGAGATCTTGTCATTTGCGCGATGGCCAGGGTATCCGCTTTCTGAAACAGAGCTAATACAAAGCAGGAGCAACAGCAGCAGCAGCCTTTCCCACTGGAAAAATATACACTAGTTCGTAGTTAATAATAGTTAATTGTTGATTTAAAGCTTTCGTGACTGCAGGGATTCATATTCTTGGTTCTTTCGGTAAAGTGACGCAGGAGGGAAACAATAAAATAATAAAAAATCTAAAACAATAAATTTCTCACGACGTTTCGACTGCAACACAAGCAATCATCATCAGGTGTGAAAACAAACTGTCAAATCGCTCTCCGTGGTGCTAACCTTAAAAAAACCCGCCACTTTTTTCAAATGTAATTGCTGTGGTTTTCACACCTGATGATGATTGTTTGTGTTGCAGTCGAAACGGTAGTGAGACACTGGGTAGTGAGACACTGGGTAGTGAGACACTGGTAGTGGGACACTGGGTAGTGAGACACTCGGTAGTGAGACACTGGGTAGTGATACACCGGGTAGTGAGACGCTGGATTGTGAGACACTGGTAGTGAGACACTGGGTAGTGAGAGACTGGTAGTGGGACACTGCTTGTGAGACACTGGGTAGTGAGACACTGGGTAGTGAGACACTCGTAGTGAGACACTGGTAGCGAGACACTGGGTAGTGAGACAGTGGGTAGTGAGACACTGGGTAGTGAGACACTGGGGTAGTGAGACACTGGGTAGTGAGACACTGGGTAGTGAGACACTGGTAGTGGGACACTGCTTGTGAGACACTGGGTAATGAGACACTGGGTAGTGAGGCACTTGGGTAGTGAGACACTGGGGTAGTGAGACACTGCTAGTGAGACACTGGGTAGTGAGACACTGGGTAGTGAGACACTGTTAGTGAGAAACTGGTAGTGAGACACTGGGTAGTGAGACGACACTGGGTAGTGAGACACTGGGTAGTGAGACACTGGTAGTGGGACACTGGGTAGTGAGACACTCGGTAGTGAGACACTGGTAGTGGGACACTGCTTGAGAGACGCTGGGTAGTGAGACACTGGGTAGTGAGACACTTGGGCAGTGAGACACTGGGTAGTGAGACACTGGGTAGTGAGACACTGGTAGTGGGACACTGGGTAGTGAGACACTCGGTAGTGAGACACTGGGTAGTGAGACACTGGTAGTGAGACACTGGGGTAGTGAGACACTGCTAGTGAGACACTGGTTAGTGAGACACTGGTAGTGGGACACTGGGTAGTGAGACACTCGGTAGTGAGACACTGGGTAGTGAGACACTGGGTAGTGAGACACTGCTAGTGAGACACTGGGTAGTGAGACACTGGGTAGTGAGACACTGGGGTAGTGAGACACTGCGGTAGTGAGACACTGGGTAGTGAGACACTGGGTAGTGAGACACTGGGTAGTGAGACACTGCGGTAGTGAGACACTGGGTAGTGAGACACTGGGTAGTGAGACACTGGGTAGTGTGACACTGGGGTAGTGAGACACTGCTAGTGAGACACAGGTAGTGAGACAGTGGGTAGTGAGACACTGGGTAGTGAGACACTGGGTAGTGACACACTGCTAGTGAGACACTGGGTAGTGAGTCACTAGGTAGTGAGACACAGGTAGTGAGACATTGCTAGTGAGACACTGAGTAGTGAGACACTGCTAGTGAGACACTGGGTAGTGAGACACTGCTAGTGAGACACTGGGTAGTGAGACACTGCTAGTGAGACGCTGGGGAGTGAGACGCTGGGTAGTGAGACACTGGGTAGTGAGACACTGGGTAGTGAGACACTGCTAGTTAGACACTGGGTAGTGAGACACTGGGTAGTGAGACACTCCTAGTGAGACACTAGGTAGTGAGACACTGCTAGTGAGACACTGGGATAGTGAGACGCTGGGTAGTGAGATGCTGGGTAGTGAGACACTGGGTAGTGAGACGCTGGGGTAGTGAGACGCTGGGTAGTGAGATGCTGGTTAGTGAGACACTGGGTAGTGAGACACTTCTAGTGAGACACTGCTACTGAGAGACTGGGTAGTGAGAAACTGGGTAGTGAGACACTGCTAGTGAGACACTGGGTAGTGAGACACTGGGTAGTGAGACACTGGGTAGTGAGACACTGCTAGTGAGACACTGGGTAGTGAAACACTGGGGTAGTGAGACGCTGGGTAGTCAGACACTGGGTAGTGAGACACTGGGTAGTGACACACTGGGTAGTGACACACTGGGTAGCGAGACACTGCTAGTGAGACACTAGGTCGTGAGACACTGCTAGTGAGACACTGCTAGTGAGACACTGAGTAGTGAGACACTGGGTAGTGAGACACTGCTAGTGAGACACTGGGTAGTGAGACACTGCTAGTGAGACGCTGGGTAGTGAGACACTGGGTAGTGAGACACTGGGTAGTGAGACACTGGGTAGTGAGACACTGGGTAGTGAGACACTGCTAGTGAGACACTGGGTAGTGAGACACTGCTAGTGAGACACTGGATAGTGAGACACTGGGTAGTGAGACACTGCTAGTGAGACACTGGGTAGTGAGACACTGCTAGTGAGACACTGGGATAGTGAGAGGCTGGGTAGTGAGACGCTGGGTAGTGAGACACTGGGTATTGAGACACTGCTACTGAGACACTGGGTAGTGATAAACTGGGTAGTGAGACACTGGGTAGTGAGACACTGGGTAGTGAGACACTGGGTAGTGAGACACTGCTAGTGAGACACTGGGTAGTGAAACACTGGGGTAGTGAGACACTGGGTAGTGAGACACTGGGTAGTAAGACACTGGGTGGTGAGACACTGGGTAGTGAGACACTGGGTAGTGAGACACTGGGTAGTGACACACTGGGTAGTGAGACACTGCTAGTGAGACACTGGGTAGTGAGACACTGCTAGTGAGACACTGGGGTAGTGAGACACTGGGTAGTGAGACACTGGGTAGTGACACACTGGGTAGTGAGACACTGGTAGTGAGACACTGGATAGTGAGACACTGGGTAGTGAGACACTGGGTAGTGAGATACTGGGTAGTGAGACACTGGGGTAGTGAGACACAGGTAGTGAGACACTGGGGAGTGAGACATTGGGTAGGGAGACACTGCTAGTGAGACACTGCTAGTGAGACATTGGGGTAGTGAGACACTGTGTAGTTAGACACTGGGTAGTGAGACGCTGGGTAGTGAGACACTGGTAGTGAGACACTGGGTTGTGAGATACTGGGTAGTGAGACACTGCTAGTGAGACACTGCTAGTGAGACACTGCTAGTGAGACATTGGGGTAGTGAGACACTGTGTAGTTAGACACTGGGTAGTGAGACACTGGGTAGTGAGACACTGGGTAGTGAGACACTGGGTAGTGAGACGCTGGGTAGTGAGACACGGCTAGTGAGACACTGCTAGTGAGACACTTGGTAGTGAGACACTGGGTAGTGAGACACTGGGGTAGTGAGACACAGGTAATGAGACACTGGGTAGTGACACACTGGGTAGTGAGACACTGGGGTAGTGAGACACAGGTAGTGAGACACTGGGGAGTGAGACACTGGGTAGTGAGACACTGCTAGTGAGACACTGGGTAGTGACACACTGGGTAGTGAGGCTGCTGCTGTCTATAGAGGTAGGCCAATCATATTCAAAGACAATGCCACTCAACATTATTATTACTATCAGAGCCGTGTGTCGGTTGCATGTTCACCGCAAGTACTGTGCGTGTGGTTAATGTAGTAACTTGATTCTTTGCAAAAGATATCATCTGTCTTGGTGTTTGACACATTTTAACACGCAACTTACCGTTCTACTGCCAGAAAGGGTGCAGACCTGTTCTTAATTGACGTACTTTTGATACTGGCAAAAAAAGGTGTCCCGTGAGACATCTGCAGCTATAAATGCTCTGATACGCGTGCCATTGTCTTCGTACTGTAGCGAGACACAGGTATTGAGACTAGGCCACAAATATGGCTACTGCTTGTCTGTGGAGGTAGGGCCAATCAGTTCCAAAGGCAATGCATTACATTACTTTTGTCATCAGAACCATGCGTGTTTGCATATTTTACCACATGTCTGCGAACTGCTGTGTATTTCCAGTTTGCGTCTCTCTCTCTCATCTTCATCATCATCGTCGTGGCGAAATGTTAACTACCTTTCCCTGTATGGGGCCGTCCATAAATGACGTCAAGCGATTTTTGGACGATTTTTGTCCCACCCCGTCGTCACGTGGCATCACAAAAAGTCAGACCCCCCATCAAAGCCCTGCCCCCCCACCCCCCCCACTAAAATAAAACATGCTTCAAATCGCTTTAAACGATTGTCACACTGTAGTTGCGTATTTAACGTGGCGCTGCACTCTGATGTTGTAGGAGAACACATTTTAAAAACAATAAAATTATTTTTCTTGGTTCTTTCGGTAAAGTCACCACCACGTAGAAGGGAAACAATCAAATAATAAAAATATAAAACAACACAATTATTGTAAAACAATAAAATTATTATTCTTGGTTCTTTCGGTAAAGTCACCACCACGTAGAAGGGAAAAATAAAAATAACAAAAATATAAAACAATAAAATTATTGTAAAACAATAACATTATTATTCTTGGTTCTTTCGGTAAAGTCACCACTACGTAAAAGGGAAACATTAAAATAATAAAAATATAAAACAATAAAATAATTGTAAAACAATACAATTATTATTCTTGGTTCTTCCGGTAAAGTCGCCACTACGTAAAAGGGAAACAAAAAAATAATAAACAAAAATAAAATAAATAAAACGTGATATATTTTTATTTTTATTATTATTTTTCCATCCTACGTGGTGACTTTACCGAAAGAAGCCAGAACGTGTTTTCTGCATTTGTTGAAAGTTGCGCAGTTTGACGTGACGTCACATTTCTCAAACCCCGCCCACCCACCCCCCTCGTCACGCATCGTCACAAATGTCTGACCCCTCCCCCCCCCCTTAGGTGCGTGACGTCATTTACGGACGGCCCCTATACAGGAGGTCGAGAGTCCGATCCCGAAGCTGACAATGCCTACCGCTATACGTTTACTCTTTGCTTCTATTCGGTAAAGTCACGTAGGTAAAAAAAAAAACTAAAACAGCAAAAAATCACGACGTTTCGGGCCACAACACAAGCGGCCTTCATCAGGTGAAGGGACCGTACTGTCCAGAGGGCAGCGTTGGAGTGAAGAAAGCCAAGCGCAGGTCGCCTCCTTAGAAGCTGTGAAGGGGGTAAACAGAAAACGCCTTGACAAAGGAATTAGCATGAAATGACATTACACCACCGTGAGAGTTTGGGATGCCACTACTTGAATATATATATTGAATATATGTTTGTAATCTGCATCTCTCTCTCCCCGTGGTGTTCGCATTGGACTTTGCTCCAGCTCTTCCGGTTTCTCCCCCCCCCCCCCCGCCACATCACCACGCATCTGGAGAGTTTTTGGCTGCTGCCATTCATTTGCACACGACGATGATGATGATGATCAGCCAACTTCGTTGAGCTGTCATTTGTTATAGCCAGGTCGCTTTCAAAAAGAAAAGTTGAGTTTGGTATATGGGGTCTCTGTGTTCTCATGTGGGTATCTTGTATCTCTGTGGGTCTTTATGTGTCTCTATGGGTCTCTATAGGTCTCTATGCATCTCTGTGGGTCTTTATGTGTCTCTATGGGTCTCTATGTATCTCTGTGGGTCTTTATGTGTCTCTATGGGTCTCTATAGGTCTCTATGTATCTCTGTGGGTCTTTGTCTCTATGGGTCTCTATAGGTCTCTATCTATCTCTGTGGGTCGTTATGTGTCTGTATGGGTCTCTATAGGTCTCTATGTATCTCGGTGGGTCTTTATGTGTTTCTATGGGTCTCTATAGGTATCTATGTATCTCTGTGGGTCTTTATGTGCCTCTATGGGTCTCTATGTATCTCTGTGGGTCTTTATGTGTCTCTATGGGTCTCTATGTATCTCTGTGGGTCTCTATGTGTCGCATAGGGGTCTTTATAGTTATCTATGTATCTATTTGGGTCTCGATGCATCTCCATGGGTATGTGTGTCTCTATGGGTCTCTATGTATTCATGTGGGTATCTTGTATCTCTGTGGGTCTTTATGTGTCTCTATGGGTCTCTATGTATCTCTGTTGGTCTTTATGTGTCTCTATGGGTCTCTATGTATCTCTGTGGGTCTCTATGTGTCGCATATGGGTCTCTATAGGTCTCTATGTATCTATTTGGGTCTCGATGCATCTCCATGGGTATGTGTGTCTCTATGGGTATCTATGCATGTCGATGGTGCTCTATGCATCTCTATGGGTATCTATGCATGTCGATGGTTCTATATGTATACCTATGGGTCTCTGTAACTAGTTGGGTCTCTATGTGTCTCAATGAGTATGTAGGTATCTCTGTAGGTCTCCGTGTATCTATGAGCATCACTGTGTGTTTTATGGGTCTTTATGGGTCTCTATACGGTCTCTATGGGCCACTGTGAATCTCTATGAGTGTCTGGGTCTCTATGGTACTCTATGTATCTTTATGGGGCTCTATGGGTCTCTATCAGGTCTCTATGGACCTCTGTGATTTATTATGAGTGTCCGAGTCTCTATTGGTCTCTATGCATCTCTATTGGTCTCTATGCATCTCTATGGGTCTCTATGTGTCTGTAATTTCCACGTGATAAGTCCATCACTTTCGTTGAGATCTTGTCATTTGCGCGATGGCCAGGGTATCCGCTTTCTGAAACAGAGCTAATACAAAGCAGGAGCAACAGCAGCAGCAGCCTTTCCCACTGGAAAAATATACACTAGTTCGTAGTTAATAATAGTTAATTGTTGATTTAAAGCTTTCGTGACTGCAGGGATTCATATTCTTGGTTCTTTCGGTAAAGTGACGCAGGAGGGAAACAATAAAATAATAAAAAATCTAAAACAATAAATTTCTCACGACGTTTCGACTGCAACACAAGCAATCATCATCAGGTGTGAAAACAAACTGTCAAATCGCTCTCCGTGGTGCTAACCTTAAAAAAACCCGCCACTTTTTTCAAATGTAATTGCTGTGGTTTTCACACCTGATGATGATTGTTTGTGTTGCAGTCGAAACGTCGTGATAATTTTATTGTTTTATATTTTTATTATTTTATTGCTTCCCTTCTACGTGACTTTACCGAAAGAACCAAGAATATGAATAGTTGATTGCTCAGCGTGTCATGTGGGACACATCTAGCAATCAGCATTGAACGAGATGATTTGCATTTGCAGGGGGAAGAGGTAGATTTGGTTGAATGCTGAAAGAGGCAGGAAGCGGGCACGTACAGTATGCACGTGTGTATGTGTGAGTCTATAGGTCTATGTGTGAGTCTATGGGTTTCTGTGTGTCTATGTGTGAGTCTATGGGTGTATGTGTGAGTCTATGGGTCTATGTGTGAGTCTATGGGTCTCTGTGTGAGTCTATGGGTTTCTGTGTGAGTCTATGGGTCTCTGCGTGAGTCAATGGGTCATTGTGTGGTGAGTCTATAGGTCTCTGTGTGAATATATGGGTCTCTGTGTGAGTATATGGGTCTCTGGGTGACTATGGGTCTCTGTTGTGAGTCTATGGGTCTCTGTGTGGGTCTATGGATCTGTGTGAGTCAATGGGTCATTGTGTGGTGAGTCTATGGGTCTCTGTTTGATTATATGGGTCTCTGTGTGAGTATATGGGTCTCTGTGTGAGTATATGGGTCTCTGGGTGACTCTATGGGTCTCTGTGTGGTGAGTCTATGGGTCTCTGTGTGAGTCTATGAGTCTCTGTGTGAGTATATGCATCTCTGCATGAGTCAATGGGTCATTTTGTGGTGAGTCTATGGGTCTATGTGTGAGTATATGGGTCACTGTGTGAGTATATGGGTCTCTGGGTGACTCTATGGGTCTCTGTGTGGTGAGTCTATGGGTCTATGTGTGAGTCAATGGGTCATTATGTGTTGAGTCTATGGGTCTCCGTTTGATTCTATGGGTCTCTGTGTGAGTCTATGGGTCTCTGTGAGTCTCTGGGTCTCTGTGTGAGTCAATGGGTCATTGTGTGGTGAGTCTATGGGTCTCTGTGTGAGTCTATGGATTTCTGTGTGAGTTGATGGGTCATTGAGTGCTGAGTCTATTGGTCTCTGTTTGCTTCTATGAGTCTCTGTGTGAGTCTATGTGTCTCTGTGTGAGTCGATGGGACAATGTGTGTTCAGTCTATAGGTCTCTGTGTGAGTCTATGGGTCTCAGTGTGAGTCTATGGGTCTCTGTGTGAGTCTATGTGTCTCTGTGTGAGCAAATGGGTCATTGTGTGGTGAGTATGGGTCTTTGTTTGATTATATGGGTCTATGTGTGAGTATATGGGTCTCTGAGTGGCTTTATGGGTCTCTGTGTGGTGAGTCTATAGGGCTCTGTGTGGATCTATGGGTCTCTGTGTGAGTCTATGGGTCTCTGTGTGAGTCTCTGGGTCTGTGTGTGAGTCTATGGGTCTCTGTGTGAGTCAATTGGTCATTGTGTGGTGAGTCTATGGGTCATTGTGTGGTGAGCCTATGGGTCTCTGTGTGAGTCTATAGGTCTCTGTGTGAGTCAATTGGTCATTGTATGGTGAGTCTATGGGTGTCTATTTGATTCTATGAGTCTTTGTGTCAGTCTCTGGGTCTCTGTTTGAGTCAATAGGTCATTGTGTGAGTCTATGGGTGTCTGTGTGAGTATATGGGTCTCTGGGTGACTCTATGGGTCTCTGTGTGGTGAGTAAATGGGTCTCTGTAAATCTAAGGGTCTCTGTGATGAGTCTGTGGGTCTCTGGGTGACTCTATGGGTCTCTGTGTGGTGAGTCCATGGTTCTCTGTGAATCTAAGGGTCTCTGTGATGAGTCTGTGGGTCTCTGGGTGACTCTATGGGTCTCTGTGTGGTGAGTCCATGCATGGGTCTCTGTGAATCTAAGGGTCTCTGTGATGAGTCTGTGGGTCTCTGGGTGACTTTATGGGTCTCTGTGTGGTGAGTCTATGCATGGGTCTCTGTGAATCTAAGGGTCTCTGTGATGAGTCTGTGGGTCTCTGGGTGACTCTATGGGTCTCTGTGTGGTGAGTCCATGTTTCTCTGTGAATCTAAGGGTCTCTGTGATGAGTATGTTGGTCTCTGGGTGACTCTATGGGTCTCTGTGTGGTGAGTCCATGGTTCTCTGTGAATCTAAGGGTCTCTGTGATGAGTCTGTGGGTCTCTGGGTGACTCTATGGGTCTCTGTGTGGTGAGTCTATGCATGGGTCTCTGTGAATCTAAGGGTCTCTGTGATGAGTCTGTTTGTCTCTGGGTGACTCTATGGGTCTCTGTGTGGTGAGTCCATGCATGGGTCTCTATGAATCTAAGGGTCTCTGTGATGAGTGTGTGGGTCTCTGGGTGACTCTATGGGTCTCTGTGTGGTGAGTCTATGCATGGGTCTCTGTGAATCTAAGGGTCTCTGTGATGAGTCTGTGGGTCTCTGAGTGACTCTATGGGTCTCTGTGTGGTGAGTCCATGCATGGCTCTCTGTGAATCTAAGGGTCTCTGTGATGAGTCTGTGGGTCTCTGGGTGACTTTATGGGTCTCTGTGTGGTGATTACATGGTTCTCTGTGAATCTAAGGGTCTCTGTGATGAGTCTGTGGGTCTCTGGGTGACTCTATGGGTCTCTGTGTGGTGAGTCCATGCATGGGTCTCTATGAATCTAAGGGTCTCTGTGATGAGTCTGTGGGTCTCTGGGTGACTCTATGGGTCTCTGTGTGGTGAGTCCATGGTTCTCTGTGAATCTAAGGGTCTCTGTGATGAGTCTGTGGGTCTCTGAGTGACTCTATGGGTCTCTGTGTGGTGAGTCCATGCATGGCTCTCTGTGAATCTAAGGGTCTCTGTGATGAGTCTGTGGGTCTCTGGGTGACTTTATGGGTCTCTGTGTGGTGATTACATGGTTCTCTGTGAATCTAAGGGTCTCTGTGATGAGTCTGTGGGTCTCTGGGTGACTCTATGGGTCTCTGTGTGGTGAGTCCATGCATGGGTCTCTATGAATCTAAGGGTCTCTGTGATGAGTCTGTGGGTCTCTGGGTGACTCTATGGGTCTCTGTGTGGTGAGTCCATGGTTCTCTGTGAATCTAAGGGTCTCTGTGATGAGTCTGTGGGTCTCTGGGTGACTCTATGGGTCTCTGTGTGGTGAGTCTATGCATGGGTCTCTGTGAATCTAAGGGTCTCTGTGATGAGTCTGTTTGTCTCTGGGTGACTCTATGGGTCTCTGTGTGGTGAGTCCATGCATGGGTCTCTGTGAATCTAAGGGTCTCTGTGATGAGTGTGTGGGTCTCTGGGTGACTCTATGGGTCTCTGTGTTGTGAGTCTATGCATGGGTCTCTGTGAATCTAAGGGTCTCTGTGATGAGTCTGTGGGTCTCTGGGTGATTCTATGGGTCTCTGTGTGGTGAGTCCATGCATGGCTCTCTGTGAATCTAAGGGTCTCTGTGATGAGTCTGTGGGTCTCTGGGTGACTCTATGGGTCTCTGTGTGGTGATTACATGGTTCTCTGTGAATCTAAGGGTCTCTGTGATGAGTCTGTGGGTCTCTGGGTGACTCTATGGGTCTCTGTGTGGTGAGTCCATGCATGGGTCTCTGTGAATCTAAGGGTCTCTGTGATGAGTCTGTGGGTCTCTGGGTGACTCTATGGGTCTCTGTGTGGTGAGTCCATGGTTCTCTGTGAATCTAAGGGTCTCTGTGATGAGTCTGTGGGTCTCTGGGTGACTCTATGGGTCTCTGTGTGGTGAGTCCATGCATGGGTCTCTGTGAATCTAAGGGTCTCTGTGATGAGTCTGTGGGTCTCTGGGTGACTCTATGGGTCTCTGTGTGGTGAATCCATGCATGGGTCTCTGTGAATCTAAGGGTCTCTGTGATGAGTCTGTTTGTCTCTGGGTGACTCTATGGGTCTCTGTGTGGTGATTCCATGCATGGGTCTCTGTAAATCTAAGGGTCTCTGTGATGAGTCTGTGGGTCTCTGGGTGACTCTATGGGTCTCTGTGTGGTGAGTCCATAGTTCTCTGTGAATCTAAGGGTCTCTGTGAATCTAAGGGTCTCTGTGATGAATCTGTGCGTCTCTGGGTGACTCTATGGGTCTCTGTGTGGTGAGTCCATGGGTCTCTGTGAATCTAAGGGTCTCTGTGATGAGTCTGTTGGTCTCTGGGTGACTCTATGGGTCTCTGTGTGGTGAGTCCATGGTTCTCTGTGAATCTAAGGGTCTCTGTGATGAGTCTGTGGGTCTCTGGGTGACTCTATGGGTCTCTGTGTGGTGAGTCTATGCATGGGTCTCTGTGAATCTAAGGGTCTCTGTGATGAGTCTGTTTGTCTCTGCTGTGTGAGTCTCTGCGGGGGCAACCCAAAGTGCCGTAAGTGGGCAGCATCCCGTTTCATTTTGGTGACATCTTCCTCATCAAGAAGAAGAAGAAGAAGAGGGAGAATTAAGAAAGAATTAAGAACACGAAGATGAAGAATGTGAGCTTGCAATTTGCCACCAAGAACACATTTGACGGTGCATCGCTGCGGGGCTTCACACCCGGACAATGATCCACACAACCGGGGTCGGCATTGAACCCACGACCTCGTGCGTAACAGGCGAGGGAGTTAACATCTCCGAGCCACTGTGATGATGATGATGATGAGAGAGACGCAGATTCCAAATATACAGCAGCAGGCATTGTCAGGGTCAAGAACAAACCCACGACCTCCTGCATAGCAGGCGAGATCGTTAACATCTTTCCACCTATAGCAAAGCATTATCAAGTCTGCATTAACCACACAAAGTGCTTGTGGCAAAACATGCCAACAAACACACTGCTCCCGATAATGTAATTCTATGTGAAACTAATTTGCCTACACCAGGGACAGTGACAGCCTTCTCTATGGCCTAGTCTCACCACCATCGTGAGACCAGAGACTAACATTAAAATGCCAACATCTTAACACAACCTCCTGTGTTATAAGTTTAACACGCAGGCTTTCGCGACCAATGTAATCCATAATACAGGTTTATTGGGTGAGATCGCGCAAATAGAAATTACGCGTCGTTAAACCTGCCACCACCCGACACACACCCGCCCGATGATGCCGGTTGTGATTACTGGAGGCGAAAGTCACCCCCTGTGAGTGGCTGGCTGAGGTGCCATTTGTTGAGGAAGTACTGAAGGCGATCCAGAGTCTGAGATCAGGAAAGGCACCGGGCAGAGATGAGCTCCTAAGCGAAATGCTGAGGGTGGGTGGCGTTTGTGCACAGACTGCCCTACATGACATCATATTCAGTGTAAATGTTGTGGATTTGCTCTCCAACACACCGGTGTGCTGCACTAGTAATGAATTACCTACGTGACTTTACCGAATAGAACCAAAGAGTATGGATCCTTGCAGTCACGAATGCTTCAAATCTAGAAGTTCTGTTTATGTGACAAACCCCTTACTAATTGGCTTTGTTGGGTAGTGGCAGATTTAACGAGGCATTTGCATCATTAGACCTCCTTTTGCCAGTAGCAAAGGAGGTCTAATGATGTAGATGCTTACCCCGAGCCCTCATTACTTTGACAGTGGCATTGTCTTTGAGCTGGGTGACGCCTTTTGGCGTCCTCTGGTCTAGCACCAATTGAGACGAGACTCAAAAGAGAGCCGTCTCAGGTGTAGACCAATCCGTTTCAAGGACAATGCATTTATTACATTTTGATTTAAAGCTTTCGTGACTGCAGGGATTAATATTCTTGGTTCTTTCGGTAAAGTCACCACGTAGAAGGGAAACAATACAATAATAAAAATATAAAACGATAAAATTATCACGACGTTTCGACTGCAACACAAAGCAGCAATCACCATCGGGTGTGAAAACCACAGCAAGAAAATACTTTCAAATTTTCTTGCTGTGCTTTTGACACCTGATGATGATTGCTTGTATTGCAGTCGAAACGTCGTGATAATTTTATCGTGTTATATGTTTGTTATTATTTTGTTTCCTTTATACGTTACTTTACCAAAAGAACCAATAATATAATGCATATATTATCAGTGTGTTTTTTGTTTGTATTGTGACCACAAGTATTGTGGTTAATGCAGTAACATGATTCCTCGCAAAAAAAGGTTTCAGTTTTGTTGCCAGAAAAAAGGTGGGAAAAACCCTATCATTATGTGAGACATTTACATTTACGTGATATAACCCCCCCCCCCCCCAAAAAAAAAACCTGTATTATGGATCCTGCCAGGAAATGGTGACGGCTATTTGGCCAAAACGTCCCCCATGCACCCTGTAGAACGCGGGATGAGCCCGCCCAATGTTGAGCACTTTCTTGAGTCGAGGCATCTGTCTCCTTAACAGGCTACAGTGGAACAAACTAACACGGTGATCAACAAGCAGAGATGTGGACTCCACTCGCTATCCTCCTGCACTTTGGCCTGCTGATGAGAGCGGCAGGTAATGCGCACGAGGACACTGTCACATCCAGAGTGGCGCAGAGACAGGGAGACTCACGCAGAGGCCCATAGACTCGCACAGAGACCCGTAGTTACACGCAGGGACCAGTAGACTCACGCAGAGACCCGTAGACTCACACAGAGACCCGTAGACTCAAACAGAAACCCATAGACTCACACAAAGACCAGTAGACTCACACAGAGACCAGTAGACTCACACAGAGACCAGTAGACTCACATAGAGACCCATAGACTCACACAGAGACACATAGACTCACACAGAGACCCGTAGACTCCCACAGAGACCCATAGACTCACACAGAGACCCGTAGACTCACACAGAGACACATAGACTCATACAGAGACCAGTAGACTTAGACAGAGACAAGTAGACTCGCACAGAGACCCGTAGACTCACACAGAGACCTATAGACTCACACAGAGGCCCATAGACTCAGAGAGAGACCCACAGATTCACACAGAGACCTGTAGACTCACACAGAGGCCCATAGACTCAAACAGAGACCCGCAGACTCACACAGAGGCCCATATACTCACACAGAGACCCATAGACTCACACAGAGGCCCATAGACCCACACATAAACCCATAGACTCAGAGAGAGACGCACAGATTCACACAGAGACCGATAGACTTACACAGAGGCCCATAGACTCACACAGAGACCCGCAGAATCACAGAGAGACGAGTCGACTAACTGAGAGCGCCGTAGATTAATGCAGAGACCCGTAGATACACACAGCGACCCATAGACTCACACAGATACCTGTAGACTCACACAGAGACCCATAAACTTACACAGAGTCCCTTAGACTCACACAGAGACCCATAGACTCACACAAACACTCATACAAAGACCCATAGGTTGTTGCCCTTCCCCCCACACCCCTCTTAGATTCGCCATGGTTGGCTACATTACGGTGCCAAAAGAAGCTCAACACACAAAGACAAAGATCCCCCAGTATATCCTTAACAGACTGTAGGGGCAAGTACTGTTAGCGAGCACCTATGAAGGCCGGTAACGGTACACGAGGGGGTGGGTGGCCAGCAGCACGCCCGGCCGCCTTTGTCTCCCCAGTGGCGATATTTACACACCGCACCAGGTACTCATTTTAGGCTGAGTCGACACATACACATACACTACACGTACAAACACATACATATACACACACTACACACACACTACACACACTACACACACACTACACATACACACACCACACACACTACACACACACTACACACACATACACTACACACACATACACTACACACACACTACACTACACACTACAACAACAACCGCCATTCGCCAATCAGTGGCGGTGACGTGACCACGACACTTGTGCCAGGCCATGTGCACCTTGAGGCCACTTGAAGTGTCGAACGCCCGCTGGCAGGAGGTCACGGGGCAGACCCAAGTGCCACGGGTCGACTGACTAAGATGACTGAGATGACTGGCTGATGCACCACCTGTGCCCCCTACTGTGCCAACCTGCTGTGCTTTAGCCACCCGGAGCTCCGCTCGTTGTTGTGAGCGTCGCTCCTCCGCCCTACGTTGTTGTTGGAAGGCGACTGCCTCCAACTGCCCAGTAGCGTCCTTCACGAGCCTCCTCCACAGAGGCCGATCTTGACACCGCTGGTACCAGCCATCGGCAAGTCCACTAAGCTCCACGTCCTCCTGTACCACATCACTCCATCTCTTCTCTAGCCCGTGCCGCGCCCGCCTAGCCCCCTCGATCCGGCATGCGGTGGCTGGGCATGCGGGCTACATGACCCAGCCATCGCAGCCTTCCCCGCTGGAGGAGCTCACCGATGGGACCGTGCCCAGATCTTTCAAGGATTTGTGAGCTCCTCACACAATCCAGCCTGGTTAAACCCAGGATGGATCATAGGCAGGCTAGCCTAAATGTTTCTAACTGGCGAAGATGTTCCATTAAGGGGGTCCACGTTTTGCAAGCGTAGAGAAGGGAGGGAATTACCATTGCCGAGAAGACCTGAAGCTTAGTGCGGAGCGACAGACCAGGTAGCTTCCACGCAGCGTCACGCAACTGATGAAAAGCTATTTCCGCTCAACTGATTCGGAGTGAGACCTCTGCTGTTAAACCGGAGCCGGTCATAAGCACACTGCCCAGGTATGATAAACTCTCCCCTCTCCACAACTGCTCCATCACCGATTGGGAGTTGTGGGGGTGGAGTGTCCGATGGTACAATATACCCAGGCAGGTGCATCGTATTGGTTGGGCTGATGGTAAGGCCCCACCTCTTAGTGCAAGCTCCAGGTTCAACAGCAATTACCAGCAATTACCAGCAATTACCAGATCATCGGCATACTGTACATAACATGGTTGAGCAATAGGGAGCCATTCCTTTGATGGCACCCGGGCATCGATCAGCCTTCCATTATATCTGTACCTTATGGAGATTCCCCCGGTACAGCTATTGAAGACTTCACGAACTACATGGTCAAAATAGATGTTAAATAATGTGGGAGCCAGAGGACATCCCTGTCGCACCCCAAGGTGTACAGGGAATGGCTCTGACTCCCGGCCACGTAGTTGTACCCGGGCCCGCTCACCATCATTAAGGTCCTTAATGATCATGAGCAGAGGGTCAGAGACTCCGAAAGCACGAAGAACAACCCAGAGCCTAGGCCTACTGATGGTATCATAGGCCTTGACCAGGTCAATAAAGCAGAGATGTAGGTCTTGTTGGAATTCCCTACACCTCTGCTGTAGCAGACGGACAGAAAATATGGCATCTGTGCAGGACCGCGCTTTCCTGAAAGCAAGCCTCTCTTTAGCATGACTAGCAAGGCGATGTTGAATAATCCTTGCCAGAACCTTTCCTGGCAAAC
This sequence comes from Petromyzon marinus, assembly GCF_048934315.1. Taxonomy (NCBI): domain Eukaryota; kingdom Metazoa; phylum Chordata; class Hyperoartia; order Petromyzontiformes; family Petromyzontidae; genus Petromyzon; species Petromyzon marinus. The sequence continues at coordinate 358,893 of NW_027423124.1, forward strand.
TGAGGAGTGAGATGCCCCTCCAGTTGTTACAGTCTGTGCGGTCGCCCTTCTTAAAGAGGGGGACCACCAGGGAATCCTTCCAATCCTGTGGAACACGTCCAGTGGTCCAGACTTTTGTTATGGTGTCAGGTAGGGCAGTCTGTGCACAAACGCCACCCGCCCTCAGGATTTCGCTTGGGAGATCATCTCTGCCCGCTGCCTTTCCTGGTCTCAGACTCCGGATCGCCTTCAGTACTTCCTCAACAGATGGCACCTCAGCCAGCCACTCACAGGGGGTGACTTTCGCCTCCAATATTCGAGGCACCGCAGCCTCAGCAGGGTCATCCTCACTTTGTGCCACGATGTTTTCCTGGATGAGGGATTTCCCCTCCCCCAGGTCTTCAAAGAAATGCTCAGCAAATCTGCAAGCCTGTTGGTGAGGGTCGGATATTTGATCACCGTTCTTTCCCCTAATGATGGTAATAGGTGTGGCACTGCAGATTACTTTTTTGATTGAATTAAAGAGCGATTTGTGATCGCGGGACAGAAACCCACGACCACCACCCATCCTTGCCGCACCTCACGGCTCTCCAAACCTCCGAGCGAAGGATTCGGTAAGCCTCCTCATTCTACGACGTGGGATGCTGTAGATGATGAGAGTGGGCCTGTCGCTTTTTCCCAGCCAGCTTGAACACTTCCTCTGTCAGCCAGGGTCTCTGGGGAGGTCTGGACCGTGTACCCAAAGCAGTCATTGCAGCTGCATGAGCCACAGTCCTAAACCTCGCTCATTTCCCCTCGACATCAGGAGGAAGGGGGACGATGCCAACCCCAGCCGCAAGCGATGATGAAAATCTCACTTGTAACTTTCATCAGCTAGCTGAGACCATGCCACTAAGGGTTTGAATGGGGTCCTGGGTGTACATCCACCATCGGAGTGGATGAATGGCAGGCGCATATTACAGATGACAAGTCGAACGTCAGTGGGCAGATCAGCTCCACGGTAGGTCCTGGTTTAAAGGACATGGGCCCGCATCTGCTGTTCCATCACTATGCAGTCCAGCAGATGTTCTTGCTTGGACCCGGCATGCATCCATGATGTTGTGTGGATGCGTCGATGCCGGAACAGCGTGTTGGTAATTACAAGCCCATGGGCTGCACAAAAATCTAGCAGCCTCCTGCCGTTGTTATTGAGCTGATCTGGCCCATGCCTTCCCATTACTCCAGACAGGTGCCAGCATCATGACCAACTCGGGCATTGAAGTCACCCAACAAGATGACTCTATCCCGAGAGGCCACTTTAACCAGCACCTGTGACAGGAGGTCATAGAAGGCATCTGACTCATCGGCCTTGCCTGCATCCCTCCACGGATGTTCGTCTTCAGTGGGGGCATAAGTAACCACGACCACCGCTCCTCGCCTCTGGTTGATGTGAATGCGAGCCTAAAGTAGCCTGGGGCTTACAGGTTCCCATAACTCATCACCACGCTCGATCATACACACACATACATACGAACGCACATACACGTACACACAAATATCACAACAACAACCGCCATTCGCCACTAAGTGGCGGTGACATCACCACGACGCTTATGCCAGGACATGTGCACCTTGAGGCCACGTGGAGTGTCGAACGCCCGCTGGCAGGAGGTCACGGGGCAGACCCAGGTGCAACGGGTCGACTGACTGAGATGACTGCCTGATGCACCACCTGTGCCCCCTACTGTGCCAACCTGCTGTGCTTTAGCCACCCGGCGCTTCGCTCGTTGTTGTGAGCGTCGCTCCTCCGCCCTCCGTTGTTGTTGGAGGGCGACTACCTCCAACTGCCCAGTAGCGTCCTTCACGAGCCTCCTCCACAGAGGCCGATCTTGACACCGCTGGTACCAGCCATCGGCAAGTCCACTAAGCTCCACGTCCTCCTGTACCACATCACTCCATCTCTTCTCTAGCCCGTGCCGCGCCCGCCTAGCCCCCTCGATCCGGCATGCGGTGGCTGGGCATGCGGGCTACATGACCCAGCCATCGCAGCCTTCCCCGCTGGAGGAGCTCACCGATGGGACCGTGCCCAGATCTTTCAAGGATTTGTGAGCTCCTCACACAATCCAGCCTGGTTAAACCCAGGATGGATCATAGGCAGGCTAGCCTAAATGTTTCTAACTGGCGAAGATGTTCCATTAAGGGGGTCCACGTTTTGCAAGCGTAGAGAAGGGAGGGAATTACCATTGCCGAGAAGACCTGAAGCTTAGTGCGGAGCGACAGACCAGGTAGCTTCCACGCAGCGTCACGCAACTGATGAAAAGCTATTTCCGCTCAACTGATTCGGAGTGAGACCTCTGCTGTTAAACCGGAGCCGGTCATAAGCACACTGCCCAGGTATGATAAACTCTCCCCTCTCCACAACTGCTCCATCACCGATTGGGAGTTGTGGGGGTGGAGTGTCCGATGGTACAATATACCCAGGCAGGTGCATCGTATTGGTTGGGCTGATGGTAAGGCCCCACCTCTTGGTGCAAGCTCCAGGTTCAGCAGCAATTACCAGCAATTACCAGCAATTACCAGATCATCGGCATACTGTACATAACATGGTTGAGCAATAGGGAGCCATTCCTTTGATGGCACCCGGGCATCGATCAGCCTTCCATTATATCTGTACCTTATGGAGATTCCCCCGGTACAGCTATTGAAGACTTCACGAACTACATGGTCAAAATAGATGTTAAATAATGTGGGAGCCAGAGGACATCCCTGTCGCACCCCAAGGTGTACAGGGAATGGCTCTGACTCCCGGCCACGTAGTTGTACCCGGGCCCGCTCACCATCATTAAGGTCCTTAATGATCATGAGCAGAGGGTCAGAGACTCCGAAAGCACGAAGAACAACCCAGAGCCTAGGCCTACTGATGGTATCATAGGCCTTGACCAGGTCAATAAAGCAGAGATGTAGGTCTTGTTGGAATTCCCTACACCTCTGCTGTAGCAGACGGACAGAAAATATGGCATCTGTGCAGGACCGCGCTTTCCTGAAAGCAAGCCTCTCTTTAGCATGACTAGCAAGGCGATGTTGAATAATCCTTGCCAGAACCTTTCCTGGCAAACTGAGGAGTGAGATGCCCCTCCAGTTGTTACAGTCTGTGCGGTCGCCCTTCTTAAAGAGGGGGACCACCAGGGAATCCTTCCAATCCTGTGGAACACGTCCAGTGGTCCAGACTTTTGTTATGGTGTCAGGTAGGGCAGTCTGTGCACAAACGCCACCCGCCCTCAGGATTTCGCTTGGGAGATCATCTCTGCCCGCTGCCTTTCCTGGTCTCAGACTCCGGATCGCCTTCAGTACTTCCTCAACAGATGGCACCTCAGCCAGCCACTCACAGGGGGTGACTTTCGCCTCCAATATTCGAGGCACCGCAGCCTCAGCAGGGTCATCCTCACTTTGTGCCACGATGTTTTCCTGGATGAGGGATTTCCCCTCCCCCAGGTCTTCAAAGAAATGCTCAGCAAATCTGCAAGCCTGTTGGTGAGGGTCGGATATTTGATCACCGTTCTTTCCCCTAATGATGGTAATAGGTGTGGCACTGCAGATTACTTTTTTGATTGAATTAAAGAGCGATTTGTGATCGCGGGACAGAAACCCACGACCACCACCCATCCTTGCCGCACCTCACGGCTCTCCAAACCTCCGAGCGAAGGATTCGGTAAGCCTCCTCATTCTACGACGTGGGATGCTGTAGATGATGAGAGTGGGCCTGTCGCTTTTTCCCAGCCAGCTTGAACACTTCCTCTGTCAGCCAGGGTCTCTGGGGAGGTCTGGACCGTGTACCCAAAGCAGTCATTGCAGCTGCATGAGCCACAGTCCTAAACCTCGCTCATTTCCCCTCGACATCAGGAGGAAGGGGGACGATGCCAACCCCAGCCGCAAGCGATGATGAAAATCTCACTTGTAACTTTCATCAGCTAGCTGAGACCATGCCACTAAGGGTTTGAATGGGGTCCTGGGTGTACATCCACCATCGGAGTGGATGAATGGCAGGCGCATATTACAGATGACAAGTCGAACGTCAGTGGGCAGATCAGCTCCACGGTAGGTCCTGGTTTAAAGGACATGGGCCCGCATCTGCTGTTCCATCACTATGCAGTCCAGCAGATGTTCTTGCTTGGACCCGGCATGCATCCATGATGTTGTGTGGATGCGTCGATGCCGGAACAGCGTGTTGGTAATTACAAGCCCATGGGCTGCACAAAAATCTAGCAGCCTCCTGCCGTTGTTATTGAGCTGATCTGGCCCATGCCTTCCCATTACTCCAGACAGGTGCCAGCATCATGACCAACTCGGGCATTGAAGTCACCCAACAAGATGACTCTATCCCGAGAGGCCACTTTAACCAGCACCTGTGACAGGAGGTCATAGAAGGCATCTGACTCATCGGCCTTGCCTGCATCCCTCCACGGATGTTCGTCTTCAGTGGGGGCATAAGTAACCACGACCACCGCTCCTCGCCTCTGGTTGATGTGAATGCGAGCCTAAAGTAGCCTGGGGCTTACAGGTTCCCATAACTCATCACCACGCTCGATCATACACACACATACATACGAACGCACATACACGTACACACAAATATCACAACAACAACCGCCATTCGCCACTAAGTGGCGGTGACATCACCACGACGCTTATGCCAGGACATGTGCACCTTGAGGCCACGTGGAGTGTCGAACGCCCGCTGGCAGGAGGTCACGGGGCAGACCCAGGTGCAACGGGTCGACTGACTGAGATGACTGCCTGATGCACCACCTGTGCCCCCTACTGTGCCAACCTGCTGTGCTTTAGCCACCCGGCGCTTCGCTCGTTGTTGTGAGCGTCGCTCCTCCGCCCTCCGTTGTTGTTGGAGGGCGACTACCTCCAACTGCCCAGTAGCGTCCTTCACGAGCCTCCTCCACAGAGGCCGATCTTGACACCGCTGGTACCAGTCATCGGCAAGTCCACTCAGCTCCACGTCCTCCTGTACCACATCACTCCATCTCTTCTCTAGCCCATGCCGTGCCGGTTTAGCCCCCTCGATTTGGCCGAACAAAAGATGTTTCAGCATACGGTGGCTGGGCATGCGGGCTACATGACCCAGCCATCGCAGCCTTGCCTGCCGGAGGAGCTCACCGATGGGACTTTGCCCAGATCTTTCAAGGATTTGTGAGTTCCTCACACAATCCAGTCTTGTTAAACCCAGGATGGATCGTAGGCAGGCCAGCCTAAATATTTCTAACCGGCGAAGATGTTCCATTAGGGGGGTCCACGTTTCGCAAGCGTAGAGAAGGGAGGGAATGACTGTGGCCGAGAAGACATGAAGCTTAGTGCGGAGCGACAGACCAGGTAGCTTCCACACAGTGTTACGCAACCGATGAAAATATATTGCCGCTCGACTGATTCGGAGTGAGACTCCTGCTGTTAAACTGGAGCCAATCATAACCACACTGCCCAGATATGGGAAACTCTCCACTATCTCCACAACTGCCCCATCACCGATTGGGAGTTGTGGGGGTGGAGTGTCCGATGGTACAAAATACCCAGGCAGGTGCTTAGTTTTGGTAGGGCTGATGGTAAGGCCCCACCTCTTAGTGGCACGCTCCAATCTCAGCAGCAGCGTCTCCAACTCCTCCCTGAATGAGCAGCTATTACCAAATCATCAGCATACATAACGTGGTTGAGTAATAGGGAGCCATCCCTTGACCGCACCCGGGCATCGATCAGCCTTCCATTATATCTGTACCTTATGGAGATTCCCCCGGTACAGCTATTGAAGACTTCACGAACTACATGGTCAAAATAGATGTTAAATAATGTGGGAGCCAGAGGACATCCCTGTCGCACCCCAAGGTGTACAGGGAATGGCTCTGACTCCCGGCCACGTAGTTGTACCCGGGCCCGCTCACCATCATTAAGGTCCTTAATGATCATGAGCAGAGGGTCAGAGACTCCGAAAGCACGAAGAACAACCCAGAGCCCAGGCCTACTGATGGTATCATAGGCCTTGACCAGGTCAATAAAGCAGAGATGTAGGTCTTGTTGGAATTCCCTACACCTCTGCTGTAGCAGACGGACAGAAAAATATGGCATTTGTGCAGGACCGCGCTTTCCTGAAACCGCACTGGGGCTCTGCAAGCCTCTCCTTAGCATGACTAGCAAGGCGATGTTGAATAATCCTTGCCAGAACCTTTCCTGGCAAACTGAGGAGTGAGATGCCCCTCCAGTTGTTACAGTCTGTGCGGTCGCCCTTCTTAAAGAGGGGGACCACCAGGGAATCCTTCCAATCCTGTGGAACACGTCCAGTGGTCCAGACTTTTGTTATGGTGTCAGGTAGGGCAGTCTGTGCACAAACGCCACCCGCCCTCAGGATTTCGCTTGGGAGATCATCTCTGCCCGCTGCCTTTCCTGGTCTCAGACTCCGGATCGCCTTCAGTACTTCCTCAACAGATGGCACCTCAGCCAGCCACTCACAGGGGGTGACTTTCGCCTCCAATATTCGAGGCACCGCAGCCTCAGCAGGGTCATCCTCACTTTGTGCCACGATGTTTTCCTGGATGAGGGATTTCCCCTCCCCCAGGTCTTCAAAGAAATGCTCAGCAAATCTGCAAGCCTGTTGCTGAGGGTCGGATATTTGATCACCGTTCTTTCCCCTAATGATGGTAATAGGTGTGGCGCTGCAGATTACTTTTTTGATTGTATTAAAGAGCGATTTGTGATCGCGGGACAGAAACCCACGACCACCACCCATCCTTGCAGCACCTCTCGGCTCTCCAAACCTCCGAGCGAAGGCTGTGGTAAGCCTCCTCATTCTACGACGTGGGATGCTGTAGATGATGAGAGTGGGCCTGTCGCTTTTTCCCAGCCAGCTTGAACACTTCCTCTGTCAGCCAGGGTCTCTGGGGAGGTCTGGACCGTGTACCCAAAGCAGTCATTGCAGCTGCATGAGCCACAGTGCTAAACCTCACTCATTTCCCCTCGACATCAGGAGGAGGGGGGACGATGCCAACCCCAGCCGCAAGCGATGATGAAAATCTCACTTGTAACTTTCATCAGCTAGCTGAGACCATGCCACTAAGGGTTTGAATGGGGTCCTGGGTGTACATCCACCATCGGAATGGATGAATGGCAGGCGCATATTACAGATGACAAGTTGAACGTCAGTGGGCAGATCAGCTCCACGGTAGGTCCTGGTTTAAAGGACATGGGCCCGCATCCGCTGTTCCATCACTATGCAGTCCAGCAGATGTTCTTGCTTGGACCCGGCATGCATCCATGATGTGGTGTGGATGCGCCGATGCCGGAACAGCGTGTTGGTAATTACAAGCCCATGGGCTGCACAAAAATCTAGCAGCCTCCTGCCGTTGTTATTGAGCTGATCTGGCCCATGCCTTCCCATTACTCCAGACAGGTGCCAGCATCATGACCAACTCGGGCATTGAAGTCACCCAACAAGATGACTCTATCCCGAGGGGCCACTTTAGCCAGCACCTGTGACAAGAGGTCATAGAAGGCATCTGACTCATCGGCCTTGCCTGCATCCTTCCACGGATGTTCGTCTTCAGTGGGGGCATAAGTAACCACGACCACCGCTCCTCGCCTCTGGTTGATGTGAATGCGAGCCCAAAGTAGCCTGGGGCTTACAGGTTCCCCTAACTCATCACCACGCTCGATCATACACACACACATACACACGAACGCACATACACGTACACACAAATATCACAACAACAATCGCCATTCGCCACTAAGTGGCGGTGACGTCACCACGACGCTTATGCCAGGACATGTGCACCTTGAGGCCACGTGGAGTGTCGAACGCCCGCTGGCAGGAGGTCACGGGGCAGACCCAGGTGCCACGGGTCGACTGACTGAGATGACTGCCTGATGCACCACCTGTGCCCCCTACTGTGCCAACCTGCTGTGCTTTAGCCACCTGGCGCTTCGCTCGTTGTTGTGAGCGTCGCTCCTCCGCCCTCCGTTGTTGTTGGAGGGCGACTACCTCCAACTGCCCAGTAGCGTCCTTCACGAGCCTTCTCCACAGAGGCCGATCTTGACACCGCTGGTACCAGTCATCGGCAAGTCCACTCAGCTCCACGTCCTCCTGTACCACATCACTCCATCTCTTCTCTAGCCCATGCCGTGCCCGTTTAGCCCCCTCGATTTGGCCAAACAAAAGCTGTTTCAGCATGCGGTGGCTGGGCATGCGGGCTACATGACCCAGCCACCGCAGCCTTGCCTGCCGGAGGAGCTCACCGATGGGACTTTGCCCAGATCTTTCAAGGATTTGTGAGTTCCTCACACAATCCAGTCTTGTTAAACCCAGGATGGATCGTAGGCAGGCCCGCCTAAATGTTTCTAACCGGCGAAGATGTTCCATTAGGGGGGTCCACGTTTCGCAAGCATAGAGAACGGAGGGAATGACCGTGGCCGAGAAGACCTGAAGCTTAGTGCGGAGCGACAGACCAGGTAGCTTCCACACAGTGTTACGCAACCGATGAAAATATATTGCCGCTCGACTGATTCGGAGTGAGACCCCTGCTGTTAAACTGGAGCCAATCATAAGCACACTGCCCAGATATGGGAAACTCTCCACTCTCTCCACAACTGCCCCATCACCGATTGGGAGTTGTGGGGGTAGAGTGTCCGATGGTACAAAATGCCCAGGCAGTTGCTTAGTTTTGGTGGGGCTGATGGTAAGGCCCCACCTATTAGTGGCACGCTCCAATCTCAGCAGCAGCGTCTCCAACTCCTCCTCTGAATGAGCAGCTATTACCAAATCATCAGCATACGTAACGTGGTTGAGTAACAGGGAGCCATCCCTTGACCGCACCCGGGCATCGATCAGCCTTCCGTTATATCTGTACCTTATGGAGATTCCCCCGGTACAGCTATTGAAGACTTCACGAACTACATGGTCAAAATAGATGTTAAATAATGTGGGAGCCAGAGGACATCCCTGTCGCACCCCAAGGTGTACAGGGAATGGCTCTGACTCCCGGCCACGTAGTTTTACCCGGGCCCGCTCACCATCATTAAGGTCCTTAATGATCGTGAGCAGAGGGTCAGGTACTCCAAAAGCACGAAGAACAACCCAGAAGCCAGGCCTACTGATGGTATCATAGGCCTTGACCAGGTCAATAAAGCAGAGATGTAGATCTTGCTGGAATTCCCTACACCTCTGCTGTAGCAGACGGACAGAAAATATGGCATCTGTGCAGGACCGCGCTTTCCTGATGATATCACAATCACACATGCACACACATACACGTGTACACACACACACGTACACACATCCGTTCCAGGTGACGAGCGCAGCCGATGGCACCGATTAGGGCACTTACGGGAAAGGGGAGGTGGCATGCGTCACGCGTGGATTCTTGGCCCCTCGCTGGACCAGTTCCCCCCCAGGGGAGTGGGCGTCTCATCATCATCACAGTGGCTAGGAGATGTTGCCTACCTCGCCTGGTATACAGGAGGTCGTGGGTTCCATCCAGACCCTAACACCTGCTGCTGTTCTATATTTGGAGTCTGTGTGTGCCTCTCTCTCTCATCATCATCATAGTGGCTACGAGATGTTACCTACCTCGCCTGGTATACAGGAGGTCGTGGGTCCCATCCAGACCCTAACACCTGCTGCTGCTGTATATTTGGAGTCTGTGTGTCTCTCTCTCTCTCATCATCATCATCATCACAGGGGCTTGGAGATGTTACCTACCTCGCCTGGTATACAGGAGGTCGTGGGTTCTATCCAGACCCTAACACCTGCTGCTGTATATTTGGAGTCTGTGTCTTTCTCTCTCATCATCATCATCACAGTGGCTAGGAGATGTTACCTACCTCGCCTGGTATACAGGAGGTCGTGGGTTCCATCCAGACCCTAACACCTGCTTCTGCTGTACAGTGAGGGAAAAAAACATTTGATCCCTTCTGATTTTGTACGTTTCCCCACTGACAAAGAAATGATCAGTCTATAATTTTAATGGTAGGTTTATTTGAACAGTGAGACAGAATAACAACAAAAAAATCCAGAAAAACGCATGTAAAAAATGTTATAAATTTATTTGCATTTTAATGAGGAAAATAAGTATTTGAGCCCCTCTCAATGGAAAAGATTTCTGGCTCCCAGGTGTCTTTTATACAGGTAACGAGCTGAGATTAGGAGCACACTCTTAAAGGTAGTGCTCAAAATCTCAGCTTGTTACCTGTATAAAAGACACCTGACCACAGAAGCAATCAATCAATCAGATTCCAAACTCTCCACCATGGCCAAGACCAAAGAGCTCTCCAAGGATGTCAGAGACAAGATTGTAGACCTACACAAGGCTGGAATGGGCTACAAGACCATTGCCAAGCAGCTTGGTGAGAAGGTGACAACAGTTGGTGCGATTATTCGCAAATGGAAGAAACACAAAAGAACTGTCAATCTCCCTCGGCCTGGGGCTCCATGCAAAATCTCACCTCGTGGAGTTGCAATGATCATGATAACGATGATGAATCAGCCCAGAACTACACGGGAGGACCTTGTCAATGCTCTCAAGGCAGCTGGGACCATAGTCACCAAGAAAACAATTGGTAACACACTACGCCGTGAAGGACTGAAATCCTGCAGCGCCCGCAAGGTCCCCCTGCTCAAGAAAGCACATATACATGTCCGTCTGAAGTTTGCCAATGAACATCTGAATTATTCAGAGGACAACTGGGTAAAAGTGTTGTGGTCAGATGAGACCAAAATGGAGCTCTTTGGCATCAATTCAACTCGCCGTGTTTGGAGGAGGATGAATGCTGCCTATGACCCCAAGAATACCTTCATCACCGTCAAACATGGAGGTGGAAACATTATGCTTTGGGAGTGTTTTTCTGCTAAGGGGCAGGACATCTTCACCGCATCAAAGGGACGATGGACAGGGCCATGTACCGTCAAATCTTGGGTGAGAACCTACTTCCCTCAGCCAGGGCATTCAAAATGAGTCGTGGATGGGTATTCCAGTATGACAATGACCCAAAACACACGGCCAAGACAACAATGGAATGGCTCAAGAAGAAGCACATTAAGGTCCTGGAGTGGCCTAGCCAGTTTCCAGACCTTAATCCCATAGAAAATCTGTGGAGGGAGCTAAAGGTTCGAGTTTCCAAACGTCAGCCTCGAAACCTTAATGACTTGGAGAAGATCTGCAAAGAGGAGTGGGACAAAATCCCTCCTGAGATGTGTGCAAACCTGGTGGCCAACTACAAGAAACGTCTGACCTCTGTGATTGCCAACAAGGGTTTTGCCACCAAGTACTAAGTCATGTTTTGCAGAGGGGTCAAATACTTGCTAATCAATTCATAACATAAATGCTAATCAATTCATAACATTTTTGACATGCGTTTTTCTGGATTTTCTTGTTGTTATTCTGTCTCTCACTGTTCAAATAAACCTACCATTACAATTATAGACTGATAATTTCTTTGTCAGAGGGCAAACGTACAAAATCAGCACGGGATCAAATACTTGTTTCCCTTACTGTATATAGTAAAGTGAGTATATGGGCAGTGTTGGGTCTATGGTGCAGTGTTGAGACTATGGGCAAGTGTTGAGTTTATGGGCAGTGTTAAGTTTATGGGCAGTGTTAAGTCTACGGGCAGTGCTGAGTCTATGGTGCAGTGTTGAGTTTATGGTGCAGTGTTGAGTCTATGGGCAGGCTTGATTTTATGGGCAATGTTGAGTCGATAGGCAATGTTGAGTCTATAGGCAATGTTGAGTCTTTAGGCAGTGTTGAGTCTATGGGCAGTGGTAAGTCTATGGGTCTCTGTGTGAGGCAATGGGTCTGTGTGAGTCTACGGCGTTTCTGCATGAGTCTATAGGCCTCTGTGTGAGCTTATGTTTGCGTGTGAACTTCTACGGAGCCAACCATGGCTAATCGGAGGTGTCGGGGACGGCGTGGGAGGACAATACATTAGACACGACAATAACAAGCAGCAGTTCTAAAGCAATGACTTTGTGAATCTAGATCAGTGGTTCTTAACCTTGTTGGAGGTACCGAACCCCACCAGTTTCATATGCGCATTCACCGAACCCCACTTTAGTGAAAAAAAAAATGTGATTTTTTTCAAATTCAAGACATAGATGTTTTTTACTGGTACACAAAATGAGCCGTGCATGAACATTACCTTGTTCAAAGAATAAAACCAACACAATGCATAAACTCACAACAAATTACATACCTGGAAATCAATGTGACTTCTGCTGTTGCCTTTGAGAGATCAGTTCAGATATGCGTGGCTTCACCTAGGCAACTGCCACTCTCATGTCATTTTCACAGCAAAGTCTGTTCCTTTTCTTCGTTTTTATGTCCAGCATCCTCGAAAAGGATTGCTCACAAAGATATGTTGTAACAAATGGTATAAAAAAATCCAGGGCTTTCTTAGCAATAACTGGATACTTGTTCATTTGTCGACACCAAAACGTTGAGAGCGTTGTTGTTCTGAAGAGTTGCTGTTGAACCTGGCTCTGCTGAATTTCAATGATTTCGTCGAGGAATTCATCATTGACATCTGCTGTTTCAACAGCAAACGTGAACGGCTGTCTCACCCATGCTGGATATGACTCTCTTGTAGGGAAATATCCGTCGAGAGACTTTGCAAGCTCATCTAAGTGCGTGGCAATTGTTTGCTTCAGTTCCGTGGATACAGAAATATCTCCGATTCCAGACACATCTTCGATCTTACTTGCACAGTCGTCCAGAAGCGGGAAGTTTGCGAAGTTATTGTTCTCTGTTCGTTGTTTCCATAACGGTAGCTTTTTTTGAAAAGCCTTCAGGTGTTCTTCCGCTTCCATGATATTGACTCCACCACCCTGCATCTGCTGATTGAGATGATTGAGAGCTGCGAATATATCAGCCATGTACGCTAAAATGAGAATGAACTCAGGATTTTTGAAGCAATCTGCATGGCAGTGTTGGTGCTCTTGCAAAAACAGGGCTAATTCCACACGCATGGCAAAAACACGATTCAGCACCTGTCCCCGGGATAACCACCGAATATTAGAATGGAGCAGAAGTACCTCAAATTCAGAGCCCATTTCTTTACACAGCTCACTGAAGATGCGGTGCCTCAGAGCACTTTTTCGCACATAGTTCACACATTCCACCACAGTTTTTAATACTTCTGCCATTTTTGGAGGTAAGGTTTTTGTTGCCAACGCATGCCTGTGCAGAATACAATGCGTCACAATGATGTGTGGTGCATCGGCCTTTACTAGCGCACCAAAACCAGACTTTCTTCCCAGCATGACTGGAGCTCCGTCCGTACAAACTGCAGAAACCATATCCCATGAAAGATTGTTGTCTCTGAAGAAGTCATCCACAAGCTTCTTCACATCGGCTGCCTTCGTTGTTGTTGTAAGAGGATTACAAAATAAAAACTCTTCTTTTATCATGTCGTCTTTCACATAGCGTACAAAAACAGCAAGCTGGCTTAGATCAGAAACGTCTGTGGTTTCGTCAAGTTGAAGGCTGAATTTTGCCGGGCTTGAAATCAGATCTGCGACTACTTGAGCCAAGATGTCTTTACTCATGTCTTCTATTCTGTCACTGACGGTGTCATTTGAAAGGGGAATTTGGGATAATTTACCTTTGGCCGCTGTTCCGAGTATCAGATTCGCCATCTTTAATGCAGCTGGTTTCACAAGTGTTTCACCAATGGTGTGTGGCTTGCCCTGCTTTGCGATCAGGTAAGCAACTTCGTACGATGCTGTCAGGATCGGTTTGTTAACAGGTACAAATCCAAGAGCAGGCAGAGTGGCCCTTTCATCGAATCTGGCTCTCTTCACCCTGAATTCAGCAAGTGTTGTGTTCTTGTATTCCCCGTCTCCATGCAGCTTCAAGAAGTGTTCCTTTAGTTTTGCCGGTGCAAGACTAGAGTTGCTCAACTTGGTGTTGCAAATCATGCAGATAGGACGCTCACTCCCATCACGTTCCGTGATACATGAGAATCCATGTTGTACATATTCGTCCGACCACTTTCTTCTTTTGCCCGACATAGTTAGTATGGATAAAATATTAAAGAAATCACACGACGTACGACAACAACAGTCACACGTTGACTACTGAGTACGCACTAAATTCCCCGCAGCGCTGATTGGCCAAGCAGTGTAGCATGATCATCTGCAGCCAGTGATGGCCAAGCGGGCCGTGTGTGTCATCACAAATTTACACAATAATTCAAGTGTGTCCGGACCTCCGTGGCGGGGGCTCTGCCGAACCCCTGAGATCGACTCACCGAACCCCTGGGGTTCGATCGAACCCAGGTTACGAACCACTGATCTAGATGATGATTTACAAGTGCATGTCAGTCGTGAAACAGTGGATGGTGAGACACTGGGTAGTGAGACACTGGGTAGTGAGACACTGGGTAGTGAGACACTGAATGGTGAGACACATGTAGTGAGAGACTGGGTAATGAAACACTGGTAATGAGACACTGGGTAGTGAGACACTGGTAGTGAGACGCTGGGTAGTGAGACACTGGGTAGTGAGACACTGCTAGTGAGAAACTGCTTGTGAGACACTGGGTAGTGAGACACTGGGTAGTGAGACACTGGGTAGTGAGACACGGGTAGTGAAACACTGGGTAGTGAGACGCTGGGTAGTGAGACACTGGGTAGTGAGACATTGCTAGTGAGACACTGGGTAGTGAGACACTGGGTAGTGAGACACTGCTAGTGAGACACTGGGTAGTGAGACGCTGGGTAGTGAGACACTGGTAGTGAGACTGGGTAGTGAGACACTGGGTAGTGAGACACTGGGTAGTGAGACACTGGGGTAGTGAGACACTGGGGTAGTGAGACACTGCTATTGAGACACTGCTGGTGTGACACTGGGTAGTGAGACACTGGGTAGTGAGACACTGGGGTAGTGAGACACTGGGTAGTGAGACACTGGGTAGTGAGACACTGCTAGTGAGACACTGTGTAGTGAGACACTGGGTAGTGAGACACTGGGTAGTGAGACACCGGGGTCGTGAGACACAGGTAGTGAGACACAGGGGAGTGAGACACTGGGTAGGGAGACACTGCTAGTGAGACACTGCTAGTGAGACATTGGGGTAGTGAGACACTGTGTAGTGAGACACTGGGTAGTGAGACACTGGGTAGTGAGACACTGGGGTAGTGAGACACTGGGTAGGGAGACCCTGGGTAGTGAGACACTGCTAGTCAAACACTAGTAGTGAGACACTGGGTAGTGAGACACTGGGTAGTGAGACACTGGGTAGTGAAACAGTGGGGTAGTGAGACGCTGGGGTAGTGAGACACTGCTAGTGAGACACTGGGTAGTGAGACACTGCTAGTGAGACACTGGGTAGTGAGACACTGGGTAGAGAGACACTGGGGTAGTGAGACACTGGGTAGTGAGACACTGGGTAGTGAGACACTGAATGGTGAGACACATGTAGTGAGAGACTGGGTAATGAAACACTGGTAATGAGACTCTGGGTAGTGAGACAGTGAGACACTGGGTAGTGAGACAGTGAGACTCTGGGTAGTGAGACAGTGAGACTCTGGGTAATGAGACAGTGAGACACTGGGTAGTGAGACACTGGGTAGTGAGACAGTGAGACTCTGGGTAGTGAGACAGTGAGACACTGGGTAGTGAGACAGTGAGACTCTGGGTAGTGAGACAGTGATACTCTGGGTAGTGAGTCAGTGAGACTCTGGGTAGTGAGACAGTGAGACACTGGGTAGTGAGACACTGGGTAGTGAGGCAGTGAGACTCTGGGTAGTGAGACAGTGAGACACTGGGTAGTGAGACACTGGGTAGTGAGGCAGTGAGACACTGGGTAGTGAGACACTGGGTAGTGAGACACTGGGTAGTGAGACAGTGAGACTCTGGGTAGTGAGACAGTGAGACTCTGGGTAGTGAGACACTGGGTAGTGAGACACTGGGTAGTGAGACACTAGGGTAGTGAGACACTGGGTAGTGAGACCCTGGGTAGTGAGACACTGGGTAGAGAGACACTGAGTAGTGAGACTCTGGGTAGTGAGACACTAGGGTAGTGAGACACTGGGTAGTGAGACACTGGGTAGTGAGACAGTGCGACTCTGGGTAGTGAGACACTGGTTAGTGAGGCAGTAAGACTCTGGGTAGTGAGACAGTGAGACACTGGGTAGTGCCACTCTCGGTAGTGAGACACTAGGTAGTGAGGCAGTAAGACTCTGGGTAGTGAGACAGTGAGACACTGGGTAGTGAGACACTGCTAGTGAGACACTGGGTAGTGACACACTGTGTAGTGAGACACTGGGTAGTGAGACACTGGGTAGTGAGACACTGGGTAGTGAGACAGTGGGTAGTGAGACACTAGGGTAGTGAGACACTGGGTAGTGAGACACTGGGTAGTGAGACACTGGGTAGTGAAGCAGTAAGACTCTGGGTAGTGAGACAGTGAGACACTGGGTAGTGAGACACTGGGTAGTGAGACACTGGGTAGTGAGACACTGGGTAGTGAGGCAGTAAGACTAGGCCATATAGTGGTCTGCTGTTGTCTCTGGATATAACATTATTACTCTCATAGCCATGTGTTTGTTTGCGTGTTCACCACAAGTACCGTGTGAGGTTAATGTTGTTTCTTGATTTCTTGTGAAAGGTTATCATCTATGTTGGTGTTTGAACACCTTAAAACCACTCTTGTTGTTTTGCCAGAAAGGGTGCAAACCTATTGTTACTTTGGAACTGGCAAAAAAAATGTGTCTCATGATACCCATCATTATTTTCATTGTTCTTGTTTCATAACTTTGATACTGGGCACCACAAAATAGAATGCCCCACGGACATCAACTGCTGCTCTCTCCATTCTCATTTCAGTCGTCAACGAGAGCCTGGCCGACACCACCGCCGCCAACACCGCCGCCAACACCGCCGCCAACACCACCACCAACATCGCCAACACCGCCACCAACGCCGCCAACACCACCACCAACATCGCCAACACCGCCACCAACACCGCCAACACCGCCACCGCCAACACCGCCACCAACACCGCCGCCAACGCCACCAACACCGCCGCCACCAACACCGCCAGCACCGCCGCCAGCACCGCCACCGCCAACACCGCCAACACCGCCAACACCGCCACCAACATCGCTGCCAACACCGCCGCCAACACCACCACCAACACTGCCGCCAACACCGCCAACACCGCCGCCACCACCACCGCCAACACCGCCGCCAGCGACACCACCAACATCACCGCCAACACCGCCAACACCGCCGCCAGCGACACCGCCACCAACACTGCCACCAACACCACCACTGCCAACACCGCCGCCAACACTGCCACCGCCAACACCGCCGCCGCCAACACTGCCACCAACCCCACCGCTAACACCGCCACCAACACCACCACCACCACCAACACCGCCACCAACACCGCCACCAACACCACCACCAACACTGCCACCAACACCGCCAACAACACCACCGCCGACACCACCACCGCCAACACTGGCACCAACACCACTGCTAACACCGCCACCAACACCACCGCTAACACCGCCACCACCACCACCGCCAACACCGCCACCGCCAACACTGCCACCAGCACCACCGCTAACACCGCCACCAACACCACTGCTAACACCGCCACCACCACCACCGCCAACACTTCCACCAACACCGCCACCAACACCACCACCAACACTGCCGCCAACACCACCGCCGACACCACCGCCGACACGACCACCGCCAACACTGCCACCAACACCACTGCTAACACCGCCACCACCACCGCCAACACCGCCACCAACACCGCCACCAACACCACTGCCAACACCACCAACACCGCCGCCGCCAACACCGCCACCAACACCACCGCCAACACCGCCGCAGTCAACACCGTCACCGCCAACACCACCACCAACACCACCGCCAACACTGCCACCACCAACACTGCCACCAACCCCACCGCCAACACCACCACCAACACCACCGCCAACACCACCGCCAACACTGCCACCGCCAACACCACCGCCAACACTGCCACCAACCCCACCGCCAACACCACCGCCGCCAACACCACCACCACCGCCACCACCGCCAACACTGCCACCACCAACACCACCGCCAACACCACCGCCAACACTGCCACCACCAACACCACCGCCAACAGCATCACCGCCAACGGCACCACCACCGGTGAGGCTCTGTCGCTGAGTAAGTGCCAGCGACTAATTGTCGACGAACGGCTTCCCGCATCGACGCCGGGCACACGAATGCGGGCCGGAGGCCGTCTCCGTTTATTGCTACAAACGACGCCCTGTCTCGATCATGGCACCTCCTTTGCCAGTGCCACAATATAACAATAGGGTTTTTCCCCCTCTTTTTTCTGGCAACGGAACTGAAACCTTTTTGCAAGGAATCATGTCACTGCATTAACCACAATACTCGTGGTCTGAATGGAGACAAAAAAACACTGATAATATATGCATTATATTTTTTTAATAAAAATAAAATTTCATTTTTTTAAAGTATTTTTTTATTTTGTATTTTTTTTTTAATTTGTTGTTTTTTACGTGACTTTACCGAATAGATCCAAAGAGTATGGATCCTTGCAGTCGCAAAAGCTGTAAATCTAGAATTTAAATCTCGAATGCATTATATTGTTGGTTCTTTCGGTAAAGTCACGTATAAAGGAAACAATAAAATAATAACAAAAAATATAACACGATAAAATTCTCACGACGTTTGGACTGCAACACAAGCAGCAATCATCATCAGGTGTGAAAAGCACAGCAAGAAAATTTGAAAGGATTTTCTTTGCTGTCGTTTTCACACCCGATGGTGATTGCTGCTTTGTGTTGCAGTTGTAAACGTCGTCATAATTTTATCGTTTTATATTTTTTATTATTTTATTGTTTCCCTTCTACGTGGTGACTTTACCGGAAGAACCAAGAATAATAATTTTATTGTTTTACAATAATTTTATCTTTTATATTTTTATTATTTTAGTGTTTCCCTATCTACGCAGTGGTGACTTTACCGAAATAACCAAGAATAATAATTTTATTGTTTTACAATAATTGTATTGTTTTATATTTTTATTATTTTATTGTTTCCCTTCTACGTGGTGGTGACTTTACCGAAAGAACCAAGAATATGAATCCCTGCAGTCACGAAAGCTTTAAATCAAAATGTAATAAATGCATTGTCCTTGAAACTGATTGGTCCACACCAGAGACGGCTTTCTTTCGAGCCTCGTCTCAAACGGTGTTAGACCAGAAGGACGCCACAAGGCGAACAGCTCATTACTCTGATAGTGGCGTTGTCTTTTTAGCTGTTCGCCTTTTTTGGCGTCCTCTGGTCTAACCCCGTTTGAGACGAGGCTCGAAAGGGAGCCGTCTCTGGTTGTGGACCAATCGGTTTCAAGGACAATGCCACATATATTATCATAGTATGTTTTTTGTTTGTATTTTGACCACAAGTATTGTGGTTAATGCAGTAACATGATTCCTCGCACAAAGGTTTCAGTTTTGTTGCCTGAAGAAAGGGGGGAAACCCCTATGATTTTATGAGACATTTACATTTACGTGATATAACCCCCAAAAAAAAAACTGTATTATGGATCCTGCAAGGAAATGGTGAAGACTATTTCGCCAAAACGTCCCCCATGCACCCTGTAGAACGCGGGATGAGCCCGCCCAATGTTGAGCACTTTCTTGCTCGACCATTTGGTCGAGCACCAATTGGGTCGAGGCTCAAAAGATAAGCCGTCCCTTTATTGTGGACCAATCAGTTTCAAGGACAATGCCAGATATATTATCATAGTATGTTTTTTTTTCGATTTTAAGCTTTCGTGACTGCAAGGATTCATCTTCTTTGGTTCTTTCGGTAAGGTCACGTAGAATGAGAATAAAATAATAAAATAATAAAATAAAATAACCCAATAAAATTCTCACGACGTTTCGGCCACAACACAAGTGGCCTTCTTGTGATGAATATAATCTAGGGTGGGATACAGAGCACAGACCGCTATAGTGCGTGAGATGATGCGAAACGCCGGGCCTCAAAATAGACCGAGTAGAATCGAAAAGCATCCAGCAGCATGCCAGTGCCTCATGTGACGATGACGACGATAATAACGGCTAGGAGATGTTAACTACCTCGCCTGGTATGCAGGAGGTCGTGGGTTCCATCCCGACCCTGACGATGCCTGCTGCTGCTGTATATGTGGAGTCTGTGTGTTTCTCTCTCTCATAATCACGGTGGCTATGAGATGTTAACTACCTCGCCTGGTATACAGGAGGTCGTGGGTTCGATCCCGACCCTGACGATGCCTGCTGCTGCTGCTGTATATGTGGAGTTTGTGTGTCTCTCTCTCTCCCGGTGGTCGCGTGGATTTTTCCCCGGGTCTCCTCCGGTTTTTCCCTTCCACATTTAGAATCAACGTCGCTACGCGTTGAGAGGGTTTCCACGCGATGATGACAGCGATGATGATGATGAAGCCCACTTCATTGAGCTATCATTTGTTAAAGCCAGGTCGCTTCTGATAAAGAGCGACTACACAGCGGCTCGACGGTGTCCTCACCTGGTTAAATATCAACATCGTTTTAGTTTAATCTGTTGCTGCTACTGATGTTGTTGTTGTTATTGTTCAGACACCTCAATGCCGACCACTGCTCCCGCTGTTCTATCGACCGTCGCGAGTTGGGACTGGAGTGAGTCGCCTCTCGCCACGCCTTGAGCCAGAAAGCAAAACCTCGAGAGATGTTAAGAATAAGAAACAGTGACCGTTGTATGTACGCGTGTGTGAGTGTCGATTTAAAGCTTTCGCGACTGCAGGGATTCATCCTCTTGGTTCTTTCGGTAAAGTCGCCACCACGTAGAAGGGAAGTAATAAAATGATACAAATATTAAACAATAATAAAATAAAATTCTCACGACGTTTCGGCCACAACGCAAGCAGCCGTCCTCAGGTGAAGAAACAGAGCTGTCGGGAAGACGGTGCTCCAATGTCGTGAGAATTTCCTTTTATTACGTTTCATATTTTGAATATTTTATTATTTCCCTTCTACGTCAATTTACCGAAAGAACCAAGAAGATGTGTATGTGTGTTGAACCCCTTTCGCACCGGACGTGGCCAAGCATGGCTAATCTGAGGTTCGGGGGAGAGACAACAAACTATGGGTCTTTATGTGAGTCTATGGGTCTTTGTGTGAGTCTGGGTCTCTGTGTGAGTCTATGAGTCTCTGTGTGAGTCTATGAGTCTCTGTGAGGCTGTAAGCCTCTGTGTGAGTCTATGGATCTCAGTGTGGGGAGTCTAAGGGTATGCCTGAATCTATGGGTCTCTGCGTGAGTCTATGGGTCTCCGCGTGAGTCTATGGGTTTCTGTGTGAGTCTGAGGCTCTGCGTGAGTCTATGGGTCTCTGTGTGAGTCTATGGGTCTCTGTGTGAGTCTATGGGTCTCTGTGTGAGTCTCTGTGTGAGCCTACTGGTATTTGTGTGAGTCTATGGGTCTTTGTGTGAGTCTGGGTCTCTGTGTGAGTCTCTGTGTGAGTCTATGAGTCTCTGTGAGGCTGTAAGCCTCTGTGTGAGTCTATGGATCTCAGTGTGGGGAGTCTATGGGTCTGCCTGAATCTATGGGTCTCCGCGTAAGGCTATGGGTCTCCACGTGAGTCTATGGGTTTCTGTCTGAGTCTATGGGTCTCTGTGTGAGTCTATGGGTCTCCGCGTGAGTCTATGGGTTTCTGTGTGAGTCTATGGGTCTCTGCGTGAGTCTATGGGTCTCTGTGTGAGTCTATGGGTCTCTGTGTGAGTCTATAGGTCTCTGTGTGAGTCTATGGGTCTCTGTGTGAGTCTATGGGTCTCTGTGTGAGTCTATGGGTCTCTGTGTGAGTCTATGGGTCTCCGCGTGAGTCTATGGGTCTGTATGTGATAGGCTATGGGTCTATGTGTGAGTCTACGAGTCTCAGCGCGGGTCTCCGCGTGCGATGTGTGTGCGTTTGAACTTCTCGTCTCGCCGAATCACCGCGCCGCCTCTGTCTCAACCCGCCGACCCCTGATCTCCCCGGACCCCCCCCCCGCGAACCGTCCACGAAGACCCCCAGGTTCGACTCAGCGGCAGCGGCAGCGCGACGCCGTGCCAGGGCCTCCTGGAGCTGCTCCACGGCGGCTCGTGGGGCACCGTCTGCGGCGAGCGCCTCCCGGCGCTGGCCGACGTCGCCTGCCTTAAGCTCGGCTGCGGCCGCTTGGGCCGCCTGCTCAACGGCAGCGACGCCGGCGGAGGCATCGGCGTGGCGCCCGTGGCGTGGTGGAGCATCTCCTGCGCCCGGTGGCAGCCGGCGCCCACCCACTGCGCTGTGACGTCGGCGGGGGCAGATTGCGGCGGCGGCGGAGGCGGCGCGGCGATCGTCCAGTGCACGGGTGAACGAACGTTGGGGTGGGGGTCGCGGTGGGGGTGGGGGTGGGGTGGGGTTGAGTTTGGTGGAGTGGGTGGCGTGGGTGGGGTGGGTGGGGTGGGTGGGGTTGAGTTTGGTGGAGTGGGTGGCGTGGGTGGGGTGGGTGGGGTGGGTGGGGTTGAGTTTGGTGGAGTGGGTGGGGTGGGTGGGGTTGAGTTTGGTGGAGTGGGTGGGGTAGGATTGGGGTTCATTTTGTTGGGCTAGGGCTGGGGTGGATTGGGTTGCGGTGGGGTTGGGTGGGTGTGGTCGGGTGGGTAGGGTGCAGTGGGGTGGCTAGAGTGGGTAGGGTGTTGTTGGGTGGCTAGGGTGGGTAGGGTGTTGTGGGGTGGCTAGGGTGGGTAGGCTGTTGTGGGGTGGCGAGGGTGGGTAGGGTGGCTGGGATGGGTGTGGTGGGTTTTCTGGGTGGGGTTTGGTGGCTAGGGTTAGGATGTTCGATTTTGCAAGCTTGGACAAAGCTCCAGCAAGCAAGAAGACCACGCCACGATGCACACCCCACATAGCACAGTAGTAGCAGCAGTAGTTAGGCCCTGAGTACAATGACATTGCTGGACCTTGCTCCGCATCTACATCGGCTGTGATAATTCCCACGCGATGATGATGTTGATGCCGATGTTGTTGTCGATGATGGCGATGGGTGATGTTGATGATGTTGTTGATGATGCTGTTGATGATGCTGTTGATGATGTTCATGACGGTGATGATGCTGGCGGGTGTATGTTGGTGATGATGCATACCGATGCTGTTGACGTTGTTGTTGATGATGCTGACGTCGTTGACGCTATTTATTACGTTGGTGCTGATGTTGTTGACGCTATTTATTAATGTTGATGTTGTTGACGCTGCTGCTGCTGCTGCTACTGTTGTCTCCCATCGCCTTCTCTATCCTCCCCACAGGCGCCGTGCTCCGTCTCTCCGGTGACCCTGGCACTTGCTCGGGCTCCGTGCAGTATTTCTCCAACGGCTCTTGGCACGACGTCTGTGCCTCCTCCTCCACTCCCTCCTTCTCCTCCACGTCCTCCTACACCTCTTCCTACCCCTCCACACCTCCCACCACCACCACCACCTCGAACCTCACGGCCGAAAACTCCACGACCACCACCACCTCATCACCCGTCTCCACCTCCTCACCCACCGGCGCCTCCTCCTCGAACCTCACGGCCGAAAACTCCACCACCACCACCGCCACCACCACCTCATCATCATCCTCCTCCACCACCTCCACAACCTCGAACCTCACGGCCAAAAACTCCACCACCACCGCCACCACCACCAACACCACCGCCACCACCCCATCCTCCACCACTACCACCTCCACAACCTCGAACCTCACGGCCGAAAACTCCACCACCACCGCCACCACCTCATCATCCTCCAACTCGAACCTCACGGCTGAAAACTCCACCACCACCGCCACCACCACATCATCCTCCACTTCGAATCTCACAGCCGACAACACCACCACCACCAACACCGCCACCACCCCATCCTCCACCACCACCAACACCACCACCACCACCACCCCATCCTCCACCACTACCACCTCCACAACCTCGAACCTCACGGCCGAAAACTCCACCATCACCGCCACCACCTCATCATCCTCCACCTCATCATCCTCCACCTCGAACCTCACGGCTGAAAACTCCACCACCACCTCCACCACCTCATCATCCTCCACCTCATCATCCTCCACTTCGAACCTCACGGCCGAAAACTCCACCACCACCGCCACCACCACCAACACCACCGCCACCACCACATCATCCTCCACCTCGAACCTCACGGCCGACACCACCACCACCACCCCATCCTCCACCACCTCCACAACCGCGAACCTCACGGCCGACGTGGTCTGCCGTCTGCTTGGGTGCGGCAGCGGAGCTTGGAGCGTCGTCGACTCCCGACCTTCGATGGCCAACTCCTCGACCTCCTCGTCAGCCCGACCCATTGGGCTCTCCTGTCGGGGTGACGAGAGTAGCGTATTCGACTGCCAACTCGGCGGCCAGGACAAGTGCCCGGGCAGTGGCGCCTTGCACGTGGTGTGCGCAGGTGAATGCCTCAATAGTGGCTCGGACGGTAGCAGCAGCAGCAGCAACACCAGCAAGGTGTGACATTTTGAAACGTTTACGAAAGGAAGAATGGAACGGCATGGGGAGAGGGAGAGATAGAGAGAGAGAGGGGCAGACGTCAAATATACAGCAGCGGCGGGCATCGTCAGCTGTCGGGATCGAACCCACGAACTTCCTGCATACCGTATCTTAGCCACTGTAATGAGAGAGACACACACACAGAGTTCAAATATACAGCAGCGGCAGGCATCATCAGGGTCTGGATCGAACCCACGAACTTCCTGCATACCGTATCTTAGCCACTGGTAATGAGAGAGACACACACACAGACTTCAAATATACAGCGGCAGGCATCATCAGGGTCTGGATCGAACCCACGAACTTCCTGCATACCGTATCTTAGCCACTGTAATGAGAGAGACACACACAGACTTCAAATATACAGCAGCGGGCATCGTCAGCTGTCGGGATCGAACCCACGAACTTCCTGCGTACCGTATCTTAGCCACAGTAATGAGAGAGACACACACACACAGAGTTCAAATATGCAGCGGCAGGCATCATCAGGGTCTGGATCGAACCCACGAACTTCCTGCATACCATATCTTAGCCACTGTAATGAGAGAGACACACACACAGACTTCAAATATACAGCGGCAGGCATCATCAGGGTCTGGATCGAACCCACGAACTTCCTGCGTACCGTATCGTAGCCACTGTAATGAAAGAGACACACACAGAGTTCAAATATACAGCAGCAGCAGGCATCATCAGGGTCTGGATCGAACCCACAAACTTCCTGCATACCATATCTTAGCCACTGTAATGAGAGAGACACACACAGAGTTCAAATATACAGCAGCGGCGGGCATCATCACGGTCTGGATCGAACCCACGAACTTCCTGCGTACCGTATCTTAGCCACTGGTAATGAGAGAGACACACATAGACTTCAAATATACAGCTGCGGCGGGCATCGTCAGGTGTCTGGATCGAACCCACGCTCTCCTGTATACCTGGCGAGGTAGTTAACATCTCCTAGCTACTTACCTGTTGTATGGGAAAAAAGTGAAGCGGTGCATTTGGGAATGGTCGATGATCCTCTGTCATCCATAAGAGAGGAGGTTTTGTTGGGTTAGATCACATGAATATTAATGTTGTGTCGTTAAACCCGCCGCAGCCAATCAGTGACAGGTTTGTCACTTAAACAACACGTGACAATTCGTTACTTAGTTCAGCACGAACCGGTGCGTGTGTGTGTGTGTGGTGGAGAGTAAACCCACTACAATATTTAAAATTAGGAAGGGTTTGTCAAGTAAACAGAACGTGACAATAAGTTTCTTAGTTGTTCACTAACCTGTGTGTGTTGGAGAGTAAACCCACTTCAATATTTACAATCAGGAAGGGTTCGTTAAGTAAATAGAACGTGACAATTAGTTTATTAGTTCTTCATTAACCAGTGTGTGTGTAGGAGAGTAAACCCACTACAATATTTACAATCAGAAAGGGTTTGTCAAGTAAACAGAACGTGACATTTAGTTTCTTAGTTGTTCACTAACCTGTGTGTGTGTGTTGGAGAGTAAACCCACTACAATATTTACAATCAGGAAGGGTTTGTCAAGTAAACAGAACGTGACAATTAGTTTATTAGTTCTTCACTAACCTGTGTCTGTGTGTGTTGGAGAGTAAACCCACTACAATATTTACAATCAGGAAGGGTTTGTTAAGTACACAGAACGTGACAATAAGTTTCTTAGTTGTTCACTAAACTGTGTGTGTGTGTGTTGGAGAGTAAACCCACTTCAATATTTACAATCAGGAAGGGTTTGTCATGCAAACAGAACGTGACAATTAGTTTCTTAGTTGTTCACTAACCTGTGTGTGTGTGTTGGAGAGTAAACCCACTACAATATTTACAATCAGGAAGGGTTTGTCAAGTAAACAGAACGTGACAATTAGTTTATTAGTTGTTCACTAACCTGTGTGTGTGTTGGAGAGTAAACCCACTACAATATTTACAATCAGGAAGGGTTTGTCAAGTAAACAGAACGTGACAATTAGTTTATTATTTCTTCACTAACCTGTGTGTGTGTGTGTGTTGGAGAGTAAACCCACTACAATATTTACAATCAGGAAGGGTTTGTCAAGTAAACAGAACGTGACAATAAGTTTATTATTTCTTCACTAACCTGTGTGTGTGTGTTGGAGAGTAAACCCACTACAATATTTACAATCAGGAAGGGTTTGTCAAGTAAACAGAACGTGACAATTAGTTTCTTAGTTCTTCACTAACCTGTGTGTGTGTGTTGGAGAGTAAACCCACTACAATATTTACAATCAGGAAGGGTTTGTTAAGTACACAGAACGTGACAATTAGTTCTTAGTTGTTCACTAACCTGTGTGTGTGTTGGAGAGTAAACCCACTACAATATTTACAATCAGGAAGGGTTTGTCAAGTAAAGAGAACGTGACAATTAGTTTCTTAGTTCTTCACTAAACTGTGTGTGTGTTGGAGAGTAAACCCACTTCAATATTTACAATCAGGAAGGGTTTGTCAAGTAGACAGAACGTGACAATTAGTTTATTAGTTGTTCACTAACCTGTGTGTGTGTGTTGGAGAGTAAACCCACTACAATATTTACAATCAGGAAGGGTTTGTCAAGTAAACAGAACGTGACAATTAGTTTATTAGTTCTTCACTAACCTGTGTGTGTGTGTTGGAGAGTAAACCCACTACAATATTTACAATCAGGAAGGGTTCGTTAAGTAAATAGAACGTGACAATTAGTTTATTAGTTCTTCATTAACCAGTGTGTGTGTAGGAGAGTAAACCCACTACAATATTTACAATCAGGAAGGGTTTGTCAAGTAAACAGAACGTGACATTTAGTTTCTTAGTTGTTCATTAACCTGCGTGCGTTTGTGTGTTGGAGAGTAAACCCACTTCAATATTTACAATTAGGAAGGGTTTGCCAAGTAAACAGAACGTGACAATAAGTTTCTTAGTTGTTCACTAACCTGTGTGTGTTGGAGAGTAAACCCACTACAATATTTACAATCAGGAAGGGTTTGTCAAGTAAACAGAACGTGACAATTAGTTTCTTAGTTCTTCACTAACCTGTGTGTGTGTGTTGGAGAGTAAACCCACTACAATATTTACAATCAGGAAGGGTTTGTTAAGTACACAGAACGTGACAATTAGTTCTTAGTTGTTCACTAACCTGTGTGTGTGTTGGAGAGTAAACCCACTACAATATTTACAGTCAGGAAGGGTTTGTCAAGTAAAGAGAACGTGACAATTAGTTTCTTAGTTCTTCACTAAACTGTGTGTGTGTTGGAGAGTAAACCCACTTCAATATTTACAATCAGGAAGGGTTTGTCAAGTAGACAGAACGTGACAATTAGTTTATTAGTTGTTCACTAACCTGTGTGTGTGTGTTGGAGAGTAAACCCACTACAATATTTACAATCAGGAAGGGTTTGTCAAGTAAACAGAACGTGACAATTAGTTTATTAGTTCTTCACTAACCTGTGTGTGTGTGTTGGAGAGTAAACCCACTACAATATTTACAATCAGGAAGGGTTCGTTAAGTAAATAGAACGTGACAATTAGTTTATTAGTTCTTCATTAACCAGTGTGTGTGTAGGAGAGTAAACCCACTACAATATTTACAATCAGGAAGGGTTTGTCAAGTAAACAGAACGTGACAATAAGTTTCTTAGTTGTTCACTAACCTGTGTGTGTGTGTGTGTTGGAGAGTAAACCCACTACAATATTTACAATCAGGAAGGGTTTGTCAAGTAAATAGAACGTGACAATTAGTTCCTTAGTTCTTCACTAACCTGTGTGTGTGTGTGTTGGAGAACCCACTTCAATATTTACAATCAGGAAGGGTTTGTCTAGTAAACAGAACGTGACAATTAGTTTCCTAGTCCTTCACTAACCTGTGTGTGTGTGTGTGTTGGAGAGTAAACCCACTACAATATTTACAATCAGGAAGGGTTTGTCAATTAAACAGAACGTGACAATAAGTTTCTTAGTTGTTCACTAACCTGTGTGTGTGTGTGTTGGAGAGTAAACCCACTTCAATATTTACAATCAGGAAGGGTTTGTCAAGCAAACAGAATGTGACAATTAGTTTCTTAGTTGTTCACTAACCTGTGTGTGTGTGTTGGAGAGAAAAACCCACATCAATATTTACAATTAGGAAGGATTTGTCAAGTACACAGAACGTGACAATAAGTTTCTTAGTTCTCCACTAACCTGTGTGTGTGTTGGAGAGTAAACCCACTTCAATATTTACAATCAGGAAGGGTTTGTCAAGTAAACAGAACGTGACAATTAGTTTATTAGTTCTTCACTAACCTGTGTGTGTGTGTTGGAGAGTAAACCCACTACAATATTTAAAATTAGGAAGGGTTTGTCAAGTAAACAGAACGTGACAATAAGTTTCTTAGTTGTTCACTAACCTGTGTGTGTTGGAGAGTAAACCCACTTCAATATTTACAATCAGGAAGGGTTCGTTAAGTAAATAGAACGTGACAATTAGTTTATTAGTTCTTCATTAACCAGTGTGTGTGTAGGAGAGTAAACCCACTACAATATTTACAATCAGGAAGGGTTTGTCAAGTAAACAGAACGTGACATTTAGTTTCTTAGTTGTTCACTAACCTGTGTGCGTTTGTGTGTTGGAGAGTAAACCCACTTCAATATTTACAATTAGGAAGGGTTTGCCAAGTAAACAGAACGTGACAATAAGTTTCTTAGTTGTTCACTAACCTGTGTGTGTGTGTGTTGGAGAGTAAACCCACTACAATATTTACAATCAGGAAGGGTTTGTCAAGTAAATAGAACGTGACAATTAGTTCCTTAGTTCTTCACTAACCTGTGTGTGTGTGTGTTGGAGAGTAAACCCACTTCAATATTTACAATCAGGAAGGGTTTGTCTAGTAAACAGAACGTGACAATTAGTTTCCTAGTCCTTCACTAACCTGTGTGTGTGTGTGTTGGAGAGTAAACCCACTACAATATTTACAATCAGGAAGGGTTTGTCAATTAAACAGAACGTGACAATAAGTTTCTTAGTTGTTCACTAACCTGTGTGTGTGTGTTGGAGAGTAAACCCACTTCAATATTTACAATCAGGAAGGGTTTGTCAAGCAAACAGAATGTGACAATTAGTTTCTTAGTTGTTCACTAACCTGTGTGTGTGTGTTGGAGAGAAAAACCCACATCAATATTTACAATTAGGAAGGATTTGTCAAGTACACAGAACGTGACAATAAGTTTCTTAGTTCTCCACTAACCTGTGTGTGTGTGTTGGAGAGTAAACCCACTTCAATATTTACAATCAGGAAGGGTTTGTCAAGTAAACAGAACGTGACAATTAGTTTATTAGTTCTTCACTAACCTGTGTGTGTGTGTTGGAGAGTAAACCCACTGCAATATTTAAAATTAGGAAGGGTTTGTCAAGTAAACAGAACGTGACAATAAGTTTCTTAGTTGTTCACTAACCTGTGTGTGTTGGAGAGTAAACCCACTTCAATATTTACAATCAGGAAGGGTTCGTTAAGTAAATAGAACGTGACAATTAGTTTATTAGTTCTTCATTAACCAGTGTGTGTGTAGGAGAGTAAACCCACTACAATATTTACAATCAGGAAGGGTTTGTCAAGTAAACAGAACGTGACATTTAGTTTCTTAGTTGTTCACTAACCTGTGTGCGTTTGTGTGTTGGAGAGTAAACCCACTTCAATATTTACAATTAGGAAGGGTTTGCCAAGTAAACAGAACGTGACAATAAGTTTCTTAGTTGTTCACTAACCTGTGTGTGTGTGTTGGAGAGTAAACCCACTACAATATTTACAATCAGGAAGGGTTTGTCAAGTAAATAGAACGTGACAATTAGTTCCTTAGTTCTTCACTAACCTGTGTGTGTGTGTGTGTTGGAGAGTAAACCCACTTCAATATTTACAATCAGGAAGGGTTTGTCTAGTAAACAGAACGTGACAATTAGTTTCCTAGTCCTTCACTAACCTGTGTGTGTGTGTGTGTTGGAGAGTAAACCCACTACAATATTTACAATCAGGAAGGGTTTGTCAATTAAACAGAACGTGACAATAAGTTTCTTAGTTGTTCACTAACCTGTGTGTGTGTGTTGGAGAGTAAACCCACTTCAATATTTACAATCAGGAAGGGTTTGTCAAGCAAACAGAATGTGACAATTAGTTTCTTAGTTGTTCACTAACCTGTGTGTGTGTGTTGGAGAGTAAACCCACATCAATATTTACAATTAGGAAGGATTTGTCAAGTACACAGAACGTGACAATAAGTTTATTAGTTCTCCACTAACCTGTGTGTGTGTGTGTTGGAGAGTAAACCCACTTCAATATTTACAATCAGGAAGGGTTTGTCAAGTAAACAGAACGTGACAATTAGTTTATTAGTTCTTCACTAACCTGTGTGTGTGTTGGAGAGTAAACCCACTACAATATTTAAAATTAGGAAGGGTTTGTCAAGTAAACAGAACGTGACAATAAGTTTCTTAGTTGTTCACTAACCTGTGTGTGTTGGAGAGTAAACCCACTTCAATATTTACAATCAGGAAGGGTTCGTTAAGTAAATAGAACGTGACAATTAGTTTATTAGTTCTTCATTAACCAGTGTGTGTGTAGGAGAGTAAACCCACTACAATATTTACAATCAGGAAGGGTTTGTCAAGTAAACAGAACGTGACATTTAGTTTCTTAGTTCTTCACTAACCTGTGTGTGTGTGTGTGTTGGAGAGTAAACCCACTACAATATTTACAATCAGGAAGGGTTTGTCAAGTAAATAGAACGTGACAATTAGTTCCTTAGTTCTTCACTTACCTGTGTGTGTGTGTGTTGGAGAGTAAACCCACTTCAATATTTACAATCAGGAAAGGTTTGTCTAGTAAACAGAACGTGACAATTAGTTTCCTAGTCCTTCACTAACCTGTGTGTGTGTGTGTGTTGGAGAGTAAACCCACTACAATATTTACAATCAGGAAGGGTTTGTCAATTAAACAGAACGTGACAATAAGTTTCTTAGTTGTTCACTAACCTGTGTGTGTGTGTGTGTTGGAGAGTAAACCCACTTCAATATTTTCAATCAGGAAGGGTTTGTCAAGCAAACAGAATGTGACAATTAGTTTCTTAGTTGTTCACTAACCTGTGTGTGTGTGTGTTGGAGAGTAAACCCACATCAATATTTACAATTAGGAAGGCTTTGTCAAGTACACAGAACGTGACAATAAGTTTCTTAGTTCTCCACTAACCTGTGTGTGTGTGTTGGAGAGTAAACCCACTTCAATATTTACAATCAGGAAGGGTTTGTCAAGTAAACAGAACGTGACAATTAGTTTATTAGTTCTTCACTAACCTGTGTGTGTGTGTTGGAGAGTAAACCCACTACAATATTTAAAATTAGGAAGGGTTTGTCAAGTAAACAGAACGTGACAATAAGTTTCTTAGTTGTTCACTAACCTGTGTGTGTTGGAGAGTAAACCTGCTTCAATATTTACAATCAGGAAGGGTTCGTTAAGTAAATAGAACGTGACAATTAGTTTATTAGTTCTTCATTAACCAGTGTGTGTGTAGGAGAGTAAACCCACTACAATATTTACAATCAGGAAGGGTTTGTCAAGTAAACAGAACGTGACATTTAGTTTCTTAGTTGTTCACTAACCTGTGTGCGTTTGTGTGTTGGAGAGTAAACCCACTTCAATATTTACAATTAGGAAGGGTTTGCCAAGCAAACAGAACGTGACAATAAGTTTCTTAGTTGTTCACTAACCTGTGTGTGTGTGTGTTGGAGAGTAAACCCACTACAATATTTACAATCAGGAAGGGTTTGTCAAGTAAATAGAACGTGACAATTAGTTCCTTAGTTCTTCACTAACCTGTGTGTGTGTGTGTGTTGGAGAGTAAACCCACTTCAATATTTACAATCAGGAAGGGTTTGTCTAGTAAACAGAACGTGACAATTAGTTTCCTAGTCCTTCACTAACCTGTGTGTGTGTGTGTTGGAGAGTAAACCCACTACAATATTTACAATCAGGAAGGGTTTGTCAATTAAACAGAACGTGACAATAAGTTTCTTAGTTGTTCACTAACCTGTGTGTATGTGTGTGTTGGAGAGTAAACCCACTTCAATATTTACAATCAGGAAGGGTTTGTCAAGCAAACAGAATGTGACAATTAGTTTCTTAGTTGTTCACTAACCTGTGTGTGTGTGTTGGAGAGTAAACCCACATCAATATTTACAATCAGGAAGGGTTTGTCAAGTAAATAGAACGTGACAATTAGTTCCTTAGTTCTTCACTTACCTGTGTGTGTGTGTGTTGGAGAGTAAACCCACTTCAATATTTACAATCAGGAAGGGTTTGTCTAGTAAACAGAACGTGACAATTAGTTTCCTAGTCCTTCACTAACCTGTGTGTGTGTGTTGGAGAGTAAACCCACTACAATATTTACAATCAGGAAGGGTTTGTCAATTAAACAGAACGTGACAATAAGTTTCTTAGTTGTTCACTAACCTGTGTGTGTGTGTGTGTTGGAGAGTAAACCCACTTCAATATTTACAATCAGGAAGGGTTTGTCAAGCAAACAGAATGTGACAATTAGTTTCTTAGTTGTTCACTAACCTGTGTGTGTGTGTTGGAGAGTAAACCCACATCAATATTTACAATTAGGAAGGATTTGTCAAGTACACAGAACGTGACAATAAGTTTCTTAGTTCTCCACTAACCTGTGTGTGTGTGTTGGAGAGTAAACCCACTTCAATATTTACAATCAGGAAGGGTTTGTCAAGTAAACAGAACGTGACAATAAGTTTATTACTTCTTCACTAACCTGTGTGTGTGTTGGAGAGTAAACCCACTACAATATTTAAAATTAGGAACGGTTTGTCAAGTAAACAGAACGTGACAATAAGTTTCTTAGTTGTTCACTAACCTGTGTGTGTTGGAGAGTAAACCCACTTCAATATTTACAATCAGGAAGGGTTCGTTAAGTAAATAGAACGTGACAATTAGTTTATTAGTTCTTCATTAACCTGTGTGTGTGTTGGAGAGTAAACCCACTTCAATATTTACAATCAGGAAGGGTTTGTCAAGTAAACAGAACGTGACAATTAGTTTATTAGTTCTTCACTAACCTGTGTTTTCGTGTTTGAGAGTAAACCCACTACAATATTTACAATCAGGAAGGGTTTGTCAAGTTAACAGAACGTGACAATAAGTTTCTTAGTTCTTCACTAAACTGTGTGTGTGTGTTTGTTGGAGAGTAAACCCACTACAATATTTACAATTAGGAAGGGTTTGTCAAGTAAATAGAACGTGACAATTAGTTTCTTAGTTGTTCACTAACCTGTGTGTGTGTGTGTTGGAGAGTAAACCCACTTCAATATTTACAATCAGGAAGGGTTTGTCACGCAAACGTTGACACGACACAACATTTTGTATTTACACGATCTAACCCAAAATCCTCGATTGTCGATCTTGTTAAGTTGTTACATTAACTTAAAACCCACAGCCTTTCACAGCCAGTACAAGGATGCATATTTGTGTGTGTTTGGTAGTAAAGTGATAAGACTGAATGATAAACATTTGGTTATTGTTAAATTATTAGATTTAAAGCTTTCGTGAATGCAGGGATTCATATTCTTGGTTCTTTCGGTAAAGTCATCACCACGTAGAAGGGAAATAATAAAATAATAAAAATTAAACGTCGTGATAATTTTAATTGTTTTATATATTTTATTATTTTATTGTTTCCCTTCAACGTGACTTTAGCGAAAGAGCTAAGAATATGAATTACCGCAGTCATGAAAGCTTTAGAATCAAAATTCAACGTACATTGTCGTCGTCATTTTTAAGCGACGAAACCGGTGGGCTTCTCCACGGATCTGGCTGTCGCCTGATGAAGCTGGTTGCAATCACTGGCGAAACGTCGTTACTCGGTTTGTAAACGTTGTCGCTTGGCTCTCGAACACACAACCGGTTATCGCGCTGTGCGAGTAACGACTTGGCCGCATTCTGTTTGCGTGAAAACCCTTATATCCTTAGCTCTTTCGGTAAAGTCACGTTGAAGGGAAACAATAAAATAATAAAATATATATAAAACAATAAAAAAATTCAATATATATTTTATTATTTTATTGTTTCCCTTCAACGTGACTTTACCGAAAGAGCTAAGAATATGAATTACTGCAGTTACGAAAGCTTTAAATCAAAATGAAAACCCTTGCTTAGTTGGCGGTGTGGTCGGGTGGTGGCTGGTTTACCGACACATTTATATATTTACACGATATAACCCACCCCCCCCCCAAAAAAAACCTTACATTATGGATATTGGTCACGAAAGCCTACGTGATAAGCTTACTATCTATCGTGTTTGTGCGTAGAACTGTATGTTATAATCTTAGCTCTTTCGGTAAAGTCACGTTGAAGGGAAACAATAAAATAATGAAATATATATATATAAAACAATAAAAATTCTCACGAGGTTTCGACCATAACACACACCTGATGACGACCGTTTTTGTTATGGTCGAAACGTCGTGAGAAATGTTTTTGTTTTATATATATTTTATTATTTTATTGTTTCACTTCAACGTGACTTTACCGAAAGAGCTAAGAATATAAATTACTGCAGTCACGAAAGCTTTAAATCAAAATTGAACTGCATGTTGTTGTTGTAACGTCCTTACCCCATGGCCCCTGAACTGGACATCCGTGACAAAAGGGCTTTACAGCTCTTCGGATTCTATAAATGCTCCGATTCTGATCCAAACATCCGATTATGCACTGCCCTCAATGTAGGAGAAGTCGTGAGGCCTGCCCAACACTTTCTTACAGACGTCTCGGCGGTGTGCCATAGACTAGCAGTGGTACGCAGACCCCTAAGGGGTACACAGACCCCTAAGGGGTACACAGACCCCTAAGGGGTACACAGACCCCTAGGGGGTACACAGACCCCTGGGGGTACACAGACCCCTAGGAGGTACACAGACCCCTGGGGGTACACAGACCCCTAGGGGGTACGCAGACCGGAGACCCCTAGGTGTACGCAGACCCCTAGGGCTACACAGACCGGAGACCCCCTAAGGGTACACAGACCCCTAGGGGTACGCAGACCCCCTGGGGGTACACAGACCCCTGGGGGTACACAGACCCCTAGGGGTACGCAGACCCCTAGGTGTGCACAGACCCCTGGTGGTACGCAGACCCCTGGGGGTACACAGACCCCCTGGGGAGTACGCAGACCCCCTAGGGGGTACACAGACCCCTGAGGGTACACAGACCCCTGGGGGTACACAGACCCCTAGGGGTACACAGACCCCTGGGGGTACACAGACCCCTAGGGGGTACACAGACCCCTGGGGGTACACAGACCCCTAGGGGTACACAGACCCCCTATAGGGTACGCAGACCCCTGGGGGTACACAAACCCCCTAGGGGGTACACAGACCCCTAGCGAGTACACAGACCCCTAGGGGGTACACAAACCCCTAGGGGTACACAGACCCCTAGGGGTACACAGACCCCTGGGGGTACACAGACCCCTAGGGGGTACACAGACCCCCTGGAGGTACACAGACCCCCTAGGGGGTACACAGACCCCTGGGGGTACACAGACCCCTAGGGGGTACACAGACCCCTGGGGGTACACAGACCCCTGGCGGTACGCAGACCCCTGGGGGTACACAGACCCCTGGGGGTACGCAGACCCCTAGGGGATACGCAGACCCCCTAGAGGGTACGCAGACCCCTGGGGGTACGCAGACCCCTAGGGGGTACACAGACCCCTGGGGGTACACAGACCCCTAGGGGGTACACAGACCCCTGGGGGTACGCAGACCCCTGGGGGTACACAGACCCCTAGGGGTGCACAGACCCCTAGGGGTACACAGACCCCTGGGGGTACACATTACATACGTACAGCACTATACGCTACGCTGCAATACACGACGCTATGAAACACCGCGCTACTATACACGAGGCATTACATTGTAATACACTACACTGGACATCGGTGAATAAGAGCTTCGAAGCTCATCGCATTCCTCCTGAAAGCCTTAATGAAGGTTCCCATTCTGTGGTCGTTGCTGAAATGGAATGCGCACATCGTTCTGGTTGCTAAAATATATCTATTTTTAAAATCGGTTGCTTCAGGATTTCCGACCGTTGCTACGACGCCTCTGCCGCCGACGACGTCACCGACGACGTCACCGATGACGTCATCGACGACGTCACCGATGATGTCACCGACGACGAGAACGAGTGCTCCTCCGTCGCAAGTGCCCACGAGCTACAATATCCGTGAGTGGATGTTGGTCTTCTATCACCCCCCCCACCCCCGCGGTTAGACACGGTGTGGCTACGTGCAGCGGTGCAATGTACACGCTACACTATACACTACACTATACACTACACTATACACTACAGTATACACTGCACTATACACTACACTACTATAAACTACACTATACACTACACTATACACTACTATACACTACACTATACACTACACTATAGACTACACTATACACTACACTACACCACTATAAACTACACTACTATACACTACTATACACTACACTATACACTACACTATACACTACACTACACCTTACACTATACACTACACTATACACTACACTATACACTACACTATACACTACACTACACCACTATACACTACTATACACTACACTATACACTACACTATACACTACTCTATACACTACACTACACACTACACCACTATAAACTACACTACTATACACTATACATTACACTTTACATTACACTATACACAACACTGTACACTACACTACACACTACACTATACAATATACTACTATACACTACACTATACACTACACTATACACTATACAGTACCCTATACACTACACTATACACTACACTATACACTACACTTTACACTACACTATACACAACACTGTACACTACACTACACACTACACTATACAATATACTACTATATACTACACTATACACTACACTATACACTACACTATACATTACACTACTATACACTACTATACACTACACTACACTATACACTACACTATACACTACACTTTACACTACACTATACACAACACTGTACACTACACTCCACACTACACTATACAATATACTACTATACACTACACTCTACACTACTATACACTACACTATACACTACACTATACACTGCACTATACACTAAGCTACGAATACCACTATACACTACACTATACACTACACTATACACTACTATACACTACACACTATACACTAAACTATACACTACTATACACTACACTATACACTACACCACTATACACTACTATACACTACACTATACACTACACTACTATACACTACACTATACACAACTATACACTACACTGTACACTACTATACACTACACTATACACTACACTGTACACTACTATACACTACACTATACACTACTACACTATACACTACACACTACACTATACACTACACTATACACTGCATTATACACTACTATACACTACACTATACACTACATTATACACTTCACTAAACACTACACTATACACTACACTATACAGTGAGGGAAAAAAGTATTTGATCCCCTGCTGATTTTGTACGTTTGTCCACTGACAAAGAAATGATCAGTCTATCATTTTAATGGGAGGTTAATTTGAACAGTGAGAGGCAGAATAACAACAAATACATCCAGAAAAATGCATGTCAATAATGTTATAAATTCATTTGCATTTTATTGAGGGAAAAAAGTATTTGACCCCATCTCAAGCAGAACAATTTCTGGCTCCCAGGTGTCTTTTATACTGGTAACGAGCTGAGATTAGGAGCACACTCTTAAAGGGAGTGCTCCTAATCTCAGCTTGTTACCTGTATAAAATACACCTGACCCCAGAATCAATCAGTCAATCAGATTCCAAACTCTCTACCATGGCCAAGACCAAAGAGCTCTCCATGGATGTCAGGGACAAGATTGTAGACCTACACAAGGCTGGAATGGGCTACAAGACCATTGCCAAGCAGCTTGGTGTTAAGGTGACAACAGTTGGTGCGATTGTTCGCAAATGTAAGAAACACAAAAGAACTGTCAATCAACCTCGGCCTTGTGCTCCATGCAAGATCTCACCTCGTGGAGTTGCAATGATCATGAGAATGGTGAGCAATCAGCCCAGAACTACAAGGGAGGATCTTGTCAATGATCGCAAGGCAGCTGGGACCATAGTTACCAAGAAAACAATTGGTAACACACTACGCCGTGAAGGACTGAAATCCTGCAGCGCCCGCAAGGTCCCCCTGCTCAAGAAAGCACATATACATGCCCGTCTGAAGTTTGCCAATGAACATCTGAATGATTCAGAGGACACCTGGGTGAGAGTGTTGTGGTCAGATGAGACCAAAATGGAGCTCTTTGGCATCAACTCAACTCGCTGTGTTTGGAGGAGGAGGAGGAATGCTGCCTATGACCCCAAGAACACCATCCCCACCGTCAAACATGGAGGTGGAAACATTATGCTTTGGGGGTGTTTTTCTGCTAAGGGGACAGGACAACTTCACCGCATTAAAGGGACGATGGACGGGGCCATGTACCATCAAATCTTGGGTGAGAACCTCCTTCACTCAGCCAGGGCATTGAAAAGAGTCGTGGATGGGTATTCCAGCATGACAATGGCCAAGGCAACCAAGGAATGGCTCAAGAAGAAGCACATTAAGGTCCTGGAGTGGCCTAGCAAGTCTCCAGACCTTAATCCCATGGAAAATCTGTGGAGGAAGCTGAAGGTTCGAGTTGCCAAACGTCAGCCTCGAAACTTTAATGACTTGGAGAAGATCTGCAAAGAGGAGTGGGACAAAATCCCTCCTGAGATGTGTGCAAACCTGGTGGCCAACTACAAGAAACGTCTGACCCCTGTGATTGCCAACACGGGTTTTGCCACCAAGTACTAAGTCATGTTTTGCAGAGGGGTCAAATACTTAATTCCCTCATTAAAATGCGAATCAATTTGTAACATTTTTGACATGCGTTTTTCTGGATTTTGTTGTTGTTATTCTGTCTCTATGCCTATCTCTCTCTGTCTCTCTCTGCCTCTCTCTCTGTGCCTCTCTGTTTCTCTGTCTCTCTCTGTCTCTCTCTCTATCTCTCTGTCTCTCTGTGTCTCTCTGTCTCTCTGTGTCTCTCTGTCTCTCTGTGTCTCTGTCTCTCTCTTTGTCTCTCTCTCTTTATCTCTCTATCTCTCTGTGTCTCTCTGTCTCTCTGTGTGTCTCTCTCTCTGTATCTCTCTGTCTCTCTGTGTCTCTCTGTCTCTCTGCGTCTCTCTGTCTCTCTTAGTCTCTCTCTATCTCTGTGTCTATCTCTGTCTCTCTGTGTCTCTCTGTCTCTCTGTGTCTCTCTCTATCTTTGCGTCTCTCTGTGTGTCTCTCTCTCTGTGTCTTTCTGTCTCTCTGTGTATCTCTCTGTCTCTATCTCTCTGTGTCTCTGTGTCTCTCTGTCTCTCTATGTCTCTCTCTGTCTCTCTGCGTCTGTCTCTGTCTCGGCAGCGTTCTCCGGCACGAGCGGAAACTTCTGCTCCCCGGGGTTCACGGACAACACGACCTCACGGGAGGTCATCTTCACCATCACCACCGGCTACTCCTTCATCATCAAACTTCGCTTCGTTAGCACGAGGTGGGTGCTCACCCACACTCGTCACCCACTCTCACCCACGCCCTCACCCACACCCTCACCCACGCTCACCCATACCCTCATCCACGTTCACCCACGCTCACCCACACCCTCACCCACACTCAACAACAACCACCATTCGCCACTAAGTGGTGGTGATGTCACCACGACTCTTGTGCCAGGCCATGTGCACGTTGGGGCCACGTGAAGTGTCGAACGCCCGCTGGCAGGAGGTCACGGGGCAGACCCAAGTGCCACGGGTTGACTGACTGAGATAACTGAGATGACTGGCTGATGCACCACCTGTGCCCCCTACTGTGCCAACTTGCTGTGCTTCAGCCAACTGGCGCTCCGCTCGTTGTTGTGAGCGTCGCTGCTCCGCCCTCCGTTGTTGTTGGAGGGCGACTACCTCCAACTGCCCAGTAGCGTCCTTCACGAGCCTCCTCCACTGAGGCCGATCTTGACACTGCCGGTACCAGTCATCGGCAAGTCCACTCAGCTCCACGTCCTCCTGTACCACATCACTCCATCTCTTCTCTAGCCCGTGCCGCGCCCATTTAGCCCCCTCGATCCGGCCGAACAAAAGATGTTTAGGCATGCGGTGGCTGGGCATGCGGGCTACATGACCCAGCCAACGCAGCGTTGCCTGCCAGAGGAGCTCGCCGATGGGACTTTGTCCAGATTTTTCAAGGATTTGTGAGCTCCTCACACAATCCAGCATGGTTAAACTCAGGATGGATTGTAGGCAGGCCAGCCTAAATGTTTCTAACCGGCGAAGATGTTCCATTAGGGGGGTCCACGTATCGCATGCGTAGAGAAGGGAAGGAATGACCGTGGCAGAGAAGACCTGAAGCTTCATGCGGAGCGACAGACCAGGTAGCTTCCACACAGCGTTACGCAACTGATCAAAAGATATTGCCGCTCGACTGATTCGGAGTGAGACCTCTGCTGTTAAACTGGAGCCAGTCATAAGCACACTGCCCAGGTATGGGAAACTCTCCACTCTCTCCACAACTCCCCTATCACCAATTGGGAGTTGTGGGGGTGGAGTGTCCGATGGTACAAAATACCCAGGCAGGTGCTTAGTTTTGGTGGGGCTGATGGTAAGTCCCCACCTCTTAGTGGCAAGCTCCAGGTTTAGCAGCAGCGCCTCCAACTCCTCCTCTGAGTGAGCAGCAATTAGCAGATCATCGGCATACATAACGTGATTGAGCAATAGGGAGCAGCCATCCTTTGACCGCACCCGGGCATCAATCAACCTCCCATTGTATCTGCATCAGATGGAAATTCATCCGCTACAGCTTTGAAGGCTTCACGAACTACGTGGTCGAAATAAA
The DNA here is from genome assembly GCF_048934315.1 of Petromyzon marinus. Lineage (NCBI taxonomy): Eukaryota > Metazoa > Chordata > Hyperoartia > Petromyzontiformes > Petromyzontidae > Petromyzon > Petromyzon marinus. Next base: position 400,441 of record NW_027423124.1, read on the forward strand.
TGTTAAATAATGTGGGAGCCAGAGGACATCCCTGTCGCACCCCAACGTGTACAGGGAATGGCTCCGACTCCCGTCCACGTAGTTTTACCTGGGCCCGCTCACCATCATGAAGGTCCTTAATGATCGTGAGCAGCAGGTCAGGGACTCCAAAAGCACGAAGAACAACCCAGAGCCCAGTCCTACTCATGGTATCATAGGCCTTGACAAGGTCAATAAAGCATAGATGTAGGTCTTGTTGGAATTCCCTACAACTCTGCTGTAGCAGACGGACAGAAAATATGGCATCTGTGCAGGACCGCCCTTTCCTGAAACCGCATTGGGGCTCCGCAAGCCTCTCCTCAGCGTGCCTGGCGAGGCGATGTTGAATAATCCTTGCCAGGACCTTTCCCGGCACACTGAGGAGTGAGATGCCCCTGTAGTTGTTACAGTCTGTGCGGTCCCCCTTCTTAAAGAGAGTGACCACCAGGGTATCCTTCCAATCCTGCGGAACCCGTCCAGTAGGTCCAGACTGTTGTTATGATGTCATGTAGGGCAGTCTGTGCACAAACGCCACCCTCCCTCAGCATTTTGCTTGGGAGATCATCTCTGCCCGCTGCCTTTCCTGGTCTCAGACTCTGGATCGCCTTCAGTACTTCCTCAAAAGATGGCACCTCAGCCAGCCACTCACAGGGGGTGACTTTTTCCTCCAATATTTGAGGCACCGCAGCCTCGACAGGGTCATCCCCACTTTGTCCCACGTTGTTTTCCAGGCTGAGAGATTTCTTCTCCCCCAGGACCTCACAGAAATGCTCAGCAAATCTTCAAACCTGTTCCTGGGGGTCAGAGATTGGATCACCGTTCCTTCCCCTAATGATGGTAACAGGCGTGGCGCTGCAGGTTACTTTTTTGATGAAATTAAAGAGCGATTGGTCACCCATACCTTCACCCACACTCACCCACGCTCACCCACACCCTCACCCACGCTCACCCACACTCACCCACACCCTCACTCACGCTCCTCACCCATAACCTCACCCACGCTCACCCACGCTCACCTACACTCACCCAGACCCTCACCCACACTCACCTACACCCTCAACCATACTCATCCACGCTCCTCGCCCACCCCCTCACCCATGCTCCTCACCCATAACCTCACCCACACTCACACTCACCCACGCTCACCCACACTCACCCACACCAAAACCCACACCCTCACCCATGCTCCTCACACATAACCTCACCCACGCTCACCCACCCCCTCAGCCACGCTCACCCACACCAAAACCCACACCCTCACCCATGCTCCTCACCCATAACCTCACCCACGCTCACCCACACCCTCAGCCACGCTCCCCCACACCCTTACCCACGCTCACCTTCACCCATGCTCACCCTCACCCATGCTCCTCACCCACACTCACCCACACTCACCCACGCTCATCACCCACTCAGCAGCCCCGAGATAAACGAAACCTGCAATTTGTATGTTCACCAGCAGGGTAAGACACCCACCCCACACCACCCCTGCTGCTCTGTAGGAATTATGAGTGCATCGATTAATTATGAGTGAACGATTAGTTATTATTGAATGATGAGTGAATGATGAGTGATGAGTGAATGATGAGTAAATGATGAGTGATGAGTGAATGATGATTGAATGCTGAGGGAATCGACGAATTATTAGTGAATCGATGAATCATGAGTGAATCTATTAATTATGTAGATGTATAATTAATGCATAGAGACCCACAGACATGAGTGAAAATGCATAAAGACGCACAGAGACTCATATAGACACACAGAGATGCATAGAGACCCATGTAGATGCATAGAGACCCACAGACATAAGTGAAAATGCATAGAGACGCACAGAGACTCATAGAGACACACAGAGACTCATCGATTCCCATATAGATGCATAGAGACCCACAGACATAAGTGAAAATGCATAGAGACGCACAGAGACTCATCGATTCCCATATAGATGCATAGAGACCCAAAGACATGAGTGAAAATGCATAGAGACGCACAGAGACTCATAGAGACACACAGAGACGCATAGAGACCCATATAGATGCATAGAGACCCATAGACATGAGTGAAAATGCATAGAGACGCACAGAGACTCATAGAGACACACAGAGACGCATAGAGACCCATATAGATGCATAGAGACCCACAGACATAAGTGAAAATGCATAGAGACGCACAGAGACTCATAGAGACACACAGAGACACATAGAGACCCATACAGACGCATAGAGACCCACAGACATAAGTGTAAATGCATAGAGACACACAGAGACTCATAGAGACACACAGAGACGGATAGAGACACACAGAGACTCATAGAGACACACAGAGACGCATAGAGACCCATATAGATGCATAAAGACCCACAGACATAAGTGAAAATGCATAGAGACGCACAGAGACTCATAGAGACACATAGAGACGCATAGAGACCCATAGAGACGCATAGAGGCCCATAGAGATGCGTAGAGACCCATAGAGATGCATAGAGACCCACAGAGATACATAGAGACCCATAGAAATACGTAGATACCCATATAGATACAAATATAGAGACACATAGATATACATAGAGACCCATGAAGACCCAGACACTCATAGAGACTCATATAGATCCATTGAGATACATAGAGACCCATAGAGACCCATAGATATACATAGAGACCCATATAGATCCATAGAGACCCATAGAGATACGTAGCTACACATAGAGATACAAAGAGAGCCATATATATGCATATAGACCCATAGAGACGCATAGAGATGCATAGAGATGCATAGAGACCCATAAATATACATAGAGATCCATAGAGATAGATAGAGACCCATATATATACATAGAGACCCATAGAGACCCATAGAGATACATAGAGATCCATTGAGATACATAGAGACCCATAGAGACCCATAGATATACATAGAGACCCATAGAGATACATAGAGATCCATTGAGATACATAGAGACCCATAGGGACACATAGATATTCATAGAGATCCATTGAGATACATAGAGATCCATAGAGATACATAGAGACCCATAGAGACCCATATAGATCTATTGAGCTAGATATAGACCAATAGAGACTCATAGAGACGCATAGAGACCCATACACACCCATAGATATTCATGGAGACCCATAGATATACATAGAGATCCATAGATATACATAGAGCCCCATAGATATACATAGAGACCCATAGATTTACATAGAGACCCATAGAGACCCATAGAGATCCATTGAGATACATAGAGACCAATAGAGACCCATAGAGACGCATAGAGAACCATACAGACCCATATATATTCATAGAGACCCATAGATATACATAGAGATCCATATATATACATAGAGCCCCATATATATGCATAGAGATGCATTGAGATACGTAGAGACCCATAGAGATACATAGAGTCCAATAGAGACCCATAGATATGCATAGAGATGCATTGAGATACATAGAGACCCATAGAGATACATAGAGACCAATAGAGACCCATATAGACGCATAGAGACCCATAGAAACGCATAGAGACCCATACTGACCCATAGATGATGATGAGAGAGAGACGCAGACTCCAAATATACAGCAGCAGCAGCAGGCATCTTCAGGGTCGGGATGGAACCCACGACCTCCTGCATACCAGGCGAGGTAGTTAACATCTCCTAGCCACCGTGATGATGAGAGAGACACAGACTCCACATATACCTCCTGTATACCAGGCGAGGTAGTTAACATCTCCTAGCCACCGTGATGATGAGAGAGACACGCAAACTCCAAATATACAGCAGCAGGTGTTAGGGTCGGGATGGAACCCACGACCTCCTGTAGACCAGGCGAGGTAGTTAACATCTCCTAGCCACCGTGATGATGAGAGAGACACAGACTCCACATAGACCTCCTGTATACCAGGCGAAGTAGTTAACATCTCCTAGCCACCGTGATGATAAGAGAGAGAGAGAGAGACGCAGACTCCAAATATATAGCAGCAACAGGCATCGTTAGGGTCGGGATGGAATCCACGACCTCCTGTATACCAGGCGAGGTAGTTAACATCTCCTAGCCACCGTGATGATGAGAGAGAGACACAGACTCCACATAGACCTCCTGTACACCAGTCGAGGTAGTTAACATCTCCTAGCCACCGTGATGATGATGAGAGAGAGAGACACGCAGACTCCAAATATACAGCATCAGGCATTGTCAGGGTCGGGATGGAACCCACGACCTCCTGTATACCAGGCGAGGTAGTCAACATCTCCTAGCCACCGTGATGATGAGAGAGACACGCAAACTCCAAATATACAGCAGCAGGTGTTAGGGTCGGGATGGAACCCACGACCTCCTGTAAACCAGGCGAGGTAGTTAACATCTCCTAGCCACCGTGATGATGAGAGAGACACAGACTCCACGTAGACCTCCTGTATACCAGGCGAGGTAGTTAACATCTCCTAGCCACCGTGATGATAAGAGAGAGAGAGACGCAAACTCCAAATATATAGCATCAGCAGGCATCGTTAGGGTCGGGATGGAATCCACGACCTCCTGTATACCAGGCGAGGTAGTTAACATCTCCTAGCCACCGTGATGATGAGAGAGAGAGACACAGACTCCACATAGACCTCCTGTATACCAGTCGAGGAAGTTAACATCTCCTAGCCACCGTGATGATGATGAGAGAGAGAGACACGCAGACTCCAAATATACAGCAGCAGGCATTGTCAGGGTCGGGATGGAACCCACGACCTCCTGTATACCAGGCGAGGTAGTCAACATCTCCTAGCCACCGTGATGATGAGAGAGACACGCAAACTCCAAATATACAGCAGCAGGTGTTAGGGTCGGGATGGAACCCACGACCTCCTGTAAACCAGGCGAGGTAGTTAACATCTCCTAGCCACCGTGATGATGAGAGAGACACAGACTCCACGTAGACCTCCTGTATACCAGGCGAGGTAGTTAACATCTCCTAGCCACCGTGATGATAAGAGAGAGAGAGACGCAAACTCCAAATATATAGCATCAGCAGGCATCGTTAGGGTCGGGATGGAATCCACGACCTCCTGTATACCAGGCGAGGTAGTTAACATCTCCTAGCCACCGTGATGATGAGAGAGAGAGACACAGACTCCACATAGACCTCCTGTATACCAGTCGAGGAAGTTAACATCTCCTAGCCACCGTGATGATGATGAGAGAGAGAGACACGCAGACTCCAAATATACAGCAGCAGGCATTGTCAGGGTCGGGATGGAACCCACGACCTCCTGTATACCAGGCGAGGTAGTCAACCTCTCCTAGCCACCGTGATGATGATGAGAGAGAGAGACACATACTCCACATATACAGCAGCAGCAGGCATCGTCAGGGTCGGAATCGAACCCACGACCTCCTGCATACCAGGCGAGGTAGTTGACATCTCCTAGCCACCGTGATGATGATGAGAGAGAGAGACACAGACTCCACATAGACCTCCTGTAGACCAGGCGAGGTAGTCAACATCTCCTAGCCACCGTGATGATGAGAGAGAGAGACACGCAAACTCCAAATATACAGAAGCAGGTTTTAGGGTCAGGATGGAACCCACGACCTCATGTAGACCAGGCGAGGTAGTTAACATCTCCTAGCCACCGTGATGATGAGAGAGACACAGACTCCACGTAGACCTCCTGTATACCAGGCGAGGTAGTTAACATCTCCTAGCCACCGTGATGATAAGAGAGAGAGAGAGACGCAGACTCCAAATATATAGCATCAGCAGGCATCGTTAGGGTCGGGATGGAATCCACGACCTCCTGTATACCAGGCGAGGTAGTTAACATCTCCTAGCCACCGTGATGATGAGAGAGAGAGAGACACAGACTCCACATAGACCTCCTGTATACCAGTCGAGGAAGTTAACATCTCCTAGCCACCGTGATGATGATGAGAGAGAGAAACAGACTCCACATAGACCTCCTGTACACCAGTCGAGGAAGTTAACATCTCCTAGCCACCGTGATGATGAGAGAGAGAGAGACACGCAGACTCCAAATATACAGCAGCAGGCATTGTCAGGGTCGGGATGGAACCCACGACCTCCTGTATACCAGGCGAGGTAGTGAACATCTCCTAGCCACCGTGATGATGATGAGAGAGAGAGACACAGACTCCACATAGACCTCCTGTAGACCAGGCGAGGTAGTTAACATCTCCTAGCCACCGTGATGATGAGAGAGAGAGACGCAGACTCCAAATATACAGCAGCAGCAGGCATCGTCAGGGTCTGGATGGAACCCACGACCTCCTGTACACCGGGCGAGGTAGTGAACATCTCCTCGCCACCGTATATCTCTCTCTCCACGTGGTCGCGTTGAATTTTTTCCAGGTCCTCCGGTTTTTCACTCCACATTTAGAATCAACGTCAGTGAGTGAGTGGATGAGTGAGTAGGTGAGTCAGTGGGTGGGTGAGTTAGTGAGTGAGTCAATGAGTGAGTGGATGAGTGAGTAAGTGAGTGAGTGAGTCAGTGAGTGCGTGAGTTAGTGAGTGAGTCAGTGAGTGAGTGGATGAGTGAGTAGGTGAGTGAGCGAGTCAGTGAGTGTGTGAGTTAGTGTGTGAGTCAGTGAGTAAGTGGATGAGTGAGTAGGTGAGTGAGTGAGTCAGTGAGTGTGTGAGTGAGTGAGTGGGTGAGTGAGTGCGTGAGTGAGTGGGTGAGTCAGTGAGTGGGTGAGTTAGTGAGTGAGTTTGTGAGTGAGTAGGTGAGTGAGTCAGTGAGTACGTGAGTCGGTGAGTGAGTGCGTGAGTTGGTGAGTGGGTGAGTTATTGAGTAAATGAGTCAGTGAGTGAGCGAGTGAGTGCGTGAGTCGGTGAGTGAGTGAGTCAGTGAGTGTGTGAGTTAGTGAGTGAGTCAGTGAGTGAGTCAGTGAGTGCGTGAGTCGGTGAGTGAGTGAGTTAGTGAGTGAGTGAGTCGGTGAGTGGGTGAATCAGTGAGTGGGTGAGTCAGTGAGTGAGTGAGTCAGTGAGTGGGTGAGTCAGTGAGTGAGTGAGTGGATGAGTGAGTCGGTGAGTGCGTGAGTCAGTGAGTGAGTGAGTCAGTGAGTGAGTAGGTGAGTGAGTGGATGAGTGAGTGAGTCAGTGAGTTAGTCAGTGAGTGAGTCAGTGAGTGAGGGAGTGAGTGGATGAGTGAGTGAGTCAGTGAGTGAGTGAGTCAGTGAGTGAGTGAGTGAGTCAGTGAGTGAGTCGGTGAGTGAGTGGATGAGTGAGTGAGTGAGTCAGTGAGTGAGTGAGTAGGTGAGTGAGTGAGCCGGCGTAATTTGCGCATCGCATTGGTGAGCCACGATCGCGACATTGAACCACCTTGGTTAACACACCCACCAACCCCCCATCCATACACGTACACCTGATCTTTCACCGGAAGATCTAATCATCTTGGTCACCCACCAACCCACACGTCCGTCCGTCCGCACGCACGCGTCTGCCCTGAACGCCTCTCTGCCCTCCCCGATTATAGTTGCGCTGCTGCTTCTGCTCTTGTTAATCCGGCTGTTATGGATTGACTTATGCATCTAGCGAAGGACGCTTGGTTCAGTGGCGTGTGTGTGTGTGATGTGTGTGTGTGCGTGCGTCGCTATTGTAAAGTTTTATTGACGTTTGTTGGGAAAAGTGTCACGCTGTTGTACGTAGCATTGTTTTTAGAAAGTTTTAGAGGGGCTTGGTTTGGCCCGATTTTGATTAGGCGCTTTTGTGACTGCAGGAATTACTCTTTGTTTTTTTTTACTGTAAAGTCACGTGGAAATAATAAAAAATAAAATGATATAATAGCATACGACGTTTCGATCGCAACCCAAGCAATCATCATCAGGTATATCTGCGGTTATGTGTTTCCTCTACCTGATGATGATTGCTTGTGTTGCGATAGAAACGTCGTATGCTAATTTTATTTTGTATTATTTCTGCGTGACTTTACCGAAAAAAACCAAAGAGTTGGCCCGTTATTTATTTATTTAGTACGGATTTGCGCCTTAAAATTTCGCTCTGTATTGCGTTATGATTGTTATTAGGACCAAACATCGAAATAGAAGTTTACTTGCACTACTTGTACGCCTTTTTTTCCTCTCTGTGTGAGAGCCCCGTAGACTCACACAGAGACCCGTACACTCACACAGAGATAGAGAGAATCACACAGAGATCCGTAGACTCACACAGAGAACTGTAGACTCACACAGAGATCCGTAGACTCACACAGAGACCCGTAGACTCACACAGAGATCCGTAGACTCACACAGAGACCCGTAGACTCGCACAGAGACCCGTAGACTCACACAGAGATCCGTAGACTCACACAGAGACCCGTAGACTCACACAGAGATACATAGACACACAGATACAGAGAATCAGAGAGAGACCCGTAGACTCACACAGAGACCCGTAGACTCACACAGAGATAGAGAGAATCACACAGAGAGACCCGTAGACTCACACAGAGACCCGTAGACTCACACAGAGATAGAGAGAATCACACAGAGATCCGTAGACTCACACAGAGAACTGTAGACTCACACAGAGATCCGTAGACTCACACAGAGACCCGTAGACTCACACAGAGATCCGTAGACTCACACAGAGACCCGTATACTCACACAGAGACCCGTAGACTCACACAGAGATCCGTAGACTCACACAGAGACCCGTAGACTCACACAGAGATACATAGACACACAGATACAGAGAATCAGAGAGAGACCCGTAGACTCACACAGAGATCCGTAGACTCACACAGAGACCCGTAGACTCACACAGAGACCCGTAGACTCACACAGAGTCCCGTAGACTCACACAGAGACCCACAGACTCACACAAAGACCCGTAGACTCACACAGAGTACCGTAGACTCACACAGAGATAGAGATAATCACAAAGAGAACTGTAGACTCACACAGAGATACAGAAAATCACAGAGAGACCCGTAGACTCACACAGAGACCTGTAGACTCACACAGAGATCCGTAGACTCACACAGAGACCCGTAGACTCACACAGAGACCCGTAGACTCACACAGAGACCCGTAGACTCACACAGAGACCCGTAGACTCACATAGAGACCCGTCGACTCGTTTGGATTTCATTGCTTACCTAACGTGTGCGACGTTCAGATCTGCGCGCGGTGAATCGTTATTTGCTGACGATGGCAGGCTGAGCGCCTCCGAGCCGTGCGCCATCGACAGCGTGGAGGTGCTCGACGGAGCCTCGCTGGCCGCCGAGAGTCTGGCCCTGCTCTGCTCGACGCCCCTGGGCTCCACGGGGAAGCAGAGCATCGTGTCCACGGGCAGCAGCCTCACGCTGGCCCTCCGAGCCAATGACTCCCTGGAAGGTAGAGAGGAAGCGTCGTGTTTAAGTTCCCGACAGCCGCGCCTCTGATTGGGCACGGTGCGAGAGGAATTCAACACACACACAGAGACCCGTAGACTCACACAGCAGAGACCCGTAGACTCACACAGCAGAGACCCGTAGACTCACACAGAGACCCATAGACTCACACAGAGATCCGTAGACTCACACAGAGACCCATAGACTCACACAGAGACCCATAGACTCACACAGAGACCCGTAGACTCACACAGCAGAGACCCGTAGACTCACACAGAGACCCGTAGACTCACACAGAGACCCGTAGACTCACACAGAGACCCGTAGACTCACACAGAGACCCGTAGACTAACACAGAGACCCGTAGACTAACACAGAGACCCATAGACTCACACAGAGACCCGTAGACTCACACAGAGACCCATAGAGTTACACAGAGACCCGTAGACTCACACAGCAGAGACCCGTAGACTCACACAGCAGAGACCCGTAGACTCACACAGCAGAGACCAGTAGACTCACACAGAGACCCGTAGACTCACACAGAGAGACCCGTAGACTCACAAAGAGACCCATTGACTCACACAGAAACCCGTAGACTCACACAGAGTCCCATAGACTCACACAGAGACCCGTAGACTCACACAGAGACCCGTAGACTCACACAGCAGAGACCCGTAGACTCACACAGAGACCCGTAGACTCACACTGAGACCCGTAGACTCACACAGCAGAGACCCGTAGAGTCACAAAGAGACCCGTAGACTCACACAGAGAAGCGTAGACTCACACAGAGACCCGTAGACTCACACAGAGAGCCGTAGACTCACACAGCGACCCGTAGACTCACACAGAGACCCGTAGACTCACACAGAGATACATAGACTCACACAGAGACCCATAGACTCACACAGAGATCCATAGACTCACACAGAGATACAAAGACTCACACAGATACAGAGAATCACAGAGAGACCCGTAGACTCACACAGAGACCCGTAGACTCACAGAGCAGAGACCCGTAGACTCACACAGAGAGACCCGTAGACTCACAAAGAGACCCATTGACTCACACAGAAACCCGTAGACTCACACAGAGACCCATAGACTCACACAGAGACCCGTAGACTCACATAGAGACCCGTAGACTCACACAGCAGAGACCCGTAGACTCACACAGAGACCCGTAGACTCACACAGCAGAGACCCGTAGACTCACACAGAGACTCGTAGACTCACACAGAGACCCGTAGACTCACACAGCAGAGACCCGTAGAGTCACACAGAGACTCGTAGACTCACACAGCAGAGTCCCGTAGACTCACACAGCAGAGACCCGTAGACTCACACAGCACAGACCCGTAGACTCACACAGCAGAGACCCGTAGACTCACACAGAGACCCGTAGACTCACACAACAGAGACCCGTAGACTCACACAGAGACCCGTAGACTCACACAGCAGAGACCCATAGACTCACACAGAGACCCGTAGACTCACACAGAGACCCGTAGACTCACACAGAGACCGGTAGACTCACACAGCAGAGACCCGTAGAGTCACAAAGAGACCCGTAGACTCACACAGAGAAGCGTAGACTCACACAGAGACCCGTAGACTCACACAGAGAGCCGTAGACTCACACAGAGACCCGTAGACTCACACAGAGATACATAGACTCACACAGAGACCCATAGACTCACACAGAGATCCATAGACTCACACAGAGATACAAAGACTCACACAGATACAGAGAATCACAGAGAGACCCGTAGACTCACACAGAGACCCGTAGACTCACACAGAGACCCATAGACTCCCACAGAGACCCATAGACTCACACAGAGACACACAGACTCACACATAGACCCATAGACTCACACAGAGATACATAGACTCACACAGATACAGAGAATCACAGAGAGACCCGTAGACTCACACAGAGACCCATAGACTCACACAGAGACCCATAGACTCACACATAGACACAAAGGCTCACACATAGGCCCATAGACTCACACAGAGATCCGTTGACTCACACAGAGATACATAGAAACACAGATACAGAGAATCACAGAGAGACCCGTACACTCACACAGAGACCCGTAGAATCACACAGAGATCCGTAGACTCACACAGAAATACATAGACACACGGATACAGAGAATCACAGAGAGACCCGTAGACTCAGACAGAGATACATGGACTCACACAGAGACCCGTAGACTCACACAGAGACCCATAGACTCACACATAGACCCATAGACTCACACAGAGATGCGTAGACTCACACAGAGATCCATAGACTCACACAGATGCCCATTGACTCACACAGAGATCCGTAGACTCACACAGAGACCCGTAGACTCACACAGAGACCCGTAGACTCACACAGAGACCCGTAGACTCACACAGAGATACATAGACTCACAAATAGACCCATAGACTCACACAAAGACCCATAGACTCACACACACATAGACTCACACAGAGATGCGTAGACTCACACAGAGAACCGTAGACTCACACAGAGATAGAGAGAATCACACAGAGACCTGTAGACTCTCACAGAGACCCGTAGACTCACACAGAGATACATAGACTCACACAGATACAGAGAATCTCAGAGAGACCCGTAGAGTCACACAGAGACCCGTAGACTCACACAGAGATAGAGAGAATCACAAAGAGACCCGTAGACTCTCACAGAGATCCGTAGACTCATGCAGAGACGCGTAGACTCCCACAGAGACCCATAGACTCACACATAGACCCATAGACTCACACAGAGATGCGTAGACTCACACAGAGATCCATAGACTCACACAGAGACCCATAGACTCACACAGAGATCTGTAGACTCACACAGAGACCCGTAGACTCACACATAGACCCGTAGACTCACACAGAGACCCGTAGACTCACAGAGAGATACATAGACTCACACATAGACCCATAGACTCACACAAAGACCCATAGACTCACACACACACACATAGACTCACACAGAGATCCGTAGACTCACACAGAGACCCGTAGACTCACACAGAGATAGAGAGAATCACACAGAGACCCGTAGACTCTCACAGAGACCCGTAGACTCACCCAGATATACATAGACTCACACAGATACAGAGAATCTCAGAGAGACCCATAGAATCACACAGAGACCCGTAGACTCACACAGAGATAGAGAGAATCACACAGAGACCCTTAGACCCTCACAGAGATCCGTAGACTCATGCAGAGACCCGTGGACTCCCACAGAGACCCATAGACTCACACAGAGACCCGTAGCCTCTCACAGAGACCCTTAGACTCACATAGAGACCCGTAGACTCACACAGCAGAGACCCGTAGACTCACATAGCAGAGGACTGTAGACTCACACAGAGACACGTAGACTCACACAGAGACCTGTAGACTCACACAGCAGAGACCATGTAGACTCGCACAGAGACCTGTAGACTCACACAGAGATCCGTAGACTCACACAGAGAACTGTAGACTAATAGAGACCCACAGACTCTCACAGAGACCCACAGACTCACAGAGACCCATAGACTCACACAGAGAGCCATAGACTCACACATAGACACAAAGGCTCACACATAGGCCCATAGACTCACACAGAGATCCGTTGACTCACACAGAGATACATAGAAACACAGATACAGAGAATCACAGAGAGACCCGTACACTCACACAGAGACCCGTAGAATCACACAGAGATCCGTAGACTCACACAGAAATACATAGACACACGGATACAGAGAATCACAGAGAGACCCGTAGACTCAGACAGAGATACATGGACTCACACAGAGACCCGTAGACTCACACAGAGACCCATAGACTCACACATAGACCCATAGACTCACACAGAGATGCGTAGACTCACACAGAGATCCATAGACTCACACAGATGCCCATTGACTCACACAGAGATCCGTAGACTCACACAGAGACCCGTAGACTCACACAGAGACCCGTAGACTCACACAGAGACCCGTAGACTCACACAGAGATACATAGACTCACAAATAGACCCATAGACTCACACAAAGACCCATAGACTCACACACACATAGACTCACACAGAGATGCGTAGACTCACACAGAGAACCGTAGACTCACACAGAGATAGAGAGAATCACACAGAGACCTGTAGACTCTCACAGAGACCCGTAGACTCACACAGAGATACATAGACTCACACAGATACAGAGAATCTCAGAGAGACCCGTAGAGTCACACAGAGACCCGTAGACTCACACAGAGATAGAGAGAATCACAAAGAGACCCGTAGACTCTCACAGAGATCCGTAGACTCATGCAGAGACGCGTAGACTCCCACAGAGACCCATAGACTCACACATAGACCCATAGACTCACACAGAGATGCGTAGACTCACACAGAGATCCATAGACTCACACAGAGACCCATAGACTCACACAGAGATCTGTAGACTCACACAGAGACCCGTAGACTCACGCATAGACCCGTAGACTCACACAGAGACCCGTAGACTCACAGAGAGATACATAGACTCACACATAGACCCATAGACTCACACAAAGACCCATAGACTCACACACACACACACATAGACTCACACAGAGATCCGTAGACTCACACAGAGACCCGTAGACTCACACAGAGATAGAGAGAATCACACAGAGACCCGTAGACTCTCACAGAGACCCGTAGACTCACCCAGATATACATAGACTCACACAGATACAGAGAATCTCAGAGAGACCCATAGAATCACACAGAGACCCGTAGACTCACACAGAGATAGAGAGAATCACACAGAGACCCTTAGACCCTCACAGAGATCCGTAGACTCATGCAGAGACCCGTGGACTCCCACAGAGACCCATAGACTCACACAGAGACCCGTAGCCTCTCACAGAGACCCTTAGACTCACATAGAGACCCGTAGACTCACACAGCAGAGACCCGTAGACTCACATAGCAGAGGACTGTAGACTCACACAGAGACACGTAGACTCACACAGAGACCTGTAGACTCACACAGCAGAGACCATGTAGACTCGCACAGAGACCTGTAGACTCACACAGAGATCCGTAGACTCACACAGAGAACTGTAGACTAATAGAGACCCACAGACTCTCACAGAGACCCACAGACTCACAGAGACCCATAGACTCACACAGAGAGCCATAGACTCACACATAGACACAAAGGCTCACACATAGGCCCATAGACTCACACAGAGATCCGTTGACTCACACAGAGATACATAGAAACACAGATACAGAGAATCACAGAGAGACCCGTACACTCACACAGAGACCCGTAGAATCACACAGAGATCCGTAGACTCACACAGAAATACATAGACACACGGATACAGAGAATCACAGAGAGACCCGTAGACTCAGACAGAGATACATGGACTCACACAGAGACCCGTAGACTCACACAGAGACCCATAGACTCACACATAGACCCATAGACTCACACAGAGATGCGTAGACTCACACAGAGATCCATAGACTCACACAGATGCCCATTGACTCACACAGAGATCCGTAGACTCACACAGAGACCCGTAGACTCACACAGAGACCCGTAGACTCACACAGAGACCCGTAGACTCACACAGAGATACATAGACTCACAAATAGACCCATAGACTCACACAAAGACCCATAGACTCACACACACATAGACTCACACAGAGATGCGTAGACTCACACAGAGAACCGTAGACTCACACAGAGATAGAGAGAATCACACAGAGACCTGTAGACTCTCACAGAGACCCGTAGACTCACACAGAGATACATAGACTCACACAGATACAGAGAATCTCAGAGAGACCCGTAGAGTCACACAGAGACCCGTAGACTCACACAGAGATAGAGAGAATCACAAAGAGACCCGTAGACTCTCACAGAGATCCGTAGACTCATGCAGAGACGCGTAGACTCCCACAGAGACCCATAGACTCACACATAGACCCATAGACTCACACAGAGATGCGTAGACTCACACAGAGATCCATAGACTCACACAGAGACCCATAGACTCACACAGAGATCTGTAGACTCACACAGAGACCCGTAGACTCACGCATAGACCCGTAGACTCACACAGAGACCCGTAGACTCACAGAGAGATACATAGACTCACACATAGACCCATAGACTCACACAAAGACCCATAGACTCACACACACACACACATAGACTCACACAGAGATCCGTAGACTCACACAGAGACCCGTAGACTCACACAGAGATAGAGAGAATCACACAGAGACCCGTAGACTCTCACAGAGACCCGTAGACTCACCCAGATATACATAGACTCACACAGATACAGAGAATCTCAGAGAGACCCCTAGAATCACACAGAGACCCGTAGACTCACACAGAGATAGAGAGAATCACACAGAGACCCTTAGACCCTCACAGAGATCCGTAGACTCATGCAGAGACCCGTGGACTCCCACAGAGACCCATAGACTCACACAGAGACCCGTAGCCTCTCACAGAGACCCTTAGACTCACATAGAGACCCGTAGACTCACACAGCAGAGACCCGTAGACTCACATAGCAGAGGACTGTAGACTCACACAGAGACACGTAGACTCACACAGAGACCTGTAGACTCACACAGCAGAGACCATGTAGACTCGCACAGAGACCTGTAGACTCACACAGAGATCCGTAGACTCACACAGAGAACTGTAGACTAATAGAGACCCACAGACTCTCACAGAGACCCACAGACTCACAGAGACCCATAGACTCACACAGAGACCCATAGACTCACACATAGACACAAAGGCTCACACATAGGCCCATAGACTCACACAGAGATCCGTTGACTCACACAGAGATACATAGAAACACAGATACAGAGAATCACAGAGAGACCCGTACACTCACACAGAGACCCGTAGAATCACACAGAGATCCGTAGACTCACACAGAAATACATAGACACACGGATACAGAGAATCACAGAGAGACCCGTAGACTCAGACAGAGATACATGGACTCACACAGAGACCCGTAGACTCACACAGAGACCCATAGACTCACACATAGACCCATAGACTCACACAGAGATGCGTAGACTCACACAGAGATCCATAGACTCACACAGATGCCCATTGACTCACACAGAGATCCGTAGACTCACACAGAGACCCGTAGACTCACACAGAGACCCGTAGACTCACACAGAGACCCGTAGACTCACACAGAGATACATAGACTCACAAATAGACCCATAGACTCACACAAAGACCCATAGACTCACACACACATAGACTCACACAGAGATCCGTAGACTCACACAGAGAACCGTAGACTCACACAGAGATAGAGAGAATCACACAGAGACCTGTAGACTCTCACAGAGACCCGTAGACTCACACAGAGATACATAGACTCACACAGATACAGAGAATCTCAGAGAGACCCGTAGAGTCACACAGAGACCCGTAGACTCACACAGAGATAGAGAGAATCACAAAGAGACCCGTAGACTCTCACAGAGATCCGTAGACTCATGCAGAGACGCGTAGACTCCCACAGAGACCCATAGACTCACACATAGACCCATAGACTCACACAGAGATGCGTAGACTCACACAGAGATCCATAGACTCACACAGAGACCCATAGACTCACACAGAGATCTGTAGACTCACACAGAGACCCGTAGACTCACACATAGACCCGTAGACTCACACAGAGACCCGTAGACTCACAGAGAGATACATAGACTCACACATAGACCCATAGACTCACACAAAGACCCATAGACTCACACACACACACACATAGACTCACACAGAGATCCGTAGACTCACACAGAGACCCGTAGACTCACACAGAGATAGAGAGAATCACACAGAGACCCGTAGACTCTCACAGAGACCCGTAGACTCACCCAGATATACATAGACTCACACAGATACAGAGAATCTCAGAGAGACCCATAGAATCACACAGAGACCCGTAGACTCACACAGAGATAGATAGAATCACACAGAGACCCTTAGACCCTCACAGAGATCCGTAGACTCATGCAGAGACCCGTGGACTCCCACAGAGACCCATAGACTCACACAGAGACCCGTAGCCTCTCACAGAGACCCTTAGACTCACATAGAGACCCGTAGACTCACACAGCAGAGACCCGTAGACTCACATAGCAGAGGACTGTAGACTCACACAGAGACACGTAGACTCACACAGAGACCTGTAGACTCACACAGCAGAGACCATGTAGACTCGCACAGAGACCTGTAGACTCACACAGAGATCCGTAGACTCACACAGAGAACTGTAGACTAATAGAGACCCACAGACTCTCACAGAGACCCACAGACTCACAGAGACCCGTAGACTCACACAGACATCCATAGACTCAAACAGAGACCCGTGGACTCACACAGAGAACTGTAGACTCACAGAGACCCACAGACTCTCACAGAGACCCATAGATTCACATAGAGATACAGAGAACCGTAGACTCACACAGAGACCCGTAGACTCACACAGTGACCCACAGACTCTCACAGAGATCCATAGACTCACATAGATATTCAGAAAACTACTGACTCACAGAGACCCACAGACTCTCACAGAGACCCACAGACTCACACAGAGACCCATAGACTCACACAGAGATACATAGACTCACACAGAGATCCGTAGACTCACACAGAGATCCATAGACTCACACAGAGATACAGAGACCCGTAGACTCAAACAGAGACCCGTAGACTATCACAGAGACCCACAGACTCACACAGAGACCCGCAGACTCACACAGAGATCCATAGACTCACACAGAGACCCGTAGACTCCCACAGAGACCAGTAGACTCTCACAGAGACCCACAGACTCAGAGAGAGACCCGCAGACTCACACAGAGATCTATGGACTCACACAGAGACCGTAGACTCACACAGATCCATAGACTCACACAGTGACCAGTAGACTCACACAGAGACCCGTAGACTCACACAGAGATACAGAGAACTGTAAACTCACACATAGAACTGTAGACTCACAGAGACACACAGACTCTCACAGAGATCCATAGACTCTCACAGAGACCCACAGACTTACACAGAGACCCATAGACCACACAGAGACCCGTAGACTCACACAGAGACCTGTAGACTCACACAGCAGAGACACGTAGACTGACACAGAGAGACCCGTAGACTCACACAGAGACCCATAGACTCACATAGAGACCCGTAGACTCACACAGAAACTCATAGACTCACACAGAGACCCGTAGACTCACACAGAGACCCGTGGACTCACACAGCAGAGACCCGTAGACTCACACAGAGACCCGTAGACTCACACAGCAGAGACCCGTAGACTCACACAGAGTCTCGTAGTCTCACACAGCAGAGACCCATAGACTCACACAGCAGAGACCCGTAGACTCACACAACAGAGACCCGTAGACTCACACAGCAGAGACCCGTAGACTCACACAGAGACCCGTAGACTCACACAGCAGAGACCCGTAGACTCACACAGAGACCCATAGACTCACACAGCAGAGACCCGTAGACTCACACAGAGACCCGTAGACTCACACAGAGACCCGTAAACTCACACAGAGACCCGTAGACTCACACAGCAGAGACCCGTAGAGTCACACAGAGACCCGTAGACTCACACAGAGAACCGTAGACTCACACAGAGACCCATAGACTCTCACAGAGACCCATAGACTCACACAGAGACACACAGACTCACACATAGACCCATAGACTTACACAGAGATACATAGACTCACACAGATACAGAGAATCACAGAGAGACCCATAGACTCACACAGAGACCCGTAGACTCACACAGAGACCCATAGACTCTCACAGAGACCCATAGACTCACACAGAGACACACAGACTCACACATAGACCCATAGACTTACACAGAGATACATAGACTCACACAGATACAGAGAATCACAGAGAGACCCGTAGACTCACACAGAGACCCATAGACTCTCACAGAGACCCATAGACTCACACAGAGACACACAGACTCACACATAGACCCATAGACTTACACAGAGATACATAGACTCACACAGATACAGATAATCACAGAGAGACCCGTAGACTCTCACAGAGATCCGAATACTCATGCAGAAACCCGTAGACTCCCACAGAGACCCATAGACTCACACAGAGACCCGTAGCCTCTCACAGAGACCCTTAGAGTCACATAGAGACCCGTAGACTCACACAGCAGAGACCCGTAGACTCACATAGCAGACGACTGTAGACTCACACAGAAACACGTAGACTCACACAGAGACCCGTAGACCCACACAGCAAAGACCCGTAGACTCACACAGAGATCTGTAGACTCACACAGAGACCTGTAGACTCACACAGATATCCGTAGACTCACACAGAGACCCAGAGACTCACACAGATACAGAGAATCACAGAGAGAACCGTAAACTCACACAGAGAACTGTAGACTCACAGAGACCCATAGATTCACATAGAGATACAGAGAACCGTAGACTCACACAGAGACCCGTAGACTCACACAGAGACTCGTAGACTCACACATCAGAGACCCGTAGACTCACACAGAGTCTCGTAGACTCACACAGCAGAGACCCATAGACTCACACAGCAGAGACCCGTAGACTCACACAGCAGAGACCCGTAGACTCACACAGCAGAGACCCGTAGACTCACACAGAGACCCGTAGACTCACACAGCAGAGACCCGTAGACTCACACAGAGACCCATAGACTCACACAGCAGAGACCCGTAGACTCACACAGAGACCCGTAGACTCACACAGAGACCCGTAAACTCACACAGAGACCCGTAGACTCACACAGCAGAGACCCGTAGAGTCACACAGAGACCCGTAGACTCACACAGAGAACCGTAGACTCACACAGAGACCCGTAGACTCACACAGAGACCCGTAGACTCACACAGAGATACATAGACTCACACAGAGACCCATAGACTCACACAGAGATCCATAGACTCACACAGAGATACATAGACTCACACAGATACAGAGAATCACAGAGAGACCCATAGACTCACACAGAGACCCGTAGACTCACACAGAGACCCATAGACTCTCACAGAGACCCATAGACTCACACAGAGACACACAGACTCACACATAGACCCATAGACTTACACAGAGATACATAGACTCACACAGATACAGAGAATCACAGAGAGACCCGTAGACTCACACAGAGACCCATAGACTCTCACAGAGACCCATAGACTCACACAGAGACACACAGACTCACACATAGACCCATAGACTTACACAGAGATACATAGACTCACACAGATACAGATAATCACAGAGAGACCCGTAGACTCTCACAGAGATCCGAATACTCATGCAGAAACCCGTAGACTCCCACAGAGACCCATATACTCACACAGAGACCCGTAGCCTCTCACAGAGACCCTTAGAGTCACATAGAGACCCGTAGACTCACACAGTAGAGACCCGTAGACTCACATAGCAGACGACTGTAGACTCACACAGAGACACGTAGACTCACACAGAGACCCGTAGACCCACACAGCAGAGACCCGTAGACTCACACAGAGACCTGTAGACTCACACAGTAGTGACCTGTAGACTCACACAGCAGAGACCCGTAGACTCGCACAGAGACGCGTAGACTCACACAGAGATCTGTAGACTCACACAGAGACCTGTAGACTCACACAGATATCCGTAGACTCACACAGAGACCCAGAGACTCACACAGATACAGAGAATCACAGAGAGAACCGTAAACTCACACAGAGAACTGTAGACTCATAGAGACCCACAGATTCTCACAGAGACCCACAGACTCACAGAGACCCGTAGACTCACACAGACATCCATAGACTCACACAGAGACCCGTGGACTCACACAGAGAACTGTAGACTCACAGAGACCCACAGACACTCACAGAGACCCATAGATTCACATAGAAATACAGAGAACTGTAGACTCACACAGAGACCCGTAGACTCACACAGAGACCCACAGACTCTCACAGAGATCCATAGACTCACATAGATATTCAGAGAACCATTGACTCACAGAGACCCACAGACTCTCACAGAGACCCACAGACTCACACAGAGACCCGTAGACTCACACAGAGACCCGTAGACTCACACAGAGATCCGTAGACTCATACAGAGATCCATAGACTCACACAGAGATACAGAGACCCATAGACTCAAACAGAGACCCGTAGACGCTCACAGAGACCCACAGACTCACACAGAGATCCACAGACTCACACAGAGATCCATAGACTCACACAGAGACCCGTAGACTCCCATTGAGAACAGTAGACACTCACAGAGACCCACAGACTCACACAGAGACCCGCAGACTCACACAGAGATCCATAGACTCACACAGAGACCGTAGACTCACACAGAGATCCATAGACTCACACAGTGACCCGTAGACTCACACAGAGACCCGTAGACTCACACAGAGATACAGAGAACTGTAAACTCACACATAGAACTGTAGACTCACAGAGACGCACAGACTCTCACAGAGATCCATAGATTCTCACAGAGACCCACAGACTTACACAGAGACCTATAGACCACACAGAGACCCGTAGACTCACACAGAGACCCGTAGACTCACACAGCAGAGACCCGTAGACTCACACAGAGAGACCCGTAGACTCACACAAAGAGCCCGTAGACTCACAGAGATCCACAGACTCGCACAGAGACCTACAGACTCACAGAAACCCCTAGACTCACATAGCGACCCATCGATTCACCCAGAGACCCATACACTCACCCACCTCCGATTAGCACGGTTGGCTATGTATGGTACGAAAGAAGGTCAACATACGCACATACTACACTATACACTACACACTACGATACACTACACTATACAGAACACTATTTGAAAATCTTTTCAAATTTTCTTGCTGTGGTTTTCACACCTGATGATGATTGCTGCTTTGTGTTGCAGTCGAAACGTTGTGATAATTTTATTGTTTTATATTTTTTATTTTTTTGTTTCCCTTCTATGTGACTTTACCGAAAGAACCAAGAATAAGAGGCATTTTTTGGTTGGGTTAGGTCGTGTAAGTATAAATGTGTCGTTAATCCCACCACCACCCGACACAACCAAACAGTAAGGGTTCATCACGTAAACAAAACGTGGCCAATTATTTACTTAGTTCAGCACTAACTGGTGTGTGTTGGGGAGTAAACCCGCAACAACGTTTACAATTCAAGTTAACGTGACGTTTCGCTGGTAATCACAATCAGCAGCTTCATCAGGCGGTTAGCCATATGAGGCTGGTTTTAATGAACTAATTGGTCACGTTTTGTTTAAGTGACAACCCCTACACAAATGAGGCTGTTTCGGGGCGGTGGTGGTCGGTTCAACGACACAGCGTTTATACGTACGTAATCTAACCCAAAAAAACAACCCTCTATCATGGATAATATTGGTTAGCGAAAGCCTCTCCCTTACTACTACAAATACGTGTTAAACTAAATAGCATGTGCTGCCCGTGGTCACGTGCATTTGTCTCCAGGTTATTTCTCTCCACACCACTGCCACAGCCTACGCTAGCACCACGGTGGCTAGGAGATGTTAACTACCTCGCCTGGTATGCAGGAGGTCGTGAATTCGACCCAAGCCTGACAATTAATGCTGATGTATATTTGGAGGCTGTGTTTCTCTCTCTCTCATCATCATAGTGGCTAGGAGATGTTAACTACCTCGCCTAGTATGTAGTAGTTTATAATAGTGTAGTAGTATATAATGTAGTGTAGTAGTATATAATGTAGTGTAGTATATAATGTAGTGTAGTAGTATATAATGTAGTGTAGTAGTATGTAATGTAGCATAGTAGCATATTGTAGTGTAGTTTACAATGTAGCGTAGTAGAATATAATGTAGTGTAGTCATATATAGTTTTGTAGTAGTGTAGTAGTATACAATGTAGTGTAGTAGTATGTAATGTAGCGTAGTAGTATATAGTAGTGTAGTATATAATGTAGTGTAGTAGTATATAATGTAGTGTAGTATATATTGTAGTGTAGTAGTATATCATTTAGCGTAGTAGTATATAATGCAGTGTAGTCATATATAGTTTTGAGTAGTGTAGTAGTATATAATCTAGTGTAGTAGTATGTAATGTAGCGTAGTAGTATATAGTAGTGTAGTATATAATGTATCATAGTAGAATATAATGTAGTGTAGTAGTATACAATGTAGTGTAGTAGTTTGTAATGTAGTGTAGTAGTATATAGTAGTGTAGTATATAATGTAGCGTAGTAGTATATAATGTAGTGTCGTAGTATATAATGTAGTGTAGTAGCATATAATGTAGTGTAGTAGTGTATCATGTAGCATAGTAGTATATAATGCAGTGTAGTCATATATAGTTTTGAGTAGTGTAGTAGTATATAAAGTAGTGTAGTAGTATATGATGTAGTGTAGTAGTGTATAACGTAGTGTAGTAGTATATAATGTAGTATAGTAGTATATCATGTAGCATAGTAGTATATAATGCAGTGTAGTCATATATAGTTTTGAGTAGTGTAGTAGTATATAAAGTAGTGTAGTAGTATATAATGTAGTGTAGTAGTATATAACGTAGTGTAGTAGTATATAATGTAGTGTAGTAGTATATAGTAGTGTCGTATATAATCGTGTAGTATGTAATGTATCGTAGTAGTATAAAATGTAGTGTAGTCATATATAGTTTTGTGGTAGTGTAGTGGTATGTAAAAGAGTGTACAATGTACAATAGTAAATTTGAGACTTGCAAACAGATCAACTTACAAACACAGACCTCTGGTACCCGACTCGTGCGGCTGTTTACATCTCCACTGACCGCTGATTTCCCGCCCGTCCGCCCCGCATCTCGACATTGTTGTTCTTTCAGGAAAGGGCTTCTGCATCAACTATTGGAGCGTGAGGCCCGTCACGAGCACCAAGGGTGAGTCTCGACGAGCAGAGACACCTTCATGTCGCGGTCTCAGTGGGGGTAATTTTTTAGTTTTACTTGGTTACGGTAACCTGGTTATGGTAACTTGGTTATGGTAACTTGGTTACGGTAACTTGGTTACTTTGTTACGGTAAACTTGGTTATGGTAACTTGGTTATGGTAACTTGGTTACGGTAACTTGGTTACTTTGTTACGGTAAACTTGGTTATGATAACCTGGTTACGGTAAACTTGGTTATGGTAACCTGGTTACATTAACCTGATTACTTTGTTACGGTAAACCTGGTTATGTTAAACCTGGTTACAGTAAACCTGGTTATGTTAAACCTGGTTACGGTAAACCTGGTTATGGTAAACTTGGTTACGGTAAACCTGGTTATGTTAAACTTGGTTACGGTAAACCTGGTTATGTTAAACTTGGTTATGGTAAACCTGGTTATGTTAAACTTGGTTAGAGTAAACCTGGTTATGGTAAACTTGGTTATGTCAAACCTGGTTACAGTAAACCTGGTTATGTTAAACCTGGTTATGTTAAACCTGGTTATGGTAAACCTGGTTACAGTAAACCTGGTTATGTTAAACCTGGTTATGGTAAACCTGGTTATGTTAATCTTGGTTACAGTAAACCTGGTTATGTTAAACATGGTTACAGTAAACCTGGTTACAGTAAACCTGGTTATGTTAAACTTGGTTACAGTAAACCTGGTTATATTAAACCTGGTTACAGTAAACCTGAACATTAAACCTGGTTACAGTAAACCTGGTTATGTTAAACTTGGTTACAGTAAACCTGGTTATGTTAAACCTGGTTATGTTAAACCTGGTTATGGTAAACCTGGTTACAGTAAACCTGGTTAGAGTAAACCTGGTTATGTTAAACCTGGTTATGTTAAACCTGGTTATGGTAAACTTGGTTACAGTAAACCTGCCATCTGCCGTCTGCTGTCTGCAGCCTGCGGTGTGAAGGGGTTCCAGTCACCGGCTCCCTGGGCGGCTGCGGTGGTGCAGTACAACGCGACGCTGTGCCACGCCACGCTTGTCAAGCCCTCTTGGTTCCTCGCGACCGCCGGCTGCGTCAACCTGCTCGTAAACAGGTCGGGGTGCAGGCCGCGGTGTGAGTCTATGGGTCTCTGTGTGAGTCTATGGGTCTCTGTGTGAGTCTATGGGTCTCCGTGTGAGTCTATGGATCCCTGGGTGAGTCTATGGGTCTCTGTGTGAGACTTTGGGGCTCTGTGTGAGTCTATGGGTCTCTGTGTGAGTCTATTGGTCTCTCTGTGAGTCTATGGGTCTCTGTGTGGGTTTTTGTGTCTCTGTGTAAGTCTGTGGGTCTCCGTGTGAGTCTATGGGTCCCCATGTGAGTCTATGAGTCTCCGTGTGAGGCTATGGGTCTCTGTGTGAGTCTATGGGTCTCTGTGTGAGTCTACTGGTCTTAGTGTGAGTCTATGGGTCTCTTTGTGAGTCTATGGGTCTCTGTGTGAGTTTATGGGTCTCTGTGTGGGTTTTTGTATCTCTGTGTGAGTTTATGGGTCTTTGTGTGAATCTATGGGTCTCTGTGTGAGTCTATGGGGCTCTGTGTGAGTCTATGGGTCTCTGTGTGAGTCTATGGGTCTCTGTGTGAGTCTATGTGTCTCTGTGTGAGTCTACTGGTCTCTGTGTGAGTCTATGTGTCTCTGTGTGAGTCTACTGGTCTCTGTGTGAGTCTATGGGGCTCTGTGTGAGTCTATGGGGCTCTGTGTGAGTCTATGGGGCTCTGTGTGAGTCTATGGGGCTCTGTGGGAGTCTATGTGTCTCTGTGTGAGTCTACGGGTCTCTGTGTGAGTCTATGAGTCTCTGTGTGAGTCTATGGGTCCCTGTGTGAGTCTATGGGGCTCTGTGTGAGTCTATGGGTCTCTGTGTGAGTCTATGTGTCTCTGTGTGGGTCTACTGGTCTCTGTGTGAGTCTATGTGTCTCTGTGTGAGTCTATTGGTCTCTGTGTGAGTCTATGGGGCTCTGTGTGAGTCTGTGAGGCTCTGTGTGAGTCTATGGGGCTCTGTGTGAGTCTATGGGGCTCTGTGGGAGTCTATGTGTCTCTGTGTGAGTCTACGGGTCTCTGTGTGAGTCTATGGGTCTCCGTGTGAGTCTATACGTCTCTGTGTGAGTCTATGGGACTCCGTGTGAGTCTATGGGTCCCTGTGTGAGTCTATGGGGCTCTGTGTGAGTCTATGTGTCTTTGTGTGAGTCTATGTGGCTCTGTGTGAGTCTGTGTTTCTGTGTGAGTCTACTGATCTCTGTGTGAGTCTATGAGTTTATGTGTACGTAAGTCTGTGGATCTCTGTGAGTCTATTGGTCTCAGTGTGGTGAGTCTATGAGTCTCTGCTGTGTGAGTCTATGTGTTTCTGTGTGAGTCTACTGGTCTCTGTGTGAGTCTATGGGACTCTGTGTGAGTCTATGTGGCTTTTTGCGAGTCTATGGGTCTCTGCTGTATGAGTCTATGGGGCTCTGTGTAAGTCTGTGGGGCTCTGTGTGAGTCTATGGGTCTCTGTGTGAGTCTATGGGTCTCTGTGTGAGTCTTTGGATCTCTGTGTGAGTCTCTGTGTCTCTGTGTGATTCTATATGTCTCTGTGTGAGTCTATGGGTCTCTGTGTGAGTCTAATCGTCTCTGTGAGTCTATTGGTCTCTGATGTGAGTCTATGGGTCTCTTTGTGAGTCTATTGGTCTCTGTGTGAGTCTATGGGGCTCTGATGTGAGTCTATTGGTCTCTGTGTGAGTCTATGTGTCTCTGTGTGAGTCCACTGGTCTCTGTGTGAGTCTACTAGTCTCTGTGTGAGTCTATGGGTCTCTGTGTGAGTCTATGGGTGTCTGTGTGAGTCTATGGTTGTCTATGTGAGCCTATGGGTCACTGTGTGAGTCTACTGGTCTCTGTGTGATTCTATGGGTCTCTGTGTGAGTCTATGGGTCTCTGATGTGAGTCTATGGGTCTCTGTGTGAGCCTACTGGTCACTGTGTGAGTCTATGTGTCTCTGTGTGAGTCTACTGGTCTCTGTGTGAGTTTATGGGTCTCTGTGTGAGTCTATGGGTCCCTGTGTGAGTCTATGGGTCTCTGTGTGAGTCTATGGGTCTCTTTGGGAGTCTACTGGTCTCTGTGTGAGTCTATGGGGCTCTGTGTGAGTCTATGGGTCTCTGTGTGAGTCTAATCGTCTCTGTGAGTCTATTGGTCTCTGATGTGAGTCTATGGGTCTCTTTGTGAGTCTACTGGTCTCTGTGTGAGTCTATGGGGCTCTGATGTGAGTCTATTGGTCTCTGTGTGAGTCTATGTGTCTCTGTGTGAGTCCACTGGTCTCTGTGTGAGTCTACTAGTCTCTGTGTGAGTCTATGGGTCTCTGTGTGAGTCTATGGGTGTCTGTGTGAGTCTATGGTTGTCTATGTGAGTCTATGGGTCACTGTGTGAGTCTACTGGTCTCTGTGTGATTCTATGGGTCTCTGTGTGAGTCTATGGGTCTCTGATGTGAGTCTATGGGTCTCTGTGTGAGCCTACTGGTCACTGTGTGAGTCTATGTGTCTCTGTGTGAGTCTACTGGTCTCTGTGTGAGTTTATGGGTCTCTGTGTGAGTCTATGGGTCCCTGTGTGAGTCTATGGGTCTCTGTGTGAGTCTATGGGTCTCTTTGGGAGTCTACTGGTCTCTGTGTGAGTCTATGGGGCTCTGTGTGAGTCTATGGGTCTCTGTGTGAGTCTAATCGTCTCTGTGAGTCTATTGGTCTCTGATGTGAGTCTATGGGTCTCTTTGTGAGTCTACTGGTCTCTGTGTGAGTCTATGGGGCTCTGATGTGAGTCTATTGGTCTCTGTGTGAGTCTATGTGTCTCTGTGTGAGTCCACTGGTCTCTGTGTGAGTCTACTAGTCTCTGTGTGAGTCTATGGGTCTCTGTGTGAGTCTATGGGTGTCTGTGTGAGTCTATGGTTGTCTATGTGAGTCTATGGGTCACTGTGTGAGTCTACTGGTCTCTGTGTGATTCTATGGGTCTCTGTGTGAGTCTATGGGTCTCTGATGTGAGTCTATGGGTCTCTGTGTGAGCCTACTGGTCACTGTGTGAGTCTATGTGTCTCTGTGTGAGTCTACTGGTCTCTGTGTGAGTCTATGGGTCTCTGTGTGAGTCTATGGGTCCCTGTGTGAGTCTATGGGTCTCTGTGTGAGTCTATGGTTCTCTTTGGGAGTCTACTGGTCTCTGTGTGAGTCTATGGGGCTCTGTGTGAGTCTATGGGTCCCTGTGTGAGTCTATGGGGCTCTGTGTGAGTCTATGGGTCTCTGTGTGAGTCTATGGTTCTCTGCTGTGAGCCTATGTATGTACGTTGAACTTATTTTGTACGTAGCCAACCGTGGCTAATCGGACGTGCGCCGGGGGAACTAAACACAACAAACGAGACCGTGAGAAGAGAGAAAGAGACGCAGATTACAAATATACATCAGGGCTCAGGATCGAACCCACGACCTCTAGCATACCAGGCGAGGTCGTCAACGTCTCCCCAGCCACCGCTGCACGGCAACAAAAGTTCGTCGCGAATAAAGACGTCGTTGGCTGCCGCCGATTTCAGGAGCGACCCGCAGCCCCCGAGTGTCCGGCTGAGCGGTGGCGTGGACCTGCGGGTGCTGACCTACACCGTTCACGACTGGTACAACGCAGCACTGCTGAAGGTCGCCACTCCCGTGACCAACAGGAGCCCGGCCTGCCTGCCAGACTACCAGCGGCCTACGCACTACTCCGGGAAGACCTGCTTCATCGAAGGTGATCCCGCCTACTCGCTTACTCCCTCCGCTACCCTCTCCTCTCATCCCCTCTCCTTCCCTCCCTTCCCCTCCCCTATGGTCTTTTCCTTTTTTTACGATAAGAGGAAACAAGAAGATGCTCGGTGTAGTCGGCACTTTGCTTCGTTTATCATTTCGTTTTCTTCTTTAATGCTCTGCTTTATGTAACCCCCCCCCCACCCGCCCGTTTGAAATGAAAGATTTCACGAAAGATTTCAAGCTCTGCTCTCCTTACCTCTTCCCTCTCTCTCTACCACCTCTCTCTACCTACCCCCTCTCTCTACCTACCCCCTCTCTCTACCTACCCCCTCTCTCTACCCCCTCTCTCTCTACCCTCTCTCTTTCTCTACCTACCCCCCTCTCTCTACCTACGCCCTCTCTCTCTACTCCATGTCCTTGTTCCCCCTATGTTTTGTATGTAATATTTGTAATATTATTATGTATTTTTAACTACGACAAGTGCTGCATCGGCACGCAGCCCTTCCCGCAGTGCTACGGCCTCCGACGGGTAGCTCACAATCTGCACGCAGAGCTCTCCGTCATCTGCCACCGAGCCACACGGCCCTCCTCCAGCGCCCACCGCTCCTTGAAGGGCCGGCACGGCGTGGGTCAGCCGCGCACGGCGGAACTCCGGCCCACACACCCTGGCTCCGACCGGACTGGCTCCGACCGGAAAGCGCGGAAGACGCCCAGGCCGCCTGGCCGGACGTTTCCCCTCCAGGGCCACCTTCCTCGCCCTGTGCACGGCGAGCTTGGCGTGGCCGACGAGCATGTTGACAGGGCCCCTGAAGATGTTGGGGTCCGTCGCCCTTCGGGTATCCGAAGATGAGAGGACCGTCGGGGAGAAGTGGAGGCTGAACCTTAGGAGGATGTTTTCTCAGGGACCTTGAACACAGCGAGTCCAGGCTCTTGCGCCCCGCGTATCGGCGCGCCACCGTCTCCGCTTTACCGCGGGACCGGCGCTCTGGGGACGTGTCGGTGAAGCTTCCGCTCCCTTCCCCTTCCGTCTCCCTTCCCCTTCCCGTCCCCTCACATTGCTTCCGCCGCCGCTGCTGCCCGTGCGTTGGTAACGACTTGGGGGGGTATTCAAAGCCAGGATCATCGGCGCTCTCGCTTCACCTCGGCCGGGTAACATTTGAAACATTTTTGTTCGATTCTCTGCCCTCCCTTCGCGTTGGCCAGCACTCGACCAGAGGCAGATGCAGGTGCAGATGGCCACGGAGGGCAGCTGCGGAGTTTCCAGCATCTCAAGCCAAAAGATCTGCACCCAGCCTCCTAGGAGCTGCGTGGTGCCATTGCCGGTGAGTCTAGAATAGTGTACACTACACTATACACTACACTATACACTACACTATACACTACTATACACAACTATACACTACACTACTATACACTACATTATACACTACACTATACACTATACTACTATACACTACACACTACACTACTATACATTACACACTACACTACTATACACTACACACTACACTACTATACACTACTATACACCACACTACTATACACTACACAATACACTACACTATACACTACACTACTATACACTACTATACACTACACTATACACTACTATACACTACGCTACTATACACTACACACTACAATATACACTACTATACACCACACTACTATACACTACACTACTATACACTACACTATACACTACACTACTATACACTACACTGCTATACACTTCTATACATTACACTATACACTACACTACTATACACTACTATACACTACTATACACTACACTACTATACACTACTATACACTACACTATACACTACTATACACTACGCTACTATACACTACACACTACAATATACACTACTATACACCACACTACTATACACTACACTACTATACACTACACTATACACTACACTACTATACACTACACTGCTATACACTTCTATACATTACACTATACACTACACTACTATACACTACTATACACTACTATACACTACACTACTATACACTACACTATACACTACACTATACACTAAACACTACACTATACACTACTATATATACTACACTATACACTAAAATATACTACACTATACACTACACTACACACTACACTATAGACTACACTACTATACACTACACTACTATACACTACACTATACACTACACTATACACTACTATACACTACACTACTATACACTACACTACTATACACTACACTACACCACTATACACTACGATATACTACGATACACTACACTATACACTACAATGCTATACACTACAGTATACACTACACTATACACTACAACACTACACACTACACTTTACACTACTATACACTACGAAACACTACACTATACACTACACTACTATACACTACACTATACACTACACTATACACTACACTACACACTACACTATAAACTACACTATACACTACACTATGCACTCCACTATACACTGCACTACACACTACACTACATACTACACTATACACTACACTATACACTACACTACACACTATACACTACACTGTACACTACACTATACACTGCACTACTGTACACTACACACTACACTATATACTACACTATACACTACACAATACACTACTATACACTACACTATTCACTACACTATACACTACACTACACTATACACTACACTACTATAGACTACACTACTAAATACTACAGTATACACTACTATACACTACACTGTACACTACACTATATACTACAATATACACTACACTATACACTTCACTATACACTACACTACTACACTACACACTACACTATACACTACACTACACACTGCCCCATCACCGATTTGGAGTTGTGGGGGTGGAGTGTCCGATGGTACAAAATACCCAGGCAGGTGCTTAGTTTTGGTGGGCCTGATGGTAAGGCCCCATCTCTTAGTAGCATGCTCCAGTCTCAGCAGCAGCGTCTACAACTCCTTCTCTGAATGAGCAGCTATTACCAAATCATCAGCATACATAACGTGGTTGAGCAATAGGGAGCTATCCCTTGACCACACCCGGGCATCGATCAGCCTCCCATTATATCTGTACCATATGGAGATTCCCCCGGTACAGCTATTGAAGGCTTCACGAACTACGTGGTCAAAATAGATGTTAAATAATGTGGGAGCCAGAGGACATCCCTGTCGCACCCCAAGGTTTACAGGGAATGGCCCTGACTCCCGGCCACGTAGTTTTACCTAGGCCCCCTCACCATCATGAAGGTCCTTAATGATCGTGAGCAGAGGGTCAGGTACTCCAAAAGCACGAAAAACAACCCAGAGCCCAGGCCTACTGATGGTATCATAGGCCTTGCCCAGGTCAACAAAGCAGAGATTGTTGGAATTCCCTACACCTCTACTGTAGCAGACGGACAGAAAATATGGCATCTGTGCAGGACCACCCTTTCCTGAAACCGCATTGGGGCTCCGCAAGCCTCTCCTCAGCGTGCCTGGCAAGGCGATGCTGAATAATCCTTGCCAGGACCTTCCCCGGCACACTGAGGAGTGAGATGCCCCTGTAGTTGTTACAGTCTGTGCGGTCCCCCTTAAAAAGGGGGACCACCAGGGCATCCTTCCAATCCTGCGGAACTCGTCCAGTGGTCCAGACTGTTGTTATGATGTCATATAGGGCAGTCTGTGCACAAACGCCACCCTCCCTCAGCATTTCGCTTGGGAGATCATCTCTGCCCGCTGCCTTTCCTGGTCACAGACTCCGGATAGCCTTCAGTACTTCCTCAACAGATGGCACCTCAGCCAGCCACTCACAGGGGGTGACTTCCTCCAATATTTGAGGCACCGCAGCCTCACTTTGTGCCATGATGTTTTCCTGGCTGAGGGGGTTTCCCTCCCCCAGGACCTCACTGAAATGCTCAGCAAATCTGCAAACCTGTTCCTGGGGGTCGGAGATTGGATCACCGTTTTTTCCCCTAATGATGGTAATAGGTGTGGCGCTGCAAGCTACTTTTTTGATGGAGTTAAATAGAGATTTGTGATCGCGGGCCACTGAGGCAGACTCCATCTCCTCAGCAACCCGCGACCACCACCCATCCTTGCAGCGCCTCACGGCTCTCCGAACCTCCGAGCGAAGGCTGCGGTAAGCCTCCTCATTCTCTGACGTGGGATTCTGTAGCCGATGACAATGGGCCTGTCGCTTTTTCTCAACCATCCTGAACACGTCCTCTGTCAGCCAGGGTCTCTGGGGAGGTCTGGACCGCGTACCCAAAACTAGCCATTGCAGCTGCATGAGTCACAGTCCTAAACCTCGCCCATTTACCCTCGACATCAGAAGGAGTTGGGTACGATGCCAATCTCAGCCGCAAGCGATGATGAAATTCTCGCTAGCAAATTTCATCAGATAACTAAGACCAGGCCACTTTAGGTTGGAATGGGGTACTGGGTGTACACCCACCACCGAAGTGGAAGAATGGCAGGCGCATCTTACAGATGACTAGTCGATGGTCAGAGGGCAGATCAGCTCCACGGTAGGTCCTGGTGTCAAGGACATGGGCTTGCATCCGCTGGTCTGTCACTATGTAGTCCAGCAGATGTTCTTGCTTGGACCTGGCATGCATCCATGATGTTGTGTGGATGCGCCGATGCCGGAACAGCGTGTTGGTAATTACAAGCCCATGGGCTACACAAAAATCTAGCAGCCTCCTACCATTGTTATTGAGCTGATCTGGCCCATGCCCTCCAATCACTCCAGACCAGGTGCCAGCACCTTGACCAACTTGGGCATTGAAGTCACCCAACATGATGACTCTATCCCGAGGGGCCACTTTAGCCAGCACCTGTGACAAGAGGTCATAGAAGGCATCTGACTCATCGGCTTTGCCTGTATCCCTCCACGGATGTTCATCTTCGGTGGGGGCATAAGTGACCACGACCACCATTCCTCGCCTGCGGTTGATGGGAAGGCGAGCCCAAAGTAGCCTGGGGCTTACAGCTTCCCACACCTCACCGCCACGCTCCCACGCCCCCTTCATTCTTTTATTCAAAAGAAGAGCCACACCCTGTTGTTTGGCAGTCTGCTGCCCCGAGTAGAGGACTGTCCACCCCTCATGGAGGCAGGAGCCAGAACCGGTCCACCGGACCTCCTGACTGCCACATAGATCTCCCGACAGAGGAGTGGCAGCCTCTCCTCCGCAGTGAGAGTTCGAACATTCCACGTCGCCACCCGTAGTGGTTTTCCTTGTGTCTGGAGGAGCCCCGAGGGTAGATATTCAATCTCCTGGCTCCTCCAATTGGGGTTTGGCCAGGAGACGTCATAGACGCCTGGCCCTCCGGGGCCTCCGGCACAAGCTTATTAGATATATACTTAATTCGCGGTTTAGTGGTAATTAATTGACGGTGGAGGGTTTACCAGCCCCTCGCACCCGTCCAGAGCCCCCGTTTAGCCCCTGTGGTGGACACAGATGCCATGAGGGGAGGAGCCAATCGAAATTGGACCTCCCCCCACAGCACTGTCATACACACACTCACTCATACACACTCACTCATACACTCACACAAGTGCTGTTAGCGAGCAACTATGAAGGCCGGAACAGCACACGAGGGGGTGGGTTGCCAGCACCACGCCCGACCGCCTTTGTCTCCCCAGTGGTGATATTCCTACACCGCACCTGGGTACTCATTTGAGGCTGAGTCGACCAAGGGGAGGCCCGGGACCGGTTCAGATAATCGTCACTGGTGCTGTTGGCCGTGAGCTGGGATAGAACCCGGGTCGCCGGGTTCGTAGTGCAGCGTAGCGCCGACCGCTACACCACCGCTCCCCACAAACACTCACCCACACACTCGCATATATACCCACGCGTGTTTTTTTTGTCGTTGGCATTTCTCTCCCCTCCGAAGTCGAACGCCTCCGCTGCTCTGATGTGCAAGCAAGAGGACGGCAAGTGGTACGTGGTGGGCATCTACGAGTCGGGCTCCCGTTGTGGGGGCCAGGCGGAGTGGGGGGTCTTCGCCAGGGCGTGGAAGCTCCGGAGGTTTTTCAACAACACGATGGGCGACGTACAATAACGCGCGCCCGTTCGTTCGTTTGTTCGCATGCCCGCCCGTTCGCATGCCCGCCCGTTCGCATCATAGTTCATAGTTTCATTTATTTGGTATAGCCCTGTGAGCCATTCGGCTCTTGAATCGGGTGCAACCGCAACAAACAAAAAACATGAACAAGAAAAACATCTTAAAGTGACTTTGTGTGACTGTGCAAACATAAAAATCCAGGAAAAAAAAAACAAGATATTCCTGAAATAGCACCGTACACCAACGCTGGGTGCAAAAAAATCCCAGTGGGATGCAAGTCAAATAACAACAACCTTTCGCTCGCGCATACACGCACCCCGCGTGCATGCGCGAGCAGAAATGGCATGAGTCCGTGCCCAACACTTAAATCTGTTCCCCGTGCATTCAATGCGCTTCGTTAAAAAAAAAACTCCTCACCCACGATGATGGAGGTTTCTGTGCTTTTCCTTGGGGTTAGATCACGCGAAGCGTATAAATGCCGTGTCGTTAAAACTCCCCACTGCTGCCCCTACGCACAGCCCAATTTAGTACGGGTGTTGTCACATAAACAAAACGTGGCCAATTAGTTCCTTATTTCAGCACTAATGGGTGTATGTGTGTTGGAGAGTAAACCCACTACAACTTTTACAATCAGTAAAGGTTTGTTCAAATAAACAAAACGTGGACAATTAGTTACTTAGTCCAGCACTATCCGGTGTGTGTGTTGGAGAGTAAACCCACTACAACGTTTACAATCAGTGAAGGTTTGTTCAAATAAACAAAACGTGGACAATTAGTTACTTAGTCCAGCACTATCCGGTGTGTGTGTGTGTGTTGGAGAGTAAACCCACTGTGACATTTGCAATCAGTAAGGGGTTGTCACGTAAACAAAACGTGGCCAATTCGTTACTTAGTTCACCACTAACCTGTGTGTGTTTCTGTTTGATAAAACAGAAAACAACAATAACATCAAAGTATCATCATCAATCTTGATTTGAAGCTTTCGTGACTGCAGGAATCCACACTCTTTGGTTCTTTCGGTAAAGTCAAGTAGCTAGAAATAAAATAAAACAAAACACGACGTTTCAATTGCAACACAAGCAATCTTCATCAGGTGGTAAAACCACAGCAAGACAAAAAAAATCTGATTCCCACCACCATTCGGCACAGAAGAATTCCCTCATCAAAACACTACACAATAGGGCCCACTGCATTTCCGACCAACACCACCTAGCCAGTGAACGGGAACACGTACACCAGGCCCTCAAGATGAATGGGTTCTCGGACCGCATTCATCGCAAAGCTGTTTCGCCAACCATGGAGAAACAACCCACTGAGAAGCAGATAAAAACCATCACGTACCATACATAGCCGGCGTTACCAAAAAGATTTCCAAAATCTTAAACAAACACAAGATCCAGGTCAGATTCAATACAGTACACAAAAATCCGTGATCTAATCCCATCTGTGAAGGATGTCATTCCTGACATGCAATACCCTGGAGTCTACAAACTGAGTTGTACCTGCGGCAGCAGTTACATCGGGGAAACGAAACGACATGTCTCGGACCGCGTTCGCGAACACAAGGCAGATCTGAAACACGGCAGAACCAATACCTCTGTCGTGGCTGACCATTGTTATAACGCTTTGGGCTCGCATGATATTGTTTTTTTCCGAGACCAAGGTACTCTGAAAACCTTTGGGCTACTATCAAAGGTTTGTTCATGAAGCCATTCGCATATATAAACACAGGCATAACTTCAACCGGGAAGATGGATACAAATTGAGCAATCATTGGAAGGATGTTATTAACCAGGTAAACCCTTAACTTTTTAATTTAAAGCTTTCGTGACTGCAGGGATTCTTAGTCTTGGTTCTTTCGGTAAAGTCACCACCACGTAGAAGGGAAACAATCTTTTTTCATATTTTTATTATTTCATTGTTTCCCTTCTATGTGACTTTACCAAAAGAACCAAGAATTCGAAACCCTTAACTGTTTATGGTTGTATCCATCATATCTGCCGGGTACTTGTCTATTTTTCCGAGTTAATTTCCCCCCCGCCGCATCCTCAGCTTTCCCAGCCTTTCACTTCTAGCCCCGCCCACTTCCCCCCCCCCCAGCCTCACGTCCTCACTCCTCCTAGCGCTCACGCAGTGCCCCTACCCTTCCCCCTACCCCACACCTCCCCCCTCTCTCTCCCCCGTTGCTCCTCCCCCCTTCTTGCCTATATAACCTCTTGCCACGGCAGCTCACTCGCCCACGTCAGCAGTTGTTTTCCTTGCTGAGCTTTTACCACCTGATGAAGGTCGCTCGCGGTGCCATCGAAACGTCGAGATTTGTTTCCATTGTATTTCTAACTACGTGGCTTTACCGAAAGAACCACAAAGAGTGTCATCATCAAGGTCTCGCATTCACCACACGTCGTCATTGCTTGCGATGAAACAATGCAACAGGCGAATTTTTTTTACGATGATGACGATAATAATCATCATCGATGATGATAATAATAATCAACATCGTCGTAATAATGTCTTGCATTGTTTTTTTTTTAAGACTGCCTCAGCCGAAATAATTGGAATTGTGGAGGTGGGAAAAAATCCTTAGGAGACCCGGAAAAAAACCCCACACAATCACCACCGTGAGGAGAGAGACCCAGACTAAAAATATACAGCAGCAGCAGGTGTTAGGGTCAAGATCAAACCCACGACCTGCTGTATACCAGGCGAAGTAGTTAACATATCCTAGCCACTGTGATGATGATGAGAGGGAGACGCAGACTACAAATATATAGCAGCAGCAGGTGTTAGGGTCAGGATCAAACCCACGACCTCCTGCGTAGCAGGCGAGGTAGTTAACATCTCCTAGCCACCGTGATGATGAGAGATGAGGAGAGACACGCAAACTCCAAATATACAGCAGGCGTTCTGGGTCGGGATCGAACCCACGGCCTCCTTCATACGAGGCGGGAATGGGGGTGAGGGGAGATCGAGGGGGTGCTGGGGGGGGGGGGGACAATGGCAAAAATATCCACACACAGACAACTACAGCAAGTTAGGCGTCGGCATTGCTCGCTCGGGTTCAGGAGTCGCGTGTGTAGCGAGGTTTCGGGCGTGAGCTTCGTTCTGGAAATTGGAGACAAAAAAGTAATAAAAAGAAAACGGTTCTGCTAATTGCATTGGTGGGAGGTGGTCTTCTTTACGTTGTGTGGAGTGGTGGTGGTGATGTTGATGGTGATGATGTTGACTTTGTGTGGAGTGGTGGTGATGTTGATGGTGATGATGTTGACTTTGTGTGGAGTGGTGGTGGTGATGTTGACTTTGTGTGGAGTGGTGGTGGTGATGTTAACTTTGTGTAGAGTTGGAGTGGTGGTGGTGATGTTGATGGTGATGATGTTGACTTTGTGTGGAGTGGTGGTGGTGATGTTTATGGTGATGATGTTGACTTTGTGTGGAGTGGTGGTGGTGGTGATGTTGATGGTGATGATGTTGACTTTGTGTGGAGTGGTGATGTTGATGGTGATGATGTTGACTTTGTGTAGAGTTGAAGTGGTGGTGGTGATGTTGATGGTGATGATGTTGACTTTGTGTAGAGTGGTGGTGGTGATGTTGATGGTGATGATGTTGACTTTGTGTGGAGTGGTGATGTTGATGGTGATGATGTTGACTTTGTGTGGAGTGGTGGTTTTGGTGATGTTGATGGTGATGATGTTGACTTTGTGTGGAGTGGTGGTGGTGATGTTGATAATGTTGAATTTGTGTGGAGTGGTGGTGGTGATGTTGATAATGTTGACTTTGTGTGGAGTGGTGGTGGTGATGTTGATGGTGATGATGTTGACTTTGTGTGGAGTGGTGATGTTGATGGTGATGATGTTGACTTTGTGTAGAGTTGAGGTGGTGGTGGTGATGTTGATGATGTTGACTTTTTGTAGAGTGGTGGTGGTGATGTTGATGGTGATGATGTTGACTTTGTGTAGAGTTGGAGGGGTGGTGGACATGTTGATGGTGATGATGTTGACTTTGTGTGGAGTGGTGGTGGTGATGTTGATGGTAATGATGTTAACTTTGTGTTGAGTGGTGGTGGTGATGTTGATGGTGGTGATGTTGACTTTGTGTGGAGTAGTGGTGGTGATGTTGATGGTGATGATGTTGACTTTATGTGGAGTGGTGGTGGTGATGTTGATGGTGATGATGTTGACTTTGTGTGGAGTAGTGGTGGTGATGTTGATGGTGATGATGTTGACTTTGTGTGGAGTGGTGGTGGTGATGTTGATGGTGATGATGTTGACTTTATGTGGAGTGGTGGTGGTGATGTTGATGGTGATGATGTTGACTTTGTGTGGAGTAGTGGTGGTGATGTTGATGGTGATGATGTTGACTTTGTGTGGAGTGGTGGTGGTGATGTTGATGGTGGTGATGTTGACTTTGTGTGGAGTAGTGGTGGTGATGTTGATGGTGATGATGTTGACTTCGTGTAGAGTTGGAGTGGTGGTGATGTTGATGGTAAGGATGTTGACTTTGTGTGGAGTGGTGGTGGTGATGTTGATGGTGGTGATGTTGACTTTGTGTGGAGTAGTGGTGGTGATGTTGATGGTGATGATGTTGACTTTATGTGGAGTGGTGGTGGTGATGTTGATGGTGATGATGTTGACTTTGTGTGGAGTAGTGGTGGTGATGTTGATGGTGATGATGTTGACTTTGTGTGGAGTGGTGGTGGTGATGTTGATGGTGGTGATGTTGACTTTGTGTGGAGTAGTGGTGGTGATGTTGATGGTGATGATGTTGACTTTGTGTGGAGTGGTGGTGGTGATGTTGATGGTGATGATGTTGACTTTGTGTGGAGTAGTGGTGGTGATGTTGATGGTGATGATGTTGACTTTGTGTGGAGTGGTGATGTTGATGGTGATGATGTTGACTTTGTGTAGAGTTGAGGTGGTGGTGGTGATGTTGATGATGTTGACTTTTTGTAGAGTGGTGGTGGTGATGTTGATGGTGATGATGTTGACTTTGTGTAGAGTTGGAGGGGTGGTGGACATGGTGATGGTGATGATGTTGACTTTGTGTGGAGTGGTGGTGGTGATGTTGATGGTAATGATGTTAACTTTGTGTTGAGTGGTGGTGGTGATGTTGATGGTGATGATGTTAACTTTGTGTGGAGTGGTGGTGGTGATGTTGATGGTGATGATGTTGACTTCGTGTAGAGTTGGAGTGGTGGTGATGTTGATGGTGATGATGTTGACTTTGTGTGGAGTGGTGGTGGTGATGTTGATGGTGGTGATGTTGACTTTGTGTGGAGTAGTGGTGGTGATGTTGATGGTGATGATGTTGACTTTGTGTGGAGTGGTGGTGGTGATGTTGATGGTGATGATGTTGACTTTGTGTGGAGTAGTGGTGGTGATGTTGATGGTGATGATGTTGACTTTGTGTGGAGTGGTGGTGGTGATGTTGATGGTGGTGATGTTGCCTTTGTGTGGAGTAGTGGTGGTGATGTTGATGGTGATGATGTTGACTTTCTGTGGAGTGGTGATGGTGATGTTGACTTTGTGTGGAGTGGTGGTGGTGATGTTGATGGTGATGATGTTGACTTTGTGTGGAGTGGTGGTGGTGATGTTGATGGTGGTGATGTTGACTTTGTGTGGAGTAGTGGTGGTGATGTTGATGGTGATGATGTTGACTTTGTGTGGAGTGGTGGTTGTGATGTTGATGGTGATGATGTTGACTTTGTGTGGAGTAGTGGTGGTGATGTTGATGGTGATGATGTTGACTTTGTGTGGAGTGGTGATGGTGATGTTGACTTTGTGTGGAGTGGTGGTGATGATGTTGATGGTGATGATGTTGACTTTGTGTGGAGTGGTGGTGATGTTGATGGTGATGATGTTGACTTTGTGTGGAGTGGTGGTGGTGATGTTGACTTTGTGTGGAGTGGTGGTGGTGATGTTAACTTTGTGTAGAGTTGGAGTGGTGGTGGTGATGTTGATGGTGATGATGTTCACTTTGTGTGGAGTGGTGGTGGTGATGTTTATGGTGATGATGTTGACTTTGTGTGGAGTGGTGGTGATGTTGATGGTGATGATGTTGACTTTGTGTGGAGTGGTGATGTTGATGGTGATGATGTTGACTTTGTGTAGAGTTGAAGTGGTGGTGGTGATGTTGATGGTGATGATGTTGACTTTGTGTAGAGTGGTGGTGGTGATGTTGATGGTGATGATGTTGACTTTGTGTGGAGTGGTGATGTTGATGGTGATGATGTTGACTTTGTGTGGAGTGGTGGTGGTGATGTTGATGGTGATGATGTTGACTTTGTGTGGAGTGGTGGTGGTGATGTTGATAATGTTGACTTTGTGTGGAGTGGTGGTGGTGATGTTGATAATGTTGACTTTGTGTGGAGTGGTGGTGGTGATGTTGATGGTGATGATGTTGACTTTGTGTGGAGTGGTGATGTTGATGGTGATGATGTTGACTTTGTGTAGAGTTGAGGTGGTGGTGGTGATGTTGATGATGTTGACTTTTTGTAGAGTGGTGGTGGTGATGTTGATGGTGATGATGTTGACTTTGTGTAGAGTTGGAGGGGTGGTGGACATGTTGATGGTGATGATGTTGACTTTGTGTGGAGTGGTGGTGGTGATGTTGATGGTAATGATGTTAACTTTGTGTTGAGTGGTGGTGGTGATGTTGATGGTGATGATGTTAACTTTGTGTGGAGTGGTGGTTGTGATGTTGATGGTGATGATGTTGACTTCGTGTAGAGTTGGAGTGGTGGTGATGTTGATGGTGATGATGTTGACTTTGTGTGGAGTGGTGGTGGTGATGTTGATGGTGGTGATGTTGACTTTGTGTGGAGTAGTGGTGGTGATGTTGATGGTGATGATGTTGACTTTGTGTGGAGTGGTGGTGGTGATGTTGATGGTGATGATGTTGACTTTGTTTGGAGTAGTGGTGGTGATGTTGATGGTGATGATGTTGACTTTGTGTGGAGTGGTGGTGGTGATGTTGATGGTGGTGATGTTGACTTTGTGTGGAGTAGTGGTGGTGATGTTGATGGTGATGATGTTGACTTTGTGCGGAGTGGTGGTGGTGATGTTGATGGTGATGATGTTGACTTTGTGTGGAGTAGTGGTGGTGATGTTGATGGTGATGATGTTGACTTTGTGTGGAGTGGTGATGTTGATGGTGATGATGTTGACTTTGTGTAGAGTTGAGGTGGTGGTGGTGATGTTGATGATGTTGACTTTTTGTAGAATGGTGGTGGTGATGTTGATGGTGATGATGTTGACTTTGTGTAGAGTTGGAGGGGTGGTGGACATGTTGATGGTGATGATGTTGACTTTGTGTGGAGTGGTGGTGGTGATGTTGATGGTAATGATGTTAACTTTGTGTTGAGTGGTGGTGGTGATGTTGATAATGTTGAATTTGTGTGGAGTGGTGGTGGTGATGTTGATAATGTTGACTTTGTGTGGAGTGGTGGTGGTGATGTTGATGGTGATGATGTTGACTTTGTGTGGAGTGGTGATGTTGATGGTGATGATGTTGACTTTGTGTAGAGTTGAAGTGGTGGTGGTGATGTTGATGGTGATGATGTTGACTTTGTGTAGAGTGGTGGTGGTGATGTTGATGGTGATGATGTTGACTTTGTGTGGAGTGGTGATGTTGATGGTGATGATGTTGACTTTGTGTGGAGTGGTGGTGGTGATGTTGATGGTGATGATGTTGACTTTGTGTGGAGTGGTGGTGGTGATGTTGATAATGTTGACTTTGTGTGGAGTGGTGGTGGTGATGTTGATAATGTTGACTTTGTGTGGAGTGGTGGTGGTGATGTTGATGGTGATGATGTTGACTTTGTGTGGAGTGGTGATGTTGATGGTGATGATGTTGACTTTGTGTAGAGTTGAGGTGGTGGTGGTGATGTTGATGATGTTGACTTTTTGTAGAGTGGTGGTGGTGATGTTGATGGTGATGATGTTGACTTTGTGTAGAGTTGGAGGGGTGGTGGACATGTTGATGGTGATGATGTTGACTTTGTGTGGAGTGGTGGTGGTGATGTTGATGGTAATGATGTTAACTTTGTGTTGAGTGGTGGTGGTGATGTTGATGGTGATGATGTTAACTTTGTGTGGAGTGGTGGTTGTGATGTTGATGGTGATGATGTTGACTTCGTGTAGAGTTGGAGTGGTGGTGATGTTGATGGTGATGATGTTGACTTTGTGTGGAGTGGTGGTGGTGATGTTGATGGTGGTGATGTTGACTTTGTGTGGAGTAGTGGTGGTGATGTTGATGGTGATGATGTTGACTTTGTGTGGAGTGGTGGTGGTGATGTTGATGGTGATGATGTTGACTTTGTTTGGAGTAGTGGTGGTGATGTTGATGGTGATGATGTTGACTTTGTGTGGAGTGGTGGTGGTGATGTTGATGGTGGTGATGTTGACTTTGTGTGGAGTAGTGGTGGTGATGTTGATGGTGATGATGTTGACTTTGTGCGGAGTGGTGGTGGTGATGTTGATGGTGATGATGTTGACTTTGTGTGGAGTAGTGGTGGTGATGTTGATGGTGATGATGTTGACTTTGTGTGGAGTGGTGATGTTGATGGTGATGATGTTGACTTTGTGTAGAGTTGAGGTGGTGGTGGTGATGTTGATGATGTTGACTTTTTGTAGAATGGTGGTGGTGATGTTGATGGTGATGATGTTGACTTTGTGTAGAGTTGGAGGGGTGGTGGACATGTTGATGGTGATGATGTTGACTTTGTGTGGAGTGGTGGTGGTGATGTTGATGGTAATGATGTTAACTTTGTGTTGAGTGGTGGTGGTGATGTTGATAATGTTGAATTTGTGTGGAGTGGTGGTGGTGATGTTGATAATGTTGACTTTGTGTGGAGTGGTGGTGGTGATGTTGATGGTGATGATGTTGACTTTGTGTGGAGTGGTGATGTTGATGGTGATGATGTTGACTTTGTGTAGAGTTGAGGTGGTGGTGGTGATGTTGATGATGTTGACTTTTTGTAGAGTGGTGGTGGTGATGTTGATGGTGATGATGTTGACTTTGTGTAGAGTTCGAGGGGTGGTGGACATGTTGATGGTGATGATGTTGACTTTGTGTGGAGTGGTGGTGGTGATGTTGATGGTAATGATGTTAACTTTGTGTTGAGTGGTGGTGGTGATGTTGATGGGGATGATGTTAACTTTGTGTGGAGTGGTGGTGGTGATGTTGATGGTGATGATGTTGACTTCGTGTAGAGTTGGAGTGGTGGTGATGTTGATGGTGATGATGTTGACTTTGTGTGGAGTGGTGGTGGTGATGTTGATGGTGGTGATGTTGACTTTGTGTGGAGTAGTGGTGGTGATGTTGATGGTGATGATGTTGACTTTGTGTGGAGTGGTGGTGGTGATGTTGATGGTGATGATGTTGACTTTGTGTGGAGTAGTGGTGGTGAT
The DNA here is from genome assembly GCF_048934315.1 of Petromyzon marinus. Taxonomy (NCBI): domain Eukaryota; kingdom Metazoa; phylum Chordata; class Hyperoartia; order Petromyzontiformes; family Petromyzontidae; genus Petromyzon; species Petromyzon marinus. The sequence goes on from NW_027423124.1 coordinate 445,067, forward strand.
GTTGATGGTGATGATGTTGACTTTGTGTGGAGTGGTGGTGGTGATGTTGATGGTGGTGATGTTGACTTTGTGTGGAGTAGTGGTGGTGATGTTGATGGTGATGATGTTGACTTTGTGTGGAGTGGTGATGGTGATGTTGACTTTGTGTGGAGTGGTGGTGGTGATGTTGATGGTGATGATGTTGACTTTGTGTGGAGTGGTGGTGGTGATGTTGATGGTGATGATGTTGACTTTGTGTGGAGTGGTGGTTGTGATGTTGATGGTGATGATGTTGACTTTGTGTGGAGTAGTGGTGGTGATGTTGATGGTGATGATGTTGACTTTGTGTGGAGTGGTGATGGTGATGTTGACTTTGTGTGGAGTGGTGGTGATGATGTTGATGGTGATGATGTTGACTTTGTGTGGAGTGGTGGTGATGTTGATGGTGATGATGTTGACTTTGTGTGGAGTGGTGGTGGTGATGTTGACTTTGTGTGGAGTGGTGGTGGTGATGTTAACTTTGTGTAGAGTTGGAGTAGTGGTGGTGATGTTGATGGTGATGATGTTCACTTTGTGTGGAGTGGTGGTGGTGATGTTTATGGTGATGATGTTGACTTTGTGTGGAGTGGTGGTGATGTTGATGGTGATGATGTTGACTTTGTGTGGAGTGGTGATGTTGATGGTGATGATGTTGACTTTGTGTAGAGTTGAAGTGGTGGTGGTGATGTTGATGGTGATGATGTTGACTTTGTGTGGAGTGGTGATGTTGATGGTGATGATGTTGACTTTGTGTGGAGTGGTGGTGGTGGTGATGTTGATGGTGATGATGTTGACTTTGTGTGGAGTGGTGGTGGTGATGTTGATAATGTTGACTTTGTGTGGAGTGGTGGTGGTGATGTTGATAATGTTGACTTTGTGTGGAGTGGTGGTGGTGATGTTGATGGTGATGATGTTGACTTTGTGTGGAGTGGTGATGTTGATGGTGATGATGTTGACTTTTTGTAGAGTGGTGGTGGTGATGTTGATGGTGATGATGTTGACTTTGTGTGGAGTAGTGGTGGTGATGTTGATGGTGATGATGTTGACTTTGTGTGGAGTGGTGATGGTGATGTTGACTTTGTGTGGAGTGGTGGTGGTGATGTTGATGGTGATGATGTTGACTTTGTGTGGAGTGGTGGTGGTGATGTTGATGGTGATGATGTTGACTTTGTGTGGAGTGGTGGTTGTGATGTTGATGGTGATGATGTTGACTTTGTGTGGAGTAGTGGTGGTGATGTTGATGGTGATGATGTTGACTTTGTGTGGAGTGGTGATGGTGATGTTGACTTTGTGTGGAGTGGTGGTGATGATGTTGATGGTGATGATGTTGACTTTGTGTGGAGTGGTGGTGATGTTGATGGTGATGATGTTGACTTTGTGTGGAGTGGTGGTGGTGATGTTGACTTTGTGTGGAGTGGTGGTGGTGATGTTAACTTTGTGTAGAGTTGGAGTAGTGGTGGTGATGTTGATGGTGATGATGTTCACTTTGTGTGGAGTGGTGGTGGTGATGTTTATGGTGATGATGTTGACTTTGTGTGGAGTGGTGGTGATGTTGATGGTGATGATGTTGACTTTGTGTGGAGTGGTGATGTTGATGGTGATGATGTTGACTTTGTGTAGAGTTGAAGTGGTGGTGGTGATGTTGATGGTGATGATGTTGACTTTGTGTGGAGTGGTGATGTTGATGGTGATGATGTTGACTTTGTGTGGAGTGGTGGTGGTGGTGATGTTGATGGTGATGATGTTGACTTTGTGTGGAGTGGTGGTGGTGATGTTGATAATGTTGACTTTGTGTGGAGTGGTGGTGGTGATGTTGATAATGTTGACTTTGTGTGGAGTGGTGGTGGTGATGTTGATGGTGATGATGTTGACTTTGTGTAGAGTTGGAGGGGTGGTGGACATGTTGATGGTGATGATGTTGACTTTGTGTGGAGTGGTGGTGGTGATGTTGATGGTAATGATGTTAACTTTGTGTTGAGTGGTGGTGGTGATGTTGATGGTGATGATGTTAACTTTGTGTGGAGTGGTGGTGGTGATGTTGATGGTGATGATGTTGACTTCGTGTAGAGTTGGAGTGGTGGTGATGTTGATGGTGATGATGTTGACTTTGTGTGGAGTGGTGGTGGTGATGTTGATGGTGGTGATGTAGACTTTGTGTGGAGTAGTGGTGGTGATGTTGATGGTGATGATGTTGACTTTGTGTGGAGTGGTGGTGGTGATGTTGATGGTGATGATGTTGACTTTGTGTGGAGTAGTGGTGGTGATGTTGATGGTGATGATGTTGACTTTGTGTGGAGTGGTGGTGGTGATGTTGATGGTGGTGATGTTGACTTTGTGTGGAGTAGTGGTGGTGATGTTGATGGTGATGATGTTGACTTTGTGTGGAGTGGTGATGGTGATGTTGATGGTGGTGATGTTGACTTTGTGTGGAGTAGTGGTGGTGATGTTGATGGTGATGATGTTGACTTTGTGTGGAGTGGTGGTGGTGATGTTGATGGTGATGATGTTGACTTTGTGTGGAGTAGTGGTGGTGATGTTGATGGTGATGATGTTGACTTTGTGTGGAGTGGTGGTGGTGATGTTGATGGTGGTGATGTTGACTTTGTGTGGAGTAGTGGTGGTGATGTTGATGGTGATGATGTTGACTTTGTGTGGAGTGGTGGTGGTGATGTTGATGGTGATGATGTTGACTTTGTGTGGAGTAGTGGTGGTGATGTTGATGGTGATGATGTTGACTTTGTGTGGAGTGGTGGTGGTGATGTTGATGGTGGTGATGTTGACTTTGTGTGGAGTAGTGGTGGTGATGTTGATGGTGATGATGTTGACTTTGTGTGGAGTGGTGATGGTGATGTTGACTTTGTGTGGAGTGGTGGTGGTGATGTTGATGGTGATGATGTTGACTTTGTGTGGAGTGGTGGTGGTGATGTTGATGGTGGTGATGTTGACTTTGTGTGGAGTAGTGGTGGTGATGTTGATGGTGATGATGTTGACTTTGTGTGGAGTGGTGGTTGTGATGTTGATGGTGATGATGTTGACTTTGTGTGGAGTAGTGGTGGTGATGTTGATGGTGATGATGTTGATTTTGTGTGGAGTGGTGATGGTGATGTTGACTTTGTGTGGAGTGGTGGTGATGATGTTGATGGTGATGATGTTGACTTTGTGTGGAGTGGTGGTGATGTTGATGGTGATGATGTTGACTTTGTGTGGAGTGGTGGTGGTGATGTTGACTTTGTGTGGAGTGGTGGTGGTGATGTTAACTTTGTGTAGAGTTGGAGTAGTGGTGGTGATGTTGATGGTGATGATGTTCACTTTGTGTGGAGTGGTGGTGGTGATGTTTATGGTGATGATGTTGACTTTGTGTGGAGTGGTGATGTTGATGGTGATGATGTTGACTTTGTGTGGAGTGGTGATGTTGATGGTGATGATGTTGACTTTGTGTAGAGTTGAAGTGGTGGTGGTGATGTTGATGGTGATGATGTTGACTTTGTATGGAGTGGTGATGTTGATGGTGATGATGTTGACTTTGTGTGGAGTGGTGGTGGTGGTGATGTTGATGGTGATGATGTTGACTTTGTGTGGAGTGGTGGTGGTGATGTTGATAATGTTGACTTTGTGTGGAGTGGTGGTGGTGATGTTGATAATGTTGACTTTGTGTGGAGTGGTGGTGGTGATGTTGATGGTGATCATGTTGACTTTGTGTGGAGTGGTGATGTTGATGGTGATGATGTTGACTTCGTGTAGAGTTGAGGTGGTGGTGGTGATGTTGATGATGTTGACTTTTTGTAGAGTGGTGGTGGTGATGTTGATGGTGATGATGTTGACTTTGTGTAGAGTTGGAGGGGTGGTGGACATGTTGATGGTGATGATGTTGACTTTGTGTGGAGTGGTGGTGGTGATGTTGATGGTAATGATGTTAACTTTGTGTTGAGTGGTGGTGGTGATGTTGATGGTGATGATGTTAACTTTGTGTGGAGTGGTGGTGGTGATGTTGATGGTGATGATGTTGACTTCGTGTAGAGTTGGAGTGGTGGTGATGTTGATGGTGATGATGTTGACTTTGTGTGGAGTGGTGGTGGTGATGTTGATGGTGGTGATGTAGACTTTGTGTGGAGTAGTGGTGGTGATGTTGATGGTGATGATGTTGACTTTGTGTGGAGTGGTGGTGGTGATGTTGATGGTGATGATGTTGACTTTGTGTGGAGTAGTGGTGGTGATGTTGATGGTGATGATGTTGACTTTGTGTGGAGTGGTGGTGGTGATGTTGATGGTGGTGATGTTGACTTTGTGTGGAGTAGTGGTGGTGATGTTGATGGTGATGATGTTGACTTTGTGTGGAGTGGTGATGGTGATGTTGACTTTGTGTGGAGTGGTGGTGGTGATGTTGATGGTGATGATGTTGACTTTGTGTGGAGTGGTGGTGGTGATGTTGATGGTGGTGATGTTGACTTTGTGTGGAGTAGTGGTGGTGATGTTGATGGTGATGATGTTGACTTTGTGTGGAGTGGTGGTGGTGATGTTGATGGTGATGATGTTGACTTTGTGTGGAGTAGTGGTGGTGATGTTGATGGTGATGTTGTTGACTTTGTGTGGAGTGGTGATGGTGATGTTGACTTTGTGTGGAGTGGTGGTGATGATGTTGATGGTGATGATGTTGACTTTGTGTGGAGTGGTGGTGATGTTGATGGTGATGATGTTGACTTTGTGTGGAGTGGTGGTGGTGGTGATGTTGATGATGTTGACTTTTTGTAGAGTGGTGGTGGTGATGTTGATGGTGATGATGTTGACTTTGTGTAGAGTTGGAGGGGTGGTGGACATGTTGATGGTGATGATGTTGACTTTGTGTGGAGTGGTGGTGGTGATGTTGATGGTAATGATGTTAACTTTGTGTTGAGTGGTGGTGGTGATGTTGATGGTGATGATGTTAACTTTGTGTGGAGTGGTGGTGGTGATGTTGATGGTGATGATGTTGACTTCGTGTAGAGTTGGAGTGGTGGTGATGTTGATGGTGATGATGTTGACTTTGTGTGGAGTGGTGGTGGTGATGTTGATGGTGGTGATGTAGACTTTGTGTGGAGTAGTGGTGGTGATGTTGATGGTGATGATGTTGACTTTGTGTGGAGTGGTGGTGGTGATGTTGATGGTGATGATGTTGACTTTGTGTGGAGTAGTGTTGGTGATGTTGATGGTGATGATGTTGACTTTGTGTGGAGTGGTGGTGGTGATGTTGATGGTGGTGATGTTGACTTTGTGTGGAGTAGTGGTGGTGATGTTGATGGTGATGATGTTGACTTTGTGTGGAGTGGTGATGGTGATGTTGACTTTGTGTGGAGTGGTGGTGGTGATGTTGATGGTGATGATGTTGACTTTGTGTGGAGTGGTGGTGGTGATGTTGATGGTGGTGATGTTGACTTTGTGTGGAGTAGTGGTGGTGATGTTGATGGTGATGATGTTGACTTTGTGTGGAGTGGTGGTGGTGATGTTGATGGTGATGATGTTGACTTTGTGTGGAGTAGTGGTGGTGATGTTGATGGTGATGATGTTGACTTTGTGTGGAGTGGTGATGGTGATGTTGACTTTGTGTGGAGTGGTGGTGATGATGTTGATGGTGATAATGTTGACTTTGTGTGGAGTGGTGGTGATGTTGATGGTGATGATGTTGACTTTGTGTGGAGTGGTGGTGGTGATGTTGACTTTGTGTGGAGTGGTGGTGGTGATGTTAACTTTGTGTAGAGTTGGAGTGGTGGTGGTGATGTTGATGGTGATGATGTTCACTTTGTGTGGAGTGGTGGTGGTGATGTTTATGGTGATGATGTTGACTTTGTGTGGAGTGGTGGTGGTGGTGATGTTGATGGTGATGATGTTGACTTTGTGTGGAGTGGTGATGTTGATGGTGATGATGTTGACTTTGTGTAGAGTTGAAGTGGTGGTGGTGATGTTGATGGTGATGATGTTGACTTTGTGTAGAGTGGTGGTGGTGATGTTGATGGTGATGATGTTGACTTTGTGTGGAGTGGTGGTGGTGGTGATGTTGATGGTGATGATGTTGACTTTGTGTGGAGTGGTGGTGGTGGTGATGTTGATAATGTTGACTTTGTGTGGAGTTTTGGTGGTGATGTTGATAATGTTGACTTTGTGTAGAGTAGTGGTGGTGATGTTGATGGTAATGATGTTGACTTTGTGTGGAGTGGTGATGTTGATGGTCATGATGTTGACTTTGTGTAGAGTTGAGGTGGTGGTGGTGATGTTGATGATGTTGACTTTGTGTAGAGTGGTGGTGGTGATGTTGATGGTGATGATGTTGACTTTGTGTAGAGTTGGAGGGGTGGTGGACATGTTGATGGTGATGATGTTGACTTTGTGTGGAGTGGTGGTGGTGATGTTGATGGTGATGATGTTGACTTCGTGTCGAGTTGGAGTGGTGGTGATGTTGATGGTGATGATTATGACTTTGTGTAGAGTTGGAGGGGTGGTGGTGATATTGATGGTGATGATGTTGACTTTGTGTGGAGTGGTGGTGGTGATGTTGATGGTGATGATGTTGACTTTGTGTGGAGTAGTGGTGGTGATGTTGCTGGTGATGATGTTGACTTTGTGTGGAGTGGTGATGGTGATGTTGACTTTGTGTGGAGTGGTGGTGGTGATGTTGATGGTGATTATGTTGACTTTGTGTGGAGTGGTGGTGGTGATGTTGATGATGTTGACTTTGTGTGAAGTAGTGGTGGTGATGTTGATGGTGATGATGTTGACTTTGTGTGGAGTGGTGGTGATGTTGATGGTGATGATGTTGACTTTGTGTGGAGTGGTGGTGGTGATGTTGACGCTGATGATGTTGATTTTGTGTTGGAGTGGTGGTAGTGCTGGTGGTGACGTTGATGGTGATGATGTTGACTTTGTGTTGAGTGGTAATGGCGATGTTGGTGGTGATGATGTTGACTTTGTGTTGAGTTGGAGTGGTGGTAATGATGTTGATGGTGATGATGTTGACTTTGTGTGGAGTGGTGGTGGTGATGTTAATGGTGATGATGTTAACTTTGTGTTGAGTAGTGGTGGTGATGTTGGTGGTGATGATGTTGACTTTGTGTTGAGTTGGAGTGTTGGTAGTGTTTTTAGTTTTCAGTTTCATTTATTAGGTATAACCCTGTGAGTCATGCGGCTCTTCACTCGGGTGCAACCGCAAAAAACAAAAACATGAACAAGAAACACGTTAAAGTGACTACACGCAACAGAAACATACAGGAAAAAACAGCAAAGTCTTCCAGAAAATCACCGTATTTCAAACGTTGTGTGCAAAAATCCCAGTGGGATGCAAGTCAAACAATAACAACCATAATAAGACAATGCAGATGAAAGTTATCAGGCTAACTCTGCACTACAACAAACATACATGGCTAAACCAAAACGTTTTCAAAATCACCAAAATAAAGCTGTAAAAGCAATGCAACAGTGATCATAGGAACTAATAAAGTATTAAAACTTTCGTGACTGCATAAAATTACTCATTGTTTTTTTCGGTAAAGTCACGTATGTAGAAATACAATAAAATTATATTAAAACAAAACACAATCACTACGTTTCGATCACAACGCAAGCGATCTTCATCAGGTGTCAAGAACAAATCACGGAGGTAAATACAACAAATAGATGAGAGACGAGAATTCAACAAACCTGAAAAAAACATTATGTGAAGCACATCCAGTCAGGCCAACAACACAGTTAGACACTTCCTGCCTCCCTGTCCGTCTTTCCTCCCTCCTTACCTCTTGGTGGACTTGTATATGTATTTCTACTGACCGTGTACCTCGTATTTTTCATTCTATCTACGCTGGTATGTGCAATCCAAAGGTTGAACACGAAATTTAACACTCTTTTGAAATTCGTGGTCTGCCAGGAAGTGTCTAACTGTGGTGTTGGCCTGAGTGGATGTGCTTCACATAATGTTTTTTCAGGTTTGTTGAATTCTCGTCTCTCATCTTTTGTTGTATTTACCTCCGTGATTTGTTCTTGACACCTGATGAAGATCGCTTGCGTTGTGATCGAAACGTCGTGATTGGTTCTTGTTTTAATATAATTTTATTGTATTTCTACATACGTGACTTTACCGAAAAAAACAATGAGTAATCATAGGAACTGTCATTCAAATTTAACAATAAACGATATATACATAACATGTACGACCAAACTTTGCAGCCATAGCTGGCTGCAAGAGTCACTCCATAACAGCAGGAGTATCAGTAGCAGCATCACATTTTTTCAATAAACCTTTGAAGATCAGCACACTCTAGTCAAAACTCAAGATTATACTTTGCAGCGGTCATCCGGAACGATACATTTGAATTCCGGCAATTTTGAATATCAGTGGCAGATAGGGGTGTACAACTACTCTATATAAGTTTTGAGTGAAGATCTCATAGGTAGTGATCCAAGTTGCAGTTTATTGGCGATATCATTCCAGACCCGGGGGCATCAATAGTAAAGGCCCTTCCTCCAGTATTTGTACGGCAATAAGGAATGTGAAGCTGGTAAATGAGCGAAGACCTGAGGTCAAATTTGTTCTTAGAAACAGTGAGGAGATCCAGCTGGTAGTCTGTTTATTTTTTTGTAAGTACATCGTGAATAAATAAGATCTGGTGCACAAGCCGTCGATCATTAAGAGATGTTAAGTTTGACCCAATGTAGAGATCGCAGTGGTGAGTCCTATAGGGGCAGTTCAATGCAAATCTCAAGGCCGAGTAATAAATTGATTCAAGCTTCTTCAGTACAGTACTTGGGGCTGATTTGTACACGATGTCACAGTAATCAAGTAGAGGCAGTATGGTAGCTTTTATCATTTCCAAACGGAACATTGGGGAGAAGCAGTGCTTGTGTCGATACAGAAAACCTATTTTAAATGTTATCTTTTTACCAATATAATCAATGTAATCTTGAAAATTCAGTTTGTAATCAAAGATGACCCTAAGATACTTATAGATCATGACTTGCTCTATTTGATGATTATTTAAGAAATATAATTGGGGAAAAATATCTTCCTGCAATTTAGTCCTGGTGAGAAGCATAGCACCTTGGTTTTGGAGGTATTCAGGACTAGTTTAAGAGCAACTAGCTGATGTTGTAGTTTGTTCAAATCACCCTGGAGATTAGCAATCACGTCATCCAGAGAGCGGCCAGCAGTAATCAGTATCGTGTCATCTGCAAACAGATTTACCCTGAAATAATCCAGGTCAGTGCCCAAGTCATTGATATAAAGAGAGAACAAGAGGGGGCCAAGGATGGAACCCTGTGGAAACCCTTTTGTTATCTTAACACTGTTTGACCTCCAACCATCTACGAATACAGTTTGGGTGCGAGAAGAGAGGTAATTTTGTAACCATTCTACTGCGTGTTTGGAGAAACGGAGGCAACTTAGTTTACTAAGCAGGGTGTTGTGGTCGACTGTATCAAAAGCTTTGGACAGGTCAAGAAAAAGACAGGCACAGTACTGCTTATTATCAAGGCTACTGTAAATGTGATTAAGAGAGTTTAATGCAGCAGGTGTGGTGCTGTATTTTTTCGGAACCCAGATTGGTTTCGATGTAATAGTTTGTTGTCGGACAGGAAACTGCTTATTTGGTATTTCAAACATTTTTCAAGAATTTTCATCAATGGGGACAAAATTGAGATAGGTCCGTAGTTATTTGGATAATCTTTAGGGCCCCCTTTGTGAAGTGGACGAATATAGGAATATTACCATTCTAGAGGTACTGATGCTTCTTTGATGGACAGATTGAAAATATGAGCTATAGGTTTGTAGATTAGGTGACCAACAGTTAGCAGAGCAAAGACGGGAATACTATCCGCTCCAGTAGAGGACCCTTTGAGGTAGGACAGTTGTTTCAGAACATTACTTTCGTGGATAGGCTGGAAACTAAATTCGTTTAATGTTTGGACAGGAGTTTAGGAAATTGCATGAGCCGGGGTGACTCCCAGTACATTATCAAAAAGATTACCAGCTTCAGAAAAATGAAGGTTAAAATTGTCGACAATTTTTTGGGGCTCTGAAAAATATTCCCCATTTCGGTTAAGCACAACAGGCAGAGTATCTGTGTTAGATGCCTTGTCGATACATTTGATTGTTTTCCAGAAGAGCCTGGCATTGCCATGTGATTCCAGGAGAGTGGAGGAAAAGTAGGCATTTTTTGCATGCCTGATTTTTTTGATGCATCTATTCCTGAAAATCCTGTATTCTAGCCAGTCATTGACCAAATTACTTTTCTGAGCACATGCCCAAGCCTTGTCCCTAGTTTTCATGAGCTTTGTAATCAAAGGATCAAACCATGGTGGGCGGTTGCCTTTAATTTTAAATCTAACCAACGGAGCATGTTTGTTAAGAATTTGGATAAACGTGTAACTGAAGGTCTCCCAAGCCGTAGTCAGGTTTGGGGCTATCACAGACCTTGTCAATATCCGAGTGAAGCACATCATTAGTAAATGCCTGAGTGCTGAAGTGTCTCACAGAGTGCTTATCAACCAATTTAGCGGGGGGCTTTGGGTCTGGCTGATGATCTCACCCGGGTCCGAGTGGGCCAGTGGTCGGGGCTTGTAGCCGGAGGACCTAAGAGCTCTAGCCCGGTGTTAATACGCGCGAGTCCAGAGGCTGTTACCTCCCCAGGTGATAAGTAAAACGGGCTGTTGCCTTAGTGAAGGCTGGGAATGTTGCTGTTGGTTTGGCCATGTTTTTTATTTATTGTAGTACGGAGTTAGACTGATGGCCTTAAACTAAGTTTTCTTGTTGTTGTTGTTTGATTTGCATCCCACTGGGATTTTTGCACACAGCGTTGGTGTATAGTGCAAATTCAGGAATATTTTGATGTTTTTATTCCATGAATTTTCTGTTTTGCACATGCATGCAAAGTCACTTTAAGATGTTTTCTTGTTCATGTTTTAGTTTTTTTGTTTGGTGAGGTTGCACCCGATTCAAGAGCCGAATGGCTCACAGGGCTATACCAAATAAATGAAACTAAATGAAACTATGTTAAGCATTTATTGAATAAACACGTGGCGTCTACAAGTCGTCTCCGATAACTCACTACAAATGTAGAGGAGTAGAATGGGGAAGTGGCGTCACGTGTGCTGTCCAGGGCGATGACGTGCGGTCACGTGTGCCGTCCAGGGCGATGACGTGCGTCACTTGTGCCGTCCAGGGCGATGACGTGACGTCACGCGCTCGGGGCAGCAGAGTGACGTCACGGCTCCTCAAAGATAAAAGGGGGGGGGGCCGTGACGTCAGCGGGGTCGTAGCTGGAGAGTGGGGTCGGAGAAGGTGTGGAACGGGGAGCCAGGGGCTAGAGGGTAGGGATAGGAGAGGGCACAGTGCCAGGGCTGGACGTGGCTGGGCTCCTCGGTCGGCCGTGTTGGCTGATCCCACAGCCGGCGCAGAGGAGACAGCACAGGGCAGCCGGCTGTGTCGGGACCTAGCCCGGGGACCCCCCTAACCCCTGGGAAGCTGTTCACCCCCTGTGTATTAAATATTGTTAGCTCTTTCGGTGAAGTCACGTTGAAGGGAAACAATAAAATATATATAAAACAATAAAAATTCTCACGACGTTTCGACCATGACACAAAGGGTCATCATCAGGTGACCGTTTGTGTTATGGTCGAAACGTCGTGAGAATTTTTTATAGTTTTATATATATTTTATTATTTTATTGTTTCCCTTCAACGTGACTTTACCAAAAGAGCTAAGAATATGAATTACTGCAGTCACGAAAGCTTTAAACCCCTGTGTATTGTTAAAGATTTGTAATAAACCCTTGGCGGAGGCCCTTAACTTACCTTAGCCTCCGAGTGAGTCGTCGGGAACTCCTTTACACATACAAACAAAACGGTTATCAACAAGAGTCCAGGGGCGGAGCCAGGGGGGTGACAAGAGGGGTGACATTCTGCGTGTAAGTGTACGACACTCGGTCTGGCGGACTCCGTTGCAACTGCATTGTCAGAGCGTGTGTCCGCCAACCGATGGCGTCTAAGTTCAACAGCCTGACTCTCTCTAAATCATTCTTGAAATTAACATTTGTTGCATGTCACCCCGGGCTGAAAATCCTGGCTCCGCCCCTGGTCATACACACTTCATACATACACACTTCATCCATACACACGTCATACACGCGTCATGCACACACGTCATACACACGTCATACACGCGTCATACACACACGTCATACACGCGTCATACACACGTCATACACACACGTCACACACAGGGGCGGAGCCAGGGGGGGGTGACAGGAGGGGGTGACATTCTGCGTGTAAGTGTACGACACTCGGTCTGGCGGACTCCGTTGCAACAGCGTTGTCAAGAGCGTGTGTCCGCCAACCGATGGCGTCTAAGTTCAACAGCCTGACTCTCTCTAAATCATTCTTGAAATTAACATTTGTTGAATGTCACCCCGGGCTGAAAATCCTGGCTCCGCCCCTGAACATGACGAACGTTGAATTAATCAGCGGTATGGTTTCATTGCTGTCTAAAGGTCTCAACGTTGCCGTTGCCCCATATGAAATCTGTGTCGATGAGATCGTTGTTGATGTGGAATCAGCAGTTAGACATTTCCCACATACACTGAGATGACTGTGCATGAGGTTGCCAAAATGATTAAGAACAGTAAATTTCCAAAAAAATATATGTTATTTTCAGTGACGCAAAGCCTTAAGAGAATCGAGAGCAAATAAAGATATCCAAATTCTTGCCGCTGATAAGGGCCGATGGACTGTTGTGATGTCCCGTGAGGACTATGATAATAAATTCAAACATTTACTCGATTAAAATTAAACGAGACCCAACCAACACCTTGGTAGGTTTAAACAACGGTAGTTATTGCCAAGTAATCGACTCCTAAGGAAGAGCAATACCTGATCAAACCAAGGGCGTCAAAACGCCCGAGACTTTATGGGCTACCAAAGATTCACAAACCTGATGTCCCATTAAGACCCATAGTTAGTCAAATAGACTCTGCCACATACAAATTAACATGAGTAGTGGTACCCCAAACTTTCGCAGCTCTTAAAAATTCCCTTTTCACACCATCAATAGGTAAACTCCCCCTCCCCCCCGCCCCCCCCCGCGCCAACCGGCATGTTCACCCGCATGTACACCACCTCTACACCGTTCATCATGCTAAGTCGGCCAATCAAATGCTAATGTTTATGCTAATTCCTTTGTCAAGGCACCTTGTTTCCTCGCACACAGCTTAAAGGTCGCGGTCTGAGCTTGGCTCTGTTTCACTTCAGCGCTCTCCTCGAGACAGCCTGGTCCCTTCACCTGATGAAGGCCGCTTGTGTTGTGGCCGAAACGTCGTGATTTTTGTTGTTTTATTTTTTACCTACGTGACTTTACCGAATAGAACCAAAGAGTAACACGAGGCAATGAAACAAATACAACCGTACATTGGTAGGACCTCTTCATTCATTAAAAGCTCTGAACATCTCGTAAATGTAATTATAGATATAACGCTTATCCCGAATGATATTCTCGTAAGTTTTGATGTGACTTCTCTGTTCACGAGGGTTCTGGTCAAGGGTCTATTAAAATACTCGACACTCTGGTGACGAACGCAGGTTCAGCCAAAGATATCCCACGATTAGCTGAACACTGTCTAAAGAACACCTACTTATTGTGGCAAGGTGCCTTCTATAAACAAAAGAAAGGAGCAGCAATGGGCTCTTCTTTGTCTCCTGTGATAGCGAATTTGTACTCGGAAGATTCTGAAACAAAAGCAGTATTTTCAAGCGCACTAAAACCCTCTTCTTGGTTTGGATACGTGGATGACAACATTGGTGGGTCTGGCCACATGGCAAAGATACACTTAACTAATGTCTAAATCATCTCAACTCGCAAAACCCATCCATCCAGTTCACCATGGAAGTGGAAGCTGACAGAACAACTCACATTTCTGGATATTCTGCTCAGACGTGGTCGAAACGATAAAATAACACACGGCATTTACCAAGAGAAAATGCACACTGACGCCTATCTTAAATGCAGTCACACCATCATCGCTTACAGAAATATGCTTTCATCAAGACACTCATACATCGGGCTAAGGAAGTGTCAGATGGTGATGGTCTGAGAAGTGAAATTAAACGTATATGAAGCGCTGTAATTGAATGGTTACAATGATGCACAAATCAACAGGGCATTGAATTCCGAAACCAAATAAAAATAACACGAGCATTGAAACTGACCAAGTGATTAAAACTAAAAAAATAATACCCTATATTGTGGGAGTAACTGATCAACTAGCCAGATGTTTGGAAAAACAAAACATCCGAGTCAGATTTGGCACGGTACATAAAATACAAAAAATGATATCTGGTACGAAAGATGTATTACCGAAGTTATCGACAGAAGGTGTGTACCGGATTACTTACACTTGTGGCAAATGCTATGTAGGGAAAACAAGACGAATGATCAGCACGAGACTAAAATTAACACGCGTGCCAACAAGGACACTCAATTGCTTTTGATAATATTAAAGTTCCGCGCAAAACTAGTTACTACTGGCGACGACTAATTTGAGAATCTATCAAAATTGAGATAAATACAATTTTCTTTTAACCTGACCATCAAATAACACATTGTTTAAATGCATGCCTATACAGGTCACCAAACTTCAATCGGGATTACCGTCGGTACTGCTATTTTAGTACACACAACCAACGGGGAGTACAATAACAAATGGGCTTGCATAACGCGCATGCATAATGTATCATAATTGATTACCATATAAATAACCCTAGCGGCAAAAGATGCCCATTGTCATTCATATGCATTCATTAACACTCCCCCCTCCCCACTCAATTTCACGCAAGAAGCGCACACAAGTGACGTCGTTACATCTACCCCTCTATTTAAGGAGCGAAACAGGGGGATTTCCCCACGATTCTGGCTGCTGCCTGATGAAGCTAGTTGTAATTACCGGTGAAACGTCGTACTCAGATTCCAAATGTTGTGGCTTTGCTCTAGTAACGGTTTTTGGCACGTTCTGTTCACGTGACAAACCGCTTACTAATTGGCTGTGTCGGGTGGTGGCAGGTTTAGCGACACGTTTAAATATTACGCGATCAAACCCATAACAGTACCTGGATTATGGATGTTGATGATGTTGTTGATGGTGTTGTTGTTGATGATGTTGATGGTGTTGTTGTTGATGATGTTGATGGTGTTGATGGTGTTGTTGATGTTGATGGTGTTGTTGATGATGTTGATGGTGTTGTCGTTGATGATGTTGATGGTATTGATGGTGTTGTTGTTGTTCATGATGTTGATGGTGTTGTTGTTGATGATGTTCATGGTATTGATGGTGTTGTTGTTGATTTTGATGGTGTTGATGTTGTTGATGATGTTGATGGTATTGATGGTGTTGTTGATGTTGATGGTGTTGTTATTGATGATGTTGATGGCATTGATGGTGTTGTTGTTGTTGTTGATGATGTTGATAATGTTGTTGTTGATGATGTTGATGGTATTGATGGTGTTGTTGTTGATGTTGATGGTGTTGTTGTTGATGATGTTGATGGTGTTGTTGTTGATGATGTTGATGGTGTTGTTGATGATGTTAATGGTGTTGATGGTGTTGTTGTTGATTATGTTGATGGTGTTGATGGTGTTGTTGTTGTTGTTGATCACGATGAAGATGTTACGGAAATAACACAGGAGTTGTGTAAAGATGTTCAAACGCCAAAATAAACCTTTTGCAAGGCATGAAGTTACCGTGTTAACCACACACACGGTACTCGTGGTGAACATGCAAACAGACATGGCTCTGATAAGATATGACACATTGTCTTTGAATCTGATTTGGCCTAGACCAGACACAACATCCTTCTTTAGGGTCTATTCTCACCAGTGTCAGACCAATTATAAATGCTGTGTCGTTAAACCCGCCACCACCCGACACAGCCCAATCAGTAAGCAGTTTGTGTCACGTTAACAAAACGTGGACTATTAGTTACTTTGTTCAGCACTCACCGGTGCGTGCGTGTGTGTGTTCTGGAGAGTAAACCCACAACATCATTCACGATCCGAGTAACCCTGGTCACTTATCGCCGGTAAGAACAAACGCAACCACGACCAGCAGCAGCAGCATCATTAGGCGGACAGCCACAGAGTTACATAGGAATCCTTCCTCCTATCTGGGTCTTAAGCAGATGGGGGAGGTGGTAATTGTGGTGTCTTCACTTGTAGGTCAATCAGGGTGTGCAAAAACCAGAGGGGTGGGGGAGGTGTTGGTTAATGTATGCCACGTAAATGATAATGGCTGACCAATTAACCGGTTGGGTTATTCATAGGGTAAATCAACAACCGTGCTTTGTATTTGTGTGCCAACACCATTGACGATTATCTGAACCGGTCCTGGGCCTCCCCTAGGTCGACTCAGCCTCAAATGAGTACCTGGTGCGGTGTGTAAGCATCGCCACTGGGGAGACAAAGGCGGCCGGGCGTGGTGCTGGCTACCCACCCCCTCGTGTAGCCGCTTCGGCCTTCATAGGTGCTGCTCGCTAGGTCGTGGCGGCGGCGGTGGCGGCGGCGGCAGCGGCGGCATCGCGCCAACCGCTCCACCACCGCTCGCTCGTGGTCCGAACGCGCCACTGAACACCCTTGGCTGATCATTAGCTTGGCAGTCGTCACGGGTGAGTGCGTGAAAAGTGTCACCTCTCAGCCGTGGGAAATCCCCAATCCCCGTCCGCACCAGTCCCGCGAGAGAGCTCATTTGCCTACGAATCCATCCCCACACCCCACACCCCCCCCCCCCTAGAGAATGATCTCGTCGTAGGCACGTGCCAAGGTCGGTGAAACAGCGAATTAAGGGGCTGGGTCCATAAGCGACGTCACGCGATTTTGGATGAATGTTTTTTATCCCCCCCCCATCCACCCACCCACCCCTAGTCACGTGGCGTCACAAAAAGTCAGACCCCCACCCCCGCCCTCAAATATGACGTCACAAAGCTCTGCTCCTCCCCCCTCCCCCCCAAAAAATATAATAATATAAAACAGCCTTCAAATCTTGATTTAAAGCTTTCGTGACTAAAGTCACATTGAAGGGAAACAATAAAATAATAAAATATATATAAAACAATTAAAAAACATTCTCACGACGTTTCGACCAAAACACAAACGGTCGTCATCAGGTGTGTCGGTCCGCATTAATTTATTTATTTTTAAACGGTGTATATATTTATTTATAAAAACGTCAGTGCCATGCGCAGCGATTTGACAGCTTGTTTAGAAGGACGAGTCCATCTATGTTCTGAAAAGAGGAGGGGGGAGACGAAAAATTAATGTAAGGGAAACAATAAAATAATACAATATATATAAAACAATAAAAAAAATTCTCACGACGTTTCGACCATAACGCAAACGGTCATCATCAGGTGTGAAAACTAACGGCAAAAAACATTTGAAAGAAGTTTTTCACACCTGATGATGACCGTTTGCGTTATGGTCGAAACGTCGTGAGAATTTTTTAATTGTTTTATATATATTTTATTATTTTATTGTTTCCCTTCAACGTGACTTTACCGAAAGAGCTAAGAATATAAATTACTGCAGTCACGAAAGCTTTAAATCAAAACCTTTATTATTATTTTTTTTAATTCATCACGGATCGATCATTGTTGTATTGCAGGGACGCCGGGCCAGGGAATCAAACTCGATTCCCGCCCGCCCGCCCGCTGAAGACTCAGCCTCAAGTGTGTGGTGAAATATCGCCACTGGGGGGAGACAAAGGCGGTCGGGCGTGGCGCTGGACAACCCACCCCGCTTGCCCCCTACAGCCCGTTGAGGTCACAAGGGGTGGGTCGCACGTTGCCACTGCCCTGCGCGAATCTGCTGCAGGCAGTGATGAGGAGTGAAACGATAAGAGGCCGTCCATGAATGACGTCACGCACCTAGGGGGTGGGGTGGGATGGGGGGAGGGGTCAGACATTTGTGACGATGCGTGACGAGGAGGGGGGCGTGGTTTGAGAAATGTGACGTCACATCGAAATGCGCAAAACTTTAAGTAAATATGGACACGGCACGTTCTACTTATATTCGTGGTTCTTTCGGTAAAGTCACGTTGAAGGGAAACAATAGAATGATAAAATATATATATATAAAACAATAATTAAATAGATTTTTTAAGGAAAAAATGTGTTCTCCTACAACATCAGAGTGCAGTGCCACGTTAAATACGCAACTACAATGTGACAATACATTTTTATTTAAAGCTTTCGAGACTGCAGTAATTCATATTCTTAGCTCTTTCGGTAAAGCCGCGTTGAAGGGAAACAATAAAATAATAAAAAAAAATATACAAAACAATAAAAATTCTCACGACGTTTCGACCGTTTGTGTTATGGTCGAAACGTCGTAAGAACATCTACTGGACAACACAGTGACGGACCAGCGGATGCGAGCCCATGGCCTTGACACCAGGACCTACCGTGGAGCTGATCTGCCCTCTGACCATCGACTAGTCATCTGTAAGATGCACCTGCCATTCTTCCATTCCGGTGGTGGGTGTACACCCAGGACCCCATTCCAACCTAAAGTGGCCTGGTCTTAGTTATCTGATGAAAGTTGCAAGCGAGAATTTCATCATCGCTTGCGGCTGGGATTGGCATCGTCCCCGACTCCTCTAGATGTCAAGGGTAAATGGGCGAGGTTTAGGACTGTGACTCATGCAGCTGCAATGGTTGCTTTGGGTACGCGGTCCAGACCTCCGCCAGAGACCCGGGCTGACAGAGGGGGTATTCAGGATGGTTGAGAAAAAGCGACAGGCCCACTGTCATCGGCTACAGAATCCCACGTCAGAGAATGAGGAGGCTTACCGCAGCCTTTGCTCGGAGGTTCGGAGAGCCGTGAGGCGCTGCAAGGATGGGTGGTGGTTGCGGGTTGCTGAGGAGATGGAGTCTGCCTCAGTGGCCCGCGATCAGAAATCTCTATTTAACTCCATCAAAAAAGTAACCTGCAGCGCCACACCTATTACCATCATTAGGGGAAAAAACGGTGATTCAATCTCCGACCCGCAGGAACAGGTTTGCTGATTTGCTGAGCATTTCTGTGAGGTCCTGGGGGAGGGAAAATCCCTCAGCCAGGAAAACATCGTGGCACATAGTGAGGATGACCCTGCTGAGGCTGCGGTGCCTCAAATATTGGAAGAAGTCACCCCCTGTGAGTGGCTGGCTGAGGTGCCATCTGTTGAGGAAGTACTGAAGGCGATCCGGAGTCTGAGACCAGGAAAGGCAGCAGGCAGAGATGATCTCCCAAGCGAAATGCTGAGGGAGGGTGGCGTTTGTGCACAGACTGCCCTATATGACATCATAACAACAGTCTGGACCACTGGATGGGTTCTGCAGGATTGGAAGGATGCCCTGGTGGTCCCCCTTTTTAAGAAGGGGGACCATGCAGACTGTAACAACTACAGGGGCATCTCACTCCTCAGTGTGCCGGGGAAGGTCCTGGCAATGATTGTTCAGCATCGCCTTGCCAGGCAGGCTGAGGAGAGGCTTGCAGAGCCCCAATGCGGTTTCAGGAAAGGGCGGTCCTGCACAGATGCCATATTTTCTGTCCGTCTGCTACAGCAGAGGTGTATGGAATTCCAACAAGGCCTACATCTCTGCTTTATTGACCTGGTCAAGGCCTATGATACCATCAGTAGGCCTGGGCTCTGGGTTGTTCTTCGTGGTATTGGAGTACCTGACCCTCTGCTCATGATCATTAAGGACCTTCATGATGGTGAGTGGGCCCGGGTAAAGCTACGTGGCCGGGAGTCAGAGCCATTCCCTGTACACCTTGGGGTGCGACAGGGATGTCCTCTAGCTCCCACATTATTTATAATCTATTTTGACCACGTAGTTCGTGAAGCCTTCAATAGATGTACCGGGGGAATCTCCATATGGTATAGATATAATGGGAGGCTGATCGATGCCCGGGTGCAGTCAAGGGATTGCTCCCTATTGCTCAACCACGTTATGTATGCTGATGATTTGGTAATAGCTGCTCATTCAGAGGAGGAGTTGGAGACGCTGCTGCTGAGACTGGAGCGTGCCACTAAGAGGTGGGGCCTTACCATCAGCCCCACCAAAACTAAGCACCTGCCTGGGTATTTTGTACCATCGGACACTCCACCCCCACAACTCCCAATCGGTGATGGGGCAGTTGTGGAGCGAGTGGAGAGTTTCCCATACCTGGCCAGTGTGCTTATGACCGGCTCCAGTTTAACAGCAGAGGTCTCACTCCGAATCAGTCGAGCGGCAATATCTTTTCATCGGTTGCGTGACGCTGCGTGGAAGCTACCTGGTCTGTCGCTCCGCACTAAGCTTCAGGTCTTCTCGGCCACGGTCATTCCCTCCCTTCTCTACGCTTGCGAAACGTGGACCCCCCTAATGGAACATCTTTGCCAGTTAGAAACATTTAGGCTGGCCTGCCTACGATCAATCCTGGGTTTAACCAGACTGGATTGTGTGAGGAGCTCACAAATCCTTGAAAGATCTGGGCAAGGTCCCATCAGTGAGCTCCTCCGGCGGGCAAGGCTGCGATGGCTGGGTCATGTAGCCCGCATGCCCAGCCACCGCATGCCGAAACAGCTTTTATTTAGCCGGATTGAGGGGGCTAAATGGGCGCGGCAGGGGCTAGAAAAGAGATGGAGTGATGTGGTACGGGAGGACGTGGAGCTGAGTGGACTTGCCGATGACTGGTGCCAGTGGTGTCAAGATCGGCCTCTGTGGACGAGGCTCGTGAAGGACGCTACTGGGCAGTTGGAGGTAGTCGCCCTCCAACAACAACGGAGGGTTGAGGAGCGACGCTCACAACAACGAGCGGAGCGCCGGGTGGCTAAAGCACAGCAGGTTGGCACAGTAGGGGGCACAAGTGGTGCATCAGTCAGTCATCTCAGTCGACCCGTGGCACCTGGGTCTGCCCCGTGACCTCCTGCCAGCGGGCGTTCGACACTTCACGTGGCCTCAGGGTGCACATAGCCTGGCACAAGCATCGTGGTGACGTCACCGCCACTTAGTGGTGAATGGCGCTTGTTGTTGTTGTTGTGTGTGAGTGGGTGTGTGAGTGAGTGGTTGTGTGAGTGTGTGGGTGTGTGAGTGAGTGTGTGGGTGTGTGAGTGTGTGGGTGATTGTGAGGGTGGGTGAGTATGTGGGTGTGTGAGTGTGTGGGTGGGTGAGTGCTTGAGAGAGTGGGTGAGTGAGAAAGTGGGTGGGTGAGTGCATGGTTGAGTGAGTGAGTGTGTGAGTGAATGTGTGAGTGTGTGACTGAGTTGGTGTGTGAGTGAGTGGGTGGGTGAGTAAGCACATGAGAGTGAGTGAGTGGGTGAGTGTGTATGTGGGTGAGTAAGTGAGTGTGTAAGTGGATGAGTGAGTCGGTGAGTGGGTGAGTGAGTGCATGAATGGGTGAGTGTGTGAGTGGGTGAGTAAATGGGTGAGTGAATGAGTAAGTGAGTGGGTGAGTGAGTGGGTTGGTGATTGAGTGGGTGGGTGAGTGAGTGGGTGGGTGAGTGAGAAAGTGGGTGGGCGAGTGTGAGTGAGTGAATGTGTGAGTGTGTGGGTGTGTGAGTGTGTGGGTGTGTGAGTGAGTGTGTGAGTGAGTGTATGCGTGAGTGAGTGGCTGATTGAGTGGGTGTTCTGGGTGAGTGAGCGGGTCGGTGAGTGAGTTAGTGGGTGAGTGAGTGTGTGAGTAAGTAAGTGAATGGGTTAGTGGGTGAGTGAGTGTATGAGTGTGTCAGTGGGTAAGTGGGTGAGTGAGTGTGTGAGCAAGTTGGTGAGTGAGTGAGCGAGTCAGTGACTTAAAGCTTTCGTGACTGCAGGAATTCATATTCTTTGGGTCTTTCGGTAAAGTCTCGGAGATAGGTTCAAACAAAATACAAAATAACAAAAGGCTACGACGTTTCGATCGCAACACAATCGGTCGTCAGCAGGAAAAGGAAACCGTTTTCCTACGTGGCCGGGAGTCAGAGCCATTCCCTGTTCACCTTAGGGTGCGACAGGGATGTCCTCTGGCTCCCACATTGTTTAACATCTATTTTGACCACGTAGTTCCTGAAGCCTTCAATAGCTGTACCGGGGGAATCTCCATATGGTACAGACATAATGGGAGGCTAATCGATGCCCGGGTGCGGTCAAGGGATGGCTCCCTATTGCTCAACCACGTTATGTATGCTGATGATTTGGTAATAGCTGCTCAGTCAGAGGAGGAGTTGGAGACGCTGCTGCTGAGAGTGGAGCGTGCCACTAAGAGGTGGGGCCTTACCATCAGCCCCACCAAAACTAAGCACCTGCCTGGGTATTTTGTACCATCGGACACTCCACCCCCACAACTCCCAATCGGTGATGGGGCAGTTGTGGAGAGAGTGGAGAGTCTCCCATACCTGGGCAGTGTGCTTATGACTGGCTCCAGTTTAACAGCAGAGGTCTCACTCCGAATCAGTCGAGCGGCAATATCTTTTCATCGGTTGCGTAACGCTGTGTGGAAGCTACTTGGTCTGTCGCTCCGCACTAAGCTTCAGGTCTTCTCGGTCACGGTCATTCCCTCCCTTCTCTACGCTTGCGAAACGTGGACCCCCCTAATGGAACATCTTCGCCGGTTAGAAACATTTAGGCTGGCCTGCCTACGATCCATCCTGGGTTTAACCAGACTGGATTGTGTGAGGAGCTCACAAATCCTTGAAAGATCTGGGCAGGGTCCCATCGGTGAGCTCCTCCGGCAGGCAAGGCTGCGATGGCTGGGTCATGTAGCCCGCATGCCCAGCCACCGCATGCCGAAACAGCTTTTGTTTGGCCGGATTGAGGGGGCTAAGCGGGCGCGGCACGGGCTAGAGAAGAGATGGAGTGATGTGGTACAGGAGGACGTGGAGCTGAGTGGACTTGCCGATGACTGGTACCAGCGGTGTCAAGATCGGCCTCTGTGGAGGAGGCTCGTGAAGGATGCTACTGGGCAGTTGGAGGCAGTCGCCCTCCAACAACAACGGAGGGCGGAGGAGCGACGCTCACAACAGCGAGCGGAGCGCCGGGTGGCTAAAGCACGGCAGGTTGGCACAGTAGGGGGCACAGGTGGTGCATCAGCCACTCATCTCAGTCAGTCGACCCGTGGCACCTGGGTCTGCCCCGTGACCTCCTGCCAGCGGGGGTTCGACACTTCACGTGGCCTCAGGGTGCACATAGCCTGGCACAAGCGTCGTGGTGACGTCACCGCCACTTAGTGGCGAATGGCGGTTGTTGTTGTTGTTGTTGAGTAAATTAATGAGTGGGTGAGTGAGTGAATGAGCGGATGGGTGAGTGAATGAGTGGATGGGTGAGTGAATGAGTGGGTGGGTGAGTGAATGAGTGGGTGAGTGAATGAGTGGGTGGGTGAGTATGTGGGTGGGTGGGTTAGTGAATGAACGGGTGGGTGAGTGAGTGGGTGGGTAGGTTAGTGAATGAGTGGGTGGGTGAGGGAATAAGTGGGTGGATGAGTGAATGAGTGGGTGAGTAAGTTAATGAGTGGGTGAGTGAGTGAATGAGCGGATGGGTGAATGAATGAGCGTGTAGGTGAGTGAATGAGTGGGTGCGTGAGTGAATGAGTGGGTGAGTGAATGAGTGGGTGGGTGAGTGAATGAACGGGTGGGTAAGTGAATGAGTGGGTGGGTGAGTGAATGAATGAGCAGGTGAGTGAATGAGTGGGTGGGTGAGTGAATGAACGGGTGGGTAAGTGAATGAGTGGGTGGGTGAGTGAATGAATGAGCGGGTGAGTGAATGAGTGGGTGGGTGAGTGAATGAGTGGGTGAGTGAATGAGTGGGTGGGTGAGTGAATGAACGGGTGGGTGAGTGAATGAGTGGGTGGGTGAGTGAATGAATGAGTGCGTGAGTGAATGAGTGGGTGGACGGATGAGTGAATGAGCGTATGGGTGAGTGAACGAGTGAGTGGGTGAGTGAATGAGTGGGTGGACAGATGATTGAGTGTGGGCGAGTTAGTGGGTGGGTGAGTAAATAAGTGGGTGGGTAGGTAAATTAGTGGGTAGGTGAGTGAGGTGCCGGCTCCCAGCCGCCATCTTGCGTAAGGAAGGCACCCAACCGCCAGCTTAGGTCGGAATGGTGAAAATCTTCCATCTTAAATTTTGATTTAAAGCGTTCGTGACTGCAGGGATTCATATTCTTGGTTCTTTCGGTAAAGTCACCACGTAGAAGGGAAACAATAAAATAATAAAAATGTAAAACAACAAAATTATCACGACGTTTACGACCGCAACACAAGCAATCATCATCAGGTGTGAAAACCACAGCAAGAAAATTTGAAAAAAGTGACGTTTTTTGTAAGATGGATTATGGCTTAGCAATCATTGGAAGGATTTGATACACCATTTCGGGTCTTAATCGATTGTTCACGCTTACGGTGGCTTTCAGACAGCATACATTAATTTTTCGTCTCCCCCCTCCTCTTTTCCGAACATAGATGGACTCATATTCTTAGTTTTTTCGGTAAAGTCACGTTGAAGAGAAACAACAAAATAACAAAATATATATAAAACAATAAAAAATTCTCACGACGTTTCGACCATAACTCAAACGGTCATCATCAGGTGTGTTGGTTTGCATAAATTTATTTTTAAACGGCAAATTTATTTATTTATAAAAAAAACGTTGGCGTCACGCGCAGCGATTGGCAGTTTGCCCAGGACTAGTCCATCTATTTTTTTTTGAAAAGAGGAGGGGGGAGACGAAATTTTTTATAATGTATGCTGTCTGAAAGCCACTGTAAGCGTGAACAATAAATCAAGAACTGAAATGATTTATCAAATCTTTCCAATGATTGCTAAGATAGAATCCACCTTCTCGGTTGAAATTGTCTCTGTGCTTGTATATGTGGATAGCCTCATGAACGAATCTCTCATGGAAGCCAGATGGCTTACAAAGAACCTCCGTCTTGGAAAAGTCAATGGCATGTGAGCCTACTGAATTAGAACAATGATCTGCTACGGCCGAGGTGTTGGTCCTACCGTGTTTAAGGTCTGCTTTATGTTCACGAATGCGGTCCGAGACATGGCTCACATGCCATTTTCCAAGACGGAGGTTCTTTGTAAGCCATCTGGCTTCCATGAGAGATTCGTTCATGAGGCTATCCACATATACAAGCACAGAGACAATTTCAACCGAGAAGATGGATTCTATCTTAGCAATCATTGGAAAGATTTGATAAATCATTTCAGTTCTTGATTGATTGTTCACGCTTACAGTGGCTTTCAGACAGCATACATTATAAAAAAATTCGTCTCCCCCCTCCTCTTTTCAAAAAAATAGATGGACTAGTCCTGGGCAAACTGCCAATCGCTGCGCGTGACGCCAACGTTTTTTATAAATAAATAAATTTGCCGTTTAAAAATAAATTTATGCAAACCAACACACCTGATGATGACCGTTTGAGTTATGGTCGAAACGTCGTGAGAATGTTTTTATTGTTTTATATATATTTTGTTATTTTGTTGTTTCTCTTCAACGTGACTTTACCGAAAAAACTAAGAATATGAATTACTGCAGTCACGAAAGCTTTAAATCAAAATAGATGGACTCGTCCATCTAAACAAACAGCCAAATCGCTGTCCGTGGTGCTAACGTTTAAAAATAAATAAATACACACCGCCACTTCTTTCAATGTTTCCTGCCGTTGGTTTTCACACCCGATGATGACTGCTTGTGTTGCAGTCGAAACGTCGTGAGAATTTTATTGTTTTATATATATTTTATTATTTTATTGTTTCCCTTCAGCATAATCTTGTTTGAAGGCAACCAACCGCCATATTCGGTACGAAAGACGCCCAACCGCCATTTTAGGCAGTGAAGACTCCTGGCCGCCATTTTAGGTAGGGACGTTGCCCACCCGCCATCTTAGGTAGGGAAGCGCGCCAACAGAAGTCGCCCACTTCTAGGGGGAGCTCTCTGGGAAATCGGCACTCCCAAACATTCTGCACAAGTGCCACAACGGCCGCCTGTGGCTGATGGGGGTGCTCAAAAAGGGGCCGTCCATAAATGACGTCACGCACCTAGAAGGGGGGGGGGTGGGGAGGGGTCAGAGATTTGTGCCGATGTGTGACGAGGGAGGGGGGGTTTGAGAAATGTGACGTCACATCAGAACTTTCAACAAATACAGACGACACTTTCTACTTAATTAAAAATACTTTTTAATAAACGTTTTCTCCTACAACATCGGAGTGCAGCGCCACGTTAAATACGCACTACAGTGACAATAATTTTAAGCGATTTGAAGCATGTTTTATTTTCAAAATGAAAATATGTTTTTTTTTTGGGGAGGGTGGGGGTGTGGGGGGGGGGGCGAGGGGGTTGAGGGGAGGGGCAAGGAGGTGAGTGGGTGGATGAGTGAATGAGTGGGTGGGTGGGTGAGTGAATGAGTGGGTGGGTGAGTGAGTGGGTGGGTGGGTTAGTGAATGAGTGGGTGGGTGAGTGAGTGGGTGGGTGAGTGAGTGGGTGGGTGGGTTAGTGAATAAGTGGGTGGGTGAGGGAATAAGTGGGTGGGTGAGTGAATGAGTGGGTGGGTGAGTGAATG
Organism: Petromyzon marinus; assembly: GCF_048934315.1. Lineage (NCBI taxonomy): Eukaryota > Metazoa > Chordata > Hyperoartia > Petromyzontiformes > Petromyzontidae > Petromyzon > Petromyzon marinus. The sequence goes on from NW_027423124.1 coordinate 471,639, forward strand.
AGTGGATGGGTGAGTGAATGAGTTGGTGGGTGGGTGAGTGAATGAGTGGGTGGGTGAGTTAGTGAATGAACGGGTGGGTGAGTGAATAGGTCGGTGGGTTAGTGAATGAGTGGGTGGGTGAGGGAATAAGTGGGTGGGTGAGTGAATGAGTGGGTGAGTAAGTTAATGAGTGGGTGAGTGAGTGAATGAGCGGATGGGTGAATGAATGAGCAGGTAGGTGAGTGAATGAGTGGGTGGGTGAGTGAATGGGTGGGTGAGTGAATGAGTGGGTGGGTGAGTGAATGAACGGGTAGGTAAGTGAATGAGTGGGTGGGTGAGTGAATGAATGAGTGGGTGAGTGAATGAGTGGGTGGGTGAGTGAATGAGTGGGTGAGTGAATGAGTGGGTGGGTGAGTGAATGAACGGGTGGGTGAGTGAACGAGTGGGTGGGTGAGTGAATGAATGAGTGGGTGAGTGAATGAGTGGGTGGGTGAGTGAATGAACGGGTGAGTGAATGAGTGGGTGAACAGATGAGTGAATGAGCGGGTGGGTGAGTGAACGAGTGGGTGGGTGAGTGAATGAGTGGGTGGACAGATGATTGAGTGTGGGCGAGTTAGTGGGTGGTTGAGTAAATAAGTGGGTGGGTAGGTAAATTAGTGGGTGGGTGAGTGAGGTGCCGGCTCCCAGCCGCCATCTTGCGTAAAGAAGGCACCCAACCGCCAGCTTAGGTTGGAATGGTGAAAATCTTCCATCTTAAATTTTGATTCAAAGCGTTCGTGACTGCAGGGATTCATATTCTTGGTTCTTTCGGTAAAGTCACCACGTAGAAGGGAAACAATAAAATAATAAAAATATAAAACAATAAAATTATCACGATGTTTACGACCGCAACACAAGCAATCATCATCAGGTGTGAAAACCACAGCAAGACAATTTGAAAAAAGTGGCGGTTTTTTTAAAGATGGATTATGGCTTAGCAATCATTGGAAGGATTTGATACACCATTTCAGGTCTTAATCGATTGTTCACGCTTACGGTGGCTTTCAGACAGCATACATTAATTTTTCGTCTCCCCCCTCCTCTTTTCCGAACATAGATGGACTCGTCCATTTAAACAAACTGCCAAATCGCTGTCCGTGGTGCTAACGTTTAAAAATAAATAAATACACACCGCCACTTCTTTCAATGTTTCCTGCCGTTGGTTTTCACACCCGATGATGACTGCTTGTGTTGCAGTCGAAACGTCGTGAGAATTTTATTGTTTTATATATATTTTATTATTTTATTGTTTCCTTTCAGCATAATCTTGTTTGAAGGCAACCAACCGCCATATTCGGTACGAAAGACGCCCAACCGCCATTTTAGGCAGTGAAGACTCCTGGCCGCCATTTTAGGTAGGGACGTTGCCCACCCGCCATCTTAGGTAGGGAAGCGCGCCAACAGAAGTCGCCCACTTCTAGGCGGAGCTCTCTGGGAAATCGGCACTCCCAAACATTCTGCACAAGTGCCACAACGGCCGCCTGTGGCTGATGGGGGTGCTCAAAAAGGGGCCGTCCATAAATGACGTCACGCACCTAGAAGGGGGGGGTGGGGAGGGGTCAGAGATTTGTGACGATGTGTGACGAGGGAGGGGGCGGGGTTTGAGAAATGTGACGTCACATCAGAACTTTCAACAAATACAGACGACACTTTCTACTTAATTAAAAATACTTTTTAATAAACGTTTTCTCCTACAACATCGGAGTGCAGCGCCACGTTAAATACGCACTACAGTGACAATAATTTTAAGCGATTTGAAGCATGTTTTATTTTCAAAATGAAAATATGTTTTTTTTTGGGGAGGGTGGGGGTGTGGGGGGGGCGAGGGGGTTGAGGGGAGGGGCAAGGAGGTGAGTGGGTGGATGAGTGAATGAGTGGGTGGGTGGGTGAGTGAATGAGTGGGTGGGTGAGTGAGTGGGTGGGTGGGTTAGTGAATGAGTGGGTGGGTGAGTGAGTGGGTGGGTGGGTGAGTGGGTGGGTGGGTTAGTGAATGAGTGGGTGGGTGAGGGAATAAGTGCGTGGGTGAGTGAATGAGTGGGTGGGTGAGTGAATGAGTGGATGGGTGAGTGAATGAGTTGGTGGGTGGGTGAGTGAATAAGTGAGTGGGTGGGTGAGTTAGTGAATGAACGGGTGGGTGAGTGAATAGGTCGGTGGGTTAGTGAATGAGTGGGTGGGTGAGGGAATAAGTGGGTGGGTGAGTGAATGAGTGGGTGAGTAAGTTAATGAGTGGGTGAGTGAGTGAATGAGCGGATGGGTGAATGAATGAGCGTGTAGGTGAGTGAATGAGTGGGTGGGTTAGTGAATGGGTGGGTGAGTGAATGAGTGGGTGGGTGAGTGAATGAACGGGTAGGTAAGTGAATGAGTGGGTGGGTGAGTGAATGAATGAATGGGTGAGTGAATGAGTGGGTGGGTGAGTGAATGAGTGGGTGAGTGAATGAGTGGGTGGGTGAGTGAATGAACGGGTGGGTGAGTGAATGAGTGGGTGGGTGAGTGAATGAATGAGTGGGTGAGTGAATGAGTGGGTGGGTGAGTGAATGAACGGGTGAGTGAATGAGTGGGTGGACAGATGAGTGAATGAGCGGGTGGGTGAGTGAACGAGTGGGTGGGTGAGTGAATGAGTGGGTGGACAGATGATTGAGTGTGGGCGAGTTAGTGGGTGGGTGAGTAAATAAGTGGGTGGGTAGGTAAATTAGTGGGTGGGTGAGTGAGGTGCCGGCTCCCAGCCGCCATCTTGCATAAAGAAGGCACCCAACCGCCAGCTTAGGTCGGAATGGTGAAAATCTTCCATCTTAAATTTTGATTCAAAGCGTTCGTGACTGCAGGGATTCATATTCTTGGTTCTTTCGGTAAAGTCACCACGTAGAAGGGAAACAATAAAATAATAAAAATATAAAACAATAAAATTATCACGACGTTTACGACCGCAACACAAGCAATCATCATCAGGTGTGAAAACCACAGCAAGACAATTTGAAAAAAGTGGCGGTTTTTTTAAGATGGATTATGGCTTAGCAATCATTGGAAGGATTTGATACACCATTTCAGGTCTTAATCGATTGTTCACGCTTACGGTGGCTTTCAGACAGCATACATTAACTTTTCGTCTCCCCCCTCCTCTTTTCCGAACATAGATGGACTCGTCCATTTAAACAAACTGCCAAATCGCTGTCCGTGGTGCTAACGTTTAAAAATAAATAAATACACACCGCCACTTCTTTCAATGTTTCCTGCCGTTGGTTTTCACACCCGATGATGACTGCTTGTGTTGCAGTCGAAACGTCGTGATAATTTTATTGTTTTATATATATTTTATTATTTTATTGTTTCCTTTCAGCATAATCTTGTTTGAAGGCAACCAACCGCCATATTCGGTACGAAAGACGCCCAACCGCCATTTTAGGCAGTGAAGACTCCTGGCCGCCATTTTAGGTAGGGACGTTGCCCACCCGCCATCTTAGGTAGGGAAGCGCGCCAACAGAAGTCGCCCACTTCTAGGCGGAGCTCTCTGGGAAATCGGCACTCCCAAACATTCTGCACAAGTGCCACAACGGCCGCCTGTGGCTGATGGGGGTGCTCAAAAAGGGGCCGTCCATAAATGACGTCACGCACCTAGAAGGGGGGGGTGGGGAGGGGTCAGAGATTTGTGACGATGTGTGACGAGGGAGGGGGCGGGGTTTGAGAAATGTGACGTCACATCAGAACTTTCAACAAATACAGACGACACTTTCTACTTAATTAAATAGACTTTTTAATAAACGTTTTCTCCTACAACATCGGAGTGCAGCGCCACGTTAAATACGCACTACAGTGACAATAATTTTAAGCGATTTGAAGCATGTTTTATTTTCAAAATGAAAATATGTTTTTTTTTGGGGAGGGTGGGGGTGTGGGGGGGGCGAGGGGGTTGAGGGGAGGGGCAAGGAGGTGAGTGGGTGGATGAGTGAATGAGTGGGTGGGTGGGTGAGTGAATGAGTGGGTGGGTGAGTGAGTGGGTGGGTGGGTTAGTGAATGAGTGGGTGGGTGAGTGAGTGGGTGGGTGGGTGAGTGAGTGGGTGGGTGGGTTAGTGAATGAGTGGGTGGGTGAGTGAATGAGTGGATGGGTGAGTGAATGAGTTGGTGGGTGGGTGAGTGAATAAGTGAGTGGGTGGGTGAGTTAGTGAATGAACGGGTGGGTGAGTGAATAGGTCGGTGGGTTAGTGAATGAGTGGGTGGGTGAGGGAATAAGTGGGTGGGTGAGTGAATGAGTGGGTGAGTAAGTTAATGAGTGGGTGAGTGAGTGAATGAGCGGATGGGTGAATGAATGAGCGTGTAGGTGAGTGAATGAGTGGGTGGGTTAGTGAATGGGTGGGTGAGTGAATGAGTGGGTGGGTGAGTGAATGAACGGGTAGGTAAGTGAATGAGTGGGTGGGTGAGTGAATGAATGAATGGGTGAGTGAATGAGTGGGTGGGTGAGTGAATGAGTGGGTGAGTGAATGAGTGGGTGGGTGAGTGAATGAACGGGTGGGTGAGTGAATGAGTGGGTGGGTGAGTGAATGAATGAGTGGGTGAGTGAATGAGTGGGTGGGTGAGTGAATGAACGGGTGAGTGAATGAGTGGGTGGACAGATGAGTGAATGAGCGGGTGGGTGAGTGAACGAGTGGGTGGGTGAGTGAATGAGTGGGTGGACAGATGATTGAGTGTGGGCGAGTTAGTGGGTGGGTGAGTAAATAAGTGGGTGGGTAGGTAAATTAGTGGGTGGGTGAGTGAGGTGCTGGCTCCCAGCCGCCATCTTGCGTAAAGAAGGCACCCAACCGCCAGCTTAGGTCGGAATGGTGAAAATCTTCCATCTTAAATTTTGATTCAAAGCGTTCGTGACTGCAGGGATTCATATTCTTGGTTCTTTCGGTAAAGTCACCACGTAGAAGGGAAACAATAAAATAATACAAATCTAAAACAATAAAATTATCTCGACGTTTACGACCGCAACACAAGCAACCATCATCAGGTGTGAAAACCACAGCAAGAAAATTTGAAAAAAGTGGCGTTTTTTTAAAGATGGATTATGGCTTAGCAATCATTGGAAGGATTTGATACACCATTTCAGGTCTTAATCGATTGTTCACGCTTACGGTGGCTTTCAGACAGCATACATTAATTTTTCGTCTCCCCCCTCCTCTTTTCCGAACATAGATGGACTCGTCCATTTAAACAAACTGCCAAATCGCTGTCCGTGGTGCTAACGTTTAAAAATAAATAAATACACACCGCCACTTCTTTCAATGTTTCCTGCCGTTGGTTTTCACACCCGATGATGACTGCTTGTGTTGCAGTCGAAACGTCGTGAGAATTTTATTGTTTTATATATATTTTATTATTTTATTGTTTCCCTTCAGCATAATCTTGTTTGAAGGCAACCAACCGCCATATTCGGTACGAAAGACGCCCAACCGCCATTTTAGGCAGTGAAGACTCCTGGCCGCCATTTTAGGTAGGGACGTTGCCCACCCGCCATCTTAGGTAGGGAAGCGCGCCAACAGAAGTCGCCCACTTCTAGGCGGAGCTCTCTGGGAAATCGGCACTCCCAAACATTCTGCACAAGTGCCACAACGGCCGCCTGTGGCTGATGGGGGTGCTCAAAAAGGGGCCGTCGATAAATGACGTCACGCACCTAGAAGGGGGGGGTGGGGAGGGGTCAGAGATTTGTGACGATGTGTGACGAGGGAGGGGGCGGGGTTTGAGAAATGTGACGTCACATCAGAACTTTCAACAAATACAGACGACACTTTCTACTTAATTAAATAGACTTTTTAATAAACGTTTTCTCCTACAACATCGGAGTGCAGCGCCACGTTAAATACGCACTACAGTGACAATAATTTTAAGCGATTTGAAGCATGTTTTATTTTCAAAATGAAAATATGTTTTTTTTGGGGGAGGGTGGGGGTGTGGGGGGGGCGAGGGGGTTGAGGGGAGGGGCAAGGAGGTGAGTGGGTGGATGAGTGAATGAGTGGGTGGGTGGGTGAGTGAATGAGTGGGTGGGTGAGTGAGTGGGTGGGTTAGTGAATGAGTGGGTGGGTGAGTGAGTGGGTGGGTGAGTGAGTGGGTGGGTGGGTTAGTGAATGAGTGGGTGGGTGAGGGAATAAGTGGGTGGGTGAGTGAATGAGTGGGTGGGTGAGTGAATGAGTGGATGGGTGAGTGAATGAGTTGGTGGGTGGGTGAGTGAATAAGTGAGTGGGTGGGTGAGTTAGTGAATGAACGGGTGGGTGAGTGAATAGGTCGGTGGGTTAGTGAATGAGTGGGTGGGTGAGGGAATAAGTGGGTGGGTGAGTGAATGAGTGGGTGAGTAAGTTAATGAGTGGGTGAGTGAGTGAATGAGCGGATGGGTGAATGAATGAGCGTGTAGGTGAGTGAATGAGTGCGTGGGTTAGTGAATGGGTGGGTGAGTGAATGAGTGGGTGGGTGAGTGAATGAACGGGTAGGTAAGTGAATGAGTGGGTGGGTGAGTGAATGAATGAGTGGGTGAGTGAATGAGTGGGTGGGTGAGTGAATGAGTGGGTGAGTGAATGAGTGGGTGGGTGAGTGAATGAACGGGTGGGTGAGTGAATGAGTGGGTGGGTGAGTTAATGAATGAGTGGGTGAGTGAATGAGTGGGTGGGTGAGTGAATGAACGGGTGAGTGAATGAGTGGGTGGACAGATGAGTGAATGAGCGGGTGGGTGAGTGAACGAGTGGGTGGGTGAGTGAATGAGTGGGTGGACAGATGATTGAGTGTGGGCGAGTTAGTGGGTGGGTGAGTAAATAAGTGGGTGGGTAGGTAAATTAGTGGGTGGGTGAGTGAGGTGCCGGCTCCCAGCCGCCATCTTGCGTAAAGAAGGCACCCAACCGCCAGCTTAGGTCGGAATGGTGAAAATCTTCCATCTTAAATTTTGATTCAAAGCGTTCGTGACTGCAGGGATTCATATTCTTGGTTCTTTCGGTAAAGTCACCACGTAGAAGGGAAACAATAAAATAATACAAATCTAAAACAATAAAATTATCTCGACGTTTACGACCGCAACACAAGCAATCATCATCAGGTGTGAAAACCACAGCAAGAAAATTTGAAAAAAGTGGCGTTTTTTTAAAGATGGATTATGGCTTAGCAATCATTGGAAGGATTTGATACACCATTTCAGGTCTTAATCGATTGTTCACGCTTACGGTGGCTTTCAGACAGCATACATTAATTTTTCGTCTCCCCCCTCCTCTTTTCCGAACATAGATGGACTCGTCCATTTAAACAAACTGCCAAATCGCTGTCCGTGGTGCTAACGTTTAAAAATAAATAAATACACACCGCCACTTCTTTCAATGTTTCCTGCCGTTGGTTTTCACACCCGATGATGACTGCTTGTGTTGCAGTCGAAACGTCGTGAGAATTTTATTGTTTTATATATATTTTATTATTTTATTGTTTCCCTTCAGCATAATCTTGTTTGAAGGCAACCAACCGCCATATTCGGCAGGAAAGACGCCCAACCGCCATTTTAGGCAGTGAAGACTCCTGGTCGCCATTTTAGGTAGGGACGCTGCCCACCCGCCATCTTAGGTAGGGAAGCGCGCCAACATAAGTCGCCCACTTCTAGGGGGAGCTCTCTGGGCAATCGGCACTCCCAAACATTCTGCACAAGTGCCACAACGGCCGCCTTTGGCTGATGGGGGTGCTCAATAAGGGGCCGTCCATAAATGACGTCACGCACCTAGAAGGGGGGGGTGGGGAGGGGTCAGAGATTTGTGACGATGTGTGACGAGGGAGGGGGCGGGGTTTGAGAAATGTGACGTCACATCAAAACTTTCAACAAATACAGACGACACTTTCTACTTAATTAAAAAGACTTTTTAATAAACGTTTTCTCCTACAACATCGGAGTGCAGCGCCACGTTAAACACGCACTACAGTGACAATAATTTTAAGCGATTTGAAGCATGTTTTATTTTCAAAATGGAAATATGTTTTTTTTTGGGGAGGGTGGGAGTGTGTGGGGGGGGGGGCAGAGCTTTGTGACGTCATATTTGAGGGGGGGGTGTTAAAAATCGTCAAAAATCGCGTGACGTCATTTATGGACGGCCCCAAAGAGATAAAAAAAAGTATTACACACGGAACTTTTATTTCCGATGTCAAGAAGAAGTCGACGTGACGGGGAGTAAGGGAATAATCGAGGCGACTTTGTTTGGTGCCGTTGCGGTTTGGGGAAGGCGAGGGGGTGGACAGGCGCCTGCAAACCAGGCGAGGGTTGGTGGATCACCGCAGGCACAGGCAGATGCCGGGAAATGGCGACAGAGGCCCGGGGCCCCACCTGTTCCCGCCTCCACGGGGCGAGGCGATTCCCCCGTCGCATCGCCGAACGTTGCACCGCGGACTCGGCTCGCGTGCAGGGCGCGAAAGGAGATTCGACGTAGCATGGGGGACCGGCAGACTTACACAGGCACTCGCCCACAGACTCGCAACGGACACCCGCAGACTCACAATGGACACCCGCAGACTCACAACGGACACCCACAGACTCACAATGGACACCCACAGACTTACACAGCCACTCGCCCACAGACTCACAACGGACACCCGCAGACTCACAATGGACACCCACAGACTCACAATGGACACCCGCAGACTCACAACGGACACCCGCAGACTCACAACGGACACCCACAGACTCACAACGGACACCCACAGACTCACAATGGACACCCACAGACTCACAACGGATACCCACAGACTCACAATGGACACCCGCAGACTCACAACAGACACCCACAGACTCGCAACGGACACCCACAGACTCACAATGGACACCCACAGACTTACACAGGCACTCGCCCACAGACTCACAACGGACACCCACAGACTCGCAATGGACACCCGCAGACTCACAATGGACACCCACAGACTCACAACGGATACCCACAGACTCGCAACGGACACCCACAGACTCACAACGGACACAAGCAGACTCACAACGGACACCCACAGACTCGCAACAGACACAAGCAGACTCACAACGGACGCCGGAAGACTCACAACGGACACCCACAGACTCGCAACAGACACAAGCAGACTCACAACGGACGCCGGAAGACTCACAACAGACACCCACAGACTCACAACAGACACCCACAGACTCACAACGGACACCCACAGACTCACAACGGACGCCGGAAGACTCACAACATACGCCTACAGACTCACAAAGAGACCCATTAACGTGGAAAGGGACCAATCTATTTGGAAAGGGACAAAGGGAAGGCGCCCAACCGCCATCTTGCATAGGGAAGGCACCTAACCGCCATCTTACGTGGGGAAAGCATCCAATCGCCATCCCACCCTACCTGCCCATTATAAATCCACTCCACCTGTCCATTATGAACCCACTCTACGTGCACATTATAAACCAACCCTACCTGCCCATTATAAACCCACTCTACCTGCCCATTATAAATCCACCCTACCTGTCCATTATAAACCCACCCTACCTGCCCATTATAAACCCCAGTGACACGGCCAAGATGAACCCACCCTACCTGCCCATTATAAACCCCAGTGACACGGCCAAGATGAACCCACCCTACCTGCCCATTATAAACCCACCCTACCTGTCCATTATAAACCCACCCTACCTGTCCATTATAAACCCACCCTACCTGCCCATTATAAACCCCAGTGACACGGCCAAGATGAACCCAGACCCCACACGTCACTGACAATCGACGGCACCAAACCCCACAAAATCAACGTCCGCAAGGTCATCTCACGTCCCGGTGACTTTATGCACAATAACAACGCTCTTAGAAAAACACAACATTCTTACAATAATTATAATATTTACAATAAAAACATTCAAAACTACGATATTATGTACAGAGCTATATATGATTAAATTATAACTTTTTTTCTTAACAAACTTCACGTGGCAGGGCCTAGGCACGCTTCTCGTCCAGTGCCTGCACCAGGCCTCCCTTCCCCCTCCCCATGTCCTGGAAACCGTGTGGCGAGGTCACTCCCTCCCTCATCCTCCTCCTTTGAGGACTGCCACCGGATGAAAACCAGCATGGGTTGGAGTCCCGGGGTAAGGGAGCCCTGGGTAGGCTACTGGGCTGAGTGTGTGGTGAGCGTGTGGTGGGCTGAGTGTGTGGTGAGTGCAGTCAGAGTGGCTGTGTCCAGTCCATGTCTGGGTTTCCACTCTTTCGTCTTCTGCCACAGCTATTTCCCACGGGAGTGTGTGGGGTGAGTGTGTGTGTGGTGCGTGTGTGTGGTGAATATGTGTGTGGTGAGTATGTGTGTGGGATCAGTGTGTGTGTGGTGTCTGGTGCGGAGAGTGTGGTGTGAGTGTTTGTGTGTGGGGTGAGTGTGTGTGTGGGGTGAGTGTGTGTGTGGGGTGAGTGTGTATGTAGGGTAAGTGTGTGTGTGGGATCATTGTGTGTGATGTGTGGCTGGGTGTGTGTGTGGTGCGTGGTGCGGTGTGGGTGGGGTGAGTGTATGTGTGGTGAGTGTGTGTGTGGTGAGTGTGTGTGTGGCGAGTGTATGGTGCGTGTATGTATGTGGTGTGTGGGGTGAGTGTGGGGCTTGTGTGGTGTGTGGCTGGGTGTGTGTGAGTGTCTGGTGTGGTGTGAGTGTGGTGAGTGTGTGTGTGGGGCGAGTGTGTGTGGGATGAGTGTGTGTGTGTGGGGTGAGTGTGTGTGTGTGGGCTGGGTGTGTGTGGCTGGGTGTGTGTGGTGAGTGTGGTGTTATGGGGTGGGTGGGTGGTGCTTGCGGTGGTGGTGCTGCTCGTGGTGGTGGATGGCACCGACTCCACCACCACCACCACGCAGCTACTCTGCCGTGGGCCGTCCACCACACAGCAGCAGGCGGCCGAAGAGCGACCGGAGCGCCCTGCCCAGTTGGGCCAAGCCCCCTCGCTTCCTCTTCTTCTTCTTCTTCTTCTCCTCTTCCTCCTCCTCCTCCTTCTTCTGCTGTTGCCACATCTCCACCTCCTCCATCTTCTCCATCTTCTCCTTGTTCTCTTCTGTCTCCTCCTCCAACTCCTTCGTCTCGACCTCTTGCACCACGGCCACCACCACCACCTCCTTCTCCTTCTCCTCCATCTTCTCCTCCTCCTTCTCCTCCACCTCCTCCTTCTCCTCCATCTTCTCCTCCTCCTTCTCCTCCACCTCCTCCTTCTCCTCCATCTTCTCCTCCTCCTTCTCCTCCATCTTCTCCTCCTTCTCCTCCATCTTCTCTTCATCCTTCTCCTCCTCCTTCTCCTCCGATGAGGAGGAGGATGATGATGATGATGATGGAAGCCTCTTCTCCGGCTGAGCTCTGTGGAGAGAGAGGCAGCAGCACCACAGCACCACCACGTCAGCATCCCGCGACTACGGCCAGAGGTCACAGTCGGTCCCCACCCCCAGGAGTGGACTTGCCCATCACGAGTTTCTACAGACTCATAGACACCCACAGAGATTCACAGAGACCCATACTCATAGAGACCCATACTCATAGAGACCCATACTCATAGACACCCACAGAGATTCACAGAGACGCATACTCATAGAGACCCATACTCACAGAGACCATACTCAGTAGAGACCCGCAGAGACCCATACTCATAGAGACCCATACTCATAGAGACCGATACTCATAGAGACCCACAGAGACCCATACTCATAGAGACCCACAGACACCCATACTCATAGAGACCCATACTCATAGAGACCCATACTCATAGAGACCCATACACACAGAGAGAGCCTCACCGTGGCTTCACAGCTCTGGGGAGGGCCCGGATGGTGGTGGGGAGGGCCCGGCTGGTGGTGGGGAGGGCCCGGCTGGTGGTGGGGAGGGCCCGGCTGGTGGTGGGGAGGGCCCGGCTGGTGGTGGGGAGGTCGTCGCTGGGGCTGGCGGTGTCGTCGCTCTGGAGCCAGCCGTGAGCCAGCGCCTGCTCCGGTGTCATGCGGCGTTCTGGATCCCAGCTAGGGTGAGGGGGGGCACGGAGGGGGATAAAGGGGGGGGCACAGAGGGGGGTGAGGGGTGGTGGTCGTGGGTTGCTGAGGAGATGGAGTCTGCCTCAATGGCTTGCGATCACAAATCTCTATTTAACTACATCAAAACAAGTAACCTGCAGCGCCACACCTATTACCATCGTTAGGGGAAACAACGGTGATCCAATCTCCGACCCCCAGGAACGGGTTTGCAGATTTGCTGAGCATTTCTGTGAGGTCCTGGGGAAGGGGGAATCCCTCAGCCTGGCAAAACGTGGGACAAAGTGGGGTTGACCCTGCTGAGGCTGTGGTGCCTCAAATATTGGAGGAGGTTGTCACCCCCTGTGAGTGGCTGGCTGAGGTGTCATCTGTTGAGGAAGTACTGAAGGCGATCCAGAGTCTGAGACCAGGAAAGGCACCGGGCAGAGGTGATCTCCCAAGCAAAATGCTGAGGGAGGGTGGCGTTTGTGCACAGACTGCCCTACATGACATCATAACAACAGTCTGGGCCACTGGACGGGGAGGCTTGCGGAGCCCCAATGTGATTTCAGGAAAGGGCGGTCTTGCACAGATGCCATATTTTCTGTCCGTTTGTTACAGTAGAGGTGTAGGGAATTCCAACAAGACCTACATCTCTGCTTTATTGACCTGGTCAAGAGCTATGAAACCATCAGTAGGCCTGGGCTCTGGGTTGTTCTTTGTGCTTTCGGAGTCCCTGACTCTCTGCTCACGATGATTAAGGACCTTCATATTGGTGAGCGGGCCCAGGTAAAACTACGTGGACTGGAGTCAGAGCCATTCCCTGTTCACCTTGGGGTGCGACAGGGATGTCCTCTGCCTCCCACATTATTTCACATTTATTTCGACCACGTAGTTTGTGAAGCCTTCGATGGCTACAGATATAATGGGAGGCTGATCGATGCCCAGGTACGGTCAACGGATGGCTCCCTATTGGTCAACCATGTTACGTATGCCAATGATTTGGTAATAGATGCTCAGAGGAAGAGTTGGACGCACTGCTGCTGAAACAGGAGCATGCCACTAAAAGTTGGGGCCTTACCATCAGCACCACCAAAACTAAGCATCTGCCTGGGTACTTGTGGAGGAGGCTTGTGGAGGACGCTGATACTGGGCGATTGGAGGCAGTCGCGCTCCAACAACAATGGAAGGCATTAGAGCGACGCTCACAACAATGAGCGGAACACCGGGTGGCCAAAGCACAGCAGGTTGGCATAGTAGGGGGCACAGGTGGTGCATCAGCCAGCAGTCATCTCAGTCAGTCGACCCGTGGCACCTGCTGGATCTGCCCCGTGACCTCCTGCCAGCGAGCGTTCGACACTTCACTTTGGCCTCAACGTGCACATGGCCTGGCACAAGCGCCGTGGTGATGTCACCGCCACTTAGTGGCGAATGGCGGTTGTTATTGTTGCGGACGTGTGTGAGTGTGTGTGTATATATTAACCTGCTCATCCCACTAATCTCTCTTGCATAATCTCTCCCATCAACATAGTGATGCTCTCCCATTAACGCGGCTGTTGCGCGCATATGCAGGGGCGATACTCTTATGCGGCGACGGAAGCCCAGTTCATGCTAATCTCTCTCCCTAATCTCTCTCTCTCTCCCTGATCTCCCCCATTAACACAACTGACGCGCTTGCATGCAGGGATGGAATTCCTTTCCAGCTCAGACCCTGCCTGCTCGCCCTTCGACAACGCATATATATAAAGTCTTGTTGTTGTAACAGCTCTCTCGCTGTGTTTCTTCCTGGTTCAGCTGTTCCCCTGCTGGATTAATTTTTTTCCACCTGAGGACGACCGCTTGGTGTTGCGATGGAAACGTCGTGATATTTTATATTTATTTTATTCTACTTTTTTTTACCTGCGTGACTTTACCGAAAAAAACCACGGCCAACAGCAGGGACTGCGTTTATCTGAGCAACCGGTCCTGGCCCTCCCCTCGGTCGACTCAGCCTCAAATGAGTACCTGGTGCGGTGTGTAAATATCGCCACCCGGGAGACAAAGGCGGCCGGGCGTGGTGGTGCTGGCCACCCACGCCCTCTGTGTGTGCCACAGCGCCGGCCTTCATAGATGCTGCTACTCGCTACTCGCTAACAGCACTTGCCCCTACAGCCTGCTAGAGGCTACACGGGGGATCTTTATCTGCGTGTAGGTGCTGCTACTCGCTACTCGCTAACAGCACTTGCCCCTACAACCTGCTAGAGGCTACACGGGGGATCTTTATCTGTGTGTAGGTGCTGCTACTCGCTACTAGTAACAGCACTTGCCCCTACAGCCTGCTAGAGGCTACACGGGGGATCTTTGTCTGTGTGTAGGTGCTGCTACTCGCTACAACTAACAGCACTTTCCCCTACAGCCTGCTAGAGGCTACACGGGGGATCTTTGTCTGTGTTCTTACTGTAGGCAGTTTCTGATAAAGTGCACGAGCTGAACTCCACATCCCCGCAGCACGAAGTGCAGGGGAATACTTCCCGGGTGACGCTTCTTGCCCAGGCAGAGAGGATGGCCGAAATGGTCTGCAGGAGGGAGAGAGAGAGAGAGAGAAAAGCAGAGAGAGACAGAGAGAGACAGAGAGACAAAGTAGGAGAGACAGAGAGAGACAGAGAGAGAGAGAGAAAGAGATGGATCGAGAGACAGGGAGAGAGAGAGAGAGTGATAGAGACAAAGAGACAGAGAAAGACAGAGAGACAGAGAACGAGAGACAGAGAGAGACACAGATAGAGAGAGAGATAGAGAGATAGGCAGAGAGAGACACAGAGACAGAAAGAGACAGAGAGACAGAAAGATGGAGAGACAGAGACGCACACAGAGAGACACAGAGAGAGACACAGAGAGAGAGAGAGATAGAGAGATAGGCAGAGAGAGACACAGAGACAGAGAGACAGACAGAGAGACAGAAAGACAGAGAGACAGAGACAGAGAGAGAGACAGAGACACACAGAGAGAGACAGAGATGGATAGAGAGACAGGGAGAGAGAGAGAGTGATATAGACAAAGAGACAGAGAAAGACAGAGAGACAGAGAACGAGAGACAGAGGGAGACAGGCAGAGACAGAGAGAGACACACAAAGAGATAAAGAGAGAGACACACAGAGAGAGAGAACGAGAGAGAGAGACACACGCACAGTGTCACCAACCACCACGTCATCCACATATCAACTCACCCACCCACACCTACACTCCCACCCACCTACCCACCCACCCACCTACCCCCGCTTTGGTTACTTATCGCCCCTAACCCAGGTCGTTACTGAGTCGGCCCAAGCCCCAACCACCACCTCCTCCCTCCCCATCCCCCCAGGCCCCCCCCCACCACGACACCACCACCATCGCCACCACCACAGCACCATCACCGCACCACCACCACACCACCCTTCTACTCACCAAAGAAGTACTCTTTGTTGCGAGATCTCTCCAACATGTCTTTCGGAGGCATGCCCATGATCTGCACAACCATTTCAAGACAGAGAGAGAGACACGCTTGTTACACGCTTGTTACACGCATGTTACATGCGTGTTACACGCATGTTACATGCGTGTTACACGGAGAGACCCATAGAGATTCAGAGACATATAGAAACATAGGGACTCCTAGAGACCCATACATAGATCCATAGAGACCCACAGAGATTCAGAGACTCACATAGAACCATAGGGACTCACAGAAACCCATACAGAGACCCATAGACTTACATAGAACAATAGGGCCTCACAGAAACCCATACAGAGACCCATAGAGATTCAGAGACTCACATAGAACCATAGGGACTCACAGAGACACATACAGAGACCCATAGAGACCCATAGACTTACATAGAACAATAGGGCCTCACAGAAACCCATACAGAGACCCATAGAGATTCAGAGACTCACATAGAACCATAGGGACTCACAGAGACACATACAGAGACCCATAGAGACCCATAGACTTACATAGAACAATAGGGCCTCACAGAGACCCATACAGACACCCATAGAGACCCATAGACTTACAT
This sequence comes from Petromyzon marinus, assembly GCF_048934315.1. NCBI lineage: Eukaryota > Metazoa > Chordata > Hyperoartia > Petromyzontiformes > Petromyzontidae > Petromyzon > Petromyzon marinus. The sequence goes on from NW_027423124.1 coordinate 487,642, forward strand.
AGAACAATAGGGCCTCACAAAAACCCATACAGAGACCCATAGAGACCCACAGACTTCCATAGAACAATAGGGCCTCACAGAGACCCATACAGAGCCCCTTGGAGATCTAGAGACTCATGTAGAAGGACAGGGACCTACAAAGGGACCCACGCTACAGCTAAACTATTTTTCTTTAACCAGGTAAGGCGCCCACAGAGCTGCGTAGCTATTTCTCATCGGCCGTACGGCAGAAGAAGATCTCATTGTGACATTGTCACATCGAGCATTATGGGTGCGTAGGTGGGTAGATGGGTGGGTAGGTTGGTAGGTGGGTGGGTGAGTGGGTAGGTGGGTCAGTAGGTTGGTAGGTGGGCGAGTGGGTCGGTGGGTAGATAGGTGGGTTGGTAGGTGGGTGGGTGTGTCGGTAGGTAGGTGGGTGGGTAGGTGGGGGCGTAGGTTGGTAGGTGGGTGGGTGAGTGGGCGAGTGGGTCGGTCAGTGGGTGGGCGAGTCGGTGGGTAACTGGCCAGGTGACTGGCTGGGTGACTGGCTGGGTGACTGGCTAGGTGACTGGCTGTGTGACTGGCTGGGTGACTGGCTGGGTGACTGGCCAGGTGACTGGCTGGGTACCTGGCCAGGTGGCTAGCTGGGTGACTGGCTGGGTGACTGGCTAGGTGACTGGCTGTGTAACTGGCCAGGTGACTAGCTGGGTGACTGGCTGCGTGTCTGGCTGGGTGACTGGCTGGGTAACTGGCCAGGTGACTGGCTGGGTGACTGGCTGGGTGACTGGCTGGGTGTCTGACTGGGTGACTGGCTGGGTGACTGGCTGCGTGACTGGCTGGGTGACTGGCTGGGTGACTGGCCAGGTGGCTGGCTGCGTGACTGGCTGGGTGACTGGCTGGGTGACTGGCTGGGTGACTATCTGGGTGACTGGCTGCGTGTCTGGCTGGGTGACTGGCTGGATAACTGGCTAGGTGACTGGCTGGGTGACTGGCTGGGTGACTGGCTGGGTGTCTGACTGGGTGACTGGCTGCGTGACTGGCTGGGTGACTGGCCATGTGGCTGGCTGCGGGACTGGCTGCATGACTGGCTGGGTGACTGGCTGGGTGTCTGACTGGGTGGCTGGCTGGGTGACTGGCTGGGTGACTGGCCAGGTGACTGGCTGGGTGTCTGACTGGGTGACTGGCTGGGTGACTGGCTGGGTGACTGGCTGGGTGACTGGCTGGGTGGCCGGCTGGGTGGATGTCTGCGGGGCCGGTCTGGGCCAAGTCTCCCGCTTGAGGTGTCCCCCCCCGCCTTCCCCCAAGGAGGCTCCCCGGTCACCTCGATGCAGCATGCCAGGTGGTCGTCGTGGCCGAAGGAGCGGAAGAGGTCCCTGCCGGTGGCCATCTTGGCGACGGTGCAGCCCAGGGACCACGTGTCCGCGGCGCAGGTGACCGGGTAGCCCAGCAGCACCTCGGGCGCCATGTAGACGAGGGTGCCTCCCACGCACGGGGCTGTGTGGATGACGGCAAGCGACAGCGGCGGTGATGGTGAATGTGGACTGGGTACGTGCGTGTGTGGGGGGTGGTGGTGGGTGGGTGGGTGGGTGGAGAAACCCACACACACAGACACCCACACACACACACAGACACCCACACACACAGACACCCACACACACCCACACACCCACACACACCCACACACACAGACACCCACACACACACACACCCACACACACAGACACCCACACGCACAGACACCCACACACCCACACACCCACACACACCCACACACACCCACACACACCCACACACGTGCAGGTGTAGGGGGGTCACCACTCACGTGGACGGTCCACAAAGAAGCTGAGGCCGAAGTCGGTGACTCTGGCAACGCGGCTCGCGATGTTTTTCACCAGAATGTTGCGCTGGATGGGGAGCGAGCGGCAGGGAGAGAGAGGATTCACACTCAGTGGGGTCAAGGCGGCGAGCACTCTCTAGGACTGTACGTCTATGTACGGTGACTACCTCTACTTATGAACGTTCAGCTTGCGAACTTTCAGAGATACGAACCAAACCCAGTCCGTACGCTCAAGTTGCTGCTGTTCAGAACCGAGAGTTCATAAGTTCGATAGATGGCGATAGTGGCATCTACATCTGCAGAACGTGAACATCCAGTGGCAATCTACATCTGCTGAATGTGAAGGACCAGTGACATGTACGTCTACAGAATGTGAAGAACCAGAGGCGTCTACATCTACAGAACATGAAGAACCAGTGGCATCTACATCTACAGAACGTGTAGAACCAGTGGCATCTACATCTGCAGAACGAGAAGAACCAGTGGCATCTAATCTACAGAACGTGAAGGACCAGTGGCATCTACATCACAGAACGTGAAGAACCAGTGGCGTCTACATCTACAGAACGTGAAGAACCAGTGGCATCTACGTCTACAGAACGTGAAGAACCAGTGGCATCTACATCTACAGAACGTGAAGAACCAGTGGCGTCTACATCTACAGAACGTGAAGAACCAGTGGCAATCTACATCTGCTGAATGTGAAGAACCAGTGGCATCTACATCTGCAGAACGTGAAGAACCAGTGGCATCTACAACTGCAGAACGTGAAGAACGAATGACATCTACATCTGCAGAACGTGAAGAACCAGTGCCATCGATATCTGCAGAACGGGAAGAACCAGTGGCATCTACATCTGCAGAACGTGAAGAACCAGTGGCATCTACATCTACAGAACGTGAAGAACCAATGGCGTCTACATCTGCAGAACATGAAGAACCAGTGGCATCTGTGTCTACAGAATGTGAAGAACCAGTGGCATCTACATCTACAGAACGTGAAGAACCAGTTGCATCTGCTTCTACAGAACGTGAAGGACCAGTGGCATCTACATCTACAGAACGTGAAGAACCAGTGGCATCTACATCTACATAACGTGAAAAACCAGTGGCATCTACATCTACAGAACATGAAGAACCAGTGGCATCTACATCTACAGAATGTGAAGAACTAGTGACATCTAAATCTATAGAACGTGAAGAACCAGTGGCGTCTACATCTACAGAACGTGAAGAATCAGTGGCATCTACATCTGCAAAAGGTGAAGAACCAGTGGCGTCTGCGTCTACAGAATGTGAAGAACCAGTGGCATCTACATCTACAGAACGTGAAGAACCAGTGGCATCTACATCTACGGAACATGAAGAACCAGTGGCATCTACATCTACAGAACGTGAAGGACCAGTGGCATCTACATCTACAGAACGTGAAGAACCAGTGGCATCTACAGAACGTGAAGAACCAGTGGCATCTACATTTACAGAATGTGAAGAACCAGTGGCATCTGCATCTACAGAACGTGAAGGACCAGTGGCATCTACATCTACAGAACGTGAAGAACCAGTGGCATCTACAGAACGTGAAGAACCAGTGGCATCTGCGTCTACAGAACGTGAAGAACCAGTGGCATCTGCGTCTACAGAACGTGAAGAACCAGTGACATCTACATCTGTCAGAGTGCCGAGCGTCAAAGCGAGCGTCCGCGCCCCCAGCCTGCCCTCCGCTCACCGGCTTGATGTCCCCGTGGACGATGCCCCGGGACTTGGCGTAGGCGAGGAAGCGGAGGATGCCCCTGGTGTAGGCCCTCGCGATGTCCTCGTCGATGTGCCCCTGCCCCATGTCTCTGAGTAGCCGATGGAGGTTCGTGCTGTGACGGGGAGACAGAGGCGTCAGCGATGCCCCTCTCTGTGGGTCTCTGTGGGTGGTGGTGTGGTGGTGGTGAGTGGGTGGTGATGGTGGTAGTGGTGATGGTGAGTGGTGGTGATGGTGAGTGAGTGAGTGGTGGTGGTAGTGGTGATGGTGAGTGAGTGAGTGGTGGTGATGGCGGTAGTGGTGATGGTGAGTGAGTGGTGGTGGTGATGGTGGTGATGGTGGTAGTGTGTTGGTGGGTTAGTGGTGCTGATGGTGGTAGTGGTGATGGTGAGTGAGTGAGTGGTGGTGGTGGTGTTGATGGTGGTGATGGTGGTAGTGCTGATGGTGAGTGAGTGGTGGTGATGGTGGTAGTGGTGATGGTGAGTGAGTGAGTGAGTGGTGGTGATGGTGGTAGTGGTGATGGTGAGTGAGTGAGTGGCTGGTGTTGCTGGTGGTGTGGTGGTGGTGGTAGTGGTGATGGTGAGTGTGTGAGTGGTGGTGGTGCTGGTGGTGTGGTGGTAGTGGTGATGGTGAGTGAGTGAGTGAGTGAATGGTGGTTGTGGTGGTGGTGGTAGTGGTGATGGTGAGTGAGTGGTGGTGATGGCGGTAGGGGTGATGGTGAGTGAGTGGTGGTGGTGGTGATGGTGGTGGTGGTGATGGTGGTAGTGGTGATGGTGAGTGAGTGAGTGAGTGGTGGTTGTGCTGGTGGTAGTGGTGATGGTGAGTGAGTAGTGGTGGTGATGGTGAGTGAGTGGTGGTGATGGTGGTAGTGGTGATGGTGAGTGAGTGAGTTGTGGTGGTGCTGGTGGTGTGGTGGTAGTGGTGTTGGTGAGTGAGTGAGTGAGTGGTGGTCATGGTGGTAGTGGTGATGGTGAGTGAGTGAGTGAGTGGTGGTGATGGTGGTAGTGGTGATGGTGGGTGAGTGGTGGTGGTGCTGGTGGTGTGATGGTAGTGGTGATGGTGAGTGAGTGAGTGGTGGTGGTGATGGTGGTAGTGGTGATGGTGAGTGAGTGGTGGTGGTGCTGGTGCTGGGGTGGTAGTTGTGATGGTGATTAAGTGAGTGGTGGTGATGGTGGTAGTGGTGATGGTGAGTGAGTGGTGGTGGTGATGGTGAGTGAGTGGTGATGGTGGTAGTGGTGATGGTGAGTGAGTGGTTGTGGTGATGGTGGTGATGGTGGTAGTGGTGATGGTGAGTGAGTGGTGGTGGTGGTGGTGGTGGTGATGGTGAGTGGTTGTGGTGGTGGTGATGGTGGTGTGGTGGTAGTGGTGATAGTGAGTGAGTGAGTGGTGGTGATAGTGGTATTGGTGATGGTGAGTGAGTGGTGGTGGTGATGGTGGTAGTGGTAATGGTGAGTGAGTGGTGGTGGTGGTGATGGTGGTGATGCTGAGTGAGTGAGTGAGTGTTGGTGATGGTGGTAATGGTGATGGTGAGTGAGTGGTGGTCGTGGTAGTGGTCCTGGTGATGGTAAGTGAGTGAGTGGTGGTGGTGGTGATGGTGAGTGAGTGGTGGTGATGGTGGTACTGGTGATGGTGAGTGAGTGGTGGTGGTGATGTTGAGTGAGTGGTGGTGATGGCGGTAGTGGTGATGGTGAGTGAATGAGTGGTGCTGGTGCTGGTGCTGTTCGTACCTCAACAGCTCCATGACGAGGCATTTGTGGCCTCGGAAGGAGAAAGTCTCCAGAACTTTTGCAACGTTGAAGTCCACGTCGCTACGTTGGCTCTGCAGCTCCATAGACATCTGGATCTCTCTCAGCTGGTTGTCCTCTTGCCTGGAGCTGCGAGCGAGTGAGCGAGTGCACAGAGAGAGACACAGAGACACAGAGACAGAGAGTTTAGACGTAACGTAGAGGAGGGATGGTGGTGATGGTGGGGAAGGGTGGTGGTAGGGAGGGGGTGGTGGTGGTAGTGTGGGGATGGTGGTGCTGGTGGTGGTGATGGTGGTGGTGGTGGGGGTAGGGAGAGAGGGGTGGTGGTAGTGGTGGTGATGGTGGTGGTAGTGTGATGGTGATGGTGGTGGTAGTGTGATGGTGGTGATGGTGGTGGTGGAAGTGAGAGAGGGGTGGTGGCAGTGGTGGTGATGGTGGTGGTGGTGTTAGTGTGATGGTGGTGGTGTGATGGTGGTGGTAGTGGTCGTGATGGTAGTAGTGTGGGGGTGGTAGTGTGATGGTGGTGTTGGTGGTAGTGTGATGGTGGTGGTAGTGTGATGGTGGTGGTGGTCGTGATGGTGGTGGTAGTGTGATGGTGGTGGTAGTGGTCGTGATGGTAGTGGTGGCAGTGTGATGGTGGTGGTAGTGTGATGGTGCTGATGGTGGTGGTGGTGGTAGGGAGAGAGGGGCGGTGGTAGTGGTCGTGATGGTGGTGGCAGTGGTCGTGATGGTGGTGGTGGTGGTAGGGAGAGAGGGGTGGTGGTAGTGTGATGGTGGTAGTGTGGTGGTGGTAGAGAGAGAGGGGTGGTGGCAGTGGTCGTGATGGTGGTGGTAGTGTGATGGTGGTGGTGGTAGTGTGATGGTGGTGATGGTGGTGGCATTGGTCGTGATGGTGGTGGTGGTAGGGAGAGAGGGGTGGTGGTAGTGTGATGGTGATGGTGGTGGCAGTGGTCGTGATGGTGGTGGTGGTGGTAGGGAGAGAGGGGTGGTGGTAGTGTGATGGTGGTGATGGTGGTGACAGTGGTGGTGGTGATGGTGGTGGTAGTGGTCGTGATGGTGGTGGGTGCTCGAGCGAGGGAGAGTCAAGTAAAGGTTGTTTCAGCCATAGTTTGTTATTGTTGTCACTGTGAGCTAACACTCAACAGCAGTCCCATAGTTGGCCCATTGTTGTTGTTGACATCGTTGTTGTTGTTGTTGTTGGTGCTGCTGTTGCTGTTGACTGCACCGCTGCACCAGGGCCCACTCACTTGGAGGGCGAGGCGAGGATCTTGAGCGCCACCATCGTCCGAGTCTTGTGGTCCAGACACTGCACCACCACGCCCTGTCCACCATGCCCAATCTTCTTGTTCAGCTCGAAGCGGTAGTGGAAGTGCTCGTTCTGGACCTTGCAGGGGTCACGGGGGAGGTCACGCGGAGTGGTCAGGGTGAAGGTCAAAGTGGGGTCACGGGGAGGTCACGGGAAGCATCAGGGTGAAGGTCAAATTGGGGGTCTGTGTGTGTCTGTGTGTGTCTGTGTGTGTCTGTGTGTGTGGGGAGCGGTGGTGCAGCGGTTAGCGTTACGCTGCGCTATGAACCCGGCGACCCGGGTTCGATTCCCACTCACGGCCAACACCAACAGTGACGATTATCTGAACCGGTCCCTGGCCTCCCCTAGGTCGACTCAGCCTCAAATGAGTAGCTGGTGCGGTGTGTAAACATCGCCACTGGGGAGACAAAGGCGGTCGGTCGTGGTGCTGGCCACCCACCCCCTCGTGTAACGTTCTGGCCTTCATAGGTGCTCGCTAACAGCACTTGCCCCTACAGTCTGTGAAGGCTATATAGGGGATCTTTGTCTTGTGTGTGAGTCTCACAGGGATGTAGTTGTGTGTGTGTCTGTGTGTGTGTGTCTGTGTGTGTGTCTGTGTGTGTCTGTGTGTCTGTGCTTGTATGTATGTGTCTGTGTCTGTGTGTGTCTGTGTCTGTGTGTGTGTCTGTGTGTGTGTGTCTGTGTGTGTCTGTGTATCTGTGTGTGTCTGTGTGTCTGTGTCTGTGTGTCTGTGTCTGTGTGTGTGTGTCTGTGTGTGTGTCTGTGTGTGTGTGTGTCTGTGTGTGTGTGTCTGTGTGTGTGTGTGTCTGTGTGTGTGTCTGTGTGTGTGTGTGTCTGTGTGTCTGTGTGTGTGAGTCTCACAAGGATGTAGTTGTTATCGTCGTCGTCATATCCTCCATTGGCGACGCCCCCTCGGCTTTCCTCCTCCCCCTCGTCCAAAGTAAAAAACCAAACCGCGTCCATGGCGGCGAGCTCCAGCTTCTGGCGCTTAGTCAGGGAAGTCTTGAAGATACGCTGGATCGCTGCACAAGTGACAACAACAACAACATCAGCCACAACAACTGAAGCTATCAACTTGTTTTGTATACACACACACCGCGTTATGCCCCCCCCCCCCCCAAAGTGGCTGGTGTCATCATCATCGTCGTAATCATCACCGTCGTCATCATCCTCATCATCGTCGTCGTCATCATCGTCATCACCACGTGGCAGAAAAATGCTCTAAACGCATTTTTCTACAGACTCAAAGAGACCCACAGAGACTCAAAGAGACCCACCGAGACTAATAGAGACCCACAGAGAGCCACAGAGACCCACTGACACCCACAGAGACTCACAGAGACTCACCAGAGACCTTTACTAATGCAGAGGAGTCAAATGGAAACGTGACGTCATGCGCGCCGGGCGGCTCCATGACGTCACGTCTCCCCTTGGTATAAAAAGGGGAACCCCGTGACGTAGGCGGGGTCGTTGCTGGAGCCGGGGCTCAGAGTAGGGTGGAACGGGGGGAGCCAGGGGCAAGAGGGTAGGAGTAGGGGATAGCACAGCGTACAGGGCTGGAGGTGACCGCGCTCCTCGGTCGGCCGGGTTGGCTGAACCCACGGTCGGACGCAGAGGAGGCAGCACGGGGCAGCCGGCTGTGACGGGGGGGCTAGTGGGACGTAGCCCGGGACCCCTGGGGAAGTTGTTACACCCTCGTGTACTGAAATAAGCTTCGAGTAAACTTACGGCGAAAGCCCCTAAACCTCCGAGTCGTTGGGAACCCTTCAACGCTAATGTAGACCCACGTGGCGGTACAGGTTGCATCTACGAAAGTTAAACTTCTTTTTGCACCGTACGTTGCCAACCGTGTTAATGTATGGGTCTCTATGGCTGTCTCTGTGGGTCCACGGGGTCTCTGTGGTTGCCTCTGTGGGTCTATGGGTGTCTCTGTGGGTTTGTAGGGTCTCTATCGGTGCATCTGTGGGTCTCTATGGGTCTGGGTGTCTATGTGGGTCTTTGTGTGTCTACGGGTGCCTCTGTTTGTCTCTGTGTGTCTATGAGTGTCTATGGGTGTCTATGGGTGTCTATGAGTGTCTATGGGTGTCTATGAGTGTCTCTGTGGGTCTATGGGTGTCTCTGTGGGTTTGTCGGGTCTCTATCAACATCACCCCGCTTGAATCCAAGTGTTATTTGGCTGCTGCTAAGCATTTCCACGCGACAGCGACAATGATGATGCCGACGATGATGATGATGATGACGACGATGATGATGACGATGATATCAGCCCACTTGGTTGAGCTGCTTTGATTTGAGCTGCCATCATTCTTAGACTTTGATGATTCTCCTGCTCCTCTCTCGTTCTTACCTTTGGGTGATTTGCTGCGGATTAACATGGAGCTGGCGGTCAGCGCACTCCACCTGGTGATAGGCGGAGGCTGCCTCCCACTCGGTCCAGCTTGCCTCGTCTACACGCACACAAATCCATACATACGCACACATACACACACATACATATATACACACATATACACATACACGCATACACACACACATACACACACATACACACATACATACACATTCATACACACATACACATTCATAGATACATATATATACACACATACACACATACATACACATTCATACACACACACACATACACATTCATACATACATATATACACACACAAACATATATATGTATACATATATGGGTGGTGTTTGTAAGTGTGAGTGGTGTTCACAGGTGTGGGTGGTGTTTGTAAGTGTGGGTGGTGTTTGTAAGTGTGGGTGGTGTTTGTAAGTGTGGGTGGTGTTTGTAATAGTGGATGGTGTTTGTAAGTGTGAGTGGTGTTTGTAAGTGTTGGTGGTGTTTGTAAGTGTGGGTGGTGTTTGTAAGTGAGGGTGGTGTTTGTAAGTGAGGGTGGTGTTCGTAAGTGAGGGTGGTGTTTGTAAGTGAGGGTGGTGTTTGTAAGTGAGGGTGGCGTTTGTAAGTGAGGGTGGTGTTTGTAAGTGAGGGTGGTGTTTGTAAGTGAGAGTGGTGTTCGTAAGTGAGGGTGGTGTTTGTAAGTGAGGGTGGTGTTTGTAAGTGTGGGTGGTGTTTGTAAGTGTGAGTGGTGTTTGTAAGTGTGGATGGTGTTTGCAAGTGTGGGTGGTGTTTGTAAGTGTGAGTGGTGTTTGTAAGTGTGAGTGGTGTTTGTGGTGTTTGTAAGTGTGGGTGGTGTTTGTAAGTGTGGGTGGTGTTTGTAAGTGTGGGTGGTGTTTGTAAGTGAGGGTGGTGTTTGTAAGTGTGAGTGGTGTTTGTAAGTGTGGATGGTGTTTGTAAGTGTGGGTGGTGTTTGTAAGTGTGGGTGGTGTTTGTAAGTTAGGGTGGTGTTTGTAAGTGTGAGTGGTGTTTGTAAGTGTGGGTGGGGTTCGTAAGTGTGGGTGGTGTTTGTAAGTGTGGGTGGTGTTTGTAAGTTAGGGTGGTGTTTGTAAGTGTGGGTGGTGTTTGTAAGTGTGGGTGGTGTTCGTAAGTGTGGGTGGTGTTTGTAAGTGTGGGTGGTGTTTGTAAGTTAGGGTGGTGTTCATATGTTGAGTGGAGGGGGCCACGCCTACCTGCATGGCGTTGCTGTGCTCCGTAAATCTCTCGGTGTCTCTGCGTGGAGAGTGGAGGGTGGGGAGAGTCAGGCAGAGTTCAGTGGAGGGCGATAGCATGGACTCACGCACCACAAACCCACATCCTCACCACGAACCCTCACAACTCACCATGAATCCTCACCACGGACACCCACACTCACCAATAAGCCACAATAAGGACCCACACAACTCACCACGAACCAACACTCTCACCAAGAACCCACACAACTCACCACGGATCCACAACACGGACCCACACAACTCACCACGGACCCAGACAACTCACCACAGACCCACAACACTGACCCACACAACTCACCACGTCAATGGCTTCAGCAGAAGGTGCTCGGCGATTAGGATGATGAAGAATCTGAAGATGTCGACGCTGAAGACGAAAAAGCAGCCACATTGTTAGCATGGACTCACGCACCACAAACCCACATCCTCACCACGAACCCACCAACCCTCACCAAGAACCCACATCCTCACCACGAACCCTCATAACTCACCACAAACCCACATCCTCACCACAAACCCTCACAACTCACCACAAACCCACATCCTCACCACGAACCCTCACAACTCACCACAAACCCACATCCTCACCACGGACCCACACAACTCACCACAAACCCACATCCTCACCACGAACCCTCACAACTCACCACAAACCCACATCCTCACCACGGACCCACACAACTCACCACAAACCCACATCCTCACCACGAACCCACACAACAAACCAAGAACCCACATCCTCACCACGAACCCACACAACTCACCACAAACCCACATCCTCACCACGGACCCACACAACTCACCACAAACCCACATCCTCACCACGAACCCACACAACAAACCAAGAACCCACATCCTCACCACGAACCCACACAACTCACCACAAACCCACATCCTCACCACGGACCCACACAACTCACCACAAACCCACATCCTCACCACGAACCCACACAACAAACCAAGAACCCACATCCTCACCACGAACCCACACAACTCACCACAAACCCACATCCTCACCACGAACCCACACAACTCGCCACAAACCCACATCCTCACCACGAACCCACACAACTCACCACAAACCCACATCACCACGAACCCACACAACTCACCACGAACCCACATCCTCACCACGGACTCTCACAACTCACCATGAATCCTCACCACGGACACCCACACTCACCAATAAGCCACAATAAGGACCCACACAACTCACCACGAACCAACACTCTCACCAAGAACCCACACAACTCACCACGGATCCACAACACAGACCCACACAACTCACCACGGACCCAGACAACTCACCACAGACCCACAACACTGACCCACACAACTCACCACGTCAATGGCTTCAGCAGAAGGTGCTCGGCGATTAGGATGATGAAGAATCTGAAGATGTCGACGCTGAAGACGAAAAAGCAGCCGCCTCCTTCACGTCCGTCGCCAACTGACGAGCCACGTGGTCGCGTGACGTCACCGATGACGTTCAGTGCGACGGAAGTGACCACGCCCACTCCTAGCCACGCCCACGCAGAGCCACGCCCCTGCCGAGTGACGTGAAATAACGCGGCCACGCCCCCGGCAGCCGGGCGCCCCTCAATCTACAGATTCTACTTCCGCTTCCGGGTCGGGACGAGTGGAGGCGGTGGCGGGAAAATCTGAACCCTGTCTGGGCCTCCTCAAGGTCGACTCAGCCTGAAGGTGCCCACACGGGGCTCTGTGTGGTGAGTCTGTGGGTCTCTGTGTGGTGAGTCTGTGGGTCTCTGTGTGGTGAGTCTGTGGGTCTCTGTGTGGTGAGTCTGTGGGTCTCTGTGTGGTGAGTCTGTGGGCCTCTGTGTGGTGAGTCTGTGGGTCTCTGTGTGGTGAGTCTGTGGGTCTCTGTGTGGTGAGTCTGTGGGCCTCTGTGTGGTGTGTCTGTGGGTCTCCTTGTGGTGAGTCTGTGGGTCTCCTTGTGGTGAGTCTGGGTCTCTGTGTGTTGAGTCTGTGGGTCTCTGTGTGGTGAGTCTGTGGGTCTCTGTGTGGTGAGTCTGTGGGTCTCTGTGTGGTGAGTCTGTGGGTCTCCATGTGGTGAGTCTGTGGGGTCTCCGTGTGGTGAGTCTGTGGGTCTCTGTGTGGTGAGTGTGTGGGTCTCTGTGTGGTGAGTCTATGGGTCTCTGTGTGGTGAGTCTGTGGGTGTCTGTGTGGTGAGTCTGTGGGTCTCTGTGTGGTGAGTCTGTCGGTCTCTGTGTGGTGAGTCTGTGGGTGTCTGTGTGGTGAGTGTGTGGGTCTCTGTGTGGTGAGTCTGTGGGTCTCTGTGTGGTGAGTCTGTCGGTCTCTGTGTGGTGAGTCTGTGGGTCTCTGTGTGGTGAGTCTGTCGGTCTCTGTGTGGTGAGTCTGTGGGTGTCTGTGTGGTGAGTCTGTGGGTGTCTGTGTGGTGAGTCTGTGGGTCTCTGTGTGGTGAGTCTGGGTCTCTGTATGGTGAGTCTGTGGGTCTCTTTGTTGTGAGTCTGTGGGTGTCTGTGTGGTGAGTCTGTGGGTCTCTGTGTGGTGAGTCTGTGGGTCTCCGTGTGGTGAGTCTGTGGGTGTCTGTGTGGTGAGTCTGTGGGTCTCCGTGTGGTGAGTCTGTGGGTGTCTGTGTGGTGAGTCTGTGGCTGTCTGTGTGGTGAGTCTGTGGGTCTCTGTGTGGTGAGTCTATGGGTCTCTGTGTGATGAGTCTGTGGGTCTCTGTGTGGTGAGTCTCTGTGGGGAGCGGTGGTGCAGTGGTTAGCGCACTGTTTGTGGAGCGGTGGTGCATTGGTTAGCGCACTGTGTGTGTGTGGGGAGCGGTGGTGCAGTGATTAGTGCACTGTGTGTGTGTGGGGAGCGGTGGTGCAGTGGTTAGCGCACTGTGTCTGTGGAGCGGTGGTGCAGTGGTTAGCGCACTGTGTGTGTGTGGGGAGCGGTGGTTGCAGTGGTTAGCGCACTGTGTGTGTGTGTAGGGAGTGGTGGTGCAGTGGTTAGCGCACTGTGCGTGTGTAGGGAGCGGTGGTGCAGTGGTTAGCGCACAGACTCACACAGAGACCTACAGACTCACACAGAGACACACAGGCTCACACAGAGACCCACAGGCTCACACAGAGACCCATAGACTCACACAGAGACCTACAGTCTCACACAGAGACCCACAGGCTCGCACAAAGACCCATAGTCTCACACAGAGACCCACAGACTCACACAGAGACCCACAAGCTCACACAGAGACCCACAGACTCACACAGAGACCCACGGGCTCACACAGAGACCCATAGACTCACACAGAGCCACAGGCTCACAGAGACCCACAGACTCACACAGAGACTCACAGACTCACACAGAGACCCACAGAGCCCTACAGAGATGCACAGAGACACCTATAGACCCACAGAGACACCCATAGACACACACAGACACCCATAGACACACCGAGACACACAGAGGCACCCATGGAGACCCCATAGATCCACAGAGACACCCATATAGACCCATACATTAGCACGGTTGTCAACGTACGGTGCGAAAGAAGTTTAACATTCGTCACCTGCTCATGATTATTAATGAAGGGGGATGGTGCGTCCATGTGGAGTGCCGCGGGGGGCCAGTGGGTCTCTGTTGTTCTCTATGAGTGTGGGTATCTGTGGATCTCTGTGGGTCTCTATGGTAAAAAATGAGTATGGGTCTCTTTGAGTCTCTGTGAGGCTCTGTGGATCTCTGTGGGTGTCAGTGGGTCTCTGTTGTTCTCTATGAGCATGGGTCTCTATGAGTCTCTGTGAGTCTCTGTGGGTCTCTGTGAGTCTCTGTGGGTCTCTGCGAGTCTATGTGGGTCTCTTCTAGTGAGTTGAAAAATGCGTTTAGAGCATTTTGCTTCCAAGGGGTGATGACAATGATGATGATGATGACCATGAGGATGATGATGATGAGGATGATGACACCAGCCACTTCGGGTTGGGGGGGGGCATAACGCGGTGTGGGTGTATAAAGAATTGGTTGATAGCTTCAGTTGTTGTGGCTGATGTTGTTGTTGTTGTCACGTGTGCAGTGATCCAACGTATCTTCAAGACTTCCCTGACGAAGCGCCAGAAGCTGGAGCTCGCCGCCATGGACGCGGTTTGGTTTTTTACTTTGGACGAGGGGGAGGAGGAAAGCCGAGGGGGCGTCGCCAATGGGGGATATGACGACGACGATAACAACTACATCCTTGTGAGACTCACACACACACACACAGACACACAGACACACCCACACAGAAACACACACAGACACACCCACAGACACACCCACAGACACACACAGACACACACACACAGACATACACACACAGAGACCCACAGACTCACACAGAGACCCACGGGCTCACACAGAGACCCATAGACTCACACAGAGCCACAGGCTCACAGAGACGCACAGACTCACACAGAGACTCACAGACTCACACAGAGACCCACAGAGCCCTACAGAGATGCACAGAGACACCCATAGACCCACAGAGACACCCATAGACACACACAGACACCCATAGACACACCGAGACACACAGAGGCACCCATGGAGACCCCATAGATCCACAGAGACACCCATATAGACCCATACATTAGCACGGTTGTCAACGTACGGTGCGAAAGAAGTTTAACATTCGTCACCTGCTCATGATTATTAATGAAGGGGGATGGTGCGTCCATGTGGAGTGCCGCGGGGGGCCAGTGGGTCTCTGTTGTTCTCTATGAGTGTGGGTATCTGTGGATCTCTGTGGGTCTCTATGGTAAAAAATGAGTATGGGTCTCTTTGAGTCTCTGTGAGTCTCTGTGGATCTCTGTGGGTGTCAGTGGGTCTCTGTTGTTCTCTATGAGCATGGGTCTCTATGAGTCTCTGTGAGTCTCTGTGGGTCTCTGTGAGTCTCTATGAGTCTCTGTGAGTCTCTGTGGGTCTCTGCGAGTCTATGTGGGTCTCTTCTAGTGAGTTGAAAAATGCGTTTAGAGCATTTTGCTTCCAAGGGGTGATGACAATGATGATGATGATGACCATGAGGATGATGATGATGAGGATGATGACACCAGCCACTTCGGGTTGGGGGGGGGGCATAACGCGGTGTGGGTGTATAAAGAATTAGTTGATAGCTTCAGTTGTTGTGGCTGATGTTGTTGTTGTTGTCACGTGTGCAGTGATCCAACGTATCTTCAAGACTTCCCTGACGAAGCGCCAGAAGCTGGAGCTCGCCGCCATGGACGCGGTTTGGTTTTTTACTTTGGACGAGGGGGAGGAGGAAAGCCGAGGGGGCGTCGCCAATGGGGGATATGACGACGACGATAACAACTACATCCTTGTGAGACTCACACACACACACACAGACACACAGACACACCCACACAGAAACACACACAGACACACCCACAGACACACCCACAGACACACACAGACACAGACACACACACACAGACATACACACACAGACACACACAGACACACACACAGACACACACACCCACAGACACACACAGACACACCCACAGACACACACAGAAACACACACAGACGACAACAACAACCGCCATTCGCCACTAAGTGGCGGTGACGTCACCACGACTCTTGTGCCAGGCTATGTGCACCTTGAGGCCACGTGAAGTGTCGAACGCCCGATGGCAGGAGGTCACGGGGCAGACCCAGGTGCCACGGGTTGACTGACTGAGATGACTGGCTGATGCACCACCTTTGCCCCCTACTGTGCCAATTTGCTGTGATTTAGCCACCCGGCGCTCCGCTCGTTGTTGTGAATGTCGCTCCTCCGCCTTCCGTTGTTGTTGGAGGGCGACTGCCTCCAACTGCCCAGTAGCGTCCTTCACGAGCCTCCTCCACTGAGGCCGATCTTGACACCGCTGGTACCAGTCATCGGCAAGTCCACTCAGCTCCACGTCCTCTTGTACCACATCACTCCATCTCTTTTCTAGCCTGTGCCGTGCTCGTTTAGCCCCCTCGATCCGGCTGAACAAAAGCTGTTTGGGCATGCGGTGATTGGGCATGCGGGCTACATGGCCCAGCCAACGCAGTCTTGCCTGACGGAGGTGCTCACCGATGGGACTTTGTCCAGATCTTTTGAGGATTTGTGAGCTCCTCACACAATCCAGCCTGGTTAAATCCAGGATTGATCGTAGGCAGGCCAGCCTAAATGTTTCTAGCCGGCGAAAATGTTCCATTAGGGGGGTCCACGTTTCGCAAGTGTAGAGAAGGGAGGGAATGACCGTGGCCGAGAAGACCCGAAGCTTCATGCGGAGCGACAGACCAGGTAGCTTCCACACAGCGTTATGCAACCGAAGAAAAGATAATGCCGCTCGACTGATTCTGATTGAGACCTCATGAGTACACTGCCCAGATATGGGAAACTCTCCACTCTCTCCACAACTGCTCCATCACCAATTGGGAGTTGTGGGGGTGGAGTGTCCGATGGTACAAAATACCCAGGCAGGTGCTT
Source organism: Petromyzon marinus (assembly GCF_048934315.1). Taxonomy (NCBI): domain Eukaryota; kingdom Metazoa; phylum Chordata; class Hyperoartia; order Petromyzontiformes; family Petromyzontidae; genus Petromyzon; species Petromyzon marinus. Next base: position 504,343 of record NW_027423124.1, read on the forward strand.
CGTTTTGGTTGGGCTGATGGTAAGGCCCCACCTCGTATTGGCATGCTCCAGTTTCAGCAGCAGTGCCTTCAACTCCTCCTCTGAGTGAGCCGCAATTACCAGGTCATCGAAATACATAACGTGGTTGACCAATAAGGAGCCATCCCTTGACCGCACCCCAGCATTGATCAGCCTCCCATTGTATCTGTACCAGATGGAAATTCCTCCGGTACAGCTACTGAAGGCTTCACGAACTACATGGTCGAAATGGATGTCAAATAATGTTGGAGCCAGAGGACATCCCTGTCGCACCCCAAGGTGAACAGGGAATGGCTCCGACTCCCTGCCACATAGTTTTACCCGGGCCCGCTCACCATCATGATGGTCCTTAATGATCATGAGCAAAGGGTCAGGGACTCCGAAAGCACGAAGAACTACCCAGAGCCCAGGCCTACTGATGGTATCATAGGCCTTGGCCAGGTCAATAAAGCAGAGATGTAGGTCTTGTTGGAATTCCCTACACCTCTGCTGTAGCAGACGGACAGAAAATATGGCATCTGTGCAGGACCCCCCTTTCCTGAAACCGCATTGGGGCTCCGCAAGCCTCTCCTCAGCGTGCCTAGAAGGTGATGTTAAATAATCCTTGCTAGGACCTTTCCCGGCACACTGAGGAGTCAGATGCCCTTGTAGTTGTTAAAGTCTGTGCGGTCCCCCTTCCTAAAGAGGGGGACCACCAAGGCATCCTTCCAATCCTGCGGAACCTGTCCAGTGGCCCAGAATGTTGTTATGATGTCATGTAGGGCAGTCTGGCACAAACGCCACCCTCCCTCAGCATTTCGCTTTGGGGATCATCTCTGCCCGGTGCTTTTCCTGGTCTAAGACTCTGGATCAACTTCAGTACTTCCTCAATGGATGGCACCTCAGCCAGCCACTCACAGGGGTGACTTTCTCCTCCAATATTTGAGGCACCGCAGCCTCAGCAGGGTCATCCCCACTTTGTCTCATGATGTTTTCCAGGATGAGGGATTCCCCCTCCCCCAGGACCTCACAGAAATGCTCAGCAAATCTGCAAACATGTTCCTGGTGGTCGGAGATTGGATCACCGTTCTTTCCCCTAATGATTGTAATAGGTGTGGCACTGCAGGTTACTTTTTTGATGGAGTTAAATAGGGATTTGTGATCGCGGGCCATTGAGGCAGATTCCATCTCCTCAGCAACCCACGACCACCACCCATCCTTGCAGCGCCTCACGGCTCTCCAAACCTCCGAGCGAAGGCTGCGGTAAGCCTCCTCATTCTCTGACGTGGGATGCTGTAGCTGATGAGAGTAGGCCTGTCGCTTTTTCTCAGCCAGCTTGAACACCTCTGTCAGCCAATGTCTTTGGGGAGGTTTGGACCGCATACCCAAAGCAGCCATTGCAGCTGTCTGAGTCGCAGTCCTAAACCTCACCCATTTGCCCTCGACATCTGGAGGAGTGGGAGACGATGCCAACCGTAGCTGCAAGCGATGATGAAATTCTCGCTTGCAACTTTCATCAGCTAGCTGAGACCAGGCTACCTTAGGTTTGAATGGGTCCTGGGTGTACACCCACCACCCGAGTGAAGAATGGCAGGCGCATCTTACAGATAACTAGTCGATGGTCAGAGGGTAGATCAGCTCCACGGTAGGTCCTGGTGTCAAGGACATGGGCCCGCATCTGCTGTTCCATCACTACGTAGTCCAGCAGATGTTTTTAATTGGACCCGGCATGCATCCATGATGTATGGATGCGCTGATGCCGGAACAGCGTGTTGGTAATTACAAGCCCATGGGCTGCATAAAAATCTAGCAGCCTCCTACCTTTGTTATTGAGCTGATCTGTCCCATGCCTTCCAATCACTTTAGACCAGATGCCACCATCATGACCAACTCGGACATTAAAGTCACCCAACAAGATGACTCTGTCCCGAGGGGCCACCTTAGCTAGCACCTAGCATCATAGAAGGCATCTGACTCCTCAGCCTTGCCTGCATCCCTCCACGGCTGTTCGTCTTCAGTGGGGGCATAAGTAACCACGACCACTACTCCTCGCCTCCGGTTGATGGGAAGTCGAGCCCAAAGTAGCCTGGGGCTTACAGCTTCCCACACCTCACCACCACTCTCCCACACCCCTTCATTCTTTTGTTCAGAAGAAGAGCCACTCCCTGTTGTTTGGCAGTCTCCTGCCCCGGGTATAGGACTGTCCACCCCTCATGGTGGCAGGAGCCAGAACCGGTCCCCCGGACCTCCTTAATACCACAGAGATCCAGGCGGTACCGGTCCAACTCCCCACAGAGGAGTGGCAGCCTCTCCTCCGCAGTGAGTGTTCCACGTGGCCATCCGTAGTGGCTTTTTGTTTCTGGAGGAGCCCTGAGGGTAAATATTCAGTCTTCTGGCTCCGACAAATGAGGTTTGGCCAGGAGACGTCATAGACGCCTGTCTCCCCCGGGGCCTCCATCACAAGCTTGTTAATTACATTTTTCGGTCGTGGTTTAGTGGTAGTTAATTGAAGGTGGAGGGGTTACCAGCCCCTTGCACCTGTCCAGAGCCCCAATTTAGCTGCTGTGGTGGTCACAGACGCCATGAGGAGAAAGGACAATCGGAATTGGCCCTCCCCCCCACAGCACTGTCCACGACAGCGTTGCCCGTCCGGCACCACGAGGAGGTAGGGGATTGTTTTACCGGATACAGACGCACACAGACACACACACACACAGACATAAACAGACTCACACAGACACACACAGACACCCACAACAACAACCGCCATTCACCACTAAGTGGCAGTGGCATCACCACGACGCTTGTGCCAGGCCATGTGGACCTTGAAGCCACGTGAAGTGTCGAACGCCCGCTGGTAGGAGGTCACGGGGCAGACCCAAGTGCCACGGGTTGACTGACTGAGATGACTGAGATGACTGGCTGATGCACCACCTGTGCCCCATTACTGTGCCAACTTGCTGTGCTTTAGCCACCCGGCACTCTGCACGTTGTTGTTGGAGGACGACTGCCTCCAACTGCCCAGCAGCGTCCTTCACGAGCCTCCTCCACAGAGGCTGATCTTTACAACGCTATTACCAGTCATCGGCAAGTCCACTCAGCTCCACGTCCTCCTGTACCACGTCACTCCATCTCTTCTCTAGCCCGTGCCGCGCCCGTTTAGCCCCCTCGATCCGGCCGAACAAAAGCTGTTTAGGCATTCGGTGGCTGGGCATGCGGGCTACATGGCCCAGCCAACGCAGCCTAGCCTGTCAAAGGAGCTCACCGATGGGACTTTGTCCAGATCTTTCAATGATTTGTGAGCTCCTCACACAATCCAGCCTGGTTAAACCCAGGATGGATCATATGCAGGCCAACCTAAATGTTTCTAACCGGCAAAGATGTTCCATTAGGGGGGTCCACGTTTCGCAAGCGTAGAGAAGGCACCCTCGTTTACGTGGCCCCCGAGGTGCTGCTGGGCTACCCGGTTACCTGCGCCGCGGACACGTGCTCCCTGGGCTGCACCGTCGCCAAGATGGCCACCGGCAGGGACCTCTTCCGCTCCTTCGGCCGCGACGACCACCTAGCATGCTGCATCGAGGTGACCGGGGAGCCTCCTTGGGGGAAGGGGGGGGGGGGACACCTCAAGCGGGAGACTTGGCCCAGACCGGCCCCGTAGACAGCCACCCAGCCAGACACCCAACCAGTGACCCAGCCAGTCACCCAACCAGTCAGCAACCCGGCCAGTCACCCAGCCAGACACACAGAAGTCACCCAGCCAGCCACGCAGTCACCCGACCAGCCACCTGGCCAGTCACCCAGCCAGTCACCCAGCCAGACACACAGCCGCCCAACCAGTCACCCAGCCAGTCACCCAGCCAGTTACACAGACAGACACGCAGCCACCCGGCCAGTCACCCAGCCAGTCACCCAGCCAGACACACAGCCGCCCAACCAGTCACCCAGCCAGTCACCCAGCCAGTTACACAGACAGACACGCAGCCACCCGGCCAGTCACCCGGCCAGTCACCCAGCCAGTCACCCAGCCAGTTACCCAGACAGACACGCAGCTACCCAGCCAGTCACCCAGCCAGTTACCCAACCAGTCACCCAGCCAGTTACCAAGCCAGTCACCCAGTCAGTTAACAAGCCAGTCACCCAGCCAATCACCCAGCCAGTCACCCAGCCAGACACGCAGCCACCTGGCAGTCGCTTATCCGATGCACCGACGCTCGAATATCCAGATTTTTCCTTGCCGTTTATATTAAGACACCGACGCCAGCGACATGGGTATCGGCGCCGTTTTATCTCAGTCGTGTGCATGGGGATAAATTGTTGCACCTCGGCGTTCAAAAAACTTTGCTGACGCTGCAATGGAATTACTTTTCGCCCCGGCATCACGTTCCTGCCCTGACGGCACTTGGCGGAAACCGCCGCACCAAAGATGTCTTCCGCTGTTGCGATCCATTTCGGTCACGCGCATCAACGAGCTGGTGGCCCTTGATGTCCTGGGCCCATTCCCGATCACTCCCAGGGGTAACAAATACCTTTTGGTGGGTGTGGAATATTTTGCTCGGTGGCCGATGGCATGGCCCTTGCCCGATCAATTGGCGTACTCTATCGTGACTGAATCGTACTCTGACTGTCATGCTTTGCCACACTGTCAATGAAAAACAGGCCGATTGGGATTTACACGCGCCGAGCGTGCTCGCCGTGTATAGAATGGCCCCGCACGCTTCCACGGGATTCTCACCGTTTTCCCTCGTGTACGGAAGGGAGAACGTGCCACCCCATTGATACCCAATTGGGCACGACTGATGGAGACGCTGAACGGGGACCCTACCTGACCACGTCCGAGACTCCCTGCGCCGGATTTCTGAGGCGCGGGAGGCGGCTCGGGTCAACGCCGCTAAAACGCGGGCTCGCAACGAGCGTTGTGCACGCGGGTCCGGCCGCGACATGCCATGGTCTGTCGGTGATGGGCACCTCTCCCAAGTTACACAGGCCATGGCACGGTCCTGTTGAAGTGGTAGAGGTTAGGCATCCACAGTGCGTGCACATTCGAGGCGGGGGTCTCTCCGTCGTTGGTTCGTCCACCCATTTCGGTTGACGCAATTCTTTCCTACGGGCATTGCTTCTTCATCCCCAACAATTGGCCTGCCAGGGTCTGATGTGTCCGACGTGCCAGAGCGGTTTGCAGATTGATCCCCCGTGGGATTCTGTTTTACCGCCCGCGGCAGCGAAGCCCTTGGCTGCTGCTGCGGACGCTGACCCCGCACGATCCAGCCCCGCAGCGACGGACTTCATCACCCTTCCGCTGACCGACCGCCCTTCCTCCTGCCGAGCCAACCCATGCAGGGCTGGATACGGATGCAGGGGATGGTACGGCGTCACAGACCCGTTCAAAGACGCCCCGATTCCGTTAACGTTCGTGTGTGCCTTTGCCTGTGTTGGGTATTCACCTTGCTTCCTTGTTCTTGCGTTCGTTATCGTTCGTGCGCTATTCTTCATTATGTATGCTCTCTTGTGCTTGTTGCCACCAGGGTTATGTCGCTCTTTCCATTACTTGTTCGGGTCCATTCCTAGCTGGGACGGCTCGTCTTTTCATCACGAGGGGGGGGGGGGGAGGGGGGAGGTGATGGAATGAGAGAGCGCCATCTAGGGGTTGACGAGGGGTATCTGCATAAGCCACCACTTGGTAACTAATACCCAATGGGAAGTGTGGGATCCATCTGGGCCAAAGGTGACGGGAGGAGCTAGAGAGTACGCGCGAGAACGGTCGAGAAAGTTCTACGAAAGGGGTGTGTCCGGAGGCGGAGCTAGAGAGTACGTGCGAGAACGGTCGAGAAGGTTCTACGAGGGGGCGTGTCCGGAGGCGGAGCTAGAGAGTACGCGCGAGAACGGTGGAGAAGGTTCTACGAGGGGGCGTGTCCGGAGGCGGAGCTAGAGAGTACGCGCGAGAACGGTCGAGAAGGTTCTACGAGGGGGCGTGTCCGGAGGCGGAGCTAGAGGGTACGTACGAGAACGGTCGAGAAGGTTCTACGAGGGGGCGTGTCCGGAGGCGGAGCTTGCTCCACCGAGGGGAATATAAGGGGAGGCAGTGAGAGGACGCTGGGTCGGTGTGGGAAGCCTGGAGCCCGGACTGCGTCATCGCCACGCTCTACTCGCCACCGGCCACCTGGCGGTCCTTCCAGCGTAGCCGTCTCTCCTCCCGGCACGCCGTCAGCCAGCGGTGGACAGGGAGCGAGGGGGAGAGACGCGCGACGACAGTTGAGCAGGGAGGCGCGCGTCACGGCAGAGAGAGTGAGAGAGTGTGGAGCCATCCGGAGAGAGAAAGAGAGAGCAGAGCTGTGCAGTCATATAATACTGGTAGGAAACGTAGTGGACTGGAAGCCCAACCCGGGATTAATTCACAGGAGGCAGGGGATTAATTGTGTATGTCTGTGGATGTCTGTCCACGTCGCAGGGGTGGGGCTGGGTGGAGAGGGGAGGGTAGGGAGGGGCTGGGTGGAGAGGGTGGGGAGGGCCTGGGTGGGGAGGGTGGGGAGGGGCTGGGTGGGGTTGGGTGGGGGGTGGGAGGGGTTGGGTGGGGGGTGGGAGGGGTGGGGGTGGGTCTGGGTGGGGAGGGGCTGGTCACCCCGTGGTGCCCTTATATGGACTGGAAGCCCAACCGGGATTAATTCTTCACAGGAGGCAGGGGATTATAACACTGCACTTTCTGGTGAGACCTCTTTTACACTGCAACTTTCTGGCGTCGTTTTATAATTCTGCTCACTTTTCATTTTGCTTTCTTCTGCGCACGACTCCTAACAAGTTTGGCTTAAATATCTGTGCACAATTACTTCAAAATTTCCTACCAGCCCCCTCCGCAGGAATGTGTTCAAAGAGAGATGCCAGTCAACAGTTGTCGTGGAAGTGCTTTTATTACAATTGTATGCAGTCTACGTTCCAGTAGTTTAACAATGAGCAGCGTTAAGGTAGATATTCGATTAAATGAAATAATCATAGGAAGTGCATAGCATATGCACAGTGATCGCATTCGGGTAGCGATAGACAACCGACAACAATATCCACACGGAGTCTCGCCCAGCTCCCCGTCGGTAGCTGCAGTCTTGCCGATGTCCTCAATCTGCTATAGATCTCCGGAGAGTCCAGAACACGCTGTGCTTACATTACCAGCTTGCAAAATGAAGGGCTGGAACCTTCTTTCGTTTTGTTTTGCTTTTGTCTGGTGCAGGTGTTGCAGCCCACTTGTCTGGTAATGAACCATAAGCTCCAAGCACCCACTGGAGCAGGTGAGCCGTGGCGGGAAAGCAGCTTGTTGGCCGGAGGCTGCCCAGCTTGAGGCGGGCGGCGGTAGCTATCCACTAGGGTGCAATGACCCCTCCCACTGACGATGGAAACCCATGGCGCCCATTTTTTTACGCCAATCTAAAATGAGCTTATAACCCGTGAGCTGCTGCCGCCCGTGTTTCTTGGCCACGGTTAGGTGGCCGAGAAGGAGTGTCCTCTCCCCATTCTTGCACCTCGTGTTGGCGCAAAGCCCGGGCAGGTTACTCTGGAAATCCTGGTGTTGCCCATGCGTCAGGATCCCCCCCCTCGGCCTTGCTGGCGATGTTCATACGAGTGCGTAGCACGACGTTTGGTACCTGTTTGGCTGCAGGGGCTGCCGGGAATGTGCCGCTTTGCGTCACAAAACCGCCTAAGGGGCCCCACTCCTGATTTTCTGTAGGGGTTTGCTCCCTTAGCCATTGACTCTCCCGAGACGATCACAAGGCAGTGAGAAGACCGCGTAACCCTTACCAGGTACTGACGGCCGGGCCAACTGTGCCTGGGACTCGCGTAAGGCAGGGTCATCACGCCCTGAAGTAGTTTATCGCAAACTACCCACTACCGATACAATAACAACAGTCCCAGACCACACCGAGACAACAACAACAACAACAGTCTCAGACAACGCCAAGACAACAACAACAACAGAGTAAGTAGCAGATCCCTATAATAAAATATACGCATTAAAAATGTAACTATCGATGATGCACGGTTAAAGGGGTCAAAAGTTAATAACCTCATTTGCAAATGTGCTTGCTGTATTCAGCACTAATCTGGTTCATGATCATTTTGCTGAAGGAATATTTACGACGTTAAGCTGAAGGGAACGAGATTGTTCCAAAACGGTGGTGCTGCGATGGTAAAAGCTTTGTCAGCTATTCCAATTCTCGTTCTTTGGGATCGTTAAAAATGGCAATTAGACGGATGTCTCAGATTTATTGGGTTTGACAGTGGGGTTAATGAATTAGCTACATATGGAATGTAAGAAGTTCAATAATAGTGTAGCGCAGATTTGCCAATAAGGATTTAATGGACGAACAGGGCCCTAATGTTAGATGATTTCTTCTTGCGTCGAGGGATGTGAGATTTGATTTTAGGTCTAGATTTGAGAATTCGTGACTGCAAGGATTCATACTCTTTGGTGTTTTCCGTAAAGTCACGTAGGTAAAATAAAGTAAATAATTTAGTTTTCATTTATTTTATGTACCTACGGTCAGAATGGTGGGTCCTGTGTGGTACATCCAGTAGAAATCAAAGAGCAGAATTAGAAATTTCGGTTAGTCTGTTTAGCGTTGCACTAGTCGATATACTTTAAGCCGTGTCGTAGTAGCTGAAAAGGAGTGGTAGAATGATAGCTTCCACAATTTACAGGCACAATAGATGGGACAACTTTTTTCCCGTGTGAAAACCCTATTTTTGATTAGATTTACTTTCATATGTGATCAATATGGGGTTGGAATGTAAGCTTTTAATCGATCAGTAAACCCAAGTATTTTAAACACTCCGTTTGTTAAATGATGTTCTTTCTCATATCTGTAATAGGTGAATGGAATGAAACGATGTTTGTTTTTTTGGGGGGCTTTAGGGGCAATTTTACTTATGAAAATTGATGTTGAATTAAGTCGAAATTATGTTGGAGATTCTGTTTGACTTCGTTTGGGGATTTATCAAATATCCGCATGACAAGTGTCATCAGCAAATTGATTTAATTCTGAGTGATTTAAGTTTAGTCCAAGATTGTTTCAATATAAAAACAGAATTGGGCCCAGCATGGAACCCTGTGGAACAGCCTTTGCTATATTAATATTTGTGGACGTGAGGTTATCACTTGTAGGAACAGGCTCCTTCATTACTGTTTGTATTAATATTGTTACATTCATTTTAAGGACCTTTTCCTATCGCCGTATATGCTCGCGTTACTCTGAGGAATTATTTTATTGTACTGTCTGAACATTTTAGCTGGCCAAGTCTTGTGATTAGAATATCTTAGTCAACAGTGTCAAAGGCTTTTACCAAGTCAAAGAATAGTGCACAGCAGTAGTGGCCTTTATCCAGGGTACTGAAGAAAACAATAATAATACATCCATCGTAGCTGTGGTGGTGCAGGAATCCTCTCGAAAACCTGTTTACTGCGCAGGAGATTGTGACTTTTTAGGCAGCAGTTTATTTGTGATTTAACTTTTTATTCCCTGGAATATTTTAGCTTACTGGTAAAATAATAGATATTGGCCTATAATTATTCGGATCTTTTTGTAGCCATTTTTATACAATGTATGCATGTATGTTGACCTTCTTTCACACCGTATGTAGCCAACCGTGCTGATCGGAGGTGCGTAATGGACGAATGCGAGCGGATTATCACTCGAGTGGAAATGTACGTTTGGTGAGGTGAGAGGTTGAAAATGTTTGCGAGGGGGTTCATAGATTGGATCTGCTGCAGTCACAAGTGAAAACGCAGGCAAGTCATCTTCTCCCATGCATGACGAAGTCATAATTAATGCGAAGTTGAAGCAGCGCATCCAGTTCAAAAAGGAGACCCTAACGAGAAGTAGGGCCGAAGACTTTCGCTAAACACTTTGAGGTTTGGTGGCAGAAGGAGGAGGAGGAGGAAGAAGAAGTGAGTGATGTGAATGGTGGTGCATCTGGAGACCTTTCCTCCACTTTCAAAGACTATAAATTTTGCTCACTACATCCCAGGCAAAATGGGGAGTGTCACGTATGCATACTGTAAATGCTTCAATATCTGTTAATAAAAATGATCGTTGTACAATGATCGAGGTGTTTAAGTTGTTTTTGCACGACCGATGCCATAGGTAAAGGCACAGACGGTCTGAGCGGGTCTGAGGGAGCCTAGGTGAGGGCGGCGGTGGAGATGTAGAGTCGCTGTGTGCGGAGACGCTGAGAGCAGAGCTGCCGAGTGCAGGATAAGCGAGGTGAAAGGTAAACAAGAGTGGGGAGAGGTTAAACACAAGTGACCGTATAGATAGTTATAAGTGTGCCTACAACTGGTGCAAGAATAGGCGAATAAAGTGTAAGCAGGTGAACTGTTCCAACGCGTCGGTGTGAGCAACTTTTCGAAGACACTACATTTGGTGCCACAAGTGCCAACGAACACTTCGCCCGTCATGTCCCGAGTCGGCGATTTAAACGTAATGACCCAGCTGTTGCGTCACCCGATGACGACGCCGAACTAAGGAAGGCGTCGTCCCCCTTCGAGCGCCCCGCTCTCGACGAACGTGCTCCAGTCGGCTCGGGAGTGCACGGCGAGCCCAGCCAAGCCACCTCCGCAGGAGCTGGGCTGGGCATCGCCGGGTCACCTGGGGGAGGGTTTGCTGTCGGCCGTTGGCCGCCGCTCATCTCTTTGAGCGGATGACTGCCGCGACTTCTACCGGACGGCAAACACGCTCTTCCCGCCGCTGACCTTCCCGCCATTTCGGGGTTTGCAGCCCCGAAATGGTGGGAAGGGCATTGAAAAATTTGATACTCCGACCGATGCTTCTGTTGTTGTGGAGTGACTCATGCAGCCAGCTATGGCTACAGGATTTTGGTGTTACGTGTTATTTACGTAGTTTATTGTTAAAAATTCGGTCATAGTCCCTGTGCTCGCTGTTACGTTGCAATTATGGCTTTATTTTTTGGTGATTTTGCAAACTTTTTTTTGGTTTGGACATGTTTGTTTTGTTGTAGTACGGAGTTAGACTCATGGCCTTAATCTAAGCTTTCTTGTGGTTGCTGTTGTTGTTGTTTGAGTTGCATCCCACTGGGATTTTTTTGCACACAGCGTTGGTGCACGGTGCTTTTTTCAGGAATATTTTGCTGTTTTTTTAATGGATTTTCTGTTTCGCACAGTCAACACACAGTAGTCACTTGAAGATGTTTTTCTTGTTCATGTGTTTTAGTTGTTTTGTTGCCGTTGCACTCCGATTCAAGAGCCGAATGGCTCACAGGGCCATACCAAAATAAATAAAACTGAAAAACTGAAAAAACTTAACTCGTCCGCCATTCTGGGTCGAATCGGCATGCGCCGCAGCAGCCAGCAATCTTTCAAGGTGGAAATCCTTACTCTTTGGTTCTATTCGGTAAAGTCACGTAAGGTAAAAGACAAAATAACAAAATTCACGACGTTTCGGCCACAACACAAGTGGCCTTCATCAGGTGAAGGGGACCGTGCTGTCACGAAGACAGCGTCGGAGTAAAGAAAGTCAAGCCAGGTCGCGTCCTTTAAGCTGTGTGGGAGGAAACCAAACGTTTGACAAAGGAAACGTGAACACCAGTGGCATTTACATCTGTGGAATGTATAGAACCCGTGGCATCTATATATGCAGAAGGTGAAGAAACAGTGGCATCTACATCTGTAGAACATGAAGAACCATTTACATCTACATATGCACAACGTGAATAACAAGTGGCATCTACATCTGCAGAAGGTGAAAACCCAATGGCATCTACATCTGTAGAATATAAAGAACCAGTGGCATCTATCATCTGCAGAAAATGAAGAACCAGTGGCATCCACATCTGCAGAGCGTGAAGAACCGTTGGCATCTACGTCTACAGGCGATTATACAACGTTTAACGCCATTCCCCGTGTTTTTTGTACAGGCCATACAACATATATGGGGAGTCCCTGTACATTCAACAAGGCGGGGTAACAGCAATGGCAGCCCTGACAATGTTGAAATCCACCCCTGGCACGATGGTCCATAACTCACACTCATACTTTGATGTGACTCGGACTTTACCACGAATATGGTTTTGCGCTGAGCTTCCTTTCATCCATCCCAGGCCCTCTGTGGGCCCTCTACACACATCGCACGTTGTCCAGGTCACTATAGGAAGCAACCCTGGGGGCTAAGGTCACGTCAGTATGCCACCTCGGGTGCTACAGTGGCTAAGAGATGTTAACTACCTTCCATGGTATACAGGAGGTCGTGAGTTCCATCCAGACCCTGACGATGCCTGCTGCTGCTGTATATTTGGAGTATGTGTCTCTCTCTCATCATCACAGTGGAGATGTTACCTACCTCGCCTGGTATACAGGAGGTCGTGGGTTTGATCCCGACCCGTGACGATGCCTGCTGCTGCTGAATATTTGGAGTCTGCGTCTCTCTCTCTCATCATCACAGTGGTGAGGAGATTCTAGATTTGAAGCTTTCATGACTGCAAGGATCCATACTGTTTGGTTCTATTCGGTAAAGTCACGTAGGTAAAAAATAAAACAAAAAATAACGACGTTTCGGCCAAAACACAAGTGGCCTTCATCAGGTGAAGGGACCGCACTGTCCAGAGGACAGCGTTGGAGTGAATACAGCGTCCTTTAAGCTGTGTGGGAGGAAACCAAACGCTTTGACAAAGGAATTAGCATAAAATGCTGTAGAGGACCGGCACGGGGGGGGGGGGGGGTTACAAATGTTGGTGTGAAGGGAAATAAGCTGCTGTGAAATTTTAGGATACCACTACTTGAATAAATATACTGTACCATTGAAAATTGGTTTAATGTGAGTATGGATCCTTGCAGTCACGAAAGCTTCAAATCTAGAAGGTGGAAATCGTTCACCAAGTTCCAACTGCAAGTCAGTTCACTGCTGCGGGAGGAGATTGGACGGCTTTTCTTCGTCGATTCGAGGGCCGTCTACATCTCGGTGGGATGGACATCCCCCCGGGCCCTCGACGACGACTCGTTAGCCTATAGTGATAGGTTTTTACCCTTTTATCTGGCACAAAAACTGACACCTTTATACAAGGGATCATGTTTGCAATAACCACAACACAAGCAGTCAAAATGCAACCAAAAAGAGACAACTCTGATAATGATGATGGCACTGTCCTTGAATTTGATTGGTCCACACCCGAGACAGCTTTTCTTAGAGCCTAGTCTCCACTGGTGTTAGACCAGATGACACCACAAGGCGTACAACTAAAAAAAAACGCGCACTGTCAGAGTTATTGAGAGCTCGGGGTAATCCTTTACACTATGAGACCTCCTTTGCCAGTAGCAAGATACAGTAATAGGTTTTTACCCTTTTATCTGGCACAAAAACTGACACCTTTATACAAGGGATCATGTTTGCAATAACCACAACACAAGCAGTCAAATGCAACCAAAAAGAGACAACTCTGATAATGATGATGGCACTGTCCTTGAATTTGATTGGTCCACACCCGAGAGACGGCTTTTCTTAGAGCCTAGTCTCCACTGGTGTTGGACCAGATGACACCACAAGGCGTACAACTCAAAGACAGCGCACTGTCAGCATCCCCGAGTCGGAATGGGACGGCTCCCGCGTGCACCTACACCGAAATGGCCGCTATTTTTATCACCCGTCTAATGTTCGGAGAAGATTCGACTCGGGAGTGATGCGCTCGATATACATCTGACCACCGCGTTCTCATTGAAGGACCACAGACGTGGCTTGGCCTCTCCTTGGAGAGATCTTCCCTCCTCAAAGATAGACATCGCACGTGGCATTCCGCAGTGTCGAGTGTGTGTATAGTAGTGTATAGTGTAGTGTATGGTATAGTGTATAGTGTAGTGTATAGTAGTGTAGTGTATAGTAGTGTAGAGTATAGTAGTGTATAGTAGTGTAGTATCTAGCAGTGTTGTGTATAGTAGTGTAGTGTATAGTAGTGTAGAGTATAGTAGTGTATAGTAGTGCAGTGTATAGTAGTGCAGTGTATAGTAGTGCAGTGTATAGTAGTGTAGTGTGTAGTGTATAGTAGTGTATTGTATAGTAGTGTATAGTAGTATAGTGTATAGTCGTGAAGTGTATAGTAGTGTAGTGTACAGTGTAGTGTAAGTAGCGTAGTGTATAGTTGAGTGTACAGTGGCGTAGTAAATATGTATGTAATGATTCTCGAGTTATGATATTATTTCACACATTCATGCATATCTTGGCACACCGCCTGGGTGGACAAACATCTGGATTATAGTGCAGCGTTATGGTTTATTTTCCCTGCAAAGTCCATTCACGTGCCCATTGGTTCTAGAAGAACCAGTTGGGCCCCCCAACGTGTCAATGTTTTGATGTCCTCGGCAGCACTTTGCATAGCGCTGTCGACTGGGACGCGATCCCTCGCCTCACCGTCACGCACGGCTGCCGCCGATACTGCGAGATCGTTTGCATCGTGACCCCAAGAAACATGGGGAGGTGGTGGTGGTGGGGTGGTAGTCGGGTGGTGGGGGTGATGGTGGTAGTGGGGAGGGGAGGTGATGGTGGGGAGCGGAGGTGGTGGTGGGGTGGTGGGAGGTGTTGGTGGTGGGGAGGAGAGGTGGTGGTGGTGGGGAGGTGGTGGTGGGGTGGTGGTGGTGGGGAGGAGAGGTGGTGGGGAGGTGGTGGGGAGGTGGTGGTGAGGAGGTGGTGGTGGTGGGGAGGTGGTGGTGGGGAGGTGGTGGTGGGGAGGTGGTGGTGGTGGGGAGGTGGTGGTGGTGGTGGGGTGGTGGTAGTGGTGGGGTGGTGGGGTGGTGGTGGGGTGGTGGTGGTGGGGTGGTGGTGGTGGTGGGTGGTGGTGGTGGGGATGAGAGGTAGTAGCGGGGTGGAGTTGGTGGAGGTGGTGATGTGGGAGTAATCAGGGCTTTCCGAGTGCAGGCGGGTGGGGTGGTGATGTCGAGCGAGAGAGAGACGTACCGAAGATTCAACATCTCATTATTTCCGCCTCCTCCACCCCTCCGCTGGGCTCCTGTGTGAGTCTCTGTTCTCCGCTGTGCGAGAGAGACTCCGTTGCAGGTGAGCTTTTAGCGTTCCGCGCTCTGTTAACTGAAGCCCCAAACTAGTTACACGTTTTTCATGGAACGTAACTTTTTTCGCCGGTGTAAGTTCGGAAACCGAAGAGACACAGCACCATCATCACCAAGTATTGCGTTCACCACACACACACACATACACGCCGTAATTGATGTGAAACGATGATGGTGGTGATAACAATATTCACGATGCACGACGCAAATACATCTTTCTCGCCGGGATGCCTTGTGGCTTACGGGTTTCGCCGCGGTGCCTAGGAGATGTTAACTACCTCGCCTGGTATGCAGGAGGTCGTCGGTTCGATCTCGACCGCTAACGATGCCTGCTGCTGTATATTTGGAGTCTGTGTCTCTCTCTCATCATCATCACGGTGGCTAAGAGATGTTACCTACCTCGCCTGGTATTTAGGAGGTCGTGGGTTCGATCTCGACCGCTAACGATGCCTGCTGCTGTATATTTGGAGTCTGTGTCTCTCTCTCATCATCATCACGGTGGCTAAGAGATGTTACCTACCTCGCCTGGTATTTAGGAGGTCGTGGGTTCGATCTCGACCGCTGACGATGCCTGCTGCTGTATATTTGGAGTCTGCGTCTCTCTCATCATCATCACTGTGGCTCGGAGATGTTAACTACCTTGCCTGGTATACAGGAGGTCGTGGGTTCGATCCATTCCCTTGACGATGCCTGTAGCCACGATGGCTACAGGCATGGAGAGCCGCACACTTACAAAGGGGACGCGTTGCCTGCGTGTTTTTTTTCAGGCTGTCATATTCACCGCAGCCACGCTAATGGTTGTCTTGTGTTGTGTGCTACTAAATAAATTTGCGTCCAACCAAGACCCACTATCTGAGAGAGTGAGACAGAGAGCGGAGGAGGGAGAGGGAGCCCTTGTCTGTAGCATCTGGAAGTTAAAGAAATGCTGCTGATGACGAGACACTGGAATGTCGAAACTTGTCCAGAATTTGACCAGTGTTGAACCAATTCCGCCATAAATTATTGACTCGCGAAAATTAATTGCGGCACGTGCGATGTTCATAACGTCTCCTTGACACCGTGGCGCCCACGATCTCGTGCATACAAGGCGAGGTAGTTAATATCTCCTAGCCACTGTGAGGATGATGATGATGATGAGAGACAGACGCAGACTTCAAATATACAGCAGAAGGCATTATCAGGGTTGGAATCGAACCCATGAATTTCTGGATACCAGGCGAGGTAGTTAAGATCTCTTCACCATACTATTTGATTCTATTCGGTAAAGTCACGTAGGTAAAAAATAAAACAACAAAAAATCACGACGTTTCGGCCACAACACAAGTGGCCTTCATCAGGTGAAGGGACCGTACTGTCCAGAGGACAGCTTTGGAGTGAAGACAGCCAAGCTCAGGTCGCGTCCTTTAAGCTGTGTGGGAGGAAACCAAACGCTTTGACAAAGGAATTAGCATAAAATGCTGTAGAGGACCGGCACGGGGGGGGGGGGAAGGGGGGGGGGGAGTTTACAAATGTTGGTGTGAAGGGAAATAAGCTGCTGTGAAAGTTTAGGATACCACTACTTGAATCAATATACTGTACCATTAAAAATTAGTTTAATGTTGGTATGATTTAGAACATCTTTCCAATAATTGCTTAATTTGAAACCATCCTCTCGGTTGAAATTGTGTCTGTGTTTGTAAATCTGAATTACCTCGTGAACAAATCTCTGATAAAAACCCGTGGGTTTGCAGAGAACCTCGGTATCGGAGAAAACTATATCGTGATCACCCACAGCGTTGTAACAGTGATCAGCTACGGCAGAAGAATTCGTTCTGCCGTGTTTCAAGTCTGATTTGTGCTCGCGAATTCGGTCAGAGACATGTCGTTTCGTCTCCCTAATATAGCAATCACCACAGGTGCAGCTCAATTTGTAAACCCCGGGATACTGTAAGTCAGGAATGACATCCTTCACGGATGGAATCAGGTCACGGATTTTGTGTACTGTATTGAACCGGACCAGGATCTTGTGTTTGTTTAGAATTTTGGAGATCTTTTTAGTAACGCCTGCTATATATGGTAGTGTGATGGTTTTGATCAGAGTATCAAGTGGTTGTTTCTGTATGGAGGGAGAAACAGCTTGGCAGATGGTACGGTCAGAGTATCTGTTCCTCTTGAGGGCCAAATGTACATGTTTTAATTCACTGGTCAGGTGGTGTTGGTCCGAAATGCAATAAGCCCTGTGGTATAACGTTTTGATGAGAGAATTCTTTTGAGTCGGGTGGTGGTGGGAATCAGGTTTCAAGTAGGAATCTGTGTGGGTAGGTTTTCCTGTAGACAGAATGTCCCAATGAGCCATCAGGTCTCCTCTCAAACAGAACATCCAAGAATGGTAGCTTTCCATCATTCTCCACTTCCATGGTGAATTTGATGGTGGGATGTCTGGAATTGATGTGGTCTAGGAAAAGGTTCAAAGCTGGGAGGCCAAGTGGCCAAATGACGAAAGTGTCGTCTACATATCTCTTCCACAGGGAAGGTCTGAGGGTGGAAGTCTGGATGGCGTCTGATTCAAATTTCTCCATGAAAACATTGGCTATCACTGGTGACAAGGGAGAACCCATGAGGGAACCCTCATTTTGTTTGTAGAATGTGCCATTCCAAGTAAAGTAGGTATTGTTTAGGCAGTGCCTAACCAGCACAGGTGTATCAGGGTCTAGTCCATGTTTGACCAAATTTTAAATTATTTCAATGGTATCAGGTACTGGGACCTTGGTGAACAGAGAGACCACATCGAAGCTGACAAGGATATCGTCAGGGGACAGTACAACGTCTTTGACCATAGAGACCAATTGGGCTGAGTTAAGTACTTCTGAGGAGGTCTTGCCAGTGAAAGGCAGCAAGGTATCTGACAGAAAATGGGCTAGTCTATAGGTAGGGGAGTTGATCGTGGATACGATGGGTCATAGTGGGGTGCCTTCTTTATGAATCTTGGGAAGACCATATAATCTAGGGGGTCTTGCAGCAGAAGGTTTTAGGGAGGGACGTTTAGTTTGTTCGATTAGGGAGGTCGAACTTGTGATGATCTTGTTGGTTTTTATCGTTAGGCTATTAGTAGGGTCATTTTTATTTATTGAGTAACTTCCATCGTTGAGCAGGTTCTGGATTTTGTTGTTGTATGAATCTTTATCCATAATTACAGTAGCGTTGCCTTTGTCGGCTGAGAGGATGACTATATCATTTCTGTTTTTTAAATTCGCGAGTTCAGAGCGTTCATTTTTGCTGATGTTGCTAATGGGTTTCTTAGCATTCTTAAGAATAGTGGCTATTTCAGCTCTCACAACGTCTGCTTGGATGTGTCCTACGACTTTGAGGGCTACATCGACCTGAGAGATGATATCATCTACAGGTATATGTTTTGGGGTGACAGCAAAATTTAGCCCTTTAGCCAGTACTGTTTTCAGATTGTCCAAAATCGGGGTGCTACTCTGATTAATGACGATTTTGTTAACGTCTAGTTTTGTTATATGTGGGACTGGGTTCTCCTTTGATAGGTGGTTGAATTTAGAAATCAGGTTAGCTTTGCATTTGACTGATAGTGAATCAGCAGAAGAAGCAGTCATGTTGTCTACGTGGTTCCAATCAGAAGGTGACATTTTTTGTATTAACATTAAATGAGCTTGTAGGAGCGTCCTGTCTAAAGTATCGAGTTCAAATCGGAGTAGCCTTATCCTCTCTGAGATTAAAGATAGGCTGGCCTTAAACAGAATCTGTTTAGAATTCGGTGAAGATACAGCAGCAGAAGTGAGTGTGAAAGCAATGACTTACAGTACCCCCCGGGGTTTACAAATTGAGCTGCACCTGTGGTGATTGCTATATCGGGGAGACGAAACGACATGTCTCTGACCGAATTCGCGAGCACAAATCAGACTTGAAACACGGCAGAACGAATTCTTCTGCCATAGCTGATCACTGTTGCAACGCTGTGGGTAATCACGATATAGTTTTCTCCGATACCAAGGTTCTCTGCAAACCCACGGGTTTTTATCAGAGATTTGTCCACGAGGCAATTCAGATTTACAAACACAGACACAATTTCAACCGAGAAGATGGTTTCAAATTAAGCAATCATTGGAAAGATGTTCTAAATCATACCAAACATTAAACTAATTTTCAATGGTACAGTATATTTATTCAAGTAGTGGTATCCTAAACTTTCACATCAGCGTATTTCCCTTCACACCAACATTTGTAACCCCCCCCCCCTCCCCGTGCCGGTCCTCTACAGCATTTTATGCTAATTCCTTTGTCAAAGCGTTTGGTTTCCTCCCACACAGCTTAAAGGACGCGACCTGAGCTTGGCTGTCTTCACTCCAACGCTGTCCACTGTACAGTACGGTCCCTTCACCTGATGAAGGCCACTTGTGTTGTGGCCGGAACGTCGTTATTTTTTGTTTTATTTTTTACCTACGTGACTTTACCAAATAGAACCAAAGAGTATGGATCCTTGCAGTCATGAAAGCTTCAAATCTGGAATCTCCTCACCACTGTGATGATGAGAGAGAGACGCAGACTCCAAATATTCAGCAGCAGCAGGCATCATCACGGGTCGGGATCAAACCCACGACCTCCTGTATACCAGGGGAGGTAGGTAACATCTCCACTGTGATGATGAAAGAGAGACACAGACTCCAAATATACAGCAGCAGCAGGCATCGTCAGGGTCTGGATGGAACTCACGACCTCCTGTATACCATGGAAGGTAGTTAACATCTCTTAGCCACTGTAGCACCCGAGGTGGCATACTCACGTGACCTTAGCCCCCAGGGTTGCTTCCTAGAGTTAACTGGCACAACGTGCGATGTGTGTAGAGGGCCCACAGAGGGCCTGGGATGGATGAAAGGAAGCTCAGCGCAAAACCATATTCGTGGTAAAGTCCGAGTCACATCAAAGTATGAGTGTGAGTTATGGACCATCGTTACCAGGGGTGGATTTCAACATTGTCAGGGCTGCCATCGCTGTTACCCCGCCTTGTTGAATGTACAGGGACTCCCCATATATGTTGTATGGCCTGTACAAATAACACGGGGAATGGCGTTAAACGTTGTATAATCGCCTGTAGACGTAGATGCCAACGGTTCTTCACGTTCTGCAGATGTAGATGCCACCGGTTCTTCACGTTCTGCAGATGTGGATGCCACTGGTTCTTCATTTTCTGCAGGTGATAGATGCCACTAGTTCTTTATATTCTGCAGATGTAGATGCCATTGGGTTTTCACCTTCTGCAGACGTAGATGCCACTTGTTATTCACGTTGTGCAGATGTAGATGTAAATGGTTCTTCATGTTCTACAGATGTAGATGACACTGTTTCTTCACCTTCTGCATATATAGATGCCACGGGTTCTTTACATTCCACAGATGTAGATGCCACTGGTGTTCACGTTTGCAGATGAAGATGTCACTTGTTCTTCACCTGCTGCAGATGTAGTTGCCACTGGTTCTTCACGTTCTGCAAATGTAGATACCACTGGTTCTTCACGTTCTGCAGATGGAGATGCAACTGGTTCTTCACCTTCTGCAGATGTAGATGCCACTGGTTCTTCACGTTTTGCAGATGTAGATGCCAATGGTTCTTCACGTTCTGCAGATGTAGATGCCACTGGTTCTTCATATTCTGCCGATGTAGATGCCACCGGTTCTTCATGTTCTGCAGGTGTGGATGCCACTGGCTTTTCACGTTCTGAAGATGTAGATGCCACTGGTTTTTCATTTTCTGCAAATAATAGATGCCACTGGTTCTTTATATTCTGCAGATGTAGATGCCATTGGTTTTTCACCTTCTGCAGACGTAGATGCTACTGGTTCTTCAGCTTCTGTAGATGAAGATGCCACTGGTTCTTCACGTTGTTCAGATGTAGATGTCACTGGTTCTTCAGCTTCTGCAGATGTAGATGCCACTGGTTCTTTACATTCCACAGATGTAGATGCCACTGGTTTTTCACGTTCTGAAGATGTAGATGCTACTGGTTGTTCACGTTTGCAGATGAAGATGCCAGGGTTGTGAGACACTGGATAGTGATACACTGGGTCGGAAGACACTGGGTAGTGAGACACTGGGTAGTGAGACACGGGTAGTGAGACACTGGGTAGTGAGACACTGGGTAGTGACACACTGGGTAGTGAGACACTGGGTAGTGAGACACCGGTAGTGAGACACTGGGTAGTGAGACGCTGGGTAGTGAGACGCTGGGTAGTGAGACAATGGGTAGTGAGACACTGGGTAGTGAGACACTCGTAGTGAGACACTTGTAGCGAGACACTGGGTAGTGAGACACTGGGTAGTGAGACACTGGGTAGTGAGACACCGGTAGTGAGACACTGGGTAGTGAGACGCTGGGTAGTGAGACGCTGGGTAGTGAGACAATGGGTAGTGAGATACTGGGTAGTGAGACACTGGTAGCGAGACACTGGGTAGTGAGACACTGGGTAGTGAGACACTGGGTAGTGAGACACTGGGTAGCGAGACGCTGGGTAGTGAGACGCTGGGTAGTGAGACGCTGTGTAGTGAGACACTGGGTAGTGAGACACTGGGTAGTGAGACACTCGTTGTGAGACACTGGTAGCGAGACACTGGGTAGTGAGACACTGGGTAGTGAGACACTGGGTAGTGAGACACTGGGTAGTGAGACACTGGCTAGTGAGACACTGGTAGTGGGACACTGGGTAGTGACACACTGGGTAGTGAGACACGGGGTAGTGAGACACTGGGTAGTGAGACACTTGGTAGTGAGACACTTGGTAGCGAGACACTGGGTAGTGAGACACTGGGTAGTGAGACACTGGTGTTGAGACACTGGGTAGTGAAACACTGGGTAGTGAGACACTGGGTAGTGAGACACTGGGTATTGAGACACTTGGTAGTGAGACACTGGGTAGCGAGACACTGGGTAGTGAGACACTGGGTAGTGAGACACTGGGTAGTGAGACACTTGGTAGTGAGACACTGGGTAACGAGACGCTGGGCAGTGAGACACTGGGTAGCGAGACACTGGGTAGTGAGACACTGGGTAGTGAGACACTGGGTAGTGAGACACTGCTAGTGAGACACTGTGTAGTGAGACACTGGGGTAGTGAGACACTGGGGTAGTGAGACACTGGGGTAGTGAGACACTGGGGTAGTGAGACACTGGGTAGTGAGACACAGGTAGTCAGACACTGGTAGTGAGACATTGGGTAGTGAGACACTGGGTAGTGAGACACTGCTAGTCAGACACTGCTAGTGAGACACTGGGGAGTGAGATACTGAATGGTGAGACACATGTAGTGAGAGACTGGGTAATGAAACACTGGTAATGAGACTCTGGGTAGTGAGACAGTGAGACTCTGGGTAGTGAGACAGTGAGACGCTGGGTAATGAGACAGTGAGGCACTGGGTAGTGAGACACTTGTGTAGTGAGACAGTGAGACTCTGGGTAGTGAGACAGTGAGACACTGGGTAGTGAGACAGTGAGACTCTGGGTAGTGAGACAGTGAGACTCTGGGTAGTGAGACAGCGAGACTCTGGGTAGTGAGACAGTGAGACACTGGGTAGTGAGACACTGGGTAGTGAGGCAGTGAGACACTGGGTAGTGAGACAGTGAGACACTGGGTAGTGAGACAGTGAGACTCTGGGTAGTGAGACACTGGGTAGTGAGGTAGTGAGACACTGGGTAGTGAGACACTGGGTAGTGAGACACGGGTAGTGAAACACTGTGTAGTGAGACACTGGGTAGTGAGACACTGGGGTAGTGAGACACTGGGGTAGTGAGACACTGGGTAGTGAGACACTGGGTAGTGAGACACGGGGGTAGTGAGACACTGCTAGTGAGACACTGGGTAGTGAGACACTAGGTAGAGAGACACTGGGGTAGTGAGACACTGGGTAGTGAGACCCTGGGTAGTAAGACACTGCTAGTCAGACACTGGTAGTGAGACATTGGGTAGTGAGACACTGGGTAGTGAGACACTGGGTAGTGAGACATTGGGTAGTGAGACACTGCTAGTCAGACAATGCTAGTGAGACACTGGGTAGTGAGACACTGAATGGTGAGACACTGGGTAGTGAGACACTGAATGGTGAGACATGTAGTGAGAGACTGGGTAATGAAACACTGGTAATGAGACTCTGGGTAGTGAGACAGTGAGACTCTGGGTAGTGAGACAGTGAGACTCTGGGTAGTGAGACAGTGAGACTCTGGGTAATGAGACAGTGAGGCACTGGGTAGTGAGACACTGGGTAGTGAGACAGTGAGACTCTGGGTAGTGAGACAGTGAGACACTGGGTAGTGAGACAGTGAGACTCTGGGTAGTGAGACAGTGAGACACTGGGTAGTGAGACAGTGAGACACTGGGTAGTGAGACTCTGGGTACTGAGACAGCGAGACTCTGGGTAGTGAGATAGTGAGACACTGGGTAGTGAGACACTGGGTAGTGAGGCAGTGAGACTCTGGGTAGTGAGACAGTGAGACACTGGGTAGTGAGACACTGGGTAGTGAGACCCTGGGTAGTAAGACACTGCTAGTCAGACACTGGTAGTGAGACACTGGGTAGTGAGACACTGGGGTAGTGAGACACTGGGGTAGTGAGACACTGGGTAGTGAGACGCTGGGTAGTGAGACGCTGGGTAGTGAGACATTGGGTAGTGAGACACTGGGTAGTGAGACACTGGGTAGTGAGGCAGTGAGACACTGGGTAGTGAGACAGTGAGACACTGCGTAGTGAGACAGTGAGACTCTGGGTAGTGAGACACTGGGTAGTGAGGCAGTGAGACTCTGGGTAGTGAGACAGTGAGACACTGGGTAGTGAGACACTGGGTAGTGAGACACTGGGTAGTGAGACACGGGTAGGGAAACACTGTGTAGTTAGACACTGGGTAGTGAGACACTGGGTAGTGAGACACTCGGTAGTGAGACACTGCTAGTGAGACACTGGGTAGTGAGACACTGGGGTAGTGAGACTCTGGGGTAGTGAGACACTGCTAGTGAGACACGGGTAGTGAAACACTGTGTAGTGAGACACTGGGTAGTGAGACACTGGGTAGTGAGACACTCGGTAGTGAGACACTGCTAGTCAGACGCTGGGTAGTGAGACACTGGGGTAGTGAGACACTGGGTAGTGAGACACTGGGTAGAGAGACACTGGGGTAGTGAGACACTCGGTAGTGAGACACTGCAAGTCAGACGCTGGGTAGTGAGACACTGGGGTAGTGAGACACTGGGTAGTGAGACACTGGGTAGTGAGACACTGGGTAGAGAGACACTGGGGTAGTGAGACACTGGGTAGTGAGACCCTGGGTAGTAAGACACTGCTAGTCAGACACTGGTAGTGAGACATTGGGTAGTGAGACACTGGGTAGTGAGACACTGCTAGTCAGACACTGCTAGTGAGACACTGGGTAGTGAGACACTGAATGGAGAGACACATGTAGTGAGAGACTGGGTAATGAAACACTGGTAATGAGACTCTGGGTAGTGAGACAGTGAGACTCTGGGTAGTGAGACAGTGAGACTCTGGGTAATGAGACAGTGAGGCACTGGGTAGTGAGACACTGGGTAGTGAGACAGTGAGACTCTGGGTAGTGAGACAGTGAGACACTGGGTAGTGAGACAGTGAGACTCTGGGTAGTGAGACAGTGAGACTCTGGGTAGTGAGGCAGTGAGACTCTGGGTAGTGAGACA
Source organism: Petromyzon marinus (assembly GCF_048934315.1). Taxonomy (NCBI): domain Eukaryota; kingdom Metazoa; phylum Chordata; class Hyperoartia; order Petromyzontiformes; family Petromyzontidae; genus Petromyzon; species Petromyzon marinus. The sequence continues at coordinate 529,077 of NW_027423124.1, forward strand.
GTGAGACACTGGGTAGTGAGACACTGGGTAGTGAGACCCTGGGTAGTAAGTCACTGCTAGTCAGACACTGGTAGTGAGACACTGGGTAGTGAGACACTGGGGTAGTGAGACACTGGGGTAGTGAGACACTGGGTAGTGAGACGCTGGGTAGTGAGACGCTGGGTAATGAGACATTGGGTAGTGAGACACTGGGTAGTGAGACACTGGGTAGTGAGGCAGTGAGACACTGGGTAGTGAGACAGTGAGACACTGCGTAGTGAGACAGTGAGACTCTGGGTAGTGAGACACTGGGTAGTGAGGCAGTGAGACTCTGGGTAGTGAGACAGTGAGACACTGGATAGTGAGACACTGGGTAGTGAGACACTGGGTAGTGAGACACGGGTAGGGAAACACTGTAGTTAGACACTGGGTAGTGAGACACTGGGTAGTGAGACACTCGGTAGTGAGACACTGCTAGTGAGACACTGGGTAGTAAGACACTGGGGTAGTGAGACTCTGGGGTAGTGAGACACTGCTAGTGAGACACGGGTAGTGAAACACTGTGTAGTGAGACACTGGGTAGTGAGACACTGGGTAGTGAGACACTCGGTAGTGAGACACTGCTAGTCAGACGCTGGGTAGTGAGACACTGGGGTAGTGAGACACTGGGTAGTGAGACACTGGGTAGAGAGACACTGGGGTAGTGAGACACTCGGTAGTGAGACACTGCAAGTCAGACGCTGGGTAGTGAGACACTGGGGTAGTGAGACACTGGCTAGTGAGACACTGGGTAGTGAGACACTGGGTAGAGAGACACTGGGGTAGTGAGACACTGGGTAGTGAGACCCTGGGTAGTAAGACACTGCTAGTCAGACACTGGTAGTGAGACATTGGGTAGTGAGACACTGGGTAGTGAGACACTGCTAGTCAGACACTGCTAGTGAGACACTGGGTAGTGAGACACTGAATGGAGAGACACATGTAGTGAGAGACTGGGTAATGAAACACTGGTAATGAGACTCTGGGTAGTGAGACAGTGAGACTCTGGGTAGTGAGACAGTGAGACTCTGGGTAATGAGACAGTGAGGCACTGGGGAGTGAGACACTGGGTAGTGAGACAGTGAGACTCTGGGTAGTGAGACAGTGAGACACTGGGTAGTGAGACAGTGAGACTCTGGGTAGTGAGACAGTGAGACTCTGGGTAGTGAGACAGCGAGACTCTGGGTAGTGAGACAGTGAGACACTGGGTAGTGAGACACTGGGTAGTGAGGCAGTGAGACACTGGGTAGTGAGACAGTGAGACACTGGGTAGTGAGACAGTGAGACTCTGGGTAGTGAGACACTGGGTAGTGAGGCAGTGAGACTCTGGGTAGTGAGACACTGGGTAGTGAGACACGGGTAGTGAAACACTGTGTAGTGAGACCCTGGGTAGTGATACACTGGGGTAGTGAGACACTGGGGTAGTGAGACACTGGGGTAGTGAGACACGGGGGTAGTGAGACACTGCTAGTGAGACACTGGGTAGTGAGACACTGGGTAGTGAGACCCTGGGTAGTAAGACACTGCTAGTCAGACACTGGTAGTGAGACATTGGGTAGTGAGACACTGGGTAGTGAGACACTGGGTAGTGAGACATTGGGTAGTGAGACACTGGGTAGTGAGACACTGCTAGTCAGACACTGCTAGTGAGACACTGGGTAGTGAGACACTGAATGGTGAGACACTGGGTAGTGAGACACTGAATGGTGATACATGTAGTGAGAGACTGGGTAATGAAACACTGGTAATGAGACTCTGGGTAGTGAGACAGTGAGACTCTGGGTAGTGAGACAGTGAGACTCTGGGTAGTGAGACAGTGAGACTCTGGGTAATGAGACAGTGAGGCACTGGGTAGTGAGACACTGGGTAGTGAGACAGTGAGACTCTGGGTAGTGAGACAGTGAGACACTGGGTAGTGAGACAGTGAGACTCTGGGTAGTGAGACAGTGAGACACTGGGTAGTGAGACAGTGAGACACTGGGTAGTGAGACTCTGGGTACTGAGACAGCGAGACTCTGGGTAGTGAGACAGCGAGACTCTGGGTAGTGAGATAGTGAGACACTGGGTAGTGAGACACTGGGTAGTGAGGCAGTGAGACTCTGGGTAGTGAGACAGTGAGACACTGGGTAGTGAGACACTGGGTAGTGAGACCCTGGGTAGTAAGACACTGCTAGTCAGACACTGGTAGTGAGACACTGGGTAGTGAGACACTGGGGTAGTGAGACACTGGGGTAGTGAGACACTGGGTAGTGAGACGCTGGGTAGTGAGACGCTGGGTAGTGAGACATTGGGTAGTGAGACACTGGGTAGTGAGACACTGGGTAGTGAGGCAGTGAGACACTGGATAGTGAGACAGTGAGACACTGCGTAGTGAGACAGTGAGACTCTGGGTAGTGAGACACTGGGTAGTGAGGCAGTGAGACTCTGGGTAGTGAGACAGTGAGACACTGGATAGTGAGACACTGGGTAGTGAGACACTGGGTAGTGAGACACGGGTAGGGAAACACTGTAGTTAGACACTGGGTAGTGAGACACTGGGTAGTGAGACACTCGGTAGTGAGACACTGCTAGTGAGACACTGGGTAGTGAGACACTGGGGTAGTGAGACTCTGGGGTAGTGAGACACTGCTAGTGAGACACGGGTAGTGAAACACTGTGTAGTGAGACACTGGGTAGTGAGACACTGGGTAGTGAGACACTCGGTAGTGAGACACTGCTAGTCAGACGCTGGGTAGTGAGACACTGGGGTAGTGAGACACTGGGTAGTGAGACACTGGGTAGAGAGACACTGGGGTAGTGAGACACTCGGTAGTGAGACACTGCAAGTCAGACGCTGGGTAGTGAGACACTGGGGTAGTGAGACACTGGCTAGTGAGACACTGGGTAGTGAGACACTGGGTAGAGAGACACTGGGGTAGTGAGACACTGGGTAGTGAGACCCTGGGTAGTAAGACACTGCTAGTCAGACACTGGTAGTGAGACATTGGGTAGTGAGACACTGGGTAGTGAGACACTGCTAGTCAGACACTGCTAGTGAGACACTGGGTAGTGAGACACTGAATGGAGAGACACATGTAGTGAGAGACTGGGTAATGAAACACTGGTAATGAGACTCTGGGTAGTGAGACAGTGAGACTCTGGGTAGTGAGACAGTGAGACTCTGGGTAATGAGACAGTGAGGCACTGGGTAGTGAGACACTGGGTAGTGAGACAGTGAGACTCTGGGTAGTGAGACAGTGAGACACTGGGTAGTGAGACAGTGAGACTCTGGGTAGTGAGACAGTGAGACTCTGGGTAGTGAGACAGCGAGACTCTGGGTAGTGAGACAGTGAGACACTGGGTAGTGAGACACTGGGTAGTGAGGCAGTGAGACACTGGGTAGTGAGACAGTGAGACACTGGGTAGTGAGACAGTGAGACTCTGGGTAGTGAGACACTGGGTAGTGAGGCAGTGAGACTCTGGGTAGTGAGACACTGGGTAGTGAGACACGGGTAGTGAAACACTGTGTAGTGAGACACTGGGTAGTGAGACACTGGGGTAGTGAGACACTGGGGTAGTGAGACACTGGGGTAGTGAGACACGGGGGTAGTGAGACACTGCTAGTGAGACACTGGGTAGTGAGACACTGGGTAGTGAGACCCTGGGTAGTAAGACACTGCTAGTCAGACACTGGTAGTGAGACACTGGGTAGTGAGACACTGGGGTAGTGAGACACTGGGGTAGTGAGACACTGGGTAGTGAGACGCTGGGTAGTGAGACGCTGGGTAGTGAGACATTGGGTAGTGAGACACTGGGTAGTGAGACACTGGGTAGTGAGGCAGTGAGACACTGGATAGTGAGACAGTGAGACACTGCGTAGTGAGACAGTGAGACTCTGGGTAGTGAGACACTGGGTAGTGAGGCAGTGAGACTCTGGGTAGTGAGACAGTGAGACACTGGATAGTGAGACACTGGGTAGTGAGACACTGGGTAGTGAGACACGGGTAGGGAAACACTGTAGTTAGACACTGGGTAGTGAGACACTGGGTAGTGAGACACTCGGTAGTGAGACACTGCTAGTGAGACACTGGGTAGTGAGACACTGGGGTAGTGAGACTCTGGGGTAGTGAGACACTGCTAGTGAGACACGGGTAGTGAAACACTGTGTAGTGAGACACTGGGTAGTGAGACACTGGGTAGTGAGACACTCGGTAGTGAGACACTGCTAGTCAGACGCTGGGTAGTGAGACACTGGGGTAGTGAGACACTGGGTAGTGAGACACTGGGTAGAGAGACACTGGGGTAGTGAGACACTCGGTAGTGAGACACTGCAAGTCAGACGCTGGGTAGTGAGACACTGGGGTAGTGAGACACTGGCTAGTGAGACACTGGGTAGTGAGACACTGGGTAGAGAGACACTGGGGTAGTGAGACACTGGGTAGTGAGACCCTGGGTAGTAAGACACTGCTAGTCAGACACTGGTAGTGAGACATTGGGTAGTGAGACACTGGGTAGTGAGACACTGCTAGTCAGACACTGCTAGTGAGACACTGGGTAGTGAGACACTGAATGGAGAGACACATGTAGTGAGAGACTGGGTAATGAAACACTGGTAATGAGACTCTGGGTAGTGAGACAGTGAGACTCTGGGTAGTGAGACAGTGAGACTCTGGGTAATGAGACAGTGAGGCACTGGGTAGTGAGACACTGGGTAGTGAGACAGTGAGACTCTGGGTAGTGAGACAGTGAGACACTGGGTAGTGAGACAGTGAGACTCTGGGTAGTGAGACAGTGAGACTCTGGGTAGTGAGACAGCGAGACTCTGGGTAGTGAGACAGTGAGACACTGGGTAGTGAGACACTGGGTAGTGAGGCAGTGAGACACTGGGTAGTGAGACAGTGAGACACTGGGTAGTGAGACAGTGAGACTCTGGGTAGTGAGACACTGGGTAGTGAGGCAGTGAGACTCTGGGTAGTGAGACACTGGGTAGTGAGACACGGGTAGTGAAACACTGTGTAGTGAGACACTGGGTAGTGAGACACTGGGGTAGTGAGACACTGGGGTAGTGAGACACTGGGGTAGTGAGACACGGGGGTAGTGAGACACTGCTAGTGAGACACTGGGTAGTGAGACACTGGGTAGTGAGACCCTGGGTAGTAAGACACTGCTAGTCAGACACTGGTAGTGAGACATTGGGTAGTGAGACACTGGGTAGTGAGACACTGGGTAGTGAGACATTGGGTAGTGAGACACTGGGTAGTGAGACACTGCTAGTCAGACACTGCTAGTGAGACACTGGGTAGTGAGACACTGAATGGTGAGACACTGGGTAGTGAGACACTGAATGGTGAGACATGTAGTGAGAGACTGGGTAATGAAACACTGGTAATGAGACTCTGGGTAGTGAGACAGTGAGACTCTGGGTAGTGAGACAGTGAGACTCTGGGTAGTGAGACAGTGAGACTCTGGGTAATAAGACAGTGAGGCACTGGGTAGTGAGACACTGGGTAGTGAGACAGTGAGACTCTGGGTAGTGAGACAGTGAGACACTGGGTAGTGAGACAGTGAGACTCTGGGTAGTGAGACAGTGAGACACTGGGTAGTGAGACAGTGAGACACTGGGTAGTGAGACTCTGGGTACTGAGACAGCGAGACTCTGGGTAGTGAGACAGCGAGACTCTGGGTAGTGAGATAGTGAGACACTGGGTAGTGAGACACTGGGTAGTGAGGCAGTGAGACTCTGGGTAGTGAGACAGTGAGACACTGGGTAGTGAGACACTGGGTAGTGAGACCCTGGGTAGTAAGACACTGCTAGTCAGACACTGGTAGTGAGACACTGGGTAGTGAGACACTGGGGTAGTGAGACACTGGGGTAGTGAGACACTGGGTAGTGAGACGCTGGGTAGTGAGACGCTGGGTAGTGAGACATTGGGTAGTGAGACACTGGGTAGTGAGACACTGGGTAGTGAGGCAGTGAGACACTGGATAGTGAGACAGTGAGACACTGCGTAGTGAGACAGTGAGACTCTGGGTAGTGAGACACTGGGTAGTGAGGCAGTGAGACACGGGGTAGTGAGACACTGGGTAGTGAGACACTGGGTAGTGAGACACGGGTAGTGAAACACTGTGTAGTGAGACACTGGGTAGTGAGACACTGGGTAGTGAGACACTCGGTAGTGAGACACTGCTAGTGAGACACTGGGTAGTGAGACACTGGGGTAGTGAGACTCTGGGGTAGTGAGACACTGCTAGTGAGACACGGGTAGTGAAACACTGTGCAGTGAGTCACTGGGTAGTGAGACACTGGGTAGTGAGACACTCGGTAGTGAGACACTGCTAGTCAGACGCTGGGTAGTGAGACACTGGGGTAGTGAGACACTGGGTAGTGAGACACTGGGTAGAGAGACACTGGGGTAGTGAGACACTGGGTAGTGAGACCCTGGGTAGTAAGACACTGGGTAGTGAGACATTGGGTAGTGAGACACTGGGTAGTGAGACACTGGGTAGTGAGACATTGGGTAGTGAGACACTGGGTAGTGAGACACTGGGTAGTGAGACACTGCTAGTGAGACACTGGGTAGTGAGACACTGGGGTAGTGAGACTCTGGGGTAGTGAGACACTGCTAGTGAGACACGGGTAGTGAAACACTGTGTAGTGAGACACTGGGTAGTGAGACACTGGGTAGTGAGACACTCGGTAGTGAGACACTGCTAGTCAGACGCTGGGTAGTGAGACACTGGGGTAGTGAGACACTGGGTAGTGAGACACTGGGTAGAGAGACACTGGGGTAGTGAGACACTGGGTAGTGAGACCCTGGGTAGTAAGACACTGGGTAGTGAGACATTGGGTAGTGAGACACTGGGTAGTGAGACACTGGGTAGTGAGACACTGGGTAGTGAGACACTGCTAGTCAGACACTGCTAGTGAGACACTGGGTAGTGAGACACTGAATGGTGAGACACATGTAGTGAGAGACTGGGTAATGAAACACTGGTAATGAGACTCTAGGTAGTGAGACAGTGAGACACTGGGTAGTGAGACAGTGAGACTCTGGGTAGTGAGACAGTGAGACTCTGGGTAATGAGACAGTGAGACACTGGCTAGTGAGACAGTGAGACTCTGGGTAGTGAGACAGTGAGACTCTGGGTAGTGATACAGCGAGACTCTGGGTAGTGAGACACTGGGTAGTGAGACACTGGGTAGTGAGGCAGTGAGACACTGGGTAGTGAGACAGTGAGACACTGGGTAGTGAGACAGTGAGACTCTGGGTAGTGAGACACTGGGTAGTGAGGCAGTGAGACTCTGGGTAGTGAGACAGTGAGACTCTGGGTAGTGAGACACTGGGTAGTGAGACACTGGGTAGTGAGACACGGGTAGTGAAACACTGTGTAGTGAGACACTGGGTAGTGAGACACTGGGTAGTGAGACACTCGGTAGTGAGACACTGCTAGTGAGACACTGTGTCGTGAGACACTGGGGTAGTGAGACACTGGGGTAGTGAGACACTGGGGTAGTGAGACACTGGGGTAGTGAGACACTGGGTAGTGAGACACAGGTAGTCAGACACTGGTAGTGAGACATTGGGTAGTGAGACACTGGGTAGTGAGACACTGCTAGTCAGACACTGCTAGTGAGACACTGGGTAGTGAGACACTGAATGGTGAGACACATGTAGTGAGAGACTGGGTAATGAAACACTGGTAATGAGACTCTGGGTAGTGAGACAGTGAGACTCTGGGTAGTGAGACAGTGAGACTCTGGGTAATGAGACAGTGAGGCACTGGGTAGAGAGACACTGGGTAGTGAGACAGTGAGACTCTGGGTAGTGAGACAGTGAGACACTGGGTAGTGAGACAGTGAGACTCTGGGTAGTGAGACAGTGAGACTCTGGGTAGTGATACAGCGAGACTCTGGGTAGTGAGACACTGGGTAGTGAGACACTGGGTAGTGAGGCAGTGAGACACTGGGTAGTGAGACAGTGAGACACTGGGTAGTGAGACAGTGAGACTCTGGGTAGTGAGACACTGGGTAGTGAGGCAGTGAGACTCTGGGTAGTGAGACAGTGAGACACTGGGTAGAGAGACACTGGGTAGTGAGACAGTGAGACTCTGGGTAGTGAGACAGTGAGACACTGGGTAGTGAGACAGTGAGACTCTGGGTAGTGAGACAGTGAGACTCTGGGTAGTGATACAGCGAGACTCTGGGTAGTGAGACACTGGGTAGTGAGACACTGGGTAGTGAGGCAGTGAGACACTGGGTAGTGAGACAGTGAGACACTGGGTAGTGAGACAGTGAGACTCTGGGTAGTGAGACACTGGGTAGTGAGGCAGTGAGACTCTGGGTAGTGAGACAGTGAGACACTGGGTAGTGAGACACTGGGTAGTGAGACACTGGGTAGTGAGACACGGGTAGTGAAACACTGTGTAGTGAGACACTGGGTAGTGAGACACTGGGTAGTGAGACACTCGGTAGTGAGACACTGCTAGTGAGACACTGTGTCGTGAGACACTGGGGTAGTGAGACACTGGGGTAGTGAGACACTGGGGTAGTGAGACACTGGGTAGTGAGACACAGGTAGTCAGACACTGGTAGTGAGACATTGGGTAGTGAGACACTGGGTAGTGAGACACTGCTAGTCAGACACTGCTAGTGAGACACTGGGTAGTGAGACACTGAATGGTGAGACACATGTAGTGAGAGACTGGGTAATGAAACACTGGTAATGAGACTCTGGGTAGTGAGACAGTGAGACTCTGGGTAGTGAGACAGTGAGACTCTGGGTAATGAGACAGTGAGGCACTGGGTAGAGAGACACTGGGTAGTGAGACAGTGAGACTCTGGGTAGTGAGACAGTGAGACACTGGGTAGTGAGACAGTGAGACTCTGGGTAGTGAGACAGTGAGACTCTGGGTAGTGAGACAGCGAGACTCTGGGTAGTGAGACAGTGAGACACTGGGTAGTGAGACACTGGGTAGTAAGGCAGTGAGACACTGGGTAGTGAGACAGTGAGACACTGGGTAGTGAGACAGTGAGACGGTGGGTAGTGAGACACTGGGTAGTGAGGTAGTGAGACACTGGGTAGTGAGACACTGGGTAGTGAGACACGGGTAGTGAAACACTGTGTAGTGAGACACTGGGTAGTGAGACACTGGGGTAGTGAGACACTGGGGTAGTGAGACACGGGGGTAGTGAGACACTGCTAGTGAGACACTGGGTAGTGAGACACTGGGTAGTGAGACCCTGGGTAGTAAGACACTGCTAGTCAGACACTGGTAGTGAGACATTGGGTAGTGAGACACTGGGGTAGTGAGACACTGGGGTAGTGAGACACTGGGTAGCGAGACGCTGGGTAGTGAGACGCTGGGTAGTGAGACATTGGGTAGTGAGACACTGGGTAGTGAGACACTGGGTAGTGAGGCAGTGAGACACTGGGTAGTGAGACAGTGAGACACTGCGTAGTGAGACAGTGAGACTCTGGGTAGTGAGACACTGGGTAGTGAGGCAGTGAGACTCTGGGTAGTGAGACAGTGAGACACGGGGTAGTGAGACACTGGGTAGTGAGACACTGGGTAGTGAGACACGGGTAGTGAAACACTGTGTAGTGAGACACTGGGTAGTGAGACACTGGGTAGTGAGACACTCGGTAGTGAGACACTGCTAGTGAGACACTGGGTAGTGAGACACTGGGGTAGTGAGACTCTGGGGTAGTGAGACACTGCTAGTGAGACACGGGTAGTGAAACACTGTGCAGTGAGACACTGGGTAGTGAGACACTGGGTAGTGAGACACTCGGTAGTGAGACACTGCTAGTCAGACGCTGGGTAGTGAGACACTGGGGTAGTGAGACACTGGGTAGTGAGACACTGGGTAGAGAGACACTGGGGTAGTGAGACACTGGGTAGTGAGACCCTGGGTAGTAAGACACTGGGTAGTGAGACATTGGGTAGTGAGACACTGGGTAGTGAGACACTGGGTAGTGAGACATTGGGTAGTGAGACACTGGGTAGTGAGACACTGCTAGTCAGACACTGCTAGTGAGACACTGGGTAGTGAGACACTGAATGGTGAGACACATGTAGTGAGAGACTGGGTAATGAAACACTGGTAATGAGACTCTAGGTAGTGAGACAGTGAGACACTGGGTAGTGAGACAGTGAGACTCTGGGTAGTGAGACAGTGAGACTCTGGGTAATGAGACAGTGAGACACTGGGTAGTGAGACAGTGAGACTCTGGGTAGTGAGACAGTGAGACTCTGGGTAGTGAGACAGCAAGACTCTGGGTAGTGAGACAGTGAGACACTGGGTAGTGAGACACTGGGTAGTGAGGCAGTGAGACACTGGGTAGTGAGACAGTGAGACACTGGGTAGTGAGACAGTGAGACTCTGGGTAGTGAGACACTGGGTAGTGAGGCAGTGAGACTCTGGGTAGTGAGACAGTGAGACACTGGGTAGTGAGACACTGGGTAGTGAGACACTGGGTAGTGAGACACGGGTAGTGAAACACTGTGTAGTGAGACACTGGGTAGTGAGACACTGGGTATTGAGACACTCGGTAGTGAGACACTGCTAGTGAGACACTGTGTAGTGAGACACTGGGGTAGTGAGACACTGGGGTAGTGAGAGACTGGGGTAGTGAGACACTGGGGTAGTGAGACACAGGTAGTCAGACACTGGTAGTGAGACATTGGGTAGTGAGACACTGGGTAGTGAGACACTGCTAGTCAGACACTGCTAGTGAGACACTGGGTAGTGAGACACTGAATGGTGAGACACATGTAGTGAGAGACTGGGTAATGAAACACTGGTAATGAGACTCTGGGTAGTGAGACAGTGAGACTCTGGGTAGTGAGACAGTGAGACTCTGGGTAATGAGACAGTGAGGCACTGGGTAGTGAGACACTGGGTAGTGAGACAGTGAGACTCTGGGTAGTGAGACAGTGAGACACTGGGTAGTGAGACAGTGAGACTCTGGGTAGTGAGACAGTGAGACTCTGGGTAGTAAGACAGCGAGACTCTGGGTAGTGAGACAGTGAGACACTGGGTAGTGAGACACTGGGTAGTGAGGCAGTGAGACACTGGGTAGTGAGACAGTGAGACACTGGGTAGTGAGACAGTGAGACTCTGGGTAGTGAGACACTGGGTAGTGAGGTAGTGAGACACTGGGTAGTGAGACACTGGGTAGTGAGACACTGGGGAAGTGAGACACTGGGGTAGTGAGACACTGGGTAGTGAGACACTGGGTAGTGAGACACGGGGTAGTGAGACACTGCTAGTGAGACACTGGGTAGTGAGACGCTGGGTAGAGAGACACTGGGGTAGTGAGACACTGGGTAGTGAGACCCTGGGTAGTAAGACACTGCTAGTCAGACACTGGTAGTGAGACATTGGGTAGTGAGACACTGGGTAGTGAGACACTGGGTAGTGAGACATTGGGTAGTGAGACACTGTGTAGTGAGACACTGCTAGTCAGACACTGCTAGTGAGACACTGGGTAGTGAGACACTGAATGGTGAGACACTGGGTAGTGAGACACTGAATGGTGAGACATGTAGTGAGAGACTGGGTAATGAAACACTGGTAATGAGACTCTGGGTAGTGAGACAGTGAGACTCTGGGTAGTGAGACAGTGAGACTCTGGGTAGTGAGACAGTGAGACTCTGGGTAATGAGACAGTGAGGCACTGGGTAGTGAGACACTGGGTAGTGAGACAGTGAGACTCTGGGTAGTGAGACAGTGAGACACTGGGTAGTGAGACAGTGAGACTCTGGGTAGTGAGACAGTTAGACACTGGGTAGTGAGACAGTGAGACACTGGGTAGTGAGACTCTGGGTACTGAGACAGCGAGACTCTGGGTAGTGAGACAGCGAGACTCTGGGTAGTGTGATAGTGAGACACTGGGTAGTGAGACACTGGGTAGTGAGGCAGTGAGACTCTGGGTAGTGAGACAGTGAGACACTGGGTAGTGAGACACTGGGTAGTGAGACCCTGGGTAGTAAGACACTGCTAGTCAGACACTGGTAGTGAGACACTGGGTAGTGAGACACTGGGGTAGTGAGACACTGGGGTAGTGAGACACTGGGTAGTGAGACGCTGGGTAGTGAGACGCTGGGTAGTGAGACATTGGGTAGTGAGACACTGGGTAGTGAGGCAGAGAGACACTGGGTAGTGAGACAGTGAGACACTGCGTAGTGAGACAGTGAGACTCTGGGTAGTGAGACACTGGGTAGTGAGACAGTGAGACACGGGGTAGTGAGACACTGGGTAGTGAGACACTGGGTAGTGAGACACTCGGTAGTGAGACACTGCTAGTGAGACACTAGGTAGTGAGACACTGGGTAGTGAGACACTCGGTAGTGAGACACTGCTAGTGAGACACTGGGTAGTGAGACACTGGGGTAGTGAGACTCTGGGGTAGTGAGACACTGCTAGTGAGACACGGGTAGTGAAACACTGTGCAGTGAGACACTGGGTAGTGAGACACTGGGTAGTGAGACACTCGGTAGTGAGACACTGCTAGTCAGACGCTGGGTAGTGAGACACTGGGGTAGTGAGACACTGGGTAGTGAGACACTGGGTAGAGAGACACTGGGGTAGTGAGACACTGGGTAGTGAGACCCTGGGTAGTAAGACACTGGGTAGTGAGACATTGGGTAGTGAGACACTGGGTAGTGAGACACTGGGTAGTGAGACATTGGGTAGTGAGACACTGGGTAGTGAGACACTGCTAGTCAGACACTGCTAGTGAGACACTGGGTAGTGAGACACTGAATGGTGAGACACATGTAGTGAGAGACTGGGTAATGAAACACTGGTAATGAGACTCTAGGTAGTGAGACAGTGAGACACTGGGTAGTGAGACAGTGAGACTCTGGGTAGTGAGACAGTGAGACTCTGGGTAATGAGACAGTGAGACACTGGGTAGTGAGACAGTGAGACTCTGGGTAGTGAGACAGTGAGACTCTGGGTAGTGAGACAGCAAGACTCTGGGTAGTGAGACAGTGAGACACTGGGTAGTGAGACACTGGGTAGTGAGGCAGTGAGACACTGGGTAGTGAGACAGTGAGACACTGGGTAGTGAGACAGTGAGACTCTGGGTAGTGAGACACTGGGTAGTGAGGCAGTGAGACTCTGGGTAGTGAGACAGTGAGACACTGGGTAGTGAGACACTGGGTAGTGAGACACTGGGTAGTGAGACACGGGTAGTGAAACACTGTGTAGTGAGACACTGGGTAGTGAGACACTGGGTATTGAGATACTCGGTAGTGAGACACTGCTAGTGAGACACTGTGTAGTGAGACACTGGGGTAGTGAGACACTGGGGTAGTGAGAGACTGGGGTAGTGAGACACTGGGGTAGTGAGACACAGGTAGTCAGACACTGGTAGTGAGACATTGGGTAGTGAGACACTGGGTAGTGAGACACTGCTAGTCAGACACTGCTAGTGAGACACTGGGTAGTGAGACACTGAATGGTGAGACACATGTAGTGAGAGACTGGGTAATGAAACACTGGTAATGAGACTCTGGGTAGTGAGACAGTGAGACTCTGGGTAGTGAGACAGTGAGACTCTGGGTAATGAGACAGTGAGGCACTGGGTAGTGAGACACTGGGTAGTGAGACAGTGAGACTCTGGGTAGTGAGACAGTGAGACACTGGGTAGTGAGACAGTGAGACTCTGGGTAGTGAGACAGTGAGACTCTGGGTAGTAAGACAGCGAGACTGTGGGTAGTGAGACAGTGAGACACTGGGTAGTGAGACACTGGGTAGTGAGGCAGTGAGACACTGGGTAGTGAGACAGTGAGACACTGGGTAGTGAGACAGTGAGACTCTGGGTAGTGAGACACTGGGTAGTGAGGTAGTGAGACACTGGGTAGTGAGACACTGGGTAGTGAGACACTGGGTAGTGAGACACTGGGGTAGTGAGACACTGGGGTAGTGAGACACTGGGTAGTGAGACACTGGGTAGTGAGACACGGGGTAGTGAGACACTGCTAGTGAGACACTGGGTAGTGAGACACTGGGTAGAGAGACACTGGGGTAGTGAGACACTGGGTAGTGAGACCCTGGGTAGTAAGACACTGCTAGTCAGACACTGGTAGTGAGACATTGGGTAGTGAGACACTGGGTAGTGAGACACTGGGTAGTGAGACATTGGGTAGTGAGACACTGTGTAGTGAGACACTGCTAGTCAGACACTGCTAGTGAGACACTGGGTAGTGAGACACTGAATGGTGAGACACTGGGTAGTGAGACACTGAATGGTGAGACATGTAGTGAGAGACTGGGTAATGAAACACTGGTAATGAGACTCTGGGTAGTGAGACAGTGAGACTCTGGGTAGTGAGACAGTGAGACTCTGGGTAGTGAGACAGTGAGACTCTGGGTAATGAGACAGTGAGGCACTGGGTAGTGAGACACTGGGTAGTGAGACAGTGAGACTCTGGGTAGTGAGACAGTGAGACACTGGGTAGTGAGACAGTGAGACTCTGGGTAGTGAGACAGTTAGACACTGGGTAGTGAGACAGTGAGACACTGGGTAGTGAGACTCTGGGTACTGAGACAGCGAGACTCTGGGTAGTGAGACAGCGAGACTCTGGGTAGTGTGATAGTGAGACACTGGGTAGTGAGACACTGGGTAGTGAGGCAGTGAGACTCTGGGTAGTGAGACAGTGAGACACTGGGTAGTGAGACACTGGGTAGTGAGACCCTGGGTAGTAAGACACTGCTAGTCAGACACTGGTAGTGAGACACTGGGTAGTGAGACACTGGGGTAGTGAGACACTGGGGTAGTGAGACACTGGGTAGTGAGACGCTGGGTAGTGAGACGCTGGGTAGTGAGACATTGGGTAGTGAGACACTGGGTAGTGAGGCAGAGAGACACTGGGTAGTGAGACAGTGAGACACTGCGTAGTGAGACAGTGAGACTCTGGGTAGTGAGACACTGGGTAGTGAGACAGTGAGACACGGGGTAGTGAGACACTGGGTAGTGAGACACTGGGTAGTGAGACACGGGTAGTGAAACACTGTGTAGTGAGACACTGGGTAGTGAGACACTGGGTAGTGAGACACTCGGTAGTGAGACACTGCTAGTGAGACACTAGGTAGTGAGACACTGGGGTAGTGAGACTCTGGGGTAGTGAGACACTGCTAGTGAGACACGGGTAGTGAAACACTGTGTAGTGAGACACTGGGTAGTGAGACACTGGGTAGTGAGACACTCGGTAGTGAGACACTGCTAGTCAGACGCTGGGTAGTGAGACACTGGGGTAGTGAGACACTGGGTAGTGAGACACTGGGTAGAGAGACACTGGGGTAGTGAGACACTGGGTAGTGAGACCCTGGGTAGTAAGACACTGGGTAGTGAGACATTGGGTAGTGAGACACTGGGTAGTGAGACACTGGGTAGTGAGACATTGGGTAGTGAGACACTGGGTAGTGAGACACTGCTAGTCAGACACTGCTAGTGAGACACTGGGTAGTGAGACACTGAATGGTGAGACACATGTAGTGAGAGAATGGGTAATGAAACACTGGTAATGAGACTCTAGGTAGTGAGACAGTTAGACACTGGGTAGTGAGACAGTGAGACTCTGGGTGGTGAGACAGTGAGACTCTGGGTAATGAGACAGTGAGACACTGGGTAGTGAGACAGTGAGACTCTGGGTAGTGAGACAGTGAGACTCTGGGTAGTGAGACAGCGAGACTCTGGGTAGTGAGACAGTGAGACACTGGGTAGTGAGACACTGGGTAGTGAGGCAGTGAGACACTGGGTAGTGAGACAGTGAGACACTGGGTAGTGAGACAGTGAGACTCTGGGTAGTGAGACACTGGGTAGTGAGGCAGTGAGACTCTGGGTAGTGAGACAGTGAGACACTGGGTAGTGAGACACTGGGTAGTGAGACACTGGGTAGTGAGACACGGGTAGTGAAACACTTTGTAGTGAGACACTGGGTAGTGAGACACTGGGTAGTGAGACACTCGGTAGTGAGACACTGCTAGTGAGACACTGTGTAGTGAGACACTGGGGTAGTGAGACACTGGGGTAGTGAGACACTGGGGTAGTGAGACACTGGGGTAGTGAGACACTGGGTAGTGAGACACAGGTAGTCAGACACTGGTAGTGAGACATTGGGTAGTGAGACACTGGGTAGTGAGACACTGCTAGTCAGACACTGCTAGTGAGACACTGGGTAGTGAGACACTGAATGGTGAGACACATGTAGTGAGAGACTGGGTAATGAAACACTGGTAATGAGACTCTAGGTAGTGAGACAGTGAGACACTGGGTAGTGAGACTCTGGGTAGTGAGACAGTGAGACTCTGGGTAATGAGACAGTGAGACACTGGGTAGTGAGACAGTGAGACTCTGGGTAGTGAGACAGTGAGACTCTGGGTAATGAGACAGTGAGGCACTGGGTAGTGAGACACTGGGTAGTGAGACAGTGAGACTCTGTGTAGTGAGACAGTGAGACACTGAGTAGTGAGACAGTGAGACTCTGGGTAGTGAGACAGTGAGACTCTGGGTAGTGAGACAGCGAGACTCTGGGTAGTGAGACAGTGAGACACTGGGTAGTGAGACACTGGGTAGTGAGGCAGTGAGACACTGGGTAGTGAGACAGTGAGACACTGGGTAGTGAGACAGTGAGACTCTGGGTAGTGAGACACTGGGTAGTGAGGTAGTGAGACACTGGGTAGTGAGACACTGGGTAGTGAGACACATGTAGTGAGAGACTGGGTAATGAAACACTGGTAATGAGACTCTAGGTAGTGAGACAGTGAGACACTGGGTAGTGAGACAGTGAGACTCTGGGTAGTGAGACAGTGAGACTCTGGGTAATTAGACAGTGAGACACTGGGTAGTGAGACAGTGAGACTCTGGGTAGTGAGACAGTGAGACTCTGGGTAGTGAGACAGCGAGACTCTGGGTAGTGAGACAGTGAGACACTGGGTAGTGAGACACTGGGTAGTGAGGCAGTGAGACACTGGGTAGTGAGACAGTGAGACACTGGGTAGTGAGACAGTGAGACTCTGGGTAGTGAGACACTGGGTAGTGAGGCAGTAAGACTCTGGGTAGTGAGACAGTGAGACACTGGGTAGTGAGACACTGGGTAGTGAGACACGGGTAGTGAAACACTGTGTAGTGAGACACTGGGTAGTGAGACACTGGGTAGTGAGACACTCGGTAGTGAGACACTGCTAGTGAGACACTGTGTAGTGAGACACTGGGGTAGTGAGACACTGGGGTAGTGAGACACTGGGGTAGTGAGACACTGGGTAGTGAGACACAGGTAGTCAGACACTGGTAGTGAGACATTGGGTAGTGAGACACTGGGTAGTGAGACACTGCTAGTCCGACACTGCTAGTGAGACACTGGGTAGTGAGACACTGAATGGTGAGACACATGTAGTGAGAGACTGGGTAATGAAACACTGGTAATGAGACTCTGGGTAGTGAGACAGTGAGACTCTGGGTAGTGAGACAGTGAGACTCTGGGTAATGAGACAGTGAGGCACTGGGTAGTGAGACACTGGGTAGTGAGACAGTGAGACTCTGGGTAGTGAGACAGTGAGACACTGGGTAGTGAGACAGTGAGACTCTGGGTAGTGAGACAGTGAGACTCTGGGTAGTGAGACAGCGAGACTCTGGGTAGTGAGACAGTGAGACACTGGGTAGTGAGACACTGGGTAGTGAGGCAGTGAGACACTGGGTAGTGAGACAGTGAGACACTGGGTAGTGAGACAGTGAGACTCTGGGTAGTGAGACACTGGGTAGTGAGGTAGTGAGACACTGGGTAGTGAGACACTGGGTAGTGAGACACGGGTAGTGAAACACTGTGTAGTGAGACACTGGGTAGTGAGACACTGGGGTAGTGAGACACTGGGGTAGTGAGACACTGGGTAGTGAGACACTGGGTAGTGAGACACGGGGGTAGTGAGACACTGCTAGTGAGACACTGGGTAGTGAGACACTGGGTAGAGAGACACTGGGGTAGTGAGACACTGGGTAGTGAAACCCTGGGTAGTAAGACACTGCTAGTCAGACACTGGTAGTGAGACATTGGGTAGTGAGACACTGGGTAGTGAGACACTGGGTAGTGAGACATTGGGTAGTGAGACACTGTGTAGTGAGACACTGCTAGTCAGACACTGCTAGTGAGACACTGGGTAGTGAGACACTGAATGGTGAGACACTGGGTAGTGAGACACTGAATGGTGAGACATGTAGTGAGAGACTGGGTAATGAAACACTGGTAATGAGACTCTGGGTAGTGAGACAGTGAGACTCTGGGTAGTGAGACAGTGAGACTCTGGGTAGTGAGACAGTGAGACTCTGGGTAATGAGACAGTGAGTCACTGGGTAGTGAGACACTGGGTAGTGAGACAGTGAGACTCTGGGTAGTGAGACAGTGAGACACTGGGTAGTGAGACAGTGAGACTCTGGGTAGTGAGACAGTGAGACACTGGGTAGTGAGACAGTGAGACACTGGGTAGTGAGACTCTGGGTACTGAGACAGCGAGACTCTGGGTAGTGAGACAGCGAGACTCTGGGTAGTGAGATAGTGAGACACTGGGTAGTGAGACACTGGGTAGTGAGGCAGTGAGACTCTGGGTAGTGAGACAGTGAGACACTGGGTAGTGAGACACTGGGTAGTGAGACCCTGGGTAGTAAGACACTGCTAGTCAGACACTGGTAGTGAGACACTGGGTAGTGAGACACTGGGGTAGTGAGACACTGGGGTAGTGAGACACTGGGTAGTGAGACGCTGGGTAGTGAGACGCTGGGTAGTGAGGCATTGGGTAGTGAGACACTGGGTAGTGAGACACTGGGTAGTGAGGCAGTGAGACACTGGGTAGTGAGACAGTGAGACACTGCGTAGTGAGACAGTGAGACTCTGGGTAGTGAGACACTGGGTAGTGAGGCAGTGAGACTCTGGGTAGTGAGACAGTGAAACACGGGGTAGTGAGACACTGGGTAGTGAGACACTGGGTAGTGAGACACGGGTAGTGAAACACTGTGTAGTGAGACACTGGGTAGTGAGACACTGGGTAGTGAGACACTCGGTAGTGAGACACTGCTAGTCATACGCTGGGTAGTGAGACACTGGGGTAGTGAGACACTGGGTAGTGAGACACTGGGTAGAGAGATACTGGGGTAGTGAGACACTGGGTAGTGAGACCCTGGGTAGTAAGACACTGGGTAGTGAGACATTGGGTAGTGAGACACTGGGTAGTGAGACACTGGGTAGTGAGACACTGGGTAGTGAGACACTGCTAGTCAGACACTGCTAGTGAGACACTGGGTAGTGAGACACTGAATGGTGAGACACATGTAGTGAGAGACTGGGTAATGAAACACTGGTAATGAGACTCTAGGTAGTGAGACAGTGAGACACTGGGTAGTGAGACAGTGAGACTCTGGGTAGTGAGACAGTGAGACTCTGGGTAATGAGACAGTGAGACACTGGTTAATGAGACACTGGGTAGTGAGACAGTGAGACTCTGGGTAGTGAGACACTGAGACATTGGGTAGTGAGACAGTGAGACTCTGGGTAGTGAGACAGTGAGACTCTGGGTAGTGAGACAGTGAGACTCTGGGTAGTGAGACAGTGAGACACTGGGTAGTGAGACACTGGGTAGTGAGGCAGTGAGACTCTGGGTAATGAGACAGTGAAACACTGGGCAGTGAGACACTGGGTAGTGAGGCAGTGAGACTCTGGGTAGTGAGACAGTGAGACACTGGGTAGTGAGACACTGGGTAGTGAGACAGTGAGACTCTGGGTAGTGAGACAGTGAGACTCTGCGTAGTGAGACACTGGGCAGTAAGACACTGGGTAGTGAGACACTAGGGTAGTGAGACACTGGGTAGTGAGACACTGGGTAGTGAGACACTGGGGTAGTGAGACACTGGGTAGTGAGACACTGGGTAGTGAGACACTAGGGTAGTGAGACACTGGGTAGTGAGACACTGGGGTAGTGAGACACTGGCTAGTGAGACACTGGGTAGTGAGACACTGGGTAGTGAGACACTACGGTAGTGAGACACTGGGTAGTGAGACACTGGGGTAGTGAGACAGTGAGACTCTGGGTAGTGAGACAGTGAGACACTGGGTAGTGAGACAGTGAGACACTGGGTAGTGAGACAGTGAGACACTGGGTAGTGAGACAGTGCGACTCTGGGTAGTGAGACACTGGGTAGTGAGGCAGTAAGACTCTGGGTAGTGAGACAGTGAGACACTGGGTAGTGCCACTCTGGGTATTGAGACACTGGGTAGTGAGGCAGTAAGACTCTGGGTAGTGAGACAGTGAGATTCTGGGTAGTGAGACACTGGTCTGCTGTTGTCTCTGCATATAACATTATTACTCTCATAGCCATGTGTTTGTTTGCGTGTTCACCACAAGTACCGTGTGAGGTTAATGTTGTTTCTTGATTTATTGCGAAAGGTTATCATCTATGTTGGTGTTTGAACACCTCAAAACACTCTTGTTGTATTGCCAGAAAGGGTGCAAACCTATTGTTACTTTGGAACTGCCAAAAAAAATGGGTCTCATGATACCCATCATTATTTTCATTGTTCTTGTTTCATAACTTTCATACTGGGCACAACAAAATAGAATGCCCCACGGACATCAACTGCTGCTCTCTCCATTCTCATTTCAGTCGTCAACGAGAGCCTGGCCGACACCACCGCCGCCAACACCGCCGCCAACACCGACGCCGCCAACACCGACGCCGCCAACACCACCACCACCGCCAACACCGCCACCAACATCGCCACCACCAACACCACCACCGCCAACACCACCGCCAACACCACCGCCGCCATCACCGCCGCCAACACCGCCGCCAACACCACCAACGCCGCCAACACCGCCAACGCCGCCGCCAACACCGACGCTGCCAACACCGCCGCCAACACCGCTGCCAACATCACCACCAACAGCACCGCCACCAACACCGCCGCCACCAACACCGCCGCCAACACCGCCAACACCGCCGCCAACACCGCCGCCAACACCGCCACCGCCAACACCGCCACCGCCAACACTGCCACCAACACTGCCACCACCACCGCCACCGCCAACACCGCCAACACCGCCACCAACACCGCCGCCAACACCACCGCTAACACCGCCAACATCACCGCCAACAGCGCCACCACCAACACCGCCAAGAACACCACCAACATCACCACCAACACCACCACCAACACTGCCACCAACACCGCCACCAACACCACCACCAACACTGCCACCAATACTACCACCAACACTGCCGCAAACACCACCGCCAACACCACCACCACCGCCAACACCGCCAACACCGCCACCGCCAACACTGCCACCAACACCACCGCTAACACCGCCACCAACACCACCACTAACACCGCCACCACCACCACCACCACCACCGCCAACACCACCACCAACACTGTCGCCAACACTGCCGCCAACACCACTACCAACACCACCGCCGACACCACCGCCAACACTGCCACCAACACCACCGCTAACACCGCCACCACCACCACCACCACCACCGCCAACACCGCCACCAACACCGCCACCAACACCGCCACCAACACCACCACCAACACCACCACCAACACCACCAACACCGCCGCCGCAAACACCGCCACCAACACCACCGCCAACGCCGCCGCCGCCAACGGCACCACCAACACCACCGCCAACACTGCCACCAACACTGCCACCAACCCCACCGCCAACACCACCACCACCGCCAACACTGCCAACACTGCCACCACCGCCAACATTGCCACCACCAACACCACCGCCACCAACACCGCCAACGGCACCACCAACACCGCCACCAACAGCACCGCCAACACCACCACCGCCAACACTGCCACCACCAACACCACCGCCAACACCACCGCCAACACTGCCACCACCAACACCACCGCCAACGGCACCACCGCCAACGGCACCACCACCAACACC
Source organism: Petromyzon marinus (assembly GCF_048934315.1). Taxonomy (NCBI): domain Eukaryota; kingdom Metazoa; phylum Chordata; class Hyperoartia; order Petromyzontiformes; family Petromyzontidae; genus Petromyzon; species Petromyzon marinus. Next base: position 551,038 of record NW_027423124.1, read on the forward strand.
GCCAACGGCACCACCACCGGTGAGGCTCTGTCGCTGAGTAAGTGCCAGCGACTCATTGTCGACGGGCGGCTTCTCGCATCGACGCCGGGCACACGAACGGGGGCCGGTGGCCATCTCCGTTTATTGCTACAAACGACGCCCTGTCTCGATCATGGCACCTCCTTTGCCAGTGCCACAATATAACAATAGGGTTTTTCCCCCTCTTTTTTCTGGCAACGGAACTGAAACCTTTTTGCAAGGAATCATGTCACTGCATTAACAACAATACTCGTGGTCTGAATGCAGACAAAAAACACTGATAATATATGCATTATATTTTTTTAAAATAAAAATAAAATTTCATTTTTTTAAAGTATTTTATTTTATTTTGTATTTTATTTATTTTTATTTTTTTAATTGTTTTTTTTTTTAAATTTGTTGTTTTTTACGTGACTTTACCGAATAGAGCCAAAGAGTATGGATCCTTGCAGTCGCGGAAGCTTTAAATCTAGAATTTAAATCTCGAATGCATTATATTGTTGGTTCTTTCGGTAAAGTCACGTATAAAGGAAACAATAAAATAATAACAAAAAATATAACAATAAAATTCTCACGACGTTTCGACTGCAACACAAGCAGCAATCATCATCAGGTCTGAAAAGCACAGCAAGAAAAATTGAAAGGATTTTCTTTGCTGTCGTTTTCACACCCGATGGTGATTGCTGCTTTGTGTTGCAGTCGTAAACGTCGTGATAATTTTATCGTTTTATACTTTTTTATTATTTTATTGTTTCCCTTCTACGTGGTGACTTTACCAGAAGAGCCAAGAATAATAATTTTATTGTTATATATTTTTATTATTTTATTGTTTCCCTTCTACGCGGTGACTTTACCGGAAGAACCAAGAATAATAATTTTATTGTTTTACAATAATTGTATTGTTTTATATTTTTTTATTATTTTATTGTTTCCCTTCTACGTGGTGGTGACTTTACCGGAAGAGCCAAGAATAATAATTTTATTGTTTTACAATAATTCTATCGTTTTATATTTTTATTATTTTAGTGTTTCCCTATCTACGCGGTGGTGACTTTACCGAAAGAACCAAGAATAATAATTTTATTGTTTTACAATAATTGTATTGTTTTATATTTTTATTATTTTATTATTTCCCTTCTACGTGGTGGTGACTTTACCGAAAGAACCAAGAATATGAATCCCTGCAGTCACGAAAGCTTTAAATCAAAATGTAATAAATGCATTGTCCTTGAAACTGATTGGTCCACACCAGAGACGGCTTTCTTTCGAGCCTCGTCTCAAACGGTGTTATGCCAGAAGGACGCCACAAGGCGAACAGCTCATTACTCTGATAGTGGCGTTGTCTTTTTAGCTGTTCGCCTTTTTTGGCGTCCTCTGGTCTAACCCCGGTTGAGACGAGGCTCGAAAGGGAGCCGTCTCTGGTTGTGGACCAATCGGTTTCAAGGACAATGCATCGCATATTATCATAGTATGTTTTTTGTTGTTTGTATTTTGACCACAAGTATTGTGGTTAATGCAGTAACATGATTCCTCGCACCAAGGTTTCAGTTTTGTTGCCGGAAGAAAGGGGGAAACCCCTATGATTTTATGAGACATTTACATTTACGTGATATAACCCCCCCAAAAAAACCCCTGTATTATGGATCCTGCAAGGAAATGGTGAAGACTATTTGGCCAAAACGTCCCCCATGCACACTGTAGAACGTGGGATGAGCCCGCCCAATGTTGAGCACTTTCTTGCTCGACCGTCTGGTCGAGCACCAATTGGGTCGAGGCTCAAAAGATAAGCCGTCCCTTGGTGTGGATCAATCAGTTTCAAGGACAATGCCACATATATTATCATAGTATGTTTTTTTTTTCGATTTTAAGCTTTCGTGACTGCAAGGATTCATCTTCTTCGGTTCTTTCGGTAAGGTCACGTAGAATGAGAATGAAATAATTAATTAATAATAAAAAATAACACAATAAAATTCTCACGACGTTTCGGCCACAACACAAGTGGCCTTCTTGTGATGAATATAATCTAGGGTGGGATACAGAGCACAGACCACTATAGTGCGTGAGACGATGCGTAACGCCGGGCCTCAAAAAAGACCGAGTAGCATCGAAAAGCATCCAGCAGCATCCCAGTGCCTCATGTGACGATGATGACGACGACGATAATAATGGCTAGGAGATGTTAACTACCTCGCCTGGTATGCAGGAGGTCGTGGGTTCGATCCCGACCCTGACGATGCCTGCTGCTGCTGTTTATGTAGAGTCTGTGTGTTTCTCTCTCTCATAATCACGGTGGCTATGAGATGTTAACTACCTCGCCTGGTATACAGGAGGTCGTGGGTTCGATCCCGACCCTGACGATGCCTGCTGCTGCTGTATATGTGGAGTCTGTGTGTGTCTCTCTCTCATCATCACGGTGGGTAGGAGACGTTAACTACCTCGCCTGGTATACAGGAGGTCGTGGGTTCGATCCCGACCCTGACGATGCCTGCTGCTTCTGTATATGTGGAGTTTGTGTGTGTCTCTCTCATCACCACGGTGGCTAGGAAATGTTAACTACCTCGCCTCGTATGCAGGAGGTCGTGGGTTCGATCCCGACCCTGACGCTGCCTGCTGCTGCTGTATATGTGGAGTCTTTGTGTCTCTCTCTCATCACCACGGTGGCTAAGAGATGTTAACTACCTCGCCTGGTATACAGGAGGCCGTGGGTTCGATCCCGACCCTGACGATGCCTGCTGCTGCTGCTGCTGTATATATGGAGTTTGTGTGTCTCTCTCTCCCGGTGGTCGCGTGGATTTTTCCCCGGGTCTCCTCCGGTTTTTCCCTTCCACATTTAGAATCAACGTCGCTACGCGTTGAGAGGGTTTCCACGCGATGATGACAGCGATGATGATGATGATGAAGCCCACTTCATTGAGCTATCATTTGTGAAAGCCAGGTCGCTTCTGATAAAGAGCGACTACACAGCGGCTCGATGGTGTCCTCACCTGGTTAAATATCAACATCGTTTTAGTTTAATCTGTTGCTGCTACTGATATTGTTGTTGTTGTTGTTCAGATACCTCAATGCCGACCACTGCTCCCGCTGTTCTATCGACCGTCGCGAGTTGGGACTGGAGTGAGTCGCCTCTCGCCACGCCTTGAGCCAGAAAGCAAAACCTCGAGAGATGTTAAGAATAAGAAACACTGACCGTTGTATGTACGCGTGTGTGAGTTTCGATTTAAAGCTTTCGCGACTGCAGGGATTCATCTTCTTGGTTCTTTCGGTAAAGTCGCCACCACGTAGAAGGGGAGTAATAAAATGATACAAATATAAAACATTAATAACATAAAATTATCACGACGTTTCGGCCACAACGCAAGCAGCCGTCCTCAGGTGAAGAAACAGAGCTGTCGGGAAGACGGCGCTCCAATGTCGTGAGAATTTCCTTTTATTATGTTTTATATTTTGATTATTTTATTATTTCCCTTCTACTTGACTTTACCGAAAGAACCAAGAAGATGTGTATGTGTGTTGAACCCCTTTCGCACCGGACGTGGCCAAGCATGGCTAATCTGAGGTTCGGGGGAGGGACAACAAACTATGGGTCTTTGTGTGAGTCTATGGGTCTTTGTGTGAGTCTGGGTCTTTGTGTGAGTCTATGAGTCTCTGTGTGAGTCTATGAGTCTCTGTGAGGCTGTAAGCCTCTGTGTGAGTCTATGGATCTCAGTGTGGGGAGTCTATGGGTCTGCCTGAAACAATGGGTCTCTGCGTGAGTCTATGGGTCTCCGCGTGAGTCTATGGGTTTCTGTGTGAGTCTATGGGTCTCTGCGTGAGTCTATGGGTCTCTGTGTGAGTCTATGGGTCTCTGTGTGAGTCTATGGGTCTGTGTGTGAGTCTATGGGTCTCTGTGTGAGTCTATGGGTCTCTGTGTGAGCCTACTGGTCTTTGTGTGAGTCTATGGGTCTTTGTGTGAGTCTGGGTCTCTGTGTGAGTCTATGAGTCTCTGTGAGCCTGTAAGCCTCTGTGTGAGTCTATGGATCTCAGTGTGAGGAGTCTATGGGTCTGCCTGAATCTATGGGTCTCCGCGTGAGGCTATGGGTCTCCGCGTGAGTCTATGGGTTTCTGTGTGAGTCTATGGGTCTCTGCGTGAGTCTATGGGTCTCTGTGTGAGTCTATGGGTCTCTGTGTGAGTCTATGGGTCTCTGCGTGAGTCTATGGGCCTCTGTGTGAGTCTATGGGTCCTCTGTGTGAGTCTATGGGTCTCTGTGTGAGTCTATGGGTCTCTGTGTGAGTCTATGGGTCTCTGTGTGAGTCTATGGGTCTCCGAGTGAGTCCATGGGTCTCTATGTGAGCCTATGGGTCTCTGTGTGAGTCTATAGGTCTCTGTGAGTCTATGGGTCTCTGTGTGAGTCTATGGGTCTGTGTGTGAGTCTGTGGGTCTCTGTGTGAGTCTATGGGTCTGTACGTGAGAGGCTATGGGTTTCTGTGTGAGTCTATGGGTCTCTGTGTGAGTCTACGAGTCTCTGTGTGAGTCTATGAGTCTCTGTGAGGCTGTACGTCTCTGTGTGAGTCTGTGGATCCTAGTGTGAGGAGTCTATGGGTATCTGTGTGAGTCTATGGGGCTCTGCATGAGTCTATGGGTCTCTGCGTGAGTCTACGAGTCTCTGCGTGAGTCTACAAGTCTCTGTGTGAGTTTATGGGTCTCTGTGTGAGTCTATGGGTCTCTGCGTGAGTCTATGGGTCTCTGCGTGAGTCTACGAGTCTCTGCGTGAGTCTATGGGTCTCTGTGTGAGTCTATGGGTCTCTGCGTGAGTTACGAGTCTCTGCGTGAGTCTATGGGTCTTTGTGTGAGTCTATGGGTCTCTGTGTGAGTCTATGGCTATCTGTGTGAGTCTACGAGTCTCTGTGTGAGTCTCCGAGTCTCTGTGTGAGTCTATGGGTCTCTGTGTGAGTCTACGAGTCTCTGTGTGAGTCTCCGAGTCTCTGTGTGAGTCTATGGATCTCTGTGTGAGTCTACTGGTCGATGTGTGAGTCTATGAGTCTCTGCGTGAGTCTACTGGTCTATGTGTGAGTCTATGAGTCTCTGCGTGAGTCTTCGAGTCTCTGTGCGAGTCCACGAGTCTCTGTGTGAGTCTATGGGTCTTTCTGTGCATCTATGGGTCTCTGTGTGAGTCTGTGGGTCTCTGTGTGAGTCTGTGGGTCTCTGTGAGTCTATGGGTCTCCGCGTGAGTCTATAGGTCTGTATGTGATAGGCTATGGGTCTATGTGTGAGTCTACGAGTCTCAGCGTGGGTCTCCGCGTGCGATGTGTGTGCGTTTGAACTTCTCGTCTCGCCGAATCACCGCGCCGCCTCTGTCTCAACCCGCCGACCGCTGATCTCCCTGGACCCCCCCCCCGCGAACCGTCCACGAAGACCCCCAGGTTCGACTCAGCGGCAGCGGCAGCGCGACGCCGTGCCAGGGCCTCCTGGAGCTGCGCCACGGCGGCTCGTGGGGCACCGTCTGCGGCGAGCGCCTCCCGGCGCTGGCCGACGTCGCCTGCCTTAAGCTCGGCTGCGGCCGCTTGGGCCGCCTGCTCAACGGCAGCGACGCCGGCGGAGGCATCGGCGTGGCGCCCGTGGCGTGGTGGAGCATCTCCTGCGCCCGGTGGCAGCCGGCGCCCACCCACTGCGCTGTGACGTCGGCGGGGGCAGATTGCGGCGGCGGCGGAGGCGGCGCGGCGATCGTCCAGTGCACGGGTGAACGAACGTTGGGGTGGGGGTCGCGGTGGGGGTGGGGGCGTGGGTGGGGGTGGGGTGGGGTTGAGTTTGGTGGAGTGGGTGGCGTGGGTGGGGTGGGTGGGGTGGGTGGGGTTGAGTTTGGTGGAGTGGGTGGGGTGGGTGGGGTTGAGTTTGGTGGAGTGGGTGGGGTGGGTGGGGTTGAGTTTGGTGGAGTGGGTGGGGTAGGATTGGGGTTCATTTTGTTGGGCTAGGGCTGGGGTGGATTGGGTTGCGGTGGGGTTGGGTGGGTGTGGTCGGGTGGGTAGGGTGCAGTGGGGTGGCTAGAGTGGGTAGGGTGTTGTTGGGTGGCTAGGGTGGGTAGGGTGTTGTGGGGTGGCTAGGGTGGGTAGGCTGTTGTGGGGTGGCGAGGGTGGGTAGGGTGGCTGGGATGGGTGTGGTGGGTTTTCTGGGTGGGGTTTGGTGGCTAGGGTTAGGATGTTCGATTTTGCAAGCTTGGACAAAGCTCCAGCAAGCAAGAAGACCACGCCACGATGCACACCCCACATAGCACAGCAGTAGCAGCAGTAGTTAGGCCCTGAGTACAATGACATTGCTGGACCTTGCTCCGCATCTACATCGGCTGTGATAATTCCCACGCGATGATGATGTTGATGCCGATGTTGTTGTCGATGATGGCGATGGGTGATGTTGATGATGTTGTTGATGATGCTGTTGATGATGCTGTTGATGATGTTGATGACGGTGATGATGCTCGCGGGTGTATGTTGGTGATGATGCATACCGATGCTGTTGACGTTGTTGTTGATGATGCTGACGTCGTTGACGCTATTTATTACGTTGGTGCTGATGTTGTTGACGCTATTTATTAATGTTGATGTTGTTGACGCTGATGCTGCTGCTGCTGCTACTGTTGTCTCCCATCGCCTTCTCTATCCTCCCCACAGGCGCCGTGCTCCGTCTCTCCGGTGACCCTGGCACTTGCTCGGGCTCCGTGCAGTATTTCTCCAACGGCTCTTGGCACGACGTCTGTGCCTCCTCCTCCACTCCCTCCTCCTCCTTCTCCTCCACGTCCTCCTACACCTCTTCCTACCCCTCCACACCTCCCACCACCACCACCACCACCTCGAACCTCACGGCCGAAAACTCCACGACCACCACCACCTCATCACCCGTCTCCACCTCCTCACCCACCGGCGCCTCCTCCTCGAACCTCACGGCCGAAAACTCCACCACCACCACCGCCACCACCACCTCATCATCATCCTCCACCTCCTCCACCACCTCCACAACCTCGAACCTCACGGCCGAAAACTCCACCACCACCGCCACCACCACCAACACCACCGCCACCACCCCATCCTCCACCACTACCACCTCCACAACCTCGAACCTCACGGCCGAAAACTCCACCGCCACCACCTCATCATCCTCCACCTCATCATCCTCCAACTCGAACCTCACGGCTGAAAACTCCACCACCACCGCCACCACCACATCATCCTCCACTTCGAACCTCACAGCCGACAACACCACCACCACCAACACCGCCACCACCCCATCCTCCACCACCACCAACACCACCACCACCACCACCACCACCCCATCCTCCACCACTACCACCTCCACAACCTCGAACCTCACGGCCGAAAACTCCACCATCACCGCAACCACCTCATCATCCTCCACCTCATCATCCTCCACCTCGAACCTCACGGCTGAAAACTCCACCACCACCTCCACCACCTCATCATCCTCCACCTCATCATCCTCCACTTCGAACCTCACGGCCGAAAACTCCACCACCACCGCCACCACCACCAACACCACCGCCACCACCACATCATCCTCCACCTCGAACCTCACGGCCGACACCACCACCACCCCATCCTCCACCACCTCCACAACCGCGAACCTCACGGCCGACGTGGTCTGCCGTCTGCTTGGGTGCGGCAGCGGAGCTTGGAGCGTCGTCGACTCCCGACCTTCGATGGCCAACTCCTCGACCTCCTCGTCAGCCCGACCCATTGGGCTCTCCTGTCGGGGTGACGAGAGTAGCGTATTCGACTGCCAACTCGGCGGCCAGGACAAGTGCCCGGGCAGTGGCGCCTTGCACGTGGTGTGCGCAGGTGAATGCCTCAATAGTGGCTCGGACGGTAGCAGCAGCAGCAGCAACACTAGCAAGGTGTGACATTTTGAAACGTTTACGAAAGGAAGAATGGAACGGCATGGGGAGAGGGAGAGATAGAGAGAGAGAGGGGCAGACGTCAAATATACAGCAGCGGCGGGCATCGTCAGCTGTCGGGATCGAACCCACGAACTTCCTTCATACCGTATCTTAGCCACTGTAATGAGAGAGACACACAAACAGAGTTCAAATATACAGCAGCGGCAGGCATCATCAGGGTCTGGATCGAACCCACGAACTTCCTGCATACCGTATCTTAGCTACTGGTAATGAGAGAGACACACACACAGACTTCAAATATACAGCGGCAGGCATCATCAGGGTCTGGATCGAACCCACGAACTTCCTGCATACCGTATCTTAGCCACTGTAATGAGAGAGACACACACAGACTTCAAATATACAGCAGCGGGCATCGTCAGCTGTCGGGATCGAACCCACGAACTTCCTGCGTACCGTATCTTAGCCACAGTAATGAGAGAGACACACACACACAGAGTTCAAATATGCAGCGGCAGGCATCATCAGGGTCTGGATCGAACCCACGAACTTCCTGCATACCATATCTTAGCCACTGTAATGAGAGAGACACACACACAGACTTCAAATATACAGCGGCAGGCATCATCAGGGTCTGGATCGAACCCACGAACTTCCTGCGTACCGTATCGTAGCCACTGTAATGAAAGAGACACACACAGAGTTCAAATATACAGCAGCGGCAGGCATCATCAGGGTCTGGATCGAACCCACGAACTTCCTGCATACCATATCTTAGCCACTGTAATGAGAGAGACACACACAGAGTTCAAATATACAGCAGCGGCGGGCATCATCACGGTCTGGATCGAACCCACGAACTTCCTGCGTACCGTATCTTAGCCACTGGTAATGAGAGAGACACACATAGACTTCAAATATACAGCTGCGGCGGGCATCGTCAGGTGTCTGGATCGAACCCACGCTCTCCTGTATACCTGGCGAGGTAGTTAACATCTCCTAGCTACTTACCTGTTGTATGGGAAAAAAGTGAAGCGGTGCATTTGGGAATGGTCGATGATCCTCTGTCATCCATAAGAGAGGAGGTTTTGTTGTGTTAGATCACATGAATATTAATGTTGTGTCGTTAAACCCGCCGCAGCCAATCAGTGACAGGTTTGTCACTTAAACAACACGTGACAATTCGTTACATAGTTCAGCACGAACCGGTGCGTGTGTGTGTGTGTGTTGGAGAGTAAACCCACTACAATATTTAAAATTAGGAAGGGTTTGTCAAGTAAACAGAACGTGACAATAAGTTTCTTAGTTGTTCACTAACCTGTGTGTGTTGGAGAGTAAACCCACTTCAATATTTACAATCAGGAAGGGTTCGTTAAGTAAATAGAACGTGACAATTAGTTTATTAGTTCTTCATTAACCAGTGTGTGTGTAGGAGAGTAAACCCACTACAATATTTACAATCAGAAAGGGTTTGTCAAGTAAACAGAACGTGACATTTAGTTTCTTAGTTGTTCACTAACCTGTGTGCGTTTGTGTGTTGGAGAGTAAACCCACTTCAATATTTACAATTAGGAAGGGTTTGCCAAGTAAACAGAACGTGACAATAAGTTTCTTAGTTCTTCACTAACCTGTGTGTGTGTGTGTTGGAGAGTAAACCCACTTCAATATTTACAATCAGGAAGGGTTTGTCTAGTAAACAGAACGTGACAATTAGTTTCCTAGTCCTTCACTAACCTGTGTGTGTGTGTGTGTGTTGGAGAGTAAACCCACTACAATATTTACAATCAGGAAGGGTTTGTCAATTAAACAGAACGTGACAATAAGTTTCTTAGTTGTTCACTAACCTGTGTGTGTGTGTGTGTTGGAGAGTAAACCCACTTCAATATTTACAATCAGGAAGGGTTTGTCAAGCAAACAGAATGTGACAATTAGTTTCTTAGTTGTTCACTAACCTGCGTGTGTTTGTGTGTTGGAGAGTAAACCCACTTCAATATTTACAATTAGGAAGGGTTTGCCAAGTAAACAGAATGTGACAATACGTTTCTTAGTTGTTCACTAACCTGTGTGTGTGTGTGTTGGAGAGTAAACCCACTACAATATTTACAATCAGGAAGGGTTTGTCAAGTAAATAGAACGTGACAATTAGTTCCTTAGTTCTTCACTTACCTGTGTGTGTGTGTGTTGGAGAGTAAACCCACTTCAATATTTACAATCAGGAAGGGTTTGTCTAGTAAACAGAACGTGACAATTAGTTTCCTAGTCCTTCACTAACCTGTGTGTGTGTGTGTGTTAGAGAGTAAACCCACTACAATATTTACAATCAGGAAGGGTTTGTCAATTAAACAGAACGTGACAATAAGTTTCTTAGTTGTTCACTAACCTGTGTGTGTGTGTGTTGGAGAGTAAACCCACTTCAATATTTACAATCAGGAAGGGTTTGTCAAGCAAACAGAATGTGACAATTAGTTTATTAGTTGTTCACTAACCTGTGTGTGTGTTGGAGAGTAAACCCACATCAATATTTACAATTAGGAAGGATTTGTCAAGTACACAGAGCGTGACAATAAGTTTCTTAGTTCTCCACTAACCTGTGTGTGTGTGTTGGAGAGTAAACCCACTTCAATATTTACAATCAGGAAGGGTTTGTCAAGTAAACAGAACGTGACAATTAGTTTATTAGTTCTTCACTAACCTGTGTGTGTGTGTGTTGGAGAGTAAACCCACTACAATATTTAAAATTAGGAAGGGTTTGTCAAGTAAACAGAACGTGACAATAAGTTTCTTAGTTGTTCACTAACCTGTGTGTGTTGGAGAGTAAACCCACTTCAATATTTACAATCAGGAAGGGTTCGTTAAGTAAATAGAACGTGACAATTAGTTTATTAGTTCTTCATTAACCAGTGTGTGTGTAGGAGAGTAAACCCACTACAATATTTACAATCAGGAAGGGTTTGTCAAGTAAACAGAACGTGACATTTAGTTTCTTAGTTGTTCACTAACCTGTGTGCGTTTGTGTGTTGGAGAGTAAACCCACTTCAATATTTACAATTAGGAAGGGTTTGCCAAGTAAACAGAACGTGACAATAAGTTTCTTAGTTGTTCACTAACCTGTGTGTGTGTGTTGGAGAGTAAACCCACTACAATATTTACAATCAGGAAGGGTTTGTCAAGTAAATAGAATGTGACAATTAGTTCCTTAGTTCTTCACTAACCTGTGTGTGTGTGTGTTGGAGAGTAAACCCACTACAATATTTACAATCAGGAAGGGTTTGTCAATTAAACAGAACGTGACAATAAGTTTCTTAGTTGTTCACTAACCTGTGTGTGTGTGTGTGTGTTGGAGAGTAAACCCACTACAATATTTACAATCAGGAAGGGTTTGTCAAGTAAATAGAACGTGACAATTAGTTCCTTAGTTCTTCACTAACCTGTGTGTGTGTTGGAGAGTAAACCCACTTCAATATTTACAATCAGGAAGAGTTTGTCTAGTAAACAGAACGTGACAATTAGTTTCCTAGTCCTTCACTAACCTGTGTGTGTGTGTGTTGGAGAGTAATCCCACTACAATATTTACAATCAGGAAGGGTTTGTCAATTAAACAGAACGTGACAATAAGTTTCTTAGTTGTTCACTAACCTGTGTGTGTGTGTGTTGGAGAGTAAACCCACTTCAATATTTACAATCAGGAAGGGTTTGTCAAGCAAACAGAATGTGACAATTAGTTTCTTAGTTGTTCACTAACCTGTGTGTGTGTGTTGGAGAGAAAAACCCACATCAATATTTACAATTAGGAAGGATTTGTCAAGTACACAGAACGTGACAATAAGTTTCTTAGTTGTTCACTAACCTGTGTGTGTTGGAGAGTAAACCCACTTCAATATTTACAATCAGGAAGGGTTCGTTAAGTAAATAGAACGTGACAATTAGTTTATTAGTTCTTCATTAACCAGTGTGTGTGTAGGAGAGTAAACCCACTACAATATTTACAATCAGGAAGGGTTTGTCAAGTAAACAGAACGTGACATTTAGTTTCTTAGTTGTTCACTAACCTGTGTGCGTTTGTGTGTTGGAGAGTAAACCCACTTCAATATTTACAATTAGGAAGGGTTTGCCAAGTAAACAGAACGTGACAATAAGTTTCTTAGTTGTTCACTAACCTGTGTGTGTGTGTGTGTTGGAGAGTAAACCCACTACAATATTTACAATCAGGAAGGGTTTGTCAAGTAAATAGAATGTGACAATTAGTTCCTTAGTTCTTCACTAACCTGTGTGTGTGTGTGTTGGAGAGTAAACCCACTACAATATTTACAATCAGGAAGGGTTTGTCAATTAAACAGAACGTGATAATAAGTTTCTTAGTTGTTCACTAACCTGTGTGTGTGTGTGTGTTGGAGAGTAAACCCACTTCAATATTTACAATCAGGAAGGGTTTGTCAATTTAACAGAACGTGACAATAAGTTTCTTAGTTGTTCACTAACCTGTGTGTGTGTGTGTTGGAGAGTAAACCCACTTCAATATTTACAATCAGGAAGGGTTTGTCAAGCAAACAGAATGTGACAATTAGTTTCTTAGTTGTTCACTAACCTGTGTGTGTGTGTTGGAGAGAAAAACCCACATCAATATTTACAATTAGGAAGGATTTGTCAAGTACACAGAACGTGACCATAAGTTTCTTAGTTCTCCACTAACCTGTGTGTGTGTTGAAGAGTAAACCCACTTCAATATTTACAATCAGGAAGGGTTTGTCAAGTAAACAGAACGTGACAATTAGTTTATTAGTTCTTCACTAACCTGTGTGTGTGTGTTGGAGAGTAAACCCACTACAATTTTTAAAATTAGGAAGGGTTTGTCAAGTAAACAGAACGTGACAATAAGTTTCTTAGTTGTTCACTAACCTGTGTGTGTTGGAGAGTAAACCCACTTCAATATTTACAATCAGGAAGGGTTCATTAAGTAAATAGAACGTGACAATTAGTTTATTAGTTCTTCATTAACCAGTGTGTGTGTAGGAGAGTAAACCCACTACAATATTTACAATCAGGAAGGGTTTGTCAAGTAAACAGAACGTGACATTTAGTTTCTTAGTTGTTCACTAACCTGTGTGCGTTTGTGTGTTGGAGAGTAAACCCACTTCAATATTTACAATTAGGAAGGGTTTGCCAAGTAAACAGAACGTGACAATAAGTTTCTTAGTTGTTCACTAACCTGTGTGTGTGTGTGTGTTGGAGAGTAAACCCACTACAATATTTACAATCAGGAAGGGTTTGTCAAGTAAATAGAATGTGACAATTAGTTCCTTAGTTCTTCACTAACCTGTGTGTGTGTGTGTTGGAGAGTAAACCCACTACAATATTTACAATCAGGAAGGGTTTGTCAATTAAACAGAACGTGATAATAAGTTTCTTAGTTGTTCACTAACCTGTGTGTGTGTGTGTGTTGGAGAGTAAACCCACTTCAATATTTACAATCAGGAAGGGTTTGTCAATTTAACAGAACGTGACAATAAGTTTCTTAGTTGTTCACTAACCTGTGTGTGTGTGTGTTGGAGAGTAAACCCACTTCAATATTTACAATCAGGAAGGGTTTGTCAAGCAAACAGAATGTGACAATTAGTTTCTTAGTTGTTCACTAACCTGTGTGTGTGTGTTGGAGAGAAAAACCCACATCAATATTTACAATTAGGAAGGATTTGTCAAGTACACAGAACGTGACCATAAGTTTCTTAGTTCTCCACTAACCTGTGTGTGTGTTGGAGAGTAAACCCACTTCAATATTTACAATCAGGAGGGTTTGTCAAGTAAACAGAACGTGACAATTAGTTTATTAGTTCTTCACTAACCTGTGTGTGTGTGTTGGAGAGTAAACCCACTACAATTTTTAAAATTAGGAAGGGTTTGTCAAGTAAACAGAACGTGACAATAAGTTTCTTAGTTGTTCACTAACCTGTGTGTGTTGGAGAGTAAACCCACTTCAATATTTACAATCAGGAAGGGTTCATTAAGTAAATAGAACGTGACAATTAGTTTATTAGTTCTTCATTAACCAGTGTGTGTGTAGGAGAGTAAACCCACTACAATATTTACAATCAGGAAGGGTTTGTCAAGTAAACAGAACGTGACATTTAGTTTCTTAGTTGTTCACTAACCTGTGTGCGTTTGTGTGTTGGAGAGTAAACCCACTTCAATATTTACAATTAGGAAGGGTTTGCCAAGTAAACAGAACGTGACAATAAGTTTCTTAGTTGTTCACTAACCTGTGTGTGTGTGTGTGTTGGAGAGTAAACCCACTACAATATTTACAATCAGGAAGGGTTTGTCAAGTAAATAGAATGTGACAATTAGTTCCTTAGTTCTTCACTAACCTGTGTGTGTGTGTGTTGGAGAGTAAACCCACTACAATATTTACAATCAGGAAGGGTTTGTCAATTAAACAGAACGTGATAATAAGTTTCTTAGTTGTTCACTAACCTGTGTGTGTGTGTGTTGGAGAGTAAACCCACTTCAATATTTACAATCAGGAAGGGTTTGTCAAGCAAACAGAATGTGACAATTAGTTTCTTAGTTGTTCACTAACCTGCGTGTGTTTGTGTGTTGGAGAGTAAACCCACTTCAATATTTACAATTAGGAAGGGTTTGCCAAGTAAACAGAATGTGACAATACGTTTCTTAGTTGTTCACTAACCTGTGTGTGTGTGTGTTGGAGAGTAAACCCACTACAATATTTACAATCAGGAAGGGTTTGTCAAGTAAATAGAACGTGACAATTAGTTCCTTAGTTCTTCACTTACCTGTGTGTGTGTGTGTGTTGGAGAGTAAACCCACTTCAATATTTACAATCAGGAAGGGTTTGTCTAGTAAACAGAACGTGACAATTAGTTTCCTAGTCCTTCACTAACCTGTGTGTGTGTGTTGGAGAGTAAACCCACTACAATATTTACAATCAGGAAGGGTTTGTCAATTAAACAGAACGTGACAATAAGTTTCTTAGTTCTCCACTAACCTGTGTGTGTGTGTTGGAGAGTAAACCCACTTCAATATTTACAATCAGGAAGGGTTTGTCAAGTAAACAGAACGTGACAATTAGTTTATTAGTTCTTCACTAACCTGTGTGTGTGTGTGTTGGAGAGTAAACCCACTACAATATTTAAAATTAGGAAGGGTTTGTCAAGTAAACAGAACGTGACAATAAGTTTCTTAGTTGTTCACTAACCTGTGTGTGTTGGAGAGTAAACCCACTTCAATATTTACAATCAGGAAGGGTTCGTTAAGTAAATAGAACGTGACAATTAGTTTATTAGTTCTTCATTAACCAGTGTGTGTGTAGGAGAGTAAACCCACTACAATATTTACAATCAGGAAGGGTTTGTCAAGTAAACAGAACGTGACATTTAGTTTCTTAGTTGTTCACTAACCTGTGTGCGTTTGTGTGTTGGAGAGTAAACCCACTTCAATATTTACAATTAGGAAGGGTTTGCCAAGTAAACAGAACGTGACAATAAGTTTCTTAGTTGTTCACTAACCTGTGTGTGTGTGTGTGTTGGAGAGTAAACCCACTACAATATTTACAATCAGGAAGGGTTTGTCAAGTAAATAGAACGTGACAATTAGTTCCTTAGTTCTTCACTAACCTGTGTGTGTGTGTGTTGGAGAGTAAACCCACTTCAATATTTACAATCAGGAAGGGTTTGTCTAGTAAACAGAACGTGACAATTAGTTTCCTAGTCCTTCACTAACCTGTGTGTGTGTGTTGGAGAGTAAACCCACTACAATATTTACAATCAGGAAGGGTTTGTCAATTAAACAGAACGTGACAATAAGTTTCTTAGTTGTTCACTAACCTGTGTGTGTGTGTTGGAGAGTAAACCCACTTCAATATTTACAATCAGGAAGGGTTTGTCAAGCAAACAGAATGTGACAATTAGTTTCTTAGTTGTTCACTAACCTGTGTGTGTGTGTGTTGGAGAGAAAAACCCACATCAATATTTACAATTAGGAAGGATTTGTCAAGTACACAGAACGTGACCAAAAGTTTCTTAGTTCTCCACTAACCTGTGTGTGTGTTGGAGAGTAAACCCACTACAATATTTACAATCAGGAAGGGTTTGTCAAGTAAATAGAATGTGACAATTAGTTCCTTAGTTCTTCACTAACCTGTGTGTGTGTGTGTTGGAGAGTAAACCCACTACAATATTTACAATCAGGAAGGGTTTGTCAATTAAACAGAACGTGACAATAAGTTTCTTAGTTGTTCACTAACCTGTGTGTGTGTGTGTGTGTTGGAGAGTAAACCCACTACAATATTTACAATCAGGAAGGGTTTGTCAAGTAAATAGAACGTGACAATTAGTTCCTTAGTTCTTCACTAACCTGTGTGTGTGTGTGTGTTGGAGAGTAAACCCACTTCAATATTTACAATCAGGAAGAGTTTGTCTAGTAAACAGAACGTGACAATTAGTTTCCTAGTCCTTCACTAACCTGTGTGTGTGTGTGTTGGAGAGTAATCCCACTACAATATTTACAATCAGGAAGGGTTTGTCAATTAAACAGAACGTGACAATAAGTTTCTTAGTTGTTCACTAACCTGTGTGTGTGTGTTGGAGAGTAAACCCACTTCAATATTTACAATCAGGAAGGGTTTGTCAAGCAAACAGAATGTGACAATTAGTTTCTTAGTTGTTCACTAACCTGTGTGTGTGTGTTGGAGAGAAAAACCCACATCAATATTTACAATTAGGAAGGATTTGTCAAGTACACAGAACGTGACAATAAGTTTCTTAGTTGTTCACTAACCTGTGTGTGTTGGAGAGTAAACCCACTTCAATATTTACAATCAGGAAGGGTTCGTTAAGTAAACAGAACGTGACAATTAGTTTATTAGTTCTTCACTAACCTGTGTGTGTGTGTTGGAGAGTAAACCCACTACAATATTTAAAATTAGGAAGGGTTTGTCAAGTAAACAGAACGTGACAATAAGTTTCTTAGTTGTTCACTAACCTGTGTGTGTTGGAGAGTAAACCCACTTCAATATTTACAATCAGGAAGGGTTCGTTAAGTAAATAGAACGTGACAATTAGTTTATTAGTTCTTCATTAACCAGTGTGTGTGTAGGAGAGTAAACCCACTACAATATTTACAATCAGGAAGGGTTTGTCAAGTAAACAGAACGTGACATTTAGTTTCTTAGTTGTTCACTAACCTGTGTGCGTTTGTGTGTTGGAGAGTAAACCCACTTCAATATTTACAATTAGGAAGGGTTTGCCAAGTAAACAGAACGTGACAATAAGTTTCTTAGTTGTTCACTAACCTGTGTGTGTGTGTGTGTGTTGGAGAGTAAACCCACTACAATATTTACAATCAGGAAGGGTTTGTCAAGTAAATAGAACGTGACAATTAGTTCCTTAGTTCTTCACTAACCTGTGTGTGTGTGTGTTGGAGAGTAAACCCACTTCAATATTTACAATCAGGAAGGGTTTGTCTAGTAAACAGAACGTGACAATTAGTTTCCTAGTCCTTCACTAACCTGTGTGTGTGTGTTGGAGAGTAAACCCACTACAATATTTACAATCAGGAAGGGTTTGTCAATTAAACAGAACGTGACAATAAGTTTCTTAGTTGTTCACTAACCTGTGTGTGTGTGTTGGAGAGTAAACCCACTTCAATATTTACAATCAGGAAGGGTTTGTCAAGCAAACAGAATGTGACAATTAGTTTCTTAGTTGTTCACTAACCTGTGTGTGTGTGTTGGAGAGAAAAACCCACATCAATATTTACAATTAGGAAGGATTTGTCAAGTACACAGAGCGTGACAATAAGTTTCTTAGTTCTCCACTAACCTGTGTGTGTGTGTTGGAGAGTAAACCCACTTCAATATTTACAATCAGGAAGGGTTTGTCAAGTAAACAGAACGTGACAATTAGTTTATTAGTTCTTCACTAACCTGTGTGTGTGTGTTGGAGAGTAAACCCACTACAATATTTAAAATTAGGAAGGGTTTGTCAAGTAAACAGAACGTGACAATAAGTTTCTTAGTTGTTCACTAACCTGTGTGTGTTGGAGAGTAAACCCACTTCAATATTTACAATCAGGAAGGGTTCGTTAAGTAAATAGAACGTGACAATTAGTTTATTAGTTCTTCATTAACCAGTGTGTGTGTAGGAGAGTAAACCCACTACAATATTTACAATCAGGAAGGGTTTGTCAAGTAAACAGAACGTGACATTTAGTTTCTTAGTTGTTCACTAACCTGTGTGCGTTTGTGTGTTGGAGAGTAAACCCACTTCAATATTTACAATTAGGAAGGGTTTGCCAAGTAAACAGAACGTGACAATAAGTTTCTTAGTTGTTCACTAACCTGTGTGTGTGTGTGTGTTGGAGAGTAAACCCACTACAATATTTACAATCAGGAAGGGTTTGTCAAGTAAATAGAACGTGACAATTAGTTCCTTAGCTCTTCACTAACCTGTGTGTGTGTGTGTTGGAGAGTAAACCCACTTCAATATTTACAATCAGGAAGGGTTTGTCTAGTAAACAGAACGTGACAATTAGTTTCCTAGTCCTTCACTAACCTGTGTGTGTGTGTTGGAGAGTAAACCCACTACAATATTTACAATCAGGAAGGGTTTGTCAATTAAACAGAACGTGACAATAAGTTTCTTAGTTGTTCACTAACCTGTGTGTGTGTGTTGGAGAGTAAACCCACTTCAATATTTACAATCAGGAAGGGTTTGTCAAGCAAACAGAATGTGACAATTAGTTTCTTAGTTGTTCACTAACCTGTGTGTGTGTGTTGGAGAGAAAAACCCACATCAATATTTACAATTAGGAAGGATTTGTCAAGTACACAGAACGTGACCAAAAGTTTCTTAGTTCTCCACTAACCTGTGTGTGTGTTGGAGAGTAAACCCACTACAATATTTACAATCAGGAAGGGTTTGTCAAGTAAATAGAATGTGACAATTAGTTCCTTAGTTCTTCACTAACCTGTGTGTGTGTGTGTTGGAGAGTAAACCCACTACAATATTTACAATCAGGAAGGGTTTGTCAATTAAACAGAACGTGACAATAAGTTTCTTAGTTGTTCACTAACCTGTGTGTGTGTGTGTGTGTTGGAGAGTAAACCCACTACAATATTTACAATCAGGAAGGGTTTGTCAAGTAAATAGAACGTGACAATTAGTTCCTTAGTTCTTCACTAACCTGTGTGTGTGTGTGTGTTGGAGAGTAAACCCACTTCAATATTTACAATCAGGAAGAGTTTGTCTAGTAAACAGAACGTGACAATTAGTTTCCTAGTCCTTCACTAACCTGTGTGTGTGTGTGTTGGAGAGTAATCCCACTACAATATTTACAATCAGGAAGGGTTTGTCAATTAAACAGAACGTGACAATAAGTTTCTTAGTTGTTCACTAACCTGTGTGTGTGTGTGTTGGAGAGTAAACCCACTTCAATATTTACAATCAGGAAGGGTTTGTCAAGCAAACAGAATGTGACAATTAGTTTCTTAGTTGTTCACTAACCTGTGTGTGTGTGTTGGAGAGAAAAACCCACATCAATATTTACAATTAGGAAGGATTTGTCAAGTACACAGAACGTGACAATAAGTTTCTTAGTTGTTCACTAACCTGTGTGTGTTGGAGAGTAAACCCACTTCAATATTTACAATCAGGAAGGGTTCGTTAAGTAAACAGAACGTGACAATTAGTTTATTAGTTCTTCACTAACCTGTGTGTGTGTGTTGGAGAGTAAACCCACTACAATATTTAAAATTAGGAAGGGTTTGTCAAGTAAACAGAACGTGACAATAAGTTTCTTAGTTGTTCACTAACCTGTGTGTGTTGGAGAGTAAACCCACTTCAATATTTACAATCAGGAAGGGTTCGTTAAGTAAATAGAACGTGACAATTAGTTTATTAGTTCTTCATTAACCAGTGTGTGTGTAGGAGAGTAAACCCACTACAATATTTACAATCAGGAAGGGTTTGTCAAGTAAACAGAACGTGACATTTAGTTTCTTAGTTGTTCACTAACCTGTGTGCGTTTGTGTGTTGGAGAGTAAACCCACTTCAATATTTACAATTAGGAAGGGTTTGCCAAGTAAACAGAACGTGACAATAAGTTTCTTAGTTGTTCACTAACCTGTGTGTGTGTGTGTGTTGGAGAGTAAACCCACTACAATATTTACAATCAGGAAGGGTTTGTCAAGTAAATAGAACGTGACAATTAGTTCCTTAGTTCTTCACTAACCTGTGTGTGTGTGTGTTGGAGAGTAAACCCACTTCAATATTTACAATCAGGAAGGGTTTGTCTAGTAAACAGAACGTGACAATTAGTTTCCTAGTCCTTCACTAACCTGTGTGTGTGTGTTGGAGAGTAAACCCACTACAATATTTACAATCAGGAAGGGTTTGTCAATTAAACAGAACGTGACAATAAGTTTCTTAGTTGTTCACTAACCTGTGTGTGTGTGTTGGAGAGTAAACCCACTTCAATATTTACAATCAGGAAGGGTTTGTCAAGCAAACAGAATGTGACAATTAGTTTCTTAGTTGTTCACTAACCTGTGTGTGTGTGTTGGAGAGAAAAACCCACATCAATATTTACAATTAGGAAGGATTTGTCAAGTACACAGAACGTGACCAAAAGTTTCTTAGTTCTCCACTAACCTGTGTGTGTGTTGGAGAGTAAACCCACTACAATATTTACAATCAGGAAGGGTTTGTCAAGTAAATAGAATGTGACAATTAGTTCCTTAGTTCTTCACTAACCTGTGTGTGTGTGTGTTGGAGAGTAAACCCACTACAATATTTACAATCAGGAAGGGTTTGTCAATTAAACAGAACGTGACAATAAGTTTATTAGTTGTTCACTAACCTGTGTGTGTGTGTGTGTTGGAGAGTAAACCCACTACAATATTTACAATCAGGAAGGGTTTGTCAAGTAAATAGAACGTGACAATTAGTTCCTTAGTTCTTCACTAACCTGTGTGTGTGTGTTGGAGAGTAAACCCACTTCAATATTTACAATCAGGAAGAGTTTGTCTAGTAAACAGAACGTGACAATTAGTTTCCTAGTCCTTCACTAACCTGTGTGTGTGTGTGTTGGAGAGTAATCCCACTACAATATTTACAATCAGGAAGGGTTTGTCAATTAAACAGAACGTGACAATAAGTTTCTTAGTTGTTCACTAACCTGTGTGTGTGTGTGTTGGAGAGTAAACCCACTTCAATATTTACAATCAGGAAGGGTTTGTCAAGCAAACAGAATGTGACAATTAGTTTCTTAGTTGTTCACTAACCTGTGTGTGTGTGTTGGAGAGAAAAACCCACATCAATATTTACAATTAGGAAGGATTTGTCAAGTACACAGAACGTGACAATAAGTTTCTTAGTTGTTCACTAACCTGTGTGTGTTGGAGAGTAAACCCACTTCAATATTTACAATCAGGAAGGGTTCGTTAAGTAAATAGAACGTGACAATTAGTTTATTAGTTCTTCATTAACCAGTGTGTGTGTAGGAGAGTAAACCCACTACAATATTTACAATCAGGAAGGGTTTGTCAAGTAAACAGAACGTGACATTTAGTTTCTTAGTTGTTCACTAACCTGTGTGCGTTTGTGTGTTGGAGAGTAAACCCACTTCAATATTTACAATTAGGAAGGGTTTGCCAAGTAAACAGAACGTGACAATAAGTTTCTTAGTTGTTCACTAACCTGTGTGTGTGTGTGTGTTGGAGAGTAAACCCACTACAATATTTACAATCAGGAAGGGTTTGTCAAGTAAATAGAATGTGACAATTAGTTCCTTAGTTCTTCACTAACCTGTGTGTGTGTGTGTTGGAGAGTAAACCCACTACAATATTTACAATCAGGAAGGGTTTGTCAATTAAACAGAACGTGATAATAAGTTTCTTAGTTGTTCACTAACCTGTGTGTGTGTGTGTGTTGGAGAGTAAACCCACTTCAATATTTACAATCAGGAAGGGTTTGTCAATTTAACAGAACGTGACAATAAGTTTCTTAGTTGTTCACTAACCTGTGTGTGTGTGTGTTGGAGAGTAAACCCACTTCAATATTTACAATCAGGAAGGGTTTGTCAAGCAAACAGAATGTGACAATTAGTTTCTTAGTTGTTCACTAACCTGTGTGTGTGTGTTGGAGAGAAAAACCCACATCAATATTTACAATTAGGAAGGATTTGTCAAGTACACAGAACGTGACCATAAGTTTCTTAGTTCTCCACTAACCTGTGTGTGTGTTGGAGAGTAAACCCACTTCAATATTTACAATCAGGAAGGGTTTGTCAAGTAAACAGAACGTGACAATTAGTTTATTAGTTCTTCACTAACCTGTGTGTGTGTGTTGGAGAGTAAACCCACTACAATTTTTAAAATTAGGAAGGGTTTGTCAAGTAAACAGAACGTGACAATAAGTTTCTTAGTTGTTCACTAACCTGTGTGTGTTGGAGAGTAAACCCACTTCAATATTTACAATCAGGAAGGGTTCGTTAAGTAAATAGAACGTGACAATTAGTTTATTAGTTCTTCATTAACCAGTGTGTGTGTAGGAGAGTAAACCCACTACAATATTTACAATCAGGAAGGGTTTGTCAAGTAAACAGAACGTGACATTTAGTTTCTTAGTTGTTCACTAACCTGTGTGCGTTTGTGTGTTGGAGAGTAAACCCACTTCAATATTTACAATTAGGAAGGGTTTGCCAAGTAAACAGAACGTGACAATAAGTTTCTTAGTTGTTCACTAACCTGTGTGTGTGTGTGTGTTGGAGAGTAAACCCACTACAATATTTACAATCAGGAAGGGTTTGTCAAGTAAATAGAATGTGACAATTAGTTCCTTAGTTCTTCACTAACCTGTGTGTGTGTGTGTTGGAGAGTAAACCCACTACAATATTTACAATCAGGAAGGGTTTGTCAATTAAACAGAACGTGATAATAAGTTTCTTAGTTGTTCACTAACCTGTGTGTGTGTGTGTGTTGGAGAGTAAACCCACTTCAATATTTACAATCAGGAAGGGTTTGTCAAGCAAACAGAATGTGACAATTAGTTTCTTAGTTGTTCACTAACCTGCGTGTGTTTGTGTGTTGGAGAGTAAACCCACTTCAATATTTACAATTAGGAAGGGTTTGCCAAGTAAACAGAATGTGACAATACGTTTCTTAGTTGTTCACTAACCTGTGTGTGTGTGTGTTGGAGAGTAAACCCACTACAATATTTACAATCAGGAAGGGTTTGTCAAGTAAATAGAACGTGACAATTAGTTCCTTAGTTCTTCACTTACCTGTGTGTGTGTGTGTGTTGGAGAGTAAACCCACTTCAATATTTACAATCCGGAAGGGTTTGTCTAGTAAACAGAACGTGACAATAAGTTTCTTAGTTGTTCACTAACCTGTGTGTGTGTGTGTTGGAGAGTAAACCCACTTCAATATTTACAATCAGGAAGGGTTTGTCAAGCAAACAGAATGTGACAATTAGTTTCTTAGTTGTTCACTAACCTGTGTGTGTGTGTTGGAGAGTAAACCCACATCAATATTTACAATTAGGAAGGATTTGTCAAGTACACAGAACGTGACAATAAGTTTCTTAGTTCTCCACTAACCTGTGTGTGTGTGTTGGAGAGTAAACCCACTTCAATATTTACAATCAGGAAGGGTTTGTCAAGTAAACAGAACGTGACAATTAGTTTATTAGTTCTTCACTAACCTGTGTGTGTGTGTTGGAGAGTAAACGCACTACAATATTTAAAATTAGGAAGGGTTTGTCAAGTAAACAGAACGTGACAATAAGTTTCTTAGTTGTTCACTAACCTGTGTGTGTTGGAGAGTAAACCCACTTCAATATTTACAATCAGGAAGGGTTCGTTAAGTAAATAGAACGTGACAATTAGTTTATTAGTTCTTCATTAACCAGTGTGTGTGTAGGAGAGTAAACCCACTACAATATTTACAATCAGGAAGGGTTTGTCAAGTAAACAGAACGTGACATTTAGTTTCTTAGTTGTTCACTAACCTGTGTGCGTTTGTGTGTTGGAGAGTAAACCCACTTCAATATTTACAATTAGGAAGGGTTTTCCAAGTAAACAGAACGTGACAATAAGTTTCTTAGTTGTTCACTAACCTGTGTGTGTGTGTGTGTGTTGGAGAGTAAACCCACTACAATATTTACAATCAGGAAGGGTTTGTCAAGTAAATAGAATGTGACAATTAGTTCCTTAGTTCTTCACTAACCTGTGTGTGTGTGTGTTGGAGAGTAAACCCACTACAATATTTACAATCAGGAAGGATTTGTCAATTAAACAGAACGTGACAATAAGTTTCTTAGTTGTTCACTAACCTGTGTGTGTGTGTGTGTTGGAGAGTAAACCCACTACAATATTTACAATCAGGAAGGGTTTGTCAAGTAAATAGAACGTGACAATTAGTTCCTTAGTTCTTCACTAACCTGTGTGTGTGTGTGTGTTGGAGAGTAAACCCACTTCAATATTTACAATCAGGAAGAGTTTGTCTAGTAAACAGAACGTGACAATTAGTTTCCTAGTCCTTCACTAACCTGTGTGTGTGTGTGTTGGAGAGTAATCCCACTACAATATTTACAATCAGGAAGGGTTTGTCAATTAAACAGAACGTGACAATAAGTTTCTTAGTTGTTCACTAACCTGTGTGTGTGTGTGTTGGAGAGTAAACCCACTTCAATATTTACAATCAGGAAGGGTTTGTCAAGCAAACAGAATGTGACAATTAGTTTCTTAGTTGTTCACTAACCTGTGTGTGTGTGTTGGAGAGAAAAACCCACATCAATATTTACAATTAGGAAGGATTTGTCAAGTACACAGAACGTGACAATAAGTTTCTTAGTTGTTCACTAACCTGTGTGTGTTGGAGAGTAAACCCACTTCAATATTTACAATCAGGAAGGGTTCGTTAAGTAAATAGAACGTGACAATTAGTTTATTAGTTCTTCATTAACCAGTGTGTGTGTAGGAGAGTAAACCCACTACAATATTTACAATCAGGAAGGGTTTGTCAAGTAAACAGAACGTGACATTTAGTTTCTTAGTTGTTCACTAACCTGTGTGCGTTTGTGTGTTGGAGAGTAAACCCACTTCAATATTTACAATTAGGAAGGGTTTTCCAAGTAAACAGAACGTGACAATAAGTTTCTTAGTTGTTCACTAACCTGTGTGTGTGTGTGTGTGTTGGAGAGTAAACCCACTACAATATTTACAATCAGGAAGGGTTTGTCAAGTAAATAGAATGTGACAATTAGTTCCTTAGTTCTTCACTAACCTGTGTGTGTGTGTGTTGGAGAGTAAACCCACTACAATATTTACAATCAGGAAGGATTTGTCAATTAAACAGAACGTGACAATAAGTTTCTTAGTTGTTCACTAACCTGTGTGTGTGTGTGTGTTGGAGAGTAAACCCACTACAATATTTACAATCAGGAAGGGTTTGTCAAGTAAATAGAACGTGACAATTAGTTCCTTAGTTCTTCACTAACCTGTGTGTGTGTGTGTGTTGGAGAGTAAACCCACTTCAATATTTACAATCAGGAAGAGTTTGTCTAGTAAACAGAACGTGACAATTAGTTTCCTAGTCCTTCACTAACCTGTGTGTGTGTGTGTTGGAGAGTAATCCCACTACAATATTTACAATCAGGAAGGGTTTGTCAATTAAACAGAACGTGACAATAAGTTTCTTAGTTGTTCACTAACCTGTGTGTGTGTGTGTTGGAGAGTAAACCCACTTCAATATTTACAATCAGGAAGGGTTTGTCAAGCAAACAGAATGTGACAATTAGTTTCTTAGTTGTTCACTAACCTGTGTGTGTGTGTTGGAGAGAAAAACCCACATCAATATTTACAATTAGGAAGGATTTGTCAAGTACACAGAACGTGACAATAAGTTTCTTAGTTGTTCACTAACCTGTGTGTGTTGGAGAGTAAACCCACTTCAATATTTACAATCAGGAAGGGTTCGTTAAGTAAATAGAACGTGACAATTAGTTTATTAGTTCTTCATTAACCAGTGTGTGTGTAGGAGAGTAAACCCACTACAATATTTACAATCAGGAAGGGTTTGTCAAGTAAACAGAACGTGACATTTAGTTTCTTAGTTGTTCACTAACCTGTGTGCGTTTGTGTGTTGGAGAGTAAACCCACTTCAATATTTACAATTAGGAAGGGTTTGCCAAGTAAACAGAACGTGACAATAAGTTTCTTAGTTGTTCACTAACCTGTGTGTGTGTGTGTTGGAGAGTAAACCCACTACAATATTTACAATCAGGAAGGGTTTGTCAAGTAAATAGAATGTGACAATTAGTTCCTTAGTTCTTCACTAACCTGTGTGTGTGTGTGTTGGAGAGTAAACCCACTACAATATTTACAATCAGGAAGGGTTTGTCAATTAAACAGAACGTGACAATAAGTTTCTTAGTTGTTCAATAACCTGTGTGTGTGTGTTGGAGAGTAAACCCACTACAATATTTACAATCAGGAAGGGTTTGTCAAGTAAATAGAACGTGACAATTAGTTCCTTAGTTCTTCACTAACCTGTGTGTGTGTGTGTGTTGGAGAGTAAACCCACTACAATATTTACAATCAGGAAGGGTTTGTCAATTAAACAGAACGTGACAATAAGTTTCTTAGTTGTTCACTAACCTGTGTGTGTGTGTGTTGGAGAGTAAACCCACTTCAATATTTACAATCAGGAAGGGTTTGTCAAGCAAACAGAATGTGACAATTAGTTTCTTAGTTGTTCACTAACCTGTGTGTGTGTGTTGGAGAGAAAAACCCACATCAATATTTACAATTAGGAAGGATTTGTCAAGTACACAGAACGTGACAATAAGTTTCTTAGTTGTTCACTAACCTGTGTGCGTTGGAGAGTAAACCCACTTCAATATTTACAATCAGGAAGGGTTCGTTAAGTAAATAGAACGTGACAATTAGTTTATTAGTTCTTCATTAACCAGTGTGTGTGTAGGAGAGTAAACCCACTACAATATTTACAATCAGGAAGGGTTTGTCAAGTAAACAGAACGTGACATTTAGTTTCTTAGTTGTTCACTAACCTGTGTGCGTTTGTGTGTTGGAGAGTAAACCCACTTCAATATTTACAATTAGGAAGGGTTTAATTTTCGATTTAAAGCTTTCGTGACTGCAATGATTCATCTTCTTTGGTTCTTTCGGTAAAGTCACGTAGAATGAGAATAAAATAATAAATTGATAAAATAAAATAACACAATAATATTCTCACGACGTTTCGGCCACAACACAAGCGGCCTTCATCAGGTGAAGGGGGGCGAGACTGTCTGGTAGGACAGCGCTGGAGTGAGAGAGCCACGTTCAGATCACGGCTTTTAAGCTGTGTGAGAGGAACAAAGAGCCTTGACACAGGAATTAGCATAAAATTTAGCATTGAAATGGCTGAATGATTAGCTTGTGACTGGTCACAGAAATAGCTATGTTAAAAGTTAAAGCATACACATCCGCAGAGGCACCCATTGTTAAAAGGAATTAGCATAGAATTTAGCATTGAAATAGCTAAGTTAAGGCATACACATCCGCAGAGGCACCCCTTGACAATGGGATTAGCATAGAATTTAGCATTGAAATGGCTGAGTGATTCGCTTGTAACTGCTACAGAAATAGCTACGTTGAAGTCAGAGCATACACATTCACCGAGGCACTTAGTACAAATCAAACAGGAGAATTTAGCATTGAAATAACTAGGCGAATTTAGCATTGAAATAACTGGGTGATTTGCTAGTGACTGGTCACAGAAATGACTACACATCTGAGCTATTCACAGTACTATATAGTGAACCAATAAAAACTAAAATATAAATTACCTTCATGTTATCAATAAACTCTATATTCTCCAATCAGCTAAGCTACCAACCATAAGTCGTTATATATCACAATGCTATATGGCGAAAAAATGGGTGGATTCTTACCCTCAAATTTCCGTACCACGGATAGCTATGGGCCCCGTTCAGACGGACGAGTTCGTCCATGGTCGGAACAGAGGAGGGGGAGAGAGACAGCTGCGAGGCCCTAGTATGCTCCATGTTGTAAACCATACCATTAACCGTGGTGTGAGAGGTATTAAGAGGCAATGCTGGCGAAAGAGCTGCGGTCTGAAGGACATCGTAAAATTACAATTAATTAAGAACAGAAATGATTTAACACATCTTTCCAGTGGTTACTAAGCCTGAATCCATCTTCTCGGTTGAAATTGTCTCTGTGCTTGTATATGTGAATGGCCTCATGAACGAATCTCTCATGGTAGCCGGTTGGTTTGCAAAGAACCTCCGTCTTGGAGAAGTCAATGTCATGTGAGCCCACTGAATTGTAACAGTGGTCTGCCACGGCAGAGGAGTTCGTCTTACCGTGTTTCAAGTCTGCTTTATGTTCGCGGATGCGGTCCGAGATATGTCTTTTGGTTTCTCCAATGTAGCTACTACCACAGAGGCACTTTAGTTTGTAAACGCCTGGGTACTGTATGTCTGGAAGAGCATCTTTTACAGATGGAACTAAATCACGGATTTTGTGTACTGTGTTGAATCGGACCTGGATCTTGTGTTTATTCAGGATTTTGGAGATCTTTTTAGTGACCCCTGCAATGTAGGGTAAGGTGATGGTTTTGAGTGGCTCCACAAGAGGATCCTTCTTCATGACTGGAGTGATGGCTTTGCGGATTGTGTAGTCGGAGTAGCCATTAGCCCTGAGAGCCTGGTGTACGTGCTTGAGTTCACTGGTAATGTGTTCCTGGTCGGAAATGCATTGGGCTCTATGGTATAGAGTCTTGATGAGGCAGTTCTTCTGGGATGGATGGTGGTGGGAATCCGGTTTCAAGTAAGCATCTGTATGGGTAGCTTTCCTGTAGACAGAGTGGCTCATTGAACCATCATGTCTCCTTTTAATTAAATTAAAAGGAGACATGATGGTTCAATGAGCCACTCTGTCTACAGGAAAGCTACCCATACAGATGCTTACTTGAAACCGGATTCCCACCACCATCCATCCCAGAAGAACTGCCTCATCAAGACTCTATACCATAGAGCCCAATGCATTTCCGACCAGGAACACATTACCAGTGAACTCAAGCACGTACACCAGGCTCTCAGGGCTAATGGCTACTCCGACTACACAATCCGCAAAGCCATCACTCCAGTCATGAAGAAGGATCCTCTTGTGGAGCCACTCAAAACCATCACCTTACCCTACATTGCAGGGGTCACTAAAAAGATCTCCAAAATCCTGAATAAACACAAGATCCAGGTCCGATTCAACACAGTACACAAAATCCGTGATTTAGTTCCATCTGTAAAAGATGCTCTTCCAGACATACAGTACCCAGGCGTTTACAAACTAAAGTGCCTCTGTGGTAGTAGCTACATTGGAGAAACCAAAAGACATATCTCGGACCGCATCCGCGAACATAAAGCAGACTTGAAACACGGTAAGACGAACTCCTCTGCCGTGGCAGACCACTGTTACAATTCAGTGGGCTCACATGACATTGACTTCTCCAAGACGGAGGTTCTTTGCAAACCAACCGGCTACCATGAGAGATTCGTTCATGAGGCCATTCACATATACAAGCACAGAGACAATTTCAACCGAGAAGATGGATTCAGGCTTAGTAACCACTGGAAAGATGTGTTAAATCATTTCTGTTCTTAATTAATTGTAATTTTACGATGTCCTTCAGACCGCAGCTCTTTCGCCAGCATTGCCTCTTAATACCTCTCACACCACGGTTAATGGTATGGTTTACAACATGGAGCATACTAGGGCCTCGCAGCTGTCTCTCTCCCCCTCCTCTGTTCCGACCATGGACGAACTCGTCCGTCTGAACGGGGCCCATAGCTATCCGTGGTACGGAAATTTGAGGGTAAGAATCCACCCATTTTTTCGCCATATAGCATTGTGATATATAACGACTTATGGTTGGTAGCTTAGCTGATTGGAGAATATAGAGTTTATTGATAACATGAAGGTAATTTATATTTTAGTTTTTATTGGTTCACTATATAGTACTGTGAATAGCTCAGATGTGTAGTCATTTCTGTGACCAGTCACTAGCAAATCACCCAGTTATTTCAATGCTAAATTCGCCTAGTTATTTCAATGCTAAATTCTCCTGTTTGATTTGTACTAAGTGCCTCGGTGAATGTGTATGCTCTGACTTCAACGTAGCTATTTCTGTAGCAGTTACAAGCGAATCACTCAGCCATTTCAATGCTAAATTCTATGCTAATCCCATTGTCAAGGGGTGCCTCTGCGGATGTGTATGCCTTAACTTAGCTATTTCAATGCTAAATTCTATGCTAATTCCTTTTAACAATGGGTGCCTCTGCGGATGTGTATGCTTTAACTTTTAACATAGCTATTTCTGTGACCAGTCACAAGCTAATCATTCAGCCATTTCAATGCTAAATTTTATGCTAATTCCTGTGTCAAGGCTCTTTGTTCCTCTCACACAGCTTAAAAGCCGTGATCTGAACGTGGCTCTCTCACTCCAGCGCTGTCCTACCAGACAGTCTCGCCCCCCTTCACCTGATGAAGGCCGCTTGTGTTGTGGCCGAAACGTCGTGAGAATATTATTGTGTTATTTTATTTTATCAATTTATTATTTTATTCTCATTCTACGTGACTTTACCGAAAGAACCAAAGAAGATAGGAAGGGTTTGCCAAGTAAACAGAACGTGACAATAAGTTTCTTAGTTGTTCACTAACCTGTGTGTGTGTGTGTGTTGGAGAGTAAACCCACTACAATATTTACAATCAGGAAGGGTTTGTCAAGTAAATAGAACGTGACAATTAGTTCCTTAGTTCTTCACTAACCTGTGTGTGTGTGTGTGTTGGAGAGTAAACCCACTTCAATATTTACAATCAGGAAGGGTTTGTCTAGTAAACAGAACGTGACAATTAGTTTCCTAGTCCTTCACTAACCTGTGTGTGTGTGTGTTGGAGAGTAAACCCACTACAATATTTACAATCAGGAAGGGTTTGTCAATTAAACAGAACGTGACAATAAGTTTCTTAGTTGTTCACTAACCTGTGTGTGTGTGTGTTGGAGAGTAAACCCACTTCAATATTTACAATCAGGAAGGGTTTGTCAAGCAAACAGAATGTGACAATTAGTTTCTTAGTTGTTCACTAACCTGTGTGTGTGTGTTGGAGAGTAAACCCACATCAATATTTACAATTAGGAAGGATTTGTCAAGTACACAGAACGTGACAATAAGTTTATTAGTTCTTCACTAACCTGTGTGTGTGTTGGAGAGTAAACCCACTACAATATTTAAAATTAGGAAGGGTTTGTCAAGTAAACAGAACGTGACAATAAGTTTCTTAGTTGTTCACTAACCTGTGTGTGTTGGAGAGTAAACCCACTTCAATATTTACAATCAGGAAGGGTTCGTTAAGTAAATAGAACGTGACAATTAGTTTATTAGTTCTTCATTAACCTGTGTGTGTGTGTTGGAGAGTAAACCCACTTCAATATTTACAATCAGGAAGGGTTTTTCAAGTAAACAGAACGTGACAATTAGTTTATTAGTTCTTCACTAACCTGTGTGTTCGTGTTTGAGAGTAAACCCACTACAACATTTACAATCAGGAAGGGTTTGTCAAGTAAACAGAACGTGACAATAAGTTTCTTAGTTCTTCACTAAACTGTGTGTGTGTGTTTGTTGGAGAGTAAACCCACTACAATATTTACAATTAGGAAGGGTTTGTCAAGTAAATAGAACGTGACAATAAGTTTATTAGTTCTTCACTAACCTGTGTGTGTGTTGGAGAGTAAACCCACTACAATATTTAAAATTAGGAAGGGTTTGTCAAGTAAACAGAACGTGACAATAAGTTTCTTAGTTGTTCACTAACCTGTGTGTGTTGGAGAGTAAACCCACTTCAATATTTACAATCAGGAAGGGTTCGTTAAGTAAATAGAACGTGACAATTAGTTTATTAGTTCTTCATTAACCTGTGTGTGTGTGTTGGAGAGTAAACCCACTTCAATATTTACAATCAGGAAGGGTTTTTCAAGTAAACAGAACGTGACAATTAGTTTATTAGTTCTTCACTAACCTGTGTGTTCGTGTTTGAGAGTAAACCCACTACAACATTTACAATCAGGAAGGGTTTGTCAAGTAAACAGAACGTGACAATAAGTTTCTTAGTTCTTCACTAAACTGTGTGTGTGTGTTTGTTGGAGAGTAAACCCACTACAATATTTACAATTAGGAAGGGTTTGTCAAGTAAATAGAACGTGACAATTAGTTTCTTAGTTGTTCACTAACCTGTGTGTGTGTGTTGGAGAGTAAACCCACTACAATATTTACAATCAGGAAGGGTTTGTCACGCAAACGTTGACACGACACAACATTTTGTATTTACACGATCTAACCCAAAATCCTCGATTGTCGATCTTTATAAGTTGTTACATTAACTTAAAACCCACAGCCTTTCACAGCTAGTACAAGGATGCATATTTGTGTGTGTTTGGTAGTAAAGTGATAAGACTGAATGATAAACATTTGGTTATTGTTAAGTTATTAGATTTAAAGCTTTCGTGAATGCAGGGATTCATATTCTTGGTTATTTCGGTAAAGTCATCACCACGTAGAAGGGAAATAATAAAATAATAAAAATTAAACGTCGTGAGAATTTTAATTGTTTTATATATTTTATTATTTTATTGTTTCCCTTCAACGTGACTTTAGCGAAAGAGCTAAGAATATGAATTACCGCAGTCACGAAAGCTTTAGAATCAAAATTCAACGTACATTGTCGTCGTCATTTTTAAGCGACGAAACCGGTGGGCTTCTCCACGGATCTGGCTGTCGCCTGATGAAGCTGGTTGCAATCACTGGCGAAACGTCGTTACTCGGTTTGTAAACGTTGTCGCTTGGCTCTCGAACACACAACCGGTTATCGCGCTGTGCGAGTAACGACTTGGCCGCATTCTGTTTGCGTGAAAACCCTTATATCCTTAGCTCTTTCGGTAAAGTCACGTTGAAGGGAAACAATAAAATAATAAAATATATATCAAACAATAAAAAATCAATATATATTTTATTATTTTATTGTTTCCCTTCAACGTGACTTTACCGAAAGAGCTAAGAATATGAATTACTGCAGTTACGAAAGCTTTAAATCAAAATGAAAACCCTTGCTTAGTTGGCGGTGTGGTCGGGTGGTGGCGGGTTTACCGACACATTTATATATTTACACGATATAACCCACCCCCCCCCCAAAAAAAACCTTACATTATGGATATCGGTCACGAAAGCCTACGTGATAAGCTTACTATCTATCGTGTTTGTGCGTAGAACTGTATGTTATAATCTTAGCTCTTTCGGTAAAGTCACGTTGAAGGGAAACAATAAAATAATGAAATATATATATAAAACAATAAAAATTCTCACGACGTTTCGACCATAACACACACCTGATGACGACCGTTTGTGTTATGGTCGAAACGTCGTGAGAAATTTTTTTGTTTTATATATATTTTATTGTTTCCCTTCAACGTGACTTTACCGAAAGAGCTAAGAATATAAATTACTGCAGTCACGAAAGCTTTAAATCAAAATTGAACTGCATGTTGTTGTTGTAACGTCCTTACCCCATGGCCCCTGAACTGGACATCCGTGACAAAAGGGCTTTACAGCTCTTCGGATTCTATAAATGCTCCGATTCTGATCCAAACATCCGATTATGCACTGCCCTCAATGTAGGAGAAGTCGTGAGGCCTGCCCAACACTTTCTTACAGACGTCTCGGCGGTGTGCCATAGACTAGCAGTGGTACGCAGACCCCTAAGGGGTACACAGACCCCTAAGGGGTACACAGACCCCTAGGGGGTACACAGACCCCTAGGGGGTACACAGACCCCTGGGGGTACACAGACCCCTAGGAGGTACACAGACCCCTGGGGGTACACAGACCCCTAGGGGGTACGCAGACCGGAGACCCCTAGGTGTACGCAGACCCCTAGGGCTACACAGACCGGAACCCCCTAAGGGTACACAGACCCCTAGGGGGTACACAGACCCCCTGGGGTACACAGACCCCTGGGGG
The DNA here is from genome assembly GCF_048934315.1 of Petromyzon marinus. Taxonomy (NCBI): domain Eukaryota; kingdom Metazoa; phylum Chordata; class Hyperoartia; order Petromyzontiformes; family Petromyzontidae; genus Petromyzon; species Petromyzon marinus. Next base: position 585,047 of record NW_027423124.1, read on the forward strand.
TACGCAGACCCCTGGGGGTACACAGACCCCTAGGGGTACGCAGACCCCCTGGGGGTACACAGACCCCTGGGGGTACACAGACCCCTAGGGGTACGCAGACCCCTAGGTGTGCACAGACCCCTGGGGGTACGCAGACCCCTGGGGGTACACAGACCCCCTGGGGAGTACGCAGACCCCCTAGGGGGTCCACAGACCCCTGAGGGTACACAGACCCCTGGGGGTACACAGACCCCTAGGGGTACACAGACCCCTGGGGGTACACAGACCCCTAGGGGGTACACAGACCCCTGGGGGTACACAGACCCCTAGGGGTACACAGACCCCCTATAGGGTACGCAGACCCCTGGGGGTACACAAACCCCCTAGGGGGTACACAGACCCCTAGCGAGTACACAGACCCCTAGGGGGTACACAAACCCCTAGGGGTACACAGACCCCTAGGGGTACACAGACCCCTGGGGGTACACAGACCCCTAGGGGGTACACAGACCCCCTGGAGGTACACAGACCCCCTAGGGGGTACACAGACCCCTGGGGGTACACAGACCCCTAGGGGGTACACAGACCCCTGGGGGTACACAGACCCCTGGCGGTACGCAAACCCCTGGGGGTACACAGACCCCTGGGGGTATGCAGACCCCTAGGGGATACGCAGACCCCCTAGAGGGTACGCAGACCCCTGGGGGTACGCATACCCCTAGGGGGTACACAGACCCCTGGGGGTACACAGACCCCTAGGGGGTACACAGACCCCTGGGGGTACGCAGACCCCTGGGGGTACACAGACCCCTAGGGGTGCACAGACCCCTAGGGGTACACAGACCCCTGGGGGTACACATTACATACGTACAGCACTATACGCTAAGCTGCAATACACGACGCTATGAAACACCGCGCTACTATACACGAGGCATTACATTGTAATACACTACACTGGACATCGGTGAAAAAGAGCTTCGAAGCTCATCGCATTCCTCCTGAAAGCCTTAATGAAGGTTCCCATTCTGTGGTCGTTGCTGAAATGGAATGCGCACATCGTTCTGTTTGCTAAAATATATCTATTTTTAAAATTGGTTGCTTCAGGATTTCCGACCGTTGCTACGACGCCTCTGCCGCCGCCGACGTCACCGAAGACGTCACCGATGACGTCATCGACGACGTCACCGATGATGTCACCGACGACGAGAACGAGTGCTCCTCCGTCGCAAGTGCCCACAAGCTACAATATCCGTGAGTGGATGTTGGTCTTCTATCACCCCCCCACCCCCGCGGTTAGACACGGTGTGGCTACGTGCAGTGGTGCAATGTACACGCTACACTATACACTACACTATACACTACACTATACACTACAGTATACACTGCACTATACACTACACTACTATAAACTACACTATACACTACACTATACACTACTATACACTACACTATACACTACACTATACACTACACTATACACTACACTACACCACTATAAACTACACTACTATACACTACTATACACTACACTATACACTACACTATACACTACACTACACCTTACACTATACACTACACTATACACTACACTATACACTACACTATACACTACACTACACCACTATACACTACTATACACTACACTATACACTACACTATACACTACTCTATACACTACACTACACACTACACCACTATAAACTACACTACTATACACTATACATTACACTTTACATTACACTATACACAACACTGTACACTACACTACACACTACACTATACAATATACTACTATACACTACACTATACACTACACTATACACTATACAGTACCCTATACACTACACTATACACTACACTATACACTACACTTTACACTACACTATACACAACACTGTACACTACACTACACACTACACTATACAATATACTACTATATACTACACTATACACTACACTATACACTACACTATACATTACACTATACACTACACTACACACTACACCACTATAAACTACACTACTATACACTACTATACACTACACTACACTATACACTACACTATACACTACACTTTACACTACACTATACACAACACTGTACACTACACTCCACACTACACTATACAATATACTACTATACACTACACTCTATACTACTATACACTACACTATACACTACACTATACACTGCACTATACACTAAGCTACGAATACCACTATACACTACACTATACACTACACTATACACTACTATACACTACACACTATACACTAAACTATACACTACTATACACTACACTATACACTACACCACTATACACTACTATACACTACACTATACACTACACTACTATACACTACACTATACACAACTATACACTACACTGTACACTACTATACACTACACTATACACTACACTGTACACTACTATACACTACACTATACACTACTACACTATACACTACACACTACACTATACACTACACTATACACTGCATTATACACTACTATACACTACACTATACACTACATTATACACTTCACTAAACACTACACTATACACTACACTATACAGTGAGGGAAAAAAGTATTTGATCCCCTGCTGATTTTGTACGTTTGCCCACTGACAAAGAAATGATCAGTCTATCATTTTAATGGGAGGTTAATTTGAACAGTGAGAGGCAGAATAACAACAAATACATCCAGAAAAATGCATGTCAATAATGTTATAAATTCATTTGCATTTTATTGAGGGAAAAAAGTATTTGACCCCATCTCAAGCAGAACAATTTCTGGCTCCCAGGTGTCTTTTATACTGGTAACGAGCTGAGATTAGGAGCACACTCTTAAAGGGAGTGCTCCTAATCTCAGCTTGTTACCTGTATAAAATACACCTGACCCCAGAATCAATCAGTCAATCAGATTCCAAACTCTCTACCATGGCCAAGACCAAAGAGCTCTCCATGGATGTCAGGGACAAGATTGTAGACCTACACAAGGCTGGAATGGGCTACAAGACCATTGCCAAGCAGCTTGGTGTTAAGGTGACAACAGTTGGTGCGATTGTTCGCAAATGGAAGAAACACAAAAGAACTGTCAATCAACCTCGGCCTTGTGCTCCATGCAAGATCTCACCTCGTGGAGTTGCAATGATCATGAGAACGGTGAGGAATCAGCCCAGAACTACAAGGGAGGATCTTGTCAATGATCGCAAGGCAGCTGGGACCATAGTTACCAAGAAAACAATTGGTAACACACTACGCCGTGAAGGACTGAAATCCTGCAGCGCCCGCAAGGTCCCCCTGCTCAAGAAAGCACATATACATGCCCGTCTGAAGTTTGCCAATGAACATCTGAATGATTCAGAGGACACCTGGGTGAGAGTGTTGTGGTCAGATGAGACCAAAATGGAGCTCTTTGGCATCAACTCAACTCGCTGTGTTTGGAGGAGGAGGAATGCTGCCTATGACCCCAAGAACACCATCCCCACCGTCAAACATGGAGGTGGAAACATTATGCTTTGGGGGTGTTTTTCTGCTAAGGGGACAGGACAACTTCACCGCATTAAAGGGACGATGGACGGGGCCATGTACCATCAAATCTTGGGTGAGAACCTCCTTCACTCAGCCAGGGCATTGAAAAGAGTCGTGGATGGGTATTCCAGCATGACAATGGCCAAGGCAACCAAGGAATGGCTCAAGAAGAAGCACATTAAGGTCCTGGAGTGGCCTAGCAAGTCTCCAGACCTTAATCCCATGGAAAATCTGTGGAGGGAGCTGAAGGTTCGAGTTGCCAAACGTCAGCCTCGAAACTTTAATGACTTGGAGAAGATCTGCAAAGAGGAGTGGGACAAAATCCCTCCTGAGATGTGTGCAAACCTGGTGGCCAACTACAAGAAACGTCTGACCCCTGTGATTGCCAACACGGGTTTTGCCACCAAGTACTAAGTCATGTTTTGCAGAGGGGTCAAATACTTAATTCCCTCATTAAAATGCGAATCAATTTGTAACATTTTTGACATGCGTTTTTCTGGATTTTGTTGTTGTTATTCTGTCTCTATGCCTATCTCTCTCTGTCTCTCTCTGCCTCTCTCTCTGTGCCTCTCTGTTTCTCTGTCTCTCTCTGTCTCTCTCTCTATCTCTCTGTCTCTCTGTGTCTCTCTGTCTCTCTGTGTCTCTCTGTCTCTCTGTGTCTCTGTCTCTCTCTTTGTCTCTCTCTCTCTATCTCTCTATCTCTCTGTGTCTCTCTGTCTCTCTGTGTGTGTCTCTCTCTGTATCTCTCTGTCTCTCTGTGTCTCTCTGTCTCTCTGCGTCTCTCTGTCTCTCTTAGTCTCTCTCTATCTCTGTGTCTATCTCTGTCTCTCTGTGTCTCTCTGTCTCTCTGTGTCTCTCTCTATCTTTGCGTCTCTCTGTGTGTCTCTCTGTGTCTTTCTGTCTCTCTGTGTATCTCTCTGTCTCTATCTCTCTGTGTCTCTGTGTCTCTCTGTCTCTCTATGTCTCTCTCTGTCTCTCTGCGTCTGTCTCTGTCTCGGCAGCGTTCTCCGGCACGAGCGGAAACTTCTGCTCCCCGGGGTTCACGGACAACACGACCTCACGGGAGGTCATCTTCACCATCACCACCGACTACTCCTTCATCATCAAACTTCGCTTCGTTAGCACGAGGTGGGTGCTCACCCACACTCGTCACCCACTCTCACCCACGCCCTCACCCACACCCTCACCCACGCTCACCCATACCCTCATCCACGTTCACCCACGCTCACCCACACCCACACTCAACAACAACCACCATTCGCCACTAAGTGGTGGTGATGTCACCACGACTCTTGTGCCAGGCCATGTGCACGTTGGGGCCACGTGAAGTGTCGAACGCCCGCTGGCAGGAGGTCACGGGGCAGACCCAAGTGCCACGGGTTGACTGACTGAGATAACTGAGATGACTGGCTGATGCACCACCTGTGCCCCCTACTGTGCCAACTTGCTGTGCTTCAGCCAACTGGCGCTCCGCTCGTTGTTGTGAGCGTCGCTGCTCCGCCCTCCGTTGTTGTTGGAGGGCGACTACCTCCAACTGCCCAGTAGCGTCCTTCACGAGCCTCCTCCACTGAGGCCGATCTTGACACTGCCGGTACCAGTCATCGGTAAGTCCACTCAGCTCCACGTCCTCCTGTACCACATCACTCCATCTCTTCTCTAGCCCGTGCCGCGCCCATTTAGCCCCCTCGATCCGGCCGAACAAAAGATGTTTAGGCATGCGGTGGCTGGGCATGCGGGCTACATGACCCAGCCAACGCAGCGTTGCCTGCCAGAGGAGCTCGCCGATGGGACTTTGTCCAGATTTTTCAAGGATTTGTGAGCTCCTCACACAATCCAGCATGGTTAAACTCAGGATGGATTGTAGGCAGGCCAGCCTAAATGTTTCTAACCGGCGAAGATGTTCCATTAGGGGGGTCCACGTATCGCATGCGTAGAGAAGGGAAGGAATGACCGTGGCAGAGAAGACCTGAAGCTTCATGCGGAGCGACAGACCAGGTAGCTTCCACACAGCGTTACGCAACTGATCAAAAGATATTGCCGCTCGACTGATTCGGAGTGAGACCTCTGCTGTTAAACTGGAGCCAGTCATAAGCACACTGCCCAGGTATGGGAAACTCTCCACTCTCTCCACAACTCCCCTATCACCAATTGGGAGTTGTGGGGGTGGAGTGTCCGATGGTACAAAATACCCAGGCAGGTGCTTAGTTTTGGTGGGGCTGATGGTAAGTCCCCACCTCTTAGTGGCAAGCTCCAGGTTTAGCAGCAGCGCCTCCAACTCCTCCTCTGAGTGAGCAGCAATTAGCAGATCATCGGCATACATAACGTGATTGAGCAATAGGGAGCAGCCATCCTTTGACCGCACCCGGGCATCAATCAACCTCCCATTGTATCTGCATCAGATGGAAATTCATCCGCTACAGCTTTGAAGGCTTCACGAACTACGTGGTCGAAATAAATGTTAAATAATGTGGGAGCCAGAGGACATCCCTGTCGCACCCCAACGTGTACAGGGAATGGCTCCGACTCCCGTCCACGTAGTTTTACCTGGGCCCGCTCACCATCATGAAGGTCCTTAATGATCGTGAGCAGCAGGTCAGGGACTCCAAAAGCACGAAGAACAACCCAGAGCCCAGTCCTACTCATGGTATCATAGGCCTTGACAAGGTCAATAAAGCATAGATGTAGGTCTTGTTGGAATTCCCTACAACTCTGCTGTAGCAGACGGACAGAAAATATGGCATCTGTGCAGGACCGCCCTTTCCTGAAACCGCATTGGGGCTCCGCAAGCCTCTCCTCAGCGTGCCTGGCGAGGCGATGTTGAATAATCCTTGCCAGGACCTTTCCCGGCACACTGAGGAGTGAGATGCCCCTGTAGTTGTTACAGTCTGTGCGGTCCCCCTTCTTAAAGAGAGTGACCACCAGGGCATCCTTCCAATCCTGCGGAACCTGTCCAGTAGGTCCAGACTGTTGTTATGATGTCATGTAGGGCAGTCTGTGCACAAACGCCACCCTCCCTCAGCATTTTGCTTGGGAGATCATCTCTGCCCGCTGCCTTTCCTGGTCTCAGACTCTGGATCGCCTTCAGTACTTCCTCAAAAGATGGCACCTCAGCCAGCCACTCACAGGGGGTGACTTTTTCCTCCAATATTTGAGGCACCGCAGCCTCGACAGGGTCATCCCCACTTTGTCCCACGTTGTTTTCCAGGCTGAGAGATTTCTTCTCCCCCAGGACCTCACAGAAATGCTCAGCAAATCTTCAAACCTGTTCCTGGGGGTCAGAGATTGGATCACCGTTCCTTCCCCTAATGATGGTAACAGGCGTGGCGCTGCAGGTTACTTTTTTGATGAAATTAAAGAGCGATTGGTCACCCATACCTTCACCCACACTCACCCACGCTCACCCACACCCTCACCCACGCTCACCCACACTCACCCACACCCTCACTCACGCTCCTAACCCATAACCTCACCCACGCTCACCCACGCTCACCTACACTCACCCACACCCTCACCCACACTCACCTACACCCTCAACCATACTCATCCACGCTCCTCACCCACCCCCTCACCCATGCTCCTCACCCATAACCTCACCCACACTCACACTCACCCACGCTCACCCACACTCACCCACACCAAAACCCACACCCTCACCCATGCTCCTCACACATAACCTCACCCACGCTCACCCACCCCCTCAGCCACGCTCACCCACACCAAAACCCACACCCTCACCCATGCTCCTCACCCATAACCTCACCCACGCTCACCCACACCCTCAGCCACGCTCACCCACACCCTTACCCACGCTCACCTTCACCCATGCTCACCCTCACCCATGCTCCTCACCCACACTCACCCACACTCACCCACGCTCATCACCCACTCAGCAGCCCCGAGATAAACGAAACCTGCAATTTGTATGTTCACCAGCAGGGTAAGACACCCACCCCACACCACCCCTGCTGCTCTGTAGGAATTATGAGTGCATCGATTAATTATGAGTGAACGATTAGTTATTATTGAATGATGAGTGAATGATGAGTGATGAGTGAATGATGAGTAAATGATGAGTGATGAGTGAATGATGATTGAATGCTGAGGGAATCGACGAATTATTAGTGAATCGATGAATCATGAGTGAATCTATTAATTATGTAGATGTATAATTAATGCATAGAGACCCACAGACATGAGTGAAAATGCATAAAGACGCACAGAGACTCATATAGACACACAGAGATGCATAGAGACCCATGTAGATGCATAGAGACCCACAGACATAAGTGAAAATGCATAGAGACGCACAGAGACTCATAGAGACACACAGAGACTCATCGATTCCCATATAGATGCATAGAGACCCACAGACATAAGTGAAAATGCATAGAGACGCACAGAGACTCATCGATTCCCATATAGATGCATAGAGACCCAAAGACATGAGTGAAAATGCATAGAGACGCACAGAGACTCATAGAGACACACAGAGACGCATAGAGACCCATATAGATGAATAGAGACCCATAGACATGAGTGAAAATGCATAGAGACGCACAGAGACTCATAGAGACACACAGAGACGCATAGAGACCCATATAGATGCATAGAGACCCACAGACATAAGTGAAAATGCATAGAGACGCACAGAGACTCATAGAGACACACAGAGACACATAGAGACCCATACAGACGCATAGAGACCCACAGACATAAGTGTAAATGCATAGAGACGCACAGAGACTCATAGAGACACATAGAGACGCATATAGACCCATAGAGACGCATAGAGGCCCATAGAGATGCGTAGAGACCCATAGAGATGCATAGAGACCCACAGAGATACATAGAGACCCATAGAAATACGTAGATACCCATATAGATACAAATATAGAGACACATAGATATACATAGAGACCCATGAAGACCCAGACACTCATAGAGACTCATATAGATCCATTGAGATACATAGAGACCCATAGAGACCCATAGATATACATAGAGACCCATATAGATCCATAGAGACCCATAGAGATACGTAGCTACACATAGAGATACAAAGAGAGCCATATATATGCATATAGACCCATAGAGACGCATAGAGATGCATAGAGATGCATAGAGACCCATAAATATACATAGAGATCCATAGAGATAGATAGAGACCCATATATATACATAGAGACCCATAGAGACCCATAGAGATACATAGAGATCCATTGAGATACATAGAGACCCATAGAGACCCATAGATATACATAGAGACCCATAGAGATACATAGAGATCCATTGAGATACATAGAGACCCATAGGGACACATAGATATTCATAGAGATCCATTGAGATACATAGAGATCCATAGAGATACATAGAGACCCATAGAGACCCATATAGATCCATTGAGCTAGATATAGACCAATAGAGACTCATAGAGACGCATAGAGACCCATACACACCCATAGATATTCATGGAGACCCATAGATATACATAGAGATCCATAGATATACATAGAGCCCCATAGATATACATAGAGACCCATAGATTTACATAGAGACCCATAGAGACCCATAGAGATCCATTGAGATACATAGAGACCAATAGAGACCCATAGAGACGCATAGAGACCCATACAGACCTATATATATTCATAGAGACCCATAGATATACATAGAGATCCATATATATATACATAGAGCCCCATATATATGCATAGAGATGCATTGAGATACGTAGAGACCCATAGAGATACATAGAGTCCCATAGAGACCCATAGATATACATAGAGATGCATTGAGATACATAGAGACCCATAGAGATACATAGAGACCAATAGAGACCCATATAGACGCATAGAGACCCATAGAAACGCATAGAGACCCATACTGACCCATAGATGATGATGAGAGAGAGACGCAGACTCCAAATATACAGCAGCAGCAGCAGGCATCTTCAGGGTCGGGATGGAACCCACGACCTCCTGCATACCAGGCGAGGTAGTTAACATCTCCTAGCCACCGTTATGATGAGAGAGACACAGACTCCACATATACCTCCTGTATACCAGGCGAGGTAGTCAACATCTCCTAGCCACCGTGATGATGAGAGAGACACGCAAACTCCAAATATACAGCAGCAGGTGTTAGGGTCGGGATGGAACCCACGACCTCCTGTAAACCAGGCGAGGTAGTTAACATCTCCTAGCCACCGTGATGATGAGAGAGACACAGACTCCACGTAGACCTCCTGTATACCAGGCGAGGTAGTTAACATCTCCTAGCCACCGTGATGATAAGAGAGAGAGAGACGCAGACTCCAAATATATAGCATCAGCAGGCATCGTTAGGGTCGGGATGGAATCCACGACCTCCTGTATACCAGGCGAGGTAGTTAACATCTCCTAGCCACCGTGATGATGAGAGAGAGAGACACAGACTCCACATAGACCTCCTGTATACCAGTCGAGGAAGTTAACATCTCCTAGCCACCGTGATGATGATGAGAGAGAGAGACACGCAGACTCCAAATATACAGCAGCAGGCATTGTCAGGGTCGGGATGGAACCCACGACCTCCTGTATACCAGGCGAGGTAGTCAACATCTCCTAGCCACCGTGATGATGATGAGAGAGAGAGACACATACTCCACATATACAGCAGCAGCAGGCATCGTCAGGGTCGGAATCGAACCCACGACCTCCTGCATACCAGGCGAGGTAGTTGACATCTCCTAGCCACCGTGATGATGATGAGAGAGAGACACAGACTCCACATAGACCTCCTGTAGACCAGGCGAGGTAGTCAACATCTCCTAGCCACCGTGATGATGAGAGAGAGAGACACGCAAACTCCAAATATACAGAAGCAGGTTTTAGGGTCAGGATGGAACCCACGACCTCATGTAGACCAGGCGAGGTAGTTAACATCTCCTAGCCACCGTGATGATGAGAGAGACACAGACTCCACGTAGACCTCCTGTATACCAGGCGAGGTAGTTAACATCTCCTAGCCACCGTGATGATAAGAGAGAGAGAGACGCAGACTCCAAATATATAGCATCAGCAGGCATCGTTAGGGTCGGGATGGAATCCACGACCTCCTGTATACCAGGCGAGGTAGTTAACATCTCCTAGCCACCGTGATGATGAGAGAGAGAGAGAGACACAGACTCCACATAGACCTCCTGTATACCAGTCGAGGAAGTTAACATCTCCTAGCCACCGTGATGATGATGAGAGAGAGAAACAGACTCCACATAGACCTCCTGTACACCAGTCGAGGAAGTTAACATCTCCTAGCCACCGTGATGATGAGAGAGAGAGAGACACGCAGACTCCAAATATACAGCAGCAGGCATTGTCAGGGTCGGGATGGAACCCACGACCTCCTGTATACCAGGCGAGGTAGTCAACATCTCCTAGCCACCGTGATGATGATGAGAGAGAGAGACACAGACTCCACATAGACCTCCTGTAGACCAGGCGAGGTAGTTAACATCTCCTAGCCACCGTGATGATGAGAGAGAGAGACGCAGACTCCAAATATACAGCAGCAGCAGGCATCGTCAGGGTCTGGATGGAACCCACGACCTCCTGTACACCGGGCGAGGTAGTGAACATCTCCTCGCCACCGTATATCTCTCTCTCCACGTGGTCGCGTTGAATTTTTTCCAGGTCCTCCGGTTTTTCACTCCACATTTATAATCAACGTCAGTGGGTGAGTGGATGAGTGAGTAGGTGAGTCAGTGGGTGGGTGAGTTAGTGAGTGAGTCAGTGAGTGAGTGGATGAGTGAGTAAGTGAGTGAGTGAGTCAGTGAGTGCGTGAGTTAGTGAGTGAGTCAGTGAGTGAGTGGATGAGTGAGTAGGTGAGTGAGTGAGTCAGTGAGTGTGTGAGTTAGTGAGTGAGTCAGTGAGTGAGTGGATGAGTGAGTAGGTGAGTGAGTGAGTCAGTGAGTGTGTGAGTGAGTGAGTGGGTGAGTGCGTGAGTGAGTGGGTGAGTCAGTGAGTGGGTGAGTTAGTGAGTGAGTTTGTGAGTGAGTAGGTGAGTGAGTCAGTGAGTACGTGAGTCGGTGAGTGAGTGCGTGAGTTGGTGAGTGGGTGAGTTATTGAGTAAGTGAGTCAGTGAGTGAGCGAGTGAGTGCGTGAGTCGGTGAGTGAGTGAGTCAGTGAGTGTGTGAGTTAGTGAGTGAGTCAGTGGGTGAGTCAGTGAGTGAGTGAGTCAGTGAGTGGGTGAGTCAGTGAGTGAGTGGATGAGTGAGTCGGTGAGTGCGTGAGTCAGTGAGTGAGTGAGTCAGTGAGTGAGTAGGTGAGTGAGTGGATGAGTGAGTGAGTGAGTCAGTGAGTGAGTCAGTGAGTGAGTCAGTGAGTGAGGGAGTGAGTGGATGAGTGAGTGAGTCAGTGAGTCAGTGAGTGAGTGAGTCAGTGAGTGAGTCGGTGAGTGAGTGGATGAGTGAGTGAGTCAGTGAGTGAGTGAGTAGGTGAGTGAGTGAGCCGGCGTAATTTGCGCATCGCATTGGTGAGCCACGATCGCGACATTGAACCACCTTGGTTAGCACACCCACCAACCCCCCATCCAAACACACACGTACTCCTGATCTTTCACCGGAACATCTAATCATCTTGGTCACCCACCAACCCACACGTCCGTCCGTCCGCACGCACGCGTCTGCCCTGAACGCCTCTCTGCCCTCCCCGATTATAGTTGCGCTGCTGCTTCTGCTCTTGTTAATCCGGCTGTTATGGATTGACTTATGCATCTAGCGAAGGACGCTTGGTTCAGTGGCGTGTGTGTGTGTGATGTGTGTGTGTGATGTGTGTGTGTGCGTGCGTCGCTATTGTAAAGTTTTAATGACGTTTGTTGGGAAAAGTGTCACGCTGTTGTACGTAGCATTGTTTTTAGAAAGTTTTAGAGGGGCTTGGTTTGGCCCGATTTTGATTAGGCGCTTTTGTGACTGCAGGAATTACTCTTTGTTTTCTTTACTGTAAAGTCACGTGGAAATAATAAAAAATAAAATGATATAATAGCATACGACGTTTCGATCGCAACCCAAGCAATCATCATCAGGTATATCTGCGGTTATGTGTTTCCTCTACCTGATGTTGATTGCTTGTGTTGCGATAGAAACCTCGTATGCTAATTTTATTTTGTATTATTTCTGCGTGACTTTACCGAAAAAATCCAAAGAGTTGGCCCGTTATTTATTTATTTAGTACGGATTTGCGCCTTAAAATTTCACTCTGTATTGCGTTACGATTGTTATTAGGATCAAACATCGAAATGGAAGTTTCTTGCACTACTTGTACGCCTTTTTTTCCTCTCTGTGTGAGAGACCCGTAGACTCACACAGAAACCCGTAGACTCACACAGAGATAGAGAGAATCACACAGAGAGACCCGTAGACTCACACAGAGACCCGTAGACTCACACAGAGACCCGTAGACTCACACAGAGACCCGTAGACTCACACAGAGATAGAGAAAATCACAGAGAGACCCGTAGACTCACACAGAGACCCGTAGACTCACACAGAGACCCGTAGACTCACACAGATACCCGTAGACTCACACAGAGACGCTTAGACTCACACAGAGATAGAGAGAATCGCACAGAGACCCGTAGACTCGTTTGAATTGCATTGCTTACCTACGTGTGCGACGTTCAGACCTGCGCGCGGTGAATCGTTATTTGCTGACGATGGCAGGCTGAGCGCCTCCGAGCCGTGCGCCATCGACAGCGTGGAGGTGCTCGACGGAGCCTCGCTGGCTGCCGAGAGTCTGGCCCTGCTCTGCTCGACGCCCCTGGGCTCCACGGGGAAGCAGAGCATCGTGTCCACGGGCAGCAGTCTCACGCTGGCCCTCCGAGCCAATGACTCCCTGGAAGGTAGAGAGGAAGCGTCGTGTTTAAGTTCCCGACAGCCGCGCCTCTGATTGGGCACGGTGCGAGAGGAATTCAACACACACACAGAGACCCGTAGACTCACACAGCAGAGACCCGTAGACTCACACAGCAGAGACCCGTAGACTCACACAGATACCCGTAGACTTAGAGAGACCCATAGCCTCATACAGAGACCCGTAGACTCACACAGAGACCCATAAACTCACACAGAGGCCCACAGACTCACACAGAGATCTGTAGACTCACAAAGAGACCCGTAGACTCACACAGAGAGAGAGAGAATCACACAGAGACCCGTAGACTCACACAGAGACCCATAGACTCAAACAGAGACCCGTAGACTCACACAGAGACCCGTAGACTCACACAGAGACCCGTAGACTCACACAGAGACCCGTAGACTCACACAGAAACCCGTAGACTCACACAGCAGACACCCGTAGACTCACACACAGAGACCCGTAGACTCACACAGCAGAGACCCGTAGACTCACACAGAGACCCGTAGACTCACACAGCAGAGACCCGTAGACTCACACAGAGACCCGTAGACTCACACAGCAGAGACCCGTAGACTCACACAGAGACCCGTAGACTCACACAGCAAAGACCCGTAGCCTCACACAGAGACCCGTAGACTCACACAGAGAGCCGTAGACTCACACAGAGACCCGTAGACTCACACAGAGACCCGTAGACTCACACAGAGATGCATAGACTCACACAGAGACCAATAGACTTACACATAGATCCATAGACTCACACAGATAAAGATAATCACAGAGAGACCCGTAGACTCACACAGAGACCCATAGACTCACACAGAGACCCGTAGACTCACACAGAGACCCGTAGACTCACACAGAGAGAGAGAATCAAACAGAGACCCGAAGACTCACACAGAGACCCGTAGGCTCACACAGAGACCCGTAGACTCACACAGCAGAGATCCGTAGACACACAGAGACCCATAGACTCACACAGAGACCCGTAGACTCACACAGAGACCCATTGACTCACACAGAGACCCATAGACTCACACAGAGACCCGTAGACTCACACAGATACCCGTAGACTCACACAGCAGAGATCCGTAGACTCACACAGAGACCCATAGACTCACACAGAGACCCGTAGACTCACACAGAGACCCATAGACTCACACAGAGACCCGAAGACTTACACAGAGACCCATAGACCACACAGAGACCCGTAGACTCACACAGAGACCCATAGACTCACACAGAGACCCGTAGACTCACACAGAGACCTGTAGATTCACACAGAGACCAGTAGACTCACACAGAGACCATAGACTCACACAGAGACCCGTAGACTCACACAGAGACCCGTAGACTCGCACAGCAGAGATCCGTAGACTCACACAGAGACCCATAGACTCACACAGAGACCCATAGACTCACACAGAGAGAGAGAATCAAACAGAGACCCGAAGACTCACACAGAGACCCGTAGGCTCACACAGAGACCCGTAGACTCACACAGCAGAGATCCGTAGACACACAGAGACCCATAGACTCACACAGAGACCCGTAGACTCACACAGAGACCCATTGACTCACACAGAGACCCATAGACTCACACAGAGACCCGTAGACTCACACAGAGACCCGTAGACTCACACAGATACCCGTAGACTCACACAGCAGAGATCCGTAGACTCACACAGAGACCCATAGACTCACACAGAGACCCGTAGACTCACACAGAGACCCATAGACTCACACAGAGACCCGAAGACTTACACAGAGACCCATAGACCACACAGAGACCCGTAGACTCACACAGAGACCCATAGACTCACACAGAGACCCGTAGACTCACACAGAGACCTGTAGACTCACACAGAGACCAGTAGACTTACACAGAGACCATAGACTCACACAGAGACCCGTAGACTCACACAGAGACCCGTAGACTCGCACAGCAAAGATCCGTAGACTCACACAGAGACCCATAGACTCACACAGAGACCCATAGACTCACACAGAGATCTGTAGACTCACACAGAGACCCGTAGACTCACACATAGAGAGAGAATCACACAGAGACCCGTAGACTCACACAGCAGAGACCCGTAGACTCACACAGAGACCCGTAGACTCACACAGAGACCCGTAGACTCACACAGCAGAGACCCGTAGACTCACACAGAGACCCGTAGACTCACACAGAGACTCGTAGACTCACACAGAGACCCATAGACTCACAAAGAGACGCGAAGACTTACACAGAGACCCATAGACCACAGAGACCCGGAGACTCACATAGAGACCCATAGACTCACACAGAGACCCGTAGACTCACACAGAGCCCTGTAGACTCACACAAAGTCCCATAGACTCACACAGAGACCTGAATACTTACACATAGACCCATAGACCACACAGAGACCCATAGACTCACACAGAAATCCGTAGACTCACACAGAGACCCATAGACTCACACAGAGACCCATAGACTCACACAGAGATCTGTAGACTCACACAGAGACCCGTAGACTCACACAGCAGAGATCCGTAGACTCACAGAGAGACCCACAGACTCACACAGAGACCCATAGACTCACACAGAGATCTGTAGACTCACACAGAGACCCGTAGACTCACACAGAGAGAGAGAATCAAACAGAGACCCGAAGACGCACACAGAGACCCGTAGACTCACACAGCAGAGACCCGTAGACTCACACAGAGACCCGTAGACTCACACAGCAGAGACCCCTAGACTCACACAGAGACCCGTAGACTCACAGAGACCCGTAGACTCACACAGAGACGCGAAGACTTACACAGAGACCCATAGACCACACAGAGACCCGTAGACTCACACAGAGACCCATAGACTCACACAGAGACTCGAAGACTTACATAGAGACCCATAGACCACACAGAGACCCATAGACTCACACAGAAATCCGTAGACTCACACAGAGACCATAGACTCACCCAGAGACCCATAGACTCACACAGAGATCTGTAGACTCACACAGAGACCCGTAGACTCACACAGAGATAGAGAGATTCACACAGAGACCCGTAGACTCACACAGAGACCCGTAGACTCACACAGAGACCCATAGACTCACACAGAGATACATAGACTCACACAGAGACCCGTAGACGCACACAGAGACATGTAGACTCACACAGAGATACATAGACACACACAGAGATACATAGACTCACACAGAGACCCGTAGACGCACACAGAGACATGTAGACTCACACAGAGATACATAGACTCACACAGAGATACATAGACTCACACAGATACAGAGAATCACAGAGAGACCCGTAGATGCACACAGAGACCCGTAGACTCACACAGAGATACATAGACTCACACAGAGATACATAGACTCACACAGAGACACACAGACTCACACATAGACCCATAGACTCACACAGAGATCCATAGACTCACACAGAGATATGTAGACTCACACAGAAATCCGTAAACTCACACAGAGATACATAGACTCACACAGAGATCTGTAGACTCACACAGAGACCCGTAGACTCACACAGAGAGAGGGAGAATCAAACAGAGACCCGAAGACGCACACAGAGACCCGTAGACTCACACAGCAGAGACCCGTAGACTCACACAGAGACCCGTAGACTCACACAGCAGAGACCCCTAGACTCACACAGAGACCCGTAGACTCACACAGAGACCCGTAGACTCACACAGAGACCCATAGACTCACACAGAGACGCGAAGACTTACACAGAGACCCACAGACCACACAGAGACCCATAGACTCACACAGAGACCCATAGACTCACACAGAGACCCGAAGACTTACACAGAGACCCATAGACCACACAGAGGCCCATAGACTCACACCGAAATCCGTAGACTCACACAGAGACCCATAGACTCACCCAGAGACCCATAGACTCACACAGAGATCTGTAGACTCACACAGAGACCCGTAGACTCACACAGAGATAGAGAGGTTCACACAGAGACCCGTAGACTCACACAGAGACCCGTAGACTCACACAGAGACCCATAGACTCACACAGAGATACATAGACTCACACAGAGACCCGTAGACGCACACAGAGACATGTAGACTCACACAGAGATACATAGACTCACACAGAGATACATAGACTCACACAGAGACCCGTAGACGCACACAGAGACATGTAGACTCACACAGAGATACATAGACTCACACAGAGATACATAGACTCACACAGATACAGAGAATCACAGAGAGACCCGTAGACCCACACAGAGACCCGTAGACTCACACAGAGATACATAGACTCACACAGAGATACATAGACTCACACAGAGACACACAGACTCACACATAGACCCATAGACTCACACAGAGATCCATAGACTCACACAGAGACATGTAGACCCACACAGAAATCCGTAAACTCACACAGAGATACATAGACTCACACAGACACAGAGAATCACAGAGAGACCCATAGACTCACATAGAGACCCGTAGACTCACACAGAGATACATAGACTCACACAGATACAGAGAATAACAGAGAGACCCGTAGACTCACACAGAGACCCGTAGACTCACACAGCAGAGACCCGTAGACTCACACAGAGACCCGTAGACTCACACAGAGACCCGTAGACTCACACAGAGATCTGTAGACTCACACAGAGACCCATAGACTCACACAGAGACCCATAGACTCACACAGAGAGAGAGAATCAAACAGAGACCCGAAGACTCACACAGAGACCCGTAGGCTCACACAGAGACCCGTAGACTCACACAGCAGAGATCCGTAGACACACAGAGACCCATAGACTCACACAGAGACCCGTAGACTCACACAGAGACCCATTGACTCACACAGAGACCCATAGACTCACACAGAGACCCGTAGACTCACACAGAGACCCGTAGACTCACACAGATACCCGTAGACTCACACAGCAGAGATCCGTAGACTCACACAGAGACCCATAGACTCACACAGAGACCCGTAGACTCACACAGAGACCCATAGACTCACACAGAGACCCGAAGACTTACACAGAGACCCATAGACCACACAGAGACCCGTAGACTCACACAGAGACCCATAGACTCACACAGAGACCCGTAGACTCACACAGAGACCTGTAGACTCACACAGAGACCAGTAGACTTACACAGAGACCATAGACTCACACAGAGACCCGTAGACTCACACAGAGACCCGTAGACTCGCACAGCAGAGATCCGTAGACTCACACAGAGACCCATAGACTCACACAGAGACCCATAGACTCACACAGAGATCTGTAGACTCACACAGAGACCCGTAGACTCACACATAGAGAGAGAATCACACAGAGACCCGTAGACTCACACAGCAGAGACCCGTAGACTCACACAGAGACCCGTAGACTCACACAGAGACCCGTAGACTCACACAGCAGAGACCCGTAGACTCACACAGAGACCCGTAGACTCACACAGAGACTCGTAGACTCACACAGAGACCCATAGACTCACAAAGAGACGCGAAGACTTACACAGAGACCCATAGACCACAGAGACCCGGAGACTCACATAGAGACCCATAGACTCACATAGAGACCCGTAGACTCACACAGAGACCTGTAGACTCACACAAAGTCCCATAGACTCACACAGAGACCTGAATACTTACACAGAGACCCATAGACCACACAGAGACCCATAGACTCACACAGAAATCCGTAGACTCACACAGAGACCCATAGACTCACACAGAGACCCATAGACTCACACAGAGATCTGTAGACTCACACAGAGACCCGTAGACTCACACAGCAGAGATCCGTAGACTCACAGAGAGACCCACAGACTCACACAGAGACCCATAGACTCACACAGAGATCTGTAGACTCACACAGAGACCCGTAGACTCACACAGAGAGAGAGAATCAAACAGAGACCCGAAGACGCACACAGAGACCCGTAGACTCACACAGCAGAGACACGTAGACTCACACAGAGACCCGTAGACTCACACAGCAGAGACCCCTAGACTCACACAGAGACCCGTAGACTCACAGAGACCCGTAGACTCACACAGAGACGCGAAGACTTACACAGAGACCCATAGACCACACAGAGACCCGTAGACTCACACAGAGACCCATAGACTCACACAGAGACTCGAAGACTTACACAGAGACCCATAGACCACACAGAGACCCATAGACTCACACAGAAATCCGTAGACTCACACAGAGACCATAGACTCACCCAGAGACCCATAGACTCACACAGAGATCTGTAGACTCACACAGAGACCCGTAGACTCACACAGAGATAGAGAGATTCACACAGAGACCCGTAGACTCACACAGAGACCCGTAGACTCACACAGAGACCCTTAGACTCACACAGAGATACATAGACTCACACAGAGACCCGTAGACGCACACAGAGACATGTAGACTCACACAGAGATACATAGACTCACACAGAGATACATAGACTCACACAGAGACCCGTAGACGCACACAGAGACATGTAGACTCACACAGAGATACATAGACTCACACAGAGATACATAGACTCACACAGATACAGAGAATCACAGAGAGACCCGTAGATGCACACAGAGACCCGTAGACTCACACAGAGATACATAGACTCACACAGAGATACATAGACTCACACAGAGACACACAGACTCACACATAGACCCATAGACTCACACAGAGATCCATAGACTCACACAGAGATATGTAGACTCACACAGAAATCCGTAAACTCACACAGAGATACATAGACTCACACAGAGATCTGTAGACTCACACAGAGACCCGTAGACTCACACAGAGAGAAGGAGAATCAAACAGAGACCCGAAGACGCACACAGAGACCCGTAGACTCACACAGCAGAGACCCGTAGACTCACACAGAGACCCGTAGACTCACACAGCAGAGACCCCTAGACTCACACAGAGACCCGTAGACTCACACAGAGACCCGTAGACTCACACAGAGAGAGAGAATCAAACAGAGACCCGTAGACTCACACAGCAGAGACCCGTAGACTCACACAGAGACCCGTAGACTCACACAGAGACCCGTAGACTCACACAGCAGAGACCCGTAGACTCACACAGAGACCCGTAGACTCACACAGAGACTCGTAGACTCACACAGAGACCCATAGACTCACAAAGAGACGCGAAGACTTACACAGAGACCCATAGACCACAGAGACCCGGAGACTCACATAGAGACCCATAGACTCACACAGAGACCCGTAGACTCACACAGAGACCTGTAGACTCACACAAAGTCCCATAGACTCACACAGAGACCTGAATACTTACACAGAGACCCATAGACCACACAGAGACCCATAGACTCACACAGAAATCCGTAGACTCACACAGAGACCCATAGACTCACACAGAGACCCATAGACTCACACAGAGATCTGTAGACTCACACAGAGACCCGTAGACTCACACAGCAGAGATCCGTAGACTCACAGAGAGACCCACAGACTCACACAGAGACCCATAGACTCACACAGAGATCTGTAGACTCACACAGAGACCTGTAGACTCACACAGAGAGAGAGAATCAAACAGAGACCCGAAGACGCACACAGAGACCCGTAGACTCACACAGCAGAGACCCGTAGACTCACACAGAGACCCGTAGACTCACACAGCAGAGACCCCTAGACTCACACAGAGACCCGTAGACTCACAGAGACCCGTAGACTCACACAGAGACGCGAAGACTTACACAGAGACCCATAGACCACACAGAGACCCGTAGACTCACACGGAGACCCATAGACTCACACAGAGACTCGAAGACTTACACAGAGACCCATAGACCACACAGAGACCCATAGACTCACACAGAAATCCGTAGACTCACACAGAGACCATAGACTCACCCAGAGACCCATAGACTCACACAGAGATCTGTAGACTCACACAGAGACCCGTAGACTCACACAGAGATAGAGAGATTCACACAGAGACCCGTAGACTCACACACAGACCCGTAGACTCACACAGAGACCCATAGACTCACACAGAGATACATAGACTCACACAGAGACCCGTAGACGCACACAGAGACATGTAGACTCACACAGAGATACATAGACTCACACAGAGATACATAGACTCACACAGATACAGAGAATCACAGAGAGACCCGTAGATGCACACAGAGACCCGTAGACTCACACAGAGATACATAGACTCACACAGAGATACATAGACTCACACAGAGACACACAGACTCACACATAGACCCATAGACTCACACAGAGATCCATAGACTCACACAGAGATATGTAGACTCACACAGAAATCCGTAAACTCACACAGAGATACATAGACTCACACAGAGATCTGTAGACTCACACAGAGACCCGTAGACTCACACAGAGAGAGGGAGAATCAAACAGAGACCCGAAGACGCACACAGAGACCCGTAGACTCACACAGCAGAGACCCGTAGACTCACACAGAGACCCGTAGACTCACACAGCAGAGACCCCTAGACTCACACAGAGACCCGTAGACTCACACAGAGACCCGTAGACTCACACAGAGACCCATAGACTCACACAGAGACGCGAAGACTTACACAGAGACCCACAGACCACACAGAGACCCATAGACTCACACAGAGACCCATAGACTCACACAGAGACCCGAAGACTTACACAGAGACCCATAGACCACACAGAGGCCCATAGACTCACACCGAAATCCGTAGACTCACACAGAGACCCATAGACTCACCCAGAGACCCATAGACTCACACAGAGATCTGTAGACTCACACAGAGACCCGAAGACTCACACAGAGATAGAGAGATTCACACAGAGACCCGTAGACTCACACACAGACCCGTAGACTCACACAGAGACCCATAGACTCACACAGAGATACATAGACTCACACAGAGACCCGTAGACGCACACAGAGACATGTAGACTCACACAGAGATACATAGACTCACACAGAGATACATAGACTCACACAGATACAGAGAATCACAGAGAGACCCGTAGATGCACACAGAGACCCGTAGACTCACACAGAGATACATAGACTCACACAGAGATACATAGACTCACACAGAGACACACAGACTCACACATAGACCCATAGACTCACACAGAGATCCATAGACTCACACAGAGATATGTAGACTCACACAGAAATCCGTAAACTCACACAGAGATACATAGACTCACACAGAGATCTGTAGACTCACACAGAGACCCGTAGACTCACACAGAGAGAGGGAGAATCAAACAGAGACCCGAAGACGCACACAGAGACCCGTAGACTCACACAGCAGAGACCCGTAGACTCACACAGAGACCCGTAGACTCACACAGCAGAGACCCCTAGACTCACACAGAGACCCGTAGACTCACACAGAGACCCGTAGACTCACACAGAGACCCATAGACTCACACAGAGACGCGAAGACTTACACAGAGACCCACAGACCACACAGAGACCCATAGACTCACACAGAGACCCATAGACTCACACAGAGACCCGAAGACTTACACAGAGACCCATAGACCACACAGAGGCCCATAGACTCACACCGAAATCCGTAGACTCACACAGAGACCCATAGACTCACCCAGAGACCCATAGACTCACACAGAGATCTGTAGACTCACACAGAGACCCGTAGACTCACACAGAGATAGAGAGGTTCACACAGAGACCCGTAGACTCACACAGAGACCCGTAGACTCACACAGAGACCCATAGACTCACACAGAGATACATAGACTCACACAGAGACCCGTAGACGCACACAGAGACATGTAGACTCACACAGAGATACATAGACTCACACAGAGATACATAGACTCACACAGAGACCCGTAGACGCACACAGAGACATGTAGACTCACACAGAGATACATAGACTCACACAGAGATACATAGACTCACACAGATACAGAGAATCACAGAGAGACCCGTAGACCCACACAGAGACCCGTAGACTCACACAGAGATACATAGACTCACACAGAGATACATAGACTCACACAGAGACACACAGACTCACACATAGACCCATAGACTCACACAGAGATCCATAGACTCACACAGAGACATGTAGACTCACACAGAAATCCGTAAACTCACACAGAGATACATAGACTCACACAGACACAGAGAATCACAGAGAGACCCATAGACTCACATAGAGACCCGTAGACTCACACAGAGATACATAGACTCACACAGATACAGAGAATAACAGAGAGACCCGTAGACTCACACAGAGACCCGTAGACTCACACAGCAGAGACCCGTAGACTCACACAGAGACCCGTAGACTCACACAGAGACCCGTAGACTCACACAGAGATCTGTAGACTCACACAGAGACCCATAGACTCACACAGAGACCCATAGACTCACACAGAGAGAGTGATCCAAACAGAGACCCGAAGACTCACACAGAGACCCGTAGGCTCACACAGAGACCCGTAGACTCACACAGCAGAGATCCGTAGACACACGGAGACCCATAGACTCACACAGAGACCCGTAGACTCACACAGAGACCCATTGACTCACACAGAGACCCATAGACTCACACAGAGACCCGTAGACTCACACAGAGACCCGTAGACTCACACAGATACCCGTAGACTCACACAGCAGAGATCCGTAGACTCACACAGAGACCCATAGACTCACACAGAGACCCGTAGACTCACACAGAGACCCATAGACTCACACAGAGACCCGAAGACTTACACAGAGACCCATAGACCACACAGAGACCCGTAGACTCACACAGAGACCCATAGACTCACACAGAGACCCGTAGACTCACACAGAGACCTGTAGACTCACACAGAGACCAGTAGACTTACACAGAGACCATAGACTCACACAGAGACCCGTAGACTCACACAGAGACCCGTAGACTCGCACAGCAGAGATCCGTAGACTCACACAGAGACCCATAGACTCACACAGAGACCCATAGACTCACACAGAGATCTGTAGACTCACACAGAGACCCGTAGACTCACACATAGAGAGAGAATCACACAGAGACCCGTAGACTCACACAGCAGAGACCCGTAGACTCACACAGAGACCCGTAGACTCACACAGCAGAGACCCGTAGACTCACACAGAGACCCGTAGACTCACACAGAGACTCGTAGACTCACACAGAGACCCATAGACTCACAAAGAGATGCGACGACTTACACAGAGACCCATAGACCACAGAGACCCGGAGACTCACATAGAGACCCATAGACTCACACAGAGACCCGTAGACTCACACAGAGACCTGTAGACTCACACAAAGTCCCATAGACTCACACAGAGACCTGAATACTTACACAGAGACCCATAGACCACACAGAGACCCATAGACTCACACAGAAATCCGTAGACTCACACAGAGACCCATAGACTCACACAGAGACCCATAGACTCACACAGAGATCTGTAGACTCACACAGAGACCCGTAGACTCACACAGCAGAGATCCGTAGACTCACAGAGAGACCCACAGACTCACACAGAGACCCATAGACTCACACAGAGATCTGTAGACTCACACAGAGACCCGTAGACTCACACAGAGAGAGAGAATCAAACAGAGACCCGAAGACGCACACAGAGACCCGTAGACTCACACAGCAGAGACCCGTAGACTCACACAGAGACCCGTAGACTCACACAGCAGAGACCCCTAGACTCACACAGAGACCCGTAGACTCACAGAGACCCGTAGACTCACACAGAGACGCGAAGACTTACACAGAGACCCATAGACCACACAGAGACCCGTAGACTCACACAGAGACCCATAGACTCACACAGAGACTCGAAGACTTACACAGAGACCCATAGACCACACAGAGACCCATAGACTCACACAGAAATCCGTAGACTCACACAGAGACCATAGACTCACCCAGAGACCCATAGACTCACACAGAGATCTGTAGACTCACACAGAGACCCGTAGACTCACACAGAGATAGAGAGATTCACACAGAGACCCGTAGACTCACACAGAGACCCGTAGACTCACACAGAGACCCATAGACTCACACAGAGATACATAGACTCACACAGAGACCCGTAGACGCACACAGAGACATGTAGACTCACACAGAGATACATAGACTCACACAGAGATACATAGACTCACACAGAGACCCGTAGACGCACACAGAGACATGTAGACTCACACAGAGATACATAGACTCACACAGAGATACATAGACTCACACAGATACAGAGAATCACAGAGAGACCCGTAGATGCACACAGAGACCCGTAGACTCACACAGAGATACATAGACTCACACAGAGATACATAGACTCACACAGAGACACACAGACTCACACATAGACCCATAGACTCACACAGAGATCCATAGACTCACACAGAGATATGTAGACTCACACAGAAATCCGTAAACTCACACAGAGATACATAGACTCACACAGAGATCTGTAGACTCACACAGAGACCCGTAGACTCCCACAGAGAGAGGGAGAATCAAACAGAGACCCGAAGACGCACACAGAGACCCGTAGACTCACACAGCAGAGACCCGTAGACTCACACAGAGACCCGTAGACTCACACAGCAGAGACCCCTAGACTCACACAGAGACCCGTAGACTCACACAGAGACCCGTAGACTCACACAGAGACCCATAGACTCACACAGAGACGCGAAGACTTACACAGAGACCCACAGACCACACAGAGACCCATAGACTCACACAGAGACCCATAGACTCACACAGAGACCCGAAGACTTACACAGAGACTCATAGACCACACAGAGGCCCATAGACTCACACCGAAATCCGTAGACTCACACAGAGACCCATAGACTCACCCAGAGACCCATAGACTCACACAGAGATCTGTAGACTCACACAGAGACCCGTAGACTCACACAGAGATAGAGAGGTTCACACAGAGACCCGTAGACTCACACAGAGACCCGTAGACTCACACAGAGACCCATAGACTCACACAGAGATACATAGACTCACACAGAGACCCGTAGACGCACACAGAGACATGTAGACTCACACAGAGATACATAGACTCACACAGAGATACATAGACTCACACAGAGACCCGTAGACGCACACAGAGACATGTAGACTCACACAGAGATACATAGACTCACACAGAGATACATAGACTCACACAGATACAGAGAATCACAGAGAGACCCGTAGACCCACACAGAGACCCGTAGACTCACACAGAGATACATAGACTCACACAGAGATACATAGACTCACACAGAGACACACAGACTCACACATAGACCCATAGACTCACACAGAGATCCATAGACTCACACAGAGACATGTAGACTCACACAGAAATCCGTAAACTCACACAGAGATACATAGACTCACACAGACACAGAGAATCACAGAGAGACCCATAGACTCACATAGAGACCCGTAGACTCACACAGAGATACATAGACTCACACAGATACAGAGAATAACAGAGAGACCCGTAGACTCACACAGAGACCCGTAGACTCACACAGCAGAGACCCGTAGACTCACACAGCAGAGACCCGTAGACTCACACAGAGACCCGTAGACTCACACAGAGACCCATAGACTCACACAGAGACGCGAAGACTTAAACAGAGACCCATAGACCACACAGAGACCCGTAGACTCACACAGAGACCCATAGACTCACACAGAGACCCGTAGACTCACACAGAGACCTTTAGACTCACACAGAGACCCGTAGACTCACACAGAGATACATAGACTCACACAGATACAGAGAATCACAGAGAGACCCATAGACTCACAGAGGGACCCGTAGACTCACACATAGAACTGTAGACTCAGACTCCAAATATACACCAGCAGGTGTTAGGGTCTAGATCAGTGGTTCTTAACCTTGTTGGAGGTACCGAACCCCACCAGTTTCATATGCGCATTCACCGAACCCCTCTTTAGTGAAAAATAAAATGTGATTTTTTTCAAATTCAAGACGTAGATATGTTTTTTACTGGTACACAAAATGAGCCGTGCATGAACATTACCTTGTTCAAAGAATAAAACCAACACAATGCATAAACTCACAACAAATTACATACCTGGAAATCAATGTGACTTCTGCTGTTGCCTTTGAGAGATCAGTTCAGATATGCGTGGCTTCACCTTGGCAAGTGCCACTCTCATGTCATTTTCACAGCAAAGTCTGTTCCTTTTCTTCGTTTTTATGTCCAGCATCCTCGAAAAGGATTGCTCACGAAGATATGTTGTAACAAATGGTATAAAAAAATCCAGGGCTTTCTTAGCAATAACTGGATACTTGTTCATTTGTCGACACCAAAACGTTGAGAGCGTTGTTGTTCTGAAGAGTTGCTGTTGAACCTGGCTCTGCTGAATTTCAATGATTTCGTCGAGGAATTCATCATTGACATCTGCTGTTTCAACAGCAAACGTGAACGGCTGTCTCACCCATGCTGGATATGACTCTCTTGTAGGGAAATATCCGTCGAGAGACTTTGCAAGCTCATCTAAGTGCGTGGCAATTGTTTGCTTCAGTTCCGTGGATACAGAAATATCTCCGATTCCAGACACATCTTCGATCTTACTTGCACAGTCGTCCAGAAGCGGGAAGTTTGCGAAGTTATTGTTCTCTGTTCGTCGTTTCCATAACGGTAGCTTTTTTTGAAAAGCCTTCAGGTGTTCTTCCGCTTCCATGATATTGACTCCACCACCCTGCATCTGCTGATTGAGATGATTGAGAGCTGCGAATATATCAGCCATGTACGCTAAAATGAGAATGAACTCAGGATTTTTGAAGCAATCTGCATGGCAGTTTTGGTGCTCTTGCAAAAACAGGGCTAATTCCACACGCATGGCAAAAACACGATTCAGCACCTGTCCCCGGGATAACCACCGAATATTAGAATGGAGCAGAAGTACCTCAAATTCAGAGCCCATTTCTTTACACAGCTCACTGAAGATGCGGTGCCTCAGAGCACTTTTTCACACATAGTTCACACATTCCACCACAGTTTTTAATACTTCTGCCATTTTTGGAGGTAAGGTTTTTGTTGCCAACGCATGCCTGTGCAGAATACAATGCGTCACAATGATGTGTGGTGCATCGGCCTTTACTAGCGCACCAAAACCAGACTTTCTTCCCAGCATGACTGGAGCTCCGTCCGTACAAACTGCAGAAACCATATCCCATGAAAGATTGTTGTCTCTGAAGAAGTCATCCACAAGCTTCTTCACATCGGCTGCCTTCGTTGTTGTTGTAAGAGGCTTACAAAATAAAAACTCTTCTTTTATCATGTCTTTCACATAGCGTACAAAAACAGCAAGCTGGCTTAGATCAGAAACGTCTGTGGTTTCGTCGAGTTGAAGGCTGAATTTTGCCGGGCTTGAAATCAGATCCGCGACTACTTGAGCCAAGATGTCTTTACTCATGTCTTCTATTCTGTCACTGACGGTGTCATTTGAAAGGGGAATTTGGGATAATTTACCTTCGGCCGCTGTTCCGAGTATCAGATTCGCCATCTTTAATGCAGCTGGTTTCACAAGTGTTTCACCAATGGTGTGTGGCTTGCCCTGCTTTGCGATCAGGTAAGCAACTTCGTACGATGCTGTCAGGATCGGTTTGTTAACAGGTACAAATCCAAGAGCAGGCAGAGTGGCCCTTTCATCGAATCTGGCTCTCTTCACCCTGAATTCAGCAAGTGTTGTGTTCTTGTATTCCCCGTCTCCATGCAGCTTCAAGAAGTGTTCCTTTAGTTTTGCCGGTGCAAGACTAGAGTTGCTCAACTTGTCGTTGCAAATCATGCAGATAGGACGCTCACTCCCATCACGTTCCGTGATACATGAGAATCCATGTTGTACATATTCGTCCGACCACTTTCTTCTTTTGCCCGACATAGTTAGTATGGATAAAATATTAAAGAAATCACACGACGTACGACAACAGTCACACGTTGACTACTGAGTACGCACTAAATTCCCCGCAGCGCTGATTGGCCAAGCAGTGTAGCATGATCATCTGCAGCCAGTGATGGCCAAGCGGGCCGTGTGTGTCATCACAAATTTACACAATAATTCAAGTGTCCGGACCTCCGTGGCGGGGGCTCTACAGAAACCCCTGAGATCGACTCACCGAACCCCTGGGGTTCGATCGAACCCAGGTTAAGAACCACTGGTCTAGATGGAACCCACGACCTCCTGTATACCAGGCGAGGTAGTTAACATCTCTTAGCCACCGTGGTGATGAGAGATAGAGACACAGACTCCAAATATACAGCAGCAGGCATCGTCAGAGTCGGGTTCGAACCCACGACCTCCTCTATACCAGGCGAGGTAGTTAACATATCCTAGCCACTGTGATGATGAGAGAAAGAAACACAGACTCCAAATACACAGCAGCAGCAGGTATCATCAGGGTCGGGATCGAACCCACGACCTCCTGTATACCAGGCGAGGTAGTTAACATCTCCTAGCCACCGTGATGATGAGAGAGAGACACAGACTCCACATATACCTCCTGTATACCAGGCGAGGTAGTCAACATCTCCTAGCCACCGTGATGATGAGAGAGAGACACAGACTCCACATATACCTCCTGTATACCAGGCGAGGTAGTCAACATCTCCTAGCCACCGTGATGATGAGAGAGAGACACAGACTCCACATAGACCTCCTATATACCAGGCGAGGTAGTTAACATCTCCTAGCCACCGTGATGATGAGAGAGAGACACAGACTCCACATAGACCTCCTGTATACCAGGCGAAGTAGTTAACATCTCCTAGCCACCGTGATGATGAGAGAGAGACACAGACTCCACATAGACCTCCTGTATACCAGGCGAGGTAGTTAACATATCTTAGCCACCGTGGCGCCCCAACAGCAGTGGTGTAAGACATTGCACAGACGCGACCGGCCCATCACAAATGATAGCTGCTAAACAAAGTGGCTCGTCGTCATCATCATCATCACGTGGTCATCTATAGCCGCAGCCAGATACTCATCTATTCTGAGTGCGGAATGAGAAAAACCCGGATGACCTAGGAGGAAAATCCACGTGACCACGGGGAGAGAGATACATGCACACTCAAAATATACAGCAGCAGGCATTATCAGGGTCGGGATCGAATCCACTACCTCGTGTACACCAGGCGAGGTAGTTAAACATTTACCCAGCCGCTGTGTCACGTAAACAAAGTGCTTTCGATCAACGCAACGAACATCATTAATATAATAACAATAGGGGGTTTCCCCTTTTTTCTGGCAACACAACTGAAACCTTTTTACACGGATTCATGTCTGCATTAACCACAATACCTGCAGTCAAAATGCAAACAAAAAAAACATACTAAATTTTTATTTAAAGCTTTCGTGACTGCAGGGTTTCATATTCTTGGTTCTTTCGGTAAAGTCACCACGTAGAAGGGAAACAATACAATAATAAAAATATAAAACACGTGACTTTACCGAAAGAACCAAGAATATAAAAAACATACTATGATTATATATGATGCATTGTCCTTGTAACTTATTGGTCCACACCAAGGGACGGCTTTCTTTGGAGCCTCGACCCAATTGGTGCTCAATCACATGACGCCAAAAGGCGTTACACAGCTCAAAGACAATGCACTATAAGTTTCAAGGACAATGCATATATTCATCTTCTTTGGTTCTTTCGGTAAAGTCACGTAGAATGAGAATAAAATAATAAAATAACGCAATAAAATTCTCACGACGTGTGTTATTTTATTATTTTATTTTCATTCTACGTGGTGACTTTACCAAAAGACCCAAAGAAGATGAATCCTTGCAGTCACTAAAGCTTTAAATCGAAATGCATATATTATCGTAGTATGTTTTTGTTCGCATTTTGACTGCAGGTATTGTGGCTAATGCAGTAACATGAATCCTTGTAAAAAAAGGCTTCAGTTTTGTTGCCAGAACAAAGGCGAAAACCCCCTATTATTATTACATTTTGGTACTGGCAAAGGAGGTCTAATGATGTAGATGCTCACCCCAAGCCCTCATTACTTTGATAGTGGCATTGTCTTTGAGCTGTGTGACGCCTTCTGGCGTCATCTGGTCGAGCACCAATTGGGTCGAGGCTCAAAAGAAAGTCGTCCCTTGGTGTGGACCAATCAGTTTCAAGGACAATGCATCATATATTATCATAGTATGTTTTTGTTCGCATTTTGACTGCAGGTATTGTGGCTAATGTAGTAACATGAATCCTTGTAAAAAAAGGCTTCAGTTTTGTTGCCAGAAAAAGGGGAAAAACCCTGTTATTATATTTTGGTACCGGCAAAGGAGGTCTAATGATGAAACGTTATTATTGTCGTCGTCGTCACTTGGAGAGGCATTCCCGGCACACCGCAGAGGGCTGCACCTCACACGGCGAGGCCCGATGAGGATTATCCCTCGTTTTCTTGTTTTCCGATGAGCAGAAGTTACATTTTGAGTGTGGATCGTCTCCTAAAGATTAGTACTCGGGTACCAGACAAACGTTTGGCAATGGTCAACAAAGATGTAACTTCTAAGTTTGCTGGCTGCTTAACACGTTGTAGTAGTGGTAGTAGGAGGCTTTCCCGACCGATATCCATAATAGGGGTGAAGCCAGCCATATGTACAGGCACAATTTCAACCAAGAGGATGGTTATGAGCCCAGCAATCATTGGAAAGATGTCATCAACCACTTTGGTTCGTGACTTGATTTGTGTTTTCTTGTCAACCTCCACCGTCAGCAGTGTGGGTGTGTGGAGCGAGGTGCAATGCTCTGATTGGTGTAAACCTCCTGCCAGTGTTGGTGCCCTCTTCTACATTAACATGAGCTGCCCCGCCCATCTCTAAACCTTAATAAACAGCTCTCTGATTGGTGTAGACCTACTGCCGGTGTTGGAGCCCTCTCCTACATTAACATTGGCTGCCCCGCCCATCTCTAAACCTTTATAAGCAGCTCTCTGATTGGTGTAGACCTACTGCCGGTGTTGGAGCCCTCTCCAACATTAACATGAGCTGCCCCGCCCATCTCTAAACCTTTATAAGCAGCTCTCTGATTGGTGTAGACCTCCTGCCAGTGTTGGTGCCCTCTTCAACATTAACATGAGCTGCCCCGCCCATCTCTAAACCTTAATAAACAGCTCTTTGATTGGTGTAGACCTACTGCCGGTGTTGGAGCCCTCTCCTACATTAACATTAGCTGCCCCGCCCATCTCTAAACCTTTAAAGCAGCTCTTTGATTAGTGTAGACCTACTGCCGGTGTCGGTGCCCTCTCCTACATTAACATTGGCTGCCCCGCCCATCTCTAAACCTTTATAAACAGCTCTCTGATTGGTGTAGACCTACTGCCGGTGTCAGAGCCCTCACCTACATTAACATTAGCTGCCCCGCCCATCTCTAAACCTTTATAAACAGCTCTTTGATTGGTGTAGACCTACTGCCGGTGTCGGTGCCCTCACCTACATTTAACATGAGCTGCCCCGCCCATCTCTAAACCTTTATGAGCAGCTCTCTGATTGGTGTAGACCTACTGCCGGTGTCAGAGCCCTCTCCTACATTAACATTAGCTGCTCCGCCCATTTCTAAACCTTTATAAGCAGCTCTCTGATTGGTGTAGACCTACTGCCCGTGTCGGAGCTTTCTCCTACATTAACATTAGCTCTAAACCTTTATAAACAGGTTTCTCTCAGAGGCTAACCTCCCTGTTCCTGATGACGGCCGCTTGTGTTGCGATAAAAGTGTCGTGATATTTTTAATCACGTTTTTTTCTATCTACGTGACTTTACCGAAAGAACCATGAAACATAATAGAGGTGTTTTTTTTATTTAAAGCTTTCGTGACTGCAGGGATTCATATTCTTGGTTCTTTCGGTAAAGTCACCACCACGTAGAAGGGAAACAATAAAATAATAAAAATATAATAAAATAAAATTATTGTAAAACAATAAAATTATTATTCTTGGTTCTTTCGGTAAAGTCACCAGCACGTAGAAGGGAAACATTAAAATAAAAATATAAAACAATAAAATTATTGTAAAACAATAAAATTATTATTCTTGGTTCTTTCGGTAAAGTCACCACCACGTAGAAGGGAAACAATAAAATAATAAAAATATAAAACAATAAAATTATTGTAAAACAATAAAATTATTATTCTTGGTTCTTTCGGTAAAGTCACCACCACGTAGAAGGGAAACATTAAAATAATAAAAATATAAAACAATAAAATTATTGTAAAACAATTAAATTATTATTCTTGGTTCTTTCGGTAAAGTCACCACCACGTAGAAGGGAAACATTAAAATAATAAAAATATAAAACAATAAAATTATTGGTAAACAATTAAATTATTATTCTTGGTTCTTTCGGTAAAGTCACCACCACGTAGAAGGGAAACATAAAAATAATAAAAATATAAAACAATAAAATTATTGTAAAACAATTAAATTATTATTCTTGGTTCTTTCGGTAAAGTCACCACCACGTAGAAGGGAAACGATAAAATAATAAAAATATAAAACAATAAAAATTTTGTAAAACAATACAATTATTATTGTTGGTTCTTTCGGTAAAGTCACCACCACGTAGAAGGGAAACATTAAAATAATAAAAATATAAAACAATAAAATTATTGTAAAACAATTAAATTATTATTCTTGGTTCTTTCGGTAAAGTCACCACCACGTAGAAGGGAAACAATAAAATGATAAAAATATAAAACAATAAAATTCTCACGACGTTTCGACTGCTACACAAGCAATCATCATCAGGTGTGAAAACCACAGTTTCAAATTTTCTTGCTGTGGTTTTCACACCTGATGATGATTGCTTGTGTTGCAGTTGAAACGTCGTGAGAATTTTATTGTTTTATATTTTTATTATTTTATTGTTTCCCTTCTATGTGATTTTTACCGAAAGAACCAAGAATAAGAGGTGTTTTTTGTTTGGGTTAGGTCGTGTAAGTATAAATGTGTCGTTAATCCCACCACCACCCGACACAACCAAACAGTAAGGGTTCATCACGTAAACAAAACGTGGCCAATTATTTACTTAGTTCAGCACTAACTGGTGTGTGTTGGGGAGTAAACCCACAACAACGTTTACAATTCAAGTTAACGTGACGTTTCGCTGGTAATCACAATCAGCAGCTTCATCAGGCGGTTAGCCATATGAGGCTGGTTTTAATGAACTAATTGGTCACGTTTTGTTTAAGTGACAACCCCTACACAAATGAGGCTAGGAGATGTTAACTACCTCGCCTAGTATGTAGTAGTTTATAGTAGTGTAGTAGTATATAATGTAGTGTAGTAGTATATAATGTAGTGTAGTATATAATGTAGTGTAGTAGTATATAATGTAGTGTAGTAGTATGTAATGTAGCATAGTAGCATATTGTAGTGTAGTTTACAATGTAGCGTAGTAGAATATAATGTAGTGTAGTCATATATAGTTTTGTAGTAGTGTAGTAGTATACAATGTAGTGTAGTAGTATGTAATGTAGCGTAGTAGTATATAGTAGTGTAGTATATAATGTAGTGTAGTAGTATATAATGTAGTGTAGTATATATTGTAGTGTAGTAGTATATCATGTAGCGTAGTAGTATATAATGCAGTGTAGTCATATATTGTTTTGAGTAGTGTAGTAGTATATAATCTAGTGTAGTAGTATGTAATGTAGCGTAGTAGTATATAGTAGTGTAGTATATAATGTATCGTAATAGAATATAATGTAGTGTAGTAGTATACAATGTAGTGTAGTAGTTTGTAATGTAGTGTAGTAGTATATAGTAGTGTAGTATATAATGTAGCGTAGTAGTATATAATGTAGTGTCGTAGTATATAATGTAGTGTAGTAGCATATAATGTAGTGTAGTAGTGTATCATGTAGCATAGTAGTATATAATGCAGTGTAGTCATATATAGTTTTGAGTAGTGTAGTAGTATATAAAGTAGTGTAGTAATATATGATGTAGTGTAGTAGTGTATAACGTAGTGTAGTAGTATATAATGTAGTATAGTAGTATATCATGTAGCATAGTAGTATATAATGCAGTGTAGTCATGTATAGTTTTGAGTAGTGTAGTAGTATATAAAGTAGTGTAGTAGTATATAATGTAGTGTAGTAGTATATAACGTAGTGTAGTAGTATATAATGTAGTGTAGTAGTATATAGTAGTGTCGTATATAATCGTGTAGTATATAATGTAGCGTAGTAGTATATAATGTAGTGTAGTCATATATAGTTTTGTGGTAGTGTAGTGGTATGTAAAATAGTGTACAGTGTACAGGAGTAAATTTGGGACTTGCAAACAGATCAACTTACAAACACAGACCTCTGGTACCCGACTCGTGCGGCTGTTTACATCTCCACTGACCGCTGATTTCCCGCCTGTCCGCCCCGCATCTCGACATTGTTGTTCTTTCAGGAAAGGGCTTCTGCATCAACTATTGGAGCGTGAGGCCCGTCACGAGCACCAAGGGTGAGTCTCGACGAGCAGAGACACCTTCATGTCGCGGTCTCAGTCGGGGTAATTTTTTAGTTTTACTTGGTTACGGTAACCTGGTTACGGTAACTTGGTTGTGGTAACTTGGTTACGGTAACTTGGTTACTTTGTTACAGTAAACTTGGTTATGGTAACGTGGTTACGGTAAACTTGGTTATGGTAACCTGGTTACATTAACCTGGTTACTTTGTTACGGTAAACTTGGTTATGGTAACCTGGTTACGGTAACCTTGGTTATGGTAAACTTGGTTATGGTAACTTGGTTACGGTAACCTGGTTACGGTAACCTGGTTACTTTGTTACGGTAAACATGGTTATGGTAACCTGGTTAGGTAAACCTGGTTTTGGTAACTTGGTTATGGTAAACCTGGTTATGTTAAACTTTGCTACAGTAAACCTGGTTATGTTAAACCTGGTTACAGTAAACCTGGTTATGTTAAACCTGGTTACAGTAAACCTGGTTATGTTAAACCTGGTTACAGTAAACCTGGTTATGTTAAACCTGGTTACGGTAAACCTGGTTATGTTAAACTTGGTAACAGTAAACCTGGTTATGTTAAACTTGGTTAGAGTAAACCTGGTTATCTTAAACTTGGTTAGAGTAAACCTGGTTATGTTAAACCTGGTTATGGTAAACCTGGTTATGTTAAACTTGGTTAGAGTAAACCTGGTAATGGTAACCTGGTTAGGTAAACCTGGTTATGGAAACTTGGTTAGGGTAAACCTGAACATTAAACTTGGTTACAGTAAACCTGGTTATGTTAAACTTGGTTACAGTAAACCTGGTTATGTTAAACTTGGTTACAGTAAACCTGGTTATGTTAAACCTGGTTATGTTAAACTTGGTTATGGTAAACCTGGTTACGGTAAACCTGGTTATGTTAAACTTGGTTAGAGTAAACCTGGTTATGTTAAACTTGGTTACAGTAAACATGGTTATGTTAAACTTGGTTACGATAAACCTGGTTATGGAAAACCTGGTTATGGTAAACTTGGTTACAGTAAACCTGGTTATGGTAAACCTGGTTATGTTAAACTTGGTTAGGGTAAACCTGGTTATGTTAAACCTGGTTACGGTAAACCTGGCTCCGGTAAACCTGGTTATGTTAAACCTGGTAACGGTAAACCTGGTTATGTTAAACCTGGTTATGGTAAACCTGGTTATGTTAAACTTGGTTACAGTAAACCTGGTTATGTTAAACCTGGTTACGGTAAACCTGGCTCCGGTAAACCTGGTTATGTTAAACCTGGTAACGGTAAACCTGGTTATGTTAAACCTGGTTATGGTAAACCTGGTTATGTTAAACTTGGTTAGAGTAAACCTGGTTATGTTAAACCTGGTTATGGTAAACCTGGTTATGTTAAACCTGGTTACAGTAAACCTGGTTACAGTAAACCTGGTTATGTTAAACTTGGTTACGGTAAACCTGGTTATGGTAAACCTGGTTATGGTAAACTTGGTTACAGTAAACCTGGTTATGGTAAACCTGGTTATGGTAAACTTGGGTACAGGAAACCTGGTTATGGTAAACCTGGTTATGTTAAACTTGGTTAGAGTAAACCTGGTTATGTTAAACCTGGTTACGGTAAACCTGGCTCCGGTAAACCTGGTTATGTTAAACCTGGTAACGGTAAACCTGGTTATGTTAAACCTGGTTATGGTAAACCTGGTTATGTTAAACTTGGTTAGAGTAAACCTGGTTATGTTAAACCTGGTTATGGTAAACCTGGTTATGTTAAACCTGGTAACGGTAAACCTGGTTATGTTAAACTTGGTTAGAGTAAACCTGGTTATGTTAAGCTTGGTTACAGTAAACCTGGTTATGTTAAACCTGGTTACAGTAAACCTGGTTATGGTAAACCTGGTTACGGTAAACCTGGTTATGTTAAACTTGGTTAGAGTAAACCTGGTTATGTTAAACTTGGTTAGAGTAAACCTGGTTATGTTAAACCTGGTTAGAGTAAACCTGGTTATGTTAAGCTTGGTTACAGTAAACCTGGTTATGTTAAACCTGGTTACAGTAAACCTGGTTATGGTAAACCTGGTTACGATAAACCTGGTTATGTTAAACCTGGTTATGGTAAACCTGGTTATGTTAAACCTGGTTACAGTAAACCTGGTTGTGTTAAACTTGGTTACAGTAAACCTGGTTATGTTAAACTTGGTTACAGTAAACTTGGTTGTGTTAAACTTGGTTACAGTAAACTTGGTTGTGTTAAACTTGGTTACAGTAAAGTTGAATTTTCGATTTAAAGCTTTCGTGACTGCAATTATTCATCTTCTTTGGTTCTTTCGGTAAAGTCACGTAGAATGAAAATAAAATAATAAATTGACTGTCTGTCTCGTCCCTTCACCTGATGAAGGCCGCTTGTGTTGTGGCCGAAACGTCGTGAGAATATTATTGTGTTATTTTATTTTATCAATTTATTATTTTATTCTCATTCTACGTGACTTTACCGAAAGAACCAAAGAAGACAGTAAACTTGGTTACAGTAAACCTGGTTATGTTAAACCTGGTTACGGTAAACCTGGTTATGTTAAACCTGGTTACAGTAAACCTGGTTATGTTAAACTTGGTTACAGTAAGCCTGGTTATGTTAAACCTGGTTACAGTAAGCCTGGTTATGTTAAACCTGGTTACGGTAAACCTGGTTATGTTAAACTTGGTTACAGTAAGCCTGGTTATGTTAAACTTGGTTATAGTAAGCCTGGTTATGTTAAACCTGGTTACGGTAAACCTGGTTATGTTAAAGCTGGTTACGGGAAACCTGGTTATGGTAAACTTGGTTAGAGTAAACCTGGCTATGTTAAACTTGGTTAGAGTAAACCTGGTTATGTTAAACCTGGTTGCGGTAAACCTGGTTATGTTAAACTTGGTTACAGTAAACCCGGTTATGTTAAACTTGGTTACAGTAAACTTGGTTTTGGTAAACCTGGTTACGGTAAACCTGGTTATGGTAAACTTGGTTACAGTAAACCTGGTTATGGTAAACCTGGTTATGTTAAACCTGGTTACAGTAAACCTGGTTATGTTAAACCTGGTTACGGTAAACCTGGTTATGTTAAACTTGGTTAGGGTAAACCTGGTTATGGTAAACCTGGTTATGGTAAACCTGGTTATGGTAAACCTGGTTACAGGAAACCTGGTTACGGTAAACCTGGTTATGTTAAACCTGGTTATGTTAAACCTTTTTACAGTAAACCTGGTTATGTTAAACCTGGTTACGGTAAACCTGGTTATGTTAAACTTGGTTACAGTAAGCCTGGTTATGTTAAACCTGGTTACAGTAAGCCTGGTTATGTTAAACCTGGTTACGGTAAACCTGGTTATGTTAAACTTGGTTACAGTAAGCCTGGTTATGTTAAACTTGGTTATAGTAAGCCTGGTTATGTTAAACCTGGTTACGGTAAACCTGGTTATGTTAAACCTGGTCACGGTAAACCTGGTTATGGTAAACCTGGTTATGGTAAACCTGGTTATGATAAACTTGGTTACAGTAAACCTGGTTATGTTAAACTTGGTTACAGTAAACCCGGTTTTGGTAAACCTGGTTACGGTAAACCTGGTTATTGTAAACTTGGTTACAGTAAACCTTGTTATGGTAAACCTGGTTATGTTAAACCTGGTTACAGTAAACCTGGTTATGTTAAACCTGGTTACGGTAAACCTGGTTATGTTAAACCTGGTTATGGTAAACCTGGTTATGGTAAACCTGGTTACGGTAAACCTGGTTATGGTAAACCTGGTTATGTTAAACCCGGTTATGTTAAACCTGGTTACAGTAAACCTGGTTATGTTAAACCTGGTTACGGTAAACCTGGTTATGGTAAACTTGGTTACAGTAAACCTTGTTATGGTAAACCTGGTTATGTTAAACCTAGTTACAGTAAACCTGGTTATGTTAAACCTGGTTACAAAAACCTGGTTATGTTAAACTTGGTTATGGTAAACCTGGTTATGGTAAACCTGGTTATGGTAAACCTGGTTACGGTAAACCTGGTTACGGAAAACCTGGTTATGTTAAACCTGGTTATGTTAAACCTGGTTACAGTAAACCTGGTTATGTTAAACCTGGTTACGGTAAACCTGGTTATGGTAAACTTGGTTACAGTAAACCTGGTTATGGTAAACCTGGTTATGTTAAACCTGGTTACAGTAAACCTGGTTATGTTAAACCTGGTTACGGTAAACCTGGTTATGTTAAACTTGGTTAGGGTAAACCTGGTTATGTTAAACTTGGTTACGATAAACCTGGTTATGGTAAACTTGGTTACAGTAAACCTGGTTATGATAAACCTGGTTATGTTAAACCTGGTTATGTTAAACCTGGTTATGGTAAACCTGGTTATGTTAAACTTGGTTAGAGTAAACCTGGTTACAGTAAACCTGGTTATGTTAAACTTGGTTATGGTAAACCTGGTTATGGTAAACCTAGTTATGGTAAACTTGGTTACAGTAAACCTGGTTATGGTAAACCTGGTTATGGTAAACTTGGTTACAGGAAACCTGGTTATGGTAAACCTGGTTATGTTAAACTTGGTTAGAGTAAACCTGGTTATGTTAAACCTGGTTATGGTAAACCTGGCTCCGGTAAACCTGGTTATGTTAAACCTGGTAACAGTAAACCTGGTTATGTTAAACCTGGTTATGGTAAACCTGGTTATGTTAAACTTGGTTAGAGTAAACCTGGTTATGTTAAACCTGGTTATGGTAAACCTGGTTATGTTAAACCTGGTAACGGTAAACCTGGTTATGTTAAACTTGGTTAGAGTAAACCTGGTTATGTTAAACCTGGTTACAGTAAACCTGGTTATGGTAAACCTGGTTACGGTAAACCTGGTTATGTTAAACTTGGTTAGAGTAAACCTGGTTATGTTAAACTTGGTTAGAGTAAACCTGGTTATGTTAAACCTGGTTAGAGTAAACCTGGTTATGTTAAACCTGGTTACGGTAATCCTGGTTATGTTAAACTTGGCTACAGTAAACCTGGTTATGTTAAACCTGGTTACGGTAAACCTGGTAATGTTAAACCTGGTTACAGTAAACCTGGTTGTGTTAAACTTGGTTACAGTAAACCTGGTTATGTTAAACTTGGTTACAGTAAACTTGGTTGTGTTAAACTTGGTTACAGTAAAGTTGAATTTTCGATTTAAAGCTTTCGTGACTGCAATTATTCATCTTCTTTGCTTCTTTCGGTAAAGTCACGTAGAATGAAAATAAAATAATAAATTGACTGTCTGTCTCGTCCCTTCACCTGATGAAGGCCGCTTGTGTTGTGGCCGAAACGTCGTGAGAATATTATTGTGTTATTTTATTTTATCAATTTATTATTTTATTCTCATTCTACGTGACTTTACCGAAAGAACCAAAGAAGACAGTAAACTTGGTTACAGTAAACCTGGTTATGTTAAACTTGGTTACAGTAAACCTGGTTATGTTAAACTTGGTTAGAGTAAACCTGGTTATGTTAAACTTGGTTAGAGTAAACCTGGTTATGTTAAACCTGGTTACGGTAAACCTGGTTATGTTAAACCTGGTTACAGTAAACCTGGTTATGTTAAACTTGGTTACAGTAAGCCTGGTTATGTTAAACCTGGTTAC
Source organism: Petromyzon marinus (assembly GCF_048934315.1). Taxonomy (NCBI): domain Eukaryota; kingdom Metazoa; phylum Chordata; class Hyperoartia; order Petromyzontiformes; family Petromyzontidae; genus Petromyzon; species Petromyzon marinus. The sequence goes on from NW_027423124.1 coordinate 626,630, forward strand.
AGTAAGCCTGGTTATGTTAAACCTGGTTACGGTAAACCTGGTTATGTTAAACTTGGTTACAGTAAGCCTGGTTATGTTAAACTTGGTTATAGTAAGCCTGGTTATGTTAAACCTGGTTACGGTAAACCTGGTTATGTTAAAGCTGGTTATGGGAAACCTGGTTATGGTAAACTTGGTTAGAGTAAACCTGGCTATATTAAACTTGGTTAGAGTAAACCTGGTTATGCTAAACCTGGTTACGGTAAACCTGGTTATGTTAAACTTGGTTACAGTAAACCTGGTTATGTTAAACTTGGTTACAGTAAACTTGGTTTTGGTAAACCTGGTTACGGTAAACCTGGTTATGGTAAACTTGGTTACAGTAAACCTGGTTATGGTAAACCTGGTTATGTTAAACCTGGTTACAGTAAACCTGGTTATGTTAAACCTGGTTACGGTAAACCTGGTTATGTTAAACTTGGTTAGGGTAAACCTGGTTATGGTAAACCTGGTTATGGTAAACCTGGTTACGGTAAACCTGGTTACGGTAAACCTGGTTATGTTAAACCTGGTTACGGTAAACCTGGTTATGTTAAACTTGGTTACAGTAAGCCTGGTTATGTTAAACCTGGTTACAGTAAGCCTGGTTATGTTAAACCTGGTTACGGTAAACCTGGTTATGTTAAACTTGGTTACAGTAAGCCTGGTTATGTTAAACTTGGTTATAGTAAGCCTGGTTATGTTAAACCTGGTTACGGTAAACCTGGTTATGTTAAACCTGGTTACGGTAAACCTGGTTATGTTAAACTTGGTTACAGTAAACCTGGTTATGTTAAACTTGGTTACAGTAAACCTGGTTTTGGTAAACCTGGTTACGGTAAACCTGGTTATGGTAAACTTGGTTACAGTAAACCTTGTTATGGTAAACCTGGTTATGTTAAACCTGGTTACAGTAAACCTGGTTATGTTAAACCTGGTTACGGTAAACCTGGTTATGGTAAACCTGGTTATGGTAAACCTGGTTATGGTAAACCTGGTTACGGTAAACCTGGTTACGGTAAACCTGGTTATGTTAAACCTGGTTATGTTAAACCTGGTTACAGTAAACCTGGTTATGTTAAACCTGGTTACGGTAAACCTGGTTATGTTAAACTTGGTTACAGTAAGCCTGGTTATGTTAAACTTGGTTATAGTAAGCCTGGTTATGTTAAACCTGGTTACGGTAAACCTGGTTATGTTAAAGCTGGTTATGGGAAACCTGGTTATGGTAAACTTGGTTAGAGTAAACCTGGCTATATTAAACTTGGTTAGAGTAAACCTGGTTATGCTAAACCTGGTTACGGTAAACCTGGTTATGTTAAACTTGGTTACAGTAAACCTGGTTATGTTAAACTTGGTTACAGTAAACTTGGTTTTGGTAAACCTGGTTACGGTAAACCTGGTTATGGTAAACTTGGTTACAGTAAACCTGGTTATGGTAAACCTGGTTATGTTAAACCTGGTTACAGTAAACCTGGTTATGTTAAACCTGGTTACGGTAAACCTGGTTATGTTAAACTTGGTTAGGGTAAACCTGGTTATGGTAAATCTGGTTATGGTAAACCTGGTTACGGTAAACCTGGTTACGGTAAACCTGGTTATGTTAAACCTGGTTACGGTAAACCTGGTTATGTTAAACTTGGTTACAGTAAGCCTGGTTATGTTAAACCTGGTTACAGTAAGCCTGGTTATGTTAAACCTGGTTACGGTAAACCTGGTTATGTTAAACTTGGTTACAGTAAGCCTGGTTATGTTAAACTTGGTTATAGTAAGCCTGGTTATGTTAAACCTGGTTACGGTAAACCTGGTTATGTTAAACCTGGTTACGGTAAACCTGGTTATGTTAAACTTGGTTACAGTAAACCTGGTTATGTTAAACTTGGTTACAGTAAACCTGGTTTTGGTAAACCTGGTTACGGTAAACCTGGTTATGGTAAACTTGGTTACAGTAAACCTTGTTATGGTAAACCTGGTTATGTTAAACCTGGTTACAGTAAACCTGGTTATGTTAAACCTGGTTACGGTAAACCTGGTTATGGTAAACCTGGTTATGGTAAACCTGGTTATGGTAAACCTGGTTACGGTAAACCTGGTTACGGTAAACCTGGTTATGTTAAACCTGGTTATGTTAAACCTGGTTACAGTAAACCTGGTTATGTTAAACCTGGTTACGGTAAAGCTGGTTATGGTAAACTTGGTTACAGTAAACCTTGTTATGGTAAACCTGGTTATGTTAAACCTGGTTACAGTAAACCTGGTTATGTTAAACCTGGTTACGGTAAACCTGGTTATGTTAAACCTGGTTATGGTAAACCTGGTTATGGTAAACCTGGTTATGGTAAACCTGGTTACGGTAAACCTGGTTATGGTAAACCTGGTTACGATAAACCTGGTTATGTTAAACCTGGTTACGGTAAACCTGGTTATGTTAAACTTGGTTACAGTAAGCCTGGTTATGTTAAACTTGGTTATAGTAAGCCTGGTTATGTTAAACCTGGTTACGGTAAACCTGGTTATGTTAAACCTGGTTACGGTAAACCTGGTTATGTTAAACTTGGTTACAGTAAACCTGGTTATGTTAAACTTGGTTACAGTAAACCTGGTTTTGGTAAACCTGGTTACGGTAAACCTGGTTATGGTAAACTTGGTTACAGTAAACCTTGTTATGGTAAACCTGGTTATGTTAAACCTGGTTACAGTAAACCTGGTTATGTTAAACCTGGTTACGGTAAACCTGGTTATGGTAAACCTGGTTATGGTAAACCTGGTTATGGTAAACCTGGTTACGGTAAACCTGGTTACGGTAAACCTGGTTATGTTAAACCTGGTTATGTTAAACCTGGTTACAGTAAACCTGGTTATGTTAAACCTGGTTACGGTAAAGCTGGTTATGGTAAACTTGGTTACAGTAAACCTTGTTATGGTAAACCTGGTTATGTTAAACCTGGTTACAGTAAACCTGGTTATGTTAAACCTGGTTACGGTAAACCTGGTTATGTTAAACCTGGTTATGGTAAACCTGGTTATGGTAAACCTGGTTATGGTAAACCTGGTTACGGTAAACCTGGTTATGTTAAACCTGGTTATGTTAAACCTGGTTACAGTAAACCTGGTTATGTTAAACCTGGTTACGGTAAACCTGGTTATGGTAAACTTGGTTACAGTAAACCTGGTTATGGTAAACCTGGTTATGTTAAACCTGGTTACAGTAAACCTGGTTATGTTAAACCTGGTTACGGTAAACCTGGTTATGTTAAACTTGGTTAGGGTAAACCTGGTTATGTTAAACTTGGTTACGGTAAACCTGGTTATGGTAAACTTGGTTACAGTAAACCTGGTTATGGTAAACCTGGTTATGTTAAACCTGGTTATGTTAAACCTGGTTATGGTAAACCTGGTTATGTTAAACTTGGTTAGAGTAAACCTGGTTATGTTAAACCTGGTTACAGTAAACCTGGTTATGGTAAACCTGGTGACGGTAAACCTGGTTATGTTAAACCTGGTTATGGTAAACCTGGTTACAGTAAACCTGGTTATGTTAAACTTGGTTACAGTAAACCTGGTTATGTTAAACCTGGATACAGTAAACTTCATTATGTTAAACCTGGTTATGGTAAACCTGGTTATGTTAAACCTGGTTATGGTAAACCTGGTTATGTTAAACTTGGTTAGAGTAAACCTGGTTATGTTAAACCTGGTTACGGTAAACCTGGTTATGTTAAACTTGGTTACATTAAACCTGGTTATGTTAAACTTGGTTACAGTAAATCTGGTTATGTTAAACTTGGTTAGAGTAAACCTGGTTATGTTAAACCTGGTTATGGTAAATCTGGTTATGTTAAACCTGGTTACAGTAAACCTGGTTATGTTAAACTTGGTTATGTTAAACCTGGTTATGTTAAACTTGGTTACAGTAAACCTGGTTATGTTAAACTTGGTTATGGTAAACCTGGTTACAGTAAACCTGGTTATGTTAAACTTGGTTATGGTAAACCTGGTTATGTTAAACCTGGTTATGGTAAACCTGGTTATGGTAAACCTGGTCATGGTAAACCTGGTTATGGTAAACCTGGTTATGTTAAACTTGGTTAGAGTAAACTTGGTTATGGTAAACCTGGTTATGTTAAACCTGGTTACAGTAAACCTGGTTATGGTAAACCTGGTTATGTTAAACTTGGTTACGGTAAACCTGGTTATGATAAACTTGGTTAGAGTAAACCTGGTTATGGTAAACTTGGTTACGGTAAACCTGGTTATGTTAAACTTGGTTAGAGTAAACCTGGTTATGTTAAACTTGGTTAGAGTAAACCTGGTTATGTTAAACCTGGTTATGGTAAACCTGGCTATGTTAAACTTGGTTATGTTAAACCTGGTTATGTTAAACTTGGTTAGAGTAAACCTGGTTATGTTAAACTTGGTTAGAGTAAACCTGGTTATGTTAAACCTGGTTATGGTAAACCTGGTTATGTTAAACTTGGTTACAGTAAACCTGGTTATGGTAAACTTGGTTACAGTAAACCTGGTTATGTTAAACTTGGTTACGGTAAACCTGGTTGTGTTAAACTTGGTTACAGTAAACCTGGTTATGGTAAACTTGGTTAGAGTAAACCTGGTTATGTTAAACTTGGTTACAGTAAACCTGGTTATGTTAAACTTGGTTACGGTAAACCTGGTTGTGTTAAACTTGGTTACAGTAAACCTGGTTATGTTACACTTGGTTAGAGTAAACCTGGTTATGTTAAACTTGGTTAGAGTAAACCTGGTTGGAGTAAACTTGGTTACAGTAAACCTGGTTATGTTACACTTGGTTACAGTAAACCTGGTTACGGTAAACCTGGTTACGGTAAACTTGGTTACAGTAAACCTGGTTACAGTAAACCTGCCATCTGCCGTCTGCTGTCTGCAGCCTGCGGTGTGAAGGGGTTCCAGTCACTGGCTCCCTGGGCGGCTGCGGTGGTGCAGTACAACGCGACGCTGTGCCACGCCACGCTTGTCAAGCCCTCTTGGTTCCTCGCGACCGCCGGCTGCGTCAACCTGCTCGTAAACAGGTCGGGGTGCAGGCCGCGGTGTGAGTCTATGGGTCTCTGTGTGAGTCTATGGGTCTCTGTGTGAGTCTATGGGTCTCCGTTTGAGTCTATGGATCCCTGGGTGAGTCTATGGGTCTCTGTGTGAGACTTTGGGGCTCTGTGTGAGTCTATGGGTCTCTGTGTGAGTCTATTGGTCTCTGTGTGAGTCTATGGGTCTCTGTGTGGGTTTTTGTGTCTCTGTGTAAGTCTATGGGTCTCCGTGTGAGTCTATGGGTCTCCATGTGAGTCTATGAGTCTCCGTGTGAGGCTATGGGTCTCTGTGTGAGTCTATGGGTCTCTGTGTGAGTCTACTGGTCTTAGTGTGAGTCTATGGGTCTCTTTGTGAGTCTATGGGTCTCTGTGTGAGTTTATGGGTCTCTGTGTGGGTTTTTGTATCTCTGTGTGAGTCTATGGGTCTTTGTGTGAATCTATGGGTCTCTGTGTGAGTCTATGGGGCTCTGTGTGAGTCTATGGGTCTCTGTGTGAGTCTATGGGTCTCTGTGTGAGTCTATGTGTCTCTGTGTGAGTCTACTGGTCTCTGTGTGAGTCTATGTGTCTCTGTGTGAGTCTACTGGTCTCTGTGTGAGTCTATGGGGGTCTGTGTGAGTCTATGGGGCTCTGTGTGAGTCTATGGGGCTCTGTGTGAGTCTATGGGGCTCTGTGGGAGTCTATGTGTCTCTGTGTGAGTCTACGGGTCTCTGTGTGAGTCTATGAGTCTCTGTGTGAGTCTATGGGTCCCTGTGTGAGTCTATGGGGCTCTGTGTGAGTCTATGGGTCTCTGTGTGAGTCTATGTGTCTCTGTGTGAGTCTACTGGTCTCTGTGTGAGTCTATGTGTCTCTGTGTGAGTCTATTGGTCTCTGTGTGAGTCTATGGGGCTCTGTGTGAGTCTGTGAGGCTCTGTGTGAGTCTATGGGGCTCTGTGTGAGTCTATGGGGCTCTGTGGGAGTCTATGGGGCTCTGTGGGAGTCTATGTGTCTCCATGTGAGTCTATGAGTCTCCGTGTGAGGCTATGGGTCTCTGTGTGAGTCTATGGGTCTCTGTGTGAGTCTACTGGTCTTAGTGTGAGTCTATGGGTCTCTTTGTGAGTCTATGGGTCTCTGTGTGAGTTTATGGGTCTCTGTGTGGGTTTTTGTATCTCTGTGTGAGTCTATGGGTCTTTGTGTGAATCTATGGGTCTCTGTGTGAGTCTATGGGGCTCTGTGTGAGTCTATGGGTCTCTGTGTGAGTCTATGGGTCTCTGTGTGAGTCTATGTGTCTCTGTGTGAGTCTACTGGTCTCTGTGTGAGTCTATGTGTCTCTGTGTGAGTCTACTGGTCTCTGTGTGAGTCTATGGGGGTCTGTGTGAGTCTATGGGGCTCTGTGTGAGTTTATGGGGCTCTGTGTGAGTCTATGGGGCTCTGTGGGAGTCTATGTGTCTCTGTGTGAGTCTACGGGTCTCTGTGTGAGTCTATGAGTCTCTGTGTGAGTCTATGGGTCCCTGTGTGAGTCTATGGGGCTCTGTGTGAGTCTATGGGTCTCTGTGTGAGTCTATGTGTCTCTGTGTGAGTCTACTGGTCTCTGTGTGAGTCTATGTGTCTCTGTGTGAGTCTATTGGTCTCTGTGTGAGTCTATGGGGCTCTGTGTGAGTCTGTGAGGCTCTGTGTGAGTCTATGGGGCTCTGTGTGAGTCTATGGGGCTCTGTGGGAGTCTATGGGGCTCTGTGGGAGTCTATGTGTCTCTGTGTGAGTCTACGGGTCTCTGTGTGAGTCTATGGGTCTCCGTGTGAGTCTATACGTCTCTGTGTGAGTCTATGGGACTCCGTGTGAGTCTATGGGTCCCTGTGTGAGTCTTTGGGGCTCTGTGTGAGTCTATGTGTCTTTGTGTGAGTCTATGTGGCTCTGTGTGAGTCTGTGTTTCTGTGTGAGTCTACTGATCTCTGTGTGAGTCTATGAGTTTCTGTGTACGTAAGTCTGTGGATCTCTGTGAGTCTATTGGTCTCAGTGTGGTGAGTCTATTAGTCTCTGCTGTGTGAGTCTATGTGTTTCTGTGTGAGTCTACTGGTCTCTGTGTGAGTCTATGGGACTCTGTGTGAGTCTATGTGGCTTTTTGCGAGTCTATGGGTCTCTGCTGTATGAGTCTATGGGGCTCTGTGTAAGTCTGTGGGGCTCTGTGTGAGTCTATGGGTCTCTGTGTGAGTCTATGGGTCTCTGTGTGAGTCTTTGGATCTCTGTGTGAGTCTATGGGTCTCTGTGTGAGTCTCTGTGTCTCTGTGTGATTCTATATGTCTCTGTGTGAGTCTATGGGTCTCTGTGTGAGTCTAATCGTCTCTGTGAGTCTATTGGTCTCTGATGTGAGTCTATGGGTCTCTTTGTGAGTCTACTGGTCTCTGTGTGAGTCTATGGGGCTCTGATGTGAGTCTATTGGTCTCTGTGTGAGTCTATGTGTCTCTGTGTGAGTCCACTGGTCTCTGTGTGAGTCTACTAGTCTCTGTGTGAGTCTATGGGTCTCTGTGTGAGTCTATGGGTGTCTGTGTGAGTCTATGGGTGTCTATGTGAGTCTATGGGTCACTGTGTGAGTCTACTGGTCTCTGTGTGATTCTATGGGTCTCTGTGTGAGTCTATGGGTCTCTGATGTGAGTCTATGGGTCTCTGTGTGAGCCTACTGGTCACTGTGTGAGTCTATGTGTCTCTGTGTGAGTCTACTGGTCTCTGTGTGAGTCTATGGGTCTCTGTGTGAGTCTATGGGTTCCTGTGTGAGTCTATGGGTCTCTGTGTGAGTCTATGGGTCTCTGTGGGAGTCTACTGGTCTCTGTGTGAGTCTATGGGGCTCTGTGTGAGTCTATGGGTCCCTGTGTGAGTCTATGGGGCTCTGTGTTAGTCTATGGGTCTCTGTGTGAGTCTATGGTTCTCTGCTGTGAGCCTATGTATGTACGTTGAACTTATTTTGTACGTAGCCAACCGTGGCTAATCGGAGGTGCGCCGGGGGAACTAAACACAACAAACGAGACCGTGAGAAGAGAGAAAGAGACGCAGATTACAAATATACATCAGGGCTCAGGATCGAACCCACGACCTCTAGCATACCAGGCGAGGTCGTCAACGTCTCCCCAGCCACCGCTGCACGGCAACAAAAGTTCGTCGCGAATAAAGACGTCGTTGGCTGCCGCCGATTTCAGGAGCGACCCGCAGCCCCCGAGTGTCCGGCTGAGCGGTGGCGTGGACCTGCGGGTGCTGAGCTACACCGTTCACGACCGGTACAACGCAGCACTGCTGAAGGTCGCCACTCCCGTGACCAACAGGAGCCCGGCCTGCCTGCCAGACTACCAGCGGCCTACGCACTACTCCGGGAAGACCTGCTTCATCGAAGGTGATCCCGCCTACTCGCTTACTCCCTCCGCTACCCTCTCCTCTCATCCCCTCTCCTTCCCTCCCTTCCCCTCCCCTACCCTTTTTTCCTTTTTTTACGATAAGAGGAAACAAGAAGATGCTCGGTGTAGTCGGCACTTTGCTTCGTTTATCATTTCGTTTTCTTGTTTAATGCTCTGCTTTATGTAAACCCCCCCCACCCGCCCGTTTGAAATGAAAGATTTCACGAAAGATTTCAAGCTCTGCTCTCCTTACCTCTTCCCTCTCTCTCTACCCCCTCTCTCTACCACCTCTCTCTACCTACCCCCTTTCTCTACCTACCCCCTCTCTCTACCTACCCCCTCTCTCTACCCCCTCTCTCTCTACCCTCTCTCTCTACCTACCCCCCTCTCTCTACCTACCCCCTATCACTACCTACCCCCTCTCTCTACCTACCCCCTCTCTCTACCTACCCCCTCTCTCTCTACCCTCTCTCTCTACCTACCCCCTCTCTCTACCTACCCCCTCTCTCTCTACTCCATGTCTTTGTTCCCACTATGTTTTATATGTAATATTTGTAATATTATTATGTATTTTTAACTACGACAAGTGCTGCATCGGCACGCTGCCCTTCCCGCAGTGCTACGGCCTCCGACGGGTAGCTCACAATCTGCACGCAGAGCTCTCTACCGTCATCTGCCACCGAGCCACACGGCCCTCCTCCAGCGCCCACCGCTCCTTGAAGGGCCGGCACGGCGTGGGTCAGCCGCGCACGGCGGAACTCCGGCCCACACACCCTGGCTCTGGTCGGAGCGCGCGGAAGAAGCCCAGGCCGCTTGGCCGGACGTTTCCCCTCCAGGGCCACCTTCCTCGCCCTGTGCACGGCGTGCTTGGCGTGGCCGACGAGCACGTTGACAGGGCCCCTGAAGATGTTGGGGTCTGTCGCCCTTCGGGTATCCGAAGATGAGAGGACCGTTGGGGAGAAGTGGAGGCTGAACCTTAGGAGGATGTTTTCTCAGGGACCTTGAACACAGCGAGTTCAGGCTCTTGCGCCCCGCGTATCGGCGAGCCACCGTCTCCGCTTTACCGCAGGACCGGCGCTCCGGGGACGTGTCGGTGAAGCCTCCGCTCCCTTCCCCTTCCGTCTCCCTTCCCCTTCCCGTCCCCTCCCATTGCTTCCGCCGCCGCTGCTGCCCGTGCGTTGGTAACGACTTGGGGGGGTATTCAAAGCCAGGATCATCGGCGCTCTCGCTTCACCTCGGCCGGGTAACATTTGAAACATTTTTGTTCGATTCTCTGCCCTCCCTTCGCGTTGGCCAGCACTCGACCAGAGGCAGATGCAGGTGCAGATGGCCACGGAGGGCAGCTGCGGAGTTTCCAGCATCTCAAGCCAAAAGATCTGCACCCAGCCTCCTAGGAGCTGCGTGGTGCCATTGCCGGTGAGTCTAGAATAGTGTACACTACACTATACACTACACTATACACTACACTATACACTACACTATACACAACTATACACTACACTACTATACACTACATTATACACTACACTATACACTATACTACTATACACTACACACTACACTACTATACATTACACACTACACTACTATACACTACACACTACACTACTATACACTACTATACACCACACTACTATACACTACACAATACACTACACTATACACTACACTACTATACACTACTATACACTACACTATACACTACTATACACTACGCTACTATACACTACACACTACAATATACACTACTATACACCACACTACTATACACTACACTACTATACACTACACTATACACTACACTACTATACACTACACTGCTATACACTTCTATACATTACACTATACACTACACTACTATACACTACTATACATTACTATATACTACTATACACTACTATACACTACTATACACTACACTACTATACACTACTATACACTACACTATACACTACACTATACACTACTATATATACTACACTATACACTAAAATATACTACACTAAACACTACACTATAGACTACACTACTATACACTACACTACTATACACTACACTATACACTACACTATACACTACGATACACTACACTACTATACACTACACTACTATACACTACACTACACCACTATACACTACGATACACTACGATACACTACACTATACACTACAATACTATACACTACAGTATACACTACACTATACACTACAACACTACACACTACACTTTACACTACTATACACTACGAAACACTACACTATACACTACACTACTATACACTACACTATACACTACACACTACACTATACACTACACTACACACTACACTATACACTACACTATACACTACACTATGCACTCCACTATACACTGCACTACACACTACACTACATACTACACTATACACTACACTATACACTACACTACACACTATACACTACACTGTACACTACACTATACACTGCACTACTGTACACTACACACTACACTATATACTACACTATACACTACACAATACACTACTATACACTACACTATACACTACACTATACACTACGCTACACTATACACTACACTACTATAGACTACACTACTAAATACTACAGTATACACTACTATACACTACACTGTACACTACACTATATACTACAATATACACTACACTATACACTTCACTATACACTACACTACACTATACACTACACTACACACTGCCCCATCACCGATTTAGAGTTGTGGGGGTGGAGTGTCCGATGGTACAAAATACCCAGGCAGGTGCTTAGTTTTGGTGGGCCTGATGGTAAGGCCCCATCTCTTAGTAGCATGCTCCAGTCTCAGCAGCAGCGTCTCCAACTCCTTCTCTGAATGAGCAGCTATTACCAAATCATCAGCATACATAACGTGGTTGAGCAATAGGGAGCTATCCCTTGACCACACCCGGGCATCGATCAGCCTCCCATTATATCTGTACCATATGGAGATTCCCCCGGTACAGCTATTGAAGGCTTCACGAACTACGTGGTCAAAATAGATGTTAAATAATGTGGGAGCCAGAGGACATCCCTGTCGCACCCCAAGGTGTACAGGGAATGGCCCTGACTCCCGGCCACGTAGTTTTACCTGGGCCCCCTCACCATCATGAAGGTCCTTAATGATCGTGAGCAGAGGGTCAGGTACTCCAAAAGCACGAAGAACAACCCAGAGCCCAGGCCTACTGATGGTATCATAGGCCTTGCCCAGGTCAACAAAGCAGAGATGTAGGTCTTGTTGGAATTCCCTACACCTCTGCTGTAGCAGACGGACAGAAAATATGGCATCTGTGCAGGACCACCCTTTCCTGAAACCGCATTGGGGCTCCGCAAGCCTCTCCTCAGCGTGCCTGGCAAGGCGATGCTGAATAATCCTTGCCAGGACCTTCCCCGGCACACTGAGGAGTGAGATGCCCCTGTAGTTGTTACAGTCTGTGCGGTCCCACTTAAAAAGGGGGACCACCAGGGCATCCTTCCAATCCTGCGGAACTCGTCCAGTGGTCCAGACTGTTGTTATGATGTCATATAGGGCAGTCTGTGCACAAACGCCACCCTCCCTCAGCATTTCGCTTGGGAGATCATCTCTGCCCGCTGCCTTTCCTGGTCACAGACTCCGGATAGCCTTCAGTACTTCCTCAACAGATGGCACCTCAGCCAGCCACTCACAGGGGGTGACTTCCTCCAATATTTGAGGCACCGCAGCCTCACTTTGTGCCATGATGTTTTCCTGGCTGAGGGGTTTTCCCTCCCCCAGGACCTCACTGAAATGCTCAGCAAATCTGCAAACCTGTTCCTGGGGGTCGGAGATTGGATCACCGTTTTTTCCCCTAATGATGGTAATAGGTGTGGCGCTGCAAGCTACTTTTTTGATGGAGTTAAATAGAGATTTGTGATCGCGGGCCACTGAGGCAGACTCCATCTCCTCAGCAACCCGCGACCACCACCCATCCTTGCAGCGCCTCACGGCTCTCCGAACCTCCGAGCGAAGGCTGCGGTAAGCCTCCTCATTCTCTGACGTGGGATTCTGTAGCCGATGACAATGGGCCTGTCGCTTTTTCTCAACCATCCTGAACACGTCCTCTGTCAGCCAGGGTCTCTGGGGAGGTCTGGACCGCGTACCCAAACTAGCCATTGCAGCTGCATGAGTCACAGTCCTAAACCTCGCCCATTTACCCTCGACATCAGGAGGAGTTGGGTACGATGCCAATCTCAGCCGCAAGCGATGATGAAATTCTCGCTAGCAAATTTCATCAGATAACTAAGACCAGGCCACTTTAGGTTGGAATGGGGTACTGGGTGTACACCCACCACCGGAGTGGAAGAATGGCAGGCGCATCTTACAGATGACTAGTCGATGGTCAGAGGGCAGATCAGCTCCACGGTAGGTCCTGGTGTCAAGGACATGGGCTTGCATCCGCTGGTCCGTCACTATGTAGTCCAGCAGATGTTCTTGCTTGGACCTGGCATGCATCCATGATGTTGTGTGGATGCGCCGATGCCGGAACAGCGTGTTGGTAATTACAAGCCCATGGGCTACACAAAAATCTAGCAGCCTCCTACCATTGTTATTGAGCTGATCTGGCCCATGCCCTCCAATCACTCCAGACCAGGTGCCAGCACCTTGACCAACTTGGGCATTGAAGTCACCCAACATGATGACTCTATCCCGAGGGGCCACTTTAGCCAGCACCTGTGACAGGAGGTCATAGAAGGCATCTGACTCATCGGCTTTGCCTGTATCCCTCCACGGATGTTCATCTTCGGTGGGGGCATAAGTGACCACGACCACCATTCCTCGCCTGCGGTTGATGGGAAGGCGAGCCCAAAGTAGCCTGGGGCTTACAGCTTCCCACACCTCACCGCCACGCTCCCACGCCCCCTTCATTCTTTTATTCAAAAGAAGAGCCACACCCTGTTGTTTGGCAGTCTGCTGCCCCGAGTAGAGGACTGTCCACCCCTCATGGAGGCAGGAGCCAGAACCGGTCCACCGGACCTCCTGACTGCCACATAGATCTCCCGACAGAGGAGTGGCAGCCTCTCCTCCGCAGTGAGAGTTCGAACATTCCACGTCGCCACCCGTAGTGGTTTTCCTTGTGTCTGGAGGAGCCCCGAGGGTAGATATTCAATCTCCTGGCTTCTCCAATTGGGGTTTGGCCAGGAGACGTCATAGACGCCTGGCCCTCCGGGGCCTCCGGCACAAGCTTATTAGATATATACTTAATTCGCGGTTTAGTGGTAATTAATTGACGGTGGAGGGGTTACCAGCCCCTCGCACCCGTCCAGAGCCCCCGTTTAGCCCCTGTGGTGGACACAGATGCCATGAGGGGAGGAGCCAATCGAAATTGGACCTCCCCCCACAGCACTGTCATACACACACTCACTCATACACACTCACTCATACACTCACACAAGTGCTGTTAGCGAGCAACTATGAAGGCCGGAACAGCACACGGGGGGGTGGGTTGCCAGCACCACGCCCGACCGCCTTTGTCTCCCCAGTGGTGATATTCCTACACCGCACCTGGGTACTCATTTGAGGCTGAGTCGACCAAGGGGAGGCCCGGGACCGGTTCAGATAATCGTCACTGGTGCTGTTGGCCGTGAGCTGGGATAGAACCCGGGTCGCCGGGTTCGTAGTGCAGCGTAGCGCCGACCGCTACACCACCGCTCCCCACAAACACTCACCCACACACTCGCATATATACCCACGTGTGTTTTTTTTGTCGTTGGCATTTCTCTCCCCTCCGAAGTCGAACGCCTCCGCTGCTCTGATGTGCAAGCAAGAGGACGGCAAGTGGTACGTGGTGGGCATCTACGAGTCGGGCTCCCGTTGCGGGGGCCAGGCAGAGTGGGGGGTCTTCGCCAGGGCGTGGAAGCTCCGGAGGTTTTTCAACAACACGATGGGCGACGTACAATAACGCGCGCCCGTTCGTTCGTTTGTTCGCATGCCCGCCCGTTCGCATGCCCGCCCGTTCGCATCATAGTTCATAGTTTCATTTATTTGGTATAGCCCTGTGAGCCATTCGGCTCTTGAATCGGGTGCAACCGCAACAAACAAAAAACATGAACAAGAAAAACATCTTAAAGTGACTTTGTGTGACTGTGCAAACATAAAAATCCAGGAAAAAAAAATCAAGATATTCCTGAAATAGCACCGTACACCAACGCTGGGTGCAAAAAAATCCCAGTGGGATGCAAGTCAAATAACAACAACCTTTCGCTCGCGCATACACGCACCCCGCGTGCATGCGCGAGCAGAAATGGCATGAGTCCGTGCCCAACACTTAAATCTGTTCCCCGTGCATTCAATGCGCTTCGTTAAAAAAAAAAAAAACTCCTCACCCACGATGATGGAGGTTTCTGTGCTTTTCCTTGGGGTTAGATCACGCGAAGTGTATAAATGCCGTGTCGTTAAAACTCACCACTGCTGTTCCTACGCACAGCCCAATTTAGTACGGGTGTTGTCACATAAACAAAACGTGGCCAATTAGTTCCTTATTTCAGCACTAATGGGTGTATGTGTGTTGGAGAGTAAACCCACTACAACTTTTACAATCAGTAAAGGTTTGTTCAAATAAACAAAACGTGGACAATTAGTTACTTAGTCCAGCACTATCCGGTGTGTGTGTTGGAGAGTAAACCCACTACAACGTTTACAATCAGTGAAGGTTTGTTCAAATAAACAAAACGTGGACAATTAGTTACTTAGTCCAGCACTATCCGGTGTGTGTGTGTGTGTTGGAGAGTAAACCCACTGTGACATTTACAATCAGTAAGGGGTTGTCACGTAAACAAAACGTGGCCAATTCGTTACTTAGTTCACCACTAACCTGTGTGTGTTTCTGTTTGATAAAACAGAAAACAACAATAACATCAAAGTATCATCATCAATCTTGATTTGAAGCTTTCGTGACTGCAGGAATCCATACTCTTTGGTTCTTTCGGTAAAGTCAAGTAGCTAGAAATAAAATAAAACAAAACACGACGTTTCGATTGCAACACAAGCAATCTTCATCAGGTGGTAAAACCACAGCAAGACAAAAAAAATCTGATTCCCACCACCATTCGGCACAGAAGAATTCCCTCATCAAAACACTACACAATAGGGCCCACTGCATTTCCGACCAACACCACCTAGCCAGTGAACGGGAACACGTACACCAGGCCCTCAAGATGAATGGGTACTCGGACCGCATTAATCGCAAAGCTGTTTCGCCAACCATGGAGAAACAACCCACTGAGAAGCAGATAAAAACCATCACGTACCATACATAGCCGGCGTTACCAAAAAGATTTCCAAAATCTTAAACAAACACAAGATCCAGGTCAGATTCAATACAGTACACAAAAATCCGTGATCTAATCCCATCTGTGAAGGATGTCATTCCTGACATGCAATACCCTGGAGTCTACAAACTGAGTTGTACCTGCGGCAGCAGTTACATCGGGGAAACGAAACGACATGTCTCGGACCGCGTTCGCGAACACAAGGCAGATCTGAAACACGGCAGAACCAATACCTCTGTCGTGGCTGACCATTGTTATAACGCTTTGGGCTCGCATGATATTGTTTTTTTCCGAGACCAAAGTACTCTGAAAACCTTTGGGCTACTATCAAAGGTTTGTTCATGAAGCCATTCGCATATATAAACACAGGCATAACTTCAACCGGGAAGATGGATACAAATTGAGCAATCATTGGAAGGATGTTATTAACCAGGTAAACCCTTAACTTTTTAATTTAAAGCTTTCGTGACTGCAGGGATTCATAGTCTTGGTTCTTTCGGTAAAGTCACCACCACGTAGAAGGGAAACAATCTTTTTTCATATTTTTATTATTTCATTGTTTCCCTTCTATGTGACTTTACCGAAAGAACCAAGAATTCGAAACCCTTAACTGTTTATGGTTGTATCCATCATATCTGCCGGGTACTTGTCTATTTTTCCGAGTTAATTTCCCCCCCGCCACATCCTCAGCTTTCCCAGCCTTTCACTTCTAGCCCCGCCCACTTCCCCCCTCCCCCCCAGCCTCACGTCCTCACTCCTCCTAGCGCTCACGCAGTGCCCCTACCCCTCCCCCTACCCCACACCTCCCCCCTCTCTCTCCCCCGTTGCTCCTCCCCCCTTCTTGCCTATATAACCTCTTGCCACGGCAGCTCTCTCGCCCACTTCAGCAGTTGTTTTCCTTGCTGCACTTTTACCACCTGATGAAGGTCGCTCGCGGTGCCATCGAAACGTCGCGATTTGTTTCCATTGTATTTCTAACTACGTGGCTTTACCGAAAGAACCACAAAGAGTGTCATCATTAAGGTCTTGCATTCACCACACGTCGTCATTGCTTGCGATGAAACAATGCAACAGGCGCATTTTTTTTACGATGATGATAATAATCATCATCGATGATGATAATAATAATCATCATCGTCGTAATAATGTCTTGCATTGTTTTTTTTTTAAAGGCTTCCTCGGCCGAAATAACTCGAAACGCTCGGCGATGTCGATTCTGAATTGTGGAGGTAGGAAAAAAACCCTTAGGAGACCCGGAAAAAAACCCCACCAGGGGGAGAGAGACACAGAGTCCAAATATACAGCAGCAGGTGTTAGGGTCAGGATCAAACCCACGACCTCCTGTATACCAGGCGAAGTAGGTAACATCTCCACTGTGATGATGAGAGAGAGACGCAGACTCCAAATATACAGCAGAAGCAGGTGTTAGGGTCTGGATAGAACCCACGACCTCCTGTGTACCAGGCGAAGTAGTTAACATCTCATAGCCACCATGATGATGATGAAAGGGAGACGCAGACTCCAAATATACAGCAGCAGCAGGTGTTAGAGTCAGGATCAAACCCACGACCTCCTGTAAACCAGGCGAAGTAGTTAACATCTCCTAGCCACTGTGATGATGATGAGAGGGAGACGCAGACTCCAAATATATAGCAGCAGGTATTAGGGTCAGGATCAAACCCACGACCTCCTGCGTAGCAGGCGAGGTAGTTAACATCTCCTAGCCACCGTGATGATGAGAGATGGAGAGAGACACGCAAACTCCAAATATACAGCAGGCGTTCTGGGTCGGGATCGAACCCACGGCCTCCTTCATACCAGGCAGCAATGGGGGGTGAGGGGAGATCGAGGGGGTGCTGGGGGGGGACAATGGCAAAAATATCCACACACAGACAACGACAGCAAGTTAGGCGTCGGCATTGCTCGCTCGGGTTCAGGAGTCGCGTGTGTCGCGAGGTTTCGGGCGTGAGCTTCGTTCTGGAAATTGGAGACAAAAAAGTAATAAAAAGAAAACGGTTCTGCTAATTGCATTGGTGGGAGGTGGTCTTCTTTACGTTGTGTGGAGTGGTGGTGGTGATGTTGATGGTGATGATGTTGACTTTGTGTGGAGTGGTTGTGATGTTGATGGTGATGATGTTGACTTTGTGTGGAGTGGTGGTGGTGATGTTGACTTTGTGTGGAGTGGTGGTGGTGATGTTAACTTTGTGTAGAGTTGGAGTGGTGGTGGTGATGTTGATGGTGATGATGTTGACTTTGTGTGGAGTGGTGGTGGTGATGTTTATGGTGATGATGTTGACTTTGTGTGGAGTGGTGGTGGTGGTGATGTTGATGGTGATGATGTTGACTTTGTGTGGAGTAGTGATGTTGATGGTGATGATGTTGACTTTGTGTAGAGCTGAAGTGGTGGTGGTGATGTTGATGGTGATGATGTTGACTTTGTGTAGAGTGGTGGTGGTGATGTTGATGGTGATGATGTTGACTTTGTGTGGAGTGGTGATGTTGATGGTAATGATGTTGACTTTGTGTGGAGTGGTGGTGGTGATGTTGATGGTGATGATGTTGACTTTGTGTGGAGTGGTGGTGGTGATGTTGATAATGTTGACTTTGTGTGGAGTGGTGGTGGTGATGTTGATAATGTTGACTTTGTGTGGAGTGGTGGTGGTGATGTTGATGGTGATGATGTTGACTTTGTGTGGAGTGGTGATGTTGATGGTGATGATGTTGACTTTGTGTAGAGTTGAGGTGGTGATGTTGATGGTGATGATGTTGACTTTGTGTAGAGTTGGAGGGGTGGTGGACATGTTGATGGTGATGATGTTGACTTTGTGTGGAGTGGTGGTGGTGATGTTGATGGTAATGATGTTAACTTTGTGTTGAGTGGTGGTGGTGATGTTGATGGTGATGATGTTAACTTTATGTGGAGTGGTGGTGGTGATGTTGATGGTGATGATGTTGACTTTGTGTGGAGTGGTGGTGGTGATGTTGATGGTGGTGATGTTGACTTTGTGTGGAGTAGTGGTGGTGATGTTGATGGTGATGATGTTGACTTTGTGTGGAGTGGTGGTGGTGATGTTGATGGTGATGATGTTGACTTTGTGTGGAGTAGTGGTGGTGATGTTGATGGTGATGATGTTGACTTTGTGTGGAGTGGTGGTGGTGATGTTGATGGTGGTGATGTTGACTTTGTGTGGAGTAGTGGTGGTGATGTTGATGGTGATGATGTTGACTTTGTGTGGAGTGGTGATAGTGATGTTGACTTTGTGTGGAGTGGTGGTGGTGATGTTGATGGTGATGATGTTGACTTTGTGTGGAGTGGTGGTGGTGATGTTGATGGTGGTGATGTTGACTTTGTGTGGAGTAGTGGTGGTGATGTTGATGGTGATGATGTTGACTTTGTGTGGAGTGGTGGTGGTGATGTTGATGGTGATGATGTTGACTTTGTGTGGAGTAGTGGTGGTGATGTTGATGGTGATGATGTTGACTTTGTGTGGAGTGGTGATGGTGATGTTGACTTTGTGTGGAGTGGTGGTGATGATGTTGATGGTGATGATGTTGACTTTGTGTGGAGTGGTGGTGATGTTGATGGTGATGATGTTGACTTTGTGTGGAGTGGTGGTGGTGATGTTAACTTTGTGTAGAGTTGGAGTGGTGGTGGTGATGTTGATGGTGATGATGTTGACTTTGTGTGGAGTGGTGGTGGTGATGTTTATGGTGATGATGTTGACTTTGTGTGGAGTGGTGGTGGTGGTGATGTTGATGGTGATGATGTTGACTTTGTGTGGAGTGGTGATGTTGATGGTGATGATGTTGACTTTGTGTAGAGTTGAAGTGGTGGTGGTGATGTTGATGGTGATGATGTTGACTTTGTGTAGAGTGGTGGTGGTGATGTTGATGGTGATGATGTTGACTTTGTGTGGAGTGGTGGTGGTGGTGATGTTGATGGTGATGATGTTGACTTTGTGTGGAGTAGTGGTGGTGATGTTGATGGTGATGATGTTGACTTTGTGTGGAGTGGTGATGTTGATGGTCATGATGTTGACTTTGTGTAGAGTTGAGGTGGTGGTGGTGATGTTGATGATGTTGACTTTGTGTAGAGTGGTGGTGGTGATGTTGATGGTGATGATGTTGACTTTGTGTAGAGTTGGAGGGGTGGTGGACATGTTGATGGTGATGATGTTGACTTTGTGTGGAGTGGTGGTGGTGATGTTGATGGTGATGATGTTGACTTCGTGTAGAGTTGGAGTGGTGGTGATGTTGATGGTGATGATTTTGACTTTGTGTAGAGTTGGAGGGGTGGTGGTGATGTTGATGGTGATGATGTTGACTTTGTGTGGAGTGGTGGTGGTGATGTTGATGGTAATGATGTTGACTTTGTGTGGAGTAGTGGTGGTGATGTTGATGGTGATGATGTTGACTTTGTGTGGAGTGGTGATGGTGATGTTGACTTTGTGTGGAGTGGTGGTGGTGATGTTGATGGTGATTATGTTGACTTTGTGTGGAGTGGTGGTGGTGATGTTGATGATGTTGACTTTGTGTGAAGTAGTGGTGGTGATGTTGATGGTGATGATGTTGACTTTGTGTGGAGTGGTGGTGATGTTGATGGTGATGATGTTGACTTTGTGTGGAGTGGTGGTGGTGATGTTGATGGTAATGATGTTGACTTTGTGTGGAGTAGTGGTGGTGATGTTGATGGTGATGATGTTGACTTTGTGTGGAGTGGTGATGGTGATGTTGACTTTGTGTGGAGTGGTGGTGGTGATGTTGATGGTGATGATGTTGACTTTGTGTAGAGTTGGAGGGGTGGTGGACATGTTGATGGTGATGATGTTGACTTTGTGTGGAGTGGTGGTGGTGATGTTGATGGTGATGATGTTGACTTCGTGTAGAGTTGGAGTGGTGGTGATGTTGATGGTGATGATTTTGACTTTGTGTAGAGTTGGAGGGGTGGTGGTGATGTTGATGGTGATGATGTTGACTTTGTGTGGAGTGGTGGTGGTGATGTTGATGGTAATGATGTTGACTTTGTGTGGAGTAGTGGTGGTGATGTTGATGGTGATGATGTTGACTTTGTGTGGAGTGGTGATGGTGATGTTGACTTTGTGTGGAGTGGTGGTGGTGATGTTGATGGTGATTATGTTGACTTTGTGTGGAGTGGTGGTGGTGATGTTGATGATGTTGACTTTGTGTGAAGTAGTGGTGGTGATGTTGATGGTGATGATGTTGACTTTGTGTGGAGTGGTGGTGATGTTGATGGTGATGATGTTGACTTTGTGTGGAGTGGTGGTGGTGATGTTGACGCTGATGATGTTGATTTTGTGTTGGAGTGGTGGTAGTGCTGGTGGTGATGTTGATGGTGATGATGTTGACTTTGTGTAGAGTGGTGGTGGTGATGTTGATGGTGATGATGTTGACTTTGTGTAGAGTTGGAGGGGTGGTGGACATGTTGATGGTGATGATGTTGACTTTGTGTGGAATGGTGGTGGTGATGTTGATGGTAATGATGTTAACTTTGTGTTGAGTGGTGGTGGTGATGTTGATGGTGATGATGTTAACTTTGTGTGGAGTGGTGGTGGTGATGTTGATGGTGATGATGTTGACTTCGTGTAGAGTTGGAGTGGTGGTGATGTTGATGGTGATGATGTTTACTTTGTGTGGAGTGGTGGTGGTGATGTTGATGGTGATGATGTTGACTTTGTGTGGAGTAGTGGTGGTGATGTTGATGGTGATGATGTTGACTTTGTGTGGAGTGGTGGTGGTGATGTTGATGGTGGTGATGTTGACTTTGTGTGGAGTAGTGGTGGTGATGTTGATGGTGATGATGTTGACTTTGTGTGGAGTGGTGGTGGTGATGTTGATGGTGATGATGTTGACTTTGTGTGGAGTAGTGGTGGTGATGTTGATGGTGATGATGTTGACTTTGTGTGGAGTGGTGGTGGTGATGTTGATGGTGGTGATGTTGACTTTGTGTGGAGTAGTGGTGGTGATGTTGATGGTGATGATGTTGACTTTGTGTGGAGTGGTGATGGTGATGTTGACTTTGTGTGGAGTGGTGGTGGTGATGTTGATGGTGATGATGTTGACTTTGTGTGGAGTGGTGGTGGTGATGTTGATGGTGGTGATGTTGACTTTGTGTGGAGTAGTGGTGGTGATGTTGATGGTGATGATGTTGACTTTGTGTGGAGTGGTGGTGGTGATGTTGATGGTGATGTTGACTTTGTGTGGAGTAGTGGTGGTGATGTTGATGGTGATGATGTTGACTTTGTGTGGAGTGGTGATGGTGATGTTGACTTTGTGTGGAGTGGTGGTGATGATGTTGATGGTGATGATGTTGACTTTGTGTGGAGTGGTGGTGATGTTGATGGTGATGATGTTGACTTTGCGTGGAGTGGTGGTGGTGATGTTGACTTTGTGTGGAGTGGTGGTGGTGATGTTAACTTTGTGTAGAGTTGGAGTGGTGGTGGTGATGTTGATGGTGATGATGTTGACTTTGTGTGGAGTGGTGGTGGTGATGTTTATGGTGATGATGTTGACTTTGTGTGGAGTAGTGGTGGTGGTGATGTTGATGGTGATGATGTTGACTTTGTGTGGAGTGGTGATGTTGATGGTGAAGATGTTGACTTTGTGTAGAGTTGAAGTGGTGGTGGTGATGTTGATGATGTTGACTTTGTGTAGAGTGGTGGTGGTGATGTTGATGATGTTGACTTTGTGTGGAGTGGTGGTGGTGGTGATGTTGATGGTGATGATGTTGACTTTGTGTGGAGTGGTGGTGGTGGTGATGTTGATAATGTTGACTTTGTGTGTAGTGGTGGTGGTGATGTTGATAATGTTGACTTTGTGTGGAGTGGTGGTGGTGATGTTAACTTTGTGTAGAGTTGGAGTGGTGGTGGTGATGTTGATGGTGATGATGTTGACTTTGTGTGGAGTGGTGGTGGTGATGTTTATGGTGATGATGTTGACTTTGTGTGGAGTGGTGGTGGTGGTGATGTTGATGGTGATGATGTTGACTTTGTGTGGAGTGGTGATGTTGATGGTGATGATGTTGACTTTGTGTAGAGTTGAAGTGGTGGTGGTGATGTTGATGGTGATGATGTTGACTTTGTGTAGAGTGGTGGTGGTGATGTTGATGGTGATGATGTTGACTTTGTGTGGAGTGGTGGTGGTGGTGATGTTGATGGTGATGATGTTGACTTTGTGTGGAGTGGTGGTGGTGGTGATGTTGATAATGTTGACTTTGTGTGGAGTGGTGGTGGTGATGTTGATAATGTTGACTTTGTGTAGAGTAGTGGTGGTGATGTTGATGGTGATGATGTTGACTTTGTGTGGAGTGGTGATGTTGATGGTCATGATGTTGACTTTGTGTAGAGTTGAGGTGGTGGTGGTGATGTTGATGATGTTGACTTTGTGTAGAGTGGTGGTGGTGATGTTGATGGTGATGATGTTGACTTTGTGTAGAGTTGGAGGGGTGGTGGACATGTTGATGGTGATGATGTTGACTTTGTGTGGAATGGTGGTGGTGATGTTGATGGTAATGATGTTAACTTTGTGTTGAGTGGTGGTGGTGATGTTGATGGTGATGATGTTAACTTTGTGTGGAGTGGTGGTGGTGATGTTGATGGTGATGATGTTGACTTCGTGTAGAGTTGGAGTGGTGGTGATGTTGATGGTGATGATGTTTACTTTGTGTGGAGTGGTGGTGGTGATGTTGATGGTGATGATGTTGACTTTGTGTGGAGTAGTGGTGGTGATGTTGATGGTGATGATGTTGACTTCGTGTAGAGTTGGAGTGGTGGTGATGTTGATGGTGATGATGTTGACTTTGTGTGGAGTGGTGGTGGTGATGTTGATGGTGATGATGTTGACTTTGTGTGGAGTAGTGGTGGTGATGTTGATGGTGATGATGTTGACTTTGTGTGGAGTGGTGGTGGTGATGTTGATGGTGGTGATGTTGACTTTGTGTGGAGTAGTGGTGGTGATGTTGATGGTGATGATGTTGACTTTGTGTGGAGTGGTGATGGTGATGTTGACTTTGTGTGGAGTGGTGGTGGTGATATTGATGCTGATGATGTTGACTTTGTGTGGAGTGGTGGTGGTGATGTTGATGGTGGTGATGTTGACTTTGTGTGGAGTAGTGGTGGTGATGTTGATGGTGATGATGTTGACTTTGTGTGGAGTGGTGGTGGTGATGTTGATGGTGATGATGTTGACTTTGTGTGGAGTAGTGGTGGTGATGTTGATGGTGATGATGTTGACTTTGTGTGGAGTGGTGATGGTGATGTTGACTTTGTGTGGAGTGGTGGTGATGATGTTGATGGTGATGATGTTGACTTTGTGTGGAGTGGTGGTGATGTTGATGGTGATGATGTTGACTTTGCGTGGAGTGGTGGTGGTGATGTTGACTTTGTGTGGAGTGGTGGTGGTGATGTTAACTTTGTGTAGAGTTGGAGTGGTGGTGGTGATGTTGATGGTGATGATGTTGACTTTGTGTGGAGTGGTGGTGGTGATGTTTATGGTGATGATGTTGACTTTGTGTGGAGTAGTGGTGGTGGTGATGTTGATGGTGATGATGTTGACTTTGTGTGGAGTGGTGATGTTGATGGTGAAGATGTTGACTTTGTGTAGAGTTGAAGTGGTGGTGGTGATGTTGATGATGTTGACTTTGTGTAGAGTGGTGGTGGTGATGTTGATGATGTTGACTTTGTGTGGAGTGGTGGTGGTGGTGATGTTGATGGTGATGATGTTGACTTTGTGTGGAGTGGTGGTGGTGGTGATGTTGATAATGTTGACTTTGTGTGGAGTGGTGGTGGTGATGTTGATAATGTTGACTTTGTGTGGAGTGGTGGTGGTGATGTTAACTTTGTGTAGAGTTGGAGTGGTGGTGGTGATGTTGATGGTGATGATGTTGACTTTGTGTGGAGTGGTGGTGGTGATGTTTATGGTGATGATGTTGACTTTGTGTGGAGTGGTGGTGGTGGTGATGTTGATGGTGATGATGTTGACTTTGTGTGGAGTGGTGATGTTGATGGTGATGATGTTGACTTTGTGTAGAGTTGAAGTGGTGGTGGTGATGTTGATGGTGATGATGTTGACTTTGTGTAGAGTGGTGGTGGTGATGTTGATGGTGATGATGTTGACTTTGTGTGGAGTGGTGGTGGTGGTGATGTTGATGGTGATGATGTTGACTTTGTGTGGAGTGGTGGTGGTGGTGATGTTGATAATGTTGACTTTGTGTGGAGTGGTGGTGGTGATGTTGATAATGTTGACTTTGTGTAGAGTAGTGGTGGTGATGTTGATGGTGATGATGTTGACTTTGTGTGGAGTGGTGATGTTGATGGTCATGATGTTGACTTTGTGTAGAGTTGAGGTGGTGGTGGTGATGTTGATGATGTTGACTTTGTGTAGAGTGGTGGTGGTGATGTTGATGGTGATGATGTTGACTTTGTGTAGAGTTGGAGGGGTGGTGGACATGTTGATGGTGATGATGTTGACTTTGTGTGGAGTGGTGGTGGTGATGTTGATGGTGATGATGTTGACTTCGTGTAGAGTTGGAGTGGTGGTGATGTTGATGGTGATGATTTTGACTTTGTGTAGAGTTGGAGGGGTGGTGGTGATGTTGATGGTGATGATGTTGACTTTGTGTGGAGTGGTGGTGGTGATGTTGATGGTAATGATGTTGACTTTGTGTGGAGTAGTGGTGGTGATGTTGATGGTGATGATGTTGACTTTGTGTGGAGTGGTGATGGTGATGTTGACTTTGTGTGGAGTGGTGGTGGTGATGTTGATGGTGATGATGTTGACTTTGTGTAGAGTTGGAGGGGTGGTGGACATGTTGATGGTGATGATGTTGACTTTGTGTGGAGTGGTGGTGGTGATGTTGATGGTGATGATGTTGACTTCGTGTAGAGTTGGAGTGGTGGTGATGTTGATGGTGATGATTTTGACTTTGTGTAGAGTTGGAGGGGTGGTGGTGATGTTGATGGTGATGATGTTGACTTTGTGTGGAGTGGTGGTGGTGATGTTGATGGTAATGATGTTGACTTTGTGTGGAGTAGTGGTGGTGATGTTGATGGTGATGATGTTGACTTTGTGTGGAGTGGTGATGGTGATGTTGACTTTGTGTGGAGTGGTGGTGGTGATGTTGATGGTGATTATGTTGACTTTGTGTGGAGTGGTGGTGGTGATGTTGATGATGTTGACTTTGTGTGAAGTAGTGGTGGTGATGTTGATGGTGATGATGTTGACTTTGTGTGGAGTGGTGATGTTGATGGTGATGATGTTGACTTTGTGTGGAGTGGTGGTGGTGATGTTGACGCTGATGATGTTGATTTTGTGTTGGAGTGGTGGTAGTGCTGGTGGTGATGTTGATGGTGATGATGTTGACTTTGTGTAGAGTGGTGGTGGTGATGTTGATGGTGATGATGTTGACTTTGTGTAGAGTTGGAGGGGTGGTGGACATGTTGATGGTGATGATGTTGACTTTGTGTGGAATGGTGGTGGTGATGTTGATGGTAATGATGTTAACTTTGTGTTGAGTGGTGGTGGTGATGTTGATGGTGATGATGTTAACTTTGTGTGGAGTGGTGGTGGTGATGTTGATGGTGATGATGTTGACTTCGTGTAGAGTTGGAGTGGTGGTGATGTTGATGGTGATGATGTTTACTTTGTGTGGAGTGGTGGTGGTGATGTTGATGGTGGTGATGTTGACTTTGTGTGGAGTAGTGGTGGTGATGTTGATGGTGATGATGTTGACTTTGTGTGGAGTGGTGGTGGTGATGTTGATGGTGATGATGTTGACTTTGTGTGGAGTAGTGGTGGTGATGTTGATGGTGATGATGTTGACTTTGTGTGGAGTGGTGGTGGTGATGTTGATGGTGGTGATGTTGACTTTGTGTGGAGTAGTGGTGGTGATGTTGATGGTGATGATGTTGACTTTGTGTGGAGTGGTGATGGTGATGTTGACTTTGTGTGGAGTGGTGGTGGTGATGTTGATGGTGATGATGTTGACTTTGTGTGGAGTGGTGGTGGTGATGTTGATGGTGGTGATGTTGACTTTGTGTGGAGTAGTGGTGGTGATGTTGATGGTGATGATGTTGACTTTGTGTGGAGTGGTGGTGGTGATGTTGATGGTGATGATGTTGACTTTGTGTGGAGTAGTGGTGGTGATGTTGATGGTGATGATGTTGACTTTGTGTGGAGTGGTGATGGTGATGTTGACTTTGTGTGGAGTGGTGGTGATGATGTTGATGGTGATGATGTTGACTTTGTGTGGAGTGGTGGTGATGTTGATGGTGATGATGTTGACTTTGCGTGGAGTGGTGGTGGTGATGTTGACTTTGTGTGGAGTGGTGGTGGTGATGTTAACTTTGTGTAGAGTTGGAGTGGTGGTGGTGATGTTGATGGTGATGATGTTGACTTTGTGTGGAGTGGTGGTGGTGATGTTTATGGTGATGATGTTGACTTTGTGTGGAGTAGTGGTGGTGGTGATGTTGATGGTGATGATGTTGACTTTGTGTGGAGTGGTGATGTTGATGGTGAAGATGTTGACTTTGTGTAGAGTTGAAGTGGTGGTGGTGATGTTGATGGTGATGATGTTGACTTTGTGTAGAGTGGTGGTGGTGATGTTGATGATGTTGACTTTGTGTGGAGTGGTGGTGGTGGTGATGTTGATGGTGATGATGTTGACTTTGTGTGGAGTGGTGGTGGTGGTGATGTTGATAATGTTGACTTTGTGTGGAGTGGTGGTGGTTATGTTGATAATGTTGACTTTGTGTAGAGTAGTGGTGGTGATGTTGATGGTGATGATGTTGACTTTGTGTGGAGTGGTGATGTTGATGGTCATGATGTTGACTTTGTGTAGAGTTGAGGTGGTGGTGATGTTGATAATGTTGACTTTGTGTGGAGTGGTGGTGGTGATGTTGATAATGTTGACTTTGTGTAGAGTAGTGGTGGTGATGTTGATGGTGATGATGTTGACTTTGTGTGGAGTGGTGATGTTGATGGTCATGATGTTGACTTTGTGTAGAGTTGAGGTGGTGGTGGTGATGTTGATGTTGACTTTGTGTAGAGTGGTGGTGGTGATGTTGATGGTGATGATGTTGACTTTGTGTAGAGTTGGAGGGGTGGTGGACATGTTGATGGTGATGATGTTGACTTTGTGTGGAGTGGTGGTGGTGATGTTGATGGTGATGATGTTGACTTCGTGTAGAGTTGGAGTGGTGGTGATGTTGATGGTGATGATTTTGACTTTGTGTAGAGTTGGAGGGGTGGTGGTGATGTTGATGGTGATGATGTTGACTTTGTGTGGAGTGGTGGTGGTGATGTTGATGGTGATGATGTTGACTTTGTGTGGAGTAGTGGTGGTGATGTTGATGGTGATGATGTTGACTTTGTGTGGAGTGGTGATGGTGATGTTGACTTTGTGTGGAGTGGTGGTGGTGATGTTGATGGTGATGATGTTGACTTTGTGTGGAGTGGTGGTGGTGATGTTGATGATGTTGACTTTGTGTGAAGTAGTGGTGGTGATGTTGATGGTGATGATGTTGACTTTGTGTGGAGTGGTGGTGATGTTGATGGTGATGATGTTGACTTTGTGTGGAGTGGTGGTGGTGATGTTGACGCTGATGATGTTGATTTTGTGTTGGAGTGGTGGTAGTGCTGGTGGTGATGTTGATGGTGATGATGTTGACTTTGTGTTGAGTGGTAATGGCGATGTTGGTGGTGATGATGTTGACTTTGTGTTGAGTTGGAGTGGTGGTGATGATGTTGATGGTGATGATGTTGACTTTGTGTGGAGTGATGGTGGTGATGTTAATGGTGATGATGTTAACTTTGTCTTGAGTGGTGGTGGTGATGTTGGTGGTGATGATGTTGACTTTGTGTTGAGTTGGAGTGTTGGTAGTGTTTTTAGTTTTCAGTTTCATTTATTAGGTATAACCCTGTGAGCCCTGTGGCTCTTCACTCGGGTGCAACCGCAAAAAAACAAAAACATGAACACGAAACACCTTGAAGTGACTACACGCAACAGAAACATACAGGAAAAAACAGCAAAGTCTTCCAGAAAATCACCGTATTTCAAACGCTGTGTGCAAAAATCGCAGTGGGATGCAAGCCAAACAATAACAACCATAATAAGACAATGCAGATGAAAGTTATCAGGCTAACTCTGTACTACAACAAACATACATGGCTAAACCAAAACGTCTTCAAAATCACCAAAATAAAGCTGTGAAAGCAATGCAACAGTGATCATAGGAACTAATAAAGTATTAAAGCTTTCGTGACTGCATAAAATTACTCATTGTTTTTTTCGGTAAAGTCACGTATGTAGAAATACAATAAAATTATATTAAAACAAAAAACAATCACTACGTTTCGATCACAACGCAAGCGATCTTCATCAGGTGTCAAGAACAAATCACGGAGGTAAATACGACAAATAGATGAGAGACGAGAATTCAACAAACCTGAAAAAACAGTATGTGAAACACATCCAGTCAGGCCAACAACACAGTTAGACACTTCCTGCCTCCCTGTCCGTCTTTCCTCCCTCCTTACCTCTTGGTGGACTTGTATATGTATTTCTACTGACCGTGTACCTCGTATTTTTCATTCTATCTATGCTGGTATGTGCAATCCAAAGGTTGAACACGAAATTTAACACTCTTTTGAAATTCGTGGTCTGCCAGGAAGTGTCTAACTGTGGTGTTGGCCTGACTGGATGTGCTTCACATAATGTTTTTTCAGGTGTGTTGAATTCTCGTCTCTCATCTTTTTGTCGTATTTACCTCCGTGATTTGTTCTTGACACCTGATGAAGATCGCTTGCGTTGTGATCGAAACGTCGTGATTGTTTTTTGTTTTAATATAATTTTATTGTATTTCTACATACGTGACTTTACCGAAAAAACCAAAGAGTAATCATAGGAACTGTCATTCAAATTTAACAATAAAGGATATATACATAACATGTACGACCAAACTTTGCAGCCATAGCTGGCTGCAAGAGTCACTCCATAATAGCAGGAGTATCAGTAGCAGCATCACATTTTTTCAATAAACCTTTGAAGATCAGCACACTCTAGTCAAAACTCAAGATCATACTTTGCAGCGGTCATCCGGAACGATACATTTGATTTCCGGCAATTTTGAATAGCAGTGGCAGATAGGGGTGTACGACTACTCTAGATAAGTTTTGACTGAAGATCTCATAGGTAGTGATCCAAGTTGCAGTTTATTGGCGATATCATTCCAAACCCTAGGGGCATCAATAGTAAAGGCCCGTCCTCCGGTTTTTGTATGGCAATAAGGAATGTGAAGCTGGTAAATGAACGAAGACCTGAGGTCAAATTTGTTCTTCGAAACAGTGAGGAGATCCAGCAGGTAGTCTGTTTATTTTTTTGTAAGTACATCGTGAATAAATAAGATCTGGTGCACAAGCCGTCGATCATTAAGAGATGTTAAGTTTGACCCAATGTAGAGATCGCAGTGGTGAGTCCTATAGGGGCAGTTCAATGCAAATCTCAAGGCCGAGTAATAAATTGATTCAAGCTTCTTCAGTACAGTACTTGGGGCTGATTTGTACACGATGTCACAGTAATCAAGTAGAGGCAGTATGGTAGCTTTTATCATTTCCAAACGGAACATTGGGGAGAAGCAGTGCTTGTGTCGATACAGAAAACCTATTTTAAATTTTGTCTTTTTACCAATATAATCAATGTAATCTTGAAAATTCAGTTTGTAATCAAAGATGACCCTAAGATACTTATAGATCATGACTTGCTCTATTTGATGATTATTTAAGAAATATAATTGGGGGAAAATATCTTCCTGCAATTTAGTCCTGGTGAGAAGCATAGCACCTTGGTTTTGGAGGTATTCAGGACTAGTTTAAGAGCAACTAGCTGATGTTGTAGTTTGTTGAAATCACCCTGGGGATTAGCAATCACGTCATCCAGAGAGCGGCCAGCAGTAATCAGTATCGTGTCATCTGCAAACAGATTTACCCTGGAATAATCCAGGTCAGTGCCCAAGTCATTGACATAAAGAGAGAACAAGAGGGGGCCAAGGATGGAACCCTGTGGAACCCCTTTTGTTATCTTAACACTGTTTGACCTCCAACCATCTGTGAGGACAGTTTGGGTGCGAGAAAATAGGTAATTTTTTAACCATTTAATGTGTTTTCGGGAAAACCAAGGCAACTTAGTTTACTAAGCAGGGTGTTGTGCTCCACTGTATCAAAAGCTTTGGACAGGTCAAGAAAAAGACAGGCACAGTACTGCTTATTATCAAGGCTACTGTAAATGTGATTAAGAGAGTTTAATGCAGCAGGTGTGGTGCTGTATTTTTTCGGAACCCAGATTGGTTTCGATGTAATAGTTTGTTGTCGGACAGGAAACTGCTTATTTGGTATTTCAAACATTTTTCAAGAATTTTCATCAATGGGGACAAAATTGAGATAGGTCGGTAGTTATTGGGATCATCTTTAGGGCCCCCTTTGTGAAGTGGACGAATATAGGAATATTACCATTCTAGAGGTACTGATGCTTCTTTGATGAACAGATTGAAAATATGGGCCATAGGTTTGTAGATTAGGTGACCAACAGTTAGCAGAGCAAAGACGGGAATACTATCCGCTCCAGTAGAGGAGGACCCTTTGAGGTAGGACAGTTGTTTCAGAACATTACTTTCGTGGATAGGCTGGAAACTCAATTCGTTTAATGTTTGGACAGGAGTGTAGGAAATTGCATGAGCAGGGGTGACTCCCAGTATATTATCAAAAAGATTACCAGCTTCAGAAAAATGAAGGTTAAAATTGTCGACAATTTTTTGGGGCTCTGAAAAATATTCCCCATTTCGGTTAAGCACAACAGGCAGAGTATCTGTGTTAGATGCCTTGTCGATAGATTTAATTGTTTTCCAGAAGAGCCTGGCATTGCCATGTGATTCCAGGAGAGTGGAGGAAAAGTAGGCATTTTTTGCATGCCTGATTTTTTTGACGCATCTATTCCTAAAAATCCTGTATTCTAGCCAGTCATTGACCAAATTACTTTTCTGAGCACATGCCCAAGCCTTGTCCCTAGTTTTCATGAGCTTTGTAATCAAAGGATCAAACCATGGTGGGTGGTTGCCTTTAATTTTAAATCTAACCAACGGAGCATGTTTGTTAAGAATTTGGATAAACGTGTAATTGAAGGTCTCCCAAGCCGTAGTCAGGTTTGGGGCTATCACAGACCTTGTCAATATCCGAGTGAAGCACATCATTAGTAAATGCCTGAGTGCTGAAGTGTCTCACAGAGTGCTTATCAACCAATTTAGCGGGGGGCTTTGGGTCTGGCTGATGATCTCACCCGGGTCCGAGTGGGCCAGTGGTCGGGGCTCGTAGCCGGAGGACCTAAGAGCTCTAGCCCAGTGTTAATACGCGCGATTCGAGAGGCTGTTACCTCCCCAGGTGATAAGTAAAACGGGCTGTTGCCTTAGTGAAGGCTGGGAATGTTGCTGTTGGTTTGGCCATGTTTTTTATTTATTGTAGTATGGAGTTAGACTGATGGCCTTAAACTAAGTTTTCTTGTTGTTGTTGTTTGACTTGTATCCCACTGGGATTTTTGCACACAGCGTTGGTGTACAGTGCAAATTCAGGAATATTTTGATGTTTTTTTTCCATGAATTTTCTGTTTTGCACATGCACGCAAAGTCACTTTAAGATGTTTTCTTGTTCATGTTTTAGTTTTTTTGTTTGGTGAGGTTGCACCCGATTCAAGAGCCGAATGGCTCACAGGGCTATACCAAATAAATGAAACTAAATGAAACTATGTTAAGCGTCTATTGAATAAACACGTTGCGTCTACAAGTCGTCTCCGATAACTCACTACAAATGTAGAGGAGTAGAATGGGGAAGTGGCGTCACGTGTGCTGTCCAGGGCGATGACGTGACGTCACTTGTGCCGTCCAGGGCGATGACGTGACGTCACGCGCTCGGGGCAGCAGAGTGACGTCACGGCTCCACAAAGATAAAAGTGGGGGGGGCCGTGACGTAAGCGGGGTCGTAGCTGGAGAGTGGGGTCGGAAAAGGTGTGGAACGGGGAGCCAGGGGCTAGATGGTAGGGATAGTGGAGAGGGCACAGTGCCAGGGCTGGACGTGGCTGGGCTCCTCGGTCGGCCGTGTTGGCTGATCCCACAGCCGGCGCAGAGGAGACAGCACAGGGCAGCCGGCTGTGTCGGGACCTAGCCCGGGGACCCCCCTAACCCCTGGGAAGCTGTTCACCCCCTGTGTATTAAATATTGTTAGCTCTTTCGGTGAAGTCACGTTGAAGGGAAACAATCAAATATATATAAAACAATAACAAGTCTCACGACGTTTCGACCATAACACAAACGGTCATCATCAGGTGACCGTTTGTGTTATGGTCGAAACGTCATGAGAATTTTTTATTGTTTTATATATATTTTATTATTTTATTGTTTCCCTTCAACGTGACGTTACCGAAAGAGCTAAGAATATGAATTACTGCAGTCACGAAAGCTTTAAACCCCTGTGTATTGTTAAAGATTTGTAATAAACCCTTGGCGGAGGCCCTTAACTTACCTTAGCCTCCGAGTGAGTCGTCGGGAACTCCTTTACACATACAAACAAAACGGTTATCAACAAGAGTCCAGGGGCGGAGCCAGGGGGGTGACAGGAGGGGTGACATTCTGCGTGTAAGTGTACGACACTCGGTCTGGCGGACTCCGTTGCAACTGCATTGTCATAGCGTGTGTCCGCCAACCGATGGCGTCTAAGTTCAACAGCCTGACTCTCTCTAAATCATTCTTGAAATTAACATTTGTTGCATGTCACCCCGGGCTGAAAATCCTGGCTCCGCCCCTGGTCATACACACTTCATACATACACACTTCATCCATACACACGTCATACACGCGTCATGCACACAAGTCATACACACGTCATACACGCGTCATACACACACGTCATACACGCGTCATACACACGTCATACACACACGTCACACACAGGGGCGGAGCCAGGGGGGGGTGACAGGAGGGGGTGACATTCTGCGTGTAAGTGTACGACACTCGGTCTGGCGGACTCCGTTGCAACAGCGTTGTCAAGAGCGTGTGTCCGCCAACCGATGGCGTCTAAGTTCAACAGCCTGACTCTCTCTAAATCATTCTTGAAATTAACATTTGTTGAATGTCACCCCGGGCTGAAAATCCTGGCTCTGCCCCTGAACATGACGAACGTTGAATTAATCAGCGGTATGGTTTCATTGCTGTCTAAAGGTCTCAACGTTGCCGTTGCCCCATATGAAATCTGTGTCGATGAGATCGTTGTTGATGTGGAATCAGCAGTTAGACATTTCCCACATACACTGAGATGACTGTGCATGAGGTTGCCAAAATGATTAAGAACAGTAAATTTCCAAAAAAATATATGTTATTTTCAGTGACGCAAAGCCTTAAGAGAATCGAGAGCAAATAAAGATATCCAAATTCTTGCCGCTGATAAGGGCCGATGGACTGTTGTGATGTCCCGTGAGGACTATGATAATAAATTCAAACATTTACTCGATTAAAATTAAACGAGACCCAACCAACACCTTGGTAGGTTTAAACAACGGTAATTATTGCCAAGTAATCGACTCCTAAGGAAGAGCAATACCTGATCAAACCAAGGGCGTCAAAACGCCCGAGACTTTATGGGCTACCAAAGATTCACAAACCTGATGTCCCATTAAGACCCATAGTTAGTCAAATAGACTCTGCCACATACAAATTAACATGAGTAGTGGTACCCCAAACTTTCGCAGCTCTTAAAAATTCCCTTTTCACACCATCAATAGGTAAACTCCCCCCCCCCCCCCGCGCCAACCGGCATGTTCACCCGCATGTACACCACCTCTACACCGTTAATCATGCTAAGTCGGCCAATCAAATGCTAATGTTTATGCTAATTCCTTTGTCAAGGCACCTTGTTTCCTCGCACACAGCTTAAAGGTCGCGGTCTGAGCTTGGCTCTGTTTCACTTCAGCGCTCTCCTCGAGACAGCCTGGTCCCTTCACCTGATGAAGGCCACTTGTGTTGTGGCCGAAACGTTGTGATTTTTGTTGTTTTATTTTTTACCTACGTGACTTTACCGAATAGAACCAAAGAGTAACACGAGGCAATGAAACAAATACAACCGTACATTGGTAGGACCTCTTCATTCATTAAAAGCTCTGAACATCTCGTAAATGTAATTATAGATATAACGCTTATCCCGAATGATATTCTCGTAAGTTTTGATGTGACTTCTCTGTTCACGAGGGTTCTGGTCAAGGGTCTATTAAAATACTCGACACTCTGGTGACGAACGCAGGTTCAGCCAAAGATATCCCACGATTAGCTGAACACTGTCTAAAGAACACCTACTTATTGTGGCAAGGTGCCTTCTATAAACAAAAGGAAGGAGCAGCAATGGGCTCTTCTTTGTCTCCTGTGATAGCGAATTTGTACTCGGAAGATTCTGAAACAAAAGCAGTATTTTCAAGCGCACTAAAACCCTCTTCTTGGTTTGGATACGTGGATGACAACATTGGTGGGTCTGGCCACATGGCAAAGATACACTTAACTAATGTCTAAATCATCTCAACTCGCAAAACCCATCCATCCAGTTCACCATGGAAGTGGAAGCTGACAGAACAACTCACATTTCTGGATATTCTGCTCAGACGTGGTCGAAACGATAAAATAACACACGGCATTTACCAAGAGAAAATGCACACTGACGCCTATCTTAAATGCAGTCACACCATCATCGCTTACAGAAATATGCTTTCATCAAGACACTCATACATCGGGCTAAGGAAGTGTCAGATGGTGATGGTCTGAGAAGTGAAATTAAACGTATATGAAGCGCTGTAATTGAATGGTTACAATGATGCACAAATCAACAGGGCATTGAATTCCGAAACCAAATAAAAATAACACGAGCATTGAAACTGACCAAGTGATTAAAACTAAAAAAATAATACCCTATATTGTGGGAGTAACTGATCAACTAGCCAGATGTTTGGAAAAACAAAACATCCGAGTCAGATTTGGCACGGTACATAAAATACAAAAAATGATATCTGGTACGAAAGATGTATTACCGAAGTTATCGACAGAAGGTGTGTACCGGATTACTTACACTTGTGGCAAATGCTATGTAGGGAAAACAAGACGAATGATCAGCACGAGACTAAAATTAACACGCGTGCCAACAAGGACACTCAATTGCTTTTGATAATATTAAAGTTCCGCGCAAAACTAGTTACTACTGGCGACGACTAATTTGAGAATCTATCGAAATTGAGATAAATACAATTTTCTTTTAACCTGACCATCAAATAACACATTGTTTAAATGCATGCCTATACAGGTCACCAAACTTCAATCGGGATTACCGTCGGTACTGCTATTTTAGTACACACAACCAACGGGGAGTACAATAACAAATGGGCTTGCATAACGCGCATGCATAATGTATCATAATTGATTACCATATAAATAACCCTAGCGGCAAAAGATGCCCATTGTCATTCATATGCATTCATTAACACTCCCCCCTCCCCACTCAATTTCACGCAAGAAGCGCACACAAGTGACGTCGTTACATCTACCCCTCTATTTAAGGAGCGAAACAGGGGGATTTCCCCACGATTCTAGCTGCTGCCTGATGAAGCTAGTTGTAATTACCGGTGAAACGTCGTACTCAGATTCCAAATGTTGTGGCTTTGCTCTAGTAACGGTTTTTGGCACGTTCTGTTCACGTGACAAACCGCTTACTAATTGGCTGTGTCGGGTGGTGGCAGGTTTAGCGACACGTTTAAATATTACGCAATCAAACCCATAACAGTACCTGGATTATGGATGTTGATGATGTTGTTGATGGTGTTGTTGTTGATGATGTTGATGGTGTTGTTGTTGATGATGTTGATGGTGTTGATGGTGTTGTTGATGTTGATGGTGTTGTTGATGATGTTGATGGTGTTGTCGTTGATGATGTTGATGGTATTGATGGTGTTGTTGTTGTTCATGATGTTGATGGTGTTGTTGTTGATGATGTTCATGGT
Source organism: Petromyzon marinus (assembly GCF_048934315.1). Lineage (NCBI taxonomy): Eukaryota > Metazoa > Chordata > Hyperoartia > Petromyzontiformes > Petromyzontidae > Petromyzon > Petromyzon marinus. The sequence goes on from NW_027423124.1 coordinate 663,463, forward strand.
ATTGATGGTGTTGTTGTTGATTTTGATGGTGTTGATGTTGTTGATGATGTTGATGGTATTGATGGTGTTGTTGATGTTGATGGTGTTGTTGTTGATGATGTTGATGGCATTGATGGTGTTGTTGTTGTTGTTGATGATGTTGATAATGTTGTTGTTGATGATGTTGATGGTATTGATGGTGTTGTTGTTGATGTTGAAGGTGTTGTTGTTGATGATGTTGATGGTGTTGTTGTTGATGATGTTGATGGTGTTGGTGATGATGTTAATGGTGTTGATGGTGTTGTTGTTGATGATGTTGATGGTGTTGATGGTGTTGTTGTTGTTGTTGATCACGATGAAGATGTTACGGAAATAACACAGGAGTTGTGTAAAGATGTTCAAACGCCAAAATAAACCTTTTGCAAGGCATGAAGTTACCGTGTTAACCACACACACGGTACTCGTGGTGAACATGCAAACAGACATGGCTCTGATAAGATATGACACATTGTCTTTGAATCTGATTTGGCCTAGACCAGACACAACATCCTTCTTTAGGGTCTATTCTCACCAGTGTCAGACCAATTATAAATGCTGTGTCGTTAAACCCGCCACCACCCGACACAGCCCAATCAGTAAGCAGTTTGTGTCACGTTAACAAAACGTGGACTATTAGTTACTTTGTTCAGCACTCACCGGTGCGTGCGTGTGTGTGTTCTGGAGAGTTAACCCACAACATCATTCACGATCCGAGTAACCCTGGTCACTTATCGCCGGTAAGAACAAACGCAACCACGACCAGCAGCAGCAGCATCATTAGGCAGACAGCCACAGAGTTACATAGGAATCCTTCCTCCTATCTGGGTCTTAAGCAGATGGGGGAGGTGGTAATTGTGGTGTCTTCACTTGTAGGTCAATCAGGGTGTGCAAAAACCAGAGGGGTGGGGGAGGTGTTGGTTAATGTATGCCACGTAAATGATAATGGCTGACCAATTAACCGGTTGGGTTATTCATAGGGTAAATCAACAACCGTGCTTTGTATTTGTGTGCCAACACCATTGACGATTATCTGAACCGGTCCTGGGCCTCCCCTAGGTCGACTCAGCCTCAAATGAGTACCTGGTGCGGTGTGTAAGCATCGCCACTGGGGAGACAAAGGCGGCCGGGCGTGGTGCTGGCTACCCACCCCCTCGTGTAGCCGCTTCGGCCTTCATAGGTGCTGCTCGCTAACAGCACTTGCCCCTACAGTCTGTTAAGGCTATACGGGGGATCTTTGTCTTTGTGTGTTGTATGTGTACACTGTGTGTGTGTGTGTATACCTGTGTGTGTGTGTGTCACAGGTGGTGCATCGACCAGTCATCTCAGTCAGTCGAACAGCGACACCTCCTGCCAGCGGGCGTTCGACACTTCACGTGGCTTCTAGATTTGAAGATTTCGTGACTGCAAGGATCCATACTCTTTGGTTCTATTCGGTAAAGTCACGTAAAAAAACAACAAAACATAAAAAAAAATTCACGACGTTTCGGCCACAACACAAGTGGCCTTCATCAGGTGAAGGGTCCAGACTGTCTAGAGGACAGCGCTGGAGTGAACACAGCCAAGCTCAGAATTCGTTCTGCCGTGTTTCAAATCTGATTTGTGCTCGCGAATTCGGTCAAAGACATGTCGTTTCGTCTCCCCGATATAGCAGTCACCACAGGTGCAGATCAATTTGTAAACTCCGGGGTACTGTAAGTGAGGAATGACATCCTTCACAGAACGAATTCTTCTGTAGAGAGGGGGGTAGAGAGAGAGGGAAGGGGTAAGAAGAGCAGAAAAAAAAGAAAAAAATATTTTGTTGTTAGGTCTTTCATTTAAAAGGGGGGGGGGGTTACATAAAGCAAAGAATAAAAAAAACGAAATGATGAACGGAGGATCTTCTTGTTTCCTCTGATCGTTAAAAAATAAATAAATAGAGCAACGCCTATGAAGGGCGGCACTGGGGCACACGAGGGGCGCGGGTATCCAGCACCACGCCCGACCGCCTTTGTCTCCTCACCGGCGAAGTTTACACAACCACTACCACTACCGCTCCGACACACACACACAAGCAGCCACCTGCGGAGGTCCCCTGCATGAACTTGCACAATCGCTAGTGGCGGCTTGTGACATTCTAGATTTAAAGCTTTCGTGACTGCTAGGATCCATACTCTTTGGTTCTATTGGGTAAAGTCACGTAGGTGAAAAATAAAATAACAAAAAATCACGACATTTCGGCCACAATACAAGCGGCCTTCATCTTGTGACATGTCCAATAGGTGGCGCTGTTGCGAGTGATCTTGTGGCTATATGGTGTTCTTATAACAGGGGGGGTTTTCCCCCTTTTTTTCTGGCAACAAAACCGAAACCTTTTTTTGCAAGGATTCATGTCACTGCATTAACCACAATACCTGCAGTCAAAATGACAAAACAACAACAAAAAAAACATACTATGATAATATTATATTCTTGGTTCTTTCGGTAAAGTCACGTTGAAGGGAAACAATAAAATAATAAAATATATATAAAACAAAAAAATTCTCACGACGTTTACGACTGTAACACAAACAGTCATCATCAGGTGTGAAAAAAACCAACGGCAAGAAGCATTTGAAAGAAGTGGCGGTTTGTATTTATTAATTTATTTTCCAAACGGCGTATTTATTAATTTATTTTCAAACGGTGTTTGCATTTTTCGATTTAAAGCTTTCGTGACTGCAATGATTCATCTTCTTTGGTTCTTTCGGTAAAGTCACGTAGAATGAGAATAAAATAATAAATTGATAAAGTAAAATAACACAATAATATTCTCACGACGTTTCGGCCACAACACAAGCGGCCTTCATCAGGTGAAGGGGGCGAGACTGTCTGGTAGGACAGCGCTTGTGTTGTGGCCGAAACGTCGTGAGAATATTATTGTGTTATTTTATTTTATCAATTTATTATTTTATTCTCAATCTACGTGGTGACTTTACCGAAAGAACCAAAGAAGGTGTTTGCATTTATTTATAAAAAAAAAACGTTAGCACCATGGATAGCGATTTGACAGTGTGTTTAAAAGGACGAGTCCATCTATGTTCGGATAATCGTCGCTTGGCATTGGCCCCGCGGGCTGGAGTCAAACTCAGGTCGTCAGGTTCGTGGCGGCGGCGGTGGCGGCGGCGGCAGCGGCGGCATCGCGCCAACCGCTCCACCACTGCTCGCTCGCGGTCCGAACGCGCCACTGAACACCCTTGGCTGATCATTAGCTTGGCAGTCGTCACGGGTGAGTGCGTGAAAAGTGTCACCTCTCAGCCGGGGGAAATCCCCAATCCCCGTCCGCACCAGTCCCGCGAGAGAGCTCATTTGCCTACGAATCCATCCCCACACCCCACACCCCCCCCCCTCCCCTAGAGAATGATCTCGTCGTAGGCACGTGCCAAGGTCGGTGAAACAGCGAATTAAGGGGCTGGGTCCATAAGCGACGTCACGCGATTTTGGATGAATGTTTTTTATCCCCCCCCCCATCCACCCACCCACCCCTAGTCACGTGGCGTCACAAAAAGTCAGACCCCCACCCCCGCCCTCAAATATGACGTCACAAAGCTCTGCTCCTCCCCCCTCCCCCCCAAAAAATATAATAATATAAAACAGCCTTCAAATCTTGATTTAAAGCTTTCGTGACTAAAGTCACGTTGAAGGGAAACAATAAAATAATAAAATATATATAAAACAATAAAAAAAACATTCTCACGACGTTTCGACCAAAACACAAACGGTCGTCATCAGGTGTGTCGGTCCGCATTAATTTATTTATTTTTAAACGGTGTATATATTTATTTATAAAAACGTCAGTGCCATGCGCAGCGATTTGACAGCTTGTTTAGAAGGACGAGTCCATCTATGTTCTGAAAAGAGGAGGGGGGAGACGAAAAATTAATGTAAGGGAAACAATAAAATAATACAATATATATAAAACAATAAAAAAAATTCTCACGACGTTTCGACCATAACGCAAACGGTCATCATCAGGTGTGAAAACCAACGGCAAAAAACATTTGAAAGAAGTTTTTCACACCTGATGATGACCGTTTGCGTTATGGTCGAAACGTCGTGAGAATTTTTTAATTGTTTTATATATTTTATTATTTTATTGTTTCACTTCAACGTGACTTTACCGAAAGAGCTAAGAATATAAATTACTGCAGTCACGAAAGCTTTAAATCAAAACCTTTATTATTATTTTTTTTAATTCATCACGGATCGATCATTGTTGTATTGCAGGGACGCCGGGCCGGGGAATCAAACTCGATTCCCGCCCGCCCGCCCGCTGAAGACTCAGCCTCAAGTGTGTGGTGAAATATCGCCACTGGGGGGAGACAAAGGCGGTCGGGCGTGGCGCTGGACAACCCACCCCGCTTGCCCCCTACAGCCCGTTGAGGTCACAAGGGGTGGGTCGGACGTTGCCACTGCCCTGCGCGAATCTGCTGCAGGCAGTGATGAGGAGTGAAACGATAAGAGGCCGTCCATGAATGACGTCACGCACCTAGGGGGTGGGGTGGGATGGGGGGAGGGGTCAGACATTTGTGACGATGCGTGACGAGGAGGGGGGCGTGGTTTGAGAAATGTGACGTCACATCGAAATGCGCAAAACTTTAAGTAAATATGGACACGGCACGTTCTACTTATATTCGTGGTTCTTTCGGTAAAGTCACGTTGAAGGGAAACAATAGAATGATAAAATATATATAAAACAATAATTAAATAGATTTTTTAAGGAAAAAATGTGTTCTCCTACAACATCAGAGTGCAGTGCCACGTTAAATACGCAACTACAATGTGACAATACATTTTTATTTAAAGCTTTCGAGACTGCAGTAATTCATATTCTTAGCTCTTTCGGTAAAGCCGCGTTGAAGGGAAACAATAAAATAATAAAAAAAATATACAAAACAATAAAAATTCTCACGACGTTTCGACCGTTTGTGTTATGGTCGAAACGTCGTAAGAACATCTACTGGACAACACAGTGACGGACCAGCGGATGCGAGCCCATGGCCTTGACACCAGGACCTACCGTGGAGCTGATCTGCCCTCTGACCATCGACTAGTCATCTGTAAGATGCACCTGCCATTCTTCCATTCCGGTGGTGGGTGTACACCCAGGACCCCATTCCAACCTAAAGTGGCCTGGTCTTAGTTATCTGATGAAAGTTGCAAGCGAGAATTTCATCATCGCTTGCGGCTGGGATTGGCATCGTCCCCGACTCCTCTAGATGTCAAGGGTAAATGGGCGAGGTTTAGGACTGTGACTCATGCAGCTGCAATGGTTGCTTTGGGTACGCGGTCCAGACCTCCCCAGAGACCCTGGCTGACAGACGGGGTGTTCAGGATGGTTGAGAAAAAGCGACAGGCCCACTGTCATCGGCTACAGAATCCCACGTCAGAGAATGAGGAGGCTTACCGCAGCCTTTGCTCGGAGGTTCGGAGAGCCGTGAGGCGCTGCAAGGATGGGTGGTGGTTGCGGGTTGCTGAGGAGATGGAGTCTGCCTCAATGGCCCGCGATCAGAAATCTCTATTTAACTCCATCAAAAAAGTAACCTGCAGCGCCACACCTATTACCATCATTAGGGGAAAAAACGGTGATTCAATCTCCGACCCGCAGGAACAGGTTTGCTGATTTGCTGAGCATTTCTGTGAGGTCCTGGGGGAGGGAAAATCCCTCAGCCAGGAAAACATCGTGGCACATAGTGAGGATGACCCTGCTGAGGCTGCGGTGCCTCAAATATTGGAAGAAGTCACCCCCTGTGAGTGGCTGGCTGAGGTGCCATCTGTTGAGGAAGTACTGAAGGCGATCCGGAGTCTGAGACCAGGAAAGGCAGCAGGCAGAGATGATCTCCCAAGCGAAATGCTGAGGGAGGGTGGCGTTTGTGCACAGACTGCCCTATATGACATCATAACAACAGTCTGGACCACTGGATGGGTTCTGCAGGATTGGAAGGATGCCCTGGTGGTCCCCCTTTTTAAGAAGGGGGACCATGCAGACTGTAACAACTACAGGGGCATCTCACTCCTCAGTGTGCCGGGGAAGGTCCTGGCAATGATTGTTCAGCATCGCCTTGCCAGGCAGGCTGAGGAGAGGCTTGCAGAGCCCCAATGCGGTTTCAGGAAAGGGCGGTCCTGCACAGATGCCATATTTTCTGTCCGTCTGCTACAGCAGAGGTGTATGGAATTCCAACAAGGCCTACATCTCTGCTTTATTGACCTGGTCAAGGCCTATGATACCATCAGTAGGCCTGGGCTCTGGGTTGTTCTTCGTGCTATTGGAGTACCTGACCCTCTGCTCATGATCATTAAGGACCTTCATGATGGTGAGTGGGCCCGGGTAAAACTACGTGGCCGGGAGTCAGAGCCATTCCCTGTACACCTTGGGGTGCGACAGGGATGTCCTCTAGCTCCCACATTATTTATAATCTATTTTGACCACGTAGTTTGTGAAGCCTTCAATAGATGTACCGGGGGAATCTCCATATGGTATAGATATAATGGGAGGCTGATCGATGCCCGGGTGCAGTCAAGGGATTGCTCCCTATTGCTCAACCACGTTATGTATGCTGATGATTTGGTAATAGCTGCTCATTCAGAGGAGGAGTTGGAGACGCTGCTGCTGAGACTGGAGCGTGCCACTAAGAGGTGGGGCCTTACCATCAGCCCCACCAAAACTAAGCACCTGCCTGGGTATTTTGTACCATCGGACACTCCACCCCCACAACTCCCAATCGGTGATGGGGCAGTTGTGGAGTGAGTGGAGAGTTTCCCATACCTGGCCAGTGTGCTTATGACCGGCTCCAGTTTAACAGCAGAGGTCTCACTCCGAATCAGTCGAGCGGCAATATCTTTTCATCGGTTGCGTGACGCTGCGTGGAAGCTACCTGGTCTGTCGCTCCGCACTAAGCTTCAGGTCTTCTCGGCCACGGTCATTCCCTCCCTTCTCTACGCTTGCGAAACGTGGACCCCCCTAATGGAACATCTTTGCCAGTTAGAAACATTTAGGCTGGCCTGCCTACGATCAATCCTGGGTTTAACCAGACTGGATTGTGTGAGGAGCTCACAAATCCTTGAAAGATCTGGGCAAGGTCCCATCAGTGAGCTCCTCCGGCGGGCAAGGCTGCGATGGCTGGGTCATGTAGCCCGCATGCCCAGCCACCGCATGCCGAAACAGCTTTTATTTGGCCGGATTGAGGGGGCTAAATGGGCGCGGCAGGGGCTAGAAAAGAGATGGAGTGATGTGGTACGGGAGGACGTGGAGCTGAGTGGACTTGCCGATGACTGGTGCCAGTGGTGTCAAGATCGGCCTCTGTGGACGAGGCTCGTGAAGGACGCTACTGGGCAGTTGGAGGTAGTCGCCCTCCAACAACAACGGAGGGTTGAGGAGCGACGCTCACAACAACGAGCGGAGCGCCGGGTGGCTAAAGCACAGCAGGTTGGCACAGTAGGGGGCACAAGTGGTGCATCAGTCAGTCATCTCAGTCGACCCGTGGCACCTGGGTCTGCCCCGTGACCTCCTGCCAGCGGGCGTTCGACACTTCACGTGGCCTCAGGGTGCACATAGCCTGGCACAAGCATCGTGGTGACGTCACCGCCACTTAGTGGTGAATGGCGCTTGTTGTTGTTGTTGTTGTGTGTGAGTGGGTGTGTGAGTGAGTGGTTGTGTGAGTGTGTGGGTGTGTGAGTGAGTGTGTGGGTGTGTGAGTGTGTGGGTGATTGTGAGGGTGGGTGAGTATGTGGGTGTGTGAGTGTGTGGGTGGGTGAGTGCTTGAGAGAGTGGGTGAGTGAGAAAGTGGGTGGGTGAGTGCATGGTTGAGTGAGTGAGTGTGTGAGTGAATGTGTGAGTGTGTGACTGAGTTGGTGTGTGAGTGAGTGGGTGGGTGAGTAAGCACATGAGAGTGAGTGAGTGGGTGAGTGTGTATGTGGGTGAGTAAGTGAGTGTGTAAGTGGATGAGTGAGTCGGTGAGTGGGTGAGTGAGTGCGTGAATGGGTGAGTGTGTGAGTGGGTGAGTAAATGGGTGAGTGAATGAGTAAGTGAGTGGGTGAGTGAGTGGGTTGGTGATTGAGTGGGTGGGTGAGTGAGTGGGTGGGTGAGTGAGAAAGTGGGTGGGTGAGTGTGAGTGAGTGAATGTGTGAGTGTGTGGGTGTGTGAGTGTGTGGGTGTGTGAGTGAGTGTGTGAGTGAGTGTATGCGTGAGTGAGTGGCTGATTGAGTGGGTGTTCTGGGTGAGTGAGCGGGTCGGTGAGTGAGTTAGTGGGTGAGTGAGTGTGTGAGTAAGTAAGTGAATGGGTTAGTGAGTGAGTGAGTGTATGAGTGTGTCAGTGGGTAAGTGGGTGAGTGAGTGTGTGAGCAAGTTGGTGAGTGAGTGAGCGAGTCAGTGACTTAAAGCTTTCGTGACTGCAGGAATTCATATTCTTTGGGTCTTTCGGTAAAGTCTCGGAGATAGGTTCAAACAAAATACAAAATAACAAAAGGCTACGACGTTTCGATCGCAACACAATCGGTCGTCAGCAGGAAAAGGAAACCGTTTTCCTATGTGGCCGGGAGTCAGAGCCATTCCCTGTTCACCTTAGGGTGCGACAGGGATGTCCTCTGGCTCCCACATTGTTTAACATCTATTTTGACCACGTAGTTCCTGAAGCCTTCAATAGCTGTACCGGGGGAATCTCCATATGGTACAGACATAATGGGAGGCTAATCGATGCCCGGGTGCGGTCAAGGGATGGCTCCCTATTGCTCAACCACGTTATGTATGCTGATGATTTGGTAATAGCTGCTCAGTCAGAGGAGGAGTTGGAGACGCTGCTGCTGAGACTGGAGCGTGCCACTAAGAGGTGGGGCCTTACCATCAGCCCCACCAAAACTAAGCACCTGCCTGGGTATTTTGTACCATCGGACACTCCACCCCCACAACTCCCAATCGGTGATGGGGCAGTTGTGGAGAGAGTGGAGAGTTTCCCATACCTGGGCAGTGTGCTTATGACTGGCTCCAGTTTAACAGCAGAGGTCTCACTCCGAATCAGTCGAGCGGCAATATCTTTTCATCAGTTGCGTAACGCTGTGTGGAAGCTACCTGGTCTGTCGCTCCGCACTAAGCTTCAGGTTTTCTCGGCCACGGTCATTCCCTCCCTTCTCTACGCTTGCGAAACGTGGACCCCCCCTAATGGAACATCTTCGCCGGTTAGAAACATTTAGGCTGGCCTGCCTACGATCCATCCTGGGTTTAACCAGACTGGATTGTGTGAGGAGCTCACAAATCCTTGAAAGATCTGGGCAGGGTCCCATCGGTGAGCTCCTCCGGCAGGCAAGGCTGCGATGGGCGGGTCATGTAGCCCGCATGCCCAGCCACCGCATGCCGAAACAGCTTTTGTTTGGCCGGATTGAGGGGGCTAAGCGGGCGCGGCACGGGCTAGAGAAGAGATGGAGTGATGTGGTACAGGAGGACGTGGAGCTGAGTGGACTTGCCGATGACTGGTACCAGCGGTGTCAAGATCGGCCTCTGTGGAGGAGGCTCGTGAAGGATGCTACTGGGCAGTTGGAGGCAGTCGCCCTCCAACAACAACGGAGGGCGGAGGAGCGACGCTCACAACAGCGAGCGGAGCGCCGGGTGGCTAAAGCACGGCAGGTTGGCACAGTAGGGGGCACAGGTGGTGCATCAGCCACTCATCTCAGTCAGTCGACCCGTGGCACCTGGGTCTGCCCCGTGACCTCCTGCCAGCGGGGGTTCGACACTTCACGTGGCCTCAGGGTGCACATAGCCTGGCACAAGCGTCGTGGTGACGTCACCGCCACTTAGTGGCGAATGGCGGTTGTTGTTGTTGTTGTTGAGTAAGTTAATGAGTGGGTGAGTGAGTGAATGAGCGGATGGGTGAGTGAATGAGTGGATGGGTGAGTGAATGAGTGGGTGGGTGAGTGAATGAGTGGGTGAGTGAATGAGTGGGTGGGTGAGTAAGTGGGTGGGTGGGTTAGTGAATGAACGGGTGGGTGAGTGAGTGGGTGGGTAGGTTAGTGAATGAATGAGTGGGTGAGTGAATGAGTGGGTGGGTGAGTGAATGAACGGGTGAGTGAATGAGTGGGTGGACGGATGAGTGAATGAGCGTATGGGTGAGTGAACGAGTGAGTGGGTGAGTGAATGAGTGGGTGGACAGATGATTGAGTGTGGGCGAGTTAGTGGGTGGGTGAGTAAATAAGTGGGTGGGTAGGTAAATTAGTGGGTAGGTGAGTGAGGTGCCGGCTCCCAGCCGCCATCTTGCGTAAGGAAGGTTCTTTGTAAGCCATCTGGCTTCCATGAGAGATTCGTTCATGAGGCTATCCACATATACAAGCACAGAGACAATTTCAACCGAGAAGATGGATTCTATCTTAGCAATCATTGGAAAGATTTGATAAATCATTTCAGTTCTTGATTGATTGTTCACGCTTACAGTGGCTTTCAGACAGCATACATTATAAAAAATTTCGTCTCCCCCCTCCTCTTTTCAAAAAAATAGATGGACTAGTCCTGGGCAAACTGCCAATCGCTGCGCATGACGCCAACGTTTTTTATAAATAAATACATTTGCCGTTTAAAAATAAATTTATGCAAACCAACACACCTGATGATGACCGTTTGAGTTATGGTCGAAACGTCGTGAGAATTTTTTTATTGTTTTATATATATTTTGTTATTTTGTTGTTTCTCTTCAACGTGACTTTACCGAAAAAACTAAGAATATGAATTACTGCAGTCACGAAAGCTTTAAATCAAAATAGATGGACTCGTCCATCTAAACAAACAGCCAAATCGCTGTCCGTGGTGCTAACGTTTAAAAATAAATAAATACACACCGCCACTTCTTTCAATGTTTCCTGCCGTTGGTTTTCACACCCGATGATGACTGCTTGTGTTGCAGTCGAAACGTCGTGAGAATTTTATTGTTTTATATATATTTTATTATTTTATTGTTTCCCTTCAGCATAATCTTGTTTGAAGGCAACCAACCGCCATATTCGGTACGAAAGACGCCCAACCGCCATTTTAGGCAGTGAAGACTCCTGGCCGCCATTTTAGGTAGGGACGTTGCCCACCCGCCATCTTAGGTAGGGAAGCGCGCCAACAGAAGTCGCCCACTTCTAGGGGGAGCTCTCTGCGAAATCGGCACTCCCAAACATTCTGCACAAGTGCCACAACGGCCGCCTGTGGCTGATGGGGGTGCTCAAAAAGGGGCCGTCCATAAATGACGTCACGCACCTAGGAGGGGGGGTGGGGAGGGGTCAGAGATTTGTGACGATGTGTGACGAGGGAGGGGGCGGGGTTTAGGAAATGTGACGTCACATCAAAACTTTCAACAAATACAGACGACACTTTCTACTTAATTAAAAAGACTTTTTAATAAACGTTTTCTCCTACAACATCGGAGTGCAGCGCCACGTTAAACACGCACTACAGTGACAATAATTTTAAGCGATTTGAAGCATGTTTTATTTTCAAAATGGAAATATGTTTTTTTTGGGGAGGGTGGGGGTGTGGGGGGGGGGCAGAGCTTTGTGACGTCATATTTGAGGGGGGCGGTGTTAAAAATCGTCAAAAATCGCCTGACGTCATTTATGGACGGCCCCAAAGAGATAAAAAAAGTATTACACACGGAACTTTTATTCACTCACTCTCACACCCACCCACCACTCACTCTCACACCCACCCACCACTCACTCACACCCACCCACCACTCACTCTCACACCCACCCACCACTCACTCTCACACCCACCCACCACTCACTCACACCCACCCACCACTCACTCTCACACCCACCCACCACTCACTCTCACACCCACCCACCACTCACACTCACACCCACCCACCACTCACTCTCACACCCACCCACCACTCACTCTCACACCCACCCACCACTCACTCTCACACCCACCCACCACTCACTCTCACACCCACCACTCACTCTCACACCCACCCACCACTCACTCTCACACCCACCCACCACTCACTCTCACACCCACCACTCACTCTCACACCCACCCATCACTCACCCTCACGGGTGGGGAGAGACGAGGTGAGGTGATGGGTGAGGAGGGAGACGAGGTGAGACGAGGTGAGGCGATGGGTGAGGAGACGAGGTGAGGGGATGGGTGAGGAGGGAGACGAGGTGATGGGTGAGGAGGTTGACGAGGTGAGGTGATGCGTGAGAAAGCCGAGGTGAGGGGATGGGTGAGGAGGGAGACGAGGTGAGGTGATGGGTAAGAGACACGAGGTGAGGCGATGGGTGAGGAGAGAGACGAGGTGAGTTTATGGGTGAGGAGAGAGACGAGGTGAGGTGATGGGTGAGGAGAGAGATGAGGTGATTGGTGAAGAGACGAGGTGAGGCGATGGGTGAGGAGAGAGACGAGGTGAGGTGATGGGTGAGGAGGGAGACGAGGTGAGGCGATGGGTGAGGAGGGAGACGAGGTGAGGCGATGGGTGAGGAGGGAGACGAGGTGAGGCGATGGGTGAGGAGGTTGACGAGGTGATGGGTGAGGAGGTTGACGAGGTGGTGAGGAGGTGGTGAGGAGCAACGAGACGCACAGATTCCCCCCTCACCGATGTCGATCCGCGTGGCCCCCGCGGTGCTCGAGGCGCCATCGGACGAGGCCGCGAGGCCGCCTCAGAGACAGCCGCCATCGCTGGGGGAGGGGTTTCCCGCGCTTTTATAGACGTGTGACGTCACCCCATTTACCCCCCCTCACCCCTCCCCTCAATTTGTCGCTAAGCGACGAATTGAGGGGAGGGGCGAGGGGTTTGAGGGGAGGGGGTGGTGGTGAAGGGGAGGGGCGAGGGGGTTGAGGGGAGGGACCAGAGGGGAGGAGCGATGGGGTTGAGGGGAGGGGGTTTGAGGGGAGGGGGTGGTGGTGAAGGGGAGGGGCGAGGGGGTTGAGGGGAGGGACCAGAGGGGAGGAGCGATGGGGTTGAGGGGAGGGGGGTTGAGGGGAGGGGGTGGGTGATGTGAGGGGGAGGGGCGAGGGGGGTTGAGGGGAGGGGCGAGGGGGTTGAAGCGAGGGGGGGTTGAGGGGAGGGGGTGGGTGATGTGAGGGGGAGGGGCGAGGGGGTTGAGGGGAGGGGCGAGGATGTGAGTGGGTGGGTGAGTGAATGAGTGGATGGGTGAGGGAATGAGTGGGTGGGTGAGTGAGTGAGTGGGTGAGGAAATAAGTGGGTGGGTGGGTGAATGAGTGGGTGAGTAGGTTCCTGGCAAGGATTATTCAGCATCGCCTTGCCAGGCACGCTGAGGAAAGGCTTGCGGAGCCCCAATGCGGTTTCAGGAAAGGGCGGTCCTGCACAGATGCCATATTTTCTGTCCGTCTGCTACAGCAGAGGTGTAGGGAATTCCAGCAAGACCTACATCTCTGCTTTATTGACCTGGTCAAGGCCTATGATACCATCAGTAGGCCTGGGCTCTGGGTCGTTCTTCGTGCTTTTGGAGTACCTGACCCTCTGCTCACGATCATTAAGGACCTTCATGATGGTGAGCGGGCCAGGGTAAAACTACGTGGCCGGGAGTCAGAGCCATTCCCTGTACACCTTGGGGTGCGACAGGGATGTCCTCTGGCTCCCACATTATTTAACATCTATTTTGACCACGTAGTTCGTGAAGCCTTCAATAGCTGTACCGGGGGAATCTCCATATGGTACAGATATAATGGGAGGCTAATCGATGCCCGGGTGCGGTCAAGGGATGGCTCCCTATTGCTCAACCACGTTATGTATGCTGATGATTTGGTAATAGCTGCTCAGTCAGAGGAGGAGTTGGAGACGCTGCTGCTGAGACTGTAGCGTGCCACTAAGAGGTGGGGCCTTACCATCAGCCCCACCAAAACTAAGCACCTGCCTGGGTATTTTGTACCATCGGACACTCCACCCCCACAACTCCCAATCGGTGATGGGGCAGTTGTGGAGAGAGTGGAGAGTTTCCCATACCTGGGCAGTGTGCTTATGACTGGCTCCAGTTTAACAGCAGAGGTCTCACTCCGAATCAGTCGAGCGGCAATATCTTTTCATCGGTTGCGTAACGCTGTGTGGAAGCTACCTGGTCTGTCGCTCCGCACTAAGCTTCAGGTCTTCTCGGCCACGGTCATTCCCTCCCTTCTCTATGCTTGCGAAACGTGGACCTCCCTAATGGAACATCTTCGCCGGTTAGAAACATTTAGGCTGGCCTGCCTACGATCCATCCTGGGTTTAACCAGACTGGATTGTGTGAGGAGCTCACAAATCCTTGAAAGATCTGGGCAGGGTCCCATCGGTGAGCTCCTCCGGCAGGCAAGGCTGCGATGGCTGGGTCATGTAGCCCGCATGCCCAGCCACCGCATGCCGAAACAGCTTTTGTTTGGCCGGATTGAGGGGGCTAAGCGGGCGCGGCACAGGCTAGAGAAGAGATGGAGTGATGTGGTACAGGAGGACGTGGAGCTGAGTGGACTTGCCGATGACTGGTACCAGCGGTGTCAAGATCAGCCTCTGTGGAGGAGGCTCGTGAAGGATGCTACTGGGCAGTTGGAGGCAGTCGCCCTCCAACAACAACGGAGGGCGGAGGAGCGACGCTCACAACAGCGAGCGGAGCGCCGGGTGGCTAAAGCACAGCAGGTTGGCACAGTAGGGGGCACAGGTGGTGCATCAGCCACTCATCTCAGTCAGTCGACCCGTGGCACCTGGGTCTGCCCCGTGACCTCCTGCCAGCGGGGGTTCGACACTTCACGTGGCCTCAGGGTGCACATAGCCTGGCACTAGTGTCGTGGTGACGTCACCGCCACTTAGTGGCGAATGGCGGTTGTTGTTGTTGTTGAGTAAGTTAATGAGTGGGTGAGTGAGTGAATGAGCGGATGGGTGAGTGAATGAGTGGATGGGTGAGTGAATGAGTGGGTGGGTGAGTGAATGAGTGGGTGGGTGGGTGAGTGAATGAGTGGGTGGGTGAGTGAGTGGGTGGGTTAGTGAATGAACGGGTGGGTGAGTGAGTGGGTGGGTCGGTTAGTGAATGAGTGGGTGGGTGAGGGAATAAGTGGGTGGATGAGTGAATGAGTGGGTGAGTAAGTTAATGAGTGGGTGAGTGAGTGAATGAGCGGATGGGTGAATGAATGAGCGGGTAGGTGAGTGAATGAGTGGGTGGGTGAGTGAATGAGTGGGTGAGTGAATGAGTGGGTGGGTAAGTGAATGAACGGGTGGGTAAGTGAATGAGTGGGTGGGTGAGTGAATGAATGAGCGGGTGAGTGAATGAGTGGGTGGGTGAGTGAATGAGTGGGTGAGTGAATGAGTGGGTGGGTGAGTGAATGAACGGGTGGGTGAGTGAATGAGTGGGTGGGTGAGTGAATGAATGAGTGGGTGAGTGAATGAGTGGGTGGGTGAGTGAATGAACGGGTGAGTGAATGAGTGGGTGGACAGATGAGTGAATGAGCGGATGGGTGAGTGAACGAGTGAGTGGGTGAGTGAATGAGTGGGTGGACAGATGATTGAGTGTGGGCGAGTTAGTGGGTGGGTGAGTAAATAAGTGGGTGGGTAGGTAAATTAGTGGGTAGGTGAGTGAGGTGCCGGCTCCCAGCCGCCATCTTGCGTAAGGAAGGCACCCAACCGCCAGCTTAGGTCGGAATGGTGAAAATCTTCCATCTTAAATTTTGATTTAAAGCGTTCGTGACTGCAGGGATTCATATTCTTGGTTCTTTCGGTAAAGTCACCACGTAGAAGGGAAACAATAAAATAATAAAAATGTAAAACAATAAAATTATCACGACGTTTACAACCGCAACACAAGCAATCATCATCAGGTGTGAAAACCACAGCAAGAAAATTTGAAAAAAGTGGCGGTTTTTTTAAGATGGATTATGGCTTAGCAATCATTGGAAGGATTTGATACACCATTTCGGGTCTTAATCGATTGTTCATGCTTACGGTGGCTTTCAGACAGCATACATTAATTTTTCGTCTCCCCCCTCCTCTTTTCCGAACATAGATGGACTCGTCCATTTACACAAACTGCCAAATCGCTGTCCGTGGTGCTAACGTTTAACAATAAATAAATACACACCGCCACTTCTTTCAATGTTTCCTGCCGTTGGTTTTCACACCCGATCATGACTGCTTGTGTTGCAGTCGAAAATTTTATTGTTTTATATATATTTTATCATTTTATTGTTTCCCTTCAGCATAATCTTGTTTGAAGGCAACCAACCGCCATATTCGGCAGGAAAGACGCCCAACCGCCATTTTAGGCAGTGAAGACTCCTGGTCGCCATTTTAGGTAGGGACGCTGCCCACCCGCCATCTTAGGTAGGGAAGCGCGCCAACATAACTCGCCCACTTCTAGGGGGAGCTCTCTGGGCAATCGGCACTCCCAAACATTCTGCACAAGTGCCACAACGGCCGCCTTTGGCTGATGGGGGTGCTCAATAAGGGGCCGTCCATAAATGACGTCACGCACCTAGAAGGGGGGGGTGGGGAGGGGTCAGAGATTTGTGACGATGTGTGACGAGGGAGGGGGCGGGGTTTGAGAAATGTGACGTCACATCAAAACTTTCAACAAATACAGACGACACTTTCTACTTAATTAAAAAGACTTTTTAATAAACGTTTTCTCCTACAACATCGGAGTGCAGCGCCACGTTAAACACGCACTACAGTGACAATAATTTTAAGCGATTTGAAGCATGTTTTATTTTCAAAATGGAAATATGTTTTTTTTTGGGGAGGGTGGGAGTGTGTGGGGGGGGGGGGCAGAGCTTTGTGACGTCATATTTGAGGGGGGGTGTCAAAAATCGTCAAAAATCGAGTGACGTCATTTATGGACGGCCCCAAAGAGATAAAAAAAAGTATTACACACGGAACTTTTATTTCCGATGTCAAGAAGAAGTCGACGTGACGGGGAGTAAGGGAATAATCGAGGCGACTTTGTTTGGTGCCGTTGCGGTTTGGGGAAGGCGAGGGGGTGGACAGGCGCCTGCAAACCAGGCGAGGGTTGGTGGATCACCGCAGGCACAGGCAGATGCCGGGAAATGGCGACAGAGGCCCGGGGCCCCACCTGTTCCCGCCTCCACGGGGCGAGGCGATTCCCCCGTCGCATCGCCGAACGTTGCACCGCGGACTCGGCTCGCGTGCAGGGCGCGAAAGGAGATTCGACGTAGCATGGGGGACCGGCAGACTTACACAGGCACTCGCCCACAGACTCGCAACGGACACCCGCAGACTCACAATGGACACCCGCAGACTCACAACGGACACCCACAGACTCACAATGGACACCCACAGACTTACACAGCCACTCGCCCACAGACTCACAACGGACACCCGCAGACTCACAATGGACACCCACAGACTCACAATGGACACCCGCAGACTCACAACGGACACCCGCAGACTCACAACGGACACCCACAGACTCACAACGGACACCCACAGACTCACAATGGACACCCACAGACTCACAACGGATACCCACAGACTCACAATGGACACCCGCAGACTCACAACAGACACCCACAGACTCGCAACGGACACCCACAGACTCACAATGGACACCCACAGACTTACACAGGCACTCGCCCACAGACTCACAACGGACACCCACAGACTCGCAATGGACACCCGCAGACTCACAATGGACACCCACAGACTCACAACGGATACCCACAGACTCGCAACGGACACCCACAGACTCACAATGGACACAAGCAGACTCACAACGGACACCCACAGACTCGCAACAGACACAAGCAGACTCACAACGGACGCCGGAAGACTCACAACGGACACCCACAGACTCGCAACAGACACAAGCAGACTCACAACGGACGCCGGAAGACTCACAACAGACACCCACAGACTCACAACAGACACCCACAGACTCACAACGGACACCCACAGACTCACAACGGACGCCGGAAGACTCACAACATACGCCTACAGACTCACAAAGAGACCCATTAACGTGGAAAGGGACCAATCTATTTGGAAAGGGACAAAGGGAAGGCGCCCAACCGCCATCTTGCATAGGGAAGGCACCTAACCGCCATCTTACGTGGGGAAGGCATCCAATCGCCATCCCACCCTACCTGCCCATTATAAATCCACTCCACCTGTCCATTATGAACCCACTCTACGTGCACATTATAAACCAACCCTACCTGCCCATTATAAACCCACTCTACCTGCCCATTATAAATCCACCCTACCTGTCCATTATAAACCCACCCTACCTGCCCATTATAAACCCCAGTGACACGGCCAAGATGAACCCACCCTACCTGCCCATTATAAACCCCAGTGACACGGCCAAGATGAACCCACCCTACCTGCCCATTATAAACCCACCCTACCTGTCCATTATAAACCCACCCTACCTGTCCATTATAAACCCACCCTACCTGCCCATTATAAAACCCAGTGACACGGCCAAGATGAACCCAGACCCCACACGTCACTGACAATCGACGGCACCAAACCCCACAAAATCAACATCCGCAAGGTCATCTCACGTCCCGGTGACTTTATGCACAATAACAACGCTCTTAGAAAAACACAACATTCTTACAATAATTATAATATTTACAATAAAAACATTCAAAACTACGATATTATGTACAGAGCTATATATGATTAAATTATAACTTTTTTTCTTAACAAACTTCACGTGGCAGGGCCTAGGCACGCTTCTCGTCCAGTGCCTGCACCAGGCCTCCCTTCCCCCTCCCCATGTCCTGGAAACCGTGTGGCGAGGTCACTCCCTCCCTCATCCTCCTCCTTTGAGGACTGCCACCGGATGAAAACCAGCATGGGTTGGAGTCCCGGGGTAAGGGAGCCCTGGGTAGGCTACTGGGCTGAGTGTGTGGTGAGCGTGTGGTGGGCTGAGTGTGTGGTGAGTGCAGTCAGAGTGGCTGTGTCCAGTCCATGTCTGGGTTTCCACTCTTTCGTCTTCTGCCACAGCTATTTCCCACGGGAGTGTGTGGGGTGAGTGTGTGTGTGGTGCGTGTGTGTGGTGAATATGTGTGTGGTGAGTATGTGTGTGGGATCAGTGTGTGTGTGGTGTCTGGTGCGGAGAGTGTGGTGTGAGTGTTTGTGTGTGGGGTGAGTGTGTGTGTGGGGTGAGTGTGTGTGTGGGGTGAGTGTGTATGTAGGGTAAGTGTGTGTGTGGGATCATTGTGTGTGATGTGTGGCTGGGTGTGTGTGTGGTGCGTGGTGCGGTGTCGGTGGGGTGAGTGTATGTGTGGTGAGTGTGTGTGTGGTGAGTGTGTGTGTGGCGAGTGTATGGTGCGTGTATGTATGTGGTGTGTGGGGTGAGTGTGGGGCTTGTGTGGTGTGTGGCTGGGTGTGTGTGAGTGTCTGGTGTGGTGTGAGTGTGGTGAGTGTGTGTGTGGGGTGAGTGTGTGTGGGATGAGTGTGTGTGTGTGGGGTGAGTGTGTGTGTGTGGGCTGGGTGTGTGTGGCTGGGTGTGTGTGGTGAGTGTGGTGTTATGGGGTGGGTGGGTGGTGCTTGCGGTGGTGGTGCTGCTCGTGGTGGTGGATGGCACCGACTCCACCACCACCACCACGCCGCTACTCTGCCGTGGGCCGTCCACCACACAGCAGCAGGCGGCCGAAGAGCGACCGGAGCGCCCTGCCCAGTTGGGCCAAGCCCCCTCGCTTCCTCTTCTTCTTCTTCTTCTCCTCTTCCTCCTCCTCCTCCTCCTCCTCCTCCTTCTTCTGCTGTTGCCACATCTCCACCTCCTCCATCTTCTCCATCTTCTCCTTGTTCTCTTCTGTCTCCTCCTCCAACTCCTTCGTCTCGACCTCTTGCACCACGGCCACCACCACCACCTCCTTCTCCTTCTCCTCCATCTTCTCCTCCTCCTTCTCCTCCACCTCCTCCTTCTCCTCCATCTTCTCCTCCTCCTTCTCCTCCACCTCCTCCTTCTCCATCTTCTCCTCCTCCTTCTCCTCCATCTTCTCCTCCTTCTCCTCCATCTTCTCTTCATCCTTCTCCTCCTCCTTCTCCTCCTCCTCATCCTCCGATGAGGAGGAGGATGATGATGGAAGCCTCTTCTCCGGCTGAGCTCTGTGGAGAGAGAAGCAGCAGCACCACAGCACCACCACGTCAGCATCCCGCGACTACGGCCAGAGGTCACAGTCGGTCCCCACCCCCAGGAGTGGACTTGCCCATCACGAGTTTCTACAGACTCATAGACACCCACAGAGATTCACAGAGACCCATACTCATAGAGACCCATACTCATAGAGACCCATACTCATAGACACCCACAGAGATTCACAGAGACGCATACTCATAGAGACCCATACTCACAGAGACCATACTCATAGAGACCCGCAGAGACCCATACTCATAGAGACCCATACTCATAGAGACCGATACTCATAGAGACCCACAGAGACCCATACTCATAGAGACCCACAGACACCCATACTCATAGAGACCCATACTCATAGAGACCCATACTCATAGAGACCCATACACACAGAGAGAGCCTCACCGTGGCTTCACAGCTCTGGGAAGGGCCCGGCTGGTGGTGGGGAGGGCCCGGCTGGTGGTGGGGAGGGCCCGGCTGGTGGTGGGGAGGGCCCGGCTGGTGGTGGGGAGGGCCCGGCTGGTGGTGGGGAGGTCGTCGCTGGGGCTGGCGGTGTCGTCGCTCTGGAGCCAGCCGTGAGCCAGCGCCTGCTCCGGTGTCATGCGGCGTTCTGGATCCCAGCTAGGGTGAGGGGGGGCACGGAGGGGGATAAAGGGGGGGGCACAGAGGGGGGTGAGGGGTGGTGGTCGTGGGTTTCTGAGGAGATGGAGTCTGCCTCAATGGCTTGCGATCACAAATCTCTATTTAACTACATCAAAAAAAGTAACCTGCATCGCCACACATATTACCATCGTTAGGGTAAACAACGGTGATCCAATCTCCGACCCCCAGGAACGGGTTTGCAGATTTGCTGAGCATTTCTGTGAGGTCCTGGGGAAGGGGGAATCCCTCAGCCTGGCAAAACGTGGGACAAAGTGGGGTTGACCCTGCTGAGGCTGTGGTGCCTCAAATATTGGAGGAGGTTGTCACCCCTTGTGAGTGGCTGGCTGAGGTGTCATCTGTTGAGGAAGTACTGAAGGCGATCCAGAGTCTGAGACCAGGAAAGGCACCGGGCAGAGGTGATCTCCCAAGCAAAATGCTGAGGGAGGGTGGCGTTTGTGCACAGACTGCCCTACATGACATCATAACAACAGTCTGGGCCACTGGACGGGTTCCGCAGGATTGGAAGGATGTCCTAGTGGTCCCCCTCTTTAAGAAGCAGGACCGCACAGACTTTAAAAACTACAGGGGCATTTCATTCCTCAGTGTGCCGGGAAAGGTCCTGGCAAGGATTATTCAACATCGCCTTGCCAGGCACGCTGAGGGGAGGCTTGCGGAGCCCCAATGTGGTTTCAGGAAAGGGCGGTCTTGCACAGATGCCATATTTTATGTCCGTTTGTTACAGTAGAGGTGTAGGGAATTCCAACAAGACCTACATCTCTGCTTTATTGACCTGGTCAAGAGCTATGAAACCATCAGTAGGCCTGGGCTCTGGGTTGTTCTTTGTGCTTTCGGAGTCCCTGACTCTCTGCTCACGATGATTAAGGACCTTCATATTGGTGAGCGGGCCCAGGTAAAACTACGTGGACTGGAGTCAGAGCCATTCCCTGTTCACCTTGGGGTGCGACAGGGATGTCCTCTGCCTCCCACATTATTTCACATTTATTTCGACCACGTAGTTTGTGAAGCCTTCGATGGCTGTACCAGAGGAATTTACATCTGGTACAGATATAATGGGAGGCTGATCGATGCCCAGGTACGGTCAACGGATGACTCCCTATTGGTCAACCATGTTACGTATGCCAATGATTTGGTAATAGCTGCTCAGAGGAAGAGTTGGACGCACTGCTGCTGAAACCGGGTGGCCAAAGCACAGCAGGTTGGCACAGTAGGGGGCACAGGTGGTGCATCAGCCAGCAGTCATCTCAGTCAGTCGACCCGTGGCACCTGCTGGATCTGCCCCGTGACCTCCTGCCAGCGAGCGTTCGACACTTCACTTTGGCCTCAAGGTGCACATGGCCTGGCACAAGCGCCGTGGTGATGTCACCGCCACTTAGTGGCGAATGGCGGTTGTTATTGTTGCGGACGTGTGTGAGTGTGTGTGTATATATTAACCTGCTCATCCCACTAATCTCTCTTGCATAATCTCTCCCATCAACATAGTGATACTCTCCCATTAACGCGGCTGTTGTGCGCATATGCAGGGGCGATACTCTTATGCGGCGACGGAAGCCCAGTTCATGCTAATCTCTCTCCCTAATCTCTCTCTCTCTCCCTGATCTCCCCCATTAATACAACTGACGCGCTTGCATGCAGGGATGGAATTCCCTTCCAGCTCAGACCCTGCCTGCTCGCCCTTCGACAACGTATATATATAAAGTCTTGTTGTTGTAACAGCTCTCTCGCTGCGTTTCTTCCTGGTTCAGCTGTTCCCCTGCTGGATTAATTTTTTTCCACCTGAGGACGACCGCTTGGTGTTGCGATGGAAACGTCGTGATATTTTTTATTTATTTTATTCTACTTTTATTTACCTGCGTGACTTTACCGAAAAAAACCACGGCCAACAGCAGTGACTGCGTTTATCTGAGCAACCGGTCCTGGCCCTCCCCTCAGTCGACTCAGCCTCAAATGAGTACCTGGTGCGGTGTGTAAACATCGCCACCCGGGAGACAAAGGCGGCCGGGCGTGGTGGTGCTGGCCACCCACGCCCTCTGTGTGTGCCACAGCGCCGGCCTTCATAGATGCTGCTACTCGCTAACAGCACTTGCCCCTACAGCCTGCTAGAGGCTACACGGGGGGATCTTTATCTGCGTGTAGGTGCTGCTACTCGTTACTACTAACAGCACTTGCCCCTACAGCCTGCTAGAGGCTACACGGGGGATCTTTCTCTGTGTATAGGCACTGCTACTCACTAATAACAGCACTTGCCCCTACAGCCTGCTAGAGGCTACACGGGGGATCTTTGTCTGCGTGTAGGTGCTGCTACTCGCTACTACTAACAGCACTTGTCCCTACAGCCTGCTAGAGGCTACACGGGGGATCTTTGTCTGTGTGTAGGTGCTGCTACTCGCTACTACTAACAGCACTTGTCCCTACAGCCTGCTAGAGGCTACACGGGGGATCTTTGTCTGTGTATAGGCGATGCTACTCGCTACTACTAACAGCACTTGCACCTACAGCCTGCTAGAGGCTACACGGGGGATCTTTATCTGTGTGTAGGTGCTGCTACTCGCTACTAGTAACAGCACTTGCCCCTACAGCCTGCTAGAGGCTACACGGGGGATCTTTTTCTGTGTATAGGCACTGCTACTCACTAATAACAGCACTTGCCCCTACAGCCTGCTAGAGGCTACACGGGGGATCTTTGTCTGTGTGTAGGTGCTGCTACTCGCTACTACTAACAGCACTTGTCCCTACAGCCTGCTAGAGGCTACACGGGGGATCTTTGTCTGTGTATAGGCGATGCTACTCCCAATACTAACAGCACTTGCCCCTATAGCCTGCTAGAGGCTACACGGGGGATCTTTTTCTGTGTAGAGGTGCTGCTACTCGCTACTACTAACAGCACTTGCCCCTACAGCCTGCTAGAGGCTACACGGGGGATCTTTGTCTGTGTGTAGGTGCTGCTACTCGCTACAACTAACAGCACTTGCCCCTACAGCCTGCTAGAGGATACACGGGGGAGCTTTGTCTGTGCATAGGTGCAGCTGCTACTCGCTACTACTAACAGCACTTGCCCCTACAGCCTGCTAGAGGCTACACGGGGGATCTTTGTCTGTGTATAGGCGCTGCTACTCGCTACTACTAACAGCACTTGCCCCTATAGCCTGCTAGAGGCTACATGGGGGATCTTTGTCTGTGTGTAGGTGCTGCTACTCGCTACTACTAACAGCACTTGTCCCTACCGCCTGCTAGAGGCTACATGGGGGATCTTTGTCTGTGTATAGGCGCTGCTGCTCGCTACTACTAACAGCACTTGCCCCTATAGCCTGCTAGAGGCTACACGGGGGATCTTTGTCTGTGTAGAGGTGCTGCTACTCGCTACTACTAACAGCACTTGCCCCGACAGCCTGCTAGAGGCTACACCGGGGATCTTTGTCTGTGTATAGGTGCTGCTGCTGCTACTCGCTAACAGCACTTGCCCCTACAGCCTGCTAGAGGCTACACGGGGGATCTTTATCTGTGTGTAGGTGCTGCTACTCGCTGCTACTAACAGCACTTGCCCCTACAGCCTGCTAGAGGCTACACGGGGGATCTTTGTCTGTATATAGGTGCTACTAACAGCACTTCTCCCTACAGCCTGCTAGAGGCTACACGGGGGATCTTTGTCTGTGTATAGATGCTGCTGCTACTCGCTAACAGCACTTGCCCCTACAGCCTGCTAGAGGCTACACGGGGGATCTTTGTCTGTGTTCTTACTGTAGGCAGTTTCTGATAAAGTGCACGAGCTGAACTCCACATCCCCGCAGCACGAAGTGCAGGGGAATACTTCCCGGGTGACGCTTCTTGCCCAGGCAGAGAGGATGGCCGAAATGGTCTGCAGGAGGGAGAGAGAGAGAGAAGCAGAGAGAGACAGAGAGAGACAGAGAGACAAAGTAGGAGAGACAGAGAGAGACAGAGAGAAAGAGAGAAAGAGATGGAGCGAGAGACAGGGAGAGAGAGAGAGAGTGATAGAAACAAAGAGACAGAGAAAGACAGAGAGACAGAGAACGCGAGACAGAGAGAGACACAGATAGAGAGAGAGATAGAGAGATAGGCAGAGAGAGACACAGAGACAGAGAGAGACAGAGAGACAGAAAGATGGAGAGACAGAGATAGAGACGCACACAGAGAGACACAGAGAGAGACACACAGAGAGAGAGAGAGAGATAGAGAGATAGGCAGAGAGAGTCACAGAGACAGAGAGACAGACAGAGAGACAGAAGGACAGAAAGACAGAGAGACAGAGACAGAGAGAGAGACAGAGACACACAGAGAGAGAGACAGAGATGGATAGAGAGACAGGGAGAGAGAGAGAGAGTGATATAGACAACGAGACAGAGAAAGACAGAGAGATAGAGAACGAGAGACAGAGGGAGACAGGCAGAGACAGAGAGAGACACACAAAGAGATAAAGAGAGAGACACAGAGAGAGAGAGAGAGAACGAGAGAGAGAGAGACACGCACAGTGTCACCAACCCCCACGTCATCCACATATCAACTCACCCACCCACACCTACACTCCCACCCACCTACCCACCCACCTACCCCTGCTTTGGTTACTTATCGCCCCTAACCCAGGTCGTTACTGAGTCGGCCCAAGCCCCAACCACCACCTCCTCCCTCCCCATCCCCCCATTCCCCCAGGCCCCCCCCCCCCACCACGACACCACCACCATCGCCACCACCACCACAGCACCATCACCGCACCACCACCACCACACCACCCTTCTACTCACCAAAGAAGTACTCTTTGTTGCGAGATCTCTCCAACATGTCTTTCGGAGGCATGCCCATGATCTGCACAACCATTTCAAGACAGAGACAGAGAGAGACATTCTTGTCACACGCTTGTTAAACGCATGTTAAACGCGTGTTACACGCATGTTACACGCGTGTTACACGGAGAGACCCATAGAGATTCAGAGACATATAGAAACATAGGGACTCCTAGAGACCCATACATAGATCCATAGAGACCCACAGAGATTCAGAGACTCACATAGAAACATAGGGACTCACAGAAACCCATACAGAGACCCATAGACTTACATAGAACAATAGGGCCTCACAGAAACCTATACAGAGACCCATAGAGATTCAGAGACTCACATAGAACCATAGGGACTCACAGAGACACATACAGAGACCCATAGAGACCCATAGACTTACATAGAACAATAGGGCCTCACAGAGACACATACAGAGACCCATAGAGACCCATAGACTTACATAGAACAATAGGGCTTCACAGAAACCCATACAGAGACCCATAGAGACCCACAGACTTACATAGAACAATAGGGCCTCACAGAGACCCATACAGAGCCCCTTGGAGATCTAGAGACTCATGTAGAAGGACAGGGACCTACAAAGGGACCCACGCTACAGCTAAACTATTTGTCTTTAACCAGGTAAGGCGCCCATAGAGCTGCGTAGCTATTTCTCATCGGCCGTACGGCAGAAGAAGATCTCATTGTGACATTGTCACATCGAGCATTATGGGTGCGTAGGTTGGTAGATGGGTGGGTAGGTTGGTAGGTGGGTGGGTGAGTGGGTAGGTGGGTCAGTAGGTTGGTAGGTGGGCGAGTGGGTCGGTGGGTAGATAGGTGGGTTGGTAGGTGGGTGGGTGTGTCGGTAGGTAGGTGGGTGGGTAGGTGGGTGCGTAGGTTGGTAGGTGGGTGGGTGAGTGGGCGAGTGGGTCGGTCAGTGGGTGGGCGAGTCGGTGGGTAACTGGCCAGGTGTCTGGCTGGGTGACTGGCTGCGTGTCTGGCTGGGTGACTGGCTGGGTAAGTGGCCAGGTGACTGGCTGGGTGACTGGCTGGGTGACTGGCTGCGTGACTGGCTGGTTGCCTGACTGGATGACTGGCTGGGTGTCTGACTGGGTGACTGGCTGGGTGACTGGCTGCGTGTCTGGCTGGGTGACTGGCTGGGTAAGTGGCCAGGTGACTGGCTGGGTGACTGGCTGGGTGACTGGCTGCATGACTGGCTGGTTGCCTGACTGGGTAAGTGGCCAGGTGACTGGCTGGGTGACTGGCTGGGTGACTGGCTGGATGACTGGCTGCGTGTCTGGCTGGGTGTCTGGCTGGATAACTGGCTGGGTGACTGGCTGGGTGACTGGCCATGTGGCTGGCTGCGTGACTGGCTGGGTGACTGGCTGGGTGTCTGACTGGGTGACTGGCTGGGTGACTGGCTGGGTGTCTGACTGGGTGACTGGCTGGGTGACGGGCTGGGTGACTGGCCAGGTGGCTGGCTGCGTGACTGGCTGCGTGACTGGCTGCGTGACTGGCTGGGTGACTGGCCAGGTGACTGGCTGGGTGTCTGACTGGGTGACTGGCCAGGTGACTGGCTGGGTGGCTGACTGGGTAACTGGCTGGGTGACTGGCCGGGTGACTGCGTGCATGGCTGGGTGACTGGCTGCGTGTCTGGCTGGGTGACTGGCTGGGTAAGTGGCCAGGTGACTGGCTGGGTGACTGGCTGGGTGACTGGCTGCGTGACTGGCTGGTTGCCTGACTGGATGACTGGCTGGGTGTCTGACTGGGTGACTGGCTGGGTGACTGGCTGCGTGTCTGGCTGGGTGACTGGCTGGGTAAGTGGCCAGGTGACTGGCTGGGTGACTGGCTGGGTGACTGGCTGCATGACTGGCTGGTTGCCTGACTGGGTAAGTGGCCAGGTGACTGGCTGGGTGACTGGCTGGGTGACTGGCTGGATGACTGGCTGCGTGTCTGGCTGGGTGTCTGGCTGGATAACTGGCTGGGTGACTGGCTGGGTGACTGGCCATGTGGCTGGCTGCGTGACTGGCTGGGTGACTGGCTGGGTGTCTGACTGGGTGACTGGCTGGGTGACTGGCTGGGTGTCTGACTGGGTGACTGGCTGGGTGACGGGCTGGGTGACTGGCCAGGTGGCTGGCTGCGTGACTGGCTGCGTGACTGGCTGCGTGACTGGCTGGGTGACTGGCCAGGTGACTGGCTGGGTGTCTGACTGGGTGACTGGCCAGGTGACTGGCTGGGTGGCTGACTGGGTAACTGGCTGGGTGACTGGCCGGGTGACTGCGTGCATGGCTGGGTGACTGGCTGGGTGACTGGCCGGGTTGCTGACTGGTTGGGTGGGTGACTGGGTGGCTGGCTGGGTGTCTGGCTGGGTGACTGGCTGGGTGACTGGCTGGGTGTCTGGCTGGGTGGATGTCTGCGGGGCCGGTCTGGGCCACGTCTCCCGCTTGAGTTGTCCCCCCCCCCCCCTTCCCCAAGGAGGCTCCCCGGTCACCTCGATGCAGCATGCCAGGTGGTCGTCGCGGCCGAAGGATCGGAAGAGGTCCCTGCCGGTGGCCATCTTGGCGACGGTGCAGCCCAGGGACCACGTGTCCGCGGCGCAGGTGACCGGGTAGCCCAGCAGCACCTCGGGCGCCACGTAGACGAGGGTGCCTCCCACGCGCGGGGCTGTGTGGATGACGGCAAGCGACAGCGGCGGTGATGGTGAATGTGGACTGGGTACGTGCGTGTGTGGGGGGTGGTGGTGGGTGGGTGGGTGGGTGGAGAAACCCACACACACAGACACCCACACACCCACACACACAGACACACACACACACAGACACCCACACACACAGACACCCACACACCCACACACACACACACAGACACGCCCACACACACAGACACCCACACACACACACAGACACCCACACACCCACACACACAGACACCCACACACACACACCCACACACGTGCAGGTGTAGGGGGGTCACCACTCACGTGGACGGTCCACAAAGAAGCTGAGGCCGAAGTCGGTGACTCTGGCAACGCGGCTCGCGATGTTTTTCACCAGAATGTTGCCCTGGATGGGGAGCGAGCGGCAGGGAGAGAGAGGATTCACACTCAGCGGGGTCAAGGCGGCGAGCACTCTCTAGGACTGTACGTCTATGTACGGTGACTACCTCTACTTATGAACGTTCAGCTTGCGAACTTTCAGAGATACGAACCAAACCCAGTCCGTACGCTCAAGTTGCTGCTGTTCAGAACCGAGAGTTCATAAGTTCGATAGATGGCGATGGTGGCATCTACATCTGCAGAACGTGAACATCCAGTGGCAATCTACATCTGCTGAATGTGAAGGACCAGTGACATGTACGTCTACAGAATGTGAAGAACCAGTGGCGTCTACATCTACAGAACATGAAGAACCAGTGGCATCTACATCTACAGAACGTGTAGAACCAGTGGCATCTACATCTGCAGAACGAGAAGAACCAGTGGCATCTAATCTACAGAACGTGAAGGACCAGTGGCATCTACATCACAGAACGTGAAGAACCAGTGGCGTCTACATCTACAGAACGTGAAGAACCAGTGGCATCTACGTCTACAGAACGTGAAGAACCAGTGGCATCTACATCTACAGAACGTGAAGAACCAGTGGCGTCTACATCTACAGAACGTGAAGAACCAGTGGCAATCTACATCTGCTGAATGTGAAGAACCAGTGGCATCTACATCTGCAGAACGTGAAGAACCAGTGGCATCTACAACTGCAGAACGTGAAGAACGAATGACATCTACATCTGCAGAACGTGAAGAACCAGTGCCATCGATATCTGCAGAACGGGAAGAACCAGTGGCATCTACATCTGCAGAACGTGAAGAACCAGTGGCATCTACATCTACAGAACGTGAAGAACCAATGGCGTCTACATCTGCAGAACATGAAGAACCAGTGGCATCTGTGTCTACAGAATGTGAAGAACCAGTGGCATCTACATCTACAGAACGTGAAGAACCAGTTGCATCTGCTTCTACAGAACGTGAAGGACCAGTGGCATCTACATCTACAGAACGTGAAGAACCAGTGGCATCTACATCTACAGAACGTGAAAAACCAGTGGCATCTACATCTACAGAACATGAAGAACCAGTGGCATCTACATCTACAGAATGTGAAGAACTAGTGACATCTAAATCTATAGAACGTGAAGAACCAGTGGTGTCTACATCTACAGAACGTGAAGAATCAGTGGCATCTACATCTGCAAAAGGTGAAGAACCAGTGGCGTCTGCGTCTACAGAATGTGAAGAACCAGTGGCATCTACATCTACAGAACGTGAAGAACCAGTGGCATCTACATCTACGGAACATGAAGAACCAGTGGCATCTACATCTACAGAACGTGAAGGACCAGTGGCATCTACATCTACAGAACGTGAAGAACCAGTGGCATCTACAGAACGTGAAGAACCAGTGGCATCTACATTTACAGAATGTGAAGAACCAGTGGCATCTGCATCTACAGAACGTGAAGGACCAGTGGCATCTACATCTACAGAACGTGAAGAACCAGTGGCATCTACAGAACGTGAAGAACCAGTGGCATCTACATCTACAGAACGTGTAGAACCAGTGGCATCTGCGTCTACAGAACGTGAAGAACCAGTGACATCTACATCTGTCAGAGTGCCGAGCGTCAAAGCGAGCGTCCGCGCCCCCAGCCTGCCCTCCGCTCACCGGCTTGATGTCCCCGTGGACGATGCCCCGGGACTTGGCGTAGGCGAGGAAGCGGAGGATGCCCCTGGTGTAGGCCCTCGCGATGTCCTCGTCGATGTGCCCCTGCCCCATGTCTCTGAGTAGCCGATGGAGGTTCGTGCTGTGACGGGGAGACAGAGGCGTCAGCGATGCCCCTCTCTGTGGGTCTCTGTGGGTGGTGTGGTGGTGGTGAGTGGGTGGTGATGGTGGTAGTGGTGATGGTGAGTGGTGGTGATGGTGAGTGAGTGAGTGGTGGTGGTAGTGGTGATGGTGAGTGAGTGAGTGGTGGTGATGGCGGTAGTGGTGATGGTGAGTGAGTGGTGGTGGTGATGGTGGTGATGGTG
Source organism: Petromyzon marinus (assembly GCF_048934315.1). Lineage (NCBI taxonomy): Eukaryota > Metazoa > Chordata > Hyperoartia > Petromyzontiformes > Petromyzontidae > Petromyzon > Petromyzon marinus. Next base: position 694,081 of record NW_027423124.1, read on the forward strand.
GTGATGGTGGTAGTGTGTTGGTGGGTTAGTGGTGCTGATGGTGGTAGTGGTGATGGTGAGTGAGTGAGTGGTGGTGGTGGTGTTGATGGTGGTGATGGTGGTAGTGCTGATGGTGAGTGAGTGGTGGTGATGGTGGTAGTGGTGATGGTGAGTGAGTGAGTGAGTGGTGGTGATGGTGGTAGTGGTGATGGTGAGTGAGTGAGTGGCTGGTGTTGCTGGTGGTGTGGTGGTGGTGGTAGTGGTGATGGTGAGTGAGTGAGTGGTGGTGGTGCTGGTGGTGTGGTGGTAGTGGTGATGGTGAGTGAGTGAGTGAATGGTGGTTGTGGTGGTGGTGGTAGTGGTGATGGTGAGTGAGTGGTGGTGATGGCGGTAGGGGTGATGGTGAGTGAGTGGTGGTGGTGGTGATGGTGGTGGTGGTGATGGTGGTAGTGGTGATGGTGAGTGAGTGAGTGAGTGGTGGTTGTGCTGGTGGTAGTGGTGATGGTGAGTGAGTAGTGGTGGTGATGGTGAGTGAGTGGTGGTGATGGTGGTAGTGGTGATGGTGAGTGAGTGAGTTGTGGTGGTGCTGGTGGTGTGGTGGTAGTGGTGTTGGTGAGTGAGTGAGTGGTGGTCATGGTGGTAGTGGTGATGGTGAGTGAGTGAGTGAGTGGTGGTGATGGTGGTAGTGGTGATGGTGGGTGAGTGGTGGTGGTGCTGGTGGTGTGGTGGTAGTGGTGATGGTGAGTGAGTGAGTGGTGGTGGTGATGGTGGTAGTGGTGATGGTGAGTGAGTGGTGGTGGTGCTGGTGCTGGGGTGGTAGTTGTGATGGTGATTAAGTGAGTGGTGGTGATGGTGGTAGTGGTGATGGTGAGTGAGTGGTGGTGGTGATGGTGAGTGAGTGGTGATGGTGGTAGTGGTGATGGTGAGTGAGTGGTTGTGGTGATGGTGGTGATGGTGGTAGTGGTGATGGTGAGTGAGTGGTGGTGGTGGTGATGGTGGTGTGGTGGTAGTGGTGATAGTGAGTGAGTGAGTGGTGGTGATGGTGGTATTGGTGATGGTGAGTGAGTGGTGGTGGTGATGGTGGTAGTGGTAATGGTGAGTGAGTGGTGGTGGTGGTGATGGTGGTGATGCTGAGTGAGTGAGTGAGTGTTGGTGATGGTGGTAATGGTGATGGTGAGTGAGTGGTGGTCGTGGTGGTGGTCCTGGTGATGGTAAGTGAGTGAGTGGTGGTGGTGGTGATGGTGAGTGAGTGGTGGTGATGGTGGTACTGGTGATGGTGAGTGAGTGGTGGTGGTGATGTTGAGTGAGTGGTGGTGATGGCGGTAGTGGTGATGGTGAGTGAGTGAGTGGTGCTGGTGCTGGTGCTGTTCGTACCTCAACAGCTCCATGACGAGGCATTTGTGGCCTCGGAAGGAGAAAGTCTCCAGGACTTTTGCAACGTTGAAGTCCACGTCGCTACGTTGGCTCTGCAGCTCCATAGACATCTGGATCTCCATCAGCTGGTTGTCCTCTTGCCTGGAGCTGCGAGCGAGTGAGCGAGTGCACAGAGAGAGACACAGAGACACAGAGACAGACAGTTTAGACGTAACGTAGAGGAGGGATGGTGGTGATGGTGGGGAAGGGTGGTGGTAGGGAGGGGGTGGTGGTAGTGTGGGGATGGTGGTGCTGGTGGTGGTGATGGTGGTGGTGGTGGGGGGGGTAGGGAGAGAGGGGTGGTGGTAGTGGTGGTGATGGTGGTGGTAGTGTGATGGTGATGGTGGTGGTAGTGTGATGGTGGTGATGGTGGTGGTGGAAGTGAGAGAGGGGTGGTGGCAGTGGTGGTGATGGTGGTGGTGGTGTTAGTGTGATGGTGGTGGTGTGATGGTGGTGGTAGTGGTCGTGATGGTGGTAGTGTGGGGGTGGTAGTGTGATGGTGGTGTTGGTGGTAGTGTGATGGTGGTGGTAGTGTGATGGTGGTGGTGGTCGTGATGGTGGTAGTAGTGTGATGGTGGTGGTAGTGGTCGTGATGGTAGTGGTGGCAGTGTGATGGTGGTGGTAGTGTGATGGTGCTGATGGTGGTGGTGGTAGGGAGAGAGGGGCGGTGGTAGTGGTCGTGATGGTGGTGGCAGTGGTCGTGATGGTGGTGGTGGTGGTAGGGAGAGAGGGGTGGTGGTAGTGTGATGGTGGTAGTGTGGTGGTGGTAGAGAGAGAGGGGTGGTGGCAGTGGTCGTGATGGTGGTGGTAGTGTGATGGTGGTGGTGGTAGTGTGATGGTGGTGATGGTGGTGGCAGTGGTCGTGATGGTGGTGGTGGTGGTGGTGGTAGGGAGAGAGGGGTGGTGGTAGTGTGATGGTGATGGTGGTGGCAGTGGTCGTGATGGTGGTGGTGGTGGTGGTGGTAGGGAGAGAGGGGTGGTGGAAGTGTGATGGTCGTGATGGTGGTGACAGTGGTGGTGGTGATGGTGGTGGTAGTGGTTGTTTCAGCCATAGTTTGTTATTGTTGTCACTGTGAGCTAACACTCAACAGCAGTCCCATAGTTGGCCCATTGTTGTTGTTGACATCGTTGTTGTTGTTGTTGTTGGTGCTGCTGATGCTGTTGACTGCACCGCTGCACCAGGGCCCACTCACTTGGAGGGCGAGGCGAGGATCTTGAGCGCCACCATCGTCCGAGTCTTGTGGTCCAGACACTGCACCACCACGGCCTGTCCACCATGCCCAATCTTCTTGTTCAGCTCGAAGCGGTAGTGGAAGTGCTCGTTCTGGACCTTGCAGGGGTCACGGGGGAGGTCACGCGGAGTGGTCAGGGTGAAGGTCAAAGTGGGGTCACGGGGAGGTCACGGGAAAGCATCAGGGTGAAGGTCAAATTGGGGGTCTGTGTGTGTCTGTGTGTGTCTGTGTGTGTCTGTGTGTGTGCGGAGCGGTGGTGCAGCGGTTAGCGTTACGCTGCGCTATGAACCCGGCGACCCGGGTTCGATTCCCACTCACGGCCAACACCAACAGTGACGATTATCTGAACCGGTCCCTGGCCTCCCCTAGGTCGACTCAGCCTCAAATGAGTAGCTGGTGTGGTGTGTAAACATCGCCACTGGGGAGACAAAGGCGGTCGGTCGTGGTGCTGGCCACCCACCCCCTCGTGTAACGTTCTGGCCTTCATAGGTGCTCGCTAACAGCACTTGCCCCTACAGTCTGTGAAGGCTATATAGGGGATCTTTGTCTTGTGTGTGAGTCTCACAGGGATGTAGTTGTGTGTGTGTCTGTGTGTGTGTCTGTGTGTGTCTGTGTGTCTGTGTTTGTATGTATGTGTCTGTGTCTGTGTGTGTCTGTGTGTGTCTGTGTGTGTGTCTGTGTGTGTGTGTCTGTGTGTGTCTGTGTATCTGTGTGTGTCTGTGTGTCTGTGTCTGTGTGTCTGTGTCTGTGTGTCTGTGTGTGTGTCTGTGTGTGTGTGTCTGTGTGTGTGTGTCTGTGTGTGTGTGTGTCTGTGTGTGTGTCTGTGTGTGTGTGTGTGTCTGTGTGTCTGTGTGTGTGAGTCTCACAAGGATGTAGTTGTTATCGTCGTCGTCATATCCTCCATTGGCGACGCCCCCTCGGCTTTCCTCCTCCCCCTCGTCCAAAGTAAAAAACCAAACCGCGTCCATGGCGGCGAGCTCCAGCTTCTGGCGCTTAGTCAGGGAAGTCTTGAAGATACGCTGGATCGCTGCACAAGTGACAACAACAACAACATCAGCCACAACAACTGAAGCTATCAACTTGTTTTGTATACACACACACCGCGTTATGCCCCCCCCCCCCCAAAGTGGCTGGTGTCATCATCATCGTCGTAATCATCACCGTCGTCATCATCCTCATCATCGTCGTCGTCATCATCGTCATCACCACGTGGCAGAAAAATGCTCTAAACGCATTTTTCTACAGACTCAAAGAGACCCACCGAGACTAATAGAGACCCACAGAGAGCCACAGAGACCCACTGACACCCACAGAGACTCACAGAGACTCACCAGAGACCTTTACTAATGCAGAGGAGTCAAATGGAAACGTGACGTCATGCGCGCCGGGCGGCTCCATGACGTCACGTCTCCCCTTGGTATAAAAAGGGGAACCCCGTGACGTAGGCGGGGTCGTTGCTGGAGCCGGGGCTCAGAGTAGGGTGGAACGGGGGGAGCCAGGGGCAAGAGGGTAGGAGTAGGGGATAGCACAGCGTACAGGGCTGGAGGTGACCGCGCTCCTCGGTCGGCCGGGTTGGCTGAACCCACGGTCGGACGCAGAGGAGGCAGCACGGGGCAGCCGGCTGTGACGGGGGGGCTAGTGGGACGTAGCCCGGGACCCCTGGGGAAGTTGTTACACCCTCGTGTACTGAAATAAGCTTCGAGTAAACTTACGGCGAAAGCCCCTAAACCTCCGAGTCGTTGGGAACCCTTCAACGCTAATGTAGACCCACGTGGCGGTACAGGTTGCATCTACGAAAGTTAAACTTCTTTTTGCACCGTACGTTGCCAACCGTGTTAATGTATGGGTCTCTATGGCTGTCTCTGTGGGTCCACGGGGTCTCTGTGGTTGCCTCTGTGGGTCTATGGGTGTCTCTGTGGGTTTGTAGGGTCTCTATCGGTGCCTCTGTGGGTCTCTATGGGTCTGGGTGTCTATGTGGGTCTTTGTGTGTCTACGGGTGCCTCTGTTTGTCTCTGTGTGTCTATGAGTGTCTATGGGTGTCTATGGGTGTCTATGAGTGTCTATGGGTGTCTATGAGTGTCTCTGTGGGTCTATGGGTGTCTCTGTGGGTTTGTCGGGTCTCTATCGGTGCCTCTGTGGGTCTGGGTGTCTCTGTGGGTCTCTGTGTGTCTACGGGTGTCTCTGTGTGTCTCTGTGTGTCTATGAGTGTCTATGGGTGTCTATGGGTGTCTATGAGTGTCTCTGTGTGTCTATGGGTGTCTCTGTGTGTCTATGGTTGTCAATGTGTGTCTATGGGTGTCTCTGTGTGTCTATGGGTGTCTTTGTGAGTATCCCCCCGCTCAACATTTAGAGGAATCAACATCACCCCGCTTGAATCCAAGTGTTATTTGGCTGCTGCTAAGCATTTCCACGCGACAGCGACAATGATGATGCCGACGATGATGATGATGATGACGACGATGATGATGACGATGATATCAGCCCACTTGGTTGAGCTGCTTTGATTTGAGCTGCCATCATTCTTAGACTTTGATGATTCTCCTGCTCCTCTCTCGTTCTTACCTTTGGGTGATTTGCTGCGGATTAACATGGAGCTGGCGGTCAGCGCACTCCACCTGGTGATAGGCGGAGGCTGCCTCCCACTCGGTCCAGCTTGCCTCGTCTACACGCACACAAATCCATACATACACACACATACACAAACATACATATATACACACATATACACATACACGCATACACACACACATACACACACATACACACACATACACACATACATACACATTCATACACACATACACATTCATAGATACATATATATACACACATACACACATACATACACATTCATACACACATACACATTCATACATACATATATACACACACATACATATATATGTATACATATATGGGTGGTGTTTGTAAGTGTGAGTGGTGTTCACAGGTGTGGGTGGTGTTTGTAAGTGTGGGTGGTGTTTGTAAGTGTGGGTGGTGTTTGTAAGTGTGGGTGGTGTTTGTAATAGTGGATGGTGTTTGTAAGTGTGAGTGGTGTTTGTAAGTGTTGGTGGTGTTTGTAAGTGTGGGTGGTGTTTGTAAGTGAGGGTGGTGTTTGTAAGTGAGGGTGGTGTTCGTAAGTGAGGGTGGTGTTTGTAAGTGAGGGTGGTGTTTGTAAGTGAGGGTGGTGTTTGTAAGTGAGGGTGGTGTTTGTAAGTGAGGGTGGTGTTTGTAAGTGAGAGTGGTGTTCGGAAGTGAGGGTGGTGTTTGTAAGTGAGGGTGGTGTTTGTAAGTGTGGGTGGTGTTTGTAAGTGTTAGTTGTGTTTGTAAGTGTGGATGGTGTTTGCAAGTGTGGGTGGTGTTTGTAAGTGTGAGTGGTGTTTGTAAGTGTGAGTGGTGTTTGTGGTGTTTGTAAGTGTGGGTGGTGTTTGTAGGTGTGGGTGGTGTTTGTAAGTGTGGGTGGTGTTTGTAAGTGAGGGTGGTGTTTGTAAGTGTGAGTGGTGTTTGTAAGTGTGGATGGTGTTTGTAAGTGTGGGTGGTGTTTGTAAGTGTGGGTGGTGTTTGTAAGTTAGGGTGGTGTTTGTAAGTGTGAGTGGTGTTTGTAAGTGTGGGTGGTGTTCGTAAGTGTGGGTGGTGTTTGTAAGTGTGGGTGGTGTTTGTAAGTTAGGGTGGTGTTTGTAAGTGTGAGTGGTGTTTGTAAGTGTGGGTGGTGTTCGTAAGTGTGGGTGGTGTTTGTAAGTGTGGGTGGTGTTTGTAAGTTAGGGTGGTGTTCATATGTTGAGTGGAGGGGGCCACGCCTACCTGCATGGCGTTGCTGTGCTCCGTAAATCTCTCGGTGTCTCTGCGTGGAGAGTGGAGGGTGGGGAGAGTCAGGCAGAGTTCAGTGGAGGGCGATTGCACCGCTACCACGTGGACTCACATTGTTAGCATGGACTCACGCACCACAAACCCACATCCTCACCACGAACCCTCACAACTCACCATGAATCCTCACCACGGACACCCACACTCACCAATAAGCCACAATAAGGACCCACACAACTCACCACGAACCAACACTCTCACCAAGAACCCACACAACTCACCACGGATCCACAACACGGACCCACACAACTCACCACGGACCCAGACAACTCACCACAGACCCACAACACTGACCCACACAACTCACCACGTCAATGGCTTCAGCAGAAGGTGCTCGGCGATTAGGATGATGAAGAATCTGAAGATGTCGACGCTGAAGACGAAAAAGCAGCCACATTGTTAGCATGGACTCACGCACCACAAACCCACATCCTCACCACGAACCCACCAACCCTCACCAAGAACCCACATCCTCACCACGAACCCTCATAACTCACCACAAACCCACATCCTCACCACGAACCCTCACAACTCACCACAAACCCACATCCTCACCACGAACCCTCACAACTCACCACAAACCCACATCCTCACCACGGACCCACACAACTCACCACAAACCCACATCCTCACCACGAACCCTCACAACTCACCACAAACCCACATCCTCACCACGGACCCACACAACTCACCACAAACCCACATCCTCACCACGAACCCACACAACAAACCAAGAACCCACATCCTCACCACGAACCCACACAACTCACCACAAACCCACATCCTCACCACGGACCCACACAACTCACCACAAACCCACATCCTCACCACGAACCCACACAACAAACCAAGAACCCACATCCTCACCACGAACCCACACAACTCACCACAAACCCACATCCTCACCACGGACCCACACAACTCACCACAAACCCACATCCTCACCACGAACCCACACAACAAACCAAGAACCCACATCCTCACCACGAACCCACACAACTCACCACAAACCCACATCCTCACCACGAACCCACACAACTCGCCACAAACCCACATCCTCACCACGAACCCACACAACTCACCACAAACCCACATCACCACGAACCCACACAACTCACCACGAACCCACATCCTCACCACGGACTCTCACAACTCACCATGAATCCTCACCACGGACACCCACACTCACCAATACGCCACAATAAGGACCCACACAACTCACCACGAACCAACACTCTCACCAAGAAAACACACAACTCACCACGGATCCACAACACAGACCCACACAACTCACCACGGACCCAGACAACTCACCACAGACCCACAACACTGACCCACACAACTCACCACGTCAATGGCTTCAGCAGAAGGTGCTCGGCGATTAGGATGATGAAGAATCTGAAGATGTCGACGCTGAAGACGAAAAAGCAGCCGCCTCCTTCACGTCCGTCGCCAACTGACGAGCCACGTGGTCGCGTGACGTCACCGATGACGTTTAGTGCGACGGAAGTTACCACGCCCACTCCTAGCCACGCCCACGCAGAGCCACGCCCCTGCCGAGTGACGTAAGATAACGCGGCCACGCCCCCGGCAGCCGGGCGACCCTCAACCTACAGATTCTACTTCCGCTTCCGGGTCGGGACGAGTGGATGCGGTGGCGGGAAAATCTGAACCCTGTCTGGGCCTCCTCAAGGTCGACTCAGCCTGAAGGTGCCCACACGGGGCTCTGTGTGGTGAGTCTGTGGGTCTCTGTGTGGTGAGTCTGTGGGTCTCTGTGTGGTGAGTCTGTGGGTCTCTGTGTGGTGAGTCTGTGGGTCTCTGTGTGGTGAGTCTGTGGGCCTCTGTGTGGTGTGTCTGTGGGTCTCCTTGTGGTGAGTCTGTGGGTCTCCTTGTGGTGAGTCTGGGTCTCTGTGTGTTGAGTCTGTGGGTCTCTGTGTGGTGAGTCTGTGGGTCTCTGTGTGGTGAGTCTGTGGGTCTCTGTGTGGTGAGTCTGTGGGTCTCCATGTGGTGAGTCTGTGGATCTCTGTGTGTTGAGTCTGTGGGTCTCTGTGTGGTGAGTCTGTGGGTCTCTGTGTGGTGAGTCTGTGGGTCTCTGTGTGGTGAGTCTGTGGGTCTCCATGTGGTGAGTCTGTGGGTCTCCGTGTGGTGAGTCTGTGGGTCTCTGTGTGGTGAGTGTGTGGGTCTCTGTGTGGTGAGTCTGTGGGTCTCTGTGTGGTGAGTCTGTGGGTGTCTGTGTGGTGAGTCTGTGGGTCTCTGTGTGGTGAGTCTGTCGGTCTCTGTGTGGTGAGTCTGTGGGTCTCTGTGTGGTGAGTCTGTGGGTGTCTGTGTGGTGAGTCTGTGGGTCTCTGTGTGGTGAGTCTGGGTCTCTGTATGGTGAGTCTGTGGGTCTCTTTGTTGTGAGTCTGTGGGTGTCTGTGTGGTGAGTCTGTGGGTCTCTGTGTGGTGAGTCTGTGGGTCTCCGTGTGGTGAGTCTGTGGGTGTCTGTGTGGTGAGTCTGTGGCTGTCTGTGTGGTGAGTCTGTGGGTCTCTGTGTGGTGAGTCTATGGGTCTCTGTGTGATGAGTCTGTGGGTCTCTGTGTGGTGAGTCTCTGTGGGGAGCGGTGGTGCAGTGGTTAGCGCACTGTTTGTGGAGCGGTGGTGCATTGGTTAGCGCACTGTGTGTGTGTGGGGAGCGGTGGTGCAGTGATTAGTGCACTGTGTGTGTGTGGGGAGCGGTGGTGCAGTGGTTAGCGCACTGTGTCTGTGGAGCGGTGGTGCAGTGGTTAGCGCACTGTGTGTGTGTGGGGAGCGGTGGTTGCAGTGGTTAGCGCACTGTGTGTGTGTGTAGGGAGTGGTGGTGCAGTGGTTAGCGCACTGTGCGTGTGTAGGGAGCGGTGGTGCAGTGGTTAGCGCACAGACTCACACAGAGACCTACAGACTCACACAGAGACACACAGGCTCACACAGAGACCCACAGGCTCACACAGAGACCCATAGACTCACACAGAGACCTACAGTCTCACACAGAGACCCACAGGCTCGCACAAAGACCCATAGTCTCACACAGAGACCCACAGACTCACACAGAGACCCACAAGCTCACACAGAGACCCACAGACTCACACAGAGACCCACGGGCTCACACAGAGACCCATAGACTCACACAGAGCCACAGGCTCACAGAGACCCACAGACTCACACAGAGACTCACAGACTCACACAGAGACCCACAGAGCCCTACAGAGATGCACAGAGACACCCATAGACCCACAGAGACACCCATAGACACACACAGACACCCATAGACACACCGAGACACACAGAGGCACCCATGGAGACCCCATAGATCCACAGAGACACCCATATAGACCCATACATTAGCACGGTTGTCAACGTACGGTGCGAAAGAAGTTTAACATTCGTCACCTGCTCATGATTATTAATGAAGGGGGATGGTGCGTCCATGTGGAGTGCCGCGGGGGGCCAGTGGGTCTCTGTTGTTCTCTATGAGTGTGGGTATCTGTGGATCTCTGTGGGTCTCTATGGTAAAAAATGAGTATGGGTCTCTTTGAGTCTCTGTGAGTCTCTGTGGATCTCTGTGGGTGTCAGTGGGTCTCTGTTGTTCTCTATGAGCATGGGTCTCTATGAGTCTCTGTGAGTCTCTGTGGGTCTCTGTGAGTCTCTATGAGTCTCTGTGAGTCTCTGTGAGTCTCTGCGAGTCTATGTGGGTCTCTTCTAGTGAGTTGAAAAATGCGTTTAGAGCATTTTGCTTCCAAGGGGTGATGACAATGATGATGATGATGACCATGAGGATGATGATGATGAGGATGATGACACCAGCCACTTCGGGTTGGGGGGGGGCATAACGCGGTGTGGGTGTATAAAGAATTAGTTGATAGCTTCAGTTGTTGTGGCTGATGTTGTTGTTGTCACGTGTGCAGTGATCCAACGTATCTTCAAGACTTCCCTGACGAAGCGCCAGAAGCTGGAGCTCGCCGCCATGGACGCGGTTTGGTTTTTTACTTTGGACGAGGGGGAGGAGGAAAGCCGAGGGGGCGTCGCCAATGGGGGATATGACGACGACGATAACAACTACATCCTTGTGAGACTCACACACACACACACACAGACACACAGACACACCACACACAGAAACACACACAGACACACCCACAGACACACCCACAGACACACACAGACACAGACACACACACACAGACATACACACACAGACACACACAGACACACACACAGACACACACACCCACAGACACACACAGACACACCCACAGACACACACAGAAACACACACATACGACAACAACAACCGCCATTCGCCACTAAGTGGCGGTGACGTCACCACGACTCTTGTGCCAGGCTATGTGCACCTTGAGGCCACGTGAAGTGTCGAACGCCCGATGGCAGGAGGTCACGGGGCAGACCCAGGTGCCACGGGTTGACTGACTGAGATGACTGGCTGATGCACCACCTTTGCCCCCTACTGTGCCAATTGGCTGTGATTTAGCCACCCGGCGCTCCGCTCGTTGTTGTGAATGTCGCTCCTCCGCCTTCCGTTGTTGTTGGAGGGCGACTGCCTCCAACTGCCCAGTAGCGTCCTTCACGAGCCTCCTCCACTGAGGCCGATCTTGACACCGCTGGTACCAGTCATCGGCAAGTCCACTCAGCTCCACGTCCTCTTGTACCACATCACTCCATCTCTTTTCTAGCCTGTGCCGTGCTCGTTTAGCCCCCTCGATCCGGCTGAACAAAAGCTGTTTGGGCATGCGGTGATTGGGCATGCGGGCTACATGGCCCAGCCAACGCAGTCTTGCCTGACGGAGGTGCTCACCGATGGGACTTTGTCCAGATCTTTTGAGGATTTGTGAGCTCCTCACACAATCCAGCCTGGTTAAATCCAGGATTGATCGTAGGCAGGCCAGCCTAAATGTTTCTAGCCGGCGAAAATGTTCCATTAGGGGTGTCCACGTTTCGCAAGTGTAGAGAAGGGAGGGAATGACCGTGGCCGAGAAGACCCGAAGCTTCATGCGGAGCGACAGACCAGGTAGCTTCCACACAGCGTTATGCAACCGAAGAAAAGATAATGCCGCTCGACTGATTCTGATTGAGACCTCATGAGTACACTGCCCAGATATGGGAAACTCTCCACTCTCTCCACAACTGCTCCATCACCAATTGGGAGTTGTGGGGGTGGAGTGTCCGATGGTACAAAATACCCAGGCAGGTGCTTCGTTTTGGTTGGGCTGATGGTAAGGCCCCACCTCGTATTGGCATGCTCCAGTTTCAGCAGCAGTGCCTTCAACTCCTCCTCTGAGTGAGCCGCAATTACCAGGTCATCGAAATACATAACGTGGTTGACCAATAAGGAGCCATCCCTTGACCGCACCCCGGCATTGATCAGCCTCCCATTGTATCTGTACCAGATGGAAATTCCTCCGGTACAGCTACTGAAGGCTTCACGAACTACATGGTCGAAATGGATGTCAAATAATGTTGGAGCCAGAGGACATCCCTGTCGCACCCCAAGGTGAACAGGGAATGGCTCCGACTCCCTGCCACATAGTTTTACCCGGGCCCGCTCACCATCATGATGGTCCTTAATGATCATGAGCAAAGGGTCAGGGACTCCGAAAGCACGAAGAACTACCCAGAGCCCAGGCCTACTGATGGTATCATAGGCCTTGGCCAGGTCAATAAAGCAGAGATGTAGGTCTTGTTGGAATTCCCTACACCTCTGCTGTAGCAGACGGACAGAAAATATGGCATCTGTGCAGGACCCCCCTTTCCTGAAACCGCATTGGGGCTCCGCAAGCCTCTCCTCAGCGTGCCTAGAAGGTGATGTTAAATAATCCTTGCCAGGACCTTTCCCGGCACACTGAGGAGTCAGATGCCCTTGTAGTTGTTAAAGTCTGTGCGGTCCCCCTTCCTAAAGAGGGGGACCATCAAGGCATCCTTCCAATCCTGCGGAACCTGTCCAGTGGCCCAGAATGTTGTTATGATGTCATGTAGGGCAGTCTGGCACAAATGCCACCCTCCCTCAGCATTTCGCTTTGGGGATCATCTCTGCCCGGTGCTTTTCCTGGTCTAAGACTCTGGATCAACTTCAGTACTTCCTCAATGGATGGCACCTCAGCCAGCCACTCACAGGGGTGACTTTCTCCAATATTTGAGGCACCGCAGCCTCAGCAGGGTCATCCCCACTTTGTCCCATGATGTTTTCCAGGCTGAGGGATTCCCCCTCCCCCAGGACCTCACAGAAATGCTCAGCAAATCTGCAAACATGTTCCTGGTGGTCGGAGATTGGATCACCGTTCTTTCCCCTAATGATTGTAATAGGTGTGGCACTGCAGGTTACTTTTTTGATGGAGTTAAATAGGGATTTGTGATCGCGGGCCATTGAGGCAGATTCCATCTCCTCAGCAACCCACGACCACCACCCATCCTTGCAGCGCCTCACGGCTCTCCAAACCTCCGAGCGAAGGCTGCGGTAAGCCTCCTCATTCTCTGACGTGGGATGCTGTAGCTGATGAGAGTAGGCCTGTCGCTTTTTCTCAGCCAGCTTGAACACCTCTGTCAGCCAATGTCTTTGGGGAGGTTTGGACCGCGTACCCAAAGCAGCCATTGCAGCTGTCTGAGTCGCAGTCCTAAACCTCACCCATTTGCCCTCGACATCTGGAGGAGTGGGAGACGATGCCAACCGTAGCTGCAAGCGATGATGAAATTCTCGCTTGCAACTTTCATCAGCTAGCTGAGACCAGGCTACCTTAGGTTTGAATGGGTCCTGGGTGTACACCCACCACCCGAGTGAAGAATGGCAGGCGCATCTTACAGATAACTAGTCGATGGTCAGAGGGTAGATCAGCTCCACGGTAGGTCCTGGTGTCAAGGACATGGGCCCGCATCTGCTGTTCCATCACTACGTAGTCCAGCAGATGTTTTTAATTGGACCCGGCATGCATCCATGATGTATGGATGCGCTGATGCCGGAACAGCGTGTTGGTAATTACAAGCCCATGGGCTGCATAAAAATCTAGCAGCCTCCTACCTTTGTTATTGAGCTGATCTGTCCCATGCCTTCCAATCACTTTAGACCAGATGCCACCATCATGACCAACTCGGACATTAAAGTCACCCAACAAGATGACTCTGTCCCGAGGGGCCACCTTAGCTAGCACCTAGCATCATAGAAGGCATCTGACTCATCAGCCTTGCCTGCATCCCTCCACGGCTGTTCGTCTTCAGTGGGGGCATAAGTAACCACGACCACTACTCCTCGCCTCCGGTTGATGGGAAGTCGAGCCCAAAGTAGCCTGGGGCTTACAGCTTCCCACACCTCACCACCACTCTCCCACACCCCTTCATTCTTTTGTTCAGAAGAAGAGCCACTCCCTGTTGTTTGGCAGTCTCCTGCCCCGGGTATAGGACTGTCCACCCCTCATGGTGGCAGGAGCCAGAACCGGTCCCCCGGACCTCCTTAATACCACAGAGATCCAGGCGGTACCGGTCCAACTCCCCACAGAGGAGTGGCAGCCTCTCCTCCGCAGTGAGTGTTCCACGTGGCCATCCGTAGTGGCTTTTTGTTTCTGGAGGAGCCCTGAGGGTAAATATTCAGTCTTCTGGCTCCGACAAATGAGGTTTGGCCAGGAGACGTCATAGACGCCTGTCTCCCCCGGGGCCTCCATCACAAGCTTGTTAATTACATTTTTCGGTCGTGGTTTAGTGGTAGTTAATTGAAGGTGGAGGGGTTACCAGCCCCTTGCACCCGTCCAGAGCCCCCATTTAGCTGCTGTGGTGGTCACAGACGCCATGAGGAGAAAGGACAATCGGAATTGGCCCTCCCCCCCACAGCACTGTCCACGACAGCGTTGCCCGTCCGGCACCACGAGGAGGTAGGGGATTGTTTTACCGGATACAGACGCACACAGACACACACACACACACAGACATACACAGACTCACACAGACACACACAGACACCCACAACAACAACCGCCATTCACCACTAAGTGGCAGTGGCATCACCACGACGCTTGTGCCAGGCCATGTGGACCTTGAAGCCACGTGAAGTGTCGAACGCCCGCTGGTAGGAGGTCACGGGGCAGACCCAAGTGCCACGGGTTGACTGACTGAGATGACTGAGATGACTGGCTGATGCACCACCTGTGCCCCATTACTGTGCCAACTTGCTGTGCTTTAGCCACCCGGCACTCTGCACGTTGTTGTTGGAGGACGACTGCCTCCAACTGCCCAGCAGCGTCCTTCACGAGCCTCCTCCACAGAGGCTGATCTTTACAACGCTATTACCAGTCATCGGCAAGTCCACTCAGCTCCACGTCCTCCTGTACCACGTCACTCCATCTCTTCTCTAGCCCGTGCCGTGCCCGTTTAGCCCCCTCGATCCGGCCGAACAAAAGCTGTTTAGGCATTCGGTGGCTGGGCATGCGGGCTACATGACCCAGCCAACGCAGCCTAGCCTGTCAAAGGAGCTCACCGATGGGACTTTGTCCAGATCTTTCAATGATTTGTGAGCTCCTCACACAATCCAGCCTGGTTAAACCCAGGATGGATCATATGCAGGCCAACCTAAATGTTTCTAACCGGCAAAGATGTTCCATTAGGGGGGTCCACGTTTCGCAAGCGTAGAGAAGGCACCCTCGTTTACGTGGCCCCCGAGGTGCTGCTGGGCTACCCGGTTACCTGCGCCGCGGACACGTGCTCCCTGGGCTGCACCGTCGCCAAGATGGCCACCGGCAGGGACCTCTTCCGCTCCTTCGGCCGCGACGACCA
Organism: Petromyzon marinus; assembly: GCF_048934315.1. Classification (NCBI taxonomy): domain Eukaryota; kingdom Metazoa; phylum Chordata; class Hyperoartia; order Petromyzontiformes; family Petromyzontidae; genus Petromyzon; species Petromyzon marinus. The sequence goes on from NW_027423124.1 coordinate 709,353, forward strand.
CCTGGCATGCTGCATCGAGGTGACCGGGGAGCCTCCTTGGGGGAAGGGGGGGGGGGGACACCTCAAGCGGGAGACTTGGCCCAGACCGGCCCCGTAGACAGCCACCCAGCCAGACACCCAGCCAGACACGCAGAAGTCACCCAGCCAGCCACGCAGTCACCCGACCAGCCACCTGGCCAGTCACCCAGCCAGTTACCCAGCCAGACACGCAGCCACCCGGCCAGTCACCCAGCCAGTCACCCAGCCAGACACACAGCCGCCCAACCAGTCACCCAGCCAGTCACCCAGCCAGTTACACAGACAGACACGCAGCCACCCGGCCAGTCACCCGGCCAGTCACCCAGCCAGTCACCCAGCCAGTTACCCAGACAGACACGCAGCTACCCAGCCAGTCACCCAGCCAGTCACCCAACCAGTCACCCAGCCAGTTACCAAGCCAGTCACCCAGTCAGTTAACAAGCCAGTCACCCAGCCAATCACCCAACCAGTCAGCAACCCGGCCAGTCACCCAGCCAGACACGCAGAAGTCACCCAGCCAGCCACGCAGTCACCCGACCAGCCACCTGGCCAGTCACCCAGCCAGTTACCCAGCCAGACACGCAGCCACCCGGCCAGTCACCCAGCCAGTCACCCAGCCAGACACACAGCCGCCCAACCAGTCACCCAGCCAGTCACCCAGCCAGTTACACAGACAGACACGCAGCCACCCGGCCAGTCACCCGGCCAGTCACCCAGCCAGTCACCCAGCCAGTTACCCAGACAGACACGCAGCTACCCAGCCAGTCACCCAGCCAGTCACCCAACCAGTCACCCAGCCAGTTACCAAGCCAGTCACCCAGTCAGTTAACAAGCCAGTCACCCAGCCAATCACCCAGCCAGTCACCCAGCCAGACACGCAGCCACCTGGCAGTCGCTTATCCGATGCACCGACGCTCGAATATCCAGATTTTTCCTTGCCGTTTATATTAAGACACCGACGCCAGCGACATGGGTATCGGCGCCGTTTTATCTCAATCGTGTGCATGGGGATAAATTGTTGCACCTCGGCGTTCAAAAAACTTTGCTGACGCTGCAATGGAATTACTTTTCGCCCCGGCATCACGTTCCTGCCCTGACGGCACTTGGCGGAAACCGCCGCACCAAAGATGTCTTCCGCCGTTGCGATCCATTTCGGTCACGCTCATCAACGAGCTGGTGGCCCTTGATGTCCTGGGCCCATTCCCGATCACTCCCAGGGGTAACAAATACCTTTTGGTGGGTGTGGAATATTTTGCTCGGTGGCCGATGGCATGGCCCTTGCCCGATCAATTGTCGTACTCTATCGTGACTGAATCGTACTCTGACTGTCATGCTTTGCCACACTGTCAATGAAAAACAGGCCGATTGGGATTTACACGCGCCGAGCGTGCTCGCCGTGTATAGAATGGCCCCGCACGCTTCCACGGGATTCTCACCGTTTTCCCTCGTGTACGGAAGGGAGAACGTGCCACCCCATTGATACCCAATTGGGCACGACTGATGGAGACGCTGAACGGGGACCCTACCTGACCACGTCCGAGACTCCCTGCGCCGGATTTCTGAGGCGCGGGAGGCGGCTCGGGTCAACGCCGCTAAAACGCGGGCTCGCAACGAGCGTTGTGCACGCGGGTCCGGCCGCGACATGCCATGGTCTGTCGGTGATGGGCACCTCTCCCAAGTTACACAGGCCATGGCACGGTCCTGTTGAAGTGGTAGAGGTTAGGCATCCACAGTGCGTGCACATTCGAGGCGGGGGTCTCTCCGTCGTTGGTTCGTCCACCCATTTCGGTTGACGCAATTCTTTCCTACGGGCGTTGCTTCTTCATCCCCAACAATTGGCCTGCCAGGGTCTGATGTGTCCGACGTGCCAGAGCGGTTTGCAGATTGATCCCCCGTGGGATTCTGTTTTACCGCCCGCGGCAGCGAAGCCCTTGGCTGCTGCTGCGGACGCTGACCCCGCACGATCCAGCCCCGCAGCGACGGACTTCATCACCCTTCCGCTGACCGACCGCCCTTCCTCCTGCCGAGCCAACCCATGCAGGGCTGGATACGGATGCAGGGGATGGTACGGCGTCACAGACCCGTTCAAAGACGCCCCGATTCCGTTAACGTTCGTGTGTGCCTTTGCCTGTGTTGGGTATTCACCTTGCTTCCTTGTTCTTGCGTTCGTTATCGTTCGTGCGATATTCTTCATTATGTATGCTCTCTTGTGCTTGTTGCCACCAGGGTTATGTCGCTCTTTCCATTACTTGTTCGGGTCCATTCCTAGCTGGGACGGCTCGTCTTTTCATCACGAGGGGGGGGGGGGGAGGGGGGAGGTGATGGAATGAGAGAGCGCCATCTAGGGGTTGACGAGGGGTATCTGCATAAGCCACCACTTGGTAACTAATACCCAATGGGAAGTGTGGGATCCATCTGGGCCAAAGGTGACGGGAGGAGCTAGAGAGTACGCGCGAGAACGGTCGAGAAAGTTCTACGAAAGGGGTGTGTCCGGAGGCGGAGCTAGAGAGTACGTGCGAGAACGGTCGAGAAGGTTCTACGAGGGGGCGTGTCCGGAGGCGGAGCTAGAGAGTACGCGCGAGAACGGTGGAGAAGGTTCTACGAGGGGGCGTGTCCGGAGGCGGAGCTAGAGAGTACGCGTGAGAACGGTCGAGAAGGTTCTACGAGGGGGCGTGTCCGGAGGCGGAGCTAGAGGGTACGTATGAGAATGGTCGAGAAGGTTCTACGAGGGGGCGTGTCCGGAGGCGGAGCTTGCTCCACCGAGGGGAATATAAGGGGAGGCAGTGAGAGGACGCTGGGTCGGTGTGGGAAGCCTGGAGCCCGGACTGCGTCATCGCCACGCTCTACTCGCCACCGGCCACCTGGCGGTCCTTCCAGCGTAGCCGTCTCTCCTCCCGGCACGCCGTCAGCCAGCGGTGGACAGGGAGCGAGGGGGAGAGACGCGCGACGACGGTGGAGCAGGGAGGCGCGCGTCACGGCAGAGAGAGTGAGAGAGTGTGGAGCCATCCGGAGAGAGAAAGAGAGAGCAGAGCTGTGCAGTCATATAATACTGGTAGGAAACGTAGTGGACTGGAAGCCCAACCCGGGATTAATTCACAGGAGGCAGGGGATTAATTGTGTATGTCTGTGGATGTCTGTCCACGTCGCAGGGGTGGGGCTGGGTGGAGAGGGGAGGGTAGGGAGGGGCTGGGTGGAGAGGGTGGGGAGGGCCTGGGTGGGGAGGGTGGGGAGGGGCTGGGTGGGGTTGGGTGGGGGGTGGGAGGGGTTGGGTGGGGGGTGGGAGGGGTGGGGGTGGGTCTGGGTGGGGAGGGGCTGGTCACCCCGTGGTGCCCTTATATGGACTGGAAGCCCAACCGGGATTAATTCTTCACAGGAGGCAGGGGATTATAACACTGCACTTTCTGGTGAGACCTCTTTTACACTGCAACTTTCTGGCGTCGTTTTATAATTCTGCTCACTTTTCATTTTGCTTTCTTCTGCGCACGACTCCTAACAAGTTTGGCTTAATATCCGTGCACAATTACTTCAAAATTTCCTACCAGCCCCCTCCGCAGGAATGTGTTCAAAGAGAGATGCCAGTCAACAGTTGTCGTGGAAGTGCTTTTATTACAATTGTATGCAGTCTACGTTCCAGTAGTTTAACAATGGGCAGCGTTAAGGTAGATATTCGATTAAATGAAATAATCATAGGAAGTGCATAGCATATGCACAGTGATCGCATTCGGGTAGCGATAGACAACCGACAACAATATCCACACGGAGTCTCGCCCAGCTCCCCGTCAGTAGCTGCAGTCTTGCCGATGTCCTCAATCTGCTATAGATCTCCGGAGAGTCCAGAACACGCTGTGCTTACATTACCAGCTTGCAAAATGAAGGGCTGGAACCTTCTTTCGTTTTGTTTTGCTTTTGTCTGGTGCAGGTGTTGCAGCCCACTTGTCTGGTAATGAACCATAAGCTCCAAGCACCCACTGGAGCAGGTGAGCCGTGGCGGGAAAGCAGCTTGTTGGCCGGAGGCTGCCCAGCTTGAGGCGGGCGGCGGTAGCTATCCACTAGGGTGCAATGACCCCTCCCACTGACGATGGAAACCCATGGCGCCCATTTTTTTACGCTGCTGCCGCCCGTGTTTCTTGGTCACGGTTAGGTGGCCGAGAAGGAGTGTCCTCTCCCCATTCTTGCACCTCGTGTTGGCGCAAAGCCCGGGCAGGTTACTCTGGAAATCCTGGTGTTGCCCATGCGTCAGGATCCCCCCCCTCGGCCTTGCTGGCGATGTTCATACGAGTGCGTAGCACGACGTTTGGTACCTGTTTGGCTGCAGGGGCTGCCGGGAATGTGCCGCTTTGCGTCACAAAACCGCCTAAGGGGCCCCACTCCTGATTTTCTGTAGGGGTTTGCTCCCTTAGCCATTGACTCTCCCGAGACGATCACAAGGCAGTGAGAAGACCGCGTAACCCTTACCAGGTACTGACGGCCGGGCCAACTGTGCCTGGGACTCGCGTAAGGCAGGGTCATCACGCCCTGAAGTAGTTTATCGCAAACTACCCACTACCGATACAATAACAACAGTCCCAGACCACACCGAGACAACAACAACAGTCTCAGACAACGCCAAGACAACAACAACAACAGAGTAAGTAGCAGATCCCTATAATAAAATATACGCATTAAAAATGTAACTATCGATGATGCACGGTTAAAGGGGTCAAAAGTTAATAACCTCATTTGCAAATGTGCTTGCTGTATTCAGCACTAATCTGGTTCATGATCATTTTGCTGAAGGAATATTTACGACGTTAAGCTGAAGGGAACGAGATTGTTCCAAAACGGTGGTGCTGCGATGGTAAAAGCTTTGTCAGCTATTCCAATTCTCGTTCTTTGGGATCGTTAAAAATGGCAATTAGACGGATGTCTCAGATTTATTGGGTTTGACAGTGGGGTTAATGAATTAGCTACATATGGAATGTAAGAAGTTCAATAATAGTGTAGCGCAGATTTGCCAATAAGGATTTAATGGACGAACAGGGCCCTAATGTTAGATGATTTCTTCTTGCGTCGAGGGATGTGAGATTTGATTTTAGGTCTAGATTTGAGAATTCGTGACTGCAAGGATTCATACTCTTTGGTGTTTTCCGTAAAGTCACGTAGGTAAAATAAAGTAAATAATTTAGTTTTCATTTATTTTATGTACCTACGGTCAGAATGGTGGGTCCTGTGTGGTACATCCAGTAGAAATCAAAGAGCAGAATTAGAAATTTCGGTTAGTCTGTTTAGCGTTGCACTAGTCGATATACTTTAAGCCGTGTCGTAGTAGCTGAAAAGGAGTGGTAGAATGATAGCTTCCACAATTTACAGGCACAATAGATGGGACAACTTTTTTCCCGTGTGAAAACCCTATTTTTGATTAGATTTACTTTCATATGTGATCAATATGGGGTTGGAATGTAAGCTTTTAATCGATCAGTAAACCCAAGTATTTTAAACACTCCGTTTGTTAAATGATGTTCTTTCTCATATCTGTAATAGGTGAATGGAATGAAACGATGTTTGTTTTTTTGGGGGGCTTTAGGGGCAATTTTACTTATGAAAATTGATGTTGAATTAAGTCGAAATGATGTTGGAGATTCTGTTTGACTTCGTTTGGGGATTTATCAAATATCCGCATGACAAGTGTCATCAGCAAATTGATTTAATTCTGAGTGATTTAAGTTTAGTCCAAGATTGTTTCAATATAAAAACAGAATTGGGCCCAGCATGGAACCCTGTGGAACAGCCTTTGCTATATTAATATTTGTGGACGTGAGGTTATCACTTGTAGGAACAGGCTCCTTCATTACTGTTTGTATGAATATTGTTACATTCATTTTAAGGACCTTTTCCTATCGCCGTATATGCTCGCGTTACTCTGAGGAATTGTTTTATTGTACTGTCTGAACATTTTAGCTGGCCAAGTCTTGTGATTAGAATATCTTAGTCAACAGTGTCAAAGGCTTTTACCAAGTCAAAGAATAGTGCACAGCAGTAGTGGCCTTTATCCAGGGTACTGAAGAAAACAATAATAATACATCCATCGTAGCTGTGGTGGTGCAGGAATCCTCTCGAAAACCTGTTTACTGCGCAGGAGATTGTGACTTTTTAGGCAGCAGTTTATTTGTGATTTAACTTTTTATTCCCTCGAATATTTTAGCTTACTGGTAAAATAATAGATATTGGCCTATAATTATTCGGATCTTTTTGTAGCCATTTTTATACAATGTATGCATGTATGTTGACCTTCTTTCACACCGTATGTAGCCAACCGTGCTGATCGGAGGTGCGTAATGGACGAATGCGAGCGGATTATCACTCGAGTGGAAATGTACGTTTGGTGAGGTGAGAGGTTGAAAATGTTTGCGAGGGGGTTCATAGATTGGATCTGCTGCAGTCACAAGTGAAAACGCAGGCAAGTCATCTTCTCCCATGCATGACGAAGTCATAATTAATGCGAAGTTGAAGCAGCGCATCCAGTTCAAAAAGGAGACCCTAACGAGAAGTAGGGCCGAAGACTTTCGCTAAACACTTTGAGGTTTGGTGGCAGAAGGAGGAGGAGGAGGAAGAAGAAGTGAGTGATGTGAATGGTGGTGCATCTGGAGACCTTTCCTCCACTTTCAAAGACTATAAATTTTGCTCACTACATCCCAGGCAAAATGGGGAGTGTCACGTATGCATACTGTAAATGCTTCAATATCTGTTAATAAAAATGATCGTTGTACAATGATCGAGGTGTTTAAGTTGTTTTTGCACGACTGATGCCATAGGTAAAGGCACAGACGGTCTGAGCGGGTCTGAGGGAGCCTAGGTGAGGGCGGCGGTGGAGATGAAGAGTCGCTGTGTGCGGAGACGCTGAGAGCAGAGCTGCCGAGTGCAGGATAAGCGAGGTGAAAGGTAAACAAGAGTGGGGAGAGGTTAAACACAAGTGACCGTATAGATAGTTATAAGTGTGCCTACAACTGGTGCAAGAATAGGCGAATAAAGTGTAAGCAGGTGAACTGTTCCAACGCGTCGGTGTGAGCAACTTTTCGAAGACACTACATTTGGTGCCACAAGTGCCAACGAACACTTCGCCCGTCATGTCCCGAGTCGGCGATTTAAACGTAATGACCCAGCTGTTGCGTCACCCGATGACAACGCCGAACTAAGGAAGGCGTCGTCCCCCTTCGAGCGCCCCGCTCTCGACGAACGTGCTCCAGTCGGCTCGGGAGTGCACGGCGAGCCCAGCCAAGCCACCTCCGCAGGAGCTGGGCTGGGCATCGCCGGGTCACCTGGGGGAGGGTTTGCTGTCGGCCGTTGGCCGCCGCTCATCTCTTTGAGCGGATGACTGCCGCGACTTCTACCGGACGGCAAACACGCTCTTCCCGCCGCTGACCTTCCCGCCATTTCGGGGTTTGCAGCCCCGAAATGGTGGGAAGGGCATTGAAAAATTTGATACTCCGACCGATGCTTCTGTTGTTGTGGAGTGACTCATGCAGCCAGCTATGGCTACAGGATTTTGGTGTTACGTGTTATTTACGTAGTTTATTGTTAAAAATTCGGTCATAGTCCCTGTGCTCGCTGTTACGTTGCAATTATGGCTTTATTTTTTGGTGATTTTGCAAACTTTTTTTTGGTTTGGACATGTTTGTTTTGTTGTAGTACGGAGTTAGACTCATGGCCTTAATCTAAGCTTTCTTGTGGTTGCTGTTGTTGTTGTTTGAGTTGCATCCCACTGGGATTTTTTTGCACACAGCGTTGGTGCACGGTGCTTTTTTCAGGAATATTTTGCTGTTTTTTTAATGGATTTTCTGTTTCGCACAGTCAACACACAGTAGTCACTTGAAGATGTTTTTCTTGTTCATGTGTTTTAGTTGTTTTGTTGCGGTTGCACTCCGATTCAAGAGCCGAATGGCTCACAGGGCCATACCAAAATAAATAAAACTGAAAAACTGAAAAAACTTAACTCGTCCGCCATTCTGGGTCGAATCGGCATGCGCCGCAGCAGCCCGCAATCTTTCAAGGTGGAAATCCTTACTCTTTGGTTCTATTCGGTAAAGTCACGTAAGGTAAAAGACAAAATAACAAAATTCACGACGTTTCGGCCACAACACAAGTGGCCTTCATCAGGTGAAGGGGACCGTGCTGTCACGAAGACAGCGTCGGAGTAAAGAAAGTCAAGCCAGGTCGCGTCCTTTAAGCTGTGTGGGAGGAAACCAAACGTTTGACAAAGGAAACGTGAACACCAGTGGCATTTACATCTGTGGAATGTATAGAACCCGTGGCATCTATATATGCAGAAGGTGAAGAAACAGTGGCATCTACATCTGTAGAACATGAAGAACCATTTACATCTACATATGCACAACGTGAATAACAAGTGGCATCTACATCTGCAGAAGGTGAAAACTCAATGGCATCTACATCTGTAGAATATAAAGAACCAGTGGCATCTATCATCTGCAGAAAATGAAGAACCAGTGGCATCCACATCTGCAGAGCGTGAAGAACCGTTGGCATCTACGTCTACAGGCGATTATACAACGTTTAACGCCATTCCCCGTGTTTTTTGTACAGGCCATACAACATATATGGGGAGTCCCTGTACATTCAACAAGGCGGGGTAACAGCGATGGCAGCCCTGACAATGTTGAAATCCACCCCTGGCACGATGGTCCATAACTCACACTCATACTTTGATGTGACTCGGACTTTACCACGAATATGGTTTTGCGCTGAGCTTCCTTTCATCCATCCCAGGCCCTCTGTGGGCCCTCTACACACATCGCACGTTGTCCAGGTCACTATAGGAAGCAACCCTGGGGGCTAAGGTCACGTCAGTATGCCACCTCGGGTGCTACAGTGGCTAAGAGATGTTAACTACCTTCCATGGTATACAGGAGGTCGTGAGTTCCATCCAGACCCTGACGATGCCTGCTGCTGCTGTATATTTGGAGTCTGTGTCTCTCTTTCATCATCACAGTGGAGATGTTACCTACCTCCCCTGGTATACAGGAGGTCGTGGGTTTGATCCCGACCCGTGATGATGCCTGCTGCTGCTGAATATTTGGAGTCTGCGTCTCTCTCTCATCATCACAGTGGTGAGGAGATTCCAGATTTGAAGCTTTCATGACTGCAAGGATCCATACTGTTTGGTTCTATTCGGTAAAGTCACGTAGGTAAAAAATAAAACAAAAAATAACGACGTTTCGGCCAAAACACAAGTGGCCTTCATCAGGTGAAGGGACCGCACTGTCCAGAGGACAGCGTTGGAGTGAATACAGCGTCCTTTAAGCTGTGTGGGAGGAAACCAAACGCTTTGACAAAGGAATTAGCATAAAATGCTGTAGAGGACCGGCACGGGGGGGGGGGGGGGGGGGGTTACAAATGTTGGTGTGAAGGGAAATAAGCTGCTGTGAAAGTTTAGGATACCACTACTTGAATAAATATACTGTACCATTGAAAATTGGTTTAATGTGAGTATGGATCCTTGCAGTCACGAAAGCTTCAAATCTAGAAGGTGGAAATCGTTCACCAAGTTCCAACTGCAAGTCAGTTCACTGCTGCGGGAGGAGATTGGACGGCTTTTCTTCGTCGATTCGAGGGCCGTCTACATCTCGGTGGGATGGACATCCCCCCGGGCCCTCGACGACGACTCGTTAGCCTATAGTGATAGGTTTTTACCCTTTTATCTGGCACAAAAACTGACACCTTTATACAAGGGATCATGTTTGCAATTACCACAACACAAGCAGTCAAAATGCAACCAAAAAGAGACAACTCTGATAATGATGATGGCACTGTCCTTGAATTTGATTGGTCCACACCCGAGACAGCTTTTCTTAGAGCCTAGTCTCCACTGGTGTTAGACCAGATGACACCACAAGGCGTACAACTAAAAAAAAACGCACACTGTCAGAGTTATTGAGAGCTCGGGGTAATCCTTTACACTATGAGACCTCCTTTGCCAGTAGCAAGATACAGTAATAGGTTTTTACCCTTTTATCTGGCACAAAAACTGACACCTTTATACAAGGGATCATGTTTGCAATAACCACAACACAAGCAGTCAAAATGCAACCAAAAAGAGACAACTCTGATAATGATGATGGCACTGTCCTTGAATTTGATTGGTCCACACCCGAGAGACGGCTTTTCTTAGAGCCTAGTCTCCACTGGTGTTGGACCAGATGACACCACAAGGCGTACAACTCAAAGACAGCGCACTGTCAGCATCCCCGAGTCGGAATGGGACGGCTCCCGCGTGCACCTACACTGAGATGGCCGCTATTTTTATCACCCGTCTAATGTTCGGAGAAGATTCGACTCGGGAGTGATGCGCTCGATATACATCTGACCACCGCGTTCTCATTGAAGGACCACAGACGTGGCTTGGCCTCTCCTTGGAGAGATCTTCCCTCCTCAAAGATAGACATCGCACGTGGCATTCCGCAGTGTCGAGTGTGTGTATAGTAGTGTATAGTGTAGTGTATGGTATAGTGTAGTGTATAGTAGTGTAGTGTATAGTAGTGTAGTATCTAGTAGTGTAGTGTATAGTAGTGTAGTGTATAGTAGTGTAGAGTATAGTAGTGTATAGTAGTGCAGTGTATAGTAGTGCAGTGTATAGTAGTGCAGTGTATAGTAGTGTAGTGTGTAGTGTATAGTAGTGTATTGTATAGTAGTGTATAGTAGTATAGTGTATAGTCGTGAAGTGTATAGTAGTGTAGTGTACAGTGTAGTGTAAGTAGCGTAGTGTATAGTTGAGTGTACAGTGGCGTAGTAAATATGTATGTAATGATTCTCGAGTTATGATATTATTTCACACATTCATGCATATCTTGGCACACCGCCTGGGTGGACAAACATCTGGATTATAGTGCAGCGTTATGGTTTATTTTCCCTGCAAAGTCCATTCACGTGCCCATTGGTTCTGGAAGAACCAGTTGGGCCCCCCAACGTGTCAATGTTTTGATGTCCTCGGCAGCACTTTGCATAGCGCTGTCGACTGGGACGCGATCCCTCGCCTCACCGTCACGCACGGCTGCCGCCGATACTGCGAGATCGTTTGCATCGTGACCCCAAGAAACATGGGGAGGTGGTGGTGGTGGGGTGGTAGTCGGGTGGTGGGGGTGATGGTGGTAGTGGGGAGGGGAGGTGATGGTGGGGAGCGGAGGTGGTGGTGGGGTGGTGGGAGGTGGTGGTGGTGGGGAGGAGAGGTGGTGGTGGTGGGGAGGTGGTGGTGGGGTGGTGGTGGTGGGGAGGAGAGGTGGTGGGGAGGTGGTGGGGAGGTGGTGGTGAGGAGGTGGTGGTGGTGGGGAGGTGGTGGTGGGGAGGTGGTGGTGGGGAGGTGGTGGTGGTGGGGTGGTGGTGGTGGTGGGGTGGTAGTGGTGGGGTGGTGGTGGGGTGGTGGTGGTGGGGTGGTGGTGGTGGTGGTGGGTGGTGGTGGTGGGTGGTGGGTGGTGGGTGGGGGTGGTGGTGGTGGGTGGTGGTGGTGGGTGGTGGTGGTGGGGATGAGAGGTAGTGGCGGGGTGGAGTTGGTGGAGGTGGTGATGTGGGAGTAATCAGGGCTTTCCGAGTGCAGGCGGGTGGGGTGGTGATGTCGAGCGAGAGAGAGACGTACCGAAGATTCAACATCTCATTATTTCCGCCTCCTCCACCCCTCCGCTGGGCTCCTGTGTGAGTCTCTGTTCTCCGCCGTGCGAGAGAGACTCCGTTGCAGGTGAGCTTTTAGCGTTCCGCGCTCTGTTAACTGAAGCCCCAAACTAGTTACACGTTTTTCATGGAACGTAACTTTTTTCGCCGGTGTAAGTTCGGAAACCGAAGAGACACAGCACCATCATCACCAAGTATTGCGTTCACCACACACACACACATACACGCCGTAATTGATGTGAAACGATGATGGTGGTGATAACAATATTCACGATGCACGACGCAAATACATCTTTCTCGCCGGGATGCCTTGTGGCTTACGGGTTTCGCCGCGGTGCCTAGGAGATGTTAACTACCTCGCCTGGTATGCAGGAGGTCGTCGGTTCGATCTCGACCGCTAACGATGCCTGCTGCTGTATATTTGGAGTCTGTGTCTCTCTCTCATCATCATCACGGTGGCTAAGAGATGTTACCTACCTCGCCTGGTATTTAGGAGGTCGTGGGTTCGATCTCGACCGCTGACGATGCCTGCTGCTGTATATTTGGAGTCTGCGTCTCTCTCATCATCATCACTGTGGCTCGGAGATGTTAACTACCTTGCCTGGTATACAGGAGGTCGTGGGTTCGATCCATTCCCTTGACGATGCCTGTAGCCACGATGGCTACAGGCATGGAGAGCCGCACACTTACAAAGGGGACGCGTTGCCTGCGTGTTTTTTTTCAGGCTGTCATAATCACCGCAGCCACGCTAATGGTTGTCTTGTGTTGTGTGCTACTAAATAAATTTGCGTCCAACCAAGACCCACTATCTGAGAGAGTGAGACAGAGAGCGGAGGAGGGAGAGGGAGCCCTTGTCTGTAGCATCTGGAAGTTAAAGAAATACTGCTGATGACGAGACACTGGAATGTCGAAACTTGTCCAGAATTTGACCAGTGTTGAACCAATTCCGCCATAAATTATTGACTCGCGAAAATTAATTGCGGCACGTGCGATGTTCATAACGTCTCCTTGACACCGTGGCGCCCACGATCTCGTGCATACAAGGCGAGGTAGTTAACATCTCCTAGCCACTGTGAGGATGATGATGATGATGAGAGACAGACGCAGACTTCAAATATACAGCAGAAGGCATTATCAGGGTTGGAATCGAACCCATGAATTTCTGGATACCAGGCGAGGTAGTTAAGATCTCTTCACCATACTATTTGGTTCTATTCGGTAAAGTCACGTAGGTAAAAAATAAAACAACAAAAAATCACGACGTTTCGGCCACAACACAAGTGGCCTTCATCAGGTGAAGGGACCGTACTGTCCAGAGGACAGCTTTGGAGTGAAGACAGCCAAGCTCAGGTCGCGTCCTTTAAGCTGTGTGGGAGGAAACCAAACGCTTTGACAAAGGAATTAGCATACAATGCTGTAGAGGACCGGCACGGGGGGGGGGAAGGGGGGGGGGAGTTTACAAATGTTGGTGTGAAGGGAAATAAGCTGCTGTGAAAGTTTAGGATACCACTACTTGAATCAATATACTGTACCATTAAAAATTAGTTTAATGTTGGTATGATTTAGAACATCTTTCCAATAATTGCTTAATTTGAAACCATCCTCTCGGTTGAAATTGTGTCTGTGTTTGTAAATCTGAATTACCTCGTGAACAAATCTCTGATAAAAACCCGTGGGTTTGCAGAGAACCTCGGTATCGGAGAAAACTATATCGTGATCACCCACAGCGTTGTAACAGTGATCAGCTACGGCAGAAGAATTCGTTCTGCCGTGTTTAAAGTCTGATTTGTGCTCGCGAATTCGGTCAGAGACATGTCGTTTCGTCTCCCTAATATAGCAATCACCACAGGTGCAGCTCAATTTGTAAACCCCGGGATACTGTAAGTCAGGAATGACATCCTTCACGGATGGAATCAGGTCACGGATTTTGTGTACTGTATTGAACCGGACCAGGATCTTGTGTTTGTTTAGAATTTTGGAGATCTTTTTAGTAACGCCTGCTATATATGGTAGTGTGATGGTTTTGATCAGAGTATCAAGTGGTTGTTTCTGTATGGAGGGAGAAACAGCTTGGCAGATGGTACGGTCAGAGTATCCGTTCCTCTTGAGGGCCAAATGTACATGTTTTAATTCACTGGTCAGGTGGTGTTGGTCCAAAATGCAATAAGCCCTGTGGTATAACGTTTTGATGAGATAATTCTTTTGAGTCGGGTGGTGGTGGGAATCAGGTTTCAAGTAGGAATCTGTGTGGGTAGGTTTTCCTGTAGACAGAATGTCCCAATGAGCCATCAGGTCTCCTCTCAAACAGAACATCCAAGAATGGTAGCTTTCCATCATTCTCCACTTCCATGGTGAATTTGATGGCGGGATGTCTGGAATTGATGTGGTCTAGGAAAAGGTTCAAAGCTGGGAGGCCAAGTGGCCAAATGACGAAAGTGTCGTCTACATATCTCTTCCACAGGGAAGGTCTGAGGGTGGAAGTCTGGATGGCGTCTGATTCAAATTTCTCCATGAAAACATTGGCTATCACTGGTGACAAGGGAGAACCCATGAGGGAACCCTCATTTTGTTTGTAGAATGTGCCATTCCAAGTAAAGTAGGTATTGTTTAGGCAGTGCCTAACCAGCACAGGTGTATCAGGGTCTAGTCCATGTTTGACCAAATTTTAAATTATTTCAATGGTATCAGGTACTGGGACCTTGGTGAACAGAGAGACCACATCGAAGCTGACAAGGATATCGTCAGGGGACAGTACAACGTCTTTGACCATAGAGACCAATTGGGCTGAGTTAAGTACTTCTGAGGAGGTCTTGCCAGTGAAAGGCAGCAAGGTATCTGACAGAAAATGGGCTAGTCTATAGGTAGGGGAGTTGATCGTGGATACGATGGGTCATAGTGGGGTGCCTTCTTTATGAATCTTGGGAAGACCATATAATCTAGGGGGTCTTGCAGCAGAAGGTTTTAGGGAGGGACGTTTAGTTTGTTCGATTAGGGAGGTCGAACTTGTGATGATCTTGTTGGTTTTTATCGTTAGGCTATTAGTAGGGTCATTTTTATTTATTGAGTAACTTCCATCGTTGAGCAGGTTCTGGATTTTGTTGTTGTATGAATCTTTATCCATAATTACAGTAGCGTTGCCTTTGTCGGCTGAGAGGATGACTATCATTTCTGTTTTTTAAATTCGCGAGTTCAGAGCGTTCATTTTTGCTGATGTTGCTAATGGGTTTCTTAGCATTCTTAAGAATAGTGGCTATTTCAGCTCTCACAACGTCTGCTTGGATGTGTCCTACGACTTTGAGGGCTACATCGACCTGAGAGATGATATCATCTACAGGTATATGTTTTGGGGTGACAGCAAAATTTAGCCCTTTAGCCAGTACTGTTTTCAGATTGTCCAAAATCGGGGTGCTACTCTGATTAATGACGATTTTGTTAACGTCTAGTTTTGTTATATGTGGGACTGGGTTCTCCTTTGATAGGTGGTTGAATTTAGAAATCAGGTTAGCTTTGCATTTGACTGATAGTGAATCAGCAGAAGAAGCAGTCATGTTGTCTACGTGGTTCCAATCAGAAGGTGACATTTTTTGTATTAACATTAAATGAGCTTGTAGGAGCGTCCTGTCTAAAGTATCGAGTTCAAATCGGAGTAGCCTTATCCTCTCTGAGATTAAAGATAGGCTGGCCTTAAACAGAATCTGTTTAGAATTCGGTGAAGATACAGCAGCAGAAGTGAGTGTGAAAGCAATGACTTACAGTACCCCCCAGGGTTTACAAATTGAGCTGCACCTGTGGTGATTGCTATATCGGGGAGACGAAACGACATGTCTCTGACCGAATTCGCGAGCACAAATCAGACTTGAAACACGGCAGAACGAATTCTTCTGCCATAGCTGATCACTGTTGCAACGCTGTGGGTAATCACGATATAGTTTTCTCCGATACCAAGGTTCTCTGCAAACCCACGGGTTTTTATCAGAGATTTGTCCACGAGGCAATTCAGATTTACAAACACAGACACAATTTCAACCGAGAAGATGGTTTCAAATTAAGCAATCATTGGAAAGATGTTCTAAATCATACCAAACATTAAACTAATTTTCAATGGTACAGTATATTTATTCAAGTAGTGGTATCCTAAACTTTCACATCAGCGTATTTCCCTTCACACCAACATTTGTAACCCCCCCCCTCCCCGTGCCGGTCCTCTACAGCATTTTATGCTAATTCCTTTGTCAAAGCGTTTGGTTTCCTCCCACACAGCTTAAAGGACGCAACCTGAGCTTGGCTGTCTTCACTCCAACGCTGTCCACTGTACAGTACGGTCCCTTCACCTGATGAAGGCCACTTGTGTTGTGGCCGGAACGTCGTTATTTTTTGTTTTATTTTTTACCTACGTGACTTTACCGAATAGAACCAAAGAGTATGGATCCTTGCAGTCATGAAAGCTTCAAATCTGGAATCTCCTCACCACTGTGATGATGAGAGAGAGACGCAGACTCCAAATATTCAGCAGCAGCAGGCATCATCACGGGTCGGGATCAAACCCACGACCTCCTGTATACCAGGGGAGGTAGGTAACATCTCCACTGTGATGATGAAAGAGAGACACAGACTCCAAATATACAGCAGCAGCAGGCATCGTCAGGGTCTGGATGGAACTCACGACCTCCTGTATACCATGGAAGGTAGTTAACATCTCTTAGCCACTGTAGCACCCGAGGTGGCATACTCACGTGACCTTAGCCCCCAGGGTTGCTTCCTAGAGTTAACTGGCACAACGTGCGATGTGTGTAGAGGGCCCACAGAGGGCCTGGGATGGATGAAAGGAAGCTCAGCGCAAAACCATATTCGTGGTAAAGTCCGAGTCACATCAAAGTATGAGTGTGAGTTATGGACCATCGTTACCAGGGGTGGATTTCAACATTGTCAGGGCTGCCATCGCTGTTACCCCGCCTTGTTGAATGTACAGGGACTCCCCATATATGTTGTATGGCCTGTACAAATAACACGGGGAATGGCGTTAAACGTTGTATAATCGCCTGTAGACATAGATGCCAACGGTTCTTCACGTTCTGCAGATGTAGATGCCACCGGTTCTTCACGTTCTGCAGATGTGGATGCCACTGGTTCTTCATTTTCTGCAGGTGATAGATGCCACTAGTTCTTTATATTCTGCAGATGTAGATGCCATTGGGTTTTCACCTTCTGCAGACGTAGATGCCACTTGTTATTCACGTTGTGCAGATGTAGATGTAAATGGTTCTTCATGTTCTACAGATGTAGATGACACTGTTTCTTCACCTTCTGCATATATAGATGCCACGGGTTCTTTACATTCCACAGATGTAGATGCCACTGGTGTTCACGTTTGCAGATGAAGATGTCACTTGTTCTTCACCTGCTGCAGATGTAGTTGCCACTGGTTCTTCACGTTCTGCAAATGTAGATACCACTGGTTCTTCACGTTCTGCAGATGGAGATGCAACTGGTTCTTCACCTTCTGCAGATGTAGATGCCACTGGTTCTTCACGTTTTGCAGATGTAGATGCCAATGGTTCTTCACGTTCTGCAGATGTAGATGCCACTGGTTCTTCATATTCTGCGATGTAGATGCCACCGGTTCTTCATGTTCTGCAGGTGTGGATGCCACTGGCTTTTCACGTTCTGAAGATGTAGATGCCACTGGTTTTTCATTTTCTGCAAATAATAGATGCCACTGGTTCTTTATATTCTGCAGATGTAGATGCCATTGGTTTTTCACCTTCTGCAGACGTAGATGCTACTGGTTCTTCAGCTTCTGTAGATGAAGATGCCACTGGTTCTTCACGTTGTTCAGATGTAGATGTCACTGGTTCTTCAGCTTCTGCAGATGTAGATGCCACTGGTTCTTTACATTCCACAGATGTAGATGCCACTGGTTTTTCACGTTCTGAAGATGTAGATGCTACTGGTTGTTCACGTTTGCAGATGAAGATGCCAGGGTTGTGAGACACTGGATAGTGATTCACTGGGTCGGAAGACACTGGGTAGTGAGACACTGGGTAGTGAGACACGGGTAGTGAGACACTGGGTAGTGAGACACTGGGTAGTGACACACTGGGTAGTGAGACACTGGGTAGTGAGACACCGGTAGTGAGACACTGGGTAGTGAGACGCTGGGTAGTGAGACGCTGGGTAGTGAGACAATGGGTAGTGAGACACTGGGTAGTGAGACACTCGTAGTGAGACACTTGTAGCGAGACACTGGGTAGTGAGACACTGGGTAGTGAGACACTGGGTAGTGAGACACCGGTAGTGAGACACTGGGTAGTGAGACGCTGGGTAGTGAGACGCTGGGTAGTGAGACAATGGGTAGTGAGATACTGGGTAGTGAGACACTGGTAGCGAGACACTGGGTAGTGAGACACTGGGTAGTGAGACACTGGGTAGTGAGACGCTGGGTAGTGAGACACTGGGTAGTGAGACACTGGGTAGTGAGACACTCGTTGTGAGACACTGGTAGCGAGACACTGGGTAGTGAGACACTGGGTAGTGAGACACTGGGTAGTGAGACACTGGGTAGTGAGACTGGGTAGTGAGACACTGGCTAGTGAGACACTGGTAGTGGGACACTGGGTAGTGACACACTGGGTAGTGAGACACGGGGTAGTGAGACACTGGGTAGTGAGACACTTGGTAGTGAGACACTTGGTAGCGAGACACTGGGTAGTGAGACACTGGGTAGTGAGACACTGGTGTTGAGACACTGGGTAGTGAGACACTGGGTAGTGAGACACTGGGTATTGAGACACTTGGTAGTGAGACACTGGGTAGCGAGTCACTGGGTAGTGAGACACTGGGTAGTGAGACACTGGGTAGTGAGACACTTGGTAGTGAGACACTGGGTAACGAGACGCTGGGCAGTGAGACACTGGGTAGCGAGACACTGGGTAGTGAGACACTGGGTAGTGAGACACTGGGTAGTGAGACACTGCTAGTGAGACACTGGGGTAGTGAGACACTGGGGTAGTGAGACACTGGGGTAGTGAGACACTGGGTAGTGAGACCCAGGTAGTCAGACACTGGTAGTGAGACATTGGGTAGTGAGACACTGGATAGTGAGACACTGCTAGTCAGACACTGCTAGTGAGACACTGGGGAGTGAGACACTGAATGGTGAGACACATGTAGTGAGAGACTTGGTAATGAAACACTGGTAATGAGACTCTGGGTAGTGAGACAGTGAGACTCTGGGTAGTGAGACAGTGAGACGCTGGGTAATGAGACAGTGAGGCACTGGGTAGTGAGACACTTGTGTAGTGAGACAGTGAGACTCTGGGTAGTGAGACAGTGAGACACTGGGTAGTGAGACAGTGAGACTCTGGGTAGTGAGACAGTGAGACTCTGGGTAGTGAGACAGCGAGACTCTGGGTAGTGAGACAGTGAGACACTGGGTAGTGAGACACTGGGTAGTGAGGCAGTGAGACACTGGGTAGTGAGACAGTGAGACACTGGGTAGTGAGACAGTGAGACTCTGGGTAGTGAGACACTGGGTAGTGAGGTAGTGAGACACTGGGTAGTGAGACACTGGGTAGTGAGACACGGGTAGTGAAACACTGTGTAGTGAGACACTGGGTAGTGAGACACTGGGGTAGTGAGACACTGGGGTAGTGAGACACTGGGTAGTGAGACACTGGGTAGTGAGACACGGGGGTAGTGAGACACTGCTAGTGAGACACTGGGTAGTGAGACACTTGGTAGAGAGACACTGGGGTAGTGAGACACTGGGTAGTGAGACCCTGGGTAGTAAGACACTGCTAGTCAGACACTGGTAGTGAGACATTGGGTAGTGAGACACTGGGTAGTGAGACACTGGTTAGTGAGACATTGGGTAGTGAGACACTGCTAGTCAGACAATGCTAGTGAGACACTGGGTAGTGAGACACTGAATGGTGAGACACTGGGTAGTGAGACACTGAATGGTGAGACATGTAGTGAGAGACTGGGTAATGAAACACTGGTAATGAGACTCTGGGTAGTGAGACAGTGAGACTCTGGGTAGTGAGACAGTGAGACTCTGGGTAGTGAGACAGTGAGACTCTGGGTAATGAGACAGTGAGGCACTGGGTAGTGAGACACTGGGTAGTGAGACAGTGAGACTCTGGGTAGTGAGACAGTGAGACACTGGGTAGTGAGACAGTGAGACTCTGGGTAGTGAGACAGTGAGACACTGGGTAGTGAGACAGTGAGACACTGGGTAGTGAGACTCTGGGTACTGAGACAGCGAGACTCTGGGTAGTGAGATAGTGAGACACTGGGTAGTGAGACACTGGGTAGTGAGGAAGTGAGACTCTGGGTAGTGAGACAGTGAGACACTGGGTAGTGAGACACTGGGTAGTGAGACCCTGGGTAGTAAGACACTGCTAGTCAGACACTGGTAGTGAGACACTGGGTAGTGAGACACTGGGGTAGTGAGACACTGGGGTAGTGAGACGCTGGGTAGTGAGACGCTGGGTAGTGAGACACTGGGTAGTGAGGCAGTGAGACACTGGGTAGTGAGACAGTGAGACACTGCGTAGTGAGACAGTGAGACTCTGGGTAGTGAGACAATGGGTAGTGAGGCAGTGAGACTCTGGGTAGTGAGACAGTGAGACACTGGGTAGTGAGACACTGGGTAGTGAGACACTGGGTAGTGAGACACGGGTAGGGAAACACTGTGTAGTTAGACACTGGGTAGTGAGACACTGGGTAGTGAGACACTCGGTAGTGAGACACTGCTAGTGAGACACTGGGTAGTGAGACACTGGGGTAGGGAAACACTGTGTAGTTAGACACTGCTAGTGAGACACGGGTAGTGAAACACTGTGTAGTGAGACACTGGGTAGTGAGACACTGGGTAGTGAGACACTCGGTAGTGAGACACTGCTAGTCAGACGCTGGGTAGTGAGACACTGGGGTAGTGAGACACTGGGTAGTGAGACACTGGGTAGAGAGACACTGGGGTAGTGAGACACTCGGTAGTGAGACACTGCAAGTCAGACGCTGGGTAGTGAGACACTGGGGTAGTGAGACACTGGGTAGTGAGACACTGGGTAGTGAGACACTGGGTAGAGAGACACTGGGGTAGTGAGACACTGGGTAGTGAGACCCTGGGTAGTAAGACACTGCTAGTCAGACACTGGTAGTGAGACATTGGGTAGTGAGACACTGGGTAGTGAGACACTGCTAGTCAGACACTGCTAGTGAGACACTGGGTAGTGAGACACTGAATGGTGAGACACATGTAGTGAGAGACTGGGTAATGAAACACTGGTAATGAGACTCTGGGTAGTGAGACAGTGAGACTCTGGGTAGTGAGACAGTGAGACTCTGGGTAATGAGACAGTGAGGCACTGGGTAGTGAGACACTGGGTAGTGAGACAGTGAGACTCTGGGTAATGAGACAGTGAGACACTGGGTAGTGAGACAGTGAGACTCTGGGTAGTGAGACAGTGAGACTCTGGGTAGTGAGACAGCGAGACTCTGGGTAGTGAGACAGTGAGACACTGGGTAGTGAGACACTGGGTAGTGAGGCAGTGAGACACTGGGTAGTGAGACAGTGAGACACTGGGTAGTGAGACAGTGAGACTCTGGGTAGTGAGACACTGGGTAGTGAGGTAGTGAGACACTGGGTAGTGAGACACTGGGTAGTGAGACACGGGTAGTGAAACACTGTGTAGTGAGACACTGGGTAGTGAGACACTGGGGTAGTGAGACACTGGGGTAGTGAGACACTGGGTAGTGAGACACTGGGTAGTGAGACACGGGGGTAGTGAGACACTGCTAGTGAGACACTGGGTAGTGAGACACTTGGTAGAGAGACACTGGGGTAGTGAGACACTGGGTAGTGAGACCCTGGGTAGTAAGACACTGCTAGTCAGACACTGGTAGTGAGACATTGGGTAGTGAGACACTGGGTAGTGAGACACTGGGTAGTGAGACATTGGGTAGTGAGACACTGCTAGTCAGACAATGCTAGTGAGACACTGGGTAGTGAGACACTGAATGGTGAGACACTGGGTAGTGAGACACTGAATGGTGAGACATGTAGTGAGAGACTGGGTAATGAAACACTGGTAATGAGACTCTGGGTAGTGAGACAGTGAGACTCTGGGTAGTGAGACAGTGAGACTCTGGGTAGTGAGACAGTGAGACTCTGGGTAATGAGACAGTGAGGCACTGGGTAGTGAGACACTGGGTAGTGAGACAGTGAGACTCTGGGTAGTGAGACAGTGAGACACTGGGTAGTGAGACAGTGAGACTCTGGGTAGTGAGACAGTGAGACACTGGGTAGTGAGACAGTGAGACACTGGGTAGTGAGACTCTGGGTACTGAGACAGCGAGACTCTGGGTAGTGAGATAGTGAGACACTGGGTAGTGAGACACTGGGTAGTGAGGAAGTGAGACTCTGGGTAGTGAGACAGTGAGACACTGGGTAGTGAGACACTGGGTAGTGAGACCCTGGGTAGTAAGACACTGCTAGTCAGACACTGGTAGTGAGACACTGGGTAGTGAGACACTGGGGTAGTGAGACACTGGGGTAGTGAGACGCTGGGTAGTGAGACGCTGGGTAGTGAGACACTGGGTAGTGAGGCAGTGAGACACTGGGTAGTGAGACAGTGAGACACTGCGTAGTGAGACAGTGAGACTCTGGGTAGTGAGACAATGGGTAGTGAGGCAGTGAGACTCTGGGTAGTGAGACAGTGAGACACTGGGTAGTGAGACACTGGGTAGTGAGACACTGGGTAGTGAGACACGGGTAGGGAAACACTGTGTAGTTAGACACTGGGTAGTGAGACACTGGGTAGTGAGACACTCGGTAGTGAGACACTGCTAGTGAGACACTGGGTAGTGAGACACTGGGGTAGTGAGACTCTGGGGTAGTGAGACACTGCTAGTGAGACACGGGTAGTGAAACACTGTGTAGTGAGACACTGGGTAGTGAGACACTGGGTAGTGAGACACTCGGTAGTGAGACACTGCTAGTCAGACGCTGGGTAGTGAGACACTGGGGTAGTGAGACACTGGGTAGTGAGACACTGGGTAGAGAGACACTGGGGTAGTGAGACACTCGGTAGTGAGACACTGCAAGTCAGACGCTGGGTAGTGAGACACTGGGGTAGTGAGACACTGGGTAGTGAGACACTGGGTAGTGAGACACTGGGTAGAGAGACACTGGGGTAGTGAGACACTGGGTAGTGAGACCCTGGGTAGTAAGACACTGCTAGTCAGACACTGGTAGTGAGACATTGGGTAGTGAGACACTGGGTAGTGAGACACTGCTAGTCAGACACTGCTAGTGAGACACTGGGTAGTGAGACACTGAATGGTGAGACACATGTAGTGAGAGACTGGGTAATGAAACACTGGTAATGAGACTCTGGGTAGTGAGACAGTGAGACTCTGGGTAGTGAGACAGTGAGACTCTGGGTAATGAGACAGTGAGGCACTGGGTAGTGAGACACTGGGTAGTGAGACAGTGAGACTCTGGGTAATGAGACAGTGAGACACTGGGTAGTGAGACAGTGAGACTCTGGGTAGTGAGACAGTGAGACTCTGGGTAGTGAGACAGCGAGACTCTGGGTAGTGAGACAGTGAGACACTGGGTAGTGAGACACTGGGTAGTGAGGCAGTGAGACACTGGGTAGTGAGACAGTGAGACACTGGGTAGTGAGACAGTGAGACTCTGGGTAGTGAGACACTGGGTAGTGAGGCAGTGAGACTCTGGGTAGTGAGACACTGGGTAGTGAGACACGGGTAGTGAAACATTGTGTAGTGAGACACTGGGTAGTGAGACACTGGGGTAGTGAGACACTGGGGTAGTGAGACACTGGGGTAGTGAGACACGGGGGTAGTGAGACACTGCTAGTGAGACACTGGGTAGTGAGACACTGGGTAGTGAGACCCTGGGTAGTAAGACACTACTAGTCAGACACTGGTAGTGAGACATTGGGTAGTGAGACACTGGGTAGTGAGACACTGGGTAGTGAGACATTGGGTAGTGAGACACTGGGTAGTGAGACACTGCTAGTCAGACACTGCTAGTGAGACACTGGGTAGTGAGACACTGAATGGTGAGACACTGGGTAGTGAGACACTGAATGGTGAGACATGTAGTGAGAGACTGGGTAATGAAACACAGGTAATGAGACTCTGGGTAGTGAGACAGTGAGACTCTGGGTAGTGAGACAGTGAGACTCTGGGTAGTGAGACAGTGAGACTCTGGGTAATGAGACAGTGAGGCACTGGGTAGTGAGACACTGGGTAGTGAGACAGTGAGACTCTGGGTAGTGAGACAGTGAGACACTGGGTAGTGAGACAGTGAGACTCTGGGTAGTGAGACAGTGAGACACTGGGTAGTGAGACAGTGAGACACTGGGTAGTGAGACTCTGGGTACTGAGACAGCGAGACTCTGGGTAGTGAGACAGCGAGACTCTGGGTAGTGAGATAGTGAGACACTGGGTAGTGAGACACTGGGTAGTGAGGCAGTGAGACTCTGGGTAGTGAGACAGTGAGACACTGGGTAGTGAGACACTGGGTAGTGAGACCCTGGGTAGTAAGACACTGCTAGTCAGACACTGGTAGTGAGACACTGGGTAGTGAGACACTGGGGTAGTGAGACACTGGGGTAGTGAGACACTGGGTAGTGAGACGCTGGGTAGTGAGACGCTGGGTAGTGAGACATTGGGTAGTGAGACACTGGGTAGTGAGACACTGGGTAGTGAGGCAGTGAGACACTGGGTAGTGAGACAGTGAGACACTGGGTAGTGAGACAGTGAGACTCTGGGTAGTGAGACACTGGGTAGTGAGGTAGTGAGACACTGGGTAGTGAGACACTGGGTAGTGAGACACGGGTAGTGAAACACTGTGTAGTGAGACACTGGGTAGTGAGACACTGGGGTAGTGAGACACTGGGGTAGTGAGACACTGGGTAGTGAGACACTGGGTAGTGAGACACGGGGGTAGTGAGACACTGCTAGTGAGACACTGGGTAGTGAGACACTTGGTAGAGAGACACTGGGGTAGTGAGACACTGGGTAGTGAGACCCTGGGTAGTAAGACACTGCTAGTCAGACACTGGTAGTGAGACATTGGGTAGTGAGACACTGGGTAGTGAGACACTGGTTAGTGAGACATTGGGTAGTGAGACACTGCTAGTCAGACAATGCTAGTGAGACACTGGGTAGTGAGACACTGAATGGTGAGACACTGGGTAGTGAGACACTGAATGGTGAGACATGTAGTGAGAGACTGGGTAATGAAACACTGGTAATGAGACTCTGGGTAGTGAGACAGTGAGACTCTGGGTAGTGAGACAGTGAGACTCTGGGTAGTGAGACAGTGAGACTCTGGGTAATGAGACAGTGAGGCACTGGGTAGTGAGACACTGGGTAGTGAGACAGTGAGACTCTGGGTAGTGAGACAGTGAGACACTGGGTAGTGAGACAGTGAGACTCTGGGTAGTGAGACAGTGAGACACTGGGTAGTGAGACAGTGAGACACTGGGTAGTGAGACTCTGGGTACTGAGACAGCGAGACTCTGGGTAGTGAGATAGTGAGACACTGGGTAGTGAGACACTGGGTAGTGAGGAAGTGAGACTCTGGGTAGTGAGACAGTGAGACACTGGGTAGTGAGACACTGGGTAGTGAGACCCTGGGTAGTAAGACACTGCTAGTCAGACACTGGTAGTGAGACACTGGGTAGTGAGACACTGGGGTAGTGAGACACTGGGGTAGTGAGACGCTGGGTAGTGAGACGCTGGGTAGTGAGACACTGGGTAGTGAGGCAGTGAGACACTGGGTAGTGAGACAGTGAGACACTGCGTAGTGAGACAGTGAGACTCTGGGTAGTGAGACAATGGGTAGTGAGGCAGTGAGACTCTGGGTAGTGAGACAGTGAGACACTGGGTAGTGAGACACTGGGTAGTGAGACACTGGGTAGTGAGACACGGGTAGGGAAACACTGTGTAGTTAGACACTGGGTAGTGAGACACTGGGTAGTGAGACACTCGGTAGTGAGACACTGCTAGTGAGACACTGGGTAGTGAGACACTGGGGTAGTGAGACTCTGGGGTAGTGAGACACTGCTAGTGAGACACGGGTAGTGAAACACTGTGTAGTGAGACACTGGGTAGTGAGACACTGGGTAGTGAGACACTCGGTAGTGAGACACTGCTAGTCAGACGCTGGGTAGTGAGACACTGGGGTAGTGAGACACTGGGTAGTGAGACACTGGGTAGAGAGACACTGGGGTAGTGAGACACTCGGTAGTGAGACACTGCAAGTCAGACGCTGGGTAGTGAGACACTGGGGTAGTGAGACACTGGGTAGTGAGACACTGGGTAGTGAGACACTGGGTAGAGAGACACTGGGGTAGTGAGACACTGGGTAGTGAGACCCTGGGTAGTAAGACACTGCTAGTCAGACACTGGTAGTGAGACATTGGGTAGTGAGACACTGGGTAGTGAGACACTGCTAGTCAGACACTGCTAGTGAGACACTGGGTAGTGAGACACTGAATGGTGAGACACATGTAGTGAGAGACTGGGTAATGAAACACTGGTAATGAGACTCTGGGTAGTGAGACAGTGAGACTCTGGGTAGTGAGACAGTGAGACTCTGGGTAATGAGACAGTGAGGCACTGGGTAGTGAGACACTGGGTAGTGAGACAGTGAGACTCTGGGTAATGAGACAGTGAGACACTGGGTAGTGAGACAGTGAGACTCTGGGTAGTGAGACAGTGAGACTCTGGGTAGTGAGACAGCGAGACTCTGGGTAGTGAGACAGTGAGACACTGGGTAGTGAGACACTGGGTAGTGAGGCAGTGAGACACTGGGTAGTGAGACAGTGAGACACTGGGTAGTGAGACAGTGAGACTCTGGGTAGTGAGACACTGGGTAGTGAGGTAGTGAGACACTGGGTAGTGAGACACTGGGTAGTGAGACACGGGTAGTGAAACACTGTGTAGTGAGACACTGGGTAGTGAGACACTGGGGTAGTGAGACACTGGGGTAGTGAGACACTGGGTAGTGAGACACTGGGTAGTGAGACACGGGGGTAGTGAGACACTGCTAGTGAGACACTGGGTAGTGAGACACTTGGTAGAGAGACACTGGGGTAGTGAGACACTGGGTAGTGAGACCCTGGGTAGTAAGACACTGCTAGTCAGACACTGGTAGTGAGACATTGGGTAGTGAGACACTGGGTAGTGAGACACTGGGTAGTGAGACATTGGGTAGTGAGACACTGCTAGTCAGACAATGCTAGTGAGACACTGGGTAGTGAGACACTGAATGGTGAGACACTGGGTAGTGAGACACTGAATGGTGAGACATGTAGTGAGAGACTGGGTAATGAAACACTGGTAATGAGACTCTGGGTAGTGAGACAGTGAGACTCTGGGTAGTGAGACAGTGAGACTCTGGGTAGTGAGACAGTGAGACTCTGGGTAATGAGACAGTGAGGCACTGGGTAGTGAGACACTGGGTAGTGAGACAGTGAGACTCTGGGTAGTGAGACAGTGAGACACTGGGTAGTGAGACAGTGAGACTCTGGGTAGTGAGACAGTGAGACACTGGGTAGTGAGACAGTGAGACACTGGGTAGTGAGACTCTGGGTACTGAGACAGCGAGACTCTGGGTAGTGAGATAGTGAGACACTGGGTAGTGAGACACTGGGTAGTGAGGAAGTGAGACTCTGGGTAGTGAGACAGTGAGACACTGGGTAGTGAGACACTGGGTAGTGAGACCCTGGGTAGTAAGACACTGCTAGTCAGACACTGGTAGTGAGACACTGGGTAGTGAGACACTGGGGTAGTGAGACACTGGGGTAGTGAGACGCTGGGTAGTGAGACGCTGGGTAGTGAGACACTGGGTAGTGAGGCAGTGAGACACTGGGTAGTGAGACAGTGAGACACTGCGTAGTGAGACAGTGAGACTCTGGGTAGTGAGACAATGGGTAGTGAGGCAGTGAGACTCTGGGTAGTGAGACAGTGAGACACTGGGTAGTGAGACACTGGGTAGTGAGACACTGGGTAGTGAGACACGGGTAGGGAAACACTGTGTAGTTAGACACTGGGTAGTGAGACACTGGGTAGTGAGACACTCGGTAGTGAGACACTGCTAGTGAGACACTGGGTAGTGAGACACTGGGGTAGTGAGACTCTGGGGTAGTGAGACACTGCTAGTGAGACACGGGTAGTGAAACACTGTGTAGTGAGACACTGGGTAGTGAGACACTGGGTAGTGAGACACTCGGTAGTGAGACACTGCTAGTCAGACGCTGGGTAGTGAGACACTGGGGTAGTGAGACACTGGGTAGTGAGACACTGGGTAGAGAGACACTGGGGTAGTGAGACACTCGGTAGTGAGACACTGCAAGTCAGACGCTGGGTAGTGAGACACTGGGGTAGTGAGACACTGGGTAGTGAGACACTGGGTAGTGAGACACTGGGTAGAGAGACACTGGGGTAGTGAGACACTGGGTAGTGAGACCCTGGGTAGTAAGACACTGCTAGTCAGACACTGGTAGTGAGACATTGGGTAGTGAGACACTGGGTAGTGAGACACTGCTAGTCAGACACTGCTAGTGAGACACTGGGTAGTGAGACACTGAATGGTGAGACACATGTAGTGAGAGACTGGGTAATGAAACACTGGTAATGAGACTCTGGGTAGTGAGACAGTGAGACTCTGGGTAGTGAGACAGTGAGACTCTGGGTAATGAGACAGTGAGGCACTGGGTAGTGAGACACTGGGTAGTGAGACAGTGAGACTCTGGGTAATGAGACAGTGAGACACTGGGTAGTGAGACAGTGAGACTCTGGGTAGTGAGACAGTGAGACTCTGGGTAGTGAGACAGCGAGACTCTGGGTAGTGAGACAGTGAGACACTGGGTAGTGAGACACTGGGTAGTGAGGCAGTGAGACACTGGGTAGTGAGACAGTGAGACACTGGGTAGTGAGACAGTGAGACTCTGGGTAGTGAGACACTGGGTAGTGAGGCAGTGAGACTCTGGGTAGTGAGACACTGGGTAGTGAGACACGGGTAGTGAAACATTGTGTAGTGAGACACTGGGTAGTGAGACACTGGGGTAGTGAGACACTGGGGTAGTGAGACACTGGGGTAGTGAGACACGGGGGTAGTGAGACACTGCTAGTGAGACACTGGGTAGTGAGACACTGGGTAGTGAGACCCTGGGTAGTAAGACACTACTAGTCAGACACTGGTAGTGAGACATTGGGTAGTGAGACACTGGGTAGTGAGACACTGGGTAGTGAGACATTGGGTAGTGAGACACTGGGTAGTGAGACACTGCTAGTCAGACACTGCTAGTGAGACACTGGGTAGTGAGACACTGAATGGTGAGACACTGGGTAGTGAGACACTGAATGGTGAGACATGTAGTGAGAGACTGGGTAATGAAACACAGGTAATGAGACTCTGGGTAGTGAGACAGTGAGACTCTGGGTAGTGAGACAGTGAGACTCTGGGTAGTGAGACAGTGAGACTCTGGGTAATGAGACAGTGAGGCACTGGGTAGTGAGACACTGGGTAGTGAGACAGTGAGACTCTGGGTAGTGAGACAGTGAGACACTGGGTAGTGAGACAGTGAGACTCTGGGTAGTGAGACAGTGAGACACTGGGTAGTGAGACAGTGAGACACTGGGTAGTGAGACTCTGGGTACTGAGACAGCGAGACTCTGGGTAGTGAGACAGCGAGACTCTGGGTAGTGAGATAGTGAGACACTGGGTAGTGAGACACTGGGTAGTGAGGCAGTGAGACTCTGGGTAGTGAGACAGTGAGACACTGGGTAGTGAGACACTGGGTAGTGAGACCCTGGGTAGTAAGACACTGCTAGTCAGACACTGGTAGTGAGACACTGGGTAGTGAGACACTGGGGTAGTGAGACACTGGGGTAGTGAGACACTGGGTAGTGAGACGCTGGGTAGTGAGACGCTGGGTAGTGAGACATTGGGTAGTGAGACACTGGGTAGTGAGACACTGGGTAGTGAGGCAGTGAGACACTGGGTAGTGAGACAGTGAGACACTGCGTAGTGAGACAGTGAGACTCTGGGTAGTGAGACACTGGGTAGTGAGGCAGTGAGACACGGGGTAGTGAGACACTGGGTAGTGAGACACTGGGTAGTGAGACACGGGTAGTGAAACACTGTGTAGTGAGACACTGGGTAGTGAGACACTGGGTAGTGAGACACTCGGTAGTGAGACACTGCTAGTGAGACACTGGGTAGTGAGACACTGGGGTAGTGAGACTCTGGGGTAGTGAGACACTGCTAGTGAGACACGGGTAGTGAAACACTGTGCAGTGAGACACTGGGTAGTGAGACACTGGGTAGTGAGACACTCGGTAGTGAGACACTGCTAGTCAGACGCTGGGTAGTGAGACACTGGGGTAGTGAGACACTGGGTAGTGAGACACTGGGTAGAGAGACACTGGGGTAGTGAGACACTGGGTAGTGAGACCCTGGGTAGTAAGACACTGGGTAGTGAGACATTGGGTAGTGAGACACTGGGTAGTGAGACACTGGGTAGTGAGACATTGGGTAGTGAGACACTGGGTAGTGAGACACTGCTAGTCAGACACTGCTAGTGAGACACTGGGTAGTGAGACACTGAATGGTGAGACACATGTAGTGAGAGACTGGGTAATGAAACACTGGTAATGAGACTCTAGGTAGTGAGAGAGTGAGACACTGGGTAGTGAGACAGTGAGACTCTGGGTAGTGAGACAGTGAGACTCTGGGTAATGAGACAGTGAGACACTGGGTAGTGAGACAGTGAGACTCTGGGTAGTGAGACAGTGAGACTCTGGGTAGTGAGACAGCGAGACTCTGGGTAGTGAGACAGTGAGACACTGGGTAGTGAGACACTGGGTAGTGAGGCAGTGAGACACTGGGTAGTGAGACAGTGAGACACTGGGTAGTGAGACAGTGAGACTCTGGGTAGTGAGAAACTGGGTAGTGAGGCAGTGAGACTCTGGGTAGTGAGACAGTGAGACACTGGGTAGTGAGACACTGGGTAGTGAGACACGGGTAGTGAGACACTGGGTAGTGAGACACTGGGTAGTGAGACACTCGGTAGTGAGACACTGCTAGTGAGACACTGTGTAGTGAGACACTGGGGTAGTGAGACACTGGGGTAGTGAGACACTGGGGTAGTGAGACACTGGGTAGTGAGACACAGGTAGTCAGACACTGGTAGTGAGACATTGGGTAGTGAGACACTGGGTAGTGAGACACTGCTAGTCAGACACTGCTAGTGAGACACTGTGTAGTGAGACACTGAATGGTGAGACACATGTAGTGAGAGACTGGGTAATGAAACACTGGTAATGAGACTCTGGGTAGTGAGACAGTGAGACTCTGGGTAGTGAGACAGTGAGACTCTGGGTAATGAGACAGTGAGGCACTGGGTAGTGAGACACTGGGTAGTGAGACAGTGAGACTCTGGGTAGTGAGACAGTGAGACACTGGGTAGTGAGACAGTGAGACTCTGGGTAGTGAGACAGTGAGACTCTGGGTAGTGAGACAGCGAGACTCTGGGTAGTGAGACAGTGAGACACTGGGTAGTGAGACACTGGGTAGTAAGGCAGTGAGACACTGGGTAGTGAGACAGTGAGACACTGGGTAGTGAGACAGTGAGACTCTGGGTAGTGAGACACTGGGTAGTGAGGTAGTGAGACACTGGGTAGTGAGACACTGGGTAGTGAGACACGGGTAGTGAAACACTGTGTAGTGAGACACTGGGTAGTGAGACACTGGGGTAGTGAGACACGGGGGTAGTGAGACACTGCTAGTGAGACACTGGGTAGTGAGACACTGGGTAGTGAGACCCTGGGTAGTAAGACACTGCTGGTCAGACACTGGTAGTGAGACATTGGGTAGTGAGACACTGGGGTAGTGAGACACTGGGGTAGTGAGACACTGGGTAGCGAGACGCTGGGTAGTGAGACGCTGGGTAGTGAGACATTGGGTAGTGAGACACTGGGTAGTGAGACACTGGGTAGTGAGGCAGTGAGACACTGGGTAGTGAGACAGTGAGACACTGCGTAGTGAGACAGTGAGACTCTGGGTAGTGAGACAGTGAGACACGGGGTAGTGAGACACTGGGTAGTGAGACACTGGGTAGTGAGACACGGGTAGTGAAACACTGTGTAGTGAGACACTGGGTAGTGAGACACTGGGTAGTGAGACACTCGGTAGTGAGACACTGCTAGTGAGACACTGGGTAGTGAGACACTGGGGTAGTGAGACTCTGGGGTAGTGAGACACTGCTAGTGAGACACGGGTAGTGAAACACTGTGCAGTGAGACACTGGGTAGTGAGACACTGGGTAGTGAGACACTCGGTAGTGAGACACTGCTAGTCAGACGCTGGGTAGTGAGACACTGGGGTAGTGAGACACTGGGTAGTGAGACACTGGGTAGAGAGACACTGGGGTAGTGAGACACTGGGTAGTGAGACCCTGGGTAGTAAGACACTGGGTAGTGAGACATTGGGTAGTGAGACACTGGGTAGTGAGACACTGGGTAGTGAGACATTGGGTAGTGAGACACTGGGTAGTGAGACACTGCTAGTCAGACACTGCTAGTGAGACACTGGGTAGTGAGACACTGAATGGTGAGACACATGTAGTGAGAGACTGGGTAATGAAACACTGGTAATGAGACTCTAGGTAGTGAGACAGTGAGACACTGGGTAGTGAGACAGTGACACTCTGGGTAGTGAGACAGTGAGACTCTGGGTAATGAGATAGTGAGACACTGGGTAGTGAGACAGTGAGACTCTGGGTAGTGAGACAGTGAGACTCTGGGTAGTGAGACAGCAAGACTCTGGGTAGTGAGACAGTGAGACACTGGGTAGTGAGACACTGGGTAGTGAGGCAGTGAGACACTGGGTAGTGAGACAGTGAGACACTGGGTAGTGAGACAGTGAGACTCTGGGTAGTGAGACACTGGGTAGTGAGGCAGTGAGACACTGGGTAGTGAGACAGTGAGACACTGGGTAGTGAGACAGTGAGACACTGGGTAGTGAGACACTGGGTAGTGAGACACTGGGTAGTGAGACACGGGTAGTGAAACACTGTGTAGTGAGACACTGGGTAGTGAGACACTGGGTAGTGAGACACTCGGTAGTGAGACACTGCTAGTGAGACACTGTGTAGTGAGACACTGGGGTAGTGAGACACTGGGGTAGTGAGACACTGGGGTAGTGAGACACTGGGGTAGTGAAACACTGGGTAGTGAGACACAGGTAGTCAGACACTAGTAGTGAGACATTGGGTAGTGAGACACTGGGTAGTGAGACACTGCTAGTCAGACACTGCTAGTGAGACACTGGGTAGTGAGACACTGAATGGTGAGACACATGTAGTGAGAGACTGGGTAATGAAACACTGGTAATGAGACTCTGGGTAGTGAGACAGTGAGACTCTGGGTAGTGAGACAGTGAGACTCTGGGTAATGAGACAGTGAGGCACTGGGTAGTGAGACACTGGGTAGTGAGACAGTGAGACTCTGGGTAGTGAGACAGTGAGACACTGGGTAGTGAGACAGTGAGACTCTGGGTAGTGAGACAGCGAGACTCTGGGTAGTGAGACAGTGAGACACTGGGTAGTGAGACACTGGGTAGTGAGGCAGTGAGATACTGGGTAGTGAGACAGTGAGACACTGGGTAGTGAGACAGTGAGACTCTGGGTAGTGAGACACTGGGTAGTGAGGTAGTGAGACACTGGGTAGTGAGACACTGGGTAGTGAGACACGGGTAGTGAAACACTGTGTAGTGAGACACTGGGTAGTGAGACACTGGGGTAGTGAGACACTGGGGTAGTGAGACACTGGGTAGTGAGACACTGGGTAGTGAGACACGGGGGTAGTGAGACACTGCTAGTGAGACACTGGGTAGTGAGACACTGGGTAGAGAGACACTGGGGTAGTGAGACACTGGGTAGTGAGACCCTGGGTAGTAAGACACTGCTAGTCAGACACTGGTAGTGAGACATTGGGTAGTGAGACACTGGGTAGTGAGACACTGGGTAGTGAGACATTGGGTAGTGAGACACTGTGTAGTGAGACACTGCTAGTCAGACACTGCTAGTGAGACACTGGGTAGTGAGACACTGAATGGTGAGACACTGGGTAGTGAGACACTGAATGGTGAGACATGTAGTGAGAGACTGGGTAATGAAACACTGGTAATGAGACTCTGGGTAGTGAGACAGTGAGACTCTGGGTAGTGAGACAGTGAGACTCTGGGTAGTGAGACAGTGAGACTCTGGGTAATGAGACAGTGAGGCACTGGGTAGTGAGACACTGGGTAGTGAGACAGTGAGACTCTGGGTAGTGAGACAGTGAGACACTGGGTAGTGAGACAGTGAGACTCTGGGTAGTGAGACAGTGAGACACTGGGTAGTGAGACAGTGAGACACTGGGTAGTGAGACTCTGGGTACTGAGACAGCGAGACTCTGGGTAGTGAGACAGCGAGACTCTGGGTAGTGAGATAGTGAGACACTGGGTAGTGAGACACTGGGTAGTGAGGCAGTGAGACTCTGGGTAGTGAGACAGTGAGACACTGGGTAGTGAGACACTGGGTAGTGAGACCCTGGGTAGTAAGACACTGCTAGTCAGACACTGGTAGTGAGACACTGGGTAGTGAGACACAGGTAGTCAGACAATGGTAGTGAGACATTGGGTAGTGAGACACTGGGTAGTGAGACACTGCTAGTCAGACACTGCTAGTGAGACACTGGGTAGTGAGACACTGAATGGTGAGACACATGTAGTGAGAGACTGGGTAATGAAACACTGGTAATGAGACTCTAGGTAGTGAGACAGTGAGACACTGGGTAGTGAGACAGTGAGACTCTGGGTAGTGAGACAGTGAGACTCTGGGTAATGAGACAGTGAGACACTGGGTAGTGAGACAGTGAGACTCTGGGTAGTGAGACAGTGAGACTCTGGGTAGTGAGACAGCGAGACTCTGGGTAGTGAGACAGTGAGACACTGGGTAGTGAGACACTGGGTAGTGAGGCAGTGAGACACTGGGTAGTGAGACAGTGAGACACTGGGTAGTGAGACAGTGAGACTCTGGGTAGTGAGACACTGGGTAGTGAGGCAGTGATACTCTGGGTAGTGAGACAGTGAGACACTGGGTAGTGAGACACTGGGTAGTGAGACACTGGGTAGTGAGACACGGGTAGTGAAACACTGTGTAGTGAGACACTGGGTAGTGAGACACTGGGTAGTGAGACACTCGGTAGTGAGACACTGCTAGTGAGACACTGGGGTAGTGAGACACTGGGGTAGTGAGACACTGGGGTAGTGAGACACTGGGGTAGTGAGACACTGGGTAGTGAGACACAGGTAGTCAGACACTGGTAGTGAGACATTGGGTAGTGAGACACTGGGTAGTGAGACACTGCTAGTCAGACACTGCTAGTGAGACACTGGGTAGTGAGACACTGAATGGTGAGACACATGTAGTGAGAGACTGGGTAATGAAACACTGGTAATGAGACTCTGGGTAGTGAGACAGTGAGACTCTGGGTAGTGAGACAGTGAGACTCTGGGTAATGAGACAGTGAGGCACTGGGTAGTGAGACACTGGGTAGTGAGACAGTGAGACTCTGGGTAGTGAGACAGTGAGACACTGGGTAGTGAGACAGTGAGACTCTGGGTAGTGAGACAGTGAGACTCTGGGTAGTGAGACAGCGAGACTCTGGGTAGTGAGACAGTGAGACACTGGGTAGTGAGACACTGGGTAGTAAGGCAGTGAGACACTGGGTAGTGAGACAGTGAGACACTGGGTAGTGAGACAGTGAGACTCTGGGTAGTGAGACACTGGGTAGTGAGGTAGTGAGACACTGGGTAGTGAGACACTGGGTAGTGAGACACGGGTAGTGAAACACTGTGTAGTGAGACACTGGGTAGTGAGACACTGGGGTAGTGAGACACTGGGGTAGTGAGACACGGGGGTAGTGAGACACTGCTAGTGAGACACTGGGTATTGAGACACTGGGTAGTGAGACCCTGGGTAGTAAGACACTGCTAGTCAGACACTGGTAGTGAGACATTGGGTAGTGAGACACTGGGGTAGTGAGACACTGGGGTAGTGAGACACTGGGTAGCGAGACGCTGGGTAGTGAGACGCTGGGTAGTGAGACATTGGGTAGTGAGACACTGGGTAGTGAGACACTGGGTAGTGAGGCAGTGAGACACTGGGTAGTGAGACAGTGAGACACTGCGTAGTGAGACAGTGAGACTCTGGGTAGTGAGACACTGGGTAGTGAGGCAGTGAGACTCTGGGTAGTGAGACAGTGAGACACGGGGTTGTGAGACACTGGGTAGTGAGACACTCGGTAGTGAGACACTGCTAGTGAGACACTGCGTAGTGAGACACTGGGGTAGTGAGACTCTGGGGTAGTGAGACACTGCTAGTGAGACACGGGTAGTGAAACACTGTGCAGTGAGACACTGGGTAGTGAGACACTGGGTAGTGAGACACTCGGTAGTGAGACACTGCTAGTCAGACGCTGGGTAGTGAGACACTGGGGTAGTGAGACACTGGGTAGTGAGACACTGGGTAGAGAGACACTGGGGTAGTGAGACACTGGGTAGTGAGACCCTGGGTAGTAAGACACTGGGTAGTGAGACATTGGGTAGTGAGACACTGGGTAGTGAGACACTGGGTAGTGAGACATTGGGTAGTGAGACACTGGGTAGTGAGACACTGCTAGTCAGACACTGCTAGTGAGACACTGGGTAGTGAGACACTGAATGGTGAGACACATGTAGTGAGAGACTGGGTAATGAAACACTGGTAATGAGACTCTAGGTAGTGAGACAGTGAGACACTGGGTAGTGAGACAGTGAGACTCTGGGTAGTGAGACAGTGCGACTCTGGGTAATGAGACAGTGAGCCACTGGGTAGTGAGACAGTGAGACTCTGGGTAGTGAGACAGTGAGACTCTGGGTAGTGAGACAGCAAGACTCTGGGTAGTGAGACAGTGAGACACTGGGTAGTGAGACACTGGGTAGTGAGGCAGTGAGACACTGGGTAGTGAGACAGTGAGACACTGGGTAGTGAGACAGTGAGACTCTGGGTAGTGAGACACTGGGTAGTGAGGCAGTGAGACTCTGGGTAGTGAGACAGTGAGACACTGGGTAGTGAGACACTGGGTAGTGAGACACTGGGTAGTGAGACACGGGTAGTGAAACACTGTGTAGTGAGACACTGGGTAGTGAGACACTGGGTAGTGAGACACTCGGTAGTGAGACACTGCTAGTGAGACACTGTGTAGTGAGACACTGGGGTAGTGAGACACTGGGGTAGTGAGACACTGGGGTAGTGAGACACTGGGTAGTGAGACACAGGTAGTCAGACACTGGTAGTGAGACATTGGGTAGTGAGACACTGGGTAGTGAGACACTGCTAGTCAGACACTGCTAGTGAGACACTGGGTAGTGAGACACTGAATGGTGAGACACATGTAGTGAGAGACTGGGTAATGAAACACTGGTAATGAGACTCTGGGTAGTGAGACAGTGAGACTCTGGGTAGTGAGACAGTGAGACTCTGGGTAATGAGACAGTGAGGCACTGGGTAGTGAGACACTGGGTAGTGAGACAGTGAGACTCTGGGTAGTGAGACAGTGAGACACTGGGTAGTGAGACAGTGAGACTCTGGGTAGTGAGACAGTGAGACTCTGGGTAGTGAGACAGCGAGACTCTGGGTAGTGAGACAGTGAGACACTGGGTAGTGAGACACTGGGTAGTAAGGCAGTGAGACACTGGGTAGTGAGACAGTGAGACACTGGGTAGTGAGACAGTGAGACTCTGGGTAGTGAGACACTGGGTAGTGAGGTAGTGAGACACTGGGTAGTGAGACACTGGGTAGTGAGACACGGGTAGTGAAACACTGTGTAGTGAGACACTGGGTAGTGAGACACTGGGGTAGTGAGACACTGGGGTAGTGAGACACGGGGGTAGTGAGACACTGCTAGTGAGACACTGGGTAGTGAGACACTGGGTAGTGAGACCCTGGGTAGTAAGGCACTGCTAGTCAGACACTGGTAGTGAGACATTGGGTAGTGAGACACTGGGGTAGTGAGACACTGGGGTAGTGAGACACTGGGTAGCGAGACGCTGGGTAGTGAGACGCTGGGTAGTGAGACATTGGGTAGTGAGACACTGGGTAGTGAGACACTGGGTAGTGAGGCAGTGAGACACTGGGTAGTGAGACAGTGAGACACTGCGTAGTGAGACAGTGAGACTCTGGGTAGTGAGACACTGGGTAGTGAGGCAGTGAGACTCTGGGTAGTGAGACAGTGAGACACGGGGTAGTGAGACACTGGGTAGTGAGACACGGGTAGTGAAACACTGTGTAGTGAGACACTGGGTAGTGAGACACTGGGTAGTGAGACACTCGGTAGTGAGACACTGCTAGTGAGACACTGCGTAGTGAGACACTGGGGTAGTGAGACTCTGGGGTAGTGAGACACTGCTAGTGAGACACGGGTAGTGAAACACTGTGCAGTGAGACACTGGGTAGTGAGACACTGGGTAGTGAGACACTCGGTAGTGAGACACTGCTAGTCAGACGCTGGGTAGTGAGACACTGGGGTAGTGAGACACTGGGTAGTGAGACACTGGGTAGAGAGACACTGGGGTAGTGAGACACTGGGTAGTGAGACCCTGGGTAGTAAGACACTGGGTAGTGAGACATTGGGTAGTGAGACACTGGGTAGTGAGACACTGGGTAGTGAGACATTGGGTAGTGAGACACTGGGTAGTGAGACACTGCTAGTCAGACACTGCTAGTGAGACACTGGGTAGTGAGACACTGAATGGTGAGACACATGTAGTGAGAGACTGGGTAATGAAACACTGGTAATGAGACTCTAGGTAGTGAGACAGTGAGACACTGGGTAGCGAGACAGTGAGACTCTGGGTAGTGAGACAGTGCGACTCTGGGTAATGAGACAGTGAGACACTGGGTAGTGAGACAGTGAGACTCTGGGTAGTGAGACAGTGAGACTCTGGGTAGTGAGACAGCAAGACTCTGGGTAGTGAGACAGTGAGACACTGGGTAGTGAGACACTGGGTAGTGAGGCAGTGAGACACTGGGTAGTGAGACAGTGAGACACTGGGTAGTGAGACAGTGAGACTCTGGGTAGTGAGACACTGGGTAGTGAGGCAGTGAGACTCTGGGTAGTGAGACAGTGAGACACTGGGTAGTGAGACACTGGGTAGTGAGACACTGGGTAGTGAGACACGGGTAGTGAAACACTGTGTAGTGAGACACTGGGTAGTGAGACACTGGGTAGTGAGACACTCGGTAGTGAGACACTGCTAGTGAGACACTGTGTAGTGAGACACTGGGGTAGTGAGACACTGGGGTAGTGAGACACTGGGGTAGTGAGACACTGGGTAGTGAGACACAGGTAGTCAGACACTGGTAGTGAGACATTGGGTAGTGAGACACTGGGTAGTGAGACACTGCTAGTCAGACACTGCTAGTGAGACACTGGGTAGTGAGACACTGAATGGTGAGACACATGTAGTGAGAGACTGGGTAATGAAACACTGGTAATGAGACTCTGGGTAGTGAGACAGTGAGACTCTGGGTAGTGAGACAGTGAGACTCTGGGTAATGAGACAGTGAGGCACTGGGTAGTGAGACACTGGGTAGTGAGACAGTGAGACTCTGGGTAGTGAGACAGTGAGACACTGGGTAGTGAGACAGTGAGACTCTGGGTAGTGAGACAGTGAGACTCTGGGTAGTGAGACAGCGAGACTCTGGGTAGTGAGACAGTGAGACACTGGGTAGTGAGACACTGGGTAGTAAGGCAGTGAGACACTGGGTAGTGAGACAGTGAGACACTGGGTAGTGAGACAGTGAGACTCTGGGTAGTGAGACACTGGGTAGTGAGGTAGTGAGACACTGGGTAGTGAGACACTGGGTAGTGAGACACGGGTAGTGAAACACTGTGTAGTGAGACACTGGGTAGTGAGACACTGGGGTAGTGAGACACTGGGGTAGTGAGACACGGGGGTAGTGAGACACTGCTAGTGAGACACTGGGTAGTGAGACACTGGGTAGTGAG
This sequence comes from Petromyzon marinus, assembly GCF_048934315.1. NCBI lineage: Eukaryota > Metazoa > Chordata > Hyperoartia > Petromyzontiformes > Petromyzontidae > Petromyzon > Petromyzon marinus. The sequence continues at coordinate 749,169 of NW_027423124.1, forward strand.
ACCCTGGGTAGTAAGGCACTGCTAGTCAGACACTGGTTTGTGAGACATTGGGTAGTGAGACACTGGGGTAGTGAGACACTGGGGTAGTGAGACACTGGGTAGCGAGACGCTGGGTAGTGAGACGCTGGGTAGTGAGACATTGGGTAGTGAGACACTGGGTAGTGAGACACTGGGTAGTGAGGCAGTGAGACACTGGGTAGTGAGACAGTGAGACACTGCGTAGTGAGACAGTGAGACTCTGGGTAGTGAGACACTGGGTAGTGAGGCAGTGAGACTCTGGGTAGTGAGACAGTGAGACACGGGGTAGTGAGACACTGGGTAGTGAGACACGGGTAGTGAAACACTGTGTAGTGAGACACTGGGTAGTGAGACACTGGGTAGTGAGACACTCGGTAGTGAGACACTGCTAGTGAGACACTGCGTAGTGAGACACTGGGGTAGTGAGACTCTGGGGTAGTGAGACACTGCTAGTGAGACACGGGTAGTGAAACACTGTGCAGTGAGACACTGGGTAGTGAGACACTGGGTAGTGAGACACTCGGTAGTGAGACACTGCTAGTCAGACGCTGGGTAGTGAGACACTGGGGTAGTGAGACACTGGGTAGTGAGACACTGGGTAGAGAGACACTGGGGTAGTGAGACACTGGGTAGTGAGACCCTGGGTAGTAAGACACTGGGTAGTGAGACATTGGGTAGTGAGACACTGGGTAGTGAGACACTGGGTAGTGAGACATTGGGTAGTGAGACACTGGGTAGTGAGACACTGCTAGTCAGACACTGCTAGTGAGACACTGGGTAGTGAGACACTGAATGGTGAGACACATGTAGTGAGAGACTGGGTAATGAAACACTGGTAATGAGACTCTAGGTAGTGAGACAGTGAGACACTGGGTAGCGAGACAGTGAGACTCTGGGTAGTGAGACAGTGCGACTCTGGGTAATGAGACAGTGAGACACTGGGTAGTGAGACAGTGAGACTCTGGGTAGTGAGACAGTGAGACTCTGGGTAGTGAGACAGCAAAACTCTGGGTAGTGAGACAGTGAGACACTGGGTAGTGAGACACTGGGTAGTGAGGCAGTGAGACACTGGGTAGTGAGACAGTGAGACACTGGGTAGTGAGACAGTGAGACTCTGGGTAGTGAGACACTGGGTAGTGAGGCAGTGAGACTCTGGGTAGTGAGACAGTGAGACACTGGGTAGTGAGACACTGGGTAGTGAGACACTGGGTAGTGAGACACGGGTAGTGAAACACTGTGTAGTGAGACACTGGGTAGTGAGACACTGGGTAGTGAGACACTCGGTAGTGAGACACTGCTAGTGAGACACTGTGTAGTGAGACACTGGGGTAGTGAGACACTGGGGTAGTGAGACACTGGGGTAGTGAGACACTGGGTAGTGAGACACAGGTAGTCAGACACTGGTAGTGAGACATTGGGTAGTGAGACACTGGGTAGTGAGACACTGCTAGTCAGACACTGCTAGTGAGACACTGGGTAGTGAGACACTGAATGGTGAGACACATGTAGTGAGAGACTGGGTAATGAAACACTGGTAATGAGACTCTGGGTAGTGAGACAGTGAGACTCTGGATAGTGAGACAGTGAGACTCTGGGTAATGAGACAGTGAGGCACTGGGTAGTGAGACACTGGGTAGTGAGACAGTGAGACTCTGGGTAGTGAGACAGTGAGACACTGGGTAGTGAGACAGTGAGACTCTGGGTAGTGAGACAGTGAGACTCTGGGTAGTGAGACAGCGAGACTCTGGGTAGTGAGACAGTGAGACACTGGGTAGTGAGACACTGGGTAGTAAGGCAGTGAGACACTGGGTAGTGAGACAGTGAGACACTGGGTAGTGAGACAGTGAGACTCTGGGTAGTGAGACACTGGGTAGTGAGGTAGTGAGACACTGGGTAGTGAGACACTGGGTAGTGAGACACGGGTAGTGAAACACTGTGTAGTGAGACACTGGGTAGTGAGACACTGGGGTAGTGAGACACTGGGGTAGTGAGACACGGGGGTAGTGAGACACTGCTAGTGAGACACTGGGTAGTGAGACACTGGGTAGTGAGACCCTGGGTAGTAAGACACTGCTAGTCAGACACTGGTAGTGAGACATTGGGTAGTGAGACACTGGGGTAGTGAGACACTGGGGTAGTGAGACACTGGGTAGCGAGACGCTGGGTAGTGAGACGCTGGGTAGTGAGACATTGGGTAGTGAGACACTGGGTAGTGAGACACTGGGTAGTGAGGCAGTGAGACACTGGGTAGTGAGACAGTGAGACACTGCGTAGTGAGACAGTGAGACTCTGGGTAGTGAGACACTGGGTAGTGAGGCAGTGAGACTCTGGGTAGTGAGACAGTGAGACACGGGGTAGTGAGACACTGGGTAGTGAGACACTGGGTAGTGAGACACGGGTAGTGAAACACTGTGTAGTGAGACACTGGGTAGTGAGACACTGGGTAGTGAGACACTCGGTAGTGAGACACTGCTAGTGAGACACTGCGTAGTGAGACACTGGGGTAGTGAGACTCTGGGGTAGTGAGACACTGCTAGTGAGACACGGGTAGTGAAACACTGTGCAGTGAGACACTGGGTAGTGAGACACTGGGTAGTGAGACACTCGGTAGTGAGACACTGCTAGTCAGACGCTGGGTAGTGAGACACTGGGGTAGTGAGACACTGGGTAGTGAGACACTGGGTAGAGAGACACTGGGGTAGTGAGACACTGGGTAGTGAGACCCTGGGTAGTAAGACACTGGGTAGTGAGACATTGGGTAGTGAGACACTGGGTAGTGAGACACTGGGTAGTGAGACATTGGGTATTGAGACACTGGGTAGTGAGACACTGCTAGTCAGACACTGCTAGTGAGACACTGGGTAGTGAGACACTGAATGGTGAGACACATGTAGTGAGAGACTGGGTAATGAAACACTGGTAATGAGACTCTAGGTAGTGAGACAGTGAGACACTGGGTAGTGAGACAGTGAGACTCTGGGTAGTGAGACAGTGTGACTCTGGGTAATGAGACAGTGAGACACTGGGTAGTGAGACAGTGAGACTCTGGGTAGTGAGACAGTGAGACTCTGGGTAGTGAGACAGCAAGACTCTGGGTAGTGAGACAGTGAGACACTGGGTAGTGAGACACTGGGTAGTGAGGCAGTGAGACACTGGGTAGTGAGACAGTGAGACACTGGGTAGTGAGACAGTGAGACTCTGGGTAGTGAGACACTGGGTAGTGAGGCAGTGAGACTCTGGGTAGTGAGACAGTGAGACACTGGGTAGTGAGACACTGGGTAGTGAGACACTGGGTAGTGAGACACGGGTAGTGAAACACTGTGTAGTGAGACACTGGGTAGTGAGACACTGGGTAGTGAGACACTCGGTAGTGAGACACTGCTAGTGAGACACTGTGTAGTGAGACACTGGGGTAGTGAGACACTGGGGTAGTGAGACACTGGGGTAGTGAGACACTGGGGTAGTGAGACACTGGGTAGTGAGACACAGGTAGTCAGACACTGGTAGTGAGACATTGGGTAGTGAGACACTGGGTAGTGAGACACTGCTAGTCAGACACTGCTAGTGAGACACTGGGTAGTGAGACACTGAATGGTGAGACACATGTAGTGAGAGACTGGGTAATGAAACACTGGTAATGAGACTCTGGGTAGTGAGACAGTGAGACTCTGGGTAGTGAGACAGTGAGACTCTGGGTAATGAGACAGTGAGGCACTGGGTAGTGAGACACTGGGTAGTGAGACAGTGAGACTCTGGGTAGTGAGACAGTGAGACACTGGGTAGTGAGACAGTGAGACTCTGGGTAGTGAGACAGTGAGACTCTGGGTAGTGAGACAGCGAGACTCTGGGTAGTGAGACAGTGAGACACTGGGTAGTGAGACACTGGGTAGTAAGGCAGTGAGACACTGGGTAGTGAGACAGTGAGACACTGGGTAGTGAGACAGTGAGACTCTGGGTAGTGAGACACTGGGTAGTGAGGTAGTGAGACACTGGGTAGTGAGACACTGGGTAGTGAGACACGGGTAGTGAAACACTGTGTAGTGAGACACTGGGTAGTGAGACACTGGGGTAGTGAGACACTGGGGTAGTGAGACACTGGGTAGTGAGACACTGGGTAGTGAGACACGGGGGTAGTGAGACACTGCTAGTGAGACACTGGGTAGTGAGACACTGGGTAGAGAGACACTGGGGTAGTGAGACACTGGGTAGTGAGACCCTGGGTAGTAAGACACTGCTAGTCAGACACTGGTAGTGAGACATTGGGTAGTGAGACACTGGGTAGTGAGACACTGGGTAGTGAGACATTGGGTAGTGAGACACTGTGTAGTGAGACACTGCTAGTCAGACACTGCTAGTGAGACACTGGGTAGTGAGACACTGAATGGTGAGACACTGGGTAGTGAGACACTGAATGGTGAGACATGTAGTGAGAGACTGGGTAATGAAACACTGGTAATGAGACTCTGGGTAGTGAGACAGTGAGCCTCTGGGTAGTGAGACAGTGAGACTCTGGATAGTGAGACAGTGAGACTCTGGGTAATGAGACAGTGAGGCACTGGGTAGTGAGACACTGGGTAGTGAGACAGTGAGACTCTGGGTAGTGAGACAGTGAGACACTGGGTAGTGAGACAGTGAGACTCTGGGTAGTGAGACAGTGAGACACTGGGTAGTGAGACAGTGAGACACTGGGTAGTGAGACTCTGGGTACTGAGACAGCGAGACTCTGGGTAGTGAGACAGCGAGACTCTGGGTAGTGAGATAGTGAGACACTGGGTAGTGAGACACTGGGTAGTGAGGCAGTGAGACTCTGGGTAGTGAGACAGTGAGACACTGGGTAGTGAGACACTGGGTAGTGAGACCCTGGGTAGTAAGACACTGCTAGTCAGACACTGGTAGTGAGACACTGGGTAGTGAGACACTGGGGTAGTGAGACACTGGGGTAGTGAGACACTGGGTAGTGAGTCGCTGGGTAGTGAGACGCTGGGTAGTGAGACATTGGGTAGTGAGACACTGGGTAGTGAGGCAGAGAGACACTGGGTAGTGAGACAGTGAGACACTGCGTAGTGAGACAATGAGACTCTGGGTAGTGAGACACTGGGTAGTGAGACAGTGAGACACGGGGTAGTGAGACACTGGGTAGTGAGACACTGGGTAGTGAGACACGGGTAGTGAAACACTGTGTAGTGAGACACTGGGTAGTGAGACACTGGGTAGTGAGACACTCGGTAGTGAGACACTGCTAGTGAGACACTGGGTAGTGAGACACTGGGGTAGTGAGACTCTGGGGTAGTGAGACACTGCTAGTGAGACACGGGTAGTGAAACACTGTGTAGTGAGACACTGGGTAGTGAGACACTGGGTAGTGAGACACTCGGTAGTGAGACACTGCTAGTCAGACGCTGGGTAGTGAGACACTGGGGTAGTGAGACACTGGGTAGTGAGACACTGGGTAGAGAGACACTGGGGTAGTGAGACACTGGGTAGTGAGACCCTGGGTAGTAAGACACTGGGTAGTGAGACATTGGGAATTGAGACACTGGGTAGTGAGACACTGGGTAGTGAGACATTGGGTAGTGAGACACTGGGTAGTGAGACACTGCTAGTCAGACACTGCTAGTGAGACACTGGGTAGTGAGACACTGAATGGTGAGACACATGTAGTGAGAGACTGGGTAATGAAACACTGGTAATGAGACTCTAGGTAGTGAGACAGTGAGACACTGGGTAGTGAGACAGTGAGACTCTGGGTGGTGAGACAGTGAGACTCTGGGTAATGAGACAGTGAGACACTGGGTAGTGAGACAGTGAGACTCTGGGTAGTGAGACAGTGAGACTCTGGGTAGTGAGACAGCGAGACTCTGGGTAGTGAGACAGTGAGACACTGGGTAGTGAGACACTGGGTAGTGAGGCAGTGAGACACTGGGTAGTGAGACAGTGAGACACTGGGTAGTGAGACAGTGAGACTCTGGGTAGTGAGACACTTGGTAGTGAGGCAGTGAGACTCTGGGTAGTGAGACAGTGAGACACTGGGTAGTGAGACACTGGGTAGTGAGACACTGGGTAGTGAGACACGGGTAGTGAAACACTGTGTAGTGAGACACTGGGTAGTGAGACACTGGGTAGTGAGACACTCGGTAGTGAGACACTGCTAGTGAGACACTGTGTAGTGAGACACTGGGGTAGTGAGACACTGGGGTAGTGAGACACTGGGGTAGTGAGACACTGGGGTAGTGAGACACTGGGTAGTGAGACACAGGTAGTCAGACACTGGTAGTGAGACATTGGGTAGTGAGACACTGGGTAGTGAGACACTGCTAGTCAGACACTGCTAGTGAGACACTGGGTAGTGAGACACTGAATGGTGAGACACATGTAGTGAGAGACTGGGTAATGAAACACTGGTAATGAGACTCTAGGTAGTGAGACAGTGAGACACTGGGTAGTGAGACAGTGAGACTCTGGGTAGTGAGACGGTGAGACTCTGGGTAATGAGACAGTGAGACACTGGGTAGTGAGACAGTGAGACTCTGGGTAGTGAGACAGTGAGACTCTGGGTAATGAGACAGTGAGGCACTGGGTAGTGAGACACTGGGTAGTGAGACAGTGAGACTCTGGGTAGTGAGACAGTGAGACACCGAGTAGTGAGACAGTGAGACTCTGGGTAGTGAGACAGTGAGACTCTGGGTAGTGAGACAGCGAGACTCTGGGTAGTGAGACAGTGAGACACTGGGTAGTGAGACACTGGGTAGTGAGGCAGTGAGACACTGGGTAGTGAGACAGTGAGACACTGGGTAGTGAGACAGTGAGACTCTGGGTAGTGAGACACTGGGTAGTGAGGTAGTGAGACACTGGGTAGTGAGACACTGGGTAGTGAGACACATGTAGTGAGAGACTGGGTAATGAAACACTGGTAATGAGACTCTAGGTAGTGAGACAGTGAGACACTGGGTAGTGAGACAGTGAAACTCTGGGTTGTGAGACAGTGAGACTCTGGGTAATGAGACAGTGAGACACTGGGTAGTGAGACAGTGAGACTCTGGGTAGTGAGACAGTGAGACTCTGGGTAGTGAGACAGCGAGACTCTGGGTAGTGAGACAGTGAGACACTGGGTAGTGAGACACTGGGTAGTGAGGCAGTGAGACACTGGGTAGTGAGACAGTGAGACACTGGGTAGTGAGACAGTGAGACTCTGGGTAGTGAGACACTGGGTAGTGAGGCAGTGAGACTCTGGGTAGTGAGACAGTGAGACACTGGGTAGTGAGACACTGGGTAGTGAGACACTGGGTAGTGAGACACGGGTAGTGAAACACTGTGTAGTGAGACACTGGGTAGTGAGACACTGGGTAGTGAGACACTCGGTAGTGAGACACTGCTAGTGAGACACTGTGTAGTGAGACACTGGGGTAGTGAGACACTGGGGTAGTGAAACACTGGGGTAGTGAGACACTGGGGTAGTGAGACACTGGGTAGTGAGACATAGGTAGTCAGACACTGGTAGTGAGACATTGGGTAGTGAGACACTGGGTAGTGAGACACTGCTAGTCAGACACTGCTAGTGAGACACTGGGTAGTGAGACACTGAATGGTGAGACACATGTAGTGAGAGACTGGGTAATGAAACACTGGTAATGAGACTCTGGGTAGTGAGACAGTGAGACTCTGGGTAGTGAGACAGTGAGACTCTGGGTAATGAGACAGTGAGGCACTGGGTAGTGAGACACTGGGTAGTGAGACAGTGAGACTCTGGGTAGTGAGACAGTGAGACACTGGGTAGTGAGACAGTGAGACTCTGGGTAGTGAGACAGTGAGACTCTGGGTAGTGAGACAGCGAGACTCTGGGTAGTGAGACAGTGAGACACTGGGTATTGAGACACTGGGTAGTGAGGCAGTGAGACACTGGGTAGTGAGACAGTGAGACACTGGGTAGTGAGACAGTGAGACTCTGGGTAGTGAGACACTGGGTAGTGAGGTAGTGAGACACTGGGTAGTGAGACACTGGGTAGTGAGACACGGGTAGTGAAACACTGTGTAGTGAGACACTGGGTAGTGAGACACTGGGGTAGTGAGACACTGGGGTAGTGAGACACTGGGTAGTGAGACACTGGGTAGTGAGACACGGGGGTAGTGAGACACTGCTAGTGAGACACTGGGTAGTGAGACACTGGGTAGAGAGACACTGGGGTAGTGAGACACTGGGTAGTGAGACCCTGGGTAGTAAGACACTGCTAGTCAGACACTGGTAGTGAGACATTGGGTAGTGAGACACTGGGTAGTGAGACACTGGGTAGTGAGACATTGGGTAGTGAGACACTGTGTAGTGAGACACTGCTAGTCAGACACTGCTAGTGAGACACTGGGTAGTGAGACACTGAATGGTGAGACACTGGGTAGTGAGACACTGAATGGTGAGACATGTAGTGAGAGACTGGGTAATGAAACACTGGTAATGAGACTCTGGGTCGTGAGACAGTGAGACTCTGGGTAGTGAGACAGTGAGACTTTGGGTAGTGAGACAGTGAGACTCTGGGTAATGAGACAGTGAGGCACTGGGTAGTGAGACACTGGGTAGTGAGACAGTGAGACTCTGGGTAGTGAGACAGTGAGACACTGGGTAGTGAGACAGTGAGACTCTGGGTAGTGAGACAGTGAGACACTGGGTAGTGAGACAGTGAGACACTGGGTAGTGAGACTCTGGGTACTGAGACAGCGAGACTCTGGGTAGTGAGACAGCGAGACTCTGGGTAGTGAGATAGTGAGACACTGGGTAGTGAGACACTGGGTAGTGAGGCAGTGAGACTCTGGGTAGTGAGACAGTGAGACACTGGGTAGTGAGACACTGGGTAGTGAGACCCTGGGTAGTAAGACACTGCTAGTCAGACACTGGTAGTGAGACACTGGGTAGTGAGACACTGGGGTAGTGAGACACTGGGGTAGTGAGACACTGGGTAGTGAGACGCTGGGTAGTGAGACGCTGGGTAGTGAGGCATTGGGTAGTGAGACACTGGGTAGTGAGACACTGGGTAGTGAGGCAGTGAGACACTGGGTAGTGAGACAGTGAGACACTGCGTAGTGAGACAGTGAGACTCTGGGTAGTGAGACACTGGGTAGTGAGGCAGTGAGACTCTGGGTAGTGAGACAGTGAAACACGGGGTAGTGAGACACTGGGTAGTGAGACACTGGGTAGTGAGACACGGGTAGTGAAACACTGTGTAGTGAGACACTGGGTAGTGAGACACTGGGTAGTGAGACACTCGGTAGTGAGACACTGCTAGTCAGACGCTGGGTAGTGAGACACTGGGGTAGTGAGACACTGGGTAGTGAGACACTGGGTAGAGAGACACTGGGGTAGTGAGACACTGGGTAGTGAGACCCTGGGTAGTAAGACACTGGGTAGTGAGACATTGGGTAGTGAGACACTGGGTAGTGAGACACTGGGTAGTGAGACACTGGGTAGTGAGACACTGCTAGTCAGACACTGCTAGTGAGACACTGGGTAGTGAGACACTGAATGGTGAGACACATGTAGTGAGAGACTGGGTAATGAAACACTGGTTATGAGACTCTAGGTAGTGAGACAGTGAGACACTGGGTAGTGAGACAGTGAGACTCTGGGTAGTGAGACAGTGAGACTCTGGGTAATGAGACAGTGAGACACTGGTTAATGAGACACTGGGTAGTGAGACAGTGAGACTCTGGGTAGTGAGACACTGAGACATTGGGTAGTGAGACAGTGACACTCTGGGTAGTGAGACAGTGAGACTCTGGGTAGTGAGACAGTGAGACTCTGGGTAGTGAGACAGTGAGACACTGGGTAGTGAGACACTGGGTAGTGAGGCAGTGAGACTCTGGGTAATGAGACAGTGAGACACTGGGTAGTGAGACACTGGGTAGTGAGGCAGTGAGACTCTGGGTAGTGAGACAGTGAGACACTGGGTAGTGAGACACTGGGTAGTGAGACAGTGAGACTCTGCGTAGTGAGACACTGGGCAGTAAGACACTGGGTAGTGAGACACTAGGGTAGTGAGACACTGGGTAGTGAGACACTGGGTAGTGAAACACTGGGGTAGTGAGACACTGGGTAGTGAGACACTGGGTAGTGAGACACTAGGGTAGTGAGACACTGGGTAGTGAGACACTGGGGTAGTGAGACACTGGGTAGTGAGACACTGGGTAGTGAGACACTGGGTAGTGAGACACTACGGTAGTGAGACACTGGGTAGTGAGACATTGGGGTAGTGAGACAGTGAGACTCTGGGTAGTGAGACAGTGAGACACTGGGTAGTGAGACAGTGCGACTCTGGGTAGTGAGACACTGGGTAGTGAGGCAGTAAGACTCTGGGTAGTGAGACAGTGAGACACTGGGTAGTGCCACTCTGGGTAGTGAGACACTGGGTAGTGAGGCAGTAAGACTCTGGGTAGTGAGACAGTGAGATTCTGGGTAGTGAGACACTGGTCTGCTGTTGTCTCTGCATATAACATTATTACTCTCATAGCCATGTGTTTGTTTGCGTGTTCACCACAAGTACCGTGTGAGGTTAATGTTGTTTCTTGATTTATTGCGAAAGGTTATCATCTATGTTGGTGTTTGAACACCTCAAAACCACTCTTGTTGTATTGCCAGAAAGGGTGCAAACCTATTGTTACTTTGGAACTGCCAAAAAAAATGGGTCTCATGATACCCATCATTATTTTCATTGTTCTTGTTTCATAACTTTCATACTGGGCACAACAAAATAGAATGCCCCACGGACATCAACTGCTGCTCTCTCCATTCTCATTTCAGTCGTCAACGAGAGCCTGGCCGACACCACCGTCGCCAACACCGCCGCCAACACCGCCGCCAACACCGACGCCGCCAACACCACCACCACCGCCAACACCGCCACCAACATCGCCACCACCAACACCACCACCGCCAACACCACCGCCAACACCACCGCCGCCATCACCGCCGCCAACACCGCTGCCAACACCACCAACGCCGCCAACACCGCCAACGCCGCCGCCAACACCGACGCTGCCAACACCGCCGCCAACACCGCTGCCAACATCACCACCAACACCGCCGCCACCAACACCGCCGCCAACACCGCCAACACCGCCGCCAACACCGCCGCCAACACCGCCACCGCCAACACCGCCACCGCCAACACTGCCACCAACACTGCCACCACCACCGCCACCGCCAACACCGCCAACACCGCCAACACCGCCACCAACACCGCCGCCAACACCACCGCTAACACCGCCAACATCACCGCCAACAGCGCCACCACCAACACCGCCAACAACACCACCAACATCACCACCAACACCACCACCAACACTGCCACCAACACCGCCACCAACACCACCACCAACACTGCCACCAATACTACCACCAACACCGCCGCAAACACCACCGCCAACACCACCACCACCGCCAACACCGCCAACACCGCCACCGCCAACACTGCCACCAACACCACCGCTAACACCGCCACCAACACCACCACTAACACCGCCACCACCACCACCACCACCACCGCCAACACCACCACCAACACTGTCGCCAACACTGCCGCCAACACCACTACCAACACCACCGCCGACACCACCGCCAACACTGCCACCAACACCACCGCTAACACCACCACCACCACCACCACCGCCAACACCGCCACCAACACCGCCACCAACACCGCCACCAACACCACCACCAACACCACCACCAACACCACCAACACCGCCGCCGCCAACACCGCCACCAACACCACCGCCAACGCCGCCGCCGCCAACGGCACCACCAACACCACCGCCAACACTGCCACCAACACTGCCACCAACCCCACCGCCAACACCACCACCACCGCCAACACTGCCAACACTGCCACCACCGCCAACATTGCCACCACCAACACCACCGCCACCAACACCGCCAACGGCACCACCAACACCGCCACCAACAGCACCGCCAACACCACCACCGCCAACACTGCCACCACCAACACCACCGCCAACACCACCGCCAACACTGCCACCACCAACACCACCGCCAACGGCACCACCGCCAACGGCACCACCACCAACACCGCCAACGGCACCACCACCGGTGAGGCTCTGTCGCCGAGTAAGTGCCAGCGACTCATTGTCGACGGGCGGCTTCTCGCATCGACGCCGGGCACACGAACGGGGGCCGGAGGCCGTCTCCGTTTATTGCTACAAACGACGCCCTGTCTCGATCATGGCACCTCCTTTGCCAGTGCCACAATATAACAATAGGGTTTTTCCCCCTCTTTTTTCTGGCAACGGAACTGAAACCTTTTTGCAAGGAATCATGTCACTGCATTAACAACAATACTCGTGGTCTGAATGCAGACAAAAAACACTGATAATATATGTATCATATTTTTTTAAAATAAAAATAAAATTTCATTTTTTTTAAGTATTTTGTATTTTATTTTTTTTATTTTTTTTATTGTTTTTTTTTTAATTTGTTGTTTTTTACGTGACTTTACCGAATAGAGCCAAAGAGTATGGATCCTTGCAGTCGCGAAAGCTTTAAATCTAGAATTTAAATCTCGAATGCATTATATTGTTGGTTCTTTCGGTAAAGTCACGTATAAAGGAAACAATAAAATAATAACAAAAAATATAACAATAAAATTCTCACGACGTTTCGACTGCAACACAAGCAGCAATCATCATCAGGTGTGAAAAGCACAGCAAGAAAAATTGAAAGGATTTTCTTTGCTGTCGTTTTCACACCCGATGGTGATTGCTGCTTTGTGTTGCAGTCGTAAACGTCGTGATAATTTTATCGTTTTATACTTTTTTTATTATTTTATTGTTTCCCTTCTACGTGGTGACTTTACCAGAAGAGCCAAGAATAATAATTTTATTGTTATATATTTTTATTATTTTATTGTTTCCCTTCTACGCGGTGACTTTACCGGAAGAACCAAGAATAATAATTTTATTGTTTTACAATAATTGTATTGTTTTATATTTTTTTATTATTTTATTGTTTCCCTTCTACGTGGTGGTGACTTTACCGGAAGAGCCAAGAATAATAATTTTATTGTTTTACAATAATTCTATCGTTTTATATTTTTATTATTTTAGTGTTTCCCTATCTACGCGGTGGTGACTTTACCGAAAGAACCAAGAATAATAATTTTATTGTTTTACAATAATTGTATTGTTTTATATTTTTATTATTTTATTATTTCCCTTCTACGTGGTGGTGACTTTACCGAAAGAACCAAGAATATGAATCCCTGCAGTCACGAAAGCTTTAAATCAAAATGTAATAACTGCATTGTCCTTGAAACTGATTGGTCCACACCAGAGACGGCTTTCTTTCGAGCCTCGTCTCAAACGGTGTTATGCCAGAAGGACGCCACAAGGTGAACAGCTCATTACTCTGATAGTGGCGTTGTATTTTTAGCTGTTCGCCTTTTTTGGCGTCCTCTGGTCTAACCCCGGTTGAGACGAGGCTCGAAAGGGAGCCGTCTCTGGTTGTGGACCAATCGGTTTCAAGGACAATGCATCGCATATTATCATAGTATGTTTTTTGTTGTTTGTATTTTGACCACAAGTATTGTGGTTAATGCAGTAACATGATTCCTCGCACCAAGGTTTCAGTTTTGTTGCCGGAAGAAAGGGGGAAACCCCTATGATTTTATGAGACATTTACATTTACGTGATATAACCCCCCCAAAAAAACCCCTGTATTATGGATCCTGCAAGGAAATGGTGAAGACTATTTGGCCAAAACGTCCCCCATGCACACTGTAGAACGTGGGATGAGCCCGCCCAATGTTGAGCACTTTCTTGCTCGACCGTCTGGTCGAGCACCAATTGGGTCGAGGCTCAAAAGATAAGCCGTCCCTTGGTGTGGATCAATCAGTTTCAAGGACAATGCCACATATATTATCATAGTATGTTTTTTTTTTCGATTTTAAGCTTTCGTGACTGCAAGGATTCATCTTCTTCGGTTCTTTCGGTAAGGTCACGTAGAATGAGAATGAAATAATTAATTATTAATAATAAAAATAACACAATAAAATTCTCACGAAGTTTCGGCCACAACACAAGTGGCCTTCTTGTGATGAATATAATCTAGGGTGGGATACAGAGCACAGACCGCTATAGTGCGTGAGACGATGCGTAACGCCGGGCCTCAAAAAAGACCGAGTAGCATCGAAAAGCATCCAGCAGCATCCCAGTGCCTCATGTGACGATGACGACGACGACGATAATAATGGCTAGGAGATGTTAACTACCTCGCCTGGTATGCAGGAGGTCGTGGGTTCGATCCCGACCCTGACGATGCCTGCTGCTGCTGTTTATGTAGAGTCTGTGTGTTTCTCTCTCTCATAATCACGGTGGCTATGAGATGTTAACTACCTCGCCTGGTATACAGGAGGTCGTGGGTTCGATCCCGACCCTGACGATGCCTGCTGCTGCTGTTTATGTAGAGTCTGTGTGTTTCTCTCTCTCATAATCACGGTGGCTATGAGATGTTAACTACCTCGCCTGGTATACAGGAGGTCGTAGGTTCGATCCCGACCCTGACGATGCCTGCTGCTGCTGTATATGTGGAGTCTGTGTGTGTCTCTCTCTCATCATCACGGTGGGTAGGAGACGTTAACTACCTCGCCTGGTATACAGGAGGTCGTGGGTTCGATCCCGACCCTGACGATGCCTGCTGCTTCTGTATATGTGGAGTTTGTGTGTGTCTCTCTCATCACCACGGTGGCTAGGAGATGTTAACTACCTCGCCTGGTATGCAGGAGGTCGTGGGTTCGATCCCGACCCTGACGCTGCCTGCTGCTGCTGTATATGTGGAGTCTTTGTGTCTCTCTCTCATCACCACGGTGGCTAAGAGATGTTAACTACCTCGCCTGGTATACAGGAGGCCGTGGGTTCGATCCCGACCCTGACGATGCCTGCTGCTGCTGCTGTATATATGGAGTTTGTGTGTCTCTCTCTCCCGGTGGTCGCGTGGATTTTTCCCCGGGTCTCCTCCGGTTTTTCCCTTCCACATTTAGAATCAACGTCGCTACGCGTTGAGAGGGTTTCCACGCGATGATGACAGCGATGATGATGATGATGATGAAGCCCACTTCATTGAGCTATCATTTGTGAAAGCCAGGTCGCTTCTGATAAAGAGCGACTACACAGCGGCTCGATGGTGTCCTCACCTGGTTAAATATCAACATCGTTTTAGTTTAATCTGTTGCTGCTACTGATATTGTTGTTGTTGTTCAGATACCTCAATGCCGACCACTGCTCCCGCTGTTCTATCGACCGTCGCGAGTTGGGACTGGAGTGAGTCGCCTCTCGCCACGCCTTGAGCCAGAAAGCAAAACCTCGAGAGATGTTAAGAATAAGAAACAGTGACCGTTGTATGTACGCGTGTGTGAGTGTCGATTTAAAGCTTTCGCGACTGCAGGGATTCATCTTCTTGGTTCTTTCGGTAAAGTCGCCACCACGTAGAAGGGGAGTAATAAAATGATACAAATATAAAACATTAATAACATAAAATTCTCACGACGTTTCGGCCACAACGCAAGCAGCCGTCCTCAGGTGAAGAAACAGCTGTCGGGAAGACGGCGCTCCAATGTCGTGAGAATTTCCTTTCATTATGTTTTATATTTTGATTATTTTATTATTTCCCTTCTACTTGACTTTACCGAAAGAACCAAGAAGATGTGTATGTGTGTTGAACCCCTTTCGCACCGGACGTGGCCAAGCATGGCTAATCTGAGGTTCGGGGGAGGGACAACAAACTATGGGTCTTTGTGTGAGTCTATGGGTCTTTGTGTGAGTCTGGGTCTCTGTGTGAGTCTATGAGTCTCTGTGTGAGTCTATGAGTCTCTGTGAGGCTGTAAGCCTCTGTGTGAGTCTATGGATCTCAGTGTGGGGAGTCTAAGGGTATGCCTGAATCTATGGGTCTCTGCGTGAGTCTATGGGTCTCCGCGTGAGTCTATGGGTTTCTGTGTGAGTCTGAGCCTCTGCGTGAGTCTATGGGTCTCTGTGTGAGTCTATGGGTCTCTGTGTGAGTCTACAAGTCTCTGTGTGAGTTTATGGGTCTCTGTGTGAGTCTATGGGTCTCTGCGTGAGTCTATGGGTCTCTGCGTGAGTCTACGAGTCTCTGCGTGAGTCTATGGGTCTCTGTGTGAGTCTATGGGTCTCTGCGTGAGTCTACGAGTTTCTGCGTGAGTCTATGGGTCTTTGTGTGAGTCTATGGGTCTCTGTGTGAGTCTATGGCTATCTGTGTGAGTCTACGAGTCTCTGTGTGAGTCTCCGAGTCTTTGTGTGAGTCTATGGGTCTCTGTGTGAGTCTACGAGTCTCTGTGTGAGTCTCCGAGTCTCTGTGTGAGTCTATGGATCTCTGTGTGAGTCTACTGGTCGATGTGTGAGTCTATGAGTCTCTGCGTGAGTCTACTGGTCTATGTGTGAGTCTATGAGTCTCTGCGTGAGTCTTCGAGTCTATGTGCGAGTCCACGAGTCTCTGTGTGAGTCTATGGGTCTTTCTGTGCATCTATGGGTCTCTGTGTGAGTCTGTGGGTCTCTGTGTGAGTCTGTGGGTCTCTGTGAGTCTATGGGTCTCCGCGTGAGTCTATGGGTCTGTATGTGATAGGCTATGGGTCTGTGTGTGAGTCTACGAGTCTCAGCGTGGGTCTCCGCGTGCGATGTGTGTGCGTTTGAACTTCTCGTCTCGCCGAATCACCGCGCCGCCTCTGTCT
Organism: Petromyzon marinus; assembly: GCF_048934315.1. Classification (NCBI taxonomy): domain Eukaryota; kingdom Metazoa; phylum Chordata; class Hyperoartia; order Petromyzontiformes; family Petromyzontidae; genus Petromyzon; species Petromyzon marinus. The sequence continues at coordinate 765,923 of NW_027423124.1, forward strand.
CAACCCGCCGACCCCTGATCTCCCCGGACCCCCCCCCCCGCGAACCGTCCACGAAGACCCCCAGGTTCGACTCAGCGGCAGCGGCAGCGCGACGCCGTGCCAGGGCCTCCTGGAGCTGCTCCACGGCGGCTCGTGGGGCACCGTCTGCGGCGAGCGCCTCCCGGCGCTGGCCGACGCCGCCTGCCTTAAGCTTGGCTGCGGCCGCTTGGGCCGCCTGCTCAACGGCAGCGACGCCGGCGGTGGGATCGGCGTGGCGCCCGTGGCGTGGTGGAGCATCTCCTGCGCCCGGTGGCAGCCGGCGCCCACCCACTGCGCTGTGACGTCGGCGGGGGCAGATTGCGGCGGCGGCGGCGGCGGCGGCGCGGCGATCGTCCAGTGCACGGGTGAACGAACGTTGGGGTGGGGGTCGCGGTGGGGGTGGGGGCGTGGGTGGGGGTGGGGTGGGGTTGAGTTTGGTGGAGTGGGTGGCGTGGGTGGGGTGGGTGGGGTGGGTGGGGTTGAGTTTGGTGGAGTGGGTGGGGTGGGTGGGGTGGGTGGGGTTGAGTTTGGTGGAGTGGGTGGGGTAGGATTGGGGTTCATTTTGTTGGGCTAGGGCTGGGGTGGATTGGGTTGCGGTGGGGTTGGGTGGGTGTGGTCGGGTGGGTAGGGTGCAGTGGGGTGGCTAGAGTGGGTAGGGTGTTGTTGGGTGGCTAGGGTGGGTAGGGTGTTGTGGGGTGGCTAGGGTGGGTAGGCTGTTGTGGGGTGGCGAGGGTGGGTAGGGTGGCTGGGATGGGTGTGGTGGGTTTTCTGGGTGGGGTTTGGTGGCTAGGGTTAAGATGTTCGATTTTGCAAGCTTGGACAAAGCTCCAGCAAGCAAGAAGACCACGCCACGATGCACACCCCACATAGCACAGTAGTAGCAGCAGTAGTTAGGCCCTGAGTACAATGACATTGCTGGACCTTGCTCCGCATCTACATCGGCTGTGATAATTCCCACGCGATGATGATGTTGATGCCGATGTTGTTGTCGATGATGGCGATGGGTGATGTTGATGATGTTGTTGATGATGCTGTTGATGATGCTGTTGATGATGTTGATGACGGTGATGATGCTGGCGGGTGTATGTTGGTGATGATGCATACCGATGCTGTTGACGTTGTTGATGATGCTGACGTCGTTGACGCTATTTATTACGTTGGTGCTGATGTTGTTGACGCTATTTATTAATGTTGATGTTGTTGACGCTGCTGCTGCTGCTGCTACTGTTGTCTCCCATCGCCTTCTTTATCCTCCCCACAGGCGCCGTGCTCCGTCTCTCCGGTGACCCTGGCACTTGCTCGGGCTCCGTGCAGTATTTCTCCAACGGCTCTTGGCACGACGTCTGTGCCTCCTCCTCCACTCCCTTCTCCTCCTTCTCCTCCACGTCCTCCTACACCTCTTCCTACCCCTCCACACCTCCCACCACCACCACCACCTCGAACCTCACGGCCGAAAACTCCACGACCACCACCACCTCATCACCCGTCTCCACCTCCTCACCCACCGGCGCCTCCTCCTCGAACCTCACGGCCGAAAACTCCACCACCACCACCGCCACCACCGCCACCACCACCTCATCATCATCCTCCACCTCCTCCACCACCTCCACAACCTCGAACCTCACGGCCGAAAACTCCACCACCACCGCCACCACCACCAACACCACCGCCACCACCCCATCCTCCACCACTACCACCTCCACAACCTCGAACCTCACGGCCGAAAACTCCACCACCACCGCCACCACCTCATCATCCTCCACCTCATCATCCTCCAACTCGAACCTCACGGCTGAAAACTCCACCGCCACCACCACATCATCCTCCACTTCGAACCTCACAGCCGACAACACCACCACCACCAACACCGCCACCACCCCATCCTCCACCACCACCAACACCACCACCACCACCACCACCACCCCATCCTCCACCACTACCACCTCCACAACCTCGAACCTCACGGCCGAAAACTCCACCATCACCGCCACCACCTCATCATCCTCTACCTCATCATCCTCCACCTCGAACCTCACGGCTGAAAACTCCACCACCACCTCCACCACCTCATCATCCTCCACCTCATCATCCTCCACTTCGAACCTCACGGCCGAAAACTCCACCACCACCGCCACCACCACCAACACCACCGCCACCACCACATCATCCTCCACCTCGAACCTCACGGCCGACACCACCACCACCCCATCCTCCACCACCTCCACAACCGCGAACCTCACGGCCGACGTGGTCTGCCGTCTGCTTGGGTGCGGCAGCGGAGCTTGGAGCGTCGTCGACTCCCGACCTTCGATGGCCAACTCCTCGACCTCCTCGTCAGCCCGACCCATTGGGCTCTCCTGTCGGGGTGACGAGAGTAGCGTATTCGACTGCCAACTCGGCGGCCAGGACAAGTGCCCGGGCAGTGGCGCCTTGCACGTGGTGTGCGCAGGTGAATGCCTCAATAGTGGCTCGGACGGTAGCAGCAGCAGCAGCAACACCAGCAAGGTGTGACATTTTGAAACGTTTACGAAAGGAAGAATGGAACGGCATGGGGAGAGGGAGAGATAGAGAGAGAGAGGGGCAGACGTCAAATATACAGCAGCGGCGGGCATCGTCAGCTGTCGGGATCGAACCCACGAACTTCCTTCATACCGTATCTTAGCCACTGTAATGAGAGAGACACACACACAGAGTTCAAATATACAGCAGCGGCAGGCATCATCAGGGTCTGGATCGAACCCACGAACTTCCTGCATACCGTATCTTAGCCACTGGTAATGAGAGAGACACACACACAGACTTCAAATATACAGCGGCAGGCATCATCAGGGTCTGGATCGAACCCACGAACTTCCTGCATACCGTATCTTAGCCACTGTAATGAGAGAGACACACACAGACTTCAAATATACAGCAGCGGGCATCGTCAGCTGTCGGGATCGAACCCACGAACTTCCTGCGTACCGTATCTTAGCCACAGTAATGAGAGAGACACACACACACAGAGTTCAAATATGCAGCGGCAGGCATCATCAGGGTCTGGATCGAACCCACGAACTTCCTGCATACCATATCTTAGCCACTGTAATGAGAGAGACACACACACAGACTTCAAATATACAGCGGCAGGCATCATCAGGGTCTGGATCGAACCCACGAACTTCCTGCGTACCGTATCGTAGCCACTGTAATGAAAGAGACACACACAGAGTTCAAATATACAGCAGCGGCAGGCATCATCAGGGTCTGGATCGAACCCACGAACTTCCTGCATATCATATCTTAGCCACTGTAATGAGAGAGACACACACTGAGTTCAAATATACAGCAGCGGCGGGCATCATCACGGTCTGGATCGAACCCACGAACTTCCTGCGTACCGTATCTTAGCCACTGGTAATGAGAGAGACACACATAGACTTCAAATATACAGCTGCGGCGGGCATCGTCAGGTGTCTGGATCGAACCCACGCTCTCCTGTATACCTGGCGAGGTAGTTAACATCTCCTAGCTACTTACCTGTTGTATGGGAAAAAAGTGAAGCGGTGCATTTGGGAATGGTCGATGATCCTCTGTCATCCATAAGAGAGGAGGTTTTGTTGGGTTAGATCACATGAATATTAATGTTGTGTCGTTAAACTCGCCGCAGCCAATCAGTGACAGGTTTGTCACTTAAACAACACGTGACAATTCGTTACTTAGTTCAGCACGAACCAGTGCGTGTGTGTGTGTGTGTTGGAGAGTAAACCCACTACAATATTTAAAATTAGGAAGGGTTTGTCAAGTAAACAGAACATGACAATAAGTTTCTTAGTTGTTCACTAACCTGTGTGTGTTGGAGAGTAAACCCACTTCAATATTTACAATCAGGAAGGGTTCGTTAAGTAAATAGAACGTGACAATTAGTTTATTAGTTCTTCATTAACCAGTGTGTGTGTAGGAGAGTAAACCCACTTCAATATTTACAATCAGGAAGGGTTTGTCTAGTAAACAGAACGTGACAATTAGTTTCCTAGTCCTTCACTAACCTGTGTGTGTGTGTGTGTTGGAGAGTAAACCCACTACAATATTTACAATCAGGAAGGGTTTGTCAATTAAACAGAACGTGACAATAAGTTTCTTAGTTGTTCACTAACCTGTATGTGTGTGTGTTGGAGAGTAAACCCACTTCAATATTTACAATCAGGAAGGGTTTGTCAAGCAAACAGAATGTGACAATTAGTTTCTTAGTTGTTCACTAACCTGTGTGTGTGTGTGTTGGAGAGTAAACCCACATCAATATTTACAATTAGGAAGGATTTGTCAAGTACACAGAACGTGACAATAAGTTTCTTAGTTGTTCACTAACCTGTGTGTGTTGGAGAGTAAACCCACTTCAATATTTACAATCAGGAAGGGTTCGTTAAGTAAATAGAACGTGACAATTAGTTTATTAGTTCTTCATTAACCAGTGTGTGTAGGAGAGTAAACCCACTACAATATTTACAATCAGGAAGGGTTTGTCAAGTAAACAGAACGTGACAATTAGTTTATTAGTTCTTCACTAACCTGTGTGTTCGTGTTTGAGAGTAAACCCACTACAACATTTACAATCAGGAAGGGTTTGCCAAGTAAACAGAACGTGACAATAAGTTTCTTAGTTCTTCACTAACCTGTGTGTGTGTGTTTGTTGGAGAGTAAACCCACTACAATATTTACAATCAGGAAGGGTTTGTCAAGTAAATAGAACGTGACAATTAGTTCCTTAGTTCTTCACTAACCTGTGTGTGTGTGTTGGAGAGTAAACCCACTTCAATATTTACAATCAGGAAGGGTTTGTCTAGTAAACAGAACGTGACAATTAGTTTCCTAGTCCTTCACTAACCTGTGTGTGTATGTGTGTTGGAGAGTAAACCCACTACAATATTTACAATCAGGAAGGGTTTGTCAATTAAACAGAACGTGACAATAAGTTTCTTAGTTGTTCACTAACCTGTGTGTGTGTGTGTTGGAGAGTAAACCCACTTCAATATTTACAATCAGGAAGGGTTTGTCAAGCAAACAGAATGTGACAATTAGTTTCTTAGTTGTTCACTAACCTGTGTGTGTGTGTTGGAGAGTAAACCCACATCAATATTTACAATTAGGAAGGATTTGTCAAGTACACAGAACGTGACAATAAGTTTCTTAGTTCTCCACTAACCTGTGTGTGTGTGTTGGAGAGTAAACCCACTTCAATATTTACAATCAGGAAGGGTTTGTCAAGTAAACAGAACGTGACAATTAGTTTATTAGTTCTTCACTAACCTGTGTGTGTGTTGGAGAGTAAACCCACTACAATATTTAAAATTAGGAAGGGTTTGTCAAGTAAACAGAACGTGACAATAAGTTTCTTAGTTGTTCACTAACCTGTGTGTGTTGGAGAGTAAACCCACTTCAATATTTACATTCAGGAAGGGTTCGTTAAGTAAATAGAACGTGACAATTAGTTTATTAGTTCTTCATTAACCTGTGTGTGTGTGTTGGAGAGTAAACCCACTTCAATATTTACAATCAGGAAGGGTTTGTCAAGTAAACAGAACGTGACAATTAGTTTATTAGTTCTTCACTAACCTGTGTGTTCGTGTTTGAGAGTAAACCCACTACAACATTTACAATCAGGAAGGGTTTGTCAAGTAAACAGAACGTGACAATAAGTTTCTTAGTTCTTCACTAAACTGTGTGTGTGTGTTTGTTGGAGAGTAAACCCACTACAATATTTACAATTAGGAAGGGTTTGTCAAGTAAATAGAACGTGACAATTAGTTTATTAGTTCTTCATTAACCTGTGTGTGTGTGTTGGAGAGTAAACCCACTTCAATATTTACAATCAGGAAGGGTTTGTCAAGTAAACAGAACGTGACAATTAGTTTATTAGTTCTTCACTAACCTGTGTGTTCGTGTTTGAGAGTAAACCCACTACAACATTTACAATCAGGAAGGGTTTGTCAAGTAAACAGAACGTGACAATAAGTTTCTTAGTTCTTCACTAAACTGTGTGTGTGTGTGTTTGTTGGAGAGTAAACCCACTACAATATTTACAATTAGGAAGGGTTTGTCAAGTAAATAGAACGTGACAATTAGTTTCTTAGTTGTTCACTAACCTGTGTGTGTGTGTGTTGGAGAGTAAACCCACTACAATATTTACAATCAGGAAGGGTTTGTCACGCAAACGTTGACACGACACAACATTTTGTATTTACACGATCTAACCCAAAATCCTCGATTGTCGATCTTGTTAAGTTGTTACATTAACTTAAAACCCACAGCCTTTCACAGCCAGTACAAGGATGCATATTTGTGTGTGTTTGGTAGTAAAGTGATAAGACTGAATGATAAACATTTGGTTATTGTTAAGTTATTAGATTTAAAGCTTTCGTGAATGCAGGGATTCATATTCTTGGTTCTTTCGGTAAAGTCATCACCACGTAGAAGGGAAATAATAAAATAATAAAAATTAAACGTCGTGAGAATTTTAATTGTTTTATATATTTTATTATTTTATTGTTTCCCTTCAACGTGACTTTAGCGAAAGAGCTAAGAATATGAATTACCGCAGTCACGAAAGCTTTAGAATCAAAATTCAACGTACATTGTCGTCGTCATTTTTAAGCGACGAAACCGGTGGGCTTCTCCACGGATCTGGCTGTCGCCTGATGAAGCTGGTTGCAATCACTGGCGAAACGTCGTTACTCGGTTTGTAAACGTTGTCGCTTGGCTCTCGAACACACAACCGGTTATCGCGCTGTGCGAGTAACGACTTGGCCGCATTCTGTTTGCGTGAAAACCCTTATATCCTTAGCTCTTTCGGTAAAGTCACGTTGAAGGGAAACAATAAAATAATAAAATATATATAAAACAATAAAAAATTCAATATATATTTTATTATTTTATTGTTTCCCTTCAACGTGACTTTACCGAAAGAGCTAAGAATATGAATTACTGCAGTTACGAAAGCTTTAAATCAAAATGAAAACCCTTGCTTAGTTGGCGGTGTGGTCGGGTGGTGGCGGGTTTACCGACACATTTATATATTTACACGATATAACCCACCCCCCCCCAAAAAAAAACCTTACATTATGGATATCGGTCACGAAAGCCTACGTGATAAGCTTACTATCTATCGTGTTTGTGCGTAGAACTGTATGTTATAATCTTAGCTCTTTCGGTAAAGTCACGTTGAAGGGAAACAATAAAATAATGAAATATATAATAAAACAATAAAAATTCTCACGAGGTTTCGACCATAACACACACCTGATGACGACCGTTTGTGTTATGGTCGAAACGTCGTGAGAAATGTTTTTGTTTTATATATATTTTATTATTTTATTGTTTCACTTCAACGTGACTTTACCGAAAGAGCTAAGAATATAAATTACTGCAGTCACGAAAGCTTTAAATCAAAATTGAACTGCATGTTGTTGTTGTAACGTCCTTACCCCATGGCCCCTGAACTGGACATCCGTGACAAAAGGGCTTTACAGCTCTTCGGATTCTATAAATGCTCCGATTCTGATCCAAACATCCGATTATGCACTGCCCTCAATGTAGGAGAAGTCGTGAGGCCTGCCCAACACTTTCTTACAGACGTCTCGGCGGTGTGCCATAGACTAGCAGTGGTACGCAGACCCCTAAGGGGTACACAGACCCCTAAGGGGTACACAGACCCCTAAGGGGTACACAGACCCCTAGGGGGTACACAGACCCCTAGGGGGTACACAGACCACTGGGGGTACACAGACCCCTAGGAGGTACACAGACCCCTGGGGGTACACAGACCCCTAGGGGGTACGCAGACCGGAGACCCCTAGGTGTACGCAGACCCCTAGGGCTACACAGACCGGAGACCCCCTAAGGGTACACAGACCCCTAGGGGGTACACAGACCCCCTGGGGTACACAGACCCCTGGGGGTACGCAGACCACTGGGGGTACACAAACCCCTAGGGGTACGCAGACCCCCTGGGGGTACACAGACCCCTGGGGGTACACAGACCCCTAGGTGTGCACAGACCCCTGGGGGTACACAGACCCCTAGGGGTACGCAGACCCCTAGGTGTGCACAGACCCCTGGGGGTACGCAGACCCCTGGGGGTACACAGACCCCCTGGGGAGTACGCAGACCCCCTAGGGGGTACACAGACCCCTGAGGGTACACAGACCCCTGGGGGTACACAGACCCCTAGGGGTACACAGACCCCTGGGGGTACACAGACCCCTAGGGGGTACACAGACCCCTGGGGGTACACAGACCCCTAGGGGTACACAGACCCCCTATAGGGTACGCAGACCCCTGGGGGTACACAAACCCCCTAGGGGGTACACAGACCCCTAGCGAGTACACAGACCCCTAGGGGGTACACAAACCCCTAGGGGTACACAGACCCCTAGGGGTACACAGACCCCTGGGGGTACACAGACCCCTAGGGGGTACACAGACCCCCTGGAGGTACACAGACCCCCTAGGGGGTACACAGACCCCTGGGGGTACACAGACCCCTAGGGGGTACACAGACCCCTGGGGGTACACAGACCCCTGGCGGTACGCAGACCCCTGGGGGTACACAGACCCCTGGGGGTACGCAGACCCCTAGGGGATACGCAGACCCCCTAGAGGGTACGCAGACCCCTGGGGGTACGCAGACCCCTAGGGGGTACACAGACCCCTGGGGGTACACAGACCCCTAGGGGGTACACAGACCCCTGGGGGTACGCAGACCCCTGGGGGTACACAGACCCCTAGGGGTGCACAGACCCCTAGGGGTACACAGACCCCTGGGGGTACACATTACATACGTACAGCACTATACGCTACGCTGCAATACACGACGCTATGAAACACCGCGCTACTATACACGAGGCATTACATTGTAATACACTACACTGGACATCGGTGAAAAAGAGCTTCGAAGCTCATCGCATTCCTCCTGAAAGCCTTAATGAAGGTTCCCATTCTGTGGTCGTTGCTGAAATGGAATGCGCACATCGTTCTGTTTGCTAAAATATATCTATTTTTAAAATCGGTTGCTTCAGGATTTCCGACCGTTGCTACGACGCCTCTGCCGCCGACGACGTCACCGACGACGTCACCGATGACGTCATCGACGACGTCACCGATGATGTCACCGACGACGAGAACGAGTGCTCCTCCGTCGCAAGTGCCCACGAGCTACAATATCCGTGAGTGGATGTTGGTCTTCTATCACCCCCCCCACCCCCGCGGTTAGACACGGTGTGGCTACGTGCAGCGGTGCAATGTACACGCTACACTATACACTACACTATACACTACACTATACACTACAGTATACACTGCACTATACACTACACTACTATAAACTACACTATACACTACACTATACACTACTATACACTACACTATACACTACACTATACACTACACTATACACTACACCACTATAAACTACACTACTATACACTACTATACACTACACTATACACTACACTATACACTACACTACACCTTACACTATACACTACACTATACACTACACTATACACTACACTATACGCTACACTACACCACTATACACTACTATACACTACACTATACACTACACTATACACTACTCTATACACTACACTACACACTACACCACTATAAACTACACTACTATACACTATACATTACACTTTACATTACACTATACACAACACTGTACACTACACTACACACTACACTATACAATATACTACTATATACTACACTATACACTACACTATACACTACACTATACATTACACTATACACTACACTACACACTACACCACTATAAACTACACTACTATACACTACACTATACACTACACTATACACTACACTTTACACTACACTATACACAACACTGTACACTACACTCCACACTACACTATACAATATACTACTATACACTACACTCTACACTACTATACACTACACTATACACTACACTATACACTGCACTATACACTAAGCTACGAATACCACTATACACTACACTATACACTACACTATACACTACTATACACTACACACTATACACTAAACTATACACTACTATACACTACACTATACACTACACCACTATACACTACTATACACTACACTATACACTACACTACTATACACTACACTATACACAACTATACACTACACTGTACACTACTATACACTACACTATACACTACACTGTACACTACTATACACTACACTATACACTACTACACTATACACTACACACTACACTATACACTACACTATACACTGCATTATACACTACTATACACTACACTATACACTACATTATACACTTCACTAAACACTACACTATACACTACACTATACAGTGAGGGAAAAAAGTATTTGATCCCCTGCTGATTTTGTACGTTTGCCCACTGACAAAGAAATGATCAGTCTATCATTTTAATGGGAGGTTAATTTGAACAGTGAGAGGCAGAATAACAACAAATACATCCAGAAAAATGCATGTCAATAATGTTATAAATTCATTTGCATTTTATTGAGGGAAAAAAGTATTTGACCCCATCTCAAGCAGAACAATTTCTGGCTCCCAGGTGTCTTTTATACTGGTAACGAGCTGAGATTAGGAGCACACTCTTAAAGGGAGTGCTCCTAATCTCAGCTTGTTACCTGTATAAAATACACCTGACCCCAGAATCAATCAGTCAATCAGATTCCAAACTCTCTACCATGGCCAAGACCAAAGAGCTCTCCATGGATGTCAGGGACAAGATTGTAGACCTACACAAGGCTGGAATGGGCTACAAGACCATTGCCAAGCAGCTTGGTGTTAAGGTGACAACAGTTGGTGCGATTGTTCGCAAATGGAAGAAACACAAAAGAACTGTCAATCAACCTCGGCCTTGTGCTCCATGCAAGATCTCACCTCGTGGAGTTGCAATGATCATGAGAACGGTGAGGAATCAGCCCAGAACTACAAGGGAGGATCTTGTCAATGATCGCAAGGCAGCTGGGACCATAGTTACCAAGAAAACAATTGGTAACACACTACGCCGTGAAGGACTGAAATCCTGCAGCGCCCGCAAGGTCCCCCTGCTCAAGAAAGCACATATACATGCCCGTCTGAAGTTTGCCAATGAACATCTGAATGATTCAGAGAACACCTGGGTGAGAGTGTTGTGGTCAGATGAGACCAAAATGGAGCTCTTTGGCATCAACTCAACTCGCTGTGTTTGGAGGAGGAGGAGGAATGCTGCCTATGACCCCAAGAACACCATCCCCACCGTCAAACATGGAGGTGGAAACATTATGCTTTGGGGGTGTTTTTCTGCTAAGGGGACAGGACAACTTCACCGCATTAAAGGGACGATGGACGGGGCCATGTACCATCAAATCTTGGGTGAGAACCTCCTTCACTCAGCCAGGGCATTGAAAACAGTCGTGGATGGGTATTCCAGCATGACAATGGCCAAGGCAACCAAGGAATGGCTCAAGAAGAAGCACATTAAGGTCCTGGAGTGGCCTAGCAAGTCTCCAGACCTTAATCCCATGGAAAATCTGTGGAGGGAGCTGAAGGTTCGAGTTGCCAAACGTCAGCCTCGAAACTTTAATGACTTGGAGAAGATCTGCAAAGAGGAGTGGGACAAAATCCCTCCTGAGATGTGTGCAAACCTGGTGGCCAACTACAAGAAACGTCTGACCCCTGTGATTGCCAACACGGGTTTTGCCACCAAGTACTAAGTCATGTTTTGCAGAGGGGTCAAATACTTAATTCCCTCATTAAAATGCGAATCAATTTGTAACATTTTTGACATGCGTTTTTCTGGATTTTGTTGTTGTTATTCTGTCTCTATGCCTATCTCTCTCTGTCTCTCTCTGCCTCTCTCTCTGTGCCTCTCTGTTTCTCTGTCTCTCTCTGTCTCTCTCTCTATCTCTCTGTCTCTCTGTGTCTCTCTGTCTCTCTGTGTCTCTCTGTCTCTCTGTGTCTCTGTCTCTCTCTTTGTCTCTCTCTCTTTATCTCTCTATCTCTCTGTGTCTCTCTGTCTCTCTGTGTGTGTCTCTCTCTGTATCTCTCTGTCTCTCTGTGTCTCTCTGTCTCTCTGCGTCTCTCTGTCTCTCTTAGTCTCTCTCTATCTCTGTGTCTATCTCTGTCTCTCTGTGTCTCTCTGTCTCTCTGTGTCTCTCTCTATCTTTGCGTCTCTCTGTGTGTCTCTCTCTCTGTGTCTTTCTGTCTCTCTGTGTATCTCTCTGTCTCTATCTCTCTGTGTCTCTGTGTCTCTCTGTCTCTCTATGTCTCTCTCTGTCTCTCTGCGTCTGTCTCTGTCTCGGCAGCGTTCTCCGGCACGAGCGGAAACTTCTGCTCCCCGGGGTTCACGGACAACACGACCTCACGGGAGGTCATCTTCACCATCACCACCGGCTACTCCTTCATCATCAAACTTCGCTTCGTTAGCACGAGGTGGGTGCTCACCCACACTCGTCACCCACTCTCACCCACGCCCTCACCCACACCCTCACCCACGCTCACCCATACCCTCATCCACGTTCACCCACGCTCACCCACACCCTCACCCACACTCAACAACAACCACCATTCGCCACTAAGTGGTGGTGATGTCACCACGACTCTTGTGCCAGGCCATGTGCACGTTGGGGCCACGTGAAGTGTCGAACGCCCGCTGGCAGGAGGTCACGGGGCAGACCCAAGTGCCACGGGTTGACTGACTGAGATAACTGAGATGACTGGCTGATGCACCACCTGTGCCCCCTACTGTGCCAACTTGCTGTGCTTCAGCCAACTGGCGCTCCGCTCGTTGTTGTGAGCGTCGCTGCTCCGCCCTCCGTTGTTGTTGGAGGGCGACTACCTCCAACTGCCCAGTAGCGTCTTTCACGAGCCTCCTCCACTGAGGCCGATCTTGACACTGCCGGTACCAGTCATCGGCAAGTCCACTCAGCTCCACGTCCTCCTGTACCACATCACTCCATCTCTTCTCTAGCCCGTGCCGCGCCCATTTAGCCCCCTCGATCCGGCCGAACAAAAGATGTTTAGGCATGCGGTGGCTGGGCATGCGGGCTACATGACCCAGCCAACGCAGCGTTGCCTGCCAGAGGAGCTCGCCGATGGGACTTTGTCCAGATTTTTCAAGGATTTGTGAGCTCCTCACACAATCCAGCATGGTTAAACTCAGGATGGATTGTAGGCAGGCCAGCCTAAATGTTTCTAACTGGCGAAGATGTTCCATTAGGGGGGTCCACGTATCGCATGCGTAGAGAAGAGAAGGAATGACCGTGGCAGAGAAGACCTGAAGCTTCATGCGGAGCGACAGACCAGGTAGCTTCCACACAGCGTTACGCAACTGATCAAAAGATATTGCCGCTCGACTGATTCGGAGTGAGACCTCTGCTGTTAAACTGGAGCCAGTCATAAGCACACTGCCCAGGTATGGGAAACTCTCCACTCTCTCCACAACTCCCCTATCACCAATTGGGAGTTGTGGGGGTGGAGTGTCCGATGGTACAAAATACCCAGGCAGGTGCTTAGTTTTGGTGGGGCTGATGGTAAGTCCCCACCTCTTAGTGGCAAGCTCCAGGTTTAGCAGCAGCGCCTCCAACTCCTCCTCTGAGTGAGCAGCAATTAGCAGATCATCGGCATACATAACGTGATTGAGCAATAGGGAGCAGCCATCCTTTGACCGCACCCGGGCATCAATCAACCTCCCATTGTATCTGCATCAGATGGAAATTCATCCGCTACAGCTTTGAAGGCTTCACGAACTACGTGGTCGAAATAAATGTTAAATAATGTGGGAGCCAGAGGACATCCCTGTCGCACCCCAACGTGTACAGGGAATGGCTCCGACTCCCGTCCACGTAGTTTTACCTGGGCCCGCTCACCATCATGAAGGTCCTTAATGATCGTGAGCAGCAGGTCAGGGACTCCAAAAGCACGAAGAACAACCCAGAGCCCAGTCCTACTCATGGTATCATAGGCCTTGACAAGGTCAATAAAGCATAGATGTAGGTCTTGTTGGAATTCCCTACAACTCTGCTGTAGCAGACGGACATAAAATATGGCATCTGTGCAGGACCGCCCTTTCCTGAAACCGCATTGGGGCTCCGCAAGCCTCTCCTCAGCGTGCCTGGCGAGGCGATGTTGAATAATCCTTGCCAGGACCTTTCCCGGCACACTGAGGAGTGAGATGCCCCTGTAGTTGTTACAGTCTGTGCGGTCCCCCTTCTTAAAGAGAGTGACCACCAGGGCATCCTTCCAATCCTGCGGAACCCGTCCAGTAGGTCCAGACTGTTGTTATGATGTCATGTAGGGCAGTCTGTGCACAAACGCCACCCTCCCTCAGCATTTTGCTTGGGAGATCATCTCTGCCCGTTGCCTTTCCTGGTCTCAGACTCTGGATCTCCTTCAGTACTTCCTCAAAAGATGGCACCTCAGCCAGCCACTCACAGGGGGTGACTTTTTCCTCCAATATTTGAGGCACCGCAGCCTCGACAGGGTCATCCCCACTTTGTCCCACGTTGTTTTCCAGGCTGAGAGATTTCTTCTCCCCCAGGACCTCACAGAAATGCTCAGCAAATCTTCAAACCTGTTCCTGGGGGTCAGAGATTGGATCACCGTTCCTTCCCCTAATGATGGTAATAGGCGTGGCGTTGCAGGTTACTTTTTTGATGAAATTAAAGAGCGATTGTTCACCCATACCTTCACCCACACTCACCCACGCTCACCCACACCCTCACCCACGCTCACCCACACTCACCCACACCCTCACTCACGCTCCTCACCCATAACCTCACCCACGCTCACCCACGCTCACCTACACTCACCCACACCCTCACCCACACTCACCTACACCCTCAACCATACTCATCCACGCTCCTCACCCACCCCCTCACCCATGCTCCTCACCCATAACCTCACCCACACTCACACTCACCCACGCTCACCCACACTCACCCACACCAAAACCCACACCCTCACCCATGCTCCTCACACATAACCTCACCCACGCTCACCCACCCCCTCAGCCACGCTCACCCACACCAAAACCCACACCCTCACCCATGCTCCTCACCCATAACCTCACCCACGCTCACCCACACCCTCAGCCACGCTCACCCACACCCTTACCCACGCTCACCTTCACCCATGCTCACCCTCACCCATGCTCCTCACCCACACTCACCCACACTCACCCACGCTCATCACCCACTCAGCAGCCCCGAGATAAACGAAACCTGCAATTTGTATGTTCACCAGCAGGGTAAGACACCCACCCCACACCACCCCTGCTGCTCTGTAGGAATTATGAGTGCATCGATTAATTATGAGTGAACGATTAGTTATTATTGAATGATGAGTGAATGATGAGTGATGAGTGAATGATGAGTAAATGATGAGTGATGAGTGAATGATGATTTAATGCTGAGGGAATCGACGAATTATTAGTGAATCGATGAATCATGAGTGAATCTATTAATTATGTAGATGTATAATTAATGCATAGAGACCCACAGACATAAGTGAAAATGCATAGAGACGCACAGAGACTCATAGAGACACACAGAGACTCATCGATTCCCATATAGATGCATAGAGACCCACAGACATAAGTGAAAATGCATAGAGACGCACAGAGACTCATCGATTCCCATATAGATGCATAGAGACCCAAATACATGAGTGAAAATGCATAGAGACGCACAGAGACTCATAGAGACACACAGAGACGCATAGAGACCCATATAGATGCATAGAGACCCATAGACATGAGTGAAAATGCATAGAGACGCACAGAGACTCATAGAGACACACAGAGACGCATAGAGACCCATATAGATGCATAGAGACCCACAGACATAAGTGAAAATGCATAGAGACGCACAGAGACTCATAGAGACACACAGAGACACATAGAGACCCATACAGACGCATAGAGACCCACAGACATAAGTGTAAATGCATAGAGACACACAGAGACTCATAGAGACACACAGAGACGGATAGAGACACACAGAGACTCATAGAGACACACAGAGACGCATAGAGACCCATATAGATGCATAAAGACCCACAGACATAAGTGAAAATGCATAGAGACGCACAGAGACTCATAGAGACACATAGAGACGCATAGAGACCCATAGAGACGCATAGAGGCCCATAGAGATGCGTAGAGACCCATAGAGATGCATAGAGACCCACAGAGATACATAGAGACCCATAGAAATACGTAGATACCCATATAGATACAAATATAGAGACACATAGATATACATAGAGACCCATGAAGACCCAGACACTCATAGAGACTCATATAGATCCATTGAGATACATAGAGACCCATAGAGACCCATAGATATACATAGAGACCCATATAGATCCATAGAGACCCATAGAGATACGTAGCTACACATAGAGATACAAAGAGAGCCATATATATGCATATAGACCCATAGAGACGCATAGAGATGCATAGAGATGCATAGAGACCCATAAATATACATAGAGATCCATAGAGATAGATAGAGACCCATATATATACATAGAGACCCATAGAGACCCATAGAGATACATAGAGATCCATTGAGATACATAGAGACCCATAGAGACCCATAGATATACATAGAGACCCATAGAGATACATAGAGATCCATTGAGATACATAGAGACCCATAGGGACACATAGATATTCATAGAGATCCATTGAGATACATAGAGATCCATAGAGATACATAGAGACCCATAGAGACCCATATAGATCCATTGAGCTAGATATAGACCAATAGAGACTCATAGAGACGCATAGAGACCCATACACACCCATAGATATTCATGGAGACCCATAGATATACATAGAGATCCATAGATATACATAGAGCCCCATAGATATACATAGAGACCCATAGATTTACATAGAGACCCATAGAGACCCATAGAGATCCATTGAGATACATAGAGACCAATAGAGACCCATAGAGACGCATAGAGACCCATACAGACCCATATATATTCATAGAGACCCATAGATATACATAGAGATCCATATATATACATAGAGCCCCATATATATGCATAGAGATGCATTGAGATACGTAGAGACCCATAGAGATACATAGAGTCCCATAGAGACCCATAGATATACATAGAGATGCATTGAGATACATAGAGACCCATAGAGATACATAGAGACCAATAGAGACCCATATAGATGCATAGAGACCCATAGAAACGCATAGAGACCCATACTGACCCATAGATGATGATGAGAGAGAGACGCAGACTCCAAATATACAGCAGCAGCAGCAGGCATCTTCAGGGTCGGGATGGAACCCACGACCTCCTGCATACCAGGCGAGGTAGTTAACATCTCCTAGCCACCGTGATGATGAGAGAGACACAGACTCTACATATACCTCCTGTATACCAGGCGAGGTAGTTAACATCTCCTAGCCACCGTGATGATGAGAGAGACACGCAAACTCCAAATATACAGCAGCAGGTGTTAGGGTCGGGATGGAATCCACGACCTCCTGTAGACCAGGCGAGGTAGTTAACATCTCCTAGCCACCGTGATGATGAGAGAGACACAGACTCCACATAGACCTCCTGTAGACCAGGCGAAGTAGTTAACATCTCCTAGCCACCGTGATGATAAGAGAGAGAGAGACGCAGACTCCAAATATATAGCAGCAACAGGCATCGTTAGGGTCGGGATGGAATCCACGACCTCCTGTATACCAGGCGAGGTAGTTAACATCTCCTAGCCACCGTGATGATGAGAGAGAGACACAGACTCCACATAGACCTCCTGTACACCAGTCGAGGTAGTTAACATCTCCTAGCCACCGTGATGATGATGAGAGAGAGAGACACGCAGACTCCAAATATACAGCATCAGGCATTGTCAGGGTCGGGATGGAACCCACGACCTCCTGTATACCACGCGAGGTAGTCAACATCTCCTAGCCACCGTGATGATGAGAGAGACACGCAAACTCCAAATATACAGCAGCAGGTGTTAGGGTCGGGATGGAACCCACGACCTCCTGTAAACCAGGCGAGGTAGTTAACATCTCCTAGCCACCGTGATGATGAGAGAGACACAGACTCCACGTAGACCTCCTGTATACCAGGCGAGGTAGTTAACATCTCCTAGCCACCGTGATGATAAGAGAGAGAGAGAGAGACGCAGACTCCAAATATATAGCAGCAACAGGCATCGTTAGGGTCGGGATGGAATCCACGACCTCCTGTATACCAGGCGAGGTAGTTAACATCTCCTAGCCACCGTGATGATGAGAGAGAGACACAGACTCCACATAGACCTCCTGTACACCAGTCGAGGTAGTTAACATCTCCTAGCCACCGTGATGATGATGAGAGAGAGAGACACGCAGACTCCAAATATACAGCATCAGGCATTGTCAGGGTCGGGATGGAACCCACGACCTCCTGTATACCACGCGAGGTAGTCAACATCTCCTAGCCACCGTGATGATGAGAGAGACACGCAAACTCCAAATATACAGCAGCAGGTGTTAGGGTCGGGATGGAACCCACGACCTCCTGTAAACCAGGCGAGGTAGTTAACATCTCCTAGCCACCGTGATGATGAGAGAGACACAGACTCCACGTAGACCTCCTGTATACCAGGCGAGGTAGTTAACATCTCCTAGCCACCGTGATGATAAGAGAGAGACGCAGACTCCAAATATATAGCATCAGCAGGCATCGTTAGGGTCGGGATGGAATCCACGACCTCCTGTATACCAGGCGAGGTAGTTAACATCTCCTAGCCACCGTGATGATGAGAGAGAGAGACACAGACTCCACATAGACCTCCTGTATACCAGTCGAGGAAGTTAACATCTCCTAGCCACCGTGATGATGATGAGAGAGAGAGACACGCAGACTCCAAATATACAGCAGCAGGCATTGTCAGGGTCGGGATGGAACCCACGACCTCCTGTATACCAGGCGAGGTAGTCAACATCTCCTAGCCACCGTGATGATGATGAGAGAGAGAGACACATACTCCACATATACAGCAGCAGCAGGCATCGTCAGGGTCGGAATCGAACCCACGACCTCCTGCATACCAGGCGAGGTAGTTGACATCTCCTAGCCACCGTGATGATGATGAGAGAGAGACACAGACTCCACATAGACCTCCTGTAGACCAGGCGAGGTAGTCAACATCTCCTAGCCACCGTGATGATGAGAGAGAGAGAGACACGCAAACTCCAAATATACAGAAGCAGGTTTTAGGGTCAGGATGGAACCCACGACCTCATGTAGACCAGGCGAGGTAGTTAACATCTCCTAGCCACCGTGATGATGAGAGAGACACAGACTCCACGTAGACCTCCTGTATACCAGGCGAGGTAGTTAACATCTCCTAGCCACCGTGATGATAAGAGAGAGAGAGACGCAGACTCCAAATATATAGCATCAGCAGGCATCGTTAGGGTCGGGATGGAATCCACGACCTCCTGTATACCAGGCGAGGTAGTTAACATCTCCTAGCCACCGTGATGATGATGAGAGAGAGAAACAGACTCCACATAGACCTCCTGTACACCAGTCGAGGAAGTTAACATCTCCTAGCCACCGTGATGATGAGAGAGAGAGAGACACGCAGACTCCAAATATACAGCAGCAGGCATTGTCAGGGTCGGGATGGAACCCACGACCTCCTGTATACCAGGCGAGGTAGTCAACATCTCCTAGCCACCGTGATGATGATGAGAGAGAGAGACACAGACTCCACATAGACCTCCTGTAGACCAGGCGAGGTAGTTAACATCTCCTAGCTACCGTGATGATGAGAGAGAGAGAGACGCAGACTCCAAATATACAGCAGCAGCAGGCATCGTCAGGGTCTGGATGGAACCCACGACCTCCTGTACACCGGGCGAGGTAGTGAACATCTCCTCGCCACCGTATATCTCTCTCTCCACGTGGTCGCGTTGAATTTTTTCCAGGTCCTCCGGTTTTTCACTCCACAATCAACGTCAGTGAGTGAGTGGATGAGTGAGTAGGTGAGTCAGTGGGTGGGTGAGTTAGTGAGTGAGTCAGTGAGTGAGTGGATGAGTGAGTAAGTGAGTGAGTGAGTCAGTGAGTGCGTGAGTTAGTGAGTGAGTCAGTGAGTGAGTGGATGAGTGAGTAGGTGAGTGAGTGAGTCAGTGAGTGTGTGAGTTAGTGAGTGAGTCAGTGAGTGAGTGGATGAGTGAGTAGGTGAGTGAGTGAGTCAGTGAGTGTGTGAGTGAGTGGGTGAGTGAGTGCGTGAGTGAGTGGGTGAGTCAGTGAGTGGGTGAGTCAGTGAGTGAGCGAGTGAGTGCGTGAGTCGGTGAGTGAGTGAGTCAGTGAGTGTGTGAGTTAGTGAGTGAGTCAGTGAGTGAGTCAGTGAGTGCGTGAGTCGGTGAGTGAGTGAGTTAGTGAGTGAGTGAGTCGGTGAGTGGGTGAATCAGTGAGTGAGCGAGTGAGTGCGTGAGTCGGTGAGTGGGTGAGTCAGTGAGTGAGTGAGTGGATGAGTGAGTCGGTGAGTGCGTGAGTCAGTGAGTGAGTGAGTCAGTGAGTGAGTAGGTGAGTGAGTGGATGAGTGAGTGAGTCAGTGAGTGAGTCAGTGAGTGAGTCAGTGAGTGAGGGAGTGAGTGGATGAGTGAGTGAGTCAGTGAGTGAGTGAGTCAGTGAGTGAGTGAGTGAGTCAGTGAGTGAGTCGGTGAGTGAGTGGATGAGTGAGTGAGTGAGTCAGTGAGTGAGTGAGTAGGTGAGTGAGTGAGCCGGCGTAATTTGCGCATCGCATTGGTGAGCCACGATCGCGACATTGAACCACCTTGGTTAGCACACCCACCAACCCCCCATCCAAACACACACGTACTCCTGATCTTTCACCGGAACATCTAATCATCTTGGTCACCCACCAACCCACACGTCCGTCCGTCCGCACGCACGCGTCTGCCCTGAACGCCTCTCTGCCCTCCCCGATTATATTTGCGCTGCTGCTTCTGCTCTTGTTAATCCGGCTGTTATGGATTGACTTATGCATCTAGCGAAGGACGCTTGGTTTAGTGGCGTGTGTGTGTGTGATGTGTGTGTGTGCGTGCGTCGCTATTGTAAAGTTTTAATGACGTTTGTTGGGAAAAGTGTCACGCTGTTGTACGTAGCATTGTTTTTAGAAAGTTTTAGAGGGGCTTGGTTTGGCCCGATTTTGATTAGGCGCTTTTGTGACTGCAGGAATTACTCTTTGTTTTCTTTACTGTAAAGTCACGTGGAAATAATAAAAAATAAAATGATATAATAGCATACGACGTTTCGATCGCAACCCAAGCAATCATCATCAGGTATATCTGCGGTTATGTGTTTCCTCTACCTGATGTTGATTGCTTGTGTTGCGATAGAAACCTCGTATGCTAATTTTATTTTGTATTATTTCTGCGTGACTTTACCGAAAAAACCCAAAGAGTTGGCCCGTTATTTATTTATTTAGTACGGATTTGCGCCTTAAAATTTCACTCTGTATTGCGTTACGATTGTTATTAGGATCAAACATCGAAATGGAAGTTTCTTGCACTACTTGTACGCCTTTTTTTCCTCTCTGTGTGAGAGACCCGTAGACTCACACAGAAACCCGTAGACTCACACAGAGATAGAGAGAATCACACAGAGAGACCCGTAGACTCACACAGAGACCCGTAGACTCACACAGAGACCCGTAGACTCACACAGAAACCCGTAGACTCACACAGAGATAGAGAGAATCACACAGAGAGACCCGTAGACTCACACAGAGACCCGTAGACTCACACAGAGACCCGTAGACTCACACAGAGACCCGTAGACTCACACAGAGATAGAGAAAATCACAGAGAGACCCGTAGACTCACACAGAGACCCGTAGACTCACACAGAGACCCGTAGACTCACACAGATACCCGTAGACTCACACAGAGACGCTTAGACTCACAAAGAGATAGAGAGAATCGCACAGAGACCCGTAGACTCGTTTGAATTGCATTGCTTACCTACGTGTGCGACGTTCAGACCTGCGCGCGGTGAATCGTTATTTGCTGACGATGGCAGGCTGAGCGCCTCCGAGCCGTGCGCCATCGACAGCGTGGAGGTGCTCGACGGAGCCTCGCTGGCCGCCGAGAGTCTGGCCCTGCTCTGCTCGACGCCCCTGGGCTCCACGGGGAAGCAGAGCATCGTGTCCACGGGCAGCAGCCTCACGCTGGCCCTCCGAGCCAATGACTCCCTGGAAGGTAGAGAGGAAGCGTCGTGTTTAAGTTCCCGACAGCCGCGCCTCTGATTGGGCACGGTGCGAGAGGAATTCAACACGCACACAGAGACCCGTAGACTCACACAGAGACCCGTAGACTCACACAGCAGAGACCCGTAGACTCACACAGAGACCCGTAGACTCACACAGAGACCCATAGACTCACACAGAGACCCGTAGACTCACACAGAGACCCGTAGAGTCACACACAGAGACCCGTAGACTCACACAGCAGAGACCCGTAGACTCACACAGAGACCCGTAGACTCACACAGAGACCCGTAGACTCACACAGAGATCCCTAGACTCACACAGAGACCCGTAGACTCACACAGAGACCCGTAGACTCACACAGAGATAGAGAGAATCACACAGAGAGACCCGTTGACTCACACAGAGACCCGTAAACTCACACAGAGATAGAGAGAATCACACAGAGAGACCCGTAGACTCACACAGAGACCCGTAGACTCACACAGAGATAGAGAGAATCACACAGAGATCCGTAGACTCACACAGAGAACTGTAGACTCACACAGAGATCCGTAGACTCACACAGAGACCCGTAGACTCACACAGAGACCCGTAGACTCACACAGAGACCCGTAGACTCACACAGAGATCCGTAGACTCACACAGAGACCCGTAGACTCACACAGAGATACATAGACACACAGATACAGAGAATCAGAGAGAGACCCGTAGACTCACACAGAGACCCGTAGACTCACACAGAGACCCACAGACTCACACAAAGACCCGTAGACTCACACAGAGTACCGTAGACTCACAGAGAGATAGAGATAATCACAAAGTGAACTGTAGACTCACACAGAGATACAGAAAATCACAGAGAGACCCGTAGACTCACACAGAGACCCGTAGACTCACAGAGAGACCCGTAGACTCACACAGAGACCCGTAGACTCACACAGAGACCCGTAGACTCACAGAGAGACCCGTAGACTCACACAGAGACCCGTAGACTCACACAGAGACCCGTAGACTCACACAGAGACGCTTAAACTCACACAGAGATAGAGAGAATCGCACAGAGACCCGTAGACTCGTTTGAATTGCATTGTTTACCTACGTGTGCGACGTTCAGACCTGCGCGCGGTGAATCGTTATTTGATGACGATGGCAGGCTGAGCGCCTCCGAGCCGTGCGCCATCGACAGCGTGGAGGTGCTCGACGGAGCCTCGCTGGCCGCCGAGAGTCTGGCCCTGCTCTGCTCGACGCCCCTGGGCTCCACGGGGAAGCAGAGCATCGTGTCCACGGGCAGCAGCCTCACGCTGGCCCTCCGAGCCAATGACTCCGTGGAAGGTAGAGAGGAAGCGTCGTGTTTAAGTTCCCGACAGCCGCGCCTCTGATTGGGCACGGTGCGAGAGGAATTCAACACGCACACAGAGACCCGTAGACTCACACAGAGACCCGTAGACTCACACAGCAGAGACCCGTAGACTCACACAGAGACCCGTAGACTCACACAGAGACCCATAGACTCACACAGAGACCCGTAGACTCACACAGAGACCCGTAGAGTCACACACAGAGACCCGTAGACTCACACAGCAGAGACCCGTAGACTCACACAGATACCCGTAGACTCACACAGAGACCCGTAGACTCACACAGAGACCCGTAGACTCACACAGAGACCCGTAGAGTCACACACAGAGAGCCGTAGACTCACACAGCAGAGACCCGTAGACTCACACTGAGACCCGTAGAATCACACACAGAGAGCCGTAGACTCACACAGCAGAGACCCGTAGACTCACACAAAGACCCGAAGACTTACACAGAGACCCATAGACCACACAGAGACCCGTAGACTCACAGAGAGACCCAGAGACTCACACAGTGACCCGTAGACTCACACAGAGACCTGTAGACTCACACAGAGACCCAAAGACTCACACAGAGACCCGAAGACTTACACAGAGACCCATAGACCACACAGAGACCCATAGACTCACACAGAGATCCGTAGACTCACAAAGAGACCCATAGACTCACACAGAGACCCATAGACTCACACAGAGATCTGTAGACTCACACAGAGACCCGTAGACTCACACAGAGAGAGAGAGAATCACACAGAGACCCGTAGACTCACACAGAGACCCGTAGACTCACACAGCAGAGACCCGTAGACTCACACAGAGACCCGTAGACTCACACAGAGACCCGTAGACTCACACAGAGACCCGTAGACTCACACAGCAGAGACCCGTAGACTCACACAGAGACCCGTAGACTCACACAGAGACCTGTAGACTCACACAGAGACCCATAGACTCACACAGAGATGCGAAGACTTACACAGAGACCCATAGACCACACAGAGACCCGTAGACTCACATAGAGACCCATAGACTCACACAGAGACCCGTGGACTCACACAGAGACCTGTAGACTCACACAGAGCCTCATAGACTCACACAGAGACCCGAAGACTTACACAGAGACCCATAGACCACACAGAGACCCATAGACTCACACAGAAATCCGTAGACTCACACAGAGACCCATAGACTCACACAGAGACCCATAGACTCACACAGAGACCCGTGGACTCACACAGAGACCTGTAGACTCACACAGAGACTCATAGACTCACACAGAGACCCGAAGACTTACACAGAGACCCATAGACCACACAGAGACCCATAGACTCACACAGAAATCCGTAGACTCACACAGAGACCCATAGACTCACACAGAGACCCATAGACTCACACAGAGATCTGTAGACTCACACAGAGACCCGTAGACTCACACAGAGATAGAGAGAATCACACAGAGACCCGTAGACTCACACAGAGACCCGTAGACTCACACAGAGACCGATAGACTCACACAGAGATACATAGACTCACACAGAGACCCGTAGACGCACACAGAGGCATGTAGACTCACACAGAGACCCGTAGACTCACACAGAGATAGAGAGAATCACACAGAGACCAGTAGACTCACACAGAGACCCGTAGACTCACACAGAGACCCATAGACTCACACAGAGATACATAGACTCACACAGAGACCCGTAGACGCACACTGAGACATGTAGACTCACACAGAGATACATAGACTCACACAGAGATACATAGACTCACACAGATACAGAGAATCACAGAGAGACCCGTAGACACACACAGAGACCCGTAGACTCACATAGAGATACATTGACTCACACAGAGATACATAGACTCACACAGAGACACACAGACTCACACATAGACCCATAGACTCACACAGAGATCCATAGACTCACACAGAGACCCGTAGACTCACACAGAGATAGAGAGAATCACACAGATACAGAGAATAACAGAGAGACCCGTAGACTCACACAGAGACCCGTAGACTCACACAGCAGAGACCCGTAGACTCACACAGCAGAGACCCGTAGACTCACACAGAGACCCGTAGACTCACACAGCAGAGACCCGTAGACTCACACAGAGACCCGTAGACTCACACAGAGACCCGTAGACTCACACAGAGACCCATAGACTCACACAGAGACGCGAAGACTTACACAGAGACACATAGACCATACAGAGACCCGTAGACTCACACAGAGATAGAGAGAATCACACAGAGACCCGTAGACTCACACAGAGACCCGTTGACTCACACAGAGACCCATAGACTCACACAGAGATACATAGACTCACACAGAGACCCGTAGACGCACACAGAGACATGTAGACTCACACAGAGATACATAGACTGACACAGAGATACATAGACTCACACAGATACATAGAATCACAGAGAGACCCGTAGACGCACACAGAGACCCGTAGACTCACACAGAGATACATTGACTCACACAGAGACATGTAGACTCACACAGAAATCCGTAGACTCACACAGAGATACATAGACGCACACAGATACAGAGAATCACAGAGAGACCCGTAAACTCACACAGAGACCCGTAGACTCACACAGAGATACATAGACTCACAGAGAGATACATCGACTCACACAGATACAGAGAATAACAGAGAGACCCGTAGACTCACACAGAGACCCGTAGACTCACACAGAGATACATAGACTCACACAGATACAGAGAATAACAGAGAGACCCGTAGACTCACACAGAGACCCGTAGACTCACACAGCAGAGACCCGTAGACTCACACAGCAGAGACCCGTAGACTCACACAGAGACCCGTACACTCACACAGCAGAGACCCGTAGACTCACACAGAGACCCGTAGACTCACACAGAGACCCGTAGACTCACACAGAGACCCATAGACTCACACAGAGACGCGAAGACTTACACAGAGACACATAGACCATACAGAGACCCGTAGACTCACACAGAGACCCATAGACTCACACAGAGACCCGTAGACTCACACAGAGATACATAGACTCACACAGATACAGAGATTTACAGAGAGGCCCGTAGACTCACAGAGGGACCCGTAGACTCACACATAGAACTGTAGACTCAGACTCCAAATATACAACAGCAGGTGTTAGGGTCTAGATGGAACCCACGACCTCCTGTATACCAGGCGAGGTAGTTACCATCTTTTAGCCACCATGGTGATGAAAGAAAGAGACACAGACTCCAAATATACAGCAGCAGGCATCTTCAGGGTCGGGATCGAACCCACGACCTCCTCTATACCAGGCGAGGTAGTTAACATATCCTAGCCACTGTGATGATGAGAGAAAGAAACACAGACTCCAAATACACAGCAGCAGCAGGTATCATCAGGGTCGGAATCGAA
This sequence comes from Petromyzon marinus, assembly GCF_048934315.1. Lineage (NCBI taxonomy): Eukaryota > Metazoa > Chordata > Hyperoartia > Petromyzontiformes > Petromyzontidae > Petromyzon > Petromyzon marinus. Next base: position 793,002 of record NW_027423124.1, read on the forward strand.
CCCACGACCTCCTGTATACCAGGCGAGGTAGTTAACATCTCCTAGCCACCGTGATGATGAGAGAGAGACACAGATTCAACATAGACCTCCTGTATACCAGGCGAGGTAGTTAACATCTCCTAGCCACCGTGATGATGAGAGAGAGACACAGACCCCACATAGACCTCCTGTATACCAGGCGAGGTAGTCAACATCTCCTAGCCACCGTGATGATGAGAGAGAGACACAGACTCCACATAGACCTCCTATATACCAGGCGAGGTAGTTAACATCTCCTAGCCACCGTGATGATGAGAGAGAGACACAGACTCCAGATAGACCTCCTGTATACCAGGCGAGGTAGTTAACATCTCCTAGCCACCGTGATGATAAGAGAGAGACACAGACTCCACATAGACCTCCTGTATACCAGGCGAGGTAGTTAACATATCTTAGCCACCGTGGCGCCCCAACAGCAGTGGTGTAAGACATTGCACAGAAGCGACCGGCCCATCACAAATGATAGCTGCTAAACAAAGTGGCTCGTCGTCATCATCATCATCACGTGGTCATCTATAGCCGCAGCCAGATACTCATCTATTCTGAGTGCGGAATGAGAAAAACCCGGATGACCTAGGAGGAAAATCCACGTGACCACGGGGAGAGAGATACATGCACACTCAAAATATACAGCAGCAGGCATTATCAGGGTCGGGATCGAATCCACTACCTCGTGTACACCAGGCGAGGTAGTTAAACATTTACCCAGCCGCTGTGTCACGTAAACAAAGTGCTTTCGATCAACGCAACGAACATCATTAATATAATAACAATAGGGGGTTTCCCCTTTTTTCTGGCAACAAAACTGAAACCTTTTTACACGGATTCATGTCTGCATTAACCACAATACCTGCAGTCAAAATGCAAACGAAAAAACATACTAAATTTTTATTTAAAGCTTTCGTGACTGCAGGGTTTCATATTCTTGGTTCTTTCGGTAAAGTCACCACGTAGAAGGGAAACAATAAAATAATACAAATATAAAACACGTGACTTTACCGAAAGAACCAAGAATATAAAAACATACTATGATTATATATGATGCATTGTCCTTGAAACGTATTGGTCCACACCAAGGGACGGCTTTCTTTGGAGCCTCGACCCAATTGGTGCTCAACCACATGACGCCAAAAGGCGTTACACAGCTCAAAGACAATGCACTATAAGTTTCAAGGACAATGCATATATTCATCTTCTTTGGTTCTTTCGGTAAAGTCACGTAGAATGAGAATAAAATAATAAAATAACGCGATAAAATTCTCACGACGTGTGTTATTTTATTATTTTATTCTCATTCTACGTGACTTTACCGAAAGAACCAAAGAAGATGAATCCTTGCAGTCACGAAAGCTTTAAATCGAAATGCATATATTATCGTAGTATGTTTTTGTTCGCATTTTGACTGCAGGTATTGTGGCTAATGTAGTAACATGAATCCTTGTAAAAAAAGGCTTCAGTTTTGTTGCCAGAAAAAGGGGAAAAACCCTGTTATTACATTTTGGTACCGGCAAAGGAGGTCTAATGATGTAGATGCTCACCCCGAGCCCTCGTTACTTTGATAGTGGCATTGTCTTTGAGCTGTGTGACGCCTTCTGGCGTCATCTGTTCGAGCACCAATTGAGTCGAGGCTCAAAAGAAAGCCGTCCCTTGGTGTGGACCAATCAGTTTCAAGGACAATCCATCATATATTATCATAGTATGTTTTTTTGTTTGCATTTTGACTGCAGGTATTGTGGTTAATGCAGTAAACATGAATCATTGTAAAAAAAAAAGGTTTCAGTTTTATTGCCAGAAAAAGTGGAAAAACCCCTGTTATTATATTTTGGTACCAGCAAAGGAGGTCTAATGATGAAACGTTATTATTGTCGTCGTCGTCACTTGGAGAGGCATTCCCGGCACACCGCAGAGGGCTGCACCTCACACGGCAAGGCCCGATGAGGATTATCCCTCGTTTTCTTGTTTTCCGATGAGCAGAAGTTACATTTTGAGTGTGGATCGTCTCCTAAAGATTAGTACTCGGGTACCAGACAAACGTTTGACAATGGTCAACAAAGATGTAAATTCTAAGTTTTGCTGGCTGCTTAACACGTTGTAGTAGTGGTAGTAGGAGGCTTTCGCGACCGATATCCATAATAGGGGTGAAGCCAGCCATATGTACAGGCACAATTTCAACCGAGAGGATGGTTATGAGCCCAGCAATCATTGGAAAGATGTCATCAACCACTTTGGTTCGTGACTTGATTTGTGTTTTCTTGTCAACCTCCACCGTCAGCAGTGTGGGTGTGTGGAGCGAGGTGCAATGCTCTGATTGGTGTAAACCTCCTGCCAGTGTTGGTGCCCTCTTCTACATTAACATGAGCTGCCCCGCCCATCTCTAAACCTTAATAAACAGCTCTCTGATTGGTGTAGACCTACTGCCGGTGTTGGAGCCCTCTCCTACATTAACATTAGCTGCCCCGCCCATCTCTAAACCTTTAAAGCAGCTCTTTGATTGGTGTAGACCTACTGCCGGTGTCGGTGCCCTCTCCTACATTAACATTGGCTGCCCCGCCCATCTCTAAACCTTTATAAACAGCTCTCTGATTGGTGTAGACCTACTGCCGGTGTTGGAGCCCTCTCCAACATTAACATGAGCTGCCCCGCCCATCTCTAAACCTTTATAAGCAGCTCTCTGATTGGTGTAGACCTCCTGCCAGTGTTGGTGCCCTCTTCAACATTAACATTAGCTGCCCCGCCCATCTCTAAACCTTTATAAGCAGCTCTCTGATTGGTGTAGACCTACTGCCGGTGTCGGAGCCCTCTCGTACATTAACATTAGCTGCCCCGCCCATCTCTGAACCTTTATAAGCAGCTCTCTGATTGGTGTAGACCTCCTGCCAGTGTCGGAGCTTTCTCCTACATTAACATTAGCTCTAAACCTTTATAAACAGGTTTCTCTCAGAGGCTAACCTCCCTGTTCCTGATGACGGCCGCTTGTGTTGCGATAAAAGTGTCGTGATATTTTTAATCACGTTTTTTTCTATCTACGTGACTTTACCGAAAGAACCATGAAACATAATAGAGGTGTTTTTTTATTTAAAGCTTTCGTGACTGCAGGGATTCATATTCTTGGTTCTTTCGGTAAAGTCACCACCACGTAGAAGGGAAACAATAAAATAATAAAAATATAAAACAATAAAATTATTGTAAAACAATAAAATTATTTTTCTTGGTTCTTTCGGTAAAGTCACCACCACGTAGATAGGGAAACAATAAAATAATAAAAAATATAAAACAATAAAATTATTGTAAAACAATAAAATTATTATTCTTGGTTCTTTCGGTAAAGTCACCACCACGTAGAAGGGAAACATTAAAATAATAAAAATATAAAACAATAAAATTATTGTAAAACAATTAAATTATTATTCTTGGTTCTTTCGGTAAAGTCACCACCACGTAGAAGGGAAACAATAAAATAATAAAAATATAAAACAATAAAATTATTGTAAAACAATAAAATTATTATTCTTGGTTCTTTCGGTAAAGTCACCACCACGTAGAAGGGAAACATTAAAATAATAAAAATATAAAACAATAAAATTATTGTAAAACAATTAAATTATTATTCTTGGTTCTTTCAGTAAAGTCACCACCACGTAGAAGGGAAACATTAAAATAATAAAAATATAAAACAATAAAATTATTGGTAAACAATTAAATTATTATTCTTGGTTCTTTTGGTAAAGTCACCACCACGTAGAAGGGAAACATTAAAATAATAAAAATATAAAACAATAAAATTATTGTAAAACAATTAAATTATTATTCTTGGTTCTTTCGGTAAAGTCACCACCACGTAGAAGGGAAACGATAAAATAATAAAAATATAAAACAATAAAATTATTGGTAAACAATTAAATTATTATTCTTGGTTCTTTCGGTAAAGTCACCACCACGTAGAAGGGAAACATTAAAATAATAAAAATATAAAACAATAAAATTATTGTAAAACAATTAAATTATTATTCTTGGTTCTTTCGGTAAAGTCACCACCACGTAGAAGGGAAACGATAAAATAATAAAAATATAAAACAATAAAATTATTGTAAAACAATTAAATTATTATTCTTGGTTCTTTCGGTAAAGTCACCACCACGTAGAAGGGAAACATTAAAATAATACAAATATAAAACAATAAAATTATTGTAAAACAATTAAATTATTATTCTTGGTTCTTTCGGTAAAGTCACCACCACGTAGAAGGGAAACATTAAAATAATACAAATATAAAACAATAAAATTCTCACGACGTTTCGACTGCTACACAAGCAATCATCATCAGGTGTGAAAACCACAGTTTCAAATTTTCTTGCTGTGGTTTTCACACCTGATGATGATTGCTTGTGTTGCAGTCGAAACGTCGTGAGAATTTTATTGTTTTATATTTTTATTATTTTATTGTTTCCCTTCTACGTGATTTTTACCGAAATAACCAAGAATAAGAGGTGTTTTTTGGTTGGGTTAGGTCGTGTAAGTATAAATGTGTCGTTAATCCCACCACCACCACCACCCGACACAACCAAACAGTAAGGGTTCGTCACGTAAACAAAACGTGGCCAATTTTTTACTTAGTTCAGCACTAACTGGTGTGCGTTGGGGAGCAAACCCACAACAACGTTTACAATTCAAGTTAACGTGACGTTTCGCTGGTAATCACAATCAGCAGCTTCATCAGGCGGTTAGCCATATGAGGCTGGTTTTAATGAACTAATTGGTCACGTTTTGTTTAAGTGACAACCTCTACACAAATTAGGCTGTGTCGGGGCGGTGGTGGTCGGTTCAACGACACAGCGTTTATACGTACGTAATCTAACCCAAAAAAACAACCCTCTATCATGGATAATATTGGTTAGCGAAAGCCTCTCCCTTACTACTACAAATACGTGTTAAACTAAATAGCATGTGCTACCCGTGGTCACGTGCATTTGTCTCCAGGTTATTTCTCTCCACACCACTGCCACAGCCTACGCTAGCACCACGGTGGCTAGGAGATGTTAATTACCTCGCCTGGTATGCAGGAGGTCGTGGATTCGACCCAAGCCTGCCAATTACTGCTGATGTATATTTGGAGGCTGTGTTTCTCTCTCTCTCATCATCATAGTGGCTAGGAGATGTTAACTACCTCGCCTAGTATGTAGTAGTTTATAGTAGTGTAGTAGTATATAATGTAGTGTAGTAGTATATAATGTAATGTAGTAGTATATAATGTAGTGTAGTAGTATGTAATGTAGCGTAGTAGTATATAGTAGTGTAGTATATAATGTAGTGTAGTAGTATATAATGTAGTGTAGTATATATTGTAGTGTAGTAGTATATCATGTAGCGTAGTAGTATATAATGCAGTGTAGTCATATATAGCTTTGAGTAGTGTAGTAGTATATAATATAGTGTAGTAGTATGTAATGTAGCGTAGTAGTATATAGTAGTGTAGTATATAATGTATCGTAGTAGTATATAATGTAGTGTAGTAGTATATAATGTAGTGTAGTAGTTTGTAATGTAGTGTAGTAGTATATAGTAGTGCCGTATATAATGTAGCGTAGTAGTATATAATGTAGTGTCGTAGTATATAATGTAGTGTAGTAGTATATAATGTAGTGTAGTAGTGTATCATGTAGCATAGTAGTATATAATGCAGTGCAGTCATATATAGTTTTGAGTAGTGTGGTAGTATATAAAGTAGTGTAGTAGTATATAATGTAGTGTAGTAGTATATAACGTAGTGTATTAGTATATAATGTAGTGTAGTAGTATATAGTAGTGTCGTATATAATCGTGTAGTATATAATGTATCGTCGTAGTATAAAATGTAGTGTAGTCATATATAGTTTTGTGGTAGTGTAGTGGTATGTAAAAGAGTGTACAATGTACAGGAGTAAATTTGGGACTTGCAAACAGATCAACTTACAAACACAGACCTCTGGTACCCGACTCGTGCGGCTGTTTACATCTCCACTGACCGCTGATTTCCCGCCCGTCCGCCCCGCATCTCGACATTGTTGTTCTTTCAGGAAAGGGCTTCTGCATCAACTATTGGAGCGTGAGGCCCGTCACGAGCACCAAGGGTGAGTCTCGACGAGCAGAGACACCTTCATGTCGCGGTCTCAGTGGGGGTAATTTTTTAGTTTTACTTGGTTACGGTAACCTGGTTACGGTAACTTGGTTATGGTAACTTGGTTACAGTAACTTGGTTACTTTGTTACGGTAAACTTGGTTATGGTAACTTGGTTACCGTAACCTGGTTACGGTAACTTGGTTATGGTAACTTGGTTACGGTAACTTGGTTACTTTGTTATGGTAAACTTGGTTATGGTAACCTGGTTATGGTAAACTTGGTTATGGTAACCTGGTTACATTAACCTGGTTACTTTGTTATGGTAAACTTGGTTATGGTAACCTGGTTACATTAACCTGGTTACTTTGTTATGGTAAACTTGGTTATGGTAACCTGGTTATGGTAACCTTGGTTATGGTAAACTTGGTTATGGTAACTTGGTTACGGTAACCTGGTTACGGTAACCTGGTTAATTTGTTATGGTAAACTTGGTTATGGTAACCTGGTTAGGTAAACCTGGTTATGGAAACTTGGTTAGGGTAAACCTGAACATTAAACCTGGTAACAGTAAACCTGGTTATGTTAAACTTGGTTACAGTAAACCTGGTTATGTTAAACTTGGTTAGAGTAAACCTGGTTATGGTAAACTTGGTTACGGTAAACCTGGTTATGTTAAACTTGGTTACGGTAAGCCTGGTTATGTTAAACTTGGTTATGGTAAACCTGAACATTAAACCTGGTTACGGTAAACCTGGTTATGTTAAACTTAGTTATGGTAAACCTGGTTATGTTAAACCTGGTTACAGTAAACCTGAACATTAAACCTGGTTATGGTAAACCTGGTTATGTTAAACCTGGTTACAGTAAACCTGGTTATGTTAAACCTGGTTATGGTAAACCTGGTTATGTTAAACCTGGTTACGGTAAACCTGGTTATGTTAAACCTGGTTACAGTAAACCTGGTTATGTTAAACTTGGTTACGGTAAACCTGGTTATGTTAAACTTGGTTACGGTAAACCTGGTTATGGTAAACCTGGTTATGTTAAACCTGGTTAGAGTAAACCTGGTTATGTTAAACTTGGTTACGGCAAACCTGGTTAAGTTAAACTTGGTTATGTTAAACCTGGTTACAGTAAACCTGGTTATGTTAAACCTGGTTATGTTAAACCTGGTTACAGTAAACCTGGTTATGTTAAACCTGGTTATGTTAAACCTGGTTACGGTAAACCTGGTTACGGTAAACCTGGTTATGGTAAACTTGGTTATGGTAAACCTGGTTATGTTAAACTTGGTTACGGTAAACCTGGTTATGGTAAACTTGGTTATGGTAAACCTGGTTATGTTAAACCTGGTTATGTTAAACTTGGTTAGAGTAAACCTGGTTATGGTAAACTTGGTTATGGTAAACCTGGTTATGTTAAACCTGGTTACAGTAAACCTGCCATCTGCCGTCTGCTGTCTGCAGCCTGCGGTGTGAAGGGGTTCCAGTCACCGGCTCCCTGGGCGGCTGCGGTGGTGCAGTAAAACGCGACGCTGTGCCACGCGACACTTGTCAAGCCCTCCTGGTTCCTCGCGACCGCCGGCTGCGTCAACCTGCTCGTAAACAGGTCGGGGTGCAGGCCGCGGTGTGAGTCTATGGGTCTCTGTGTGAGTCTATGGGTCTCTGTGTGAGTCAGTGGGTCTCTGTGTGAGTCTACTGGTCTCTGTGTGAGTCTACCGGTCTTTGTGTGAGTCTATGGGTCTCTGTGTGAATCTACTGGTCTTTGTGAGAGGCTATGGGTCTCTGTGTGAGTCTATGGGTCTCCGTGTGAGTCTATGGATCCCTGTGTGAGTCTATGGGTCTCTGTGTGGGTCTTTGTTTCTCCGTGTGAGTCTATGGGTCTCCGTGTGAGTCGATGGGTCCCTGTGTGAGTCTATGGGGCTCTATGTGAGTCTATGGGGCTCTGTGTGACTCTATGGGTCTCTGTGTTAGTCTATGGGTCTCTGTGTGAGTCTATGGGTCTCTGTGTCGGTTTTTGTGTCTCTGTGCGAGTCTATGGGTCTCCGTGTGAGTCTATGGGTCTCCATGTGAGTCTATGAGTCTCCGTGTGAGTCTATGGGTCTCTGTGTGAGTCTATGGGTCTCTATGTGAGTCTACTGGTCTTTGTGTGAGTCTATGGGTCTCTTTGTGAGTCTATGGGTCTCTGTGTGAGTCTATGTGTCCCTGTGTGAGTCTATGGGTCTTTGTGTGAGTCGTTGGGGCTCTGTGTGAGTCTATGGGGCTCTGTGTGAGTCTATGGGGCTCTGTGTGAGTCTATGGGGCTCTGTGAGAGTCTATGTGTCTCTGTGTGAGTCTACGGGTCTCTGTGTGAGTCTATGGGTCTCTGTGTGAGTCTACTGGACTCTGTGTGAGTCTATGGGTCTCTGTGTGAGTCTACTGGTCTCTGTGTGAGTCTATGGGTCTCTGTGTGAGTCTATGGGTCCCTGTGTGAGTCTATGGGGCTCTGTGTGAGTCTATGTGTCTCTGTGTGAGTCTGAGTCTCTGTGTGAGTCTATGGGTCTCCGTGTGAGTCTATACGTCTCTGTGTGAGTCTATGGGTCTCCGTGTGAGTCTATGGGTCCCTGTGTGAGTCTATGGGGCTCTGTGTGAGTCTGTGTCTTTGTGTGAGTCTATGTGGCTCTGTGTGAGTCTGTGTTTCTGTGTGAGTCTACTGATCTCTGTGTGAGTCTATGAGTTTCTGTTTACGTAAGTCTGTGGGTCTCTGTGAGTCTATTGGTCTCAGTGTGGTGAGTCCCTGGGTCTCTGCTGTGTGAGTCTATGTGTTTCTGTGTTAGTCTACTGGTGTCTGTGTGAGTCTATGGGTCTCTGTGTGAGTCTATGTGGCTCTTTGCGAGTCTATGGGTCTCTGCTGTATGAGTCTATGGGGCTCTGTGTAAGTCTGTGGGGCTCTATGTGAGTCTATGGGTCTCTGTGTGAGTCTATGGGTCTCTGTGTGAGTCTTTGGATCTCTGTGTGAGTCTATGGGTCTCTGTATGAGTCTCTGTGTCTCTGTGTGATTCTATGGGTCTCTGTGTGAGTCTATGGGTCTCTGTGTGAGTTTAATGGTCTCTGTGAGTCTATGGGTCTCTGTGTGAGTCTATGGGTCTCTGATGTGAGTCTATGGGTCTCTGTGTGAGTTTACTGGTCTCTGTGTTAGTCTATGTGGCTCTGATGTGAGTCTATGGGTCTCTGTGTGAGTCTATGGGTGTCTGTGTGAGTCTATGGGTGTCCATGTGAGTCTATGGGTCACTGTGTGAGTCTACTGGTCTCTGTGTGATTCTATGGGTCTCTGTGTGAGTCTATGGGTCTCTGATGTGAGTCTATGGGTCTCTGTGTGAGTCTATGGGTCTCTGTGTGAGTCTGTGGGTCTCTGTGTGAGTCTACTGGTCTCTGTGTGAGTCTACCGGTCTTTGTGTGAGTCTATGGGTCTCTGTGTGAGTCTACTGGTCTTTGTGAGAGGCTATGGGTCTCTGTGTGAGTCTATGGGTCTCCGTGTGAGTCTATGGATCCCTGTGTGAGTCTATGGGTCTCTGTGTGGGTCTTTGTTTTTCCGTGTGAGTCTATGGGTCTCCGTGTGAGTCGATGGGTCCCTGTGTGAGTCTAAGGGGCTCTATGTGAGTCTAAGGGGCTCTGTGTGACTCTATGGGTCTCTGTGTTAGTCTATGGGTCTCTGTGTGAGTCTATGGGTCTCTGTGTCGGTTTTTGTGTCTCTGTGCGAGTCTATGGGTCTCCGTGTGAGTCTATGGGTCTCTTTGTGAGTCTATGGGTCTCTGTGTGAGTCTATGTGTCCCTGTGTGAGTCTATGGGTCTTTGTGTGAGTCGTTGGGGCTCTGTGTGAGTCTATGGGGCTCTGTGTGAGTCTATGGGGCTCTGTGTGAGTCTATGGGGCTCTGTGAGAGTCTATGTGTCTCTGTGTGAGTCTACGGGTCTCTGTGTGAGTCTATGGGTCTCTGTGTGAGTCTACTGGACTCTGTGTGAGTCTATGGGTCTCTGTGTGAGTCTACTGGTCTCTGTGTGAGTCTATGGGTCTCTGTGTGAGTCTATGGGTCCCTGTGTGAGTCTATGGGGCTCTGTGTGAGTCTATGTGTCTCTGTGTGAGTCTGAGTCTCTGTGTGAGTCTATGGGTCTCCGTGTGAGTCTATACGTCTCTGTGTGAGTCTATGGGTCTCCGTGTGAGTCTATGGGTCCCTCTGTGAGTCTATGGGGCTCTGTGTGAGTCTGTGTCTTTGTGTGAGTCTATGTGGCTCTGTGTGAGTCTGTGTTTCTGTGTGAGTCTACTGATCTCTGTGTGAGTCTATGAGTTTCTGTTTACGTAAGTCTGTGGGTCTCTGTGAGTCTATTGGTCTCAGTGTGGTGAGTCCTTGGGTCTCTGCTGTGTGAGTCTATGTGTTTCTGTGTTAGTCTACTGGTGTCTGTGTGAGTCTATGGGTCTCTGTGTGAGTCTATGTGGCTCTTTGCGAGTCTATGGGTCTCTGCTGTATGAGTCTATGGGGCTCTGTGTAAGTCTGTGGGGCTCTATGTGAGTCTATGGGTCTCTGTGTGAGTCTATGGGTCTCTGTGTGAGTCTTTGGATCTCTGTGTGAGTCTATGGGTCTCTGTATGAGTCTCTGTGTCTCTGTGTGATTCTATGGGTCTCTGTGTGAGTCTATGGGTCTCTGTGTGAGTTTAATGGTCTCTGTGAGTCTATGGGTCTCTGATGTGAGTCTATGGGTCTCTGTGTGAGTTTACTGGTCTCTGTGTTAGTCTATGGGGCTCTGATGTGAGTCTATGGGTCTCTGTGTGAGTCTATGGGTGTCTGTGTGAGTCTATGGGTGTCCATGTGAGTCTATGGGTCACTGTGTGAGTCTACTGGTCTCTGTGTGATTCTATGGGTCTCTGTGTGAGTCTATGGGTCTCTGATGTGAGTCTATGGGTCTCTGTGTGAGTCTACTGGTCACTGTGTGAGTCTATGGGTCTCTGATGTGAGTCTATGGGTCTCTGTGTGAGTCTACTGGTCTCTGTCTGAGTCTATGGGTCTCTGTGTGAGTCTATGTGTCTCTGTGTGAGTCTACTGGTCTCTGTCTGAGTCTATGGGTCTCTGTGTGAGTCTATGGGTCCCTGTGTGAGTCTATGGGTCTCTGTGTGAGTTTATGGGTCTCTGTGGGAGTCTACTGGTCTCTATGTGAGTCTATGGGTCTCTGTGTGAGTCTATGTGGCTCTTTGCGAGTCTATGGGTCTCTGCTGTATGAGTCTATGGGGCTCTGTGTAAGTCTGTGTGGCTCTATGTGAGTCTATGGGTCTCTGTGTGAGTCTATGGGTCTCTGTGTGAGTCTTTGGATCTCTGTGTGAGTCTATGGGTCTCTGTATGAGTCTCTGTGTCTCTGTGTGATTTTATGGGTCTCTGTGTGAGTCTATGGGTCTCTGTGTGAGTTTAATGGTCTCTGTGAGTCTATGGGTCTCTGATGTGAGTCTATGGGTCTCTGTGTGAGTTTACTGGTCTCTGTGTTAGTCTATGGGGCTCTGATGTGAGTCTATGGGTCTCTGTGTGAGTCTATGGGTGTCTGTGTGAGTCTATGGGTGTCCATGTGAGTCTATGGGTCACTGTGTGAGTCTACTGGTCTCTGTGTGATTCTATGGGTCTCTGTGTGAGTCTATGGGTCTCTGATGTGAGTCTATGGGTCTCTGTGTGAGTCTACTGGTCACTGTGTGAGTCTATGGGTCTCTGATGTGAGTCTATGGGTCTCTGTGTGAGTCTACTGGTCTCTGTCTGAGTCTATGGGTCTCTGTATGAGTCTCTGTGTCTCTGTGTGATTTTATGGGTCTCTGTGTGAGTCTATGGGTCTCTGTGTGAGTTTAATGGTCTCTGTGAGTCTATGGGTCTCTGATGTGAGTCTATGGGTCTCTGTGTGAGTTTACTGGTCTCTGTGTTAGTCTATGGGGCTCTGATGTGAGTCTATGGGTCTCTGTGTGAGTCTATGGGTGTCTGTGTGAGTCTATGGGTCTCTATGTGAGTCTACTGGTCTTTGTGTGAGTCTATGGGTCTCTTTGTGAGTCTATGGGTCTCTGTGTGAGTCTATGTGTCCCTGTGTGAGTCTATGGGTCTTTGTGTGAGTCGTTGGGGCTCTGTGTGAGTCTATGGGGCTCTGTGTGAGTCTATGGGGCTCTGTGTGAGTCTATGGGGCTCTGTGAGAGTTTATGTGTCTCTGTGTGAGTCTACGGGTCTCTGTGTGAGTCTATGGGTCTCTGTGTGAGCCTACTGGACTCTGTGTGAGTCTATGGGTCTCTGTGTGAGTCTACTGGTCTCTGTGTGAGTCTATGGGTCTCTGTGTGAGTCTATGGGTCCCTGTGTGAGTCTATGGGGTTCTGTGTGAGTCTATGTGTCTCTGTGTGAGTCTGAGTCTCTGTGTGAGTCCATGGGTCTCCGTGTGAGTCTATACGTCTCTGTGTGAGTCTATGGGTCTCCGTGTGAGTCTATGGGTCCCTGTGTGAGTCTATGGGGCTCTGTGTGAGTCTGTGTCTTTGTGTGAGTCTATGTGGCTCTGTGTGAGTCTGTGTTTCTGTGTGAGTCTACTGATCTCTGTGTGAGTCTATGAGTTTCTGTTTATGTAAGTCTGTGGGTCTCTGTGAGTCTATTGGTCTCAGTGTGGTGAGTCCTTGGGTCTCTGCTGTGTGAGTCTATGTGTTTCTGTGTTAGTCTACTGGTGTCTGTGTGAGTCTATGGGTCTCTGTGTGAGTCTATGTGGCTCTTTGCGAGTCTATGGGTCTCTGCTGTATGAGTCTATGGGGCTCTGTGTAAGTCTGTGGGGCTCTATGTGAGTCTATGGGTCTCTGTGTGAGTCTATGGGTCTCTGTGTGAGTCTTTGGATCTCTGTGTGAGTCTATGGGTCTCTGTATGAGTCTCTGTGTCTCTGTGTGATTCTATGGGTCTCTGTGTGAGTCTATGGGTCTCTGTGTGAGTTTAATGGTCTCTGTGAGTCTATGGGTCTCTGATGTGAGTCTATGGGTCTCTGTGTGAGTTTACTGGTCTCTGTGTTAGTCTATGGGGCTCTGATGTGAGTCTATGGGTCTCTGTGTGAGTCTATGGGTGTCTGTGTGAGTCTATGGGTGTCCATGTGAGTCTATGGGTCACTGTGTGAGTCTACTGGTCTCTGTGTGATTCTATGGGTCTCTGTGTGAGTCTATGGGTCTCTGATGTGAGTCTATGGGTCTCTGTGTGAGTCTACTGGTCACTGTGTGAGTCTATGGGTCTCTGATGTGAGTCTATGGGTCTCTGTGTGAGTCTACTGGTCTCTGTCTGAGTCTATGGGTCTCTGTGTGAGTCTATGTGTCTCTGTGTGAGTCTACTGGTCTCTGTCTGAGTCTATGAGTCTCTGTGTGAGTCTATGGGTCCCTGTGTGAGTCTATGGGTCTCTGTGTGAGTTTATGGGTCTCTGTGGGAGTCTACTGGTCTCTGTGTGAGTCTATGGGTCTCTGTGTGAGTCTATGTGGCTCTTTGCGAGTCTATGGGTCTCTGCTGTATGAGTCTATGGGGCTCTGTGTAAGTCTGTGTGGCTCTATGTGAGTCTATGGGTCTCTGTGTGAGTCTATGGGTCTCTGTGTGAGTCTTTGGATCTCTGTGTGAGTCTATGGGTCTCTGTATGAGTCTCTGTGTCTCTGTGTGATTTTATGGGTCTCTGTGTGAGTCTATGGGTCTCTGTGTGAGTTTAATGGTCTCTGTGAGTCTATGGGTCTCTGATGTGAGTCTATGGGTCTCTGTGTGAGTTTACTGGTCTCTGTGTTAGTCTATGGGGCTCTGATGTGAGTCTATGGGTCTCTGTGTGAGTCTATGGGTCACTGTGTGAGTCTACTGGTCTCTGTGTGATTCTATGGGTCTCTGTGTGAGTCTATGGGTCTCTGATGTGAGTCTATGGGTCTCTGTGTGAGTCTATGGGTCTCTGTGTGAGTCTGTGGGTCTCTGTGTGAGTCTACTGGTCTCTGTGTGAGTCTACCGGTCTTTGTGTGAGTCTATGGGTCTCTCTGTGAGTCTACTGGTCTTTGTGAGCGGCTATGGGTCTCTGTGTGAGTCTATGGGTCTCCGTGTGAGTCTATGGATCCCTGTGTGAGTCTATGGGTCTCTGTGTGGGTCTTTGTTTCTCCGTGTGAGTCTATGGGTCTCCGTATGAGTCGATGGGTCCCTGTGTGAGTCTATGGGGCTCTATGTGAGTCTAAGGGGCTCTGTGTGACTCTATGGGTCTCTGTGTTAGTCTATGGGTCTCTGTGTGAGTCTATGGGTCTCTGTGTCGGTTTTTGTGTCTCTGTGCGAGTCTATGGGTCTCCGTGTGAGTCTATGGGTCTCCATGTGAGTCTATGAGTCTCCGTGTGAGTCTATGGGTCTCTGTGTGAGTCTATGGGTCTCTATGTGAGTCTACTGGTCTTTGTGTGAGTCTATGGGTCTCTTTGTGAGTCTATGGGTCTCTGTGTGAGTCTATGTGTCCCTGTGTGAGTCTATGGGTCTTTGTGTGAGTCGTTGGGGCTCTGTGTGAGTCTATGGGGCTCTGTGTGAGTTTATGGGGCTCTGTGTGAGTCTATGGGTCTCTGTGTGAGTCTTTGGATCTCTGTGTGAGTCTATGGGTCTCTGTATGAGTCTCTGTGTCTCTGTGTGATTTTATGGGTCTCTGTGTGAGTCTATGGGTCTCTGTGTGAGTTTAATGGTCTCTGTGAGTCTATGGGTCTCTGATGTGAGTCTATGGGTCTCTGTGTGAGTTTACTGGTCTCTGTGTTAGTCTATGGGGCTCTGATGTGAGTCTATGGGTCTCTGTGTGAGTCTATGGGTGTCTGTGTGAGTCTATGGGTCTCTATGTGAGTCTACTGGTCTTTGTGTGAGTCTATGGGTCTCTTTGTGAGTCTATGGGTCTCTGTGTGAGTCTATGTGTCCCTGTGTGAGTCTATGGGTCTTTGTGTGAGTCGTTGGGGCTCTGTGTGAGTCTATGGGGCTCTGTGTGAGTCTATGGGGCTCTGTGTGAGTCTATGGGGCTCTGTGAGAGTCTATGTGTCTCTGTGTGAGTCTACGGGTCTCTGTGTGAGTCTATGGGTCTCTGTGTGAGTCTACTGGACTCTGTGTGAGTCTATGGGTCTCTGTGTGAGTCTACTGGTCTCTGTGTGAGTCTATGGGTCTCTGTGTGAGTCTATGGGTCCCTGTGTGAGTCTATGGGGCTCTGTGTGAGTCTATGTGTCTCTGTGTGAGTCTGAGTCTCTGTGTGAGTCTATGGGTCTCCGTGTGAGTCTATACGTCTCTGTGTGAGTCTATGGGTCTCCGTGTGAGTCTATGGGTCCCTGTGTGAGTCTATGGGGCTCTGTGTGAGTCTGTGTCTTTGTGTGAGTCTATGTGGCTGTGTGTGAGTCTGTGTTTCTGTGTGAGTCTACTGATCTCAGTGTGAGTCTATGAGTTTCTGTTTACGTAAGTCTGTGGGTCTCTGTGAGTCTATTGGTCTCAGTGTGGTGAGTCCTTGGGTCTCTGTGTGAGTCTACTGGTCTTTGTGAGAGGCTATGGGTCTCTGTGTGAGTCTATGGGTCTCCGTGTGAGTCTATGGATCCCTGTGTGAGTCTATGGGTCTCTGTGTGGGTCTTTGTTTTTCCGTGTGAGTCTATGGGTCTCCGTGTGAGTCGATGGGTCCCTGTGTGATTCTAAGGGGCTCTATGTGAGTCTAAGGGGCTCTGTGTGACTCTATGGGTCTCTGTGTTAGTCTATGGGTCTCTGTGTGAGTCTATGGGTCTCTGTGTCGGTTTTTGTGTCTCTGTGCGAGTCTATGGGTCTCCGTGTGAGTCTATGGGTCTCCATGTGAGTCTATGAGTCTCCGTGTGAGTCTATGGGTCTCTGTGTGAGTCTATGGGTCTCTATGTGAGTCTACTGGTCTTTGTGTGAGTCTATGGGTCTCTTTGTGAGTCTATGGGTCTCTGTGTGAGTCTATGTGTCCCTGTGTGAGTCTATGGGTCTTTGTGTGAGTCGTTGGGGCTCTGTGTGAGTCTATGGGGCTCTGTGTGAGTCTATGGGGCTCTGTGTGAGTCTATGGGGCTCTGTGAGAGTCTATGTGTCTCTGTGTGAGTCTACGGGTCTCTGTGTGAGTCTATGGGTCTCTGTGTGAGTCTACTGGACTCTGTGTGAGTCTATGGGTCTCTGTGTGAGTCTACTGGTCTCTGTGTGAGTCTATGGGTCTCTGTGTGAGTCTATGGGTCCCTGTGTGAGTCTATGGGGCTCTGTGTGAGTCTATGTGTCTCTGTGTGAGTCTGAGTCTCTGTGTGAGTCTATGGGTCTCCGTGTGAGTCTATACGTCTCTGTGTGAGTCTATGGGTCTCCGTGTGAGTCTATGGGTCCCTCTGTGAGTCTATGGGGCTCTGTGTGAGTCTGTGTCTTTGTGTGAGTCTATGTGGCTCTGTGTGAGTCTGTGTTTCTGTGTGAGTCTACTGATCTCTGTGTGAGTCTATGAGTTTCTGTTTACGTAAGTCTGTGGGTCTCTGTGAGTCTATTGGTCTCAGTGTGGTGAGTCCTTGGGTCTCTGCTGTGTGAGTCTATGTGTTTCTGTGTTAGTCTACTGGTGTCTGTGTGAGTCTATGGGTCTCTGTGTGAGTCTATGTGGCTCTTTGCGAGTCTATGGGTCTCTGCTGTATGAGTCTATGGGGCTCTGTGTAAGTCTGTGGGGCTCTATGTGAGTCTATGGGTCTCTGTGTGAGTCTATGGGTCTCTGTGTGAGTCTTTGGATCTCTGTGTGAGTCTATGGGTCTCTGTATGAGTCTCTGTGTCTCTGTGTGATTCTATGGGTCTCTGTGTGAGTCTATGGGTCTCTGTGTGAGTTTAATGGTCTCTGTGAGTCTATGGGTCTCTGATGTGAGTCTATGGGTCTCTGTGTGAGTTTACTGGTCTCTGTGTTAGTCTATGGGGCTCTGATGTGAGTCTATGGGTCTCTGTGTGAGTCTATGGGTGTCTGTGTGAGTCTATGGGTGTCCATGTGAGTCTATGGGTCACTGTGTGAGTCTACTGGTCTCTGTGTGATTCTATGGGTCTCTGTGTGAGTCTATGGGTCTCTGATGTGAGTCTATGGGTCTCTGTGTGAGTCTACTGGTCACTGTGTGAGTCTATGGGTCTCTGATGTGAGTCTATGGGTCTCTGTGTGAGTCTACTGGTCTCTGTCTGAGTCTATGGGTCTCTGTGTGAGTCTATGTGTCTCTGTGTGAGTCTACTGGTCTCTGTCTGAGTCTATGGGTCTCTGTGTGAGTCTATGGGTCCCTGTGTGAGTCTATGGGTCTCTGTGTGAGTTTATGGGTCTCTGTGGGAGTCTACTGGTCTCTATGTGAGTCTATGGGTCTCTGTGTGAGTCTATGTGGCTCTTTGCGAGTCTATGGGTCTCTGCTGTATGAGTCTATGGGGCTCTGTGTAAGTCTGTGTGGCTCTATGTGAGTCTATGGGTCTCTGTGTGAGTCTATGGGTCTCTGTGTGAGTCTTTGGATCTCTGTGTGAGTCTATGGGTCTCTGTATGAGTCTCTGTGTCTCTGTGTGATTTTATGGGTCTCTGTGTGAGTCTATGGGTCTCTGTGTGAGTTTAATGGTCTCTGTGAGTCTATGGGTCTCTGATGTGAGTCTATGGGTCTCTGTGTGAGTTTACTGGTCTCTGTGTTAGTCTATGGGGCTCTGATGTGAGTCTATGGGTCTCTGTGTGAGTCTATGGGTGTCTGTGTGAGTCTATGGGTGTCCATGTGAGTCTATGGGTCACTGTGTGAGTCTACTGGTCTCTGTGTGATTCTATGGGTCTCTGTGTGAGTCTATGGGTCTCTGATGTGAGTCTATGGGTCTCTGTGTGAGTCTACTGGTCACTGTGTGAGTCTATGGGTCTCTGATGTGAGTCTATGGGTCTCTGTGTGAGTCTACTGGTCTCTGTCTGAGTCTATGGGTCTCTGTATGAGTCTCTGTGTCTCTGTGTGATTTTATGGGTCTCTGTGTGAGTCTATGGGTCTCTGTGTGAGTTTAATGGTCTCTGTGAGTCTATGGGTCTCTGATGTGAGTCTATGGGTCTCTGTGTGAGTTTACTGGTCTCTGTGTTAGTCTATGGGGCTCTGATGTGAGTCTATGGGTCTCTGTGTGAGTCTATGGGTCTCTATGTGAGTCTACTGGTCTTTGTGTGAGTCTATGGGTCTCTTTGTGAGTCTATGGGTCTCTGTGTGAGTCTATGTGTCCCTGTGTGAGTCTATGGGTCTTTGTGTGAGTCGTTGGGGCTCTGTGTGAGTCTATGGGGCTCTGTGTGAGTCTATGGGGCTCTGTGTGAGTCTATGGGGCTCTGTGAGAGTTTATGTGTCTCTGTGTGAGTCTACGGGTCTCTGTGTGAGTCTATGGGTCTCTGTGTGAGCCTACTGGACTCTGTGTGAGTCTATGGGTCTCTGTGTGAGTCTACTGGTCTCTGTGTGAGTCTATGGGTCTCTGTGTGAGTCTATGGGTCCCTGTGTGAGTCTATGGGGTTCTGTGTGAGTCTATGTGTCTCTGTGTGAGTCTGAGTCTCTGTGTGAGTCCATGGGTCTCCGTGTGAGTCTATACGTCTCTGTGTGAGTCTATGGGTCTCCGTGTGAGTCTATGGGTCCCTGTGTGAGTCTATGGGGCTCTGTGTGAGTCTGTGTCTTTGTGTGAGTCTATGTGGCTCTGTGTGAGTCTGTGTTTCTGTGTGAGTCTACTGATCTCTGTGTGAGTCTATGAGTTTCTGTTTATGTAAGTCTGTGGGTCTCTGTGAGTCTATTGGTCTCAGTGTGGTGAGTCCTTGGGTCTCTGCTGTGTGAGTCTATGTGTTTCTGTGTTAGTCTACTGGTGTCTGTGTGAGTCTATGGGTCTCTGTGTGAGTCTATGTGGCTCTTTGCGAGTCTATGGGTCTCTGCTGTATGAGTCTATGGGGCTCTGTGTAAGTCTGTGGGGCTCTATGTGAGTCTATGGGTCTCTGTGTGAGTCTATGGGTCTCTGTGTGAGTCTTTGGATCTCTGTGTGAGTCTATGGGTCTCTGTATGAGTCTCTGTGTCTCTGTGTGATTCTATGGGTCTCTGTGTGAGTCTATGGGTCTCTGTGTGAGTTTAATGGTCTCTGTGAGTCTATGGGTCTCTGATGTGAGTCTATGGGTCTCTGTGTGAGTTTACTGGTCTCTGTGTTAGTCTATGGGGCTCTGATGTGAGTCTATGGGTCTCTGTGTGAGTCTATGGGTGTCTGTGTGAGTCTATGGGTGTCCATGTGAGTCTATGGGTCACTGTGTGAGTCTACTGGTCTCTGTGTGATTCTATGGGTCTCTGTGTGAGTCTATGGGTCTCTGATGTGAGTCTATGGGTCTCTGTGTGAGTCTACTGGTCACTGTGTGAGTCTATGGGTCTCTGATGTGAGTCTATGGGTCTCTGTGTGAGTCTACTGGTCTCTGTCTGAGTCTATGGGTCTCTGTGTGAGTCTATGTGTCTCTGTGTGAGTCTACTGGTCTCTGTCTGAGTCTATGAGTCTCTGTGTGAGTCTATGGGTCCCTGTGTGAGTCTATGGGTCTCTGTGTGAGTTTATGGGTCTCTGTGGGAGTCTACTGGTCTCTGTGTGAGTCTATGGGTCTCTGTGTGAGTCTATGTGGCTCTTTGCGAGTCTATGGGTCTCTGCTGTATGAGTCTATGGGGCTCTGTGTAAGTCTGTGTGGCTCTATGTGAGTCTATGGGTCTCTGTGTGAGTCTATGGGTCTCTGTGTGAGTCTTTGGATCTCTGTGTGAGTCTATGGGTCTCTGTATGAGTCTCTGTGTCTCTGTGTGATTTTATGGGTCTCTGTGTGAGTCTATGGGTCTCTGTGTGAGTTTAATGGTCTCTGTGAGTCTATGGGTCTCTGATGTGAGTCTATGGGTCTCTGTGTGAGTTTACTGGTCTCTGTGTTAGTCTATGGGGCTCTGATGTGAGTCTATGGGTCTCTGTGTGAGTCTATGGGTCACTGTGTGAGTCTACTGGTCTCTGTGTGATTCTATAGGTCTCTGTGTGAGTCTATGGGTCTCTGATGTGAGTCTATGGGTCTCTGTGTGAGTCTATGGGTCTCTGTGTGAGTCTGTGGGTCTCTGTGTGAGTCTACTGGTCTCTGTGTGAGTCTACCGGTCTTTGTGTGAGTCTATGGGTCTCTCTGTGAGTCTACTGGTCTTTGTGAGCGGCTATGGGTCTCTGTGTGAGTCTATGGGTCTCCGTGTGAGTCTATGGATCCCTGTGTGAGTCTATGGGTCTCTGTGTGGGTCTTTGTTTCTCCGTGTGAGTCTATGGGTCTCCGTATGAGTCGATGGGTCCCTGTGTGAGTCTATGGGGCTCTATGTGAGTCTAAGGGGCTCTGTGTGACTCTATGGGTCTCTGTGTTAGTCTATGGGTCTCTGTGTGAGTCTATGGGTCTCTGTGTCGGTTTTTGTGTCTCTGTGCGAGTCTATGGGTCTCCGTGTGAGTCTATGGGTCTCCATGTGAGTCTATGAGTCTCCGTGTGAGTCTATGGGTCTCTGTGTGAGTCTATGGGTCTCTATGTGAGTCTACTGGTCTTTGTGTGAGTCTATGGGTCTCTTTGTGAGTCTATGGGTCTCTGTGTGAGTCTATGTGTCCCTGTGTGAGTCTATGGGTCTTTGTGTGAGTCGTTGGGGCTCTGTGTGAGTCTATGGGGCTCTGTGTGAGTTTATGGGGCTCTGTGTGAGTCTATGGGTCTCTGTGTGAGTCTTTGGATCTCTGTGTGAGTCTATGGGTCTCTGTATGAGTCTCTGTGTCTCTGTGTGATTTTATGGGTCTCTGTGTGAGTCTATGGGTCTCTGTGTGAGTTTAATGGTCTCTGTGAGTCTATGGGTCTCTGATGTGAGTCTATGGGTCTCTGTGTGAGTTTACTGGTCTCTGTGTTAGTCTATGGGGCTCTGATGTGAGTCTATGGGTCTCTGTGTGAGTCTATGGGTGTCTGTGTGAGTCTATGGGTCTCTATGTGAGTCTA
Organism: Petromyzon marinus; assembly: GCF_048934315.1. NCBI lineage: Eukaryota > Metazoa > Chordata > Hyperoartia > Petromyzontiformes > Petromyzontidae > Petromyzon > Petromyzon marinus. The sequence continues at coordinate 814,106 of NW_027423124.1, forward strand.
CTGGTCTTTGTGTGAGTCTATGGGTCTCTTTGTGAGTCTATGGGTCTCTGTGTGAGTCTATGTGTCCCTGTGTGAGTCTATGGGTCTTTGTGTGAGTCGTTGGGGCTCTGTGTGAGTCTATGGGGCTCTGTGTGAGTCTATGGGGCTCTGTGTGAGTCTATGGGGCTCTGTGAGAGTCTATGTGTCTCTGTGTGAGTCTACGGGTCTCTGTGTGAGTCTATGGGTCTCTGTGTGAGTCTACTGGACTCTGTGTGAGTCTATGGGTCTCTGTGTGAGTCTACTGGTCTCTGTGTGAGTCTATGGGTCTCTGTGTGAGTCTATGGGTCCCTGTGTGAGTCTATGGGGCTCTGTGTGAGTCTATGTGTCTCTGTGTGAGTCTGAGTCTCTGTGTGAGTCTATGGGTCTCCGTGTGAGTCTATACGTCTCTGTGTGAGTCTATGGGTCTCCGTGTGAGTCTATGGGTCCCTGTGTGAGTCTATGGGGCTCTGTGTGAGTCTGTGTCTTTGTGTGAGTCTATGTGGCTCTGTGTGAGTCTGTGTTTCTGTGTGAGTCTACTGATCTCAGTGTGAGTCTATGAGTTTCTGTTTACGTAAGTCTGTGGGTCTCTGTGAGTCTATTGGTCTCAGTGTGGTGAGTCCTTGGGTCTCTGCTGTGTGAGTCTATGTGTTTCTGTGTTAGTCTACTGGTGTCTGTGTGAGTCTATGGGTCTCTGTGTGAGTCTATGTGGCTCTTTGCGAGTCTATGGGTCTCTGCTGTATGAGTCTATGGGGCTCTGTGTAAGTCTGTGGGGCTCTATGTGAGTCTATGGGTCTCTGTGTGAGTCTATGGGTCTCTGTGTGAGTCTTTGGATCTCTGTGTGAGTCTATGGGTCTCTGTATGAGTCTCTGTGTCTCTGTGTGATTCTATGGGTCTCTGTGTGAGTCTATGGGTCTCTGTGTGAGTTTAATGGTCTCTGTGAGTCTATGGGTCTCTGATGTGAGTCTATGGGTCTCTGTGTGAGTTTACTGGTCTCTGTGTTAGTCTATGGGGCTCTGATGTGAGTCTATGGGTCTCTGTGTGAGTCTATGGGTGTCTGTGTGAGTCTATGGGTGTCCATGTGAGTCTATGGGTCACTGTGTGAGTCTACTGGTCTCTGTGTGATTCTATGGGTCTCTGTGTGAGTCTATGGGTCTCTGATGTGAGTCTATGGGTCTCTGTGTGAGTCTACTGGTCACTGTGTGAGTCTATGGGTCTCTGATGTGAGTCTATGGGTCTCTGTGTGAGTCTACTGGTCTCTGTCTGAGTCTATGGGGCTCTGTGAGAGTCTATGTGTCTCTGTGTGAGTCTACGGGTCTCTGTGTGAGTCTATGGGTCTCTGTGTGAGTCTACTGGACTCTGTGTGAGTCTATGGGTCTCTGTGTGAGTCTACTGGTCTCTGTGTGAGTCTATGGGTCTCTGTGTGAGTCTATGGGTCCCTGTGTGAGTCTATGGGGCTCTGTGTGAGTCTATGTGTCTCTGTGTGAGTCTGAGTCTCTGTGTGAGTCTATGGGTCTCCGTGTGAGTCTATACGTCTCTGTGTGAGTCTATGGGTCTCCGTGTGAGTCTATGGGTCCCTGTGTGAGTCTATGGGGCTCTGTGTGAGTCTGTGTCTTTGTGTGAGTCTATGTGGCTCTGTGTGAGTCTGTGTTTCTGTGTGAGTCTACTGATCTCTGTGTGAGTCTATGAGTTTCTGTTTACGTAAGTCTGTGGGTCTCTGTGAGTCTATTGGTCTCAGTGTGGTGAGTCCTTGGGTCTCTGCTGGGTGAGTCTATGTGTTTCTGTGTTAGTCTACTGGTGTCTGTGTGAGTCTATGGGTCTCTGTGTGAGTCTATGTGGCTCTTTGCGAGTCTATGGGTCTCTGCTGTATGAGTCTATGGGGCTCTGTGTAAGTCTGTGGGGCTCTATGTGAGTCTATGGGTCTCTGTGTGAGTCTATGGGTCTCTGTGTGAGTCTTTGGATCTCTGTGTGAGTCTATGGGTCTCTGTATGAGTCTCTGTGTCTCTGTGTGATTCTATGGGTCTCTGTGTGAGTCTATGGGTCTCTGTGTGAGTTTAATGGTCTCTGTGAGTCTATGGGTCTCTGATGTGAGTCTATGGGTCTCTGTGTGAGTTTACTGGTCTCTGTGTTAGTCTATGGGGCTCTGATGTGAGTCTATGGGTCTCTGTGTGAGTATATGGGTGTCTGTGTGAGTCTATGGGTGTCCATGTGAGTCTATGGATCACTGTGTGAGTCTACTGGTCTCTGTGTGATTCTATGGGTCTCTGTGTGAGTCTATGGGTCTCTGATGTGAGTCTATGGGTCTCTGTGTGAGTCTACTGGTCACTGTGTGAGTCTATGGGTCTCTGATGTGAGTCTATGGGTCTCTGTGTGAGTCTACTGGTCTCTGTCTGAGTCTATGGGTTTCTGTGTGAGTCTATGTGTCTCTGTGTGAGTCTACTGGTCTCTGTCTGAGTCTATGGGTCTCTGTGTGAGTCTATGGGTCCCTGTGTGAGTCTATGGGTCTCTGTGTGAGTTTATGGGTCTCTGTGGGAGTCTACTGGTCTCTGTGTGAGTCTATGGGTCTCTGTGTGAGTCTATGTGGCTCTTTGCGAGTCTATGGGTCTCTGCTGTATGAGTCTATGGGGCTCTGTGTAAGTCTGTGTGGCTCTATGTGAGTCTATGGGTCTCTGTGTGAGTCTATGGGTCTCTGTGTGAGTCTTTGGATCTCTGTGTGAGTCTATGGGTCTCTGTATGAGTCTCTGTGTCTCTGTGTGATTTTATGGGTCTCTGTGTGAGTCTATGGGTCTCTGTGTGAGTTTAATGGTCTCTGTGAGTCTATGGGTCTCTGATGTGAGTCTATGGGTCTCTGTGTGAGTTTACTGGTCTCTGTGTTAGTCTATGGGGCTCTGATGTGAGTCTATGGGTCTCTGTGTGAGTCTATGGGTGTCTGTGTGAGTCTATGGGTGTCCATGTGAGTCTATGGGTCACTGTGTGAGTCTACTGGTCTCTGTGTGATTCTATGGGTCTCTGTGTGAGTCTATGGGTCTCTGATGTGAGTCTATGGGTCTCTGTGTGAGTCTATGGGTCTCTGTGTGAGTCTGTGGGTCTCTGTGTGAGTCTACTGGTCTCTGTGTGAGTCTACCGGTCTTTGTGTGAGTCTATGGGTCTCTGTGTGAGTCTACTGGTCTTTGTGAGCAGCTATGGGTCTCTGTGTGAGTCTATGGGTCTCCGTGTGAGTCTATGGATCCCTGTGTGAGTCTATGGGTCTCTGTGTGGGTCTTTGTTTCTCCGTGTGAGTCTATGGGTCTCCGTGTGAGTCGATGGGTCCCTGTGTGAGTCTATGGGGCTCTATGTGAGTCTAAGGGGCTCTGTGTGACTCTATGGGTCTCTGTGTTAGTCTATGGGTCTCTGTGTGAGTCTATGGGTCTCTGTGTCGGTTTTTGTGTCTCTGTGCGAGTCTATGGGTCTCCGTGTGAGTCTATGGGTCTCCATGTGAGTCTATGAGTCTCCGTGTGAGTCTATGGGTCTCTGTGTGAGTCTATGGGTCTCTATGTGAGTCTACTGGTCTTTGTGTGAGTCTATGGGTCTCTTTGTGAGTCTATGGGTCTCTGTGTGAGTCTATGTGTCCCTGTTTGAGTCTATGGGTCTTTGTGTGAGTCGTTGGGGCTCTGTGTGAGTCTATGGGGCTCTGTGTGAGTCTATGGGGCTCTGTGTGAGTCTATGGGGCTCTGTGAGAGTCTATGTGTCTCTGTGTGAGTCTACGGGTCTCTGTGTGAGTCTATGGGTCTCTGTGTGAGTCTACTGGACTCTGTGTGAGTCTATGGGTCTCTGTGTGAGTCTACTGGTCTCTGTGTGAGTCTATGGGTCTCTGTGTGAGTCTATGGGTCCCTGTGTGAGTCTATGGGGCTCTGTGTGAGTCTATGTGTCTCTGTGTGAGTCTGAGTCTCTGTGTGAGTCTATGGGTCTCCGTGTGAGTCTATACGTCTCTGTGTGAGTCTATGGGTCTCCGTGTGAGTCTATGGGTCCCTGTGTGAGTCTATGGGGCTCTGTGTGAGTCTGTGTCTTTGTGTGAGTCTATGTGGCTCTGTGTGAGTCTGTGTTTCTGTGTGAGTCTACTGATCTCTGTGTGAGTCTATGAGTTTCTGTTTACGTAAGTCTGTGGGTCTCTGTGAGTCTATTGGTCTCAGTGTGGTGAGTCCATGGGTCTCTGCTGTGTGAGTCTATGTGTTTCTGTGTTAGTCTACTGGTGTCTGTGTGAGTCTATGGGTCTCTGTGTGAGTCTATGTGGCTCTTTGCGAGTCTATGGGTCTCTGCTGTATGAGTCTATGGGGCTCTGTGTAAGTCTGTGGGGCTCTATGTGAGTCTATGGGTCTCTGTGTGAGTCTATGGGTCTCTGTGTGAGTCTATGGGTCTCTGTGTGAGTCTTTGGATCTCTGTGTGAGTCTATGGGTCTCTGTATGAGTCTCTGTGTCTCTGTGTGATTCTATGGGTCTCTGTGTGAGTCTATGGGTCTCTGTGTGAGTTTAATGGTCTCTGTGAGTTTATGGGTCTCTGATGTGAGTCTATGGGTCTCTGTGTGAGTTTACTGGTCTCTGTGTTAGTCTATGGGGCTCTGATGTGAGTCTATGGGTCTCTGTGTGAGTCTACGGGTGTCTGTGTGAGTCTATGGGTGTCCATGTGAGTCTATGGGTCACTGTGTGAGTCTACTGGTCTCTGTGTGATTCTATGGGTCTCTGTGTGAGTCTATGGGTCTCTGATGTGAGTCTATGGGTCTCTGTGTGAGTCTACTGGTCACTGTGTGAGTCTATGGGTCTCTGATGTGAGTCTATGGGTCTCTGTGTGAGTCTACTGGTCTCTGTCTGAGTCTATGGGTCTCTGTGTGAGTCTATGTGTCTCTGTGTGAGTCTACTGGTCTCTGTCTGAGTCTATGGGTCTCTGTGTGAGTCTATGGGTCCCTGTGTGAGTCTATGGGTCTCTGTGTGAGTTTATGGGTCTCTGTGGGAGTCTACTGGTCTCTGTGTGAGTCTATGGGTCTCTGTGTGAGTCTATGGGTCCCTGTGTGAGTCTATGGGTCTCTGTTTGAGTCTATGGGTCTCTGTGTGAGTCTATGGTTCTCTGCTGTGAGTCTATGTATGTACGTTGAACTTTTTTTGTACGTAGCCAACCGTGGCTAATCGGAGGTGCGCCGGGGGAACTAAACACAACAAACGAGACCGTGAGAAGAGAGAAAGAGACGCAGATTACAAATATACATCAGGGCTCAGGATCGTACCCACGACCTCTAGCACACCAGGCGAGGTCGTCAACGTCTCCCCAGCCACCGCTGCACGGCACCAAAAGTTCGCCGCGAATAAAGACGTCGTTGGCTGCCGCCGATTTCAGGAGCGACCCGCAGCCCCCGAGTGTCCGGCTGAGCGGTGGCGTGGACCTGCGGGTGCTGAGCTACACCGTTCACGACCGGTACAACGCAGCACTGCTGAAGGTCGCCACTCCCGTGACCAACAGGAGCCCGGCCTGCCTGCCAGACTACCAGCGGCCTACGCACTACTCCGGGAAGACCTGCTTCATTGAAGGTGATCCCGCCTACTCGCTTTCTCCCTCCGCTACCCTCTCCTCTCATCCCCTCTCCTTCCCTCCCTTCCCCTCCCCTACCCTCTTTTCCTTTTTTTACGATAAGAGGAAACAAGAAGATGCTCGGTGTAGTCGGCACTTTGCTTCGTTTATCATTTCGTTTTCTTGTTTAATGCTCTGCTTTATGTAAACCCCCCCCCCCCACCCGCCCGTTTGAAATGAAAGATTTCACGAAAGATTTCAAGCTCTGCTCTCCTTACCTCTTCCCTCTCTCTCTACTCCCTCTCTCTACCACCTCTCTCTACCTACCCCCTTTCTCTACCTACCCCCTCTCTCTACCTACCCCCTCTCTCTACCCCCTCTCTCTCTACCCTCTCTCTCTACCTACCCCCCTCTCTCTACCTACCCCCTATCTCTACCTACCCCCTCTCTCTACCTACCCCCTCTCTCTACCCCCTCTCTCTCTACCCTCTCTCTCTACCTACCCCCTCTCTCTACCTACCCCCTCTCTCTCTACTCCATGTCTTTGTTCCCCCTATGTTTTATATTTAATATTTGTAATATTATTATGTATTTTTAACTACGACAAGTGCTGCATCGGCACGCTGCCCTTCCCGCAGTGCTACGGTCTCCGACGGGTAGCTCACAATCTGCACGCAGAGCTCTCTACCGTCATCTGCCACCGAGCCACACGGCCCTCCTCCAGCGCCCACCGCTCCTTGAAGGGCCGGCACGGCGTGGGTCAGCCGCGCACGGCGGAACTCCGGCCCACACACCCTGGCTCTGGTCGGAGCGCGCGGAAGAAGCCCAGGCCGCTTGGCCGGACGTTTCCCCTCCAGGGCCACCTTCCTCGCCCTGTGCACGGCGAGCTTGGCGTGGCCGACGAGCACGTTGACAGGGCCCCTGAAGATGTTGGGGTCCGTCGCCCTTCGGGTATCCGAAGATGAGAGGACCGTTGGGGAGAAGTGGAGGCTGAACCTTAGGAGGATGTTTTCTCAGGGACCTTGAACACAGCGAGTCCAGGCTCTTGCGCCCCGCGTATCGGCGAGCCACCGTCTCCGCTTTACCGCAGGACCGGCGCTCCGGGGACGTGTCGGTGAAGCCTCCGCTCCCTTCCCCTTCCGTCTCCCTTCCCCTTCCCGTCCCCTCCCATTGCTTCCGCCGCCGCTGCTGCCCGTGCGTTGGTAACGACTTGGGGGGGTATTCAAAGCCAGGATCATCGGCGCTCTCGCTTCACCTCGGCCGGGTAACATTTGAAACATTTTTGTTCGATTCTCTGCCCTCCCTTCGCGTTGGCCAGCACTCGACCAGAGGCAGATGCAGGTGCAGATGGCCACGGAGGGCAGCTGCGGAGTTTCCAGCATCTCAAGCCAAAAGATCTGCACCCAGCCTCCTAGGAGCTGCGTGGTGCCATTGCCGGTCAGTCTAGAATAGTGTACACTACACTATACACTACACTATACACTACACTATACACTACACTATACACTACTATACACAACTATACACTACACTACTATACACTACATTATACACTACACTATACACTATACTACTATACACTACACACTACACTACTATACACTACACACTACACTACTAAACACTACACACTACACTACTATACACTACTATACACTACACTACTATACACTACACAATACACTACACTATACACTACACTACTATACACTACTATACACTACACTATACACTACTATACACTACGCTACTATACACTACACTACACACTACAATATACACTACTATACACCACACTACTATACACTACACTACTATACACTACACTATACACTTCACTACTATACACTACACTGCTATACACTACTATACACTACTATACACTACACTACTATACACTACTATACACTACGATACACTACACTACTATACACTACTATACACTACACTACTATACACTACAGTATACACTACACTATACACTACACACTACACTATACACTACTATATATATACTACACTATACACTAAAATATACTACACTATACACTACACTACACACTACACTATACACTACACTACTATACACTACACTACTATAGACTACATTACTAAATACTACAGTATACACTACTATACAATACACTGTACACTACACTATATACTAAAATATAAACTACACTATACACTTCACTATACACTACACTACTACACATCACACTACACTATACACTACGCTACACACTGCCCCATCACCGATTTGGAGTTGTGGGGGTGGAATGTCCGATGGTACAAAATACCCAGGCAGGTGCTTAGTTTTGGTGGGGCTGATGGTAAGGCCCCATCTCTTAGTAGCACGCTCCAGTCTCAGCAGCAGCGTCTCCAACTCCTCCTCTGAATGAGCAGCTATTACCAAATCATCAGCATACATAACGTGGTTGAGCAATAGGGAGCCATCCCTTGACCGCACCCGGGCATCGACAACCCCCCATTATATCTATACCATATGGAGATTCTCCCGGTACAGCTATTGAAGGCTTCACGAACTACGTGGTCAAAATAGATGTTAAATAATGTGGGAGCCAGAGGACATCCCTGTCGCACCCCAAGGTGTACAGGGAATGGCTCTGACTCCCGGCCACGTAGTTTTACCTGGGCCCGCTCACCATCATGAAGGTCCTTAATGATCGTGAGCAGAGGGTCAGGTACTCCAAAAGCACGAAGAACAACCCAGAGCCCAGGCCTACTGATGGTATCATAGGCCTTGCCCAGGTCAATAAAGCAGAGATGTAGGTCTTGTTGGAATTCCCTACACCTCTGCTGGAGCAGACGGACAGAAAATATGGCATCTGTGCAGGACCACCCTTTCCTGAAACCGCATTGGGGCTCTGCAAGCCTCTCCTCAGCGTGCCTGGCAAGGCGATGCTGAATAATCCTTGCCAGGACCGTTCCCGGCACACTGAGGAGTGAGATGCCCCTGTAGTTGTTACAGTCTGTGCGGTCCCCCTTTTTAAAAAGGGGGACCACCAGGGCATCCTTCCAATCCTGCAGAACTCGTCCAGTGGTCCAGACTGTTGTTATGATGTCATATAGGGCAGTCTGTGCACAAACGCCACCCTCCCTCAGCATTTCGCTTGGGAGATCATCTCTGCCCGCTGCCTTTCCTGGTCACAGACTCCAGATAGCCTTCAGTACTTCCTCAACAGATGGCACCTCAGCCAGCCACTCACAGGGGGTGACTTCTTCCAATATTTGAGGCACCGCAGCCTCAGCAGGGTCATCCTCACTTTGTGCCACGATGTTTTCCTGGCTGAGGGGTTTTCCCTCCCCCAGGACCTCACTGAAATGCTCAGCAAATCTGCAAACCTGTTCCTGGGGGTCGGAGATTGGATCACCATTTTTTCCCCTAATGATGGTAATAGGTGTGGCGCTGCAGGTTACTTTTTTGATGGAGTTAAATAGAGATTTGTGATCACGGGCCACTGAGGCAGACTCCATCTCCTCAGCAACCCGCGACCACCACCCATCCTTGCATTGCCTCACGGCTCTCCGAACCTCCGAGCGAAGGCTGCGTAAGCCTCCTCATTCTCTGACGTGGGATTCTGTAGCCGATGACAGTGGGCCTGTCGCTTTTTCTCAACCATCCTGAACACGTCCTCTGTCAGCCAGGGTCTCTGGGGAGGTCTGGACCGCGTACCCAAAGCAGCCATTGCAGCTGCATGAGTCACAGTCCTAAACCTCACCCATTTACCCTCGACATCAGGAGGAGTCGGGTACGATGCCAATCCCAGCCGCAAGCGATGATGAAATTCTCGCTTGCAACTTTCATCAGATAGCTGAGACCAGGCCACTTTAGGTTGGAATGGGGTCCTGGGTGTACACCCACCACCGGAGTGGAAGAATGGCAGGTGCATCTTACAGATGACTAGTCGATGGTCAGAGGGCAGATCAGCTCCACGGTAGGTCCTGGTGTCAAGGACATGGGCTCGCATCCGCTGGTCCGTCACTATGCAGTCCAGCAGATGTTCTTGCTTGGACCTGGCATGCATCCATGATGTTGTGTGGATGCGCCGATGCCGGAACAGCGTGTTGGTAATTACAAGCCCATGGGCTGTACAAAAATCTAGCAGCCTCCTACCATTGTTATTGAGCTGATCTTGCCCATGCCCTCCAATCACTCCAGACCAGGTGCCAGCACCATGACCAACTCGGGCATTGAAGTCACCCAACATGATGACTCTATTCCGAGGGGCCACTTTAGCCAGCACCTGTGACAGGAGGTCATAGAAGGCATCTGACTCATCGGCTTTGCCTGTATCCCTCCACGGATGTTCATCTTCGGTGGGGGCATAAGTGACCACGACCACCATTCCTCACCTGCGGTTGATGGGAAGGCGAGCCCAAAGTAGCCTGGGGCTTACAGCTTGCCCACACCTCACCGCCACGCTCCCACGCCCCCTTCATTCTTTTATTCAAAAGAAGAGCCACACCCTGTTGTTTGGCACTCTGCTGCCCCGAGTAGAGGACTGTCCACCCCTCATGGTGGCAGGAGCCAGAACCGGTCCACCGGACCTCCTGACTGCCACATAGATCCAGGCGGTACCGGTCCAGCTCCTGACAGAGGAGTGGCAGGCTCTCCTCCGCAGTGAGCGTTCGAACATTCCACGTCGCCACCCGTAGTGGTTTTTCCTTGTTTCTGGAGGAGCCCCGAGGGTAGATATTCAATCTCCTGGCTCCGCCAATTGGGGTTTGGCCAGGAGACGTCATAGACGCCTGGCCCTCCGGGGCTTCCGGCACAAGCTTATTAGATATATACTTAATTCGCGGTTTAGTGGTAATTAATTGACGGTGGAGGGGTTACCAGCCCCTCGCACCCGTCCAGAGCCCCCGTTTAGCCCCTGTGGTGGACACAGATGCAATGAGGGGAGGAGCCAATCGAAATTGGACCTCCCCCCACAGCACTGTCATACACACACTCACTCATACACACTCACTCATACACTCACACAAGTGCTGTTAGCGAGCACCTATGAAGGCCGGAACAGCACACAAGGGGGTGGGTTGCCAGCACCACGCCCGACCGCCTTTGTCTCCCCAGTGGTGATATTCCTACACCGCACCTGGGTACTCATTTGAGGCTGAGTCGACCAAGGGGAGGCCCGAGACTGGTTCAGATAATCGTCACTGGTGCTGTTGGCCGTGAGCTGGGATAGAACCCGGGTTGCCGGGTTCGTAGTGCAGCGTAGCGCCGACCGCTACACCACCGCTCCCCACAAACACTCACACACACACTCGCATATATACCCACGCGTGTTTTTGTGTCGTTGGCATTTCACTCCCCTCCGAAGTCGAACGCCTCTGCTGCTCTGATGTGCAAGCAAGAGGACGGCAAGTGGTACGTGGTGGGCATCTACGAGTCGGGCTCCCGTTGCGGGGGCCAGGCGGAGTGGGGGGTCTTCGCCAGGGCGTGGAAGCTCCGGAGATTTTTCAACAACACGATGGGCGACGTACAATAACGCGCGCCCGTTCCTTCGTTCGTTCGCATGCCCGCCCGTTCGCATGCCCGCCCGTTCGCATCATAGTTCATAGTTTCATTTATTTGGTATAGCCCTGTGAGCCATTCGGCTCTTGAATCGGGTGCAACCGCAACAAAAAAAAAACATGAACAAGAAAAACATCTTAAAGTGACTTTGTGTGTGACTGTGCAAACAGAAAATCCATGGAAAAAAACCATCAAAATATTCCTGAAATAGCACCGTACACCAACGCTGTGTGCAAAAAAATCCCAGTGGGATGCAAGTCAAATAACAACAACCTTTCGCTCGTGCATACACGCACCCTGCGTGCATGCGCGAGCAGAAATGGCGTGAGTCCGTGCCCAACACTTAAATCTGTTCCCCGTGCATTCAATGCGCTTCGTTAAAAAAACTCCTCACCCACGATGATGATGGAGGTTTCTGTGCTTTTCCTTGGGGTTAGATCACGCGAAGTGTATAATGGCATGTCGTTAAAACTCACCACTGCTGCCACTACGCACAGCCCAATTTAGTACGGGTGTTGACACAAACAAGACGTGGCCAAATAGTTCCTTATTTCAGCACTAATGGGTGTGCGTGTGTCGTAGAGTAAACCCACTACAACATTTACAATCAGTGAAGGTTTGTTCAAATGAACAAAACGTGGACAATTAGTTACTTAGTTCAGCACTATCCGGTGTGTGTGTGTGTGTTGGAGAGTAAACTCACTACAACATGTACAATCAGTAAAGGTTTGTTCAAATAAACAAAACGTGGACAATTAGTTACTTAGTCCAGCACTATCCGGTGTGTGTGTGTGTGTTGGCGAGTAAACCCACTACAACATTTACAATCAGTAAAGGTTTGTTCAAATAAACAAAACGTGGACAATTAGTTACTTAGTCCAGCACTATCCGGTGTGTGTGTGTGTGTTGGAGAGTAAACTCACTACAACATTTACAATCAGTAAAGGTTTGTTCAAATAAACAAAACGTGGACAATTAGTTACTTAGTTCAGCACTATCCGGTGTGTGTGTTGGAGAGTAAACCCACTACAACATTTACAATCAGTAAAGGTTTGTTCAAATAAACAAAACGTGGACAATTAGTTACTTAGTCCAGCACTATCCGGTGTGTGTGTGTGTGTTGGAGAGTAAACTCACTACAACATTTACAATCAGTAAAGGTTTGTTCAAATAAACAAAACGTGGACAATTAGTTACTTAGTTCAGCACTATCCGGTGTGTGTGTGTGTGTATGTTGGAGAGTAAACCCACTACAACATTTACAATCAGTAAAGGTTTGTTCAAATAAACAAAACGTGAACAATTAGTTACTTAGTCCAGCACTATCCGGTGTGTGTGTTGGAGAGTAAACCCACTACAACATTTACAATCAGTAAAGGTTTGTTCAAATAAACAAAACGTGGACAATTAGTTACTTAGTTCAGCACTATCCGGTGTGTGTGTGTTGGAGAGTAAACCCACTACAACATTTACAATCAGTAATGGTTTGTTCAAATAAACAAAACGTGGACAATTAGTTACTTAGTTCAGCACTATCCGGTGTGTGTGTTGGAGAGTAAACCCACGAGAACATTGACAATCAGTGAAGGTTTGTTCAAATAACTAAAACGTGGACAATTAGTTACTTAGTCCAGCACTATCCAGTGTGTGTGTGTGTTGGAGAGTAAACCCACTACAACTTTTACAATCAGTAAAGGTTTGTTCAAATAAACAAAACGTGGACAATTAGTTACTTAGTCCAGCACTATCCGGTGTGTGTGTGTGTTGGAGAGTAAACTCACTACAACATTTACAATCAGTAAAAGTTTGTTCAAATAAACAAAACGTGGACAATTAGTTACTTAGTCCAGCACTATCCGGTGTGTGTGTTGGAGAGTAAACCCACTACAACATTTACAATCAGTAAAGGTTTGTTCAAATAAACAAAACGTGGACAATTAGTTACTTAGTCCAGCACTATCCGGTGTGTGTGTTGGAGAGTAAACCCACTACAACATTTACAATCAGTAAAGGTTTGTTCAAATAAACAAAACGTGGACAATTAGTTACTTAGTTCAGCACTATCCGGTGTGTGTGTGTTGGAGAGTAAACCCACTACAACATTTACAATCAGTAATGGTTTGTTCAAATAAACAAAACGTGGACAATTAGTTACTTAGTTCAGCACTATCCGGTGTGTGTGTTGGAGAGTAAACCCACGAGAACATTGACAATCAGTGAAGGTTTGTTCAAATAAATAAAACGTGGACAATTAGTTACTTAGTCCAGCACTATCCAGTGTGTGTGTGTGTTGGAGAGTAAACCCACTACAACTTTTACAATCAGTAAAGGTTTGTTCAAATAAACAAAACGTGGACAATTAGTTACTTAGTCCAGCACTATCCGGTGTGTGTGTGTTGGAGAGTAAACTCACTACAACATTTACAATCAGTAAAAGTTTGTTCAAATAAACAAAACGTGGACAATTAGTTACTTAGTTCAGCACTATCCGGTGTGTGTGTTGGAGAGTAAACCCACTACAACATTTACAATCAGTAAAGGTTTGTTCAAATAAACAAAACGTGGACAATTAGTTACTTAGTCCAGCACTATCCGGTGTGTGTGTGTTGGAGAGTAAACTCACTACAACATTTACAATCAGTAAAGGTTTGTTCAAATAAACAAAACGTGGACAATTAGTTACTTAGTTCAGCACTATCCGGTGTGTGTGTGTATGCTGGAGAGTAAACCCACTACAACATTTACAATCAGTGAAGGTTTGTTCAAATAAACAAAACGTGAACAATTAGTTACTTAGTCCAGCACTATCCGGTGTGTGTGTGTGTGTGTTGGAGAGTAAACTCACTACAACATTTACAATCAGTAAAGGTTTGTTCAAATAAACAAAACGTGGACAATTCGTTACTTAGTTCAGCACTATCCGGTGTGTGTGTGTGTGTATGTTGGAGAGTAAATCCACTACAACATTTACAATCAGTAAAGGTTTGTTCAAATAAACAAAACGTGGACAATTAGTTACTTAGTCCAGCACTATCCGGTGTGTGTGTGTGTTTTGGAGAGTAAACCCACCACAACATTTACAATCAGTAAAGGTTTGTTCAAATAAACAAAACGTGGACAATTAGTTACTTAGTTCAGCACTACCCGGTGTCTGTGTTGGAGAGTAAACCCACTATGACATTTACAATCAGTAAGGGGTTGTCACGTAATCACGACGTGGCCAATTCGTTACTTAGTTCAGTACTAACATGTGCGTGTTGGAGAGTAAATTCCCTACAGCATTTACAATCAGGAAGGGTTGTGTCACGTAAATAAAACGTGGCAATTAGTTACTTAGTTCACCAATAACCTGTGTGTGTGTGTGTTTCTGTTTAATAAAACAGAAAACAACAATAACATCAAAGTATCATCATCAATCTTGATTTGAAGCTTTCGTGACTGCAGGAATCCATACTCTTTGGTTCTTTCGGTAAAGTCACGTAGGTAGAAATCACGACGTTTCGATTGCAACACAAGCAATCTTCATCAGGTGGTAAAACCACAACAAGATAAAAAAAAACTGATTCCCACCACCATCCGGCACAGAAGAATTCCCTCATTAAAACACTACACCATAGGGCCCACTGCATTTCCGACCAACACCACCTAGCCAGTGAACTGGAACACGTACACCAGGCCCTCAAGATGAACGGGTACTCGGACCGCATTCATCGCAAAGCTGTTTCTCCAACCATGGAGAAACAACCCCCTGAGAGGCCGAATAAAAACCATCACGTTACCATACATAGCCAGCGTTACCAAAAAGATTTACAAAATCTTAAACAAACACAGGATCCAGGTCCGATTCAATACAGTACACAAAAATCCGTGATCTAATCTCATCTGTGAAGGAGGTCATTCCTGACATGCAATACCCTGGAGCCTACAAACTGAGTTGTACCTGCGGCAGCAGTTACATCGGGGAAACGAAACGACGTCTCGGACCGTGTTCGCGAACACAAGGCAGATCTGAAACACGGCAGAACCAATACCTCTGCCGTGGCTGACCATTGTTATAACGCTTTGGGCTCGTGTGATATTGTGTTTTTCCGAGACCAAGGTACTCTGAAAACCTTTGGGCTACTATCAAAGGTTTGTTCATAAAGCCATTCGCATATATAAACACAGGCATAACTTCAACCGGGAAGATGGATACAAATTGAGCAATCATTGGAAGGATGTTATTAACCAGGTAAACCCTTAACTTTTTGATTTAAAGCTTTCGTGACTGCAGGGATTCATATTCTTTGTTCTTTCGGTAAAGTCACCACCACGTAGAAGGGAAACAATAAAATAGTTTTATATTTTTATTATTTCATTGTTTCCCTTCTACGTGACTTTACCAAAAGAACCAAGAATTCAAAACCCTTAACTGTTTATGGTTGTATCCATCATATCTGCCGGGTACTTGTCTATTTTTCCGAGTTAATTTCCCCCCCGCCGCATCCTCAGCTTTCCCAGCCATTCACTTCCAGCCCCGCCCACTCCTCCGCCCCCCCCCCCCCAGCCTCACGTCCTCACTCCTCCTAGCACTCACGCAGTGGCCCTACCCCTCCCCCTACCCCACACCTCCCCCCTCTCTCTCCCCCGTTGCTCCTCCCCCCTTCTTGCCTATATAACCTCTTGCCACGGCAGCTCTCTCGCCCACTTCAGCAGTTGTTTTCCTTGCTGCGCTTTTACCACCTGATGAAGGTCGCTCGCGGTGCCATCGAAACGTCGCGATTTGTTTCCATTGTATTTCTAACTACGTGGCTTTATCGAAAGAACCACAAAGAGCGTCATTATCAAGGTCTCGCATTCACCACGCGTCGTCATTGCTTGCGATGAAACAATGCAACAGGCGAATTTTTTTTATGATGATGACGATAATAATCATCATCGATGATGATAATAATAATCATCATCGTCGTAATAATGTCTTGCATTGTTCTTTTTTTAAAGGATTCCTCGGCCGAAATAACTCGAAACGCTCGGCGATGTCGATTCTGAATTGTGGAGGTAGGAAAAAAACCCTTAGGAGACCCGGAAAAAAACCCCACCAGGGGGAGAGAGACACAGAGTCCAAATATACAGCAGCAGGTGTTAGGGTCAGGATCAAACCCACGACCTCCTGTATACCAGGCGAAGTAGGTAACATCTCCACTGTGATGATGAGAGAGAGACGCAGACTCCAAATATACAGCAGAAGCAGGTGTTAGGGTCTGGATAGAACCCACGACCTCCTGTGTACCAGGCGAAGTAGTTAACATCTCATAGCCACCATGATGATGATGAAAGGGAGACGCAGACTCCAAATATACAGCAGCAGCAAGTGTTAGGGTCAGGATCAAACCCACGACCTCCTGTATACCAGGGGAAGTAGGTAACATCTCCACTGTGATGATGAGAGAGAGACACAGACTCCAAATATACAGCAGAAGCAGGTGTTAGGGTCTGGATAGAACCCACGACCTCCTGTGTACCAGGCGAAGTAGTTAACATCTCATAGCCACCATGATGATGATGAAAGGGAGACGCAGACTCCAAATATACAGCAGCAGCAGGTGTTAGAGTCAGGATCAAACCCACGACCTCCTGTATACCAGGCGAAGTAGTTAACATCTCCTAGCCACTGTGATGATGATGAGAGGGAGACGCAGACTCCAAATATATAGCAGCAGGTGTTAGGGTCAGGATCAAACCCACAACCTCCTGCGTAGCAAGCGAGGTAGTTAACATCTCCTAGCCACCGTGATGATGAGAGATGGAGAGAGACACGCAAACTCCAAATATACAGCAGGCGTTCTGGGTCGGGATCGAACCCACGGCCTCCTTCATACCAGGCAGGAATGGGGGGTGAGGGGAGATCGAGGGGGTGCTGGGGGGGGGGGGCAATGGCAAAAATATCCACACACAGACAACTACAGCAAGTTAGGCGTCGGCATTGCTCGCTCGGGTTCAGGAGTCGCGTGTGTCGCGAGGTTTCGGGCGTGAGCTTCGTTCTGGAAATTGGAGACAAAAAAATAATAAAAAGAAAACGGTTCTGCTAATTGCATTGGTGGGAGGTGGTCTTCTTTACGTTGTGTGGAGTGGTGGTGGTGATGTTGATGGTGATGATGTTGACTTTGTGTGGAGTTGGAGTGGTGGTGATGTTGATGGTGATGATGTTGACTTTGTGTGGAGTGGTGGTGGTGATGTTGATGGTGATGATGTTGACTTTATGTGGAGTGGTGATGGTGATGTTGATGGTGATGATGTTGACTTTGTGTTGCGTGGTGGTGGTGATGTTGATGGTGATGATGTTGACTTTGTGTTGAGTGGTGGTGGTGGTGATGTTGATGGTGATGATTTTGACTTTGTGTGGAGTGGTGGTGGTGATGTTGATGGTCATGATGTTGACTTTGTGTTGAGTGGTGGTGGTGATGTTGATGGTGATGATGTTGACTTTGTGTGGAGTGGTGGTGATGTTGATGGCGATTATGTTGACTTTGTGTTGAGTTGGAGTAGTGGTGATGTTGATGCTGATGATGTTGACTTTGTGTGGAGTAGTGGTGGTGATGTTGATGTTGATGATGTTGACTTTGTGTTGAGTGGTGGTGGTGATGTTGATGGTGATGATGTTGACATTGTGTGAAGTGGTGGTGGTGATGTTGATGGTGATGATGTTGACTATGTGTGAAGTGGTGGTGGTGATGTTGATGGTGATGATGTTGACTTTGTGTGGAGTGGTGGTGGTGATGTTGATGGTGATGATGTTGACTTCGTGTAGAGTTGGAAAGGTGGTGGTGATGTTGTTGGTGATGATGTTGACTTTGTGTGGAGTGGTGGTGGTGATGTTGATGGTGATGATGTTGACTTTGTGTGGAGTGGTGGTGGTGATGTTGATGGTGATGATGTTGACATTGTGTGAAGTGGCGGTGGTGATGTTGATGGTGATGATGTTGACTATGTGTGAAGTGGTGGTGGTGATGTCGATGGTGATGATGTTGACTTTGTGTGGAGTGGTGGTGGTGATGTTGATGGTGATGATGTTGACTTTTTGTTGAGTGGTGGTGGTTATGTTGATGGTGATGATGTTGACTTTGTGTGGAGTGGTGGTGGTGATGTTGATGGTGATGATGTTGACTTTGTGTTGAGTGGTGGTGGCGATGTTGGTGGTGATGATGTTAACTTTGTGTAGAGTGGTGGTGGTGATGTTGATGGTGATGATGTTGACTTTGTGTTGAGTTTTAAGTGGTGGTGGTGATGTTGATGGTGATGATGTTGACTTTGTGTTGAGTTGGAGTGGTGGTAGTGTTTTCAGTTTTCAGTTTCATTTATTAGGTATAACCCTGTGAGCCATGCGGCTCTTCACTCGGGTGCAACCGCAAAAAAACATGAACAAGAAACACCTTAAAGTGACTACACGCAACAGAAACAAACAGGAAAAAACAGCAAAGTCTTCCAGAAAATCACCGTATTTCAAACGCTGTGTGCAAAAATCCCAGTGGGATGCAAGTCAAACAATAACAACCATAATAAGACAATGCAGATGAAAGTTATCAGGCTAACTCTGTACTACAACAAACATACATGGCTAAACCAAAATGTTTTCAAAATCACCAGAATAAAGCTGTGAAAGCATTGCAACAGTGATCATAGGAACTAATAAGGTAATTAAAGCTTTCGTGACTGCATAAAATTACTCATTGTTTTTTTCGGTAAAGTCACGTATGTAGAAATACAATAAAATTATATTTAAACAAAAAACAATCACTACGTTTCGATCACAACGCAAGCGATCTTCATCAGGTGTCAAGAACAAATCACGGAGGTAAATACAACAAAAAGATGAGAGACGAGAATTCAACAAACCTGAAAGAACATTATGTGAAGCACATCCAGTCAGGCCAACAACACAGTTAGACACTTCCTGCCTCCCTGTCCGTCTTTCCTCCCTCCTTACCTCTTGGTGGACTTGTATATGTATTTCTACTGACCGTGTACCTCGTATTTTTCATTCTATCTATGCTGGTATGTGCAATCCAAAGGTTGAACACGAAATTTAACACTCTTTTGAAATTCGTGGTCTGCCAGGAAGTGTCTAACTGTGGTGTTGGCCTGACTGGATGTGCTTCACATAATGTTTTTTTTCAGGTTTGTTGAATTCTCGTCTCTCATCTTTTTGTTGTATTTACCTCCGTGATTTGTTCTTGACACCTGATGAAGATCCCTTGCGTTGTGATCGAAACGTCGTGATTGGTTCTTGTTTTAATATTATTTTATTGTATTTCTACATACGTGACTTTACCGAAAAACCAATGAGTAATCATAGGAACTGTCATTCAAATTTAACAATAAACGATATATACATAACATGTACGACCAAACTTTGCAGCCATAGCTGGCTGCAAGAGTCACTCCATAACAGCAGGAGTATCAGTAGCAGCATCACATTTTTCAATAAACCTTTGAAGATCAGCACACTCTAGTCAAAACTCAAGATCATACTTTGCAGCGGTCATCCGGAACGATACATTTATTTCCGGCAATTTTGAATAGCAGTGGCAGATAGGGGTGTACAACTACTCTAGATAAGTTTTGAGTGAAGATCTCATAGGTAGTGATCCAAGTTGCAGTTTATTGGCGATATCATTCCAGACCCGGGGGCATCAATAGTAAAGGCCCTTCCTCCAGTATTTGTACGGCAATAAGGAATGTGAAGCTGGTAAATGAGCGAAGACATGAGGTCAAATTTGTTCTTTGAAACAGAGAGGAGATCCAGCAGGTAGTCTGTTGATTTTTTTGTAAGTACATCGTGAATAAATAAGATCTGGTGCACAAGCCGTCGATCATTAAGAGATGTTAAGTTTGACCCAATGTAGAGATTGCAGTGGTGAGTCCTGTAGGGGCAGTTCAATGCAAATCTCAAGGCCGAGTAATAAATTGATTCAAGCTTCTTCAGTACAGTACTTGGGACTGATTTGTACACGATGTCACAGTAATCAAGTAGAGGCAGTATGGTAGCTTTTATCATTTCCAAACGGAACATTGGGGAGAAGCAGTGTTTGTGTCGATACAGAAAACCTATTTTAAATTTTGTCTTTTTACCAATATAATCAATGTAATCTTGAAAATTCAGTTTGTAATCAAAGATGACCCTAAGATACTTATAGATCATGACTTGCTCTATTTGATGATTATTTAAGAAATATAATTGGGGAAAAATATCTTCCTGCAATTTAGTCCTGGTGAGAAGCATAGCACCTTGGTTTTGGAGGTATTCAGGACTAGTTTAAGAGCAACTAGCTGATGTTGTAGTTTGTTGAAATCACCCTGGAGATTAGCAATCACGTCATCCAGAGAGCGGCCAGCAGTAATCAATATCGTGTCATCTGCAAACAGATTTACCCTGGAATAATCTAGGTCAGTGCCCAAGTCATTGACATAAAGAGAGAACAAGAGGGGGCCAAGGATGGAACCCTGTGGAACCCCTTTTGTTATCTTAACACTGTTTGACCTCCAACCATCTACGAATACAGTTTGGGTGCGAGAAGAGAGGTAATTTTTTAACCATTCTACTGCGTGTTTGGAGAAACGGAGGCAACTTAGTTTACTAAGCAGGGTGTTGTGGTCGACTGTATCAAAAGCTTTGGACAGGTCAAGAAAAAGACAGGCACAGTACTGCTTATTATCAAGGCTACTGTAAATGTGATTAAGAGAGTTTAATGCAGCAGGTGTGGTGCTGTATTTTTTCGGAACCCAGATTGGTTTCGATGTAATAGTTTGTTGTCGGACAGGAAACTGCTTATTTGGTATTTCAAACATTTTTCAAGAATTTTCATCAATGGGGACAAAATTGAGATAGGTCCGTAGTTATTTGGATAATCTTTAGGGCCCCCTTTGTGAAGTGGACGAATATAGGAATATTACCATTCTAGAGGTACTGATGCTTCTTTGATGAACAGATTGAAAATATGGGCCATAGGTTTGTAGATTAGGTGACCAACAGTTAGCAGAGCAAAGACGGGAATACTATCCGCTCCAGTAGAGGAGGACCCTTTGAGGTAGGACAGTTGTTTCAGAACATTACTTTCGTGGATAGGCTGGAAACTAAATTCGTTTAATGTTTGGGCAGGAGTTTAGGAAATTGCATGAGCCGGGGTGACTCCCAGTACATTATCAAAAAGATTACCAGCTTCAGAAAAATGAAGGTTAAAATTGTCGACAATTTTTTGGGGCTCTGAAAAATATTCCCCATTTCGGTTAAGCACAACAGGCAGAGTATCTGTGTTAGATGCCTTGTCGATACATTTGATTGTTTTCCAGAAGAGCCTGGCATTTCCATGTGATTCCAGGAGAGTGGAGGAAAAGTAGGCATTTTTTGCATGCCTGATTTTTTTGACGCATCTATTCCTGAAAATCCTGTATTCTAGCCAGTCATTGACCAAATGACTTTTCTGAGCACATGCCCAAGCCTTGTCCCTAGTTTTCATGAGCTTTGTAATCAAAGGATCAAACTATGGTGGGCGGTTGCCTTTAATTTTAAATCTAACCAACGGAGCATGTTTGATAAGAATTTGGATAAACGTGTAACTGAAGGTCTCCCAAGCCGTAGTCAGGTTTGGGGATATCACAGACGTTGTCAATATCCGAGTGAAGCACATCATTAGTAAATGCCTGAGTGCTGAAGTGTCTCACAGAGTGCTTATCAACCAATTTAGCGGGGGGCTTTGGGTCTGGCTGATGATCTCACCCAGGTCCGAGTGGGCCAGTGGTCGGGGCTCGTAGCCGGAGGACCTAAGAGCTCTAGCCCGGTGTTAATACGCGCGAGTCCAGAGGCTGTTACCTCCCCAGGTGATAAGTAAAACGGGCTGTTGCCTTAGTGAAGGCTGGGAATGTTGCTGTTGGTTTGGCCATGTTTTTTTTATTTATTGTAGTATGGAGTTAGACTGATGGCCTTAAACTAAGTTTTCTTGTTGTTGTTGTTTGACTTGCATCCCACTGGGAGTTTTGCACACAGCGTTGGTGTACGGTGCAAATTCAGGAATATTTTGATGTTTTTTTCCATGAATTTTCTGTTTTGCACATGCACGCAAAGTCACTTTAAGATGTTTTCTTGTTCATGTTTTAGTTTTTTTGTTTGGTGAGGTTGCACCCGATTCAAGAGCCGAATGGCTCACAGGGCTATACCAAATAAATGAAACTAAATTAAACTATGTTAAGCGTTTATTGAATAAACACGTGGCGTCTACAAGTCGTCTCCGATAACTCACTACAAATGTAGAGGAGTAGAATGGGGAAGTGGCGTCACGTGTGCTGTCCAGGGCGATGACGTGAGGTCACGTGTGCCGTCCAGGGCGATGACGTGACGTCACTTGTGCCGTCCAGGACGATGACGTGACGTCACGCGCTCGGGGCAGCAGAGTGACGTCACGGCTCCACAAAGATAAAAGGGGGGGGGGGGGCGTGACGTAGGCGGGGTCGTAGCTGGAGAGTGGGGTCGGAGAAGGTGTGGAACGGGGAGCCAGGGGCTAGAGGGTAGGGATAGTGGAGAGGGCACAGTGCCAGGGCTAGACGTGGCTGGGCTCCTCGGTCGTCCGTGTTGGCTGATCCCAGAGCCGGCGCAGAGGAGACAGCACAGGGCAGCCAGCTGTGTCGGGACCTAGCCCGGGGACCCCCCTAACCCCTGGGAAGTTGTTCACCCCCTGTGTATTATATATTGTTAGCTCTTTCGGTGAAGTCACGTTGAAGGGAAACAATAAAATATTTATAAAACAATAAAAATTCTCACGACGTTTCGACCATAACACAAACGGTCATCATCAGGTGACCGTTTGTGTTATGGTCGAAACGTCGTGAGAATTTTTTATTGTTTTATATATATTTTATTGTTTCCCTTCAACGTGACTTTACCAAAAGAGCTAAGAATATGAATTACTGCAGTCACGAAAGCTTTAAACCCCTGTGCATTGTTAAAGATTTGTAATAAACCCTTGGCGAAGGCCCTTAACTTACCTTAGCCTCCGAGTGAGTCGTCGGGAACTCCTTTACACATACAAACAAAACGGTTATCAACAAGAGTCCAGGGGCGGAGCCAGGGGGGGGGGGGTGACAGGAGGGAGTGACATTCTGCGTGTAAGTGTACGATACTCGGTCTGGCGGACTCCGTTGCAACTGCATTGTCAGAGCGTGTGTCCGCTAACCGATGGCGTCTAAGTTCAACAGCCTGACTCTCTCTAAATCATTCTTGAAATTAACATTTGTTGCATGTCACCCCGGCCTGAAAATCCTGGCTCCGCCCCTGGTCATACACACTTCATACATACACACTTCATCCATACACACGTCATACACGCGTCATGCACACACGTCATACACACGTCATACACGCGTCATACACCTACGTCATACACGAGTCATACACACGTCATACACACACGTCACACACAGGGGCGGAGCCAGGGGGGGTGACAGGAGGGTTGACATTCTGCGTGTAAGTGTACGACACTCGGTCTGGCGGACTCCGTTGCAACAGCGTTGTCAAGAGCGTGTGTCCGCCAACCGATGGCGTCTAAGTTCAACAGCCTGACTCTCTCTAAATCATTCTTGAAATTAACATTTGTTGCATGTCACCCCGGCCTGAAAATCCTGGCTCCGCCCCTGAACATGACGAACGTTGAATTAATCAGCGGTATGGTTTCATTGCTGTCTAAAGGTCTCAACGTTGCCGTTGCCCCATATGAAATCCGTGTCGATGAGATCGTTGTTGATGTGGAATCAGCAGTTAGACATTTCCCACATACACTGAGATGACTGTGCATGAGGTTGCCAAAATGATTAAGAACAGTAAATTTCCAAAAAAATATATATTATTTTCAGTGACGCAAAGCCTTAAGAGAATCGAGAGCAAATAAAGATATCAAATTCTTGCCGCTCATAAGGGCCGATGGACTGTTGTGATGTCCCGTGAGGACTATGATAATAAATTCAAACATTTACTCGATTAAAATTAAACGAGACCCAGCCAACACCTTGGTAGGTTTAAACAACGGCAATTATTGCCAAGTAATCGATTCCTAAGGAAGAGCAATACCTGATCAAACCAAGGGCGTCAAAACGACCGAGACTTTATGAGCTACCAAAGATTCACAAACCAGATGTCCCATTAAGACCCATAGTTAGTCAAATAGACTCTGCCACATACAAATTAACACGAGTAGTGGTACCCCAAACTTTCGCAGCTCTTAAAAAATCCCTTTTCACACCATCAATAGGTAAACTCCCCCTCCCCCCCCCCCCCCCGTGCCAACCGGCATGTTCACCCACATGTACACCACCTCTACACCGTTCATCATGCTAAGTCGGCCAATCAACTGCTAATGTTTATGCTAATTCCTTTGTCAAGGCACCTTGTTTCCTCGCACACAGCTTAAAGGTCGCGGTCTGAGCGTGGCTGTGTTTCACTCCAGCGCTGTCCTCGAGACAGCCTGGTCCCTTCACCTGATGAAGGACGCTTGTGTTGTGGCCGAAACGTCGTGATTTTTGTTGTTTTATTTTTTACCTACGTGACTTTACCGAATAGAACCAAAGAGTAACATGAGGTAATGAAACAAATACAACCGTACATTGGTAGGACCTCTTCATTCATTAAAAGCTCTGAACATCTCGTAAATGTAATTATAAATATAACGCTTATCCCGAATGATATTCTCGTAAGTTTTGATGTGACTTCTCTGTTCACGAGGGTTCTGGTCAAGGGTCTAGGTCAACGAGTCATTTATATTACTCGACACTCTGGTGACAAACGCAGGTTCAGCCAAAGATATCCCACGATTAGCTGAACACTGTCTAAAGAACACCTACTTATTGTGGCAAGGTGACTTCTATAAACAAAAGGAAGGAGCAGCAATGGGCTCTTCTTTGTCTCCTGTGATAGCGAATTTGTACTCGGAAGATTCTGAAACAAAAGCAGTATTTTCAAGCGCACTAAACCCCTCTTCTTGGTTTTGATACGTGGATGACAACATTGGTGGGTCTGGCCACATGGCAAAGATACACTTAACTAATGTCTGAATCATCTCAACTCGCAAAGCCCATCCATCTAGTTCACCATGGAAGTTGAATCTGACAGAACAACTCCCATTTCTGGATATTCTGCTCAGACGTGGTCGAAACGGTAAAATAACACGCGGCATTTACCAAGAGAAAATGCACACTGACGCCTATCTTAAATGCAGTCACACCATCATCGCTCGCAGAAATATGCTTTCATCAAGACACTCATACATCGGGCTAAGGAAGTGTCAGATGGTGATGGTCTAAGAAGTGAAATTAAACGTATATGAAGCGCTGTAATTTAACGGTTACAATGATGCACAAATCAACAGGGCATTGAATTCCGAAACCAAATAAAAATAACACGAGCATTGAAACTGACCAAGTCATTAAAACTAAAAAAATAATACCCTACATTGTGGGAGTAACTGATCAACTAGCCAGATGTTTGGAAAAACAAAACATCCGAGTCAGATTTGGCACAGCACATAAAATACAAAAAATGATATCTGGTACGAAAGATGTATCACCGAAGTTATCGACAGAAGGTGTGTACCGGATTACTTACACTTGTGGCAAATGCAATGTAGGGAAAACAAGACGAATGATCAGCACGAGACTAAAATTAACACGCGTGCCAACAAGGACACTCAATTGCTTTTGATAATGTTAAAGTTCCGCGCAAAACTAGTTACTACTGGCGACGACTAATTTGAGAATCTATCGAAATTGAGATAAATACAATTTTCTTTTAACCTGACCATCAAATAACACATTGTTTAAATGCATGCCTATACAGGTCACCAAACTTCAATCGGGATTACCGTCGGTACTGCTATTTTAGTACACAACAACCAACGGGAAGTACAATAACAAATGGGCTTGCATAACGCGCATGCATAATGTATCATAATTGATTACCATATAAATAACCCTAGCGGCAAAAGATGCCCATTGTCATTCATATGCATTCATTAACACTCCCCCCTCCCCACTCAATTTCACGCAAGAAGCGCACACAAGTGACGTCGTTACATCTACCCCTCTATTTAAGGAGGGAAACAGGGGGATTTCCCCACGATTCTGGCTGCTGCCTGATGAAGCTAGTTGTAATTACCGGTGAAACGTCGTACTCAGATTCCAAATGTTGTGGCTTTGCTCTAGTAACGGTTTTTGGCACGTTCTGTTCACGTGACAAACCGCTTACTAATTGGCTGTGTCGGGTGGTGGCAGGTTTAGCGACACGTTTAAATATTACGCAATCAAACCCATAACAGTACCTGGATTATGGATGTTGATGATGTTGTTGATGGTGTTGTTGTTGATGATGTTGATGGTGTTGTTGTTGATGATGTTGATGGTGTTGATGGTGTTGTTGATGTTGATGGTGTTGTTGATGATGTTGATGGTGTTGTCGTTGATGATGTTGATGGTATTGATGGTGTTGTTGTTGTTCATGATGTTGATGGTGTTGTTGTTGATGATGTTCATGGTATTGATGGTGTTGTTGTTGATTTTGATGGTGTTGATGTTGTTGATGATGTTGATGGTATTGATGGTGTTGTTGATGTTGATGGTGTTGTTGTTGATGATGTTGATGGCATTGATGGTGTTGTTGTTGTTGTTGATGATGTTGATAATGTTGTTGTTGATGATGTTGATGGTATTGATGGTGTTGTTGTTGATGTTGATGGTGTTGTTGTTGATGATGTTGATGGTGTTGTTGTTGATGATGTTGATGGTGTTGTTGATGATGTTAATGGTGTTGATGGTGTTGTTGTTGATGATGTTGATGGTGTTGATGGTGTTGTTGTTGTTGTTGATCACGATGAAGATGTTACGGAAATAACACAGGAGTTGTGTAAAGATGTTCAAACGCCAAAATAAACCTTTTGCAAGGCATGAAGTTACCGTGTTAACCACACACACGGTACTCGTGGTGAACATGCAAACAGACATGGCTCTGATAAGATATGACACATTGTCTTTGAATCTGATTTGGCCTAGACCAGACACAACATCCTTCTTTAGGGTCTATTCTCACCAGTGTCAGACCAATTATAAATGCTGTGTCGTTAAACCCGCCACCACCCGACACAGCCCAATCAGTAAGCAGTTTGTGTCACGTTAACAAAACGTGGACTATTAGTTACTTTGTTCAGCACTCACCGGTGCGTGCGTGTGTGTGTTCTGGAGAGTTAACCCACAACATCATTCACGATCCGAGTAACCCTGGTCACTTATCGCCGGTAAGAACAAACGCAACCACGACCAGCAGCAGCAGCATCATTAGGCAGACAGCCACAGAGTTACATAGGAATCCTTCCTCCTATCTGGGTCTTAAGCAGATGGGGGAGGTGGTAATTGTGGTGTCTTCACTTGTAGGTCAATCAGGGTGTGCAAAAACCAGAGGGGTGGAGGAGGTGTTGGTTAATGTATGCCACGTAAATGATAATGGCTGACCAATTAACCGGTTGGGTTATTCATAGGGTAAATCAACAACCGTGCTTTGTATTTGTGTGCCAACACCATTGACGATTATCTGAACCGGTCCTGGGCCACCCCTAGGTCGACTCAGCCTCAAATGAGTACCTGGTGCGGTGTGTAAGCATCGCCACTGGGGAGACAAAGGCGGCCGGGCGTGGTGCTGGCTACCCACCCCCTCGTGTAGCCGCTTCGGCCTTCATAGGTGCTGCTCGCTAGGTCGTGGCGGCGGCGGAGGCGGCGGCGGCAGCGGCGGCATCGCGCCAACCGCTCCACCACCGCTCGCTCGCGGTCCGAACGCGCCACTGAACACCCTTGGCTGATCATTAGCTTGGCAGTCGTCACGGGTGAGTGCGTGAAAAGTGTCACCTCTCAGCCGGGGGAAATCCCCAATCCCCGTCCGCACCAGTCCCGCGAGAGAGCTCATTTGCCTACGAATCCATCCCCACACCCCACACCCCCCCCCCCCCTAGAGAATGATCTCGTCGTAGGCACGTGCCAAGGTCGGTGAAACAGCGAATTAAGGGGCTGGGTCCATAAGCGACGTCACGCGATTTTGGATGAATGTTTTTTATCCCCCCCCATCCACCCACCCACCCCTAGTCACGTGGCGTCACAAAAAGTCTGACCCCCACCCCCGCCCTCAAATATGACGTCACAAAGCTCTGCTCCTCCCCCCTCCCCCCCAAAAAATATAATAATATAAAACAGCCTTCAAATCTTGATTTAAAGCTTTCGTGACTAAAGTCACATTGAAGGGAAACAATAAAATAATAAAATATATATAAAACAATAAAAAAACATTCTCACGACGTTTCGACCAAAACACAAACGGTCGTCATCAGGTGTGTCGGTCCGCATTAATTTATTTATTTTTAAACGGTGTATATATTTATTTATAAAAACGTCAGTGCCATGCGCAGCGATTTGACAGCTTGTTTAGAAGGACGAGTCCATCTATGTTCTGAAAAGAGGAGGGGGGAGACGAAAAATTAATGTAAGGGAAACAATAAAATAATACAATATATATAAAACAATAAAAAAAATTCTCACGACGTTTCGACCATAACGCAAACGGTCATCATCAGGTGTGAAAACTAACGGCAAAAAACATTTGAAAGAAGTTTTCCACACCTGATGATGACCGTTTGCGTTATGGTCGAAACGTCGTGAGAATTTTTTAATTGTTTTATATATATTTTATTATTTTATTGTTTCCCTTCAACGTGACTTTACCGAAAGAGCTAAGAATATAAATTACTGCAGTCACGAAAGCTTTAAATCAAAACCTTTATTATAATTTTTTTTAATTCATCACGGATCGATCATTGTTGTATTGCAGGGACGCCGGGCCAGGGAATCAAACTCGATTCCCGCCCGCCCGCCCGCTGAAGACTCAGCCTCAAGTGTGTGGTGAAATATCGCCACTGGGGGGAGACAAAGGCGGTCGGGCGTGGCGCTGGACAACCCACCCCGCTTGCCCCCTACAGCCCGTTAAGGTCACAAGGGGTGGGTCGCACGTTGCCACTGCCCTGCGCGAATCTGCTGCAGGCAGTGATGAGGAGTGAAACGATAAGAGGCCGTCCATGAATGACGTCACGCACCTAGGGGGTGGGGTGGGATGGGGGGAGGGGTCAGACATTTGTGACGATGCGTGACGAGGAGGGGGGCGTGGTTTGAGAAATGTGACGTCACATCGAAATGCGCAAAACTTTAAGTAAATATGGACACGGCACGTTCTACTTATATTCGTGGTTCTTTCGGTAAAGTCACGTTGAAGGAAAACAATAGAATGATAAAATATATATATAAAACAATAATTAAATAGATTTTTTAAGGAAAAAATGTGTTCTCCTACAACATCAGAGTGCAGTGCCACGTTAAATACGCAACTACAATGTGACAATACATTTTTATTTAAAGCTTTCGAGACTGCAGTAATTCATATTCTTAGCTCTTTCGGTAAAGCCGCATTGAAGGGAAACAATAAAATAATAAAAAAAAATATACAAAACAATAAAAATTCTCACGACGTTTCGACCGTTTGTGTTATGGTCGAAACGTCGTAAGAACATCTACTGGACAACACAGTGACGGACCAGCGGATGCGAGCCCATGGCCTTGACACCAGAACCTACCGTGGAGCTGATCTGCCCTCTGACCATCGACTAGTCATCTGTAAGATGCACCTGCCATTCTTCCATTCCGGTGGTGGGTGTACACCCAGGACCCCATTCCAACCTAAAGTGGCCTGGTCTTAGTTATCTGATGAAAGTTGCAAGCGAGAATTTCATCATCGCTTGCGGCTGGGATTGGCATCGTCCCCGACTCCTCTAGATGTCAAGGGTAAATGGGCGAGGTTTAGGACTGTGACTCATGCAGCTGCAATGGTTGCTTTGGGTACGCGGTCCAGACCTCCCCAGAGACCCTGGCTGACAGAGGGGGTGTTCAGGATGGTTGAGAAAAAGCGACAGGCCCACTGTCATCGGCTACAGAATCCCACGTCAGAGAATGAGGAGGCTTACCGCAGCCTTTGCTCGGAGGTTCGGAGAGCCGTGAGGCGCTGCAAGGATGGGTGGTGGTTGCGGGTTGCTGAGGAGATGGAGTCTGCCTCAGTGGCCCGCGATCAGAAATCTCTATTTAACTCCATCAAAAAAGTAACCTGCAGCGCCACACCTATTACCATCATTAGGGGAAAAAACGGTGATTCAATCTCCGACCCGCAGGAACAGGTTTGCTGATTTGCTGAGCATTTCTGTGAGGTCCTGGGGGAGGGAAAATCCCTCAGCCAGGAAAACATCGTGGCACATAGTGAGGATGACCCTGCTGAGGCTGCGGTGCCTCAAATATTGGAAGAAGTCACCCCCTGTGAGTGGCTGGCTGAGGTGCCATCTGTTGAGGAAGTACTGAAGGCGATCCGGAGTCTGAGACCAGGAAAGGCAGCAGGCAGAGATGATCTCCCAAGCGAAATGCTGAGGGAGGGTGGCGTTTGTGCCAGACTGCCCTATATGACATCATAACAACAGTCTGGACCACTGGATGGGTTCTGCAGGATTGGAAGGATGCCCTGGTGGTCCCCCTTTTTAAGAAGGGGGACCATGCAGACTGTAACAACTACAGGGGCATCTCACTCCTCAGTGTGCCGGGGAAGGTCCTGGCAATGATTGTTCAGCATCGCCTTGCCAGGCAGGCTGAGGAGAGGCTTGCAGAGCCCCAATGCGGTTTCAGGAAAGGGCGGTCCTGCACAGATGCCATATTTTCTGTCCGTCTGCTACAGCAGAGGTGTATGGAATTCCAACAAGGCCTACATCTCTGCTTTATTGACCTGGTCAAGGCCTATGATACCATCAGTAGGCCTGGGCTCTGGGTTGTTCTTCGTGCTATTGGAGTACCTGACCCTCTGCTCATGATCATTAAGGACCTTCATGATGGTGAGTGGGCCCGGGTAAAACTACGTGGCCGGGAGTCAGAGCCATTCCCTGTACACCTTAAGGTGCGACAGGGATGTCCTCTAGCTCCCACATTATTTATAATCTATTTTGACCACGTAGTTCGTGAAGCCTTCAATAGATGTACCGGGGGAATCTCCATATGGTATAGATATAATGGGAGGCTGATCGATGCCCGGGTGCAGTCAAGGGATTGCTCCCTATTGCTCAACCACGTTATGTATGCTGATGATTTGGTAATAGCTGCTCATTCAGAGGAGGAGTTGGAGACGCTGCTGCTGAGACTGGAGCGTGCCACTAAGAGGTGGGGCCTTACCATCAGCCCCACCAAAACTAAGCACCTGCCTGGGTATTTTGTACCATCGGACACTCCACCCCCACAACTCCCAATCGGTGATGGGGCAGTTGTGGAGCGAGTGGAGAGTTTCCCATACCTGTCCAGTGTGCTTATGACCGGCTCCAGTTTAACAGCAGAGGTCTCACTCCGAATCAGTCGAGCGGCAATATCTTTTCATCGGTTGCGTGACGCTGCGTGGAAGCTACCTGGTCTCTCGCTCCGCACTAAGCTTCAGGTCTTCTCGGCCACGGTCATTCCCTCCCTTCTCTACGCTTGCGAAACGTGGACCCCCCTAATGGAACATCTTTGCCAGTTAGAAACATTTAGGCTGGCCTGCCTACGATCAATCCTGGGTTTAACCAGACTGGATTGTGTGAGGAGCTCACAAATCCTTGAAAGATCTGGGCAAGGTCCCATCAGTGAGCTCCTCCGGCGGGCAAGGCTGCGATGGCTGGGTCATGTAGCCCGCATGCCCAGCCACCGCATGCCGAAACAGCTTTTATTTGGCCGGATTGAGGGGGCTAAATGGGCGCGGCAGGGGCTAGAAAAGAGATGGAGTGATGTGGTACGGGAGGACGTGGAGCTGAGTGGACTTGCCGATGACTGGTGCCAGTGGTGTCAAGATCGGCCTCTGTGGACGAGGCTCGTGAAGGACGCTACTGGGCAGTTGGAGGTAGTCTCCCTCCAACAACAACGGAGGGTTGAGGAGCGACGCTCACAACAACGAGCGGAGTGCCGGGTGGCTAAAGCACAGCAGGTTGGCACAGTAGGGGGCACAAGTGGTGCATCAGTCAGTCATCTCAGTCGACCCGTGGCACCTGGGTCTGCCCCGTGACCTCCTGCCAGCGGGCGTTCGACACTTCACGTGGCCTCAGGGTGCACATAGCCTGGCACAAGCATCGTGGTGACGTCACCGCCACTTAGTGGTGAATGGCGCTTGTTGTTGTTGTTGTGTGTGAGTGGGTGTGTGAGTGAGTGGTTGTGTGAGTGTGTGGGTGTGTGAGTGAGTGTGTGGGTGTGTGAGTGTGTGGGTGATTGTGAGGGTGGGTGAGTATGTGGGTGTGTGAGTGTGTGGGTGGGTGAGTGCTTGAGAGAGTGGGTGAGTGAGAAAGTGGGTGGGTGAGTGCATGGTTGAGTGAGTGAGTGTGTGAGTGAATGTGTGAGTGTGTGACTGAGTTGGTGTGTGAGTGAGTGGGTGGGTGAGTAAGCACATGAGAGTGAGTGAGTGGGTGAGTGTGTATGTGGGTGAGTAAGTCAGTGTGTAAGTGGATGAGTGAGTCGGTGAGTGGGTGAGTGAGTGCGTGAATGGGTGAGTGTGTGAGTGGGTGAGTAAATGGGTGAGTGAATGAGTAAGTGAGTGGGTGAGTGAGTGGGTTGGTGATTGAGTGGGTGGGTGAGTGAGTGGGTGGGTGAGTGAGAAAGTGGGTGGGTGAGTGTGAGTGAGTGAATGTGTGAGTGTGTGGGTGTGTGAGTGTGTGGGTGTGTGAGTGAGTGTGTGAGTGAGTGTATGCGTGAGTGAGTGGCTGATTGAGTGGGTGTTCTGGGTGAGTGAGCGGGTCGGTGAGTGAGTTATTGGGTGAGTGAGTGTGTGAGTAAGTAAGTGAATGGGTTAGTGGGTGAGTGAGTGTATGAGTGTGTCAGTGGGTAAGTGGGTGAGTGAGTGTGTGAGCAAGTTGGTGAGTGAGTGAGCGAGTCAGTGACTTAAAGCTTTCGTGACTGCAGGAATTCATATTCTTTGGGTCTTTCGGTAAAGTCTCGGAGATAGGTTCAAACAAAATACAAAATAACAAAAGGCTACGACGTTTCGATCGCAACACAATCGGTCGTCAGCAGGAAAAGGAAACCGTTTTCCTACGTGGCCGGGAGTCAGAGCCATTCCCTGTTCACCTTAGGGTGCGACAGGGATGTCCTCTGGCTCCCACATTGTTTAACATCTATTTTGACCACGTAGTTCCTGAAGCCTTCAATAACTGTACCGGGGGAATCTCCATATGGTACAGACATAATGGGAGGCTAATCGATGCCCGGGTGCGGTCAAGGGATGGCTCCCTATTGCTCAACCACGTTATGTATGCTGATGATTTGGTAATAGCTGCTCAGTCAGAGGAGGAGTTGGAGACGCTGCTGCTGAGACCGGAGCGTGCCACTAAGAGGTGGGGCCTTACCATCAGCCCCACCAAAACTAAGCACCTGCCTGGGTATTTTGTACCATCGGACACTCCACCCCCACAACTCCCAATCGGTGATGGAGCAGTTGTGGAGAGAGTGGAGAGTTTCCCATACCTGGGCAGTGTGCTTATGACTGGCTCCAGTTTAACAGCAGAGGTCTCACTCCGAATCAGTCGAGCGGCAATATCTTTTCATCGGTTGCGTAACGCTGTGTGGAAGCTACCTGGTCTGTCGCTCCGCACTAAGCTTCAGGCCTTCTCGGCCACGGTCATTCCCTCCCTTCTCTACGCTTGCGAAACGTGGACCCCCCTAATGGAACATCTTCGCCGGTTAGAAACATTTAGGCTGGCCTGCCTACGATCCATCCTGGGTTTAACCAGACTGGATTGTGTGAGGAGCTCACAAATCCTTGAAAGATCTGGGCAGGGTCCCATCGGTGAGCTCCTCCGGCAGGCAAGGCTGCGATGGCTGGGTCATGTAGCCCGCATGCCCAGCCACCGCATGCCGAAACAGCTTTTGTTTGGCCGGATTGAGGGGGCTAAGCGGGCGCGGCACGGGCTAGAGAAGAGATGGAGTGATGTGGTACAGGAGGACGTGGAGCTGAGTGGACTTGCCGATGACTGGTACCAGCGGTGTCAAGATCGGCCTCTGTGGAGGAGGCTCGTGAAGGATGCTACTGGGCAGTTGGAGGCAGTCGCCCTCCAACAACAACGGAGGGCGGAGGAGCGACGCTCACAACAGCGAGCGGAGCGCCGGGTGGCTAAAGCACGGCAGATTGGCACAGTAGGGGGCACAGGTGGTGCATCAGCCACTCATCTCAGTCAGTCGACCCGTGGCACCTGGGTCTGCCCCGTGACCTCCTGCCAGCGGGGGTTCGACACTTCACGTGGCCTCAGGGTGCACATAGCCTGGCACAAGCGTCGTGGTGACGTCACCGCCATTTAGTGGCGAATGGCGGTTGTTGTTGTTGTTGTTAAGTTAATGAGTGGGTGAGTGAGTGAATGAGTGGATGGGTGAGTGAATGAGTGGGTGGGTGAGTGAATGAGTGGATGGGTGAGTGAATGAGTTGGTGGGTGGGTGAGTGAATGAGTGAGTGGGTGGGTGAGTTAGTGAATGAACGGGTGGGTGAGTGAATAGGTCGGTGGGTTAGTGAATGAGTGGGTGGGTGAGGGAATAAGTGGGTGGGTGAGTGAATGAGTGGGTGAGTAATTTAATGAGTGGGTGAGTGAGTGAATGAGCGGATGGGTGAATGAATGAGCAGGTAGGTGAGTGAATGAGTGGGTGGGTGAGTGAATGGGTGGGTGAGTGAATGAGTGGGTGGGTGAGTGAATGAACGGGTAGGTAAGTGAATGAGTGGGTGGGTGAGTGAATGAATGAGTGGGTGAGTGAATGAGTGGGTGGGTGAGTGAATGAGTGGGTGAGTGAATGAGTGGGTGGGTGAGTGAATGAACGGGTGGGTGAGTGAATGAGTGGGTGGGTGAGTGAATGAATGAGTGGGTGAGTGAATGAGTGGGTGGGTGAGTGAATGAACGGGTGAGTGAATGAGTGGGTGGACAGATGAGTGAATGAGCGGGTGGGTGAGTGAACGAGTGGGTGGGTGAGTGAATGAGTGGGTGGACAGATGATTGAGTGTGGGCGAGTTAGTGGGTGGGTGAGTAAATAAGTGGGTGGGTAGGTAAATTAGTGGGTGGGTGAGTGAGGTGCCGGCTCCCAGCCGCCATCTTGCGTAAAGAAGGCACCCAACCGCCAGCTTAGGTCGGAATGGTGAAAATCTTCCATCTTAAATTTTGATTCAAAGCGTTCGTGACTGCAGGGATTCATATTCTTGGTTCTTTCGGTAAAGTCACGTTGAAGAGAAACAACAAAATAACAAAATATATATATAAAACAATGAAAAATTCTCACGACGTTTACGACCGCAACACAAGCAATCATCATCAGGTGTGAAAACCACAGCAAGAAAATTTGAAAAAAGTGGCGGTTTTTTTAAGATGGATTATGGCTTAGCAATCATTGGAAGGATTTGATACACCATTTCAGGTCTTAATCGATTGTTCACGCTTACGGTGGCTTTCAGACAGCATACATTAATTTTTCGTCTCCCCCCTCCTCTTTTCCGAACATAGATGGACTCGTCCATTTAAACAAACTGCCAAATCGCTGTCCGTGGTGCTAACGTTTAAAAATAAATAAATACACACCGCCACTTCTTTCAATGTTTCCTGCCGTTGGTTTTCACACCCGATGATGACTGCTTGTGTTGCAGTCGAAACGTCGTGAGAATTTTATTGTTTTATATATATTTTATTATTTTATTGTTTCCCTTCAGCATAATCTTGTTTGAAGGCAACCAACCGCCATATTCGGTACGAAAGACGCCCAACCGCCATTTTAGGCAGTGAAGACTCCTGGCCGCCATTTTAGGTAGGGACGTTGCCCACCCGCCATCTTAGGTAGGGAAGCGCGCCAACAGAAGTCGCCCACTTCTAGGGGGAGCTCTCTGGGAAATCGGCACTCCCAAACATTCTGCACAAGTGCCACAACGGCCGCCTGTGGCTGATGGGGGTGCTCAAAAAGGGGCCGTCCATAAATGACGTCACGCACCTAGAAGGGGGGGGGTGGGGAGGGGTCAGAGATTTGTGACGATGTGTGACGAGGGAGGGGGCGGGGTTTGAGAAATGTGACGTCACATCAGAACTTTCAACAAATACAGACGACACTTTCTACTTAATTAAATAGACATTTTAATAAACGTTTTCTCCTACAACATCGGAGTGCAGCGCCACGTTAAATACGCACTACAGTGACAATAATTTTAAGCGATTTGAAGCATGTTTTATTTTCAAAATGAAAATATGTTTTTTTTTGGGGAGGGTGGGGGTGTGGGGGGGGCGAGGGGGTTGAGGGGAGGGGCAAGGAGGTGAGTGGGTGGATGAGTGAATGAGTGGGTGGGTGGGTGAGTGAATGAGTGGGTGGGTGAGTGAGTGGGTGGGTTAGTGAATGAGTGGGTGGGTGAGTGGGTGGGTGGGTGGGTGAGTGAGTGGGTGGGTTAGTGAATGAGTGGGTGGGTGAGGGAATAAGTGGGTGGGTGAGTGAATGAGTGGGTGGGTGAGTGAATGAGTGGATGGGTGAGTGAATGAGTTGGTGGGTGGGTGAGTGAATAAGTGAGTGGGTGGGTGAGTTAGTGAATGAACGGGTGGGTGAGTGAATAGGTCGGTGGGTTAGTGAATGAGTGGGTGGGTGAGGGAATAAGTGGGTGGGTGAGTGAATGAGTGGGTGAGTAAGTTAATGAGTGGGTGAGTGAGTGAATGAGCGGATGGGTGAATGAATGAGCGGGTAGGTGAGTGAATGAGTGGGTGGGTGAGTGAATGGGTGGGTGAGTGAATGAGTGGGTGGGTGAGTGAATGAACGGGTAGGTAAGTGAATGAGTGGGTGGGTGAGTGAATGAATGAGTGGGTGAGTGAATGAGTGGGTGGGTGAGTGAATGAGTGGGTGAGTGAATGAGTGGGTGGGTGAGTGAATGAACGGGTGGGTGAGTGAATGAGTGGGTGGGTGAGTGAATGAATGAGTGGGTGAGTGAATGAGTGGGTGGGTGAGTGAATGAACGGGTGAGTGAATGAGTGGGTGGACAGATGAGTGAATGAGCGGGTGGGTGAGTGAACGAGTGGGTGGGTGAGTGAATGAGTGGGTGGACAGATGATTGAGTGTGGGCGAGTTAGTGGGTGGGTGAGTAAATAAGTGGGTGGGTAGGTAAATTAGTGGGTGGGTGAGTGAGGTGCCGGCTCCCAGCCGCCATCTTGCGTAAAGAAGGCACCCAACCGCCAGCTTAGGTCGGAATGGTGAAAATCTTCCATCTTAAATTTTGATTCAAAGCGTTCGTGACTGCAGGGATTCATATTCTTGGTTCTTTCGGTAAAGTCACCACGTAGAAGGGAAACAATAAAATAATAAAAATGTAAAACAATAAAATTATCACGTTTACGACCGCAACACAAGCAATCATCATCAGGTGTGAAAACCACAGCAAGAAAATTTGAAAAAAGTGGCGGTTTTTTTAAGATGGATTATGGCTTAGCAATCATTGGAAGGATTTGATACACCATTTCAGGTCTTAATCGATTGTTCACGCTTACGGTGGCTTTCAGACAGCATACATTAATTTTTCGTCTCCCCCCTCCTCTTTTCCGAACATAGATGGACTCGTCCATTTAAACAAACTGCCAAATCGCTGTCCGTGGTGCTAACGTTTAAAAATAAATAAATACACACCGCCACTTCTTTCAATGTTTCCTGCCGTTGGTTTTCACACCCGATGATGACTGCTTGTGTTGCAGTCGAAACGTCGTGAGAATTTTATTGTTTTATATATATTTTATTATTTTATTGTTTCCCTTCAGCATAATCTTGTTTGAAGGCAACCAACCGCCATATTCGGTACGAAAGACGCCCAACCGCCATTTTAGGCAGTGAAGACTCCTGGCCGCCATTTTAGGTAGGGACGTTGCCCACCCGCCATCTTAGGTAGGGAAGCGCGCCAACAGAAGTCGCCCACTTCTAGGGGGAGCTCTCTGGGAAATCGGCACTCCCAAACATTCTGCACAAGTGCCACAACGGCCGCCTGTGGCTCATGGGGGTGCTCAAAAAGGGGCCGTCCATAAATGACGTCACGCACCTAGAAGGGGGGGTGGGGTCAGAGATTTGTGCCGATGTGTGACGAGGGAGGGGGCGGGGTTTGAGAAATGTGACGTCACATCAGAACTTTCAACAAATACAGACGACACTTTCTACTTAATTAAAAATACTTTTTAATAAACGTTTTCTCCTACAACATCGGAGTGCAGCGCCACGTTAAATACGCACTACAGTGACAATAATTTTAAGCGATTTGAAGCATGTTTTATTTTCAAAATGAAAATGTTTTTTTTTTGGGGAGGGTGGGGGTGTGGGGGGGGGAGGGGCGAGGGGGTTGAGGGGAGGGGCAAGGAGGTGAGTGGGTGGATGAGTGAATGAGTGGGTGGGTGGGTGAGTGAATGAGTGGGTGGGTGAGTGAGTGGGTGGGTGGGTTAGTGAATGGGTGGGTGGGTGAGTGAGTGGGTGGGTGAGTGAGTGGGTGGGTGGGTTAGTGAATGAGTGGGTGGGTGAGGGAATAAGTGGGTGGGTGAGTGAATGAGTGGGTGGGTGAGTGAATGAGTGGATGGGTGAGTGAATGAGTTGGTGGGTGGGTGAGTGAATGAGTGAGTGGGTGGGTGAGTTAGTGAATGAACGGGTGGGTGAGTGAATAGGTCGGTGGGTTAGTGAATGAGTGGGTGGGTGAGGGAATAAGTGGGTGGGTGAGTGAATGAGTGGGTGAGTAAGTTAATGAGTGGGTGAGTGAGTGAATGAGCGGATGGGTGAATGAATGAGCAGGTAGGTGAGTGAATGAGTGGGTGGGTGAGTGAATGGGTGGGTGAGTGAATGAGTGGGTGGGTGAGTGAATGAACGGGTAGGTAAGTGAATGAGTGGGTGGGTGAGTGAATGAATGAGTGGGTGAGTGAATGAGTGGGTGGGTGAGTGAATGAGTGGGTGAGTGAATGAGTGGGTGGGTGAGTGAATGAACGGGTGGGTGAGTGAATGAGTGGGTGGGTGAGTGAATGAATGAGTGGGTGAGTGAATGAGTGGGTGGGTGAGTGAATGAACGGGTGAGTGAATGAGTGGGTGGACAGATGAGTGAATGAGCGGGTGGGTGAGTGAACGAGTGGGTGGGTGAGTGAATGAGTGGGTGGACAGATGATTGAGTGTGGGCGAGTTAGTGGGTGGGTGAGTAAATAAGTGGGTGGGTAGGTAAATTAGTGGGTAGGTGAGTGAAGTGCCGGCTCCCAGCCGCCATCTTGCGTAAAGAAGGCACCCAACCGCCAGCTTAGGTCGGAATGGTGAAAATCTTCCATCTTAAATTTTGATTCAAAGCGTTCGTGACTGCAGGGATTCATATTATTGGTTCTTTCGGTAAAGTCACCACGTAGAAGGGAAACAATAACATAATAAAAATATAAAACAATAAAATTATCACGACGTTTACGACCGCAACACAAGCAATCATCATCAGGTGTGAAAACCACAGCAAGAAAATTTGAAAAAAGTGGCGTTTTTTTAAGATGGATTATGGCTTAGCAATCATTGGAAGGATTTGATACACCATTTCAGGTCTTAATCGATTGTTCACGCTTACGGTGGCTTTCAGACAGCATACATTAATTTTTCGTCTCCCCCCTCCTCTTTTCCGAACATAGATGGACTCGTCCATTTAAACAAACTGCCAAATCGCTGTCCGTGGTGCTAACGTTTAAAAATAAATAAATACACACCGCCACTTCTTTCAATGTTTCCTGCCGTTGGTTTTCACACCCGATGATGACTGCTTGTGTTGCAGTCGAAACGTCGTGATTTTATTGTTTTATATATATTTTATTATTTTATTGTTTCCCTTCAGCATAATCTTGTTTGAAGGCAACCAACCGCCATATTCGGTACGAAAGACGCCCAACCGCCATTTTAGGCAGTGAAGACTCCTGGCCGCCATTTTAGGTAGGGACGTTGCCCACCCGCCATCTTAGGTAGGGAAGCGCGCCAACAGAAGTCGCCCACTTCTAGGCGGAGCTCTCTGGGAAATCGGCACTCCCAAACATTCTGCACAAGTGCCACAACGGCCGCCTGTGGCTGATGGGGGTGCTCAAAAAGGGGCCGTCCATAAATGACGTCACGCACCTAGAAGGGGGGGGTGGGGAGGGGTCAGAGATTTGTGACGATGTGTGACGAGGGAGGGGGCGGGGTTTGAGAAATGTGACGTCACATCAGAACCTTCAACAAATACAGACGACACTTTCTACTTAATTAAATATACATTTTAATAAACGTTTTCTCCTACAACATCGGAGTGCAGCGCCACGTTAAATACGCACTACAGTGACAATAATTTTAAGCGATTTGAAGCATGTTTTATTTTCAAAATGAAAATGTTTTTTTTTGGGGAGGGTGGGGGTGTGGGGGGGGCGAGGGGGTTGAGGGGAGGGGCAAGGAGGTGAGTGGGTGGATGAGTGAATGAGTGGGTGGGTGGGTGAGTGAATGAGTGGGTGGGTGAGTGAGTGGGTGGGTTAGTGAATGAGTGGGTGGGTGAGTGGGTGGGTGGGTGAGTGGGTGGGTTAGTGAATGAGTGGGTGGGTGAGGGAATAAGTGGGTGGGTGAGTGAATGAGTGGGTGGGTGAGTGAATGAGTGGATGGGTGAGTGAATGAGTTGGTGGGTGGGTGAGTGAATAAGTGAGTGGGTGGGTGATTTAGTGAATGAACGGGTGGGTGAGTGAATAGGTCGGTGGGTTAGTGAATGAGTGGCTGGGTGAGGGAATAAGTGGGTGGGTGAGTGAATGAGTGGGTGAGTAAGTTAATGAGTGGGTGAGTGAGTGAATGAGCGGATGGGTGAATGAATGAGCGGGTAGGTGAGTGAATGAGTGGGTGGGTGAGTGAATGGGTGGGTGAGTGAATGAGTGGGTGGGTGAGTGAATGAACGGGTAGGTAAGTGAA
Organism: Petromyzon marinus; assembly: GCF_048934315.1. Lineage (NCBI taxonomy): Eukaryota > Metazoa > Chordata > Hyperoartia > Petromyzontiformes > Petromyzontidae > Petromyzon > Petromyzon marinus. Next base: position 855,243 of record NW_027423124.1, read on the forward strand.
TGAGTGGGTGGGTGAGTGAATGAATGAGTGAATGAGTGAATGAGTGGGTGGGTGAGTGAATGAGTGGGTGAGTGAATGAGTGGGTGGGTGAGTGAATGAACGGGTGGGTGAGTGAATGAGTGGGTGGGTGAGTGAATGAATGAGTGGGTGAGTGAATGAGTGGGTGGGTGAGTGAATGAACGGGTGAGTGAATGAGTGGGTGGACAGATGAGTGAATGAGCGGGTGGGTGAGTGAACGAGTGGGTGGGTGAGTGAATGAGTGGGTGGACAGATGATTGAGTGTGGGCGAGTTAGTGGGTGGGTGAGTAAATAAGTGGGTGGGTAGGTAAATTAGTGGGTGGGTGAGTGAGGTGCCGGCTCCCAGCCGCCATCTTGCGTAAAGAAGGCACCCAACCGCCAGCTTAGGTCGGAATGGTGAAAATCTTCCATCTTAAATTTTGATTCAAAGCGTTCGTGACTGCAGGGATTCATATTCTTGGTTCTTTCGGTAAAGTCACCACGTAGAAGGGAAACAATAAAATAATAAAAATGTAAAACAATAAAATTATCACGTTTACGACCGCAACACAAGCAATCATCATCAGGTGTGAAAACCACAGCAAGAAAATTTGAAAAAAGTGGCGGTTTTTTTAAGATGGATTATGGCTTAGCAATCATTGGAAGGATTTGATACACCATTTCAGGTCTTAATCGATTGTTCACGCTTACGGTGGCTTTCAGACAGCATACATTAATTTTTCGTCTCCCCCCTCCTCTTTTCCGAACATAGATGGACTCGTCCATTTAAACAAACTGCCAAATCGCTGTCCGTGGTGCTAACGTTTAAAAATAAATAAATACACACCGCCACTTCTTTCAATGTTTCCTGCCGTTGGTTTTCACACCCGATGATGACTGCTTGTGTTGCAGTCGAAACGTCGTGAGAGTTTTATTGTTTTATATATATTTTATTATTTTATTGTTTCCCTTCAGCATAATCTTGTTTGAAGGCAACCAACCGCCATATTCGGTACGAAAGACGCCCAACCGCCATTTTAGGCAGTGAAGACTCCTGGCCGCCATTTTAGGTAGAGACGTTGCCCACCCGCCATCTTAGGTAGGGAAGCGCGCCAACAGAAGTCGCCCACTTCTAGGGGGAGCTCTCTGGGAAATCGGCACTCCCAAACATTCTGCACAAGTGCCACAACGGCCGCCTGTGGCTGATGGGGGTGCTCAAAAAGGGGCCGTCCATAAATGACGTCACGCACCTAGGAGGGGGGGTGGGGAGGGGTCAGAGATTTGTGACGATGTGTGACGAGGGAGGGGGCGGGGTTTGGGAAATGTGACGTCACATCAAAACTTTCAACAAATACAGACGACACTTTCTACTTAATTAAAAAGACTTTTTAATAAACGTTTTCTGCTACAACATCGGAGTGCAGCGCCACGTTAAACACGCACTACAGTGACAATAATTTTAAGCGATTTGAAGCATGTTTTATTTTCAAAATGGAAATATGTTTTTTTTGGGGAGGGTGGGGGTGTGGGGGGGGGCAGAGCTTTGTGACGTCATATTTGAGGGGGGGGGTGTTAAAAATCGTCAAAAATCGCCTGACGTCATTTATGGACGGCCCCAAAGAGATAAAAAAGTATTACACACGGAACTTTTATTCACTCACTCTCACACCCACCCACCACTCACTCTCACACCCACCCACCACTCACTCTCACACCCACCCACCACTCACTCTCACACCCACCCACCACTCACTCACACCCACCCACCACTCACTCTCACACCCACCCACCACTCACTCTCACACCCACCCACCACTCACTCTCACACCCACCCACCACTCACTCTCACACCCACCCACCACTCACTCTCACACCCACCCACCACTCACTCTCACACCCACCCACCACTCACTCTCACACCCACCCACCACTCACTCTCACACCCACCACTCACTCTCACACCCACCCACCACTCACTCTCACACCCACCCACCACTCACTCTCACCCACCACTCACTCTCACACCCACCCACCACTCACTCTCACACCCACCCACCACTCACTCACACCCACCCACCACTCACTCTCACACCCACCCATCACTCACCCTCACGGGTGGGGAGAGACGAGGTGAGGTGATGGGTGAGGAGGGAGACGAGGTGAGACGAGGTGAGGCGATGGGTGAGGAGACGAGGTGAGGGGATGGGTGAGGAGGGAGACGAGGTGATGGGTGAGGAGGTTGACGAGGTGAGGTGATGCGTGAGAAAGCCGAGGTGAGGGGATGGGTGAGGAGGGAGACGAGGTGAGGTGATGGGTAAGAGACACGAGGTGAGGCGATGGGTGAGGAGGGGGACGAGGTGAGTTGATGGGTGAGGAGAGAGACGAGGTGAGTTGATGGGTGAGGAGAGAGACGAGGTGAGTTGATGGGTGAGGCGAGGGACGAGGTGAGTTGATGGGTGAGGAGAGAGACGAGGTGAGGTGATGGGTGAGGAGAGAGATGAGGTGATTGGTGAAGAGACGAGGTGAGGCGATGGGTGAGGAGAGAGACGAGGTGAGGTGATGGGTGAGGAGGGAGATGAGGTGAGGCGATGGGTGAGGAGGGAGACGAGGTGAGGCGATGGGTGAGGAGGGATACGAGGTGAGGCGATGGGTGAGGAGGGAGACGAGGTGATGGGTGAGGAGGTTGACGAGGTGATGGGTGAGGTTGACGAGGTGATGGGTGAGGAGGTTGACGAGGTGATGGGTGAGGAGGTTGACGAGGTGGTGAGGAGGTGGTGAGGAGGTGGTGAGGAGCAACGAGACGCACAGATTCCCCCCTCACCGATGTCGATCCGCGTGGCCCCCGCGGTGCTCGAGGCCGCCTCAGAGACAGCCGCCATCGCTGGGGGAGGGGTTTCCCGCGCTTTTATAGACGTGTGACGTCACCCCATTTACCCCCCCTCACCCCTCCCCTCAATTTGTCGCTAAGCGACGAATTGAGGGGAGGGGCGAGGGGTTTGAGGGGAGGGGGTGGTGGTGAAGGGGAGGGGCGAGGGGGTTGAGGGGAGGGACCAGAGGGGAGGAGCGATGGGGTTGAGGGGAGGGGGGTTGAGGGGAGGGGGTGGGTGATGTGAGGGGGAGGGGCGAGGGGGGTTGAGGGGAGGGGCGAGGGGGTTGAAGCGAGGGGGGGTTGAGGGGAGGGGGTGGGTGATGTGAGGGGGAGGGGCGAGGGGGTTGAGGGGAGGGGCGAGGATGTGAGTGGGTGGGTGAGTGAATGAGTGGATGGGTGAGGGAATGAGTGGGTGGGTGAGTGAGTGGGTGAGGAAATAAGTGGGTGGGTGGGTGAATGAGTGGGTGAGTAGGTTCCTGGAAAGGATTATTCAGCATCGCCTTGCCAGGCACGCTGAGGAGAGGCTTGCGGAGCCCCAATGCGGTTTCAGGAAAGGGCGGTCCTGCACAGATGCCATATTTTCTGTCCGTCTGCTACAGCAGAGGTGTAGGGAATTCCAACAAGACCTACATCTCTGCTTTATTGACCTGGTCAAGGCCTATGATACCATCAGTAGGCCTGGGCTCTGGGTCGTTCTTCGTGCTTTTGGAGTACCTGACCCTCTGCTCACGATCATTAAGGACCTTCATGATGGTGAGCGGGCCCGGGTAAAACTACGTGGCCGGGAGTCAGAGCCATTCCCTGTACACCTTGGGGTGCGACAGGGATGTCCTCTGGCTCCCACATTATTTAACATCTATTTTGACCACGTAGTTCGTGAAGCCTTCAATAGCTGTACCGGGGGAATCTCCATATGGTACAGATATAATGGGAGGCTAATCGATGCCCGGGTGCGGTCAAGGGATGGCTCCCTATTGCTCAACCACGTTATGTATGCTGATGATTTGGTAATAGCTGCTCAGTCAGAGGAGGAGTTGGAGACGCTGCTGCTGAGACTGGAGCGTGCCACTAAGAGGTGGGGCCTTACCATCAGCCCCACCAAAACTAAGCACCTGCCTGGGTATTTTGTACCATCGGACACTCCACCCCCACAACTCCCAATCGGTGATGGGGCAGTTGTGGAGAGAGTGGAGAGTTTCCCATATCTGGGCAGTGTGCTTATGACTGGCTCCAGTTTAACAGCAGAGGTCTCACTCCGAATCAGTCGAGCGGCAATATCTTTTCATTGGTTGCGTAACGCTGTGTGGAAGCTACCTGGTCTGTCGCTCCGCACTAAGCTTCAGGTCTTCTCGGCCACGGTCATTCCCTCCCTTCTCTACGCTTGCGAAACGTGGACCCCCCTAATGGAACATCTTCGCCGGTTAGAAACATTTAGGCTGGCCTGCCTACGATCCATCCTGGGTTTAACCAGACTGGATTGTGTGAGGAGCTCACAAATCCTTGAAAGATCTGGGCAGGGTCCCATCGGTGAGCTCCTCCGGCAGGCAAGGCTGCGATGGCTGGGTCATGTAGCCCGCATGCCCAGCCACCGCATGCCGAAACAGCTTTTGTTTGGCCGGATTGAGGGGGCTAAGCGGGCGCGGCACAGGCTAGAGAAGAGATGGAGTGATGTGGTACAGGAGGACGTGGAGCTGAGTGGACTTGCCGATGACTGGTACCAGCGGTGTCAAGATCAGCCTCTGTGGAGGAGGCTCGTGAAGGATGCTACTGGGCAGTTGGAGGCAGTCGCCCTCCAACAACAACGGAGGGCGGAGGAGCGACGCTCACAACAGCGAGCGGAGCGCCGGGTGGCTAAAGCACAGCAGGTTGGCACAGTAGGGGGCACAGGTGGTGCATCAGCCACTCATCTCAGTCAGTCGACCCGTGGCACCTGGGTCTGCCCCGTGACCTCCTGCCAGCGGAGGTTCGACACTTCACGTGGCCTCAGGGTGCACATAGCCTGGCACAAGCGTCGTGGTGACGTCACCGCCACTTAGTGGCGAATGGCGGTTGTTGTTGTTGTTGAGTAAGTTAATGAGTGGGTGAGTGAGTGAATGAGCGGATGGGTGAGTGAATGAGTGGATGGGTGAGTGAATGAGTGGGTGGGTGGGTGAGTGAATGAGTGGGTGGGTGAGTGAGTGGGTGGGTTAGTGAATGAACGGGTGGGTGAGTGAGTGGTTGGGTCGGTTAGTGAATGAGTGGGTGGGTGAGGGAATAAGTGGGTGGATGAGTGAATGAGTGGGTGAGTAAGTTAATGAGTGGGTGAGTGAGTGAATGAGCGGATGGGTGAATGAATGAGCGGGTAGGTGAGTGAATGTGTGGGTGGGTGAGTGAATGAGTGGGTGAGTGAATGAGTGGGTGGGTAAGTGAATGAACGGGTGGGTAAGTGAATGAGTGGGTGGGTGAGTGAATGAATGAGCGGGTGAGTGAATGAGTGGGTGGGTGAGTGAATGAGTGGGTGAGTGAATGAGTGGGTGGGTCAGTGAATGAACGGGTGGGTGAGTGAATGAGTGGGTGGGTGAGTGAATGAATGAGTGGGTGAGTGAATGAGTGGGTGGGTCAGTGAATGAACGGGTGGGTGAGTGAATGAGTGGGTGGGTGAGTGAATGAATGAGTGGGTGAGTGAATGAGTGGGTGGGTGAGTGAATGAACGGGTGAGTGAATGAGTGGGTGGACAGATGAGTGAATGAGCAGATGGGTGAGTGAACGAGTGAGTGGGTGAGTGAATGAGTGGGTGGACAGATGATTGAGTGTGGGCGAGTTAGTGGGTGGGTGAGTAAATAAGTGGGTGGGTAGGTAAATTAGTGGGTAGGTGAGTGAGGTGCCGGCTCCCAGCCGCCATCTTGCGCAAGGAAGGCACCCAACCGCCAGCTTAGGTCGGAATGGTGAAAATCTTCCATCTTAAATTTTGATTTAAAGCGTTCGTGACTGCAGGGATTCATATTCTTGGTTCTTTCGGTAAAGTCACCACGTAGAAGGGAAACAATAAAATAATAAAAATGTAAAACAATAAAATTATCACGACGTTTACAACCGCAACACAAGCAATCATCATCAGGTGTGAAAACCACAGCAAGAAAATTTGAAAAAAGTGGCGGTTTTTTTAAGATGGATTATGGCTTAGCAATCATTGGAAGGATTTGATACACCATTTCGGGTCTTAATCGATTGTTCATGCTTACGGTGGCTTTCAGACAGCATACATTAATTTTTCGTCTCCCCCCTCCTCTTTTCCGAACATAGATGGACTCGTCCATTTATACAAACTGCCAAATCGCTGTCCGTGGTGCTAACGTTTAACAATAAATAAATACACACCGCCACTTCTTTCAAATGTTTCCTGCCGTTGGTTTTCACACCCGATGATGACTGCTTGTGTTGCAGTCGAAAATTTTATTGTTTTATATATATTTTATCATTTTATTGTTTCCCTTCAGCATAATCTTGTTTGAAGGCAACCAACCGCCATATTCGGCAGGAAAGACGCCCAACCGCCATTTTAGGCAGTGAAGACTCCTGGTCGCCATTTTAGGTAGGGACGCTGCCCACCCGCCATCTTAGGTAGGGAAGCGCGCCAACATAAGTCGCCCACTTCTAGGGGGAGCTCTCTGGGCAATCGGCACTCCCAAACATTCTGCACAAGTGCCACAACGGCCGCCTTTGGCTGATGGGGGTGCTCAATAAGGGGCCGTCCATAAATGACGTCACGCACCTAGAAGGGGGGGGTGGGGAGGGGTCAGAGATTTGTGACGATGTGTGACGAGGGAGGGGGCGGGGTTTGAGAAATGTGACGTCACATCAAAACTTTCAACAAATACAGACGACACTTTCTACTTAATTAAAAAGACTTTTTAATAAACGTTTTCTCCTACAACATCGGAGTGCAGCGCCACGTTAAACACGCACTACAGTGACAATAATTTTAAGCGATTTGAAGCATGTTTTATTTTCAAAATGGAAATATGTTTTTTTTGGGGGAGGGTGGGAGTGTGTGGGGGGGGGGCAGAGCTTTGTGACGTCATATTTGAGGGGGGATGTTAAAAATCGTCAAAAATCGCGTGACGTCATTTATGGACGGCCCCAAAGAGATAAAAAAAAGTATTACACACGGAACTTTTATTTCCGATGTCAAGAAGAAGTCGACGTGACGGGGAGTAAGGGAATAATCGAGGCGACTTTGTTTGGTGCCGTTGCGGTTTGGGGAAGGCGAGGGGGTGGACAGGCGCCTGCAAACCAGGCGAGGGTTGGTGGATCACCGCAGGCACAGGTAGATGCCGGGAAATGGCGACAGAGGCCCGGGGCCCCACCTGTTCCCACCTCCACGGGGCGAGGCGATTCCCCCGTCGCATCGCCGAACGTTGCACCGCGGACTCGGCTCGCGTGCAGGGCGCGAAAGGAGATTCGACGTAGCATGGGGGACCGGCAGACTTACACAGGCACTCGCCCACAGACTCGCAACGGACACCCGCAGACTCACAATGGACACCCGCAGACTCACAACGGACACCCACAGACTCACAATGGACACCCACAGACTTACACAGCCACTCGCCCACAGACTCACAACGGACACCCGCAGACTCACAATGGACACCCACAGACTCACAATGGACACCCGCAGACTCACAACGGACACCCGCAGACTCACAACGGACACCCACAGACTCACAACGGACACCCACAGACTCACAATGGACACCCACAGACTCACAACGGATACCCACAGACTCACAATGGACACCCGCAGACTCACAACAGACACCCACAGACTCGCAACGGACACCCACAGACTCACAATGGACACCCACAGACTTACACAGGCACTCGCCCACAGACTCACAACGGACACCCACAGACTCGCAATGGACACCCGCAGACTCACAATGGACACCCACAGACTCACAACGGATACCCACAGACTCGCAACGGACACCCACAGACTCACAACGGACACAAGCAGACTCACAACGGACACCCACAGACTCGCAACAGACACAAGCAGACTCACAACGGACGCCGGAAGACTCACAACAGACACCCACAGACTCACAACGGACACCCACAGACTCACAACGGACGCCGGAAGACTCACAACATACGCCTACAGACTCACAAAGAGACCCATTAACGTGGAAAGGGACCAATCTATTTGGAAAGGGACAAAGGGAAGGCGCCCAACCGCCATCTTGCATAGGGAAGGCACCTAACCGCCATCTTACGTGGGGAAAGCATCCAATCGCCATCCCACCCTACCTGCCCATTATAAATCCACTCCACCTGTCCATTATGAACCCACTCTACGTGCACATTATAAACCAACCCTACCTGCCCATTATAAACCCACTCTACCTGCCCATTATAAATCCACCCTACCTGTCCATTATAAACCCACCCTACCTGCCCATTATAAACCCCAGTGACACGGCCAAGATGAACCCACCCTACCTGCCCATTATAAACCCCAGTGACACGGCCAAGATGAACCCACCCTACCTGCCCATTATAAACCCACCCTACCTGTCCATTATAAACCCACCCTACCTGTCCATTATAAACCCACCCTACCTGCCCATTATAAACCCCAGTGACACGGCCAAGATGAACCCAGACCCCACACGTCACTGACAATCGACGGCACCAAACCCCACAAAATCAACGTCCGCAAGGTCATCTCACGTCCCGGTGACTTTATGCACAATAACAACGCTCTTAGAAAAACACAACATTCTTACAATAATTATAATATTTACAATAAAAACATTCAAAACTACGATATTATGTACAGAGCTATATATGATTAAATTATAACTTTTTTTCTTAACAAACTTCACGTGGCAGGGCCTAGGCACGCTTCTCGTCCAGTGCCTGCACCAGGCCTCCCTTCCCCCTCCCCATGTCCTGGAAACCGTGTGGCGAGGTCACTCCCTCCCTCATCCTCCTCCTTTGAGGACTGCCACCGGATGAAAACCAGCATGGGTTGGAGTCCCGGGGTAAGGGAGCCCTGGGTAGGCTACTGGGCTGAGTGTGTGGTGAGCGTGTGGTGGGCTGAGTGTGTGGTGAGTGCAGTCAGAGTGGCTGTGTCCAGTCCATGTCTGGGTTTCCACTCTTTCGTCTTCTGCCACAGCTATTTCCCACGGGAGTGTGTGGGGTGAGTGTGTGTGTGGTGCGTGTGTGTGGTGAATATGTGTGTGGTGAGTATGTGTGTGGGATCAGTGTGTGTGTGGTGTCTGGTGCGGAGAGTGTGGTGTGAGTGTTTGTGTGTGGGGTGAGTGTGTGTGTGGGGTGAGTGTGTGTGTGGGGTGAGTGTGTATGTAGGGTAAGTGTGTGTGTGGGATCATTGTGTGTGATGTGTGGCTGGGTGTGTGTGTGGTGCGTGGTGCGGTGTGGGTGGGGTGAGTGTATGTGTGGTGAGTGTGTGTGTGGTGAGTGTGTGTGTGGCGAGTGTATGGTGCGTGTATGTATGTGGTGTGTGGGGTGAGTGTGGGGCTTGTGTGGTGTGTGGCTGGGTGTGTGTGAGTGTCTGGTGTGGTGTGAGTGTGGTGAGTGTGTGTGTGGGGTGAGTGTGTGTGGGATGAGTGTGTGTGTGTGGGGTGAGTGTGTGTGTGTGGGCTGGGTGTGTGTGGCTGGGTGTGTGTGCTCGCTAACAGCACTTGCCCCTACAGTCTGTTAAGGCTATATGGGGGATCTTTGTCTTTGTTTTTGTGGTGAGTGTGGTGTTATGGGGTGGGTGGGTGGTGCTTGCGGTGGTGGTGCTGCTCGTGGTGGTGGATGGCACCGACTCCACCACCACCACCACGCAGCTACTCTGCCGTGGGCCGTCCACCACACAGCAGCAGGCGGCCGAAGAGCGACCGGAGCGCCCTGCCCAGTTGGGCCAAGCCCCCTCGCTTCCTCTTCTTCTTCTCCTCTTCCTCCTCCTCCTCCTTCTTCTGCTGTTGCCACATCTCCACCTCCTCCATCTTCTCCATCTTCTCCTTGTTCTCTTCTGTCTCCTCCTCCAACTCCTTCGTCTCGACCTCTTGCACCACGGCCACCACCACCACCTCCTTCTCCTTCTCCTCCATCTTCTCCTCCTCCTTCTCCTCCACCTCCTCCTTCTCCTCCATCTTCTCCTCCTCCTTCTCCTCCACCTCCTCCTTCTCCTCCATCTTCTCCTCCTCCTTCTCCTCCATCTTCTCCTCCTTCTCCTCCATCTTCTCTTCATCCTTCTCCTCCTCCTTCTCCTCCGATGAGGAGGAGGATGATGATGATGATGATGGAAGCCTCTTCTCCGGCTGAGCTCTGTGGAGAGAGAGGCAGCAGCACCACAGCACCACCACGTCAGCATCCCGCGACTACGGCCAGAGGTCACAGTCGGTCCCCACCCCCAGGAGTGGACTTGCCCATCACGATTTTCTACAGACTCATAGACACCCACAGAGATTCACAGAGACCCATACTCATAGAGACCCATACTCATAGAGACCCATACTCATAGACACCCACAGAGATTCACAGAGACGCATACTCATAGAGACCCATACTCACAGAGACCATACTCAGTAGAGACCCGCAGAGACCCATACTCATAGAGACCCATACTCATAGAGACCGATACTCATAGAGACCCACAGAGACCCATACTCATAGAGACCCACAGACACCCATACTCATAGAGACCCATACTCATAGAGACCCATACTCATAGAGACCCATACACACAGAGAGAGCCTCACCGTGGCTTCACAGCTCTGGGGAGGGCCCGGCTGGTGGTGGGGAGGGCCCGGCTGGTGCTGGGGAGGGCCCGGCTGGTGGTGGGGAGGGCCCGGCTGGTGGTGGGGAGGGCCCGGCTGGTGGTGGGGAGGGCCCGGCTGGTGGTGGGGAGGTCGTCGCTGGGGCTGGCGGTGTCGTCGCTCTGGAGCCAGCCGTGAGCCAGCGCCTGCTCCGGTGTCATGCGGCGTTCTGGATCCCAGCTAGGGTGAGGGGGGGCACGGAGGGGGATAAAGGGGGGGGCACAGAGGGGGGTGAGGGGTGGTGGTCGTGGGTTGCTGAGGAGATGGAGTCTGCCTCAATGGCTTGCGATCACAAATCTCTATTTAACTACATCAAAAAAAGTAACCTGCATCGCCACACATATTACCATCGTTAGGGGAAACAACGGTGATCCAATCTCCGACCCCCAGGAACGGGTTTGCAGATTTGCTGAGCATTTCTGTGAGGTCCTGGGGAAGGGGGAATCCCTCAGCCTGGCAAAACGTGGGACAAAGTGGGGTTGACCCTGCTGAGGCAGTGGTGCCTCAAATATTGGAGGAGGTTGTCACCCCCTGTGAGTGGCTGGCTGAGGTGTCATCTGTTGAGGAAGTACTGAAGGCGATCCAGAGTCTGAGACCAGGAAAGGCACCGGGCAGAGGTGATCTCCCAAGCAAAATGCTGAGGGAGGGTGGCGTTTGTGCCCAGACTGCCCTACATGACATCATAACAACAGTCTGGGCCACTGGACGGGGAGGCTTGCGGAGCCCCAATGTGATTTCAGGAAAGGGCGGTCTTGCACAGATGCCATATTTTCTGTCCGTTTGTTACAGTAGAGGTGTAGGGAATTCCAACAAGACCTACATCTCTGCTTTATTGACCTGGTCAAGAGCTATGAAACCATCAGTAGGCCTGGGCTCTGGGTTGTTCTTTGTGCTTTCGGAGTCCCTGACTCTCTGCTCGCGATGATTAAGGACCTTCATATTGGTGAGCGGGCCCAGGTAAAACTACGTGGACTGGAGTCAGAGCCATTCCCTGTTCACCTTGGGGTGCGACAGGGATGTCCTCTGCCTCCCACATTATTTCACATTTATTTCGACCACGTAGTTTGTGAAGCCTTCGATGGCTACAGATATAATGGGAGGCTGATCGATGCCCAGGTACGGTCAACGGATGGCTCCCTATTGGTCAACCATGTTACGTATGCCAATGATTTGGTAATAGCTGCTCAGAGGAAGAGTTGGACGCACTGCTGCTGAAACAGGAGCATGCCACTAAAAGTTGGGGCCTTACCATCAGCACCACCAAAACTAAGCATCTGCCTGGGTACTTGTGGAGGAGGCTTGTGGAGGACGCTGCTACTGGGCGATTGGAGGCAGTCGCGCTCCAACAACAATGGAAGGCATTAGAGCGACGCTCACAACAATGAGCGGAACACCGGGTGGCCAAAGCACAGCAGGTTGGCACAGTAGGGGGCACAGGTGGTGCATCAGCCAGCAGTCATCTCAGTCAGTCGACCCGTGGCACCTGCTGGATCTGCCCCGTGACCTCCTGCCAGCGAGCGTTCGACACTTCACTTTGGCCTCAACGTGCACATGGCCTGGCACAAGCGCCGTGGTGATGTCACCGCCACTTAGTGGCGAATGGCGGTTGTTATTGTTGCGGACGTGTGTGAGTGTGTGTGTATATATTAACCTGCTCATCCCACTAATCTCTCTTGCATAATCTCTCCCATCAACATAGTGATACTCTCCCATTAACGCGGCTGTTGCACGCATATGCAGGGGCGATACTCTTATGCGGCGACGGAAGCCCAGTTCATGCTAATCTCTCTCCCTAATCTCTCTCTCTCTCCCTGATCTCCCCCATTAACACAACTGACGCACTTGCATGCAGGGATGGAATTCCTTTCCAGCTCAGACCCTGCCTGCTCGCCCTTCGACAACGCATATATATAAAGTCTTGTTGTTGTAACAGCTCTCTCGCTGTGTTTCTTCCTGGTTCAGCTGTTCCCCTGCTGGATTAATTTTTTTCCACCTGAGGACGACCGCTTGGTGTTGCGATGGAAACGTCGTGATATTTTATATTTATTATATTCTACTTTTTTTTACCTGCGTGACTTTACCAAAAAAAACCACGGCCAACAGCAGGGACTGCGTTTATCTGAGCAACCGGTCCTGGCCCTCCCCTCGGTCGACTCAGCCTCAAATGAGTACCTGGTGCGGTGTGTAAATATCGCCACCCGGGAGACAAAGGCGGCCGGGCGTGGTGGTGCTGGCCACCCACGCCCTCTGTGTGTGCCACAGTGCCGGCCTTCATAGATGCTGCTACTCGCTACTCGCTAACAGCACTTGCCCCTACAGCCTGCTAGAGGCTACACGGGGGATCTTTATCTGCGTGTAGGTGCTGCTACTCGCTACTCGCTAACAGCACTTGCCCCTACAACCTGCTAGAGGCTACACGGGGGATCTTTATCTGTGTGTAGGTGCTGCTACTCGCTACTAGTAACAGCACTTGCCCCTACAGCCTGCTAGAGGCTACACGGGGGATCTTTGTCTGTGTGTAGGTGCTGCTACTCGCTACAACTAACAGCACTTGCCCCTACAGCCTGCTAGAGGCTACACGGGGGATCTTTATCTGTGTGTAGGTACTGCTACTCGCTACTAGTAACAGCACTTGCCCCTACAGCCTGCTAGAGGCTACACGGGGGATCTTTGTCTGTGTATAGGTGATGCTGCTACCCGCTACTACTAACAGCACTTGCCCCTACAACCTGCTAGAGGCTACACGGGGGATCTTTTTCTGTGTATAGGCACTGCTACTCACTAATAACAGCACTTGCCCCTACAGCCTGCTAGAGGCTACACGGGGGATCTTTTTCTGTGTGTAGGTGCTGCTACTCGCTACTACTAACAGCACTTGTCCCTACAGCCTGCTAGAGGCTACACGGGGGATCTTTGTCTGTGTAGAGGTGCTGCTACTCGCTACTACTAACAGCACTTGCCCCGACAGCCTGCTAGAGGCTACACGGGGGATCTTTGTCTGTGTATAGGTGATGCAGCTACTCGCTACTATTAACAGCACGTGCCCCTACAGCCTGCTAGAGGCTACACGGGGGATCTTTGTCTGTGTATAGGCGCTGCTACTCGCTACTACTAACAGCACTTGCCCCGACAGCCTGCTAGAGGCTACACCGGGGATCTTTGTCTGTGTATAGGTGCTGCTGCTACTCGCTAACAGCACTTGCCCCTACAGCCTGCTAGAGGCTACACGGGGGATCTTTATCTGTGTGTAGGTGCTGCTACTCGCTGCTACTAACAGCACTTGCCCCTACAGCCTGCTAGAGGTTACACGGGGGATCTTTGTCTGTATATAGGTGCTACTAACAGCACTTGCCCCTGCAGCCTGCTAGAGGCTACACGGGGGATCTTTGTCTGTGTATAGATGCTGCTGCTACTCGCTAACAGCACTTGCCCCTACAGCCTGCTAGAGGCTACACGGGGGATCTTTGTCTGTGTTCTTACTGTAGGCAGTTTCTGATAAAGTTCACGAGCTGAACTCCACATCCCCGCAGCACGAAGTGCAGGGGAATACTTCCCGGGTGACGCTTCTTGCCCAGGCAGAGAGGATGGCCGAAATGGTCTGCAGGAGGGAGAGAGAGAGAGAAAAGCAGAGAGAGACAGAGAGAGACAGAGAGACAAAGTAGGAGAGACAGAGAGAGACAGAGAGAGAGAAAGAGATGGATCGAGAGACAGGGAGAGAGAGAGAGAGTGATAGAGACAAAGAGACAGAGAAAGACAGAGAGACAGAGAACGAGAGACAGAGAGAGACACAGATAGAGAGAGAGATAGAGAGATAGGCAGAGAGAGACACAGAGACAGAAAGAGACAGAGAGACAGAAAGATGGAGAGACAGAGATAGAGACGCACACAGAGAGACACAGAGAGAGACACACAGAGAGAGAGAGATAGAGAGATAGGCAGAGAGAGACACAGAGACAGAGAGACAGACAGAGAGACAGAAAGACAGAGAGACACAGACAGAGAGAGAGACAGAGACACACAGAGAGAGACAGAGATGGATAGAGAGACAGGGAGAGAGAGAGAGTGATATAGACAAAGAGACAGAGAAAGACAGAGAGACAGAGAACGAGAGACAGAGGGAGACAGGCAGAGACAGAGAGAGACACACAAAGAGATAAAGAGAGAGACACACAGAGAGAGAGAACGAGAGAGAGAGACACACGCACAGTGTCACCAACCACCACGTCATCCACATATCAACTCACCCACCCACACCTACACTCCCACCCACCTACCCACCCACCCACCTACCCCCGCTTTGGTTACTTATCGCCCCTAACCCAGGTCGTTACTGAGTCGGCCCAAGCCCCAACCACCACCTCCTCCCTCCCCATCCCCCCAGGCCCCCCCCCACCACGACACCACCACCATCGCCACCACCACAGCACCATCACCGCACCACCACCACACCACCCTTCTACTCACCAAAGAAGTACTCTTTGTTGCGAGATCTCTCCAACATGTCTTTCGGAGGCATGCCCATGATCTGCACAACCATTTCAAGTCAGAGAGAGAGACACGCTTGTTACACGCTTGTTACACGCATGTTACACGCGTGTTACACGCATGTTACATGCGTGTTACACGGAGAGACCCATAAAGATTCAGAGACATATAGAAACATAGGGACTCCTAGAGACCCATACATAGATCCATAGAGACCCACAGAGATTCAGAGACTCACATAGAACCATAGGGACTCACAGAAACCCATACAGAGACCCATAGACTTACATAGAACAATAGGGCCTCACAGAAACCCATACAGAGACCCATAGAGATTCAGAGACTCACATAGAACCATAGGGACTCACAGAGACACATACAGAGACCCATAGAGACCCATAGACTTACATAGAACAATAGGACCTCACAGAAACCCATACAGAGACCCATAGAGATTCAGAGACTCACATAGAACCATAGGGACTCACAGAGACACATACAGAGACCCATAGAGACCCATAGACTTACATAGAACAATAGGGCCTCACAGAGACCCATACAGAGACCCATAGAGACCCATAGACTTACATAGAACAATAGGGCCTCACAAAAACCCATACAGAGACCCATAGAGACCCACAGACTTCCATAGAACAATAGGGCCTCACAGAGACCCATACAGAGCCCCTTGGAGATCTAGAGACTCATGTAGAAGGACAGGGACCTACAAAGGGACCCACGCTACAGCTAAACTATTTTTCTTTAACCAGGTAAGGCGCCCACAGAGCTGCGTAGCTATTTCTCATCGGCCGTACGGCAGAAGAAGATCTCATTGTGACATTGTCACATCGAGCATTATGGGTGCGTAGGTGGGTAGATGGGTGGGTAGGTTGGTAGGTGGGTGGGTGAGTGGGTAGGTGGGTCAGTAGGTTGGTAGGTGGGCGAGTGGGTCGGTGGGTAGATAGGTGGGTTGGTAGGTGGGTGGGTGTGTCGGTAGGTAGGTGGGTGGGTAGGTGGGGGCGTAGGTTGGTAGGTGGGTGGGTGAGTGGGCGAGTGGGTCGGTCAGTGGGTGGGCGAGTCGGTGGGTAACTGGCCAGGTGACTGGCTGGGTGACTGGCTGGGTGACTGGCTAGGTGACTGGCTGTGTGACTGGCTGGGTGACTGGCTGGATGACTGGCTGGGTGACTGGCCAGGTGACTGGCTGGGTACCTGGCCAGGTGACTGGCTGGGTGACTGGCTGCGTGTCTGGCTGGGTGACTGGCTGGGTAACTGGCCAGGTGACTGGCTGGGTGACTGGCTGGGTGACTGGCTGGGTGTCTGACTGGGTGACTGGCTGGGTGACTGGCTGCGTGACTGGCTGGGTGACTGGCTGGGTGACTGGCCAGGTGGCTGGCTGCATGACTGGCTGGGTGACTGGCTGGGTGACTGGCTGGGTGACTATCTGGGTGACTGGCTGCGTGTCTGGCTGGGTGACTGGCTGGATAACTGGCTAGGTGACTGGCTGGGTGACTGGCTGGGTGACTGGCTGGGTGTCTGACTGGGTGACTGGCTGCGTGACTGGCTGGGTGACTGGCCATGTGGCTGGCTGCGGGACTGGCTGCATGACTGGCTGGGTGACTGGCTGGGTGTCTGACTGGGTGGCTGGCTGGGTGACTGGCTGGGTGACTGGCCAGGTGACTGGCTGGGTGTCTGACTGGGTGACTGGCTGGGTGACTGGCTGGGTGACTGGCTGGGTGACTGGCTGGGTGGCCGGCTGGGTGGATGTCTGCGGGGCCGGTCTGGGCCAAGTCTCCCGCTTGAGGTGTCCCCCCCCGCCTTCCCCCAAGGAGGCTCCCCGGTCACCTCGATGCAGCATGCCAGGTGGTCGTCGTGGCCGAAGGAGCGGAAGAGGTCCCTGCCGGTGGCCATCTTGGCGACGGTGCAGCCCAGGGACCACGTGTCCGCGGCGCAGGTGACCGGGTAGCCCAGCAGCACCTCGGGCGCCATGTAGACGAGGGTGCCTCCCACGCACGGGGCTGTGTGGATGACGGCAAGCGACAGCGGCGGTGATGGTGAATGTGGACTGGGTACGTGCGTGTGTGGGGGGTGGTGGTGGGTGGGTGGGTGGGTGGAGAAACCCACACACACAGACACCCACACACACACACAGACACCCACACACACAGACACCCACACACACCCACACACCCACACACACCCACACACACAGACACCCACACACACACACACCCACACACACAGACACCCACACGCACAGACACCCACACACCCACACACCCACACACACCCACACACACCCACACACACCCACACACGTGCAGGTGTAGGGGGGTCACCACTCACGTGGACGGTCCACAAAGAAGCTGAGGCCGAAGTCGGTGACTCTGGCAACGCGGCTCGCGATGTTTTTCACCAGAATGTTGCGCTGGATGGGGAGCGAGCGGCAGGGAGAGAGAGGATTCACACTCAGCGGGGTCAAGGCGGCGAGCACTCTCTAGGACTGTACGTCTATGTACGGTGACTACCTCTACTTATGAACGTTCAGCTTGCGAACTTTCAGAGATACGAACCAAACCCAGTCCGTACGCTCAAGTTGCTGCTGTTCAGAACCGAGAGTTCATAAGTTCGATAGATGGCGATGGTGGCATCTACATCTGCAGAACGTGAACATCCAGTGGCAATCTACATCTGCTGAATGTGAAGGACCAGTGACATGTACGTCTACAGAATGTGAAGAACCAGTGGCGTCTACATCTACAGAACATGAAGAACCAGTGGCATCTACATCTACAGAACGTGTAGAACCAGTGGCATCTACATCTGAAGAACGAGAAGAACCAGTGGCATCTAATCTACAGAACGTGAAGGACCAGTGGCATCTACATCACAGAACGTGAAGAACCAGTGGCGTCTACATCTACGGAACGTGAAGAACCAGTGGCATCTACGTCTACAGAACGTGAAGAACCAGTGGCATCTACATCTACAGAACGTGAAGAACCAGTGGCGTCTACATCTACAGAACGTGAAGAACCAGTGGCAATCTACATCTGCTGAATGTGAAGAACCAGTGGCATCTACATCTGCAGAACGTGAAGAACCAGTGGCATCTACAACTGCAGAACGTGAAGAACGAATGACATCTACATCTGCAGAACGTGAAGAACCAGTGCCATCGATATCTGCAGAACGGGAAGAACCAGTGGCATCCACATCTGCAGAACGTGAAGAACCAGTGGCATCTACATCTACAGAACGTGAAGAACCAATGGCGTCTACATCTGCAGAACATGAAGAACCAGTGGCATCTGTGTCTACAGAATGTGAAGAACCAGTGGCATCTACATCTACAGAACGTGAAGAACCAGTTGCATCTGCTTCTACAGAACGTGAAGGACCAGTGGCATCTACATCTACAGAACGTGAAGAACCAGTGGCATCTACATCTACAGAACGTGAAAAACCAGTGGCATCTACATCTACAGAACATGAAGAACCAGTGGCATCTACATCTACAGAATGTGAAGAACTAGTGACATCTAAATCTATAGAACGTGAAGAACCAGTGGCGTCTACATCTACAGAACATGAAGAATCAGTGGCATCTACATCTGCAAAAGGTGAAGAACCAGTGGCGTCTGCGTCTACAGAATGTGAAGAACCAGTGGCATCTACATCTACAGAACGTGAAGAACCAGTGGCATCTACATCTACGGAACATGAAGAACCAGTGGCATCTACATCTACAGAACGTGAAGGACCAGTGGCATCTACATCTACAGAACGTGAAGAACCAGTGGCATCTACAGAACGTGAAGAACCAGTGGCATCTACATTTACAGAATGTGAAGAACCAGTGGCATCTGCATCTACAGAACGTGAAGGACCAGTGGCATCTACATCTACAGAACGTGAAGAACCAGTGGCATCTACAGAACGTGAAGAACCAGTGGCATCTGCGTCTACAGAACGTGAAGAACCAGTGGCATCTGCATCTACAGAACGTGAAGAACCAGTGACATCTACATCTGTCAGAGTGCCGAGCGTCAAAGCGAGCGTCCGCGCCCCCAGCCTGCCCTCCGCTCACCGGCTTGATGTCCCCGTGGACGATGCCCCGGGACTTGGCGTAGGCGAGGAAGCGGAGGATGCCCCTGGTGTAGGCCCTCGCGATGTCCTCGTCGATGTGCCCCTGCCCCATGTCTCTGAGTAGCCGATGGAGGTTCGTGCTGTGACGGGGAGACAGAGGCGTCAGCGATGCCCCTCTCTGTGGGTCTCTGTGGGTGGTGGTGTGGTGGTGGTGTGGTGGTGGTGAGTGGGTGGTGATGGTGGTAGTGGTGATGGTGAGTGGTGGTGATGGTGAGTGAGTGAGTGGTGGTGGTAGTGGTGATGGTGAGTGAGTGAGTGGTGGTGATGGCGGTAGTGGTGATGGTGAGTGAGTGGTGGTGGTGATGGTGGTGATGGTGGTGATGGTGATAGTGTGTTGGTGGGTTAGTGGTGCTGATGGTGGTAGTGGTGATGGTGAGTGAGTGAGTGGTGGTGGTGGTGTTGATGGTGGTGATGGTGGTAGTGCTGATGGTGAGTGAGTGGTGGTGATGGTGGTAGTGGTGATGGTGAGTGAGTGAGTGAGTGGTGGTGATGGTGGTAGTGGTGATGGTGAGTGAGTGAGTGGCTGGTGTTGCTGGTGGTGTGGTGGTGGTGGTAGTGGTGATGGTGAGTGTGTGAGTGGTGGTGGTGCTGGTGGTGTGGTGGTAGTGGTGATGGTGAGTGAGTGAGTGAGTGAATGGTGGTTGTGGTGGTGGTGGTAGTGGTGATGGTGAGTGAGTGGTGGTGATGGCGGTAGGGGTGATGGTGAGTGAGTGGTGGTGGTGGTGATGGTGGTGGTGATGGTGGTAGTGGTGATGGTGAGTGAGTGAGTGAGTGGTGGTTGTGCTGGTGGTAGTGGTGATGGTGAGTGAGTAGTGGTGGTGATGGTGAGTGAGTGGTGGTGATGGTGGTAGTGGTGATGGTGAGTGAGTGAGTTGTGGTGGTGCTGGTGGTGTGGTGGTAGTGGTGTTGGTGAGTGAGTGAGTGGTGGTCATGGTGGTAGTGGTGATGGTGAGTGAGTGAGTGGTGGTGATGGTGGTAGTGGTGATGGTGGGTGAGTGGTGGTGGTGCTGGTGGTGTGGTGGTAGTGGTGATGGTGAGTGAGTGAGTGGTGGTGGTGATGGTGGTAGTGGTGATGGTGAGTGAGTGGTGGTGGTGCTGGGGTGGTAGTTGTGATGGTGATTAAGTGAGTGGTGGTGATGGTGGTAGTGGTGATGGTGAGTGAGTGGTGGTGGTGATGGTGAGTGAGTGGTGATGGTGGTAGTGGTGATGGTGAGTGAGTGGTTGTGGTGATGGTGGTGATGGTGGTAGTGGTGATGGTGAGTGAGTGGTGGTGGTGGTGGTGGTGATGGTGAGTGGTTGTGGTGGTGGTGATGGTGGTGTGGTGGTAGTGGTGATAGTGAGTGAGTGAGTGGTGATGATGGTGGTATTGGTGATGGTGAGTGAGTGGTGGTGTTGATGGTGGTAGTGGTAATGGTGAGTGAGTGGTGGTGGTGGTGGTGATGGTGGTGATGCTGAGTGAGTGAGTGAGTGTTGGTGATGGTGGTAATGGTGATGGTGAGTGAGTGGTGGTCGTGGTGGTGGTCCTGGTGATGGTAAGTGAGTGAGTGGTGGTGGTGGTGATGGTGAGTGAGTGGTGGTGATGGTGGTACTGGTGATGGTGAGTGAGTGGTGGTGGTGATGTTGAGTGAGTGGTGGTGATGGCGGTAGTGGTGATGGTGAGTGAGTGAGTGGTGCTGGTGCTGGTGCTGTTCGTACCTCAACAGCTCCATGACGAGGCATTTGTGGCCTCGGAAGGAGAAAGTCTCCAGGACTTTTGCAACGTTGAAGTCCACGTCGCTACGTTGGCTCTGCAGCTCCATAGACATCTGGATCTCCCTCAGATGGTTGTCCTCTTGCCTGGAGCTGCGAGCGAGTGAGCGAGTGCACAGAGAGAGACACAGAGACACAGAGACAGAGAGTTTAGACGTAACGTAGAGGAGGGATGGTGGTGATGGTGGGGAAGGGTGGTGGTAGGGAGGGGGTGGTGGTGGTAGTGTGGGGATGGTGGTGCTGGTGGTGGTGATGGTGGTGGTGGTGGGGGTAGGGAGAGAGGGGTGGTGGTAGTGGTGGTGATGGTGATGGTAGTGTGATGGTGATGGTGGTGGTAGTGTGATGGTGGTGATGGTGGTGGTGGAAGTGAGAGAGGGGTGGTGGCAGTGGTGGTGATGGTGGTGGTGGTGTTAGTGTGATGGTGATGGTGGTGGTGTGATGGTGGTGGTAGTGGTCGTGATGGTGGTAGTGTGGGGGTGGTAGTGTGATGGTGGTGTTGGTGGTAGTGTGATGGTGGTAGTGGTGGTAGTGTGATGGTGGTGGTGGTCGTGATGGTGGTGGTAGTGTGATGGTGGTGGTAGTGGTCGTGATGGTAGTGGTGGCAGTGTGATGGTGGTGGTAGTGTGATGGTGCTGATGGTGGTGGTGGTGGTAGGGAGAGAGGGGCAGTGGTAGTGGTCGTGATGGTGGTGGCAGTGGTCGTGATGGTGGTGGTGGTGGTAGGGAGAGAGGGGTGGTGGTAGTGTGATGGTGGTAGTGTGGTGGTGGTAGAGAGAGAGGGGTGGTGGCAGTGGTCGTGATGGTGGTGGTAGTGTGATGGTGGTGGTGGTAGTGTGATGGTGGTGATGGTGGTGGCAGTGGTCGTGATGGTGGTGGTGGTGGTGGTAGGGAGAGAGGGGTGGTGGTAGTGTGATGGTGATGGTGGTGGCAGTGGTCGTGATGGTGGTGGTGGTAGGGAGAGAGGGGTGGTGGTAGTGTGATGGTGGTGATGGTGGTGACAGTGGTGGTGGTGATGGTGGTGGTAGTGGTCGTGATGGTGGTGGGTGCTCGAGCGAGGGAGAGTCAAGTAAAGGTTGTTTCAGCCATAGTTTGTTATTGTTGTCACTGTGAGCTAACACTCAACAGCAGTCCCATAGTTGGCCCATTGTTGTTGTTGACATCGTTGTTGTTGTTGTTGTTGTTGGTGCTGCTGTTGCTGTTGACTGCACCGCTGCACCAGGGCCCACTCACTTGGAGGGCGAGGCGAGGATCTTGAGCGCCACCATCGTCCGAGTCTTGTGGTCCAGACACTGCACCACCACGCCCTGTCCACCATGCCCAATCTTCTTGTTCAGCTCGAAGCGGTAGTGGAAGTGCTCGTTCTGGACCTTGCAGGGGTCACGGGGGAGGTCACGCGGAGTGGTCAGGGTGAAGGTCAAAGTGGGGTCACGGGGAGGTCACGGGAAGCATCAGGGTGAAGGTCAAATTGGGGGTCTGTGTGTGTCTGTGTGTGTCTGTGTGTGTCTGTGTGTGTGGGGAGCGGTGGTGCAGCGGTTAGCGTTACGCTGCGCTATGAACCCGGCAACCCGGGTTCGATTCCCACTCACGGCCAACACCAACAGTGACGATTATCTGAACCGGTCCCTGGCCTCCCCTAGGTCGACTCAGCCTCAAATGAGTAGCTGGTGCGGTGTGTAAACATCGCCACTGGGGAGACAAAGGCGGTCGGTCGTGGTGCTGGCCACCCACCCCCTCGTGTAACGTTCTGGCCTTCATAGGTGCTCGCTAACAGCACTTGCCCCTACAGTCTGTGAAGGCTATATAGGGGATCTTTGTCTTGTGTGTGAGTCTCACAGGGATGTAGTTGTGTGTGTGTCTGTGTGTGTGTGTCTGTGTGTGTGTCTGTGTGTGTCTGTGTGTCTGTGTTTGTATGTATGTGTCTGTGTGTGTCTGTGTCTGTGTGTGTGTCTGTGTGTGTGTGTCTGTGTGTGTCTGTGTATCTGTGTGTGTCTGTGTGTCTGTGTCTGTGTGTCTGTGTCTGTGTGTGTGTGTCTGTGTGTGTGTCTGTGTGTGTGTGTGTCTGTGTGTGTGTGTCTGTGTGTGTGTGTGTCTGTGTGTGTGTGTGTGTCTGTGTGTCTGTGTGTGTGAGTCTCACAAGGATGTAGTTGTTATCGTCGTCGTCATATCCTCCATTGGCGACGCCCCCTCGGCTTTCCTCCTCCCCCTCGTCCAAAGTAAAAAACCAAACCGCGTCCATGGCGGCGAGCTCCAGCTTCTGGCGCTTAGTCAGGGAAGTCTTGAAGATACGCTGGATCGCTGCACAAGTGACAACAACAACAACAACATCAGCCACAACAACTGAAGCTATCAACTTGTTTTGTATACACACACACCGCGTTATGCCCCCCCCCCAAAGTGGCTGGTGTCATCATCATCGTCGTAATCATCACCG
The DNA here is from genome assembly GCF_048934315.1 of Petromyzon marinus. NCBI lineage: Eukaryota > Metazoa > Chordata > Hyperoartia > Petromyzontiformes > Petromyzontidae > Petromyzon > Petromyzon marinus. Next base: position 878,730 of record NW_027423124.1, read on the forward strand.
TCGTCATCATCCTCATCATCGTCGTCGTCATCATCGTCATCACCACGTGGCAGAAAAATGCTCTAAACGCATTTTTCTACAGACTCAAAGAGACCCACAGAGACTCAAAGAGACCCACCGAGACTAATAGAGACCCACAGAGAGCCACAGAGACCCACTGACACCCACAGAGACTCACAGAGACTCACCAGAGACCTTTACTAATGCAGAGGAGTCAAATGGAAACGTGACGTCATGCGCGCCGGGCGGCTCCATGACGTCACGTCTCCCCTTGGTATAAAAAGGGGAACCCCGTGACGTAGGCGGGGTCGTTGCTGGAGCCGGGGCTCAGAGTAGGGTGGAACGGGGGGAGCCAGGGGCAAGAGGGTAGGAGTAGGGGATAGCACAGCGTACAGGGCTGGAGGTGACCGCGCTCCTCGGTCGGCCGGGTTGGCTGAACCCACGGTCGGACGCAGAGGAGGCAGCACGGGGCAGCCGGCTGTGACGGGGGGGCTAGTGGGACGTAGCCCGGGACCCCTGGGGAAGTTGTTACACCCTCGTGTACTGAAATAAGCTTCGAGTAAACTTACGGCGAAAGCCCCTAAACCTCCGAGTCGTTGGGAACCCTTCAACGCTAATGTAGACCCACGTGGCGGTACAGGTTGCATCTACGAAAGTTAAACTTCTTTTTGCACCGTACGTTGCCAACCGTGTTAATGTATGGGTCTCTATGGCTGTCTCTGTGGGTCCACAGGGTCTCTGTGGTTGCTTCTGTGGGTCTATGGGTGTCTCTGTGGGTTTGTAGGGTCTCTATCGGTGCATCTGTGGGTCTCTATGGGTCTGGGTGTCTATGTGGGTCTTTGTGTGTCTACGGGTGCCTCTGTTTGTCTCTGTGTGTCTATGAGTGTCTATGGGTGTCTATGGGTGTCTATGAGTGTCTATGGGTGTCTATGAGTGTCTCTGTGGGTCTATGGGTGTCTCTGTGGGTTTGTCGGGTCTCTATCGGTGCCTTTGTGGGTCTGGGTGTCTCTGTGGGTCTCTGTGTGTCTACGGGTGTCTCTGTGTGTCTCTGTGTGTCTATGAGTGTCTATGGGTGTCTATAGGTGTCTATGAGTGTCTCTGTGTGTCTATGGGTGTCTCTGTGTGTCTATGGTTGTCAATGTGTGTCTATGGGTGTCTCTGTGTGTCTATGGGTGTCTTTGTGAGTATCCCCCCGCTCAACATTTAGAGGAATCAACATCACCCCGCTTGAATCCAAGTGTTATTTGGCTGCTGCTAAGCATTTCCACGCGACAGCGACAATGATGATGCCGACGATGATGATGATGATGACGACGATGATGATGACGATGATATCAGCCCACTTGGTTGAGCTGCTTTGATTTGAGCTGCCATCATTCTTAGACTTTGATGATTCTCCTGCTCCTCTCTCGTTCTTACCTTTGGGTGATTTGCTGCGGATTAACATGGAGCTGGCGGTCAGCGCACTCCACCTGGTGATAGGCGGAGGATGCCTCCCACTCGGTCCAGCTTGCCTCGTCTACACGCACACAAATCCATACATACACACACATACACACACATACATATATACACACATATACACATACACGCATACACACACACATACACACACATACACACACACACATACACATTCATACACACATACACATTCATAGATACATATATATACACACATACACACATACATACACATTCATACACACACACACATACACATTCATACATACATATATACACACACAAACATATATATGTATACATATATGGGTGGTGTTTGTAAGTGTGAGTGGTGTTCACAGGTGTGGGTGGTGTTTGTAAGTGTGGGTGGTGTTTGTAAGTGTGGGTGGTGTTTGTAAGTGTGGGTGGTGTTTGTAATAGTGGATGGTGTTTGTAAGTGTGAGTGGTGTTTGTAAGTGTTGGTGGTGTTTGTAAGTGTGGGTGGTGTTTGTAAGTGAGGGTGGTGTTTGTAAGTGAGGGTGGTGTTCGTAAGTGAGGGTGGTGTTTGTAAGTGAGGGTGGTGTTTGTAAGTGAGGGTGGTGTTTGTAAGTGAGGGTGGTGTTTGTAAGTGAGGGTGGTGTTTGTAAGTGAGAGTGGTGTTCGTAAGTGAGGGTGGTGTTTGTAAGTGAGGGTGGTGTTTGTAAGTGTGGGTGGTGTTTGTAAGTGTGAGTGGTGTTTGTAAGTGTGGATGGTGTTTGCAAGTGTGGGTGGTGTTTGTAAGTGTGAGTGGTGTTTGTAAGTGTGAGTGGTGTTTGTGGTGTTTGTAAGTGTGGGTGGTGTTTGTAAGTGTGGGTGGTGTTTGTAAGTGTGGGTGGTGTTTGTAAGTGAGGGTGGTGTTTGTAAGTGTGAGTGGTGTTTGTAAGTGTGGGTGGTGTTTGTAAGTTAGGGTGGTGTTTGTAAGTGTGAGTGGTGTTTGTAAGTGTGGGTGGTGTTCGTAAGTGTGGGTGGTGTTTGTAAGTGTGGGTGGTGTTTGTAAGTTAGGGTGGTGTTTGTAAGTGTGGGTGGTGTTTGTAAGTGTGGGTGGTGTTCGTAAGTGTGGGTGGTGTTTGTAAGTGAGGGTGGTGTTTGTAAGTGAGGGTGGTGTTTGTAAGTGAGGGTGGTGTTTGTAAGTGAGGGTGGTGTTTGTAAGTGAGAGTGGTGTTCGTAAGTGAGGGTGGTGTTTGTAAGTGAGGGTGGTGTTTGTAAGTGTGGGTGGTGTTTGTAAGTGTGAGTTGTGTTTGTAAGTGTGGATGGTGTTTGCAAGTGTGGGTGGTGTTTGTAAGTGTGAGTGGTGTTTGTAAGTGTGAGTGGTGTTTGTGGTGTTTGTAAGTGTGGGTGGTGTTTGTAGGTGTGGGTGGTGTTTGTAAGTGTGGGTGGTGTTTGTAAGTGAGGGTGGTGTTTGTAAGTGTGAGTGGTGTTTGTAAGTGTGGATGGTGTTTGTAAGTGTGGGTGGTGTTTGTAAGTGTGGGTGGTGTTTGTAAGTTAGGGTGGTGTTTGTAAGTGTGAGTGGTGTTTGTAAGTGTGGGTGGTGTTCGTAAGTGTGGGTGGTGTTTGTAAGTGTGGGTGGTGTTTGTAAGTTAGGGTGGTGTTTGTAAGTGTGGGTGGTGTTTGTAAGTGTGGGTGGTGTTCGTAAGTGTGGGTGGTGTTTGTAAGTGTGGGTGGTGTTTGTAAGTTAGGGTGGTGTTCATATGTTGAGTGGAGGGGGCCACGCCTACCTGCATGGCGTTGCTGTGCTCCGTAAATCTCTCGGTGTCTCTGCGTGGAGAGTGGAGGGTGGGGAGAGTCAGGCAGAGTTCAGTGGAGGGCGATTGCACCGCTACCACGTGGACTCACATTGTTAGCATGGACTCACGCACCACAAACCCACATCCTCACCACGAACCCTCACAACTCACCATGAATCCTCACCACGGACACCCACACTCACCAATAAGCCACAATAAGGACCCACACAACTCACCACGAACCAACACTCTTACCAAGAACCCACACAACTCACCACGGATCCACAACACGGACCCACACAACTCACCACGGACCCAGACAACTCACCACAGACCCACAACACTGACCCACACAACTCACCACGTCAATGGCTTCAGCAGAAGGTGCTCGGCGATTAGGATGATGAAGAATCTGAAGATGTCGACGCTGAAGACGAAAAAGCAGCCACATTGTTAGCATGGACTCACGCACCACAAACCCACATCCTCACCACGAACCCACCAACCCTCACCAAGAACCCACATCCTCACCACGAACCCTCATAACTCACCACAAACCCACATCCTCACCACGAACCCTCACAACTCACCACAAACCCACATCCTCACCAAGAACCCTCACAACTCACCACAAACCCACATCCTCACCACGGACCCACACAACTCACCACAAACCCACATCCTCACCACGAACCCTCACAACTCACCACAAACCCACATCCTCACCACGGACCCACACAACTCACCACAAACCCACATCCTCACCACGAACCCACACAACAAACCAAGAACCCACATCCTCACCACGAACCCACACAACTCACCACAAACCCACATCCTCACCACGGACCCACACAACTCACCACAAACCCACATCCTCACCACGGACCCACACAACTCACCACAAACCCACATCCTCACCACGAACCCACACAACAAACCAAGAACCCACATCCTCACCACGAACCCACACAACTCACCACAAACCCACATCACCACGAACCCACACAACTCACCACGAACCCACATCCTCACCACGGACTCTCACAACTCACCATGAATCCTCACCACGGACACCCACACTCACCAATAAGCCACAATAAGGACCCACACAACTCACCACGAACCAACACTCTTACCAAGAACCCACACAACTCACCACGGATCCACAACACAGACCCACACAACTCACCACGGACCCAGACAACTCACCACAGACCCACAACACTGACCCACACAACTCACCACGTCAATGGCTTCAGCAGAAGGTGCTCGGCGATTAGGATGATGAAGAATCTGAAGATGTCGACGCTGAAGACGAAAAAGCAGCCGCCTCCTTCACGTCCGTCGCCAACTGACGAGCCACGTGGTCGCGTGACGTCACCGATGACGTTCAGTGCGACGGAAGTGACCACGCCCACTCCTAGCCACGCCCACGCAGAGCCACGCCCCTGCCGAGTGACGTGTGATAACGCGGCCACGCCCCCGGCAGCCGGGCGTTCCTCAATCTACAGATTCTACTTCCGCTTCCGGGTCGGGACGAGTGGAGGCGGTGGCGGGAAAATCTGAACCCTGTCTGGGCCTCCTCAAGGTCGACTCAGCCTGAAGGTGCCCACACGGGGCTCTGTGTGGTGAGTCTGTGGGTCTCTGTGTGGTGAGTCTGTGGGTCTCTGTGTGGTGAGTCTGTGGGTCTCTGTGTGGTGAGTCTGTGGGTCTCTGTGTGGTGAGTCTGTGGGTCTCTGTGTGGTGAGGCTGTGGGTCTCTGTGTGGTGAGTCTGTGGGTCTCTGTGTGGCGAGTCTATGGGTCTCTGTGTGGTGAGTCTGTGGGTCTCTGTGTGGTGAGTCTATGGGTCTCTGTGTGGTGAGTCTGTGGGTCTCTGTGTGGTGAGTCTGTGGGTCTCTGTGTGGTGAGTCTGTGGATCTCTGTGTGGTGAGTCTGTGGGTCTCTGTGTGGTGAGTCTGTGGGTCTCTGTGTGGTGAGTCTGTGGGTCTCTGTGTTGCGAGTCTATGGGTTTCTGTGTGGTGAGTCTGTGGGTCTCTGTGTGGTGAGTCTGTGGGTCTCTGTGTGGTGAGTCTATGGGTCTCTGCGTGGTGAGTCTGTGGGTCTCTGCGTGGTGAGTCTGTGGGTCTCTGTGTGGTGAGTCTGTGGATCACTGTGTGGTGAGTCTGTGGGTCTCTGTGTGATGAGTCTGTGGGTCTCTGTGTGGTGAGTCTGCGGGTCTCTGTGTGGTGAGTCTGTGGGTCTCTGTGCGGTGAGTCTGTGGATGTCTGTGTGGTGAGTCTGTGGGTCTCTGTGCGGTGAGTCTGTGGGTCTCTGTGTGGTGAGTCTGTGGGTCTCTGTGTGGTGAGTCTGTAGGTCTCCGTGTGGTGAGTCTGTGGGTCTCTGTGTGGTGAGTCTGTGGGTCTCTGTGTGGTGAGTCTGTGGGTCTCTGTGTGGTGAGCCTGTGGGTCTCCGTGTGGTGAGTCTGTGGGTCTCCGTGTGGTGAGTCTGTGGGTCTCCATGTGGTGAGTCTGTGGGTCTCTGTGTGGTGAGTCTGTGGGTCTCTGTGTGGTTAGTCTTTGGGTCTCTTTGTGGTGAGTCTGTGTGTCTCTGTGTGGTGAGTCTGTGAGTCTCAATGTGGTGAGTCTGTGGGTCTCTGTGTGGTGAGTCTGTGGGTCTCTGTGTGGTGAGTCTGTGGGTCTCTGTGTGGTGAGTCTGTGGATCTCTGTGTGGTGAGTCTGTGGGTCTCTGTGTGGTGAGTCTGTGGGTCTCTGTGTGGTGAGTCTGTGGGTCTCTGTGTGGTGAGTCTGTGGGTCTCTGTGTTGCGAGTCTATGGGTTTCTGTGTGGTGAGTCTGTGGGTCTCTGTGTGGTGAGTCTGTGGGTCTCTGTGTGGTGAGTCTATGGGTCTCTGCGTGGTGAGTCTGTGGGTCTCTGCGTGGTGAGTCTGTGGGTCTCTGTGTGGTGAGTCTGTGGATCACTGTGTGGTGAGTCTGTGGGTCTCTGTGTGATGAGTCTGTGGGTCTCTGTGTGGTGAGTCTGCGGGTCTCTGTGTGGTGAGTCTGTGGGTCTCTGTGCGGTGAGTCTGTGGGTGTCTGTGTGGTGAGTCTGTGGGTCTCTGTGCGGTGAGTCTGTGGGTCTCTGTGTGGTGAGTCTGTGGGTCTCTGTGTGGTGAGTCTGTAGGTCTCCGTGTGGTGAGTCTGTGGGTCTCTGTGTGGTGAGTCTGTGGGTCTCTGTGTGGTGAGTCTGTGGGTCTCTGTGTGGTGAGCCTGTGGGTCTCCGTGTGGTGAGTCTGTGGGTCTCCGTGTGGTGAGTCTGTGGGTCTCCATGTGGTGAGTCTGTGGGTCTCTGTGTGGTGAGTCTGTGGGTCTCTGTGTGGTTAGTCTGTGGGTCTCTGTGTGGTGAGTCTGTGTGTCTCCGTGTGGTGAGTCTGTGGGTCTCCATGTGGTGAGTCTGTGGGTCTCTGTGTGGTTAGTCTGTGGGTCTCTGTGTGGTGAGTCTGTGGGTCTCTGTGTGGTGAGTCTGTGGGTCTCTGTGTGGAGAGTCTGTGGGTCTCTGTGCGGTGAGTCTGTGGGTGTCTGTGTGTTGAGTCTGTGGGTCTCTGTGTGGTGAGTCTGTGGGTCTCTGTGGTGAGTCAGTCGGTCTCCGTGTGGTGAGTCTGTGGGTCTCTGTGTGGTGAGTCTATGGGTGTCTGTGTGGTGAGTCTGTGGGTCTCTGTGTTGGGAGTCTGTGGGTCTCTGTGTGGTGAGTCTGTGTGTCTCTGTGTGATGAGTCTGTAGGTCTCTGTGTGGTGAGTCTGTGGGTCTCTGTTTGTTGAGTCTGTGGGTGTCTGTGTGGTGAGTCTGTGGGTCTCTGTGTGGTGAGTCTGTGGGTCTCTGTGTGATGAGTCAGTGGGTCGCTGTGTGGTGAGTCTGTGGGTCTCTGTGTGGTGAGTCTGTGGGTCTCTGTGTGGTGAGTATGTGGGTCTCTGTGTGGTGAGTCTGTGGGTCTCTGTGTGGTGAGTCTGTGGGTCTCTGTGTGGTGAGTCTGTGGGTCTCTGTGTGGTGAGTCTGTGGGTGTCTGTGTGGTGAGTCTGTGGGTCTCTGTGTGGTGAGTCTGTGGGTCTCTGTGTGGTGAGTCTGTGGGTGTCTGTATGTGGTGAGTCTGTGGGTCTCTGTGCGGTGAGTCTCTGGGTGTCTGTGGTGAGTCTATGGGTCTCTTTGTGGTGAGTCTGTGGGTCTATGTGTGGTGAGTCTGTGGGTCTCTGTCTGGTGAGTCTGTTGGTCTATGTGTGGTGAGTCTGTTGGTCTCTGTGTGGTGAGACTGTGGGTCTCTGTGTGGTGAGTCTGGGGGTCTCTGTGTGGTGAGTCTGTGTGTCTCTGTGTGATGAGTCTGTGGGTCTCTGTGTGATGAGTCTGTGGGTCTCTGTGTGGTGAGTCTGTGGGTTTCTGTGTGGTGAGTCTATGTGTCTCTGTGTGATGAGTCTGTGGGTCTCTGTGTGGTGAGTCTGTGGGTCTCTGTGTGGAGAGTCTGTGGGTCTCTGTGCGGTGAGTCTGTGGGTGTCTGTGTGTTGAGTCTGTGGGTCTCTGTGTGGTGAGTCTGTGGGTCTCTGTGGTGAGTCAGTCGGTCTCCGTGTGGTGAGTCTGTGGGTCTCTGTGTGGTGAGTCTATGGGTGTCTGTGTGGTGAGTCTGTGGGTCTCTGTGTTGGGAGTCTGTGGGTCTCTGTGTGGTGAGTCTGTGTGTCTCTGTGTGATGAGTCTGTAGGTCTCTGTGTGGTGAGTCTGTGGGTCTCTGTTTGTTGAGTCTGTGGGTGTCTGTGTGGTGAGTCTGTGGGTCTCTGTGTGGTGAGTCTGTGGGTCTCTGTGTGATGAGTCAGTGGGTCGCTGTGTGGTGAGTCTGTGGGTCTCTGTGTGGTGAGTCTGTGGGTCTCTGTGTGGTGAGTATGTGGGTCTCTGTGTGGTGAGTCTGTGGGTCTCTGTGTGGTGAGTCTGTGGGTCTCTGTGTGGTGAGTCTGTGGGTCTCTGTGTGGTGAGTCTGTGGGTGTCTGTGTGGTGAGTCTGTGGGTCTCTGTGTGGTGAGTCTGTGGGTCTCTGTGTGGTGAGTCTGTGGGTGTCTGTATGTGGTGAGTCTGTGGGTCTCTGTGCGGTGAGTCTCTGGGTGTCTGTGGTGAGTCTATGGGTCTCTTTGTGGTGAGTCTGTGGGTCTATGTGTGGTGAGTCTGTGGGTCTCTGTCTGGTGAGTCTGTTGGTCTATGTGTGGTGAGTCTGTTGGTCTCTGTGTGGTGAGACTGTGGGTCTCTGTGTGGTGAGTCTGGGGGTCTCTGTGTGGTGAGTCTGTGTGTCTCTGTGTGATGAGTCTGTGGGTCTCTGTGTGATGAGTCTGTGGGTCTCTGTGTGGTGAGTCTGTGGGTTTCTGTGTGGTGAGTCTATGTGTCTCTGTGTGATGAGTCTGTGGGTCTCTGTTTGATGAGTCTGTGGGTCTCTGTGTGGTGAGTCTGTGGGTCTCTGTGTGGTGAGTCTATGTGTCTCTGTGTGATGAGTCTGTGGGTCTCTGTGTGGTGAGTCTGTGGGTCTCTGTGTCGTGAGTCTGTGGGTCTCTGTGTGGTGACTCTGTGGGTCTCTGTGTGGTGAGTCTGTGTGTCTCTGTGTGGTGAGTCTATGTGTCTCTGTGTGATGAGTCTGTGGGTCTCTGTGTGGTGAGTCTATGGGTCTCTTTGTGATGAGTCTATGTGTCTCTGTGTGATGAGTCTGTGGGTCTCTGTGTGGTGAGTCTGTGGGTCTGTCTGGTGAGTCTGTGGGTCTCTGTGTGGTGAGTCTGTGGGTCTCTGTGTGGTGAGTCTGTGTGTCTCTGTGTGATGAGTCTGTGGGTCTCTGTGTGATGAGTGTATGTGGTGTTGTTGGTGAGTGAGTGGGTGGTGGTGATGGCGGTAGTGGTGATGGTGAGTGAGTGGTGGTGGTGATGGTGGTAGTGCTGATGGTGAGTGAGTGGTGGTGATGGTGTTAGTGGTGGTGATGGTGGTAGTGGTGATGGTGAGTGAGTGAGTGGTGGTGATGGTGGTAGTGGTGATGGTGAGTGAGTGGCTGGTGTTGCTGGTGGTGTGGTGGTGGTGGTAGTGGTGATGGTGAGTGAGTGAGTGGTGGTGGTGATGGTGAGTGAGTGAGTGGTGGTGGTGTGGTGGTAGTGGTGATGGTGAGTGAGTGGTGGTGATGGTGGTACTGGTGATGGTGAGTGAGTGGTGGTGGTGATGTTGAGTGAGTGGTGGTGATGGTGATAGTGGTGATGGTGAGTGAGTGAGTGGTGCTGGTGCTGGTGCTTTTCGTACCTCAACAGCTCCATGACGAGGCATTTGTGTCCTCGGAAGGAGAAAGTCTCCAGGACTCTGGCAACGTTGAAGTCCACGTCGCTACGGTGGCTCTGCAGCTCCATGGACATCTGCATCTCCCTCAGCTGGTCCTCCTCTTGCCTGGAGCTGCGAGCGAGTGAGCGAGTGCACAGAGAGAGACACAGAGACAGAGAGTTTAGACATAACGTAGAGGAGGGATGGTGGTGATGGTGGGGAAGGGTGGTGGTAGGGAGGGGGTGGTGGTGGTAGTGTGGGGATGGTGGTGGTGGTGATGGTGGTGGTGGTGGTAGGGAGAGAGGGGTGGTGGTAGTGGTGGTGATGGTGGTGGTAGTGTGATGGTGATGGTGGTAGTGTGATGGTGATGGTGGTGGTAGTGGCCGTGATGGTGGTAGTGTGGGGGTGGTAGTGTGATGGTGGTGGTAGTGTGATGGTGGTGGTGGTAGTGTGATGGTGGTGGTGGTAGGGAGAGAGGGGTGATGGTGGTAGTGTGATGGTGGTGGTGGTAGTGGTCGTGGTGGTGGTGATGGTGGTGGTAGTGTGATGGTGGCGGTAGTGGTCGTGATGGTAGTGGTGGTAGTGTGATGGTGGTGGTGGTAGTGTGATGGTGGTGATGGTGGTGGTAGGGAGAGAGGGGTGGTGGTAGTGGTTGTGATGGTAATGGCAGTGGTCGTGATGGTGGTGGTAGGGAGAGAGGGGTGGTGGTGGTGTGATGGTGGTAGTGTGGTGGTGGTAGTGAGAGAGGGGTGGTGGCAGTGGTCGTGATGGTGGTGGTGGTGGTGATGGTGGTAGTGATGATGGTGAGTGAGTGAGTGAGTGGTGATGATGGTGGTAGTGGTGATGGTGAGTGAGTGGTGGTGGTGGTGATGGTGAGTGAGTGGTGATGGTGGTAGTGGTGATGGTGAGTGAGTGGTTGTGGTGATAGTGGTGGTGGTGGTGGTGATGGTGGTAGTGATGATGGTGAGTGAGTGAGTGAGTGGTGGTGATGGTGGTAGTGGTGATGGTGAGTGAGTGGTGGTGGTGGTGATGGTGAGTGAGTGGTGATGGTGAGTGAGTGGTTGTGGTGATAGTGGTGATGGTGGTAGTGGTGATGGTGAGTGAGTGGTGGTGGTAGTGCTGGTGTGGTGGTAGTGGTGATGGTGAGTGAGTGAGTGAGTGGTGGTGATGGCGGTATTGGTGATGGTGAGTGAGTGGTGGTGGTGATGGTGGTAGTGGTGATGGTGAGTGAGTGGTGGTGGTGGTGGTGATGGTGGTGATGGTGAGTGAGTGAGTGACTGGTGGTGATGGTGGTATTGGTGATGGTGAGTGAGTGGTGGTGCTGGTGGTGATGGTAAGTGGTTGTGGTGGTGGTGATGGTGGTGGTAGTGGTGATGGTGAGTGATTGAGTGGTGGTGGTGATGGTAAGTGAGTGGTGGTGATGGTGGTACTGGTAAAGGTGAGTGAGTGGTGGTGGTGATGTTGAGTGAGTGGTGGTGATGGTGGTACTGGTGATGGTAAGTGAGTGAGTGGTGGTGGTGATGTTGAGTGAGTGGTGGTGATGGTGGTGGTAGTGTGATGGTGGCGGTAGTGGTCGTGATGGTAGTGGTGGTAGTGTGATGGTGGTGGTGGTAGTGTGATGGTGGTGATGGTGGTGGTAGGGAGAGAGGGGTGGTGGTAGTGGTTGTGATGGTAATGGCAGTGGTCGTGATGGTGGTGGTAGGGAGAGAGGGGTGGTGGTGGTGTGATGGTGGTAGTGTGGTGGTGGTAGTGAGAGAGGGGTGGTGGCAGTGGTCGTGATGGTGGTGGTGATGGTGGTAGTGATGATGGTGAGTGAGTGAGTGAGTGGTGGTGATGGTGGTAGTGGTGATGGTGAGTGAGTGGTGGTGGTGATGGTGAGTGAGTGGTGATGGTGGTAGTGGTGATGGTGAGTGAGTGGTTGTGGTGATAGTGGTGGTGGTGGTGGTGATGGTGGTAGTGATGATGGTGAGTGAGTGAGTGAGTGGTGGTGATGGTGGTAGTGGTGATGGTGAGTGAGTGGTGGTGGTGGTGATGGTGAGTGAGTGGTGATGGTGAGTGAGTGGTTGTGGTGATAGTGGTGATGGTGGTAGTGGTGATGGTGAGTGAGTGGTGGTGGTAGTGCTGGTGTGGTGGTAGTGGTGATGGTGAGTGAGTGAGTGAGTGGTGGTGATGGCGGTATTGGTGATGGTGAGTGAGTGGTGGTGGTGATGGTGGTAGTGGTGATGGTGAGTGAGTGGTGGTGGTGGTGGTGATGGTGGTGATGGTGAGTGAGTGAGTGAGTGGTGGTGATGGTGGTATTGGTGATGGTGAGTGAGTGGTGGTGCTGGTGGTGATGGTAAGTGGTTGTGGTGGTGGTGATGGTGGTGGTAGTGGTGATGGTGAGTGATTGAGTGGTGGTGGTGATGGTAAGTGAGTGGTGGTGATGGTGGTACTGGTAAAGGTGAGTGAGTGGTGGTGGTGATGTTGAGTGAGTGGTGGTGATGGTGGTACTGGTGATGGTAAGTGAGTGAGTGGTGGTGGTGATGTTGAGTGAGTGGTGGTGATGGTGGTAGTGGTGATGGTGAGTGAGTGAGTGGTGGTGGTGATGTTGAGTGAGTGGTGGTGATGGTGATAGTGGTGATGGTGAGTGAGTGAGTGGTGCTGGTGCTGGTGCTTTTCGTACCTCAACAGCTCCATGACGAGGCATTTGTGTCCTCGGAAGGAGAAAGTCTCCAGGACTCTGGCAACGTTGAAGTCCACGTCGCTACGGTGGCTCTGCAGCTCCATGGACATCTGCATCTCCCTCAGCTGGTTCTCCTCTTGCCTGGAGCTGCGAGCGAGTGAGCGAGTGCACAGAGAGAGACACAGAGACACAGAGACAGAGAGTTTAGACGTAACGTAGAGGAGGGATGGTGGTGATGGTGGGGAAGGGTGGTGGTAGGGAGGGGGTGGTGGTGGTAGTGTGGGGATGGTGGTGGTGGTGATGGTGATGGTGGTGATGGTGATTGAGTAAGTGAGTGGTGGTGATGGTGGTAATGGTGATGGTGAGTGAGTGGTGGTGCTGGTGGTGATGGTGAGTTAGTGGTGGTGGTGGTGCTGGTGTGGTGGTAGTGGTGATGGTGAGTGAGTGAGTAAGTGATGGTGATGGTGGTAGTGGTGATGGTGAGTGAGTGGTGGTGGTGATGGTGAGTGAGTGGTGATGGTGGTAGTGGTGGTAGTGGTGATGTTGAGTGAGTGAGTGAGTGGTGGTGATGGTGGTTGTGGTGATGGTGGTGATGGTGGTGGTAGTAGTGAGTGAGTGGTGGTGGTGGTGATGGTGGTAATGGTGATGGTGAGTGAGTGGTGGTGCTGGTGGTGATGGTGAGTGGTGGTGGTGGTGGTAGTGGTGATGGTGAGTGAGTGAGTGGTGGTGCTGGTGGTGGTCGTGGTGAATTTAATTGAGTGAGTGGTGGTGGTGATGGTGAGTGAGTGGTGGTGATGGTGGTACTGGTGACGGTGAGTGAGTGGTGGTGGTGATGTTGAGTGAGTGGTGATGGTGGTACTGGTGATGGTAAGTGAGTGAGTGGTGGTGGTGATGTTGAGTGAGTGGTGGTGATGGTGGTAGTGGTGATGGTGAGTGAGTGAGTGGTGGTGGTGATGTTGAGTGAGTGGTGGTGATGGTGATAGTGGTGATGGTGAGTGAGTGAGTGGTGCTGGTGCTGGTGCTTTTCGTACCTCAACAGCTCCATGACGAGGCATTTGTGTCCTCGGAAGGAGAAAGTCTCCAGGACTCTGGCAACGTTGAAGTCCACGTCGCTACGGTGGCTCTGCAGCTCCATGGACATCTGCATCTCCCTCAGCTGGTTCTCCTTTTGCCTGGAGCTGCGAGCGAGTGAGCGAGTGCACAGAGAGAGACACAGAGACACAGAGACAGAGAGTTTAGACATAACGTAGAGGAGGGATGGTGGTGATGGTGGGGAAGGGTGGTGGTAGGGAGGGGGTGGTGGTGGTAGTGTGGGGATGGTGGTGGTGGTGATGGTGGTGGTGGTGGTAGGGAGAGAGGGGTGGTGGTAGTGGTGGTGATGGTGGTGGTAGTGTGATGGTGATGGTGGTAGTGTGATGGTGGTGGTAGTGGCCGTGATGGTGGTAGTGTGGGGGTGGTAGTGTGATGGTGGTGGTAGTGTGATGGTGGTGGTGGTAGTGTGATGGTGGTGGTGGTAGGGAGAGAGGGGTGATGGTGGTAGTGTGATGGTGGTGGTGGTAGTGGTCGTGGTGGTGGTGATGGTGGTGGTAGTGTGATGGTGGCGGTAGTGGTCGTGATGGTAGTGGTGGTAGTGTGATGGTGGTGGTGGTAGTGTGATGGTGGTGATGGTGGTGGTAGGGAGAGAGGGGTGGTGGTAGTGGTTGTGATGGTAATGGCAGTGGTCGTGATGGTGGTGGTAGGGAGAGAGGGGTGGTGGTGGTGTGATGGTGGTAGTGTGGTGGTGGTAGTGAGAGAGGGGTGGTGGCAGTGGTCGTGATGGTGGTGGTGGTGGTGATGGTGGTAGTGATGATGGTGAGTGAGTGAGTGAGTGGTGGTGATGGTGGTAGTGGTGATGGTGAGTGAGTGGTGGTGGTGGTGATGGTGAGTGAGTGGTGATGGTGGTAGTGGTGATGGTGAGTGAGTGGTTGTGGTGATAGTGGTGGTGGTGGTGGTGATGGTGGTAGTGATGATGGTGAGTGAGTGAGTGAGTGGTGGTGATGGTGGTAGTGGTGATGGTGAGTGAGTGGTGGTGGTGGTGATGGTGAGTGAGTGGTGATGGTGAGTGAGTGGTTGTGGTGATAGTGGTGATGGTGGTAGTGGTGATGGTGAGTGAGTGGTGGTGGTAGTGCTGGTGTGGTGGTAGTGGTGATGGTGAGTGAGTGAGTGAGTGGTGGTGATGGCGGTATTGGTGATGGTGAGTGAGTGGTGGTGGTGATGGTGGTAGTGGTGATGGTGAGTGAGTGGTGGTGGTGGTGGTGGTGGTGGTGATGGTGGTGATGGTGAGTGAGTGAGTGACTGGTGGTGATGGTGGTATTGGTGATGGTGAGTGAGTGGTGGTGCTGGTGGTGATGGTAAGTGGTTGTGGTGGTGGTGATGGTGGTGGTAGTGGTGATGGTGAGTGATTGAGTGGTGGTGGTGATGGTAAGTGAGTGGTGGTGATGGTGGTACTGGTAAAGGTGAGTGAGTGGTGGTGGTGATGTTGAGTGAGTGGTGGTGATGGTGGTAGTGGTGATGGTGAGTGAGTGAGTGGTGGTGGTGATGTTGAGTGAGTGGTGGTGATGGTGATAGTGGTGATGGTGAGTGAGTGAGTGGTGCTGGTGCTGGTGCTTTTCGTACCTCAACAGCTCCATGACGAGGCATTTGTGTCCTCGGAAGGAGAAAGTCTCCAGGACTCTGGCAACGTTGAAGTCCACGTCGCTACGGTGGCTCTGCAGCTCCATGGACATCTGCATCTCCCTCAGCTGGTTCTCCTCTTGCCTGGAGCTGCGAGCGAGTGAGCGAGTGCACAGAGAGAGACACAGAGACACAGAGACAGAGAGTTTAGACGTAACGTAGAGGAGGGATGGTGGTGATGGTGGGGAAGGGTGGTGGTAGGGAGGGGGTGGTGGTGGTAGTGTGGGGATGGTGGTGGTGGTGATGGTGATGGTGGTGATGGTGATTGAGTAAGTGAGTGGTGGTGATGGTGGTAATGGTGATGGTGAGTGAGTGGTGGTGCTGGTGGTGATGGTGAGTTAGTGGTGGTGGTGGTGCTGGTGTGGTGGTAGTGGTGATGGTGAGTGAGTGAGTAAGTGATGGTGATGGTGGTAGTGGTGATGGTGAGTGAGTGGTGGTGGTGATGGTGAGTGAGTGGTGATGGTGGTAGTGGTGGTAGTGGTGATGTTGAGTGAGTGAGTGAGTGGTGGTGATGGTGGTTGTGGTGATGGTGGTGATGGTGGTGGTAGTAGTGAGTGAGTGGTGGTGGTGGTGATGGTGGTAATGGTGATGGTGAGTGAGTGGTGGTGCTGGTGGTGATGGTGAGTGGTGGTGGTGGTGGTAGTGGTGATGGTGAGTGAGTGAGTGGTGGTGCTGGTGGTGGTCGTGGTGAATTTAATTGAGTGAGTGGTGGTGGTGATGGTGAGTGAGTGGTGGTGATGGTGGTACTGGTGACGGTGAGTGAGTGGTGGTGGTGATGTTGAGTGAGTGGTGATGGTGGTACTGGTGATGGTAAGTGAGTGAGTGGTGGTGGTGATGTTGAGTGAGTGGTGGTGATGGTGGTAGTGGTGATGGTGAGTGAGTGAGTGGTGGTGGTGATGTTGAGTGAGTGGTGGTGATGGTGATAGTGGTGATGGTGAGTGAGTGAGTGGTGCTGGTGCTGGTGCTTTTCGTACCTCAACAGCTCCATGACGAGGCATTTGTGTCCTCGGAAGGAGAAAGTCTCCAGGACTCTGGCAACGTTGAAGTCCACGTCGCTACGGTGGCTCTGCAGCTCCATGGACATCTGCATCTCCCTCAGCTGGTTCTCCTCTTGCCTGGAGCTGCGAGCGAGTGAGCGAGTGCACAGAGAGAGACACAGAGACACAGAGACAGAGAGTTTAGACATAACGTAGATGAGGGATGGTGGTGATGGTGGGGAAGGGTGGTGGTAGGGAGGGGGTGGTGGTGGTAGTGTGGGGATGGTGGTGGTGGTGATGGTGGTGGTGGTGGTAGGGAGAGAGGGGTGGTGGTAGTGGTGGTGATGGTGGTGGTAGTGTGATGGTGATGGTGGTAGTGTGATGGTGGTGGTAGTGGCCGTGATGGTGGTAGTGTGGGGGTGGTAGTGTGATGGTGGTGGTAGTGTGATGGTGGTGGTAGTAGTGTGATGGTGGTGGTGGTAGGGAGAGAGGGGTGATGGTGGTAGTGTGATGGTGGTGGTGGTAGTGGTCGTGGTGGTGGTGATGGTGGTGGTAGTGTGATGGTGGCGGTAGTGGTCGTGATGGTAGTGGTGGTAGTGTGATGGTGGTGGTGGTAGTGTGATGGTGGTGATGGTGGTGGTAGGGAGAGAGGGGTGGTGGTAGTGGTTGTGATGGTAATGGCAGTGGTCGTGATGGTGGTGGTAGGGAGAGAGGGGTGGTGGTGGTGTGATGGTGGTAGTGTGGTGGTGGTAGTGAGAGAGGGGTGGTGGCAGTGGTCGTGATGGTGGTGGTGGTGGTGATGGTGGTAGTGATGATGGTGAGTGAGTGAGTGAGTGGTGGTGATGGTGGTAGTGGTGATGGTGAGTGAGTGGTGGTGGTGGTGATGGTGAGTGAGTGGTGATGGTGGTAGTGGTGATGGTGAGTGAGTGGTTGTGGTGATAGTGGTGGTGGTGGTGGTGGTGATGGTGGTAGTGATGATGGTGAGTGGTGGTGATGGTGGTAGTGGTGATGGTGAGTGAGTGGTGGTGGTGGTGATGGTGAGTGAGTGGTGATGGTGAGTGAGTGGTTGTGGTGATAGTGGTGATGGTGGTAGTGGTGATGGTGAGTGAGTGGTGGTGGTAGTGCTGGTGTGGTGGTAGTGGTGATGGTGAGTGAGTGAGTGAGTGGTGGTGATGGCGGTATTGGTGATGGTGAGTGAGTGGTGGTGGTGATGGTGGTAGTGGTGATGGTGAGTGAGTGGTGGTGGTGGTGGTGGTGGTGATGGTGGTGATGGTGAGTGAGTGAGTGACTGGTGGTGATGGTGGTATTGGTGATGGTGAGTGAGTGGTGGTGCTGGTGGTGATGGTAAGTGGTTGTGGTGGTGGTGATGGTGGTGGTAGTGGTGATGGTGAGTGATTGAGTGGTGGTGGTGATGGTAAGTGAGTGGTGGTGATGGTGGTACTGGTAAAGGTGAGTGAGTGGTGGTGGTGATGTTGAGTGAGTGGTGGTGATGGTGGTACTGGTGATGGTAAGTGAGTGAGTGGTGGTGGTGATGTTGAGTGAGTGGTGGTGATGGTGGTAGTGGTGATGGTGAGTGAGTGAGTGGTGGTGGTGATGTTGAGTGAGTGGTGGTGATGGTGATAGTGGTGATGGTGAGTGAGTGAGTGGTGCTGGTGCTGGTGCTTTTCGTACCTCAACAGCTCCATGACGAGGCATTTGTGTCCTCGGAAGGAGAAAGTCTCCAGGACTCTGGCAACGTTGAAGTCCACGTCGCTACGGTGGCTCTGCAGCTCCATGGACATCTGCATCTCCCTCAGCTGGTTCTCCTCTTGCCTGGAGCTGCGAGCGAGTGAGCGAGTGCACAGAGAGAGACACAGAGACACAGAGACAGAGAGTTTAGACGTAACGTAGAGGAGGGATGGTGGTGATGGTGGGGAAGGGTGGTGGTAGGGAGGGGGTGGTGGTGGTAGTGTGGGGATGGTGGTGGTGGTGATGGTGATGGTGGTGATGGTGATTGAGTAAGTGAGTGGTGGTGATGGTGGTAATGGTGATGGTGAGTGAGTGGTGGTGCTGGTGGTGATGGTGAGTTAGTGGTGGTGGTGGTGCTGGTGTGGTGGTAGTGGTGATGGTGAGTGAGTGAGTAAGTGATGGTGATGGTGGTAGTGGTGATGGTGAGTGAGTGGTGGTGGTGATGGTGAGTGAGTGGTGATGGTGGTAGTGGTGGTAGTGGTGATGTTGAGTGAGTGAGTGAGTGGTGGTGATGGTGGTTGTGGTGATGGTGGTGATGGTGGTGGTAGTAGTGAGTGAGTGGTGGTGGTGGTGATGGTGGTAATGGTGATGGTGAGTGAGTGGTGGTGCTGGTGGTGATGGTGAGTGGTGGTGGTGGTGGTAGTGGTGATGGTGAGTGAGTGAGTGGTGGTGCTGGTGGTGGTCGTGGTGAATTTAATTGAGTGAGTGGTGGTGGTGATGGTGAGTGAGTGGTGGTGATGGTGGTACTGGTGACGGTGAGTGAGTGGTGGTGGTGATGTTGAGTGAGTGGTGATGGTGGTACTGGTGATGGTAAGTGAGTGAGTGGTGGTGGTGATGTTGAGTGAGTGGTGGTGATGGTGGTAGTGGTGATGGTGAGTGAGTGAGTGGTGGTGGTGATGTTGAGTGAGTGGTGGTGATGGTGATAGTGGTGATGGTGAGTGAGTGAGTGGTGCTGGTGCTGGTGCTTTTCGTACCTCAACAGCTCCATGACGAGGCATTTGTGTCCTCGGAAGGAGAAAGTCTCCAGGACTCTGGCAACGTTGAAGTCCACGTCGCTACGGTGGCTCTGCAGCTCCATGGACATCTGCATCTCCCTCAGCTGGTTCTCCTCTTGCCTGGAGCTGCGAGCGAGTGAGCGAGTGCACAGAGAGAGACACAGAGACACAGAGACAGAGAGTTTAGACATAACGTAGAGGAGGGATGGTGGTGATGGTGGGGAAGGGTGGTGGTAGGGAGGGGGTGGTGGTGGTAGTGTGGGGATGGTGGTGGTGGTGATGGTGGTGGTGGTGGTAGGGAGAGAGGGGTGGTGGTAGTGGTGGTGGTGGTAGTGTGATGGTGATGGTGGTAGTGTGATGGTGGTGGTAGTGGCCGTGATGGTGGTAGTGTGGGGGTGGTAGTGTGATGGTGGTGGTAGTGTGATGGTGGTGGTGGTAGTGTGATGGTGGTGGTGGTGGTAGGGAGAGAGGGGTGATGGTGGTAGTGTGATGGTGGTGGTGGTAGTGGTCGTGGTGGTGGTGATGGTGGTGGTAGTGTGATGGTGGCGGTAGTGGTCGTGATGGTAGTGGTGGTAGTGTGATGGTGGTGGTGGTAGTGTGATGGTGGTGATGGTGGTGGTAGGGAGAGAGGGGTGGTGGTAGTGGTTGTGATGGTAATGGCAGTGGTCGTGATGGTGGTGGTAGGGAGAGAGGGGTGGTGGTGGTGTGATGGTGGTAGTGTGGTGGTGGTAGTGAGAGAGGGGTGGTGGCAGTGGTCGTGATGGTGGTGGTGGTGGTGATGGTGGTAGTGATGATGGTGAGTGAGTGAGTGAGTGGTGGTGATGGTGGTAGTGGTGATGGTGAGTGAGTGGTGGTGGTGGTGATGGTGAGTGAGTGGTGATGGTGGTAGTGGTGATGGTGAGTGAGTGGTTGTGGTGATAGTGGTGGTGGTGGTGGTGATGGTGGTAGTGATGATGGTGAGTGAGTGAGTGAGTGGTGGTGATGGCGGTATTGGTGATGGTGAGTGAGTGGTGGTGGTGATGGTGGTAGTGGTGATGGTGAGTGAGTGGTGGTGGTGGTGGTGATGGTGGTGATGGTGAGTGAGTGAGTGACTGGTGGTGATGGTGGTATTGGTGATGGTGAGTGAGTGGTGGTGCTGGTGGTGATGGTAAGTGGTTGTGGTGGTGGTGATGGTGGTGGTAGTGGTGATGGTGAGTGATTGAGTGGTGGTGGTGATGGTAAGTGAGTGGTGGTGATGGTGGTACTGGTAAAGGTGAGTGAGTGGTGGTGGTGATGTTGAGTGAGTGGTGGTGATGGTGGTACTGGTGATGGTAAGTGAGTGAGTGGTGGTGGTGATGTTGAGTGAGTGGTGGTGATGGTGGTAGTGGTGATGGTGAGTGAGTGAGTGGTGGTGGTGATGTTGAGTGAGTGGTGGTGATGGTGATAGTGGTGATGGTGAGTGAGTGAGTGGTGCTGGTGCTGGTGCTTTTCGTACCTCAACAGCTCCATGACGAGGCATTTGTGTCCTCGGAAGGAGAAAGTCTCCAGGACTCTGGCAACGTTGAAGTCCACGTCGCTACGGTGGCTCTGCAGCTCCATGGACATCTGCATCTCCCTCAGCTGGTTCTCCTCTTGCCTGGAGCTGCGAGCGAGTGAGCGAGTGCACAGAGAGAGACACAGAGACACAGAGACAGAGAGTTTAGACGTAACGTAGAGGAGGGATGGTGGTGATGGTGGGGAAGGGTGGTGGTAGGGAGGGGGTGGTGGTGGTAGTGTGGGGATGGTGGTGGTGGTGATGGTGGTGGTGGTGGTGGTAGGGAGAGAGGGGTGGTGGTAGTGGTGGTGATGGTGGTGGTAGTGTGATGGTGATGGTGGTAGTGTGATGGTGATGGTGGTGGTAGTGGCCGTGATGGTGGTAGTGTGGGGGTGGTAGTGTGATGGTGGTGGTAGTGTGATGGTGGTGGTGGTAGTGTGATGGTGGTGGTGGTAGGGAGAGAGGGGTGATGGTGGTAGTGTGATGGTGGTGGTGGTAGTGGTCGTGATGGTGGTGGTGATGGTGGTGGTAGTGTGATGGTGGCGGTAGTGGTCGTGATGGTAGTGGTGGTAGTGTGATGGTGGTGGTGGTAGTGTGATGGTGGTGATGGTGGTGGTAGGGAGAGAGGGGTGGTGGTAGTGGTTGTGATGGTAATGGCAGTGGTCGTGATGGTGGTGGTAGGGAGAGAGGGGTGGTGGTGGTGTGATGGTGGTAGTGTGGTGGTGGTAGTGAGAGAGGGGTGGTGGCAGTGGTCGTGATGGTGGTGGTGGTGGTGGTGATAGGGAGAGAGGGGTGGTGGTAGTGTGATGGTGGTGATGATGGTAGTGGCGATGTTGAGTGAGTGGTGGTGGTGATGGTGAGTGGTTGTGGTGGTGGTGATGGTGGTAGTGGTGATGGTGAGTGAGTGGTGGTGGTGGTGATGGTGAGTGAGTGGTGATGGTGGTAGTGGTGATGGTGAGTGAGTGGTTGTGGTGATAGTGGTGATGGTGGTAGTGGTGATGGTGAGTGAGTGGTGGTGGTAGTGCTGGTGTGGTGGTAGTGGTGATGGTGAGTGAGTGAGTGAGTGGTGGTGATGGCGGTATTGGTGATGGTGAGTGAGTGGTGGTGGTGATGGTGGTAGTGGTGATGGTGAGTGAGTGGTGGTGGTGGTGGTGGTGATGGTGGTGATGGTGAGTGAGTGAGTGAGTGGTGGTGATGGTGGTATTGGTGATGGTGAGTGAGTGGTGGTGCTGGTGGTGATGGTAAGTGGTTGTGGTGGTGGTGATGGTGGTGGTAGTGGTGATGGTGAGTGAGTGAGTGGTGGTGATGGTAAGTGAGTGGTGGTGATGGTGGTACTGGTAAAGGTGAGTGAGTGGTGGTGGTGATGTTGAGTGAGTGGTGGTGATGGTGGTACTGGTGATGGTGAGTGAGTGAGTGGTGGTGGTGATGTTGAGTGAGTGGTGGTGGTAGTGGTGATGGTGAGTGAGTGAGTGGTGCTGGTGCTTTTCGTACCTCAACAGCTCCATGACGAGGCATTTGTGTCCTCGGAAGGAGAAAGTCTCCAGGACTCTGGCAACGTTGAAGTCCACGTCGCTACGGTGGCTCTGCAGCTCCATGGACATCTGCATCTCCCTCAGCTGGTTCTCCTCTTGCCTGGAGCTGCGAGCGAGTGAGCGAGTGCACAGAGAGAGACACAGAGACATAGAGAC
Organism: Petromyzon marinus; assembly: GCF_048934315.1. Taxonomy (NCBI): domain Eukaryota; kingdom Metazoa; phylum Chordata; class Hyperoartia; order Petromyzontiformes; family Petromyzontidae; genus Petromyzon; species Petromyzon marinus. The sequence continues at coordinate 900,505 of NW_027423124.1, forward strand.
AGAGAGTTTAGACATAACGTAGAGGAGGGATGGTGGTGATGGTGGGGAAGGGTGGTGGTAGGGAGGGGGTGGTGGTGGTAGTGTGGGGATGGTGGTGGTGGTGATGGTGGTGGTGGTGGTAGGGAGAGAGGGGTGGTGGTAGTGGTGGTGATGGTGGTGGTAGTGTGATGGTGATGGTGGTAGTGTGATGGTGATGGTGGTGGTAGTGGCGTGCAGCGAAGGCTTGGTGTAGTAATACAAATCAGCCAGCGACTCATTGGGGGAAACCAAAAACCACACTGGGCTGCGGCACGCACGCCGTCACCCACAGCAAATCAGTGGAAAAGAAAAACCCCCGTATCCATCGTACGCAATCACGCTTCATCCACGCCAGGCGCGTGGTGGGGGGGGGTCAGAGGGGGCAGGGGGGGGGGGTCGCGGGGGGGGCCAGGGGGGGGGGGAGGGTCGGGGAGGGGGTCAAACGTAAAGACGAGCGCGCCGCGTTCAACTCGGCACAGGGCGGTCCTCGCGCGCTTCCACTTCGCCAGGAAATCGCCCTCCCCGCCGCCCGCGTCCTCCAGTCTCACCGCGAGTCCCCGCATCGTCCGCAGGACTACCCGGAGCACCCCGGCACCCGCGAGCACGGTGCGGAGCCCGGCCGCCTCCGCGATCGCCAGCGCCGTCCGCCACGACCGCCGGCCGGGGTTCAGCAGGTCGCCGACCGTCCTGACGCCCCCCGCCACGAACCGCAGGGCCAGGGTGCGTTCCGCGCTCAGTCCCTGGAAAAGATGGTTGGCAAACAGCGGCTCCCTCACAAAGAGGGCCGCGCCGTACCCCTCGGGGAGCCTGGCCCACTCGATGCTGCGCCACGCGCCGAGGAGGCTGCGGTAGTAGGTCGACAGCGGGCCTTGGTCGACGAGCCCCACGTCGGTCAGGAAGAGCTCCTGGCCGTACCCCAGCCGCCCGGCCTGTCTCAGCAGGCCGAGGGCCAGGGACCGCCAGGGCTGCTCCCCCTCCCCGTACACCAGACGCTGTATATGTTGTATCCTGAAAGCCATCACTCGGCTGACGACACTGACAAGGCCCTGGCCACCCTCCTCCACCGGCAGACAGAGGACGCCCGGTCTCTGCCAGTGCCGCCCGTGCCAAACGAAGGAGGTGAAGGCGCTCTGCGCTCGAACCATCAGCCACTCCGGCGGGTGGAGCACTTTTGCTCTGTGCCATAACAGAGCCGCCGCCAGGTTGTTTACCACGAGGACTCTACCCCTATACGACATCTGTGGAGAGAGCCTGGCCCACGTTTTCAGTTTCTCCGCGATTTTGTCTGCTACCTCGGCCCCATTCTTCGCCTCGGTGGCGGGGTCGCCCAGGTGCACCCCGAGGTACTTGACGCCCCCCGTTCCCCACTCCACACCTCCCGGGAGCGCCAGGGCGCGCACCGCACCCCTCGGCCCCAGGGCCAGCGCCTCGCACTTGGCCCAGTTCAGCCTCGCAGAGGAGGCGCCTTCATAGAGGCGGACCGCCCCGCGGACCGCCTCCACGTCGCGCGCATCGTTAATGACAACACAGAGGTCGTCCGCGTACGCCGAGAGCCGGACCTCGGCGGTTCCCGGCCCCGGGATCTGGAGGCCAGACAGGGTGCGCCTCAGCCTGCACAGGAGCGGCTCGATACAGAGCGCGTACAGCAGTCCCGAGAGTGGGCACCCTTGCCTGATCCCCCTCGTGACCGCCAGAGGGGCTCTGAGTTTATTGTTCACCTTCATCAGGCTCGACGCGTTCGTGTACAGGAGCCTTATGTATGCCACGAACTGTTCGCCAAACCCAAAGGCTTTGAGCACTGCGTACAGGTACCCGTGGTCCATCCGATCAAATGCCTTTTCCTGATCCAGGAAGAGGAGGCCCGTTTCTATCCCGTGTGCCGTCGCCAATTCCACCACGTCCCGTACCACGGCTATGTTGTCGTGGATGGAGCGTCCCGGAACGCAGTATGTCTGGTCAGATTGTACCACATTCCCGGCCGTGCTCTTCAGCCGGTTGACCAGCGCCCTGGCCACTATTTTGTAGTCCGTGCAGAGGACGGACACCGGCCGCCAGTTGGCGATGCAGCCGAGGTCCCCCTTCTTGGGCAGCAGCAGCGTCACCACTGCCCTCCTGCTGCTGTGCGGCATCTCTCCCGCCGCTAGGCTCGCGTTCAGGACCTCGCTCAGGGAGGGCCCGAGTTCGCTCCAGAAGACCTTAAAGAACTCGGCCGGCAGGCCGTCGATCCCCGGCGCCTTCCCCGCGGCGAGGCCCCTCACTGCCACCTCCAGCTCCCGGAGGGTGAGCGCTTCCTCCAGCTGCTCCCTCGCGGGGGGGGTCAGTGTGGGGACGCCCTCCAGCAGTTCGTTCAGGGCTTCCCCTTGGACCCCCTCCGCGGTGGTCAGCGCCCCAAAGAAGCCCTGGACTACCCCTGCGATGCCCGCGTCGCTGGTGTGAGTCTCTCCGCCGGGGGCCTGTAACCTGGAGATGACATTCCTGGTACTCGGCCGTCCCCCTTGCCTGAAGAAGAGTCTTGTCGGCGCGTCCATCTGGACGAGATGCTGCATTCTCTGCTTTACGAAAGCCTCATAGGCCGCCTGGTCCGATACTGCCCTGAGCAGCCGCTGCTGCTCCAGGAGTGCGTGGTGGGTTGCCCTGGCCTGGGGCGAGCCCAGCTCCGCCTCCAGCGCCAGCAGCTCGTTCCGCAGTCGGTCCTCCTCCTCCCGCCCGACCGCCGCGTGCTGGCTCGCGAAACGCCGGCACAGCGTCGCCACCTGGGCCTTCCCATTATCCCACCATTGTAGGGGGGACTCAAAGGCCCCCCTGCGCGTTTCCCACTCCCTCCAGAGGGCCCTGAAGGCCGCCTGGAAGTCAGCGTTCTCCAGTAGACGCAGGTCGAGTCGCCAGTACGGGCTGCGCCGCTCGACCAGGGGGGGGTGCAGCCGTGCGGTGACCATGTGGTGGTCAGAGAAACCCGTCGGGACCACCCGACTCTCGCCGAGCAGGTTGGCCCCGTCCGGGCTGATGTAGAGTCGGTCGAGCCTCGCGAGGCTGATCCGCCCCTGAGCGCCGCACCTGCACCACGTGTATTGGCGCTGCGCGGGATGTTGGAGGCGCCACGCGTCAATTAACCGCTGTCTGTTCACAATTTCGGCCAGTGCCCTCGCGGCCTCCGGGTGGGGTTCAACGCCGTTACGGTCGAGGGCCGGGTTTAGGGTGCAGTTAAAATCCCCGCCCACGACGGTGATCACCCCGTCCACGGCGGCCTCCCCCAGTGCGTCCCGCAGTGCGCCCGTGAAGAACGACTCCCTGTCACGGCTCGCGCTCGGCGCGTACGCATTGACGAGCCTCAGCCTGGTGCCGGCGAGCGCGATGTCCGCCGTGACCAGGTGTCCTCTCACCGCTTCCGTAAAGGTCACGCTGTCCGGGTTCAACTTCGGGCTGCAGACTATCGCGACCCCCGCCCTGCCCGCCTCCCCGTGACTAAAAAACGTCCGGCCTCCCAAACGGTGCTGCCGTTGGGCCAGCAGCGCGGGGTCGAGATGGGTCTCCTGCAGCAGAGCCACGTCCACTTTCGTGTCTTGCAGGAACTGACACACGCGTCGCCACCGTGCATCGCTGCGGGCGCTGTTACAATTTAAGGTCGCGACACAGATACCCGTCGCCTTGGCGGTGGTTGTCGTGGCAGGCATCCGGTGTTCACTCCGGGATAGGGGGGAGGGGGGGGTACTGCTTTTTCAGCTGCCGTAGCATCACCCTCAGGCGGAAGACCTCCCTAGAGGTGTGACCGCACACCCGCGGCGCCTGGCAGACGCCCTGCGCCACCTTCATGAATTGCTTCACGTCCGGGAAGGTGTCCTCAACTTTAAACCCCCGTTTCCCAAACTTGGCCTGTAGGAAGCGGCGTATCGCGGCAGGGGTGTACTCCGTCGCCCCCTCGACCTCCCCGCGAACCCGCTCGCTGCCGTCGGCAACTTCGTCTCCGTCGCCGTCACCGTCGGTCCCCATTCGCTCCTTGCCGTCCGCGTCCTCGCGCGCGTCGCGGTCCTCGGCGGTCGCCCCGCTCCCCGGCTCGGGCTCGCCCGCTCCCCCCGCCTCCCGGCGGTCACGCGGCTCGCCCCTGCCTTTAACGCCGGCGAGCGCCGCCCGTTTGGGCCGTTCGCCCTCGCGCGTCGCCGCCGCGGGGCCGGCTCTGGCTCTGCGCTTCCGCGACACGACCAGGGTGTAGCCGTCCCCTTCCCCCTCCGGTGCCGCCTCCATGGGTTCGCCTCCGGAGTCGGCTTGGTCGGGCGCGTGCTGCTCCTGCTGCTGCTGCTGCTTCTGCGGCTGCTCCTGCTACTCCTGCTGCTGCTGCGTCTGCTGCTGCTGCTCCTGCTGCTCCTGCTGCTGCTGCGTCTGCTGCTGCTGCTGCTCCTGCTGCTGCTGCTCCTGCTGCTGCTGCTCCTGCTGCTCCTGCGGCTGCTGCTGCGGCTGCTGCTGCTCCTGCTGCTGCTGCTCCTGCTGCTCCTGCCGCTCCTGCTGCTGCTGCTACCGCTGCTGCTGCTGCCGCTGCTGCCGCTGCTGCAGCTGTGGGTGCTGCTGCTGCCGCTGCTGCAGCTGTTGTTGCTGCTGCTGCTGTCGCGGTGCCTGCTGCCGCGGGCGCTCTGCGCCCGCGGCCGCGGGTGGCGCGGCGGCAGCGTCCTCGTTTTTCTTGTCCGTGCAGTGCCTCCGGGTGTGGCCGGTAGCCCCACACCCGAAGCACCGCGGTGCAGCTGTCGAGGCGTACACAGTATAGACGCACCCATCGATTGTGTATTTAAGGGTAACGTCCAGTTCTGTGTTGCCTCCCGTTAAGACCATGAACGTTTGGCGCTGGAGCGACATCACATGCGCCAACCTGGGGTCCCTCGTCCGTAGAGGGAGCATGGCGATCCTAGACACCGCCGTCCCGAAGCGCTGCAGATCCTTGCGCAGGACTTCGCTGCTCAGGAACGGCGGCGCTCCCGAGAGCACCACGCGGACGGCGGGCGTGGAGAGCGGCGTGCACGGCAGGAACAGGTCCCCGACAGTGAGCCCCGTCTCCACGAGGCTCGCCACCATCGCCTCCTCCGCCACGTAGATGGTGACGCTGCGGTTTTGGCGCTGGGCGGCGAGGACGTTGGCGTGGCCCACGCCCGTCGCCACCGCGGCGGCGACGGCGTCGACGGCGACCTCCGTCGGCGGAAAAACGACGACCCCATTCCGCCTCGTGAGGCTCTCCAACCTGGTGTGCTGTGCCATGATGATAGGCGGCCACAGCTCACCTGCGCGCGCGTCGTTGCTGTTGCTGCTGCTGCTAACTTGTGTGCAACTCCTGGGTCGATCGAGGCGGATTTTCGCTCGAGTTTCACCGTGAGTAAAAATAAAAAATAAAAGGGACTAAGGGAAAATAAAATAAAAATAAAAAGGCCAAATGAAAGTGTGTATATTAAAAAAGCGATACGGTCTATGTGTCTCTGTGTGATGAGTCTGTGCGTCTCTGTGTGGTGAGTCTATGGGTCTCTGTGTGGTGAGTCTATGGATCTCTTTGTGGTGAGTCTGTGGGTGTCTGTGTGGTGAGTCTGTGGGTCTCTGTGTGGTGAGTCTGTAGGTCTCTGTGTGGTGAGACTGGGTCTCTGTGGGGTGAGACTGGGTCTCTGTGGGGTGAGTCTGTGGGTCTCTGTGTGGTGAGTCTGTCGGTCTCTGTGTGGTGAGTCTGTGGGACTCTGTGTGGTGAGTCCTTGGGTCTCTGTGTGGTGACTCTGTGGGTCTCTGTGTGATGAGTCTATGGGTCTCTGTGTGGTGAGTCTGTGGGTCTCTGTGTGGTGAGTCTGTGGGTCTCTGTGTGGTGAGTCTGTGAGTTTCTGTGGTGAGTCAGTGGGTCTCCGTGTGGTGAGTCTGTGAGTCTCTGTGTGGTGAGTCTATGGATCTCTTTGTGGTGAGTCTGTGGGTGTCTGTGTGGTGAGTCTGTGGGTCTCTGTGTAAGGAGACTGTGGGTCTCTGTGGGGTGAGTCTGTGGGTCTCTGTGTGGTGAGTGTAGGTCTCTGTGTGGTGAGACTGTGGGTCTCTGTGTGGTGAGTCTGTGGGTCTCTGTGTGGTGAGTCTATGGGTCCCTGTGTGGTGGGTCTCTGTGGTGAGTCAGTGGGTCTCTGTGTGGTGAGTCTATGGGTCTCTTTGTGATGAGTCTATGTGTCTCTGTGTGATGAGTCTGTGGGTCTCTGTGTGGTGAGTCTATGGGTCTCTGTATGATGAGTCTATTTGTCTCTGTGTGATGAGTCTGTGGGTCTCTGTGTGGTGAGTCTGTGGGTCTCTGTGTGGTGAGTCTGTGGGTTTCTGTGGTGAGTCAGTGGGTCTCCGTGTGGTGAGTCTGTGGGTCTATGGACCTCTTTGTGGTGAGTCTGTGGGTCTCTGTGTGATGAATCTGTGGGTCTCTGTGTGGTGAGTCTGTAGGTCTCTGTGTGATGAGTCTATGGGTCTCTGTGTGGTGAGTCTGTGGGTCTCTGTTTGGTGAGTCTGTGGGTCTCTGTGTGGTGAATCTGTGGGTCTCTGTGTGGTGAGTCTGTGGGTCTCTGTTTGATGAGTCTATGGGTCTCTGTGTAGTGAGTCTATGGGTCTCTGTGTGGTGAGTTTGTGGGTCTCTGTGTGGTGAGACTGTGGGTCTCTGTGTGGTGAGTCTGTGGGTCTCTGTGTGGTGAGTCTGTGGGTCTCTGTGTGGTGCGTCTGTGGGTCTCTGTGTGGTGAGTCTGTGGGTCTCTGTGTGGTGCGTCTGTGGGTCTCTGTGTGGTGAGTCTGTGGGTCTCTGTGTGATGAGTCTATGGGTCTCTGTGTGGTGAGTCTGTGGGTCTCTGTGTGGTGAGTCTGTGGGTGTCTGTGTGGTGAGTCTGTGGGTCTCTGTGTGCTGAGTCTGTGGGTCTCTGTGTGGTGAGTCTGTGGGTCTCTGTGTGGTGAGTCTGTGCGTCTCTGTGTGGTGAGTCTGTGGGTCTCTGTGTGGTGAGTCTGTGGGTCTCTGTGTGGTGAGTCTGTGGGTACTCTTTGGTTCTATTGGGTAAAGTCAAGTAGGTAAAAAAATAAAATAACAAAAATCACGACGTTTCGGCCATAACACAAGCGGCCTTCATCAGGTGAAGGGACGAGACTGTCTGGAGGACAGCACTGGAGTGAAAAAAGCCACGCTCAGATCACGACCTTTAAGCTGTGTGAGAAGAAACAAAGCGCCTTGACAAAGGAATTAGCATATAATTTAGCATTAAAATGGCTGAGTGATTAGCTTGTGACTGGTCACAGAAATGGCTATGTTAAAGTTAAAGCATACACATCCGCAAAGGCACCCCTTGACAAAGGAATTAGCATAGAATTTAGCATTGCAATAGCTGAGTGATTAGCTTGTAACTGGTCGCAGAAATAGCTATGTTAAAGTCAGAGCATATACATTCACCGAGGCACCTAGTACAAATCAAACAGGAGAATTAAGCAACCATTGGAAAGATCTAAATCGAACAAAACATTAAACTAATTTCAATGGTACAGTATATTTTTCAAGTAGTAGTACCCCAAACTTTCGCAGCTCTTATAAATTCCCTTTTCACACCATCAATATGTAATCTCCCCCCCCCCCCGCGCCAAACGGCAAGTCCACCGGCACGTACACCACCTCTTTTCTATAATCGGCCAATCAAATGCTAATGTTTATGCTAATTTCTTTGTCAGGACACCTTGTTTGCTCGCACACAGCTTAAAGGTCCGCGGTCTGAGCGTGGTTGTGTTTCGCTAAATTCTCCTGTTTGATTTGTACTAGGTGCCTCGGTGAATGTATATGCTCTGACTTTAACATAGCTATTTCTGTGACCAGTTACAAGCTAATCACTCAGCTATTTCAATGCTAAATTCTATGCTAATTCCTTTGTCAAGGGGTGCCTTTGCGGATGTGTATGCTTTAACTTTAACATAGCCATTTCTGTGACCAGTCACAAGCTAATCACTCAGCCATTTCAATGCAAAATTACATGATAATTCCTTTGTCAAGGCGCTTTGTTTCTTCTCACACAGCTTAAAGGTCGTGATCTGAGCGTGGCTTTTTTCACTCCAGCGCTGTCCTCCAAACAGTCTCGTCCCTTCACCTGATGAAGGCCGCTTGTGTTGTGGCCGAATCGTTATTTTTGTTTTTTTATATTTTACCTATGTGACTTTACCCAATAGAACCAAAGAGTATGGATCCTTGCAGTCACGAAAGCTTTAAATCTAGAATCTGTGGGTCTCTGTGTGGTGAGTCTGTGGGTCTGTGTGGTGAGTCTGTGGGTCTCTATGTGGTGAGTCTGTGGGTGTCTGTGTGGTGAGTCTGTGGGTCTTTGTGTGGTGAGCCTGTGGGTCTCTGTGTGGTGAGTCTGTCGGTCTCTGTGTGGTGAGTCTGTGGGTCTCTGTGTGGTGAGTCTGTGGGTCTCTGTGTGGTGAGTCTGTGCGTCTCTGTGTGGTGAGTCTGTGGGTCTCTGTGTGGTGAGTCTGTGGGTCTCTGTGTGGTGAGTCTGTGGGTCTCTGTCTGGTGAGTCTGTGGGTCTCTGTGTGGTGAATCTGTGGGTCTCTCTGTGGTGAGTCTGTGGGTCTCTGTGTGGTGAGTCTGTGGGTCTCTGGTGAGTCTGTGGGTCTCTGTGTGGTGAATCTGTGGATCTGTGTGTGGTGAGTCTGTGGGTCTCTGTGTGCTGAGTCTGTGGGTCTCTGTCTGGTGAGTGTGTGGGCAGTGGTGGTGCAGTGGTTAGCGCACTGTGTGTGGGGAGCAGTGGTGCAGTGGTTAGCGCACTGTGTGTGTGTGGGGAGCGGTGGTGCAGTGGTTAGCACACTGTGTGTGTAGAGGCTACACCGGGGATCTTTGTCTGTGTATAGGTGCTGCTACTCACTACTAACAGCACTTGTCCCTACAGCCTGCTAGAGGCTACACGGGGGATCTTTGTCCGTGTATAGGTGCTGCTACTCGCAAATAGCTCTTGCCTCTACAGCCTGCTAGAGGCTACACGGGGGATCTTTGTCTGCGTGTAGTTGCTGCTACTCGCTATTACTAACACCACTTGTCCCTACAGCCTGCTAGAGGCTACATGGGGGATCTTTGTCTGTATGTAGGTGCTGCTACTCACTACTAACAGCACTTGTCCCTTCAGCCTGCTAGAGGCTACATGGGGGATCTTTTTCTGTGTGTAGGTGCTGCTACTTGCTACTAACGGCACTTGGCCCTACAGCCTGCTAGAGGCTACACGGGGGATCTTTGTCTTGTTTGTGCAGTCCCTTGGCTTACCGTTGTTGATTGTCGTCGGTGGCTTGAAGAAGAAAATAAAAACATGAGTTTATACGTTTAAAGACGATTTTATTTGAACACAAAACGTTTTGGCTACAGATCAACAAGCGACACCCCCTCTGAGAGAGACTCGGAGAGAGAGAGACTCAGACACAGGGCTCGAACCCAGGCACTACGAGATCAGTGGCACGCTGCCACCCCCACCGTGGATTCCTTCACTTGCGCTCGATCCTGGCGCTGACCGACGTCTTGCCGCCTCCTCCTCCACCACCTCGTCGCCCAGGTCTTGGCTGAGCGGGGTTCTTGCTTCGAGGAGGTGGTGGCGGCGGCGGCGGAGGCATCGATGAATCCGTTGAGTCGTCGCTGCTGCGGTCTTCCTGCTCCTCCTACGTGTAACGAGGTTGTGCTGTGGGCGACAGAGAAGAGGTGAAGGTGGTGGTGGTGGAGGCAGAAGAGGTGGCGGTGTAGGAGGCCGCTATGAACCACACAGCGTGACACGGCCACCGTGAGCCCGGCCATTACGAACCTCGGCCGTGATTAACCCGACCACTATGAACCCGGCCGTTACGAACCCGGGCATTGGGAACCACACAGCGTGACCCGGGGGCTTTGTGAACCCAACCGCTGTATGAGGAAATGAGAGGTTTTTGACCCCTTCCTGGCAATAAAACAACGGGACTCCGCACTAAGGCCCTTTGCAGGGGAATCGTGACTAACCACACGCACGACGCTTGTGGTGGACATGGAAGCAAAAACACGCTCCGTATTTTTATTAATGACAGTAACTTGATTCCTTGTAGTGAAACGGTTTATATTTGCCGTTTGAACACCTGCTGTTTTATTGCCAGAAAGGGTATGAAGCACCTTTTTCCATACTTTTGTAGTGTTGTAAGGACGAGCAGACTTCTTTAGGAGGCACACTGTTTATTGTATTATTTCCTTATACAACGCTTAACACACAGAGGGATATTCGGTCCCCTCACCCGATACCCTAGGGAGGTACAGCCTCCGGACCTGGCGGGACTCACACGTCTACCGCTAACCTCCTTGATACCTAAGGAGGTACAACCTCCGGACTTGGCGGGACTCACACGTCTACCGCTATCCTAGTCCTCCGGCTAGGACCTAGGGGAGGCTATCTGACCCACCGCTGGCCCGGTGGGTCCTGACCACTGGGTATGCCGAGCCTTAGCCCTTAGAAGGGCTGGGAGGCTGGTCCAGGGTCCTAGCTAGGCTTCAGCCCAGTCTTCTGTCTTCGTGCAGGGAGAGAACTCACGAGGTCCGTTGGGTCACCCGTCTTATACCCCTTCGTGGCCAGGCAGAACCAATCACACATTCCCACGTGGAACTGTCTGATTGGTTCGCCCCAAAACCCTGGCCACGATCCGTTTCACCTCGACTGACCCCAACCGTTGTACCCAGGGGTAATGCTGCACCGCCCTGGTGGCAACGCAGGTTACGCAACAGCGCGCAGTTAACACCTCTACATCACCCCCTCCTTCGGAAGCTCCAGCCGTCCCGGCTGCAACAATGGGAAACTTCCGAAATTACCAATGGTAGAAGAATTGTGAGTGTGCCTCACGAACAACAAGAACAATTAAACCCCTATAAATACCCCCCTTAACAACATAACGTATGTACAAGGCACTAGACATGCCAAAAAAACATTATTACAACCGGCGAGATTTCGCGCGCGTGCGTTTCGCGGGGCCATCGTAGGGGATGGCAGGCTTTGTCGGCGGCACAAGGGAAGGAGGAGGATGAGCCAGAGCATCCGGTGCGCCTTTAGGCATCTCCACGGGGACACCTGCTGCTCCACGGTCCATTGAGGCCGAACGTGGCCTGCATGGAGCCGTCACTCCCGCGTCATCTGCAGGAGGAATGACACGCCTGCGCTGTGGGTTAGGCACCAACGGGGCAACATCCGGCTCGTCGGACGCGTCGCACACTCGGCCCCCATGTCGTGTGTGTTGTGGAGGGACGCGTGGCGTGACGAAGGGTTTTAACCGAGAGGGGTGAACGCACCAGCGACGCCGTCCCCAGCTAATTTTAACACATTGGGGACGCAGGACTTCCACTACCTCAACCGGGCCTCGCCATGGTCTGAGGAGTTTGGCCGACGTGGACACCGGCACCTGGGGGCAGTGGAGCCATGCCCTGTCTCCCGGTGCCCACCGATGCGTGTACGACCGAGGGTCCCGCAGTCGCAAATTCGCCCGTTGGCGGGAAGCCGAATTTTCAATGGCGGCCTCCCGTGCCTCGGCCAACTTACGGAGGTTGAATCGCAAGTGGTCAACGAGCTTTGACTTTTGCGGTGGCTGTTCGATTTCCAGCCGAACGTCGGCGGGAGGAAAGGCATCCCTGCCGTACATTAGAAAGAACGGGGAAAATCCCGTCGCCGCGTGAGGTGCCATACGGTATGCGGCGAGGACCCCCGGAACCTGCAAGTCCCAATCGAGGTGGGATTCATCGACCTGATGGCATAACATAGCGGTGAGAGTTCTATGAAGGCGCTCCACCATGCCGTCGGTCTGGGGATGGTAGGGCGAAGTGCGCACTTTCTTAGTGCCCAACAGGCGGCACACATCAGTCAGCAAGGCTCCTGAAAAATTTCTTCCCTGATCGGTCAGCAACCGTTCTGGTGCGCCCTTGTCCAGGACGTAGCCTTGAACAAAGGCGTCCACAACGGCCGCCGCCGACTGGTTGGGGAGGGCCCAGGCCATAGGCCACCGTGTAAAATACTCTACCCCAACCAGAAGGTACTTATTACCCCGTGGCGTAGTAGGAAAAGGGCCCAAAATATCGAGAGCCACCAACTCATTTATACGAGAGACCGAAATGGGTTGCAGGGGTGGGCATGCCGGTTTAGCCGGCGGTTTACGTTGCGCACAATGGGTGCATCCCAGCAAAATGTCAGTGACGTCGCGCAGCATGCCCGGCCAGAAAAATTGCAACCGCAACAACCCAATGGTCTTATGAACACCCAGGTGCAATAAACGCTCATGCGCCGCCCATACGGCCTTGCATCGCAAGGCGGATGGCACAACGATTTTATGTTGACACGAGTCAGCATCCCAATGCATCAACAAGCCGCGCTTCATGACAAATGAATTAAATTTGCCCTGTCTTGGAACCGCATTATTCGCGTGGTGACGCAACCTCAATAACGACATGTCCTCGCCCTGGTGCCGACCCCATTCGGCCAAAGTTAGCCCCAGCAAATCGTCACTGGCCATTGGATCTGCATGATCCAACATCGGCGCTGAGGCGGCAGGAAGTGCGGCTGACACCGTTGAGAGAGGCGCGACCTGCGCAGGCAGTGGCGGCTTACAACGGCCCGAGCCCAAAAAACACGCACATTTTTGAGCCGGCGGAAGGCGAGACAACGCATCGGCATTCGTGTGTTGTGCACCCCTACGGTAAGTGACATTGAAATCGTAGTCCTGAAGGACTTCGAGCCACCGAGAAAGCTGCCCGGACGGTTGGTCAACCCGCAGAGCGTACTGTAAAGCCGAATGATCAGATCGCACGGTAAAATGCTGACCATACAGATACGGCCTGTATTGCTGAATAAAAAAAACAATGGCCAGCAGCTCACGTCTGGTCACACAGTATCTTTGTTCAGCAAGAGACAAGACTCTGCTACCATAGGCAACAACCCTTTCAATGCCATCAACTTTTTGGGACAGAACACCCCCAATCCCCGTATTGCTAGCGTCAGTGTCCAACACGAATGGCACGGAAAAATCGGGGTACGCAAGGGACGGTGCCGTCACGAGCGCGTTCCGCAAGGAGTCGAACGCAGCCTGTTCTACGTCCCCCCAATGAAACGCCACCCCTTTTGACGTAAGGGCGTGGAGCGGCTTGGCAATCGTCGCGAAGCCAGCAACAAACCGCCGGTAGTACGACGCAAAACCAATAAAACTACGAACATCGCCCGCAGATGTAGGGGTCGGCCAATGTTGAACACATTTGGTTTTTTCAGGGTCGGTAGAGATGCCCGAGCGGCTAACTATGTGGCCCAGATAGCGCACAGACTCACGCAGAAGGTGACACTTCTGCGGCTTGAATTTCAAGTTAGCGGCCCGAATTTTCAAGAAGACAGCACGCAACCGTTCGATGTGTTCGCCGAACGTGCGGCTAAAGACGATGACATCGTCAAGATAAATGAGACATGAGTCCCACTGGAGCCCAGCGAGGACCAGCTCCATGAGCCTCTGGAACGTCGCTGGGGCCGAGTGGAGACCCATGGGCAATCTATTAAACTCGAAAAAGCCCTGTGGTGTCCGAAAAGCAGTCTTAGGTTTTGACGATTCGTCGAGGGGGAGTTGCCAAAACCCCGACAGAAGGTCCAAGGTGGAGAAATAGTGCGCCCCTGCCAGGGCATCCAATGACTCGTCCATACGAGGGAGAGGGTAGGCGTCCGCTACCGAGATTTTATTTAGGCGCCGAAAATCAACGCAAAAACGGAGACTGCCATCGTGCTTTTTGACCAGCACTATTGGAGCACCCCAGGGACTAGTGGAGGGAGAAATTATATCGGCCTTCAGCATGTCATCCACAGCCGATTTAACATGCTGTTTCTCCGCCGGGCTAAGCCGAAACGGGTTTTGTCGAATCGGGGCAGCGTCACCAGTATCAATGTGGTGACGCAGCAGCTTGGTGCAGCCAATATCAAATTTAGATTTACTAAAGACATCGGAAAATTCTCGCAGAAGAGCGCGCAATTGAAATCGCTGCGAATGAGACAGATCACCCGTGTCTTTGCAGAGCGCGTCCAACCATCTCTCATCCGATTCGGAAGGAGGTAGGACCTGCGGCGTGGCATGCACGTGTCCCGCGACTCCGGTCCCCAACGGCACCGGGGTCGCGTGAGCGAGCACAGTTCCTTGCGGAATGACGGTTGTGGACAATCCGACATTCAAAACCTGCAAGAACGGCTCCCTGTCGGCTGCTACGAGGGTCTGTGCAGCCACCAAATCTAACCCCTTAGCAGCTGCGTTTGAAGGCCCCAGCAAAATGCCATGTGCCGAGGCCTCCGGGGCTAGCGTTTTTTTAAGTTGCAAGGGCACGAGCATTTGTGTCCCTGGTGGAATGCGGACTGTGCTCGCAACAAACGCCTGCACCGAGGCACTAGCCATGCGTGGATGTGAGGGTGTGGGCAAGAACGCCATCCGTCGACCCGACGGGAGTTCGATGCAGCCTTGATCTACAAGGATCTTAATAGGCATTTTCGCGAGAAAATCAGTGCCTAACAAACACGGCACGGCGAGGGAAGAAGAGACCAAAATAGGCCCTGCCAATTTAATGTCTCCAATCGAAATTTGCGCCCGAATTTGCCCAATAATGCCAAGTGAACTGCCATTAGCGGCGAAACACGGGATAGAAACCCGTTCCAAGGGGCGGCATCGTACGGGCAGTATATTGTAAATCAGATCCGAAATGATCGTAGCCGACGCACCAGTATCGACCAACACGCGAAATTCCACACCCTCGATTGATCCGACAACCACGGACGAACCTGCCGTCGCCGCGACTACCCTATGGGCCAACTCAGACCACTGCCCAGGTTTGAGTGGCCGCGAACAAACGCCAGAATACCCCCCATCACACGCCGAATCGCGAGCCCTTCTTATGGTGCGTTGCAGTGTGTATGGTGTGAATGAGGGCCGAGCGTGAGAGGCGTCGCGACTTGCCTGGTTTTGCCGCGATGCCGTGGACGTCCTGTAGTCCTGGCCCCGGGATGCGGAGGGGCGTCGTCGAGGCGCACGGCAGTCAGAGGAGATGTGGCCTCGTCGGCCACAGTTGAAGCAGCATGTCAAGTCGCCGCGTGGAGCAGGCCGTCCCCGCTGCTGGTCGTTGCGGCGACCAGCGTGGTCGGACGATCGCCGGCCCGTTGACCTGGTCGCCATGAAGGCCCGGTCGGGGGAGAACTCGGCGTCCCTGCTGGCAGGCTCCGACGTCGAAGCCGAGGCGGCGATGGTCGATTCCGTGTGGAGCAGCAGATGTGCGTGGATGCACCGAGCGGCTCGTAGCGAGCACATACTGTCGTCGTCCACCGCTTGGATGACGATGCGCAGCTCGCGCGCCAGCTCCAGCATCTTCTGGAGAACGATGGCATCGATGGCCTCGTCGTCCATGCGAGGGTAACCCGCTCTTGCCATCGCCAGTAGAGCGGTCCGGAATGCCAACGGAGACTCTTTAGGGCGGCGTCGCCTGTCGTAAAATCGGCTGCGGACGTCGGATGGAGGCCCGTACACGTCGGACATCCGTCGGAGGGCCGATTGAAGAGTCGCCCTTTGTTGCCTGGGGATGGTGAGGAGCGAGGCGAGAGCGTCGTCATCCAAAGTGGCCGGTAGTGCTCGGAGCGCCTGTGCGTCCGACCAGCCCACCATCTCTTGGTGGCTCAGGAAGCGACGCTGGAACGCCGCCCAGTCGCCCCCTTCAGATGTGAATTCTCGGAAGATGGGCAGGCGTTGTTGGAGGGCGGACGTCGTCTCCCCCTCAGCTTGTACCGTCTCGAGCCGGAGATCGGCGATTTCCCGGCCGATAGAGTCTACTGTACCGTGTCGGTACAGTGATGACGCGGCGTCCGCTGAGGAACTTGAATCCGCAGCGTCGCGTGCTGATGATGTTGCGGGTTGTGATTGGTCCCCCGCGTTCCCAGGATGCCCCTGGCTTCCACTTCCGGCGGAATCACGTGGTTCCCCGGCGGGAAAATCAAAATGTCTGCCCCGGCCGATGGCGGGAACGTCCGCTGGCGGCTGACTCGGCCCGCCCGCAACCTCCAAGTTGATCTCTTCGAGAATGGAGGCCGCGGCGTGTAGGAGTTGAGCGAGACGGCCGTGTGCTGCCCTGAGTCCGTCCCCCATGGCAGGGGGAGCAACCGGCTGCTCAACCGGTGGCTGGGCGGCCGTCAACACGGCAGCGTTTTCAGCGGAGCTGGCGGTGCTTGGAGGTGAGACAGCGTTATCTTCGTTCTGGCTCCGCGCGTGGGCTGAACTTCTGGTTTCCATTTCCAACCACTTCTGACTCCAGTTGTAGTGTTGTAAGGACGAGCAGACTTCTTTAGGAGGCACACTGTTTATTGTATTATTTCCTTATACAACGCTTAACACACAGAGGGATATTCGGTCCCCTCACCCGATACCCTAGGGAGGTACAGCCTCCGGACCTGGCGGGACTCACACGTCTACCGCTAACCTCCTTGATACCTAAGGAGGTACAACCTCCGGACTTGGCGGGACTCACACGTCTACCGCTATCCTAGTCCTCCGGCTAGGACCTAGGGGAGGCTATCTGACCCACCGCTGGCCCGGTGGGTCCTGACCACTGGGTATGCCGAGCCTTAGCCCTTAGAAGGGCTGGGAGGCTGGTCCAGGGTCCTAGCTAGGCTTCAGCCCAGTCTTCTGTCTTCGTGCAGGGAGAGAACTCACGAGGTCCGTTGGGTCACCCGTCTTATACCCCTTCGTGGCCAGGCAGAACCAATCACACATTCCCACGTGGAACTGTCTGATTGGTTCGCCCCAAAACCCTGGCCACGATCCGTTTCACCTCGACTGACCCCAACCGTTGTACCCAGGGGTAATGCTGCACCGCCCTGGTGGCAACGCAGGTTACGCAACAGCGCGCAGTTAACACCTCTACACTTTTGTAATGACAGGGGAGTCAGCTGTGAGTGAAGGGACCGGTGGCCACGGGAGGTAATGACAGGGGGAGTCAGCTGTGAGTGTGAAGGGACCGGTGGCCACGGGAGGTAATGACAGGGGGAGTCAGCTGTGAGTGCGAAGGGACCGGTGGCCACGGGAGGTAATGACAGGGGGAGTCAGCTGTGAGTGTGAAGGGACCGGTGGCCACAGGCGGTAATGACAGGGGGAGTCAGCTGTGAGTGTGAAGGGACCGGTGGCCATGGGAGGTAATGACAGGGGGAGTCAGCTGTGAGTGTGAAGGGACCGGTGGCCACGGGAGGTAATGACAGGGGGAGTCAGCTGTGGGTGTGAAGGGACCGGTGGCCACGGGAGGTAATGACAGGGGGAGTCAGCTGCGAGTGTGAAGGGACCGGTGGCCACGGGAGGTAATGACAGGGGGAGTCAACTGTGAGTGAAGGGACCGGTGGCCACGGGAGGTAATGACAGGGGGAGTCAGCTGTGAGTGTGAAGGGACTGGTGGCCACGGGAGGTAATGACAGGGGGAGTCAGCTGTGAGTGTGAAGGGACCGGTGGCCACGGGAGGTAATGACAGGGGGAGTCAGCTGTGAGTGTGAAGGGACCGGTGGCCACGGGATATAATGACAGGGGGAGTCAGCTGTGAGTGTGAAGGGACCGGTGGCCACGGGAGGTAATGACAGGGGGAGTCAGCTGTGAGTGAAGGGACCGCTGGCCACGGGAGGTAATGACAGGGGGAGTCAGCTGTGAGTGTGAAGGGACCGGTGGCCACGGGAGGTAATGACAGGGGGAGTCAGCTGTGAGTGTGAAGGGACTGGTGGCCACGGGAGGTAATGACAGGGGGAGTCAGCTGTGAGTGTGAAGGGACCGGTGGCCACGGGAGGTAATGACAGGGGGAGTCAGCTGTGAGTTTGAAGGGACTGGTGGCCACGGGAGGAAATGACAGGGGGAGTCAGCTGTGAGTGTGAAGGGACCGGTGGCCACAGGAGGAAATGACAGGGGGAGTCAGCTGTGAGTGTGAATGGACCAGTGGCCACGGGAGGTAATGACAGGGGGAGTCAGCTGTGTGAGTGGACCAGTGGCCACGGGAGGTAATGACAGGGGGAGTCAGCTGTGAGTGAAGGGACCGGTGGCCACGGGAGGTAATGACAGGGGGAGTCAGCTGTGAGTGTGAAGGGACCGGTGGCCACGGGAGGTAATGACAGGGGGAGTCAGCTGTGAGTGAAGGGACCGGTGGCCACGGGAGGTAATGACAGGGGGAGTCAGCTGTGAGTGAAGGGACCGGTGGCCACGGGAGGTAATGACAGGGGGAGTCAGCTGTGAGTGTGAAGGGACCGGTGGCCATGAGAGGTAATGACAAGGGGAGTCAGCTGTGAGTGTGAAGGGACCGGTGGCCACGGGAGGTAATGACAGGGGAGTCAGCTGTGAGTGTGAAGGGACCGGTGGCCACGGGAGGTAATGACAGGGGGAGTCAGCTGTGAGTGTGAAGGGACCGGTGGCCACGGGAGGTAATGACAGGGGGAGTCAGCTGTTAGTGTGAAGGGACCGGTGGCCATGGGAGGAAATGACAGGGGGAGTCAGCTGTGGGTGTGAAGAGACCGGTGGCCACGGGAGGTAATGACAGGGGGAGTCAGCTGTGAGTGCGAAGGGACCGGTGGCCACGGGAGGTAATGACAGGGGGAGTCAGCTGTGGGTTTGAAGGGACCGGTGGCCACGGGAATGTTCGCGATGTCAAGTGAACGGGTCTTCAATAAAGCGCCACATCGGGAGGAGTGTGTCAATGTCGTCGCTACACTTTCATGAGTGGCACGACTCATGAAAGTGTAGCGGGGCCGGAGGGGGTGGCCCCTCCCCCCGCGTCCTCAGCGGTGGGGTGTTCTCCAGGTCGCTGTCCCACTCCACCGCCGCGCGCCGTTGCCGAGGCTTGTGGGGGCGGGCACGGTGACCTGGCGGGAGGAGGGGGGGGGCGATAGAGGGGAGCACTCAGCCACCCACTCAGCCACCCACCCACACTCACCCACTCACCCAACCACACACTCATCCACCCATCCACCCACCCACTCATCTACCAACTCAACCACTCATCCATCCACCCACACTCACCCACTCACCCAACCACCCACCCACACACTCATCCACCCATCCGCTCATCCACCCTCCCACCCACCCACTCATCCACCCATACGTTCATCCACCCACCCACTCATCTACCAACTCACCCACTCATCCATCCGCCCACACTCACCCACTCACCCAACCACCAACTTATCCACCCATCCGCTCATCCACCCACCCACCACACATTTCAGAAGTGTTAAATTTCGTGAGCTGCCGTTTTGTATGTGTAAGATGTGCGTGTTTGAGCTGTTGCTCTCGCTCTGGCCCCTCCCCCCCTCCAACCGTATTTCCTATTTAAGCTTCTGTTCATCCCTCCGGCTCCCCCCCCCCCCCTCTCTCTGCCTCCCTGTCCGTCTTTCCTCCCTCCTTACCTCTTGGTAGACTTGTATATGTATTTCTACTGACCGTGTAACTCGTATTTTTCATTCTATGCTGGTATGTGCACTCCAAAGGTTGAACACGAAATTTAACACTCTTCCGAAATTCGTGGTCCCCCAGGAAGTGTCTGTGTTGTTGGCCTGACTGGATGTGCTTCACGTAATGTTTTTTCAGGTTTGTTGAATTCTCGTCTCTCATCTTTTTGTTGTATTTACCTCCATGATTTGTTCTTGACACCTGAAGATCGCTGCGTTGTGATCGAAACGTCGTGATTGTTTTTTGTTTTAATATAATTTTATTGTATTTCTACATACGTGACTTTACCCAAAAAAACAATGAGTAATTTTATGAAGTCACAAAAGCTTTATTACTTTATTATCACACTTCTACGGGGAAGTTACCGTTGTAATTAAGTGTAAGATGTGCCCTTTTTGAGCTGCCGTTTTGTATTCACAAGAGGTGGTCATTTTTTGAGCTGCCGTTTTGTATTTACAAGAGGTGGTCCTTTTTTGAGCTGCCGTTTTGTATGTGTAAGATGGACGTTTGAGCTGCCGCTCTCGCTCTGGCGCCTCCCCCCCTCCAACCGTATTTCCTATTTAAGCTTCTGTTCATCCCTCCGCCCCCCCCTCTCTCTCTGCCTCCCTGTCCGTCTTTCCTCCCTCCTTACCTCTTGGTGGACTTGTATACGTATTTCTACTGACCGTGTACCTCGTATTTTTCATTCTATCTATGCTGGTATATGCAATCCAAAGGTTGAACACGAAATTTAACACTCTTCTGAAATTCGTGGTCTGCCAGGAAGTGTCTGTGTTGTTGGCCTGACTGGATGTGCTTCACGTAATGTTTTTTCAGGTTTGTTGAATTCTCGTCTCTCATCTTTTTGTTGTATTTACCTCCATGATTTGTTCTTGACACCTGATGAAGATTGCTTGCGTTGTGATCGAAACGTCGTGATTGTTTTAATATAATTTTATTGTATTTCTACATACGTGACTTTACCGAAAAAAACAATGAGTAATTTTATGCAGTCACGAAAGCTTTAATACATTATTAGGGCTCAGATTTTCCCGCCGCCGCCTCCACTAGCCCCGACCCGGAAGCGAAAGTCGAAGCGTGGGATGGGGGTCAAGGGCCCAGAGGAAGAGCTCAGGGGTGGGCGTGGTCGCATCGTGTTACGTCACTCAATGGGGCGTGGTTGCAGGAGGCGTGGTCACATCGCTCACGTTGTTACGTCACTGGTGACGTCACTTCACCACGTGCTTCCTCAGAGTTCGAGACGGGTGCGAAGGAGGCTGCTTCTTAATCTTCCAGCTGCTTCATCTTCGTCTTTCGAGCATCTTCTGCGGAAGCCATTCGATTAAAAATCTTGACGAGGTGAGTTGTGTGGGTTCGTGGCGAGTGTGTGGGTCCATATTGTGGGTTTTTGGTGAGGATGTGGGTTCTTGGTGAGAATGTGGGTCCGTGTTGTGGGTTCTTGGTGAGGATGTGGGTCCGTATTGAGGGTTCTTGGTGAGGATGTGGGTCCGTGTTGTGGGTTCTTGGTGAGGATGTGGGTCCGTGTTGTGGGTTTTTGGTGAGGATGTGGGTCCATGTCGTGGGTTCTTGGTGAGGATGTGGGTCCATGGTGAGGATGTGGGATCGTCGTGAAGATGTAGTTTCTTAGTAAGGATGTGTATCCCTGTGGCGAATTCGTAGTGAGGGTTCATGGTGAGCATGCGAGTTTGAGTTGTGAGTCCGTGGTGAGAATGTGGGTCCGTGTTGTGGGTTCTTAGCGAGTGTGTGGGTTCGTGGTGAGGATGGTGGGTTTCTGGTTGGGATGTGGGTTAGTGGTGAGGATGTGAGTCTGTAGTGACTCTCTCCACCGTCCCCCGCTTCACCGCTCTCCACACAGAGACCCTGGGGACTACTGCATGAGAGACAGTGGGATCTGAGAATCAACGTCATTGAGGTAGGCGTGGCCCCCTCCACTCGACTTACGAACACCCTCACTTACGAACACCACCTCACTTACGAACACCACCCTCACTTTCGAACATGATCCACTCTTACCAACACTCGCACTTACGGACACCACCCACACTTACGAACCAGCTTCCATGAAATATATATTTAACATCGACTTAAAACGCAAACTCGCACTTGCAAACCAGCGGAGCGATCCTCAGTGAGATGTAGTGAGTCGGCCTCGCGCTGGGAGTGTTTGCAATGCCTGTACACTACTCTGTGGTGCCACAGTGACGAGATGTTAATGACCTCACTTGGTATACAGGAGGTTGTCGGTTCGATCCCGACCCTGACGCCTACTATTTGAAGTCTGTGTGTGTAGAGGAGCCTACTTCACCTTTGTTTTTGTGTGTTTATATATGTTTGTATGTATGTGTGTATGTGTGTGTTTACGAGGCAAAACAACCCCCTACCTCCTCTCTGTGCCGGACGGGCAACTCTGTCGTGGACAGTGCTGTGGAGGGAGGGCCAATTCCGATTGGCCCCTTCCCTCATGGCGTCTGTGACCACCACAGTGGCTAAACGGGGGCTCTGGACAGGTGCGAGGGGCTGGTAACCCCTCCACCTTCAAAAATTTACCAAGAAACCACAATTAAAAATGTAACTAATAAGCTTGTGCCGGAGGCCCCGGGAAGACAGGCGTCCATGACGTCTCCTGGCCAAACCCCAATTGGCCGAGCCAGGAGATTGAATCTCTACCCTCAGGGCTCCTCCAGAAACAACGAAATGCCACTTCGTGCGGCCATGTGGAATGTTCGAATGCTCACTGCGGAGGAGAGACTGCCACTCCTGTCGGGAGCTAGACCGGCACCACCTGGATCTCTGTGGCATTCAGGAGGTCCGGTGGACCGGTTCTGGCTCCTGCCACCATGAAGGGTGGACAGTCCTCTACTCGGGGCAGCAGACTGCCAAACAACAGGGTGTGGCTCTTCTTTTGAACAAAAGAATGAAGGGGGCGTGGGAGCGTGGCGGTGAGGTGTGAGAAGTTGTAAGCCCCAGGCTACTTTGGGCTCGACTTCCCATCAACTGGAGGCGAGGAGTGGTGGTCGTGGTTACTTATGCCACCACCGAAGACGAACATCCGTGGAGGGATGCAGGCAAAGCCGATGAGTCAGATGCCTTCTATGACCTCCTGTCACAGGTGCTGGCTAAAGTGGCCCCTCGGGATAGAGTCATCTTGTTGGGTGACTTCAATGCCCGAGTTGGTCATGACGCTGGCATCTGGTCTGGAGTGATTGGAGGGCATGGGCCAGATCAGCTTAATAACAACGGTAGGAGGCTGCTAGATTTTTGTGCAGCCCATGGGCTTGTAATTACCAACACGCTGTTACGGCATCGGGGCATCCACACAACATCATGGATGCATGCCGGGTCCAAGCAAGAACATCTACTGGACTACATAGTGATGGACCAGCGGATGCAAGCCCATGTTCTTGACACCAGGACCTACCGTGGAGCTGATCTGCCCTCTGACCATCGACTAGTCATCTGTAAGATGCGCCTGCCATTCTTCCACTCCGGTGGTGGGTGTACACCCAGGACCCCATTCCAACCTAAACTGGCCTGGTCTCAGGTGATGAAAGTTGCAAGCAAGAATTTCATCATCGCTTGCGGCTGGGGTTGGCATCGTCCCCCACTCCTCCTGATTTCGAGGGTATATGGGCGAGTCACGTAGAATGAGAATAAATAATAAATTGATAAAATAATATAACACAATATTCTAACGACGCTTCGGCCACAACACAAGCGGCCTTCATCAGGTGAAGGGACGAGACTGTCAGGAGGACAGCGCTGGAGTGAAAAAGCCACGCTCAGATCGCGACCTTTAAGCTGTGTGAGAAGAAACAAAGCACCTTGACAAAGGAATTAGCATAGAATTTAGCATTGAAATGGCTGAGTGATTAGCTTGTAACTGGTCACAGAAATAGCTATGTTAAAGTCAGAGCATACACATTCACAGAGGCACCTAGTACAAATCAAACAGGAGAATTTAGCATTGAAATAACTAGGCGAATTGAGCATTGAAATAACTGAGTGATTAGCTTGTGACTGGTCACAGAAATGGCTATGTTGAAGTCAAGGCCTACACATCCGAGCTATTCACAGTAACTGGGTATACACTACAATATATAATGGATACTATATAGTGAACTAATAAAAAACTAAAATATAAATTACCTCAATGTTATCAATAAACTCTATATATTCTCCAATCAGCTAAGCTACCAACAATAAGTCGTTATATATCACAATGCTATATGGCGAAAAAATGGGTGGATTCTTACCCTCAACTTTAGCAACATGGATAGCTACGGGCCCCGTTCAGACGGACGAGTTCATCCATGGTCGGAACAGAGGAGGGGGAGAGAGACAGCTGCGAGGCACTGTTATACTCCATGTTGTAAACCATACCATTAACCGTGGTGTGAGAGGTATTAAGAGTCAATGCCAGCGAAAGAGCTGCGGTCTGAAGGTCATCGTAAAATACAATTAATTGTAAATTTTATTTCCTTATTTTATTTTATCAATTTATTATTTTATTCTCACTCTACGTGACTTGACCGAAAGAACCAAAGAAGATGAATCCTTGCAGTCACGAAAGCTTTAAATCGAAATATATGGGCAAGGTTTAGGACTGACTCATGCAGCTGCAATGGCTTTGGGTACACGGTCCAGACCTCCCCAGAGACCCTGGCTGACAGAGGTGTTCAAGATAGTAGAGAAAAAGTGACAGGCCCACTGTCATCGGCTACAGAATCCCACGTCAGAGAATGAGGAGCCTTACCGCAGCCTTCGCTCGGAAGTTTGGAGAGCCGTGAGGCGCTGCAAGGATGGGTGGTGGTCGCGGATTGCTGAGGAGATGGAGTCTGCTTCAGTGGCCCGCGATCACAAATCTCAATTTAACTCCATCAAAAAAAGTCACCTGCAGCGCCACACCTATTACCATCATTAGGGGAAAAAACGGTGATCCACTCTCCGACCCCCAGGAACAGGTTTGCAGGTTTGCAGATTTGCTGAGCATTTCTGAAGTCCTGGAAAACATTGTGGCAAAAAGTGGGGATGACCCTGCTGAGGCAGCGGTGCCTCAAATATTGTAAGAAGTCACCCCCTGTGAGCAGCTGGCTGAGGTGCCATCTGTTAAAGAAGTACTGAAGGCGATCCGGAGTCTGAGACCAGGAAAGGCACCGGGCAGACATGATCTCCCAAGCGAAATGCTGAGGGAGGGTGGCGTTTGTGCACAGACTGCCCTATATGACATTATAACAGTCTGGATCACTGGACGGGTTCCGCAGGATTGGAAGGATGCCCTGGTGGTCCCCTTCTTTAAGAAGGGGGACCGCACAGACTGTAAAAACTACAGGGGCATCTCACTCCTCAGTGTGCCGGGAAAGGTTCTGGCAAGGATTATTCAACATCGCCTTGCCAGGCACGCTGAGGAGAGGCTTGAAGCCCCAATGCGGTTTCAGGAAAGGGCGGTCCTGCACAGATGCCATATTTTCTGTCCGTCTGCTACAGCAGAGATGTAGGGAATTCCAGCAAGACCTACACATCTCTGCTTTATTGAACTGGTCAAAACCTATGATACCATCAGTAGGCCTGGGCTCGGGGTTGTTCTTCGTGCTTTTGGAGTCCCTGACCCTCTGCTCACAATCATTAAGGACCTTCATGATGGTGAGCGGGCCCGGGTAAAACTACGTGGCCGGGAGTCAGAGCCATTCCATGTACACCTTGGGGTGCGACAGGGATGTCCTCCGGCTCCCACATTGTTTAACATCTATTTTGACCACGTAGTTCGTGAAGCCTTCAATAGCTGTACCGGGGGAATCTCCATTTGTTACAGATATAATGGGAGGCTGATCGATGCCCGGGTGCGGTCAAGGGATGGCTCCCTATTGCTCAACCACGTTATGCATGCCGATGATTTGGTAATAGCTGCATATTCATAGGAGGAGTTGGAGATGCTGCTGCTGAGACTGGAGCGTGCCACTAAGAGATGGGGTCTTACCATCAGCCCCGCCAAAACTAAGCACCCGCCTGGGTATTTTGTACCATCGGACACTCCACTCCCACAACTCCCAATCGGTGATGGGGCAGTTGTGGAGAGAGTGGAGAGTTTCCCATACCTGGGCAGTGTGCTTATGACCGGCTCCAGTTTAACAGCAGAGGTCTCGCTCCGAATCAGTCGAGCGGCAATATCTTTTCATTGGTTGCGTAACGCTGTGTGGAAGCTACCTGGTCTGTCGCTCCGCACTAAGCTTCAGGTCTTCTCGGCCACGGTCATTCCCTCCCTTCTCTACGCTTGCGAAACGTGGACCCCCCTAATGGAACATCTTCGCCGGTTAGAACCATTTAGGCTAGCCTGCCTACGATCCATCCTGGGTTTAACCAGGCTGGATTGTGTGAGCTCACAAATCCTTGAAAGATCTGGACAAGGTTCATCGGTGAGCTCCTCTGGCAGGCAAGGCTGCGTTGCCTGGGTCATGTAGCCAATGCCCAGCCACCGCATGCCTAAACAGCTTTTGTTCGGCCGGATCGAGGGGGCTAAACGGGCACGGCACGGGCTAGAGAAGAGATGCAGTGATGTGGTACAGGACGTGGAGCCGAGTGGACATGCCGATGACTGGTACCAGCGGTGTCAAGGTCGGCCTCTGTGGAGGCTCGTGAAGGACGCTACTGGGCAGTTGGAGGCAGTCGCCCTCCAACAACAGAGGGCGGAGGAGCGATGCTCACAACAACGAGCGGAGCGCTGGGTGGCTAAAGCACAGCAGGTTGGCACAGTAGGGGGCACAGGTGGAGCATCAGCCAGTCATCTCAGTCAGCTCAGTCAGTCGCCCCGTGGCACTTGGGTCTGCCCCATGACCTCCTGCCAGCGGGCGTTCAACACTTCACGTGGCCTCCAGGTTCATATGGCCTGGCACAAGCGTCGTGGTGACGTCACCGCCACTTAGTGACGAATGGCGGTTGTTGTAGACAAGGAGAGCTGGAGCACGTGGGAGGGAGTTTCTGGCAACACGTGGAGTGCGCTGTCCGCAGCCGTCACTGGCTCTATCCGCAGCAAATCGCCTCAAGGTGAGAACAGCAGTGAGGGGAAGTGGCCACGGTGAATGGGGGGATGTCACCACGGCCATGTTACGTGGGTGACTTCACGGTGGCCATGTTACGTGGGTGACTTCACGGTGGCCATGTTACGTGGGTGACTTCACAGTGGCCATGTTACTTGGGTATAGAGTACTTGGCTGCCACTATAAAGTTCCACGTGATGATGATGTTGATATCAGCCACTTTGGTGGGGCCTTACCTGGTCAAATAAAAAATAGTTTAGATTTAGTATGGGTCTCTATGGTTATGTAAGAGTATAGATCTCTGTAGGTCTCGGTGGTTCTATATGGGAAAGGGTCTCTATGAGTCTCTATTGGTCTCCTTGGGTCTCTATGAGAATGGGTCTCTGTGTGTCTCAGTGGATTGCCAAGTTTCCACATGATTATGATGACGGTGATGACGTAGCTCTAGCAGGGGTCTTACCTGGCATATACACAAAATAGAAATATAGTAATAGGTTTTTACCCTTTTAGCTGGCACAAAACTGCTTGTGTTGTGGTTATTGCAAATATGATCCCTTGTATAAAGGTGTCAGTTTTTGTGCCAGCTAAAAGGGTAAAAACCTATTGCTATATTTTGTTACTGGCAAAGGAGGTCTCATAAAATAGAAATAGTTTATAGTTCAAGTTGTTATTGTTGTCGTTACGCGTGCAGCGATTCTGGATCTCTTTTGGGCCTCAGCTGAGTCGTCGCCAGAAGTTGGAACTGGGCAGCCATGCAAGAGGTGTGGTTCTTCACGCTGGACGAGGACAAATCCTGGGGTGGCTACAAGAGCGGCGGCTACGACAACCACAGCAACATCCCTGAGGCTCACATCGACAGAGACGCCAATAGAGACCCATGTAGACCCAAAGAGAAACTGTTTGCAAAGAATCATGTCTCTGTTGCCAGATAAAAGGGTAAAAAAAACAATTATCATATTTTGCTACTGGCCAAGGAGGTTCCAATGGTGTAAATGCTTAGCCCGAGCTCTCGTACTCTGATGGTGCATTGTCTTTGAGTTGTGCGCCTTGTGGCTTCATCTGGTCCAACACCAATGTGAGACGAGGCTCTAAGGAAAGAAGTCTCGGGTGTGGACCAATCGACAGTGCCAATACATTATCAAAGTCGTATGTTTTCGTTTGCATTCCGACCGCAGGTATTGTGGTCAATGCAAACATGGCTCCTTGTAAAAAAAAAGTGTCAGTTTGTTGCCAGATAAAAGGGTAAAAAAACAATTATCAATCATGTCTGCATTAACCACACATGGCACTTGTGGTGAACATGCAAACAAAACACGCTCTGATAATGTGGCATTGTCTTTGAAACTGATTGGTCTACACCAGAGACAACAGCCTTCTTTAGGGCCGCGTCTCACTACCCCAGCGTCTCACTACCCCAGCGTCTCACTACCCCAGCGTCTCACTACCCCAGCGTCTCACTACCCCAGCGTCTCACTACCCCAGCGTCTCACTACCCCAGCGTCTCACTACCCCAGCGTCTCACTACCCCAGCATCTCACTACCCCAGCGTCTCACTACCCCAGCGTCTCACTACCCCAGCGTCTCACTACCCCAGCGTCTCACTACCCCAGCGTCTCACTACCCCAGCGTCTCACTACCCCAGCGTCTCACTACCCCAGCGTCTCACTACTCCAGCGTCTCACTACCCCAGCGTCTCACTACTCCAGCGTCTCACTACCCCAGCGTCTCACTACCCCAGCGTCTCACTACCCCAGCGTCTCACTACCCAGCGTCTCACTACCCAGCATCTCGCCACCCAGCGTCTCGCCACCCAGCGTCTCGCCACCCAGTGTCTCGCTACCCAGTGTCTCATCACCCAGTGTCTCACTACCCAGTGTCTCACCACCCAGTGTCTCGCTACCCAGTGTCTCGCCACCCAGTGTCTCACTACCAGTGTCTCACTACCCAGTGTCTCACCACCCAGTGTCTCACTACCCAGTGTCTCGCTACCCAGTGTCTCATTACCCAGCATCTCACCACCCGGCGTCTCACCACCCAGTGTCTCGCTACCCAGTGTCTCACCACCCAGTGTCTCACCACCCAGTGTCTCGCTACCCAGTGTCTCACTACCCAGCGTCTCATTACCCAGGTTCTCACCACCCAGTGTCTCACTACCCAGTGTCTCATTACCCAGTGTCTCATTACCCAGTGTCTCACCACCCAGTGCCTCATTACCCAGGTTCTCACCACCCAGTGTCTCACTACCCAGTGTCTCACTACCCAGTGTCTCACTACCCAGTGTCTCACTACCCAGTGTTAGACGAGAGAACGCCAAAAGGCAAACAGCCCCCCAAGTTTCACAGCGTTCAGTAGTTTAACGACACGTTTATATATTTTCGCGATCAAACCCCAAACTAAAAAAAAAACCTCCGTTGTGGATAATGCCGGTCGCAGAAGTCCCCGACTGCAGCTGCCACCGAGCGTTAAACGTTCCCATTGCCATGACTGACCACCGGCCTCCGCCTCCCTCG
Organism: Petromyzon marinus; assembly: GCF_048934315.1. Taxonomy (NCBI): domain Eukaryota; kingdom Metazoa; phylum Chordata; class Hyperoartia; order Petromyzontiformes; family Petromyzontidae; genus Petromyzon; species Petromyzon marinus. Next base: position 929,516 of record NW_027423124.1, read on the forward strand.
ATCCGCCAGGAACAGCTCCACTACCGCTATGAGGTGCGGAAGAAGATCGACGAGGGAGGCCAGGGCCTGGTGCTGCCGTGCCTCCATCACAAAACCAACGCTCGCTCGTGGCCGTCAAGATGCTGGCGATGGCCTTGAGGAGAGCCGGAGGGGCCTTCCACGGCGGCCGCGCTGGGAAAGACGCAAAAAAAAAATCTGATGTTGCTACTAAATATAAACTAATAAATGTATAACTGTCGTAAAACTACTGCCAACTATGAACTAAGAGAATAATAACTTCCGGAAAACTACTGAAAACTATGAACTAATTAACAATGTACTAGCCGCAATCAAGTTCATGCTAACTTTTAGCTAAAACAGACCCATAGAGACCCACAGAGACCCACAGAGACACAGGGGGGGGGGGGGGGTGGGACACGGGGGGGTGAGACACGCGGGGGTGAGACATGGGGGGGTGACACACGGGGGGGTGACACACGGGGGGGTGACACACGGGGGGGTGAGACACGGGGGGGTGAGACACGGGGGGGGGGGTGAGACATGGGGGGGGTGAGACACGGGTGGTGAGACACGGGTGGTGATGGTGGGTAGAGTCCATACCTGCCAGAAGCTCGGTCTCACACACGTGCCGGATCAGCTCTCCTTCCACGTCCTCTGCAGAGGCCCCGCTGAGACCCAGATCATCTTCACCCATGGTCTCCTGTCGCTGGGATACACACACACACAATCACACGCAGATACACACACACACAAAAACACAGATACACACACACAGATACAGAGATACACACACACGTGCACAGATACCAATAGAGATGCGCACACACAGACACAACAACAACAACCCCCATGTGCCACTAAGTGGCGGTGACGTCACCCTGCCCTCTCCGCCCTCACCTTGCCACCCTGCTGCCGCTGGCTGTGTCTCCGGTTGGTGCCCTTGCGCAGGCTGGCGCTGACCTGCTGCTGATGCTGCTGATTTTCTCAGCCTGCTCCTCGCGTTGAACTCGACGTTGCACCAACTCCGTACATACCTGTTTCATCATCAGCAGCAGAATAACATCGCCATCAACAGCATCAGCAGCAGACTAGCATCATCATCATCAGCAGCAGCAACCGACTAGCATCATCATCGTCACCAGCAGCTTCATCAGCGTTGTCATCAGCAGCATCGTCAGCAGCATGGACATCAACAGCATTGCCAACAGTAGCAGAGTAACTTCATCAAAAGTAGCATCATCTGTGTTGTCAACATCATCATCGTCATCAGCATCGTAATCAGCAGCAACAGTATAAATGTATCATCATCAACAGTAGCAGCAATAGCAGCAGCATGAGTAGATGAGTGGATGAGTGAGTGAATGAGTGTATGGATGAGTGAGTGAATGAGTATGTATGAATGAGTGTATGTATGAATGAGTGAGTGTAGGGATGAATGAGTGGGTGAGTGAATGAATGAGTGTACGGGTGAATGAGTGAGTGGATGGATGAGCGAGCGAGTGGGTGAGTGAATGAATGAGTGTACGGGTGAATGAGTGAGTGGATACGCGAGTGAGCAAGTGCCTGAAGGGGTGAGTGAGCAAACGGGCGAGCTGGCGGGTGCCGAGTGGGTGAGCGCTCGGAGGGGTGAGCGAGTGAGTGAGTGAGGTAGTGCTTGGAGGGATGAGTGGATGTGTGATCGAGTGGGTGGGTGAGCGATTGCTTGGAGGAGTGAGTGGGCGAGCGAGTGGGTGAGTGAGTGAGGTAGTGCTTGGAGGGATGAGTGAATGTGTGATCGAGTGGGTGAGCGAGTGCTTGGAGGAATGAGTGGGCGAGCGAGCGAGCAAATTCGCGAGCGCCGAGAGCGGCGCGCGAGTGAGCGGGCAAGCGGGTGAGTGAGTGGGCGAATGCTCAGAGGGGTGAGTGCGCGAGCGGGCGATCGAGGCCGGGACTCACCGGCCCGTCCAGGTGGACGAGCTGGCGGAGTGCCACCCCCTCCTGCAAGCCACAAGCAGGTGAACCAGCTGCTGATGCTACTTCTGCAACAACAGCACTGGAATCTGCTGCGCGACGAAACATAAAACGCAACACAGGGTGACAGGGTTTTTGTGTGTGCGTGCGTGTTGAGCTCCTTTCGCACACCGTAAAGGAGCCAAACGTAGATAAGGGGGCGTCCATAAATGACGTCACGCGATTTTGGACAATTTTGACGCCCCCCCCCTCAAATATGACGTCACAAAGCTCTGCCCCCCACGCCCCCCCCCCCAAAACCATATTTCCATTTTGAAAATAAAACGTGCTTCAAACTATTGTAGTGCGTATTTAATGTGGCGCTGCACTCCGATGTTGTAGGAGTATAATTAGTGTTGATGTAACAATTCTATATTCATTTAAAATTGCGCATTTGGATGTGACGTCACGTTTCTCAAACCCCACCCCCCCCCCTTCGTCACACATCGTCACAAATGTCTGAACCCCCCCCCCCCCAGGTGCGTGACGTCATTCATGGACGGCCCCTAATCTATGGGTGTCTCCGTGGGTCTCTGGTTATGAATGTGGAACTTTATTGCAACAAATGCCAATCGCCCACACACCACTCGCTCTCACAAACCCACCCACCACTCGCTCTCTCACACCCACCCACCACTCGCTCACTCTCACACCCACCCACCACTCACTCACTCTCACACCCACCCACTCACCCACCACTCACTCTCACACCCACCCACCACTCACTCACACCCACCCACCACTCACTCTCACACCCACCCACCACTCACTCACACCCAAACACCACTCACTCACACCCAAACACCACTCACTCACACCCACCCACCACTCACTCACACCCACCCACCACTCACACCCACCCACCACTCACACCCACCCACCACTCTCAGCCACCCACAACTCACTCTCTCACACCCACCCACCACTCACTCACTCTCACACCCACCCACCCACCACTCACTCTCTCACACCCACCCACCCACCACTCACTCTCTCACACCCACCCACCACTCACTCACTCTCACACCCACCCACCACTCACTCACTCTCACACCCACCCACCACTCACTCACTCTCACACCCACCCACCACTCACTCACTCTCACACCCACCCACTCACCCACCACTCACTCTCACACCCACCCACCACTCACTCTCACACCCACCCACCACTCACTCTCACACCCACCCACCACTCACTCACACCCACCCACCACTCACTCACTCTCACACCCACCCACCACTCACTCACTCTCACACCCACCCACCACTCACTCACTCTCACACCCACCCACTCACTCTCACACCCACCCACCACTCACTCTCACACCCACCCACCACTCACTCTCACACCCACCCACCACTCACTCACACCCACCCACCACTCACTCACACCCACCCACCACTCACTCTCACACCCACCCACCACTCACTCTCACACCCATCCACTCACCCACCACTCACTCTCACACCCACCCACCACTCACTCACACCCACCCACCACTCACACCCACCCACCACTCACTCTCACACCCACCCACCACTCACTCTCACACCCACCCACCACTCACTCACACCCAAACACCACTCACTCACACCCAAACACCACTCACTCACACCCACCCACCACTCACTCACTCACACCCACCCACCACTCTCAGCCACCCACCCACCACTCTCAGCCACCCACCCACCACTCTCAGCCACCCACCCACAACTCACTCTCTCACACCCACCCACCACTCACTCACTCTCACCCACCCACCACTCACTCACTCTCACACCCACCCACCCACCACTCACTCTCTCACACCCACCCACCCACCACTCACTCACTCTCACACCCACCCACCACTCACTCTCACACCCACCCACTCAGCCACCACTCACTCTCACACCCACCCACCACTCACTCACTCACACCCACCCACCACTCACTCACTCACACCCACCCACCACTCACTCACTCACTCACACCCACCCACCACTCACTCACTCACTCACACCCACCCACCACTCACTCACACCCACCCACCACTCACTCACACCCACCCACACCCACTCTCCACTCTCTCACACCCACCCACCACTCACTCTCACACTCTCACACCCACCCACTACTCACTCTCACACCCACTACTCACTCTCACACCCACCCACCACTCACTCTCACACCCACCCACCACTCACTCTCACACTCTCACACCCACCCACAACTCACTCTCACACCCACCCACCACTCACTCGCACACCCACCCACCACTCACTCGCACACCCACCCACCACTCACTCGCACACCCACCCACCACTCACTCGCACACCCACCCACCACTCACTCGCACACCCACCCACCACTCACTCGCACACCCACCCACCACTCACTCGCACACCCACCCACCACTCACTCTCACACCCACCCACCACTCACTCTCACACCCACCCACCACTCACTCTCACACCCACCCACCACTCACTCTCACACCCACCCACCACTCACTCTCACACCCACCCACCACTCACTCTCACACCCACCCACCACTCTCACACCCACCCACCACTCACCCTCACGGGTGGGGAGAGACGAGGTGAGGCGATGGGTGAGGAGACGAGGTGATGGGTGAGGAGGTTGACGAGGTGATGGGTGAGGTTGACGAGGTGAGGCGATGGGTGAGGAGGGGGACGAGGTGAGGTGATGGGTGAGGAGGTTGACGAGGTGATGGGTGAGGAGAGAGACGAGGTGATGGGTGAGGAGGTTGACGAGGTGATGGGTGAGGAGGTTGACGAGGTGATGGGTGAGGAGGTTGACGAGGTGGTGAGGAGCAACGAGACGCACAGATTCCCCCCTCACCGATGTCGATCCGCGTGGCCCCCGCGGTGCTCGAGGCGCCATCGGACGAGGCCGCGAGGCCACCTCAGAGACAGCCGCCATCGCTGGTGGCGAGGGGCGAGGGGGTTGAGATGGAGGGGTTTCCCGCGCTTTTATAGACGCGCGACGTTACCCCATTTGCCCCCCCTCACCCCTCCCCTCAATTTGTCGCTAAGCGACTAATTGAGGGGAGGGGTGAAGGGGTTGAGGCGAGGCGGGTTGAGGGGAGGGGGTGGTGGTGAGGGGGAGGGGCGAGGGGGGTTGAGGGGAGGGGTGAGGGGGTTGAGGGGAGGGGGTTGAGGGGAGGGGCGATGGGGTTGAGGCGAGGGGGGTTGAGGGGAGGGGGTGGGTGATGTGAGGGGGAGGGTCGAGGGGGTTGAGGGGAGGGGCGAGGACGTGAGTGGGTGGGTGAGTGAATGAGTGGATGGGTGAGTGAATGAGTGGATGGGTGAGTGAATGAGTGGGTGGGTGGGTGAGTGAATGAATGGGTGGGTGAGTGGGTGGGTGGGTTAGTGAATGAACGGGTGGGTGAGTGAGTGGGTGGGTGGGTTAGTGAATGAGTGGGTGGGTGAGGGAATAAGTGGGTGGGTGAGTGAATGAGTGGGTGAGTAAGTTAATGAGTGGGTGAGTGAGTGAATGAGCGGATGGGTGAATGAATGAGCGGGTAGGTGAGTGAATGAGTGGGTGGGTGAGTGAATGAGTGGGTGGGTGAGTGAATGAGTGGGTGAGTGAATGAGTGGGTGGGTGAGTGAATGAACGGGTGGGTAAGTGAATGAGTGGGTGGGTGAGTGAATGAATGAGTGGGTGAGTGAATGAGTGGGTGGGTGAGTGAATGAGTGGGTGAGTGAATGAGTGGGTGAGTGAATGAACGGGTGGGTGAGTGTATGAGTGGGTGGGTGAGTGAATGAATGAGTGGGTGAGTGAATCAGTGGGTGGGTGAGTGAATGAACAGGTGAGTGAATGAGTGGGTGGACAGATGAGTGAATGAGGGAGTGGGTGAGTGAACGAGTGGGTGGGTGAGTAAATGAGTGGGTGGACAGATGATTGAGTGTGGGCGAGTTAGTGGGTGGGTGAGTAAATAAGTGGGTGGGTAGGTAAATTAGTGGGTGGGTGAGTGAGGTGCCGGCTCCCAGCCGCCATCTTGCGTAAGGAAGGCACCCAACCGCCAGCTTAGGTCGGAATGGTGAAAATCTTCCATCTTAAATTTTGATTTAAAGCGTTCGTGACTGCAGGGATTCATATTCTTGGTTCTTTCGGTAAAGTCACCACGTAGAAGGGAAACAATAAAATAATAAAAATGTAAAACAATAAAATTATCACGACGTTTACGACCGCAACACAAGCAATCATCATCAGGTGTGAAAACCACAGCAAGAAAATTTGTAAAAAGTGGCGTTTTTTTTCAGATGGATTATGGCTTAGCAATCATTGGAAGGATTTGATACACCATTTCGGGTCTTAATCGATTGTTCACGCTTACGGTGGCTTTCAGACAGCATACATTAATTTTTCGTCTCCCCCCTCCTCTTTTCCGAACATAGATGGACTCGTCCATCTAAACAAACTGTCAAATCGCTGTCCGTGGTGCTAATGTTTAAAAATAAATAAATACAAACCCCCACGTCTTTCAAATGTTTCTTGACGTTGGTTTTCACACCCGATGATGACTGCTTGTGTTGCAGTAGAAACGTCGTGAGAATTTTATTGTTTTATATATATTTTATTATTTTATTGCTTCCCTTCAGCATAATCTTGTTTGAAGGCAACCAACCGCCATATTCGGCAGGAAAGACGCCCAACCGCCATTTTAGGCAGTGAAGACTCCTGGTCGCCATTTTAGGTAGGGACGTTGCCCACCCGCCATCTTAGGTAGGGAAGCGCGCCGACAGAAGTCGCCCACTTCTAGGGGGAGCTCTCTGGGCAATCGGCACTCCCAAACATTCTGCACAAGTGCCACAACGGCCGCCTGTGGCTGATGGTGGTGCTCAAAAAGGGGCCGTCCATAAATGACGTCACGCACCTAGGAGGGGGGGTGGGGAGGGGTCAGATATTTGTGACGATGTGTGACGAGGGAGGGGGCGGGGTTTGAGAAATGTGACGTCACATCAAAACTTTCAACAAATACAGACGACACTTTCTACTTAATTAAAAAGACTTTTTAATAAACGTTTTCTCCTACAACATCCGAGTGCAGCGCCACGTTAAATACACACTACAGTGACAATAATTTTAAGCGATTTGAAGCATGTTTTATTTTCAAAATGGAAATGTTTTTTTGGGGGGAGGGTGTGTGGGGGGGCAGAGCTTTGTGACGTCATATTTGAGGGGGGGGTGTTAAAAATCCTCAAAAATCGCGTGACGTCATTTATGGACGACCCCAAAGAGAAAAAAAAGTATTACACACGGAACTTTTATTTCCGATGTCAAGAAGAGGTCGACGTGACGGGGAGTAAGGGAATAATCGAGGCGCCTTTGTTTGGTGCCGTTGCGGTTTGGGGAAGGCGAGGGGGTGGACAGGCGCCTGCAAACCAGGCGAGGGTTGGTGGATCACCGCAGGCACAGGCAGATGCCGGGAAATGGCGACAGAGGCCCGGGGCCCCACCTGTTCCCGCCTCCACGGGGCGAGGCGATTCCCCCGTCGCATCGCCGAACGTTGCACCGCGGACTCGGCTCGCGTGCAGGGCGGGAAAGGAGTTTCCACGTAGCATGGGGGACCGGCAGACTTACACAGGCACTCGCCCACAGACTCACAACGCACACCCGCAGACTCACAACGGACACCCACAGACTCACAACGGACACCCGCAGACTCACAACGGACACCCACAGACTCACAATGGACACCCACAGACTCACAACAGACACCCACAGACTCACAACAGACACCCGCAGACTCGCAACGGACACCCGCAGACTCACAACGGACACCCGCAGACTCGCAACGGACACCCGCAGACTCGCAACGGACACCCACAGACTGGTAACAGACACCCGCAGACTCACAAAGGACACCCGCAGACTCACAATGGACACCCACAGACTTACAACGGACACCCACAGACTCACAACGGACACCCACAGACTCACAACGGACACCCGCAGACTCACAACGGACACCCACAGACTCGCAATGGACACCCACAGACTCACAACGGACACCCGCAGACTCACAACGGACACCCACAGACTCGCAATGGACACCCGCAGACTCACAATGGACACCCACAGACTCACAACGGATACCCACAGACTCACAATGGACACCCGCAGACTCAGAACAGACACGCACAGACTCGCAACGGACACCCACAGACTCACAATGGACACCCACAGACTCACAACGGATACCCACAGACTCACAACAGACACCCACAGACTCACAACAGACACCCACAGACTCACAACGGACACCCACAGACTCACAACGGACACCCACAGACTCACAACGGACACCCACAGACTCGCAAGGGACACCACAGACTCGCAAGGGACACCCACAGACTCGCAAGGGACACCCACAGACTCGCAACGGACACCCACAGACTCACAACGGACACCCACAGACTCACAACAGACACCCACAGACTCACAACGGACACCCACAGACTCACAACGGACACCCACAGACTCACAACGGACACCCACAGATTCACAACGGACACCCACAGACTCACAACGGACACCCACAGACTCGCAACGGACATCCACAGACTGGCAACAGACACCCGCAGACTCACAACGGACACCCACAGACTCACAACGGACACCCACAGACTGGCAACAGACACCCACAGACTCACAACGGACCCCCACAGACTCACAACGGACACCCACAGACTCACAACGGACACCCACAGACTCACAACAGACACCCACAGACTCACAACAGACACCTGCAGACTCGCAACGGACACCCACAGACTCACAACGGACACCCACAGACTCACAACGGACACCCACAGACTCACAACGGACACCCACAGACTCGCAACGGACACCCACAGACTGGCAACAGACACCCGCAGACTCACAACGGACACCCACAGACTCACAACGGACACCCACAGACTGGCAACAGACACCCACAGACTCACAACGGACACCCACAGACTCACAACGGACACCAACAGACTCACAACGGACACCCACAGACTCACAACAGACACCCACAGACTCACAACAGACACCTGCAGACTCGCAACGGACACCCACAGACTCACAACGGACACCCACAGACTCACAACGGACACCCACAGACTCACAACGGACACCCACAGACTCGCAACAGACACCCACAGACTCACAACGGACACCCACAGACTCACAATGGACACCCACAGACTCACAACAGACACCCGCAGATTCGCAACAGACACTCACAGACTCACAACGGACACCCACAGACTCACAACGGATACGCACAGACTCACAACGGACACCCGCAGACTCACAACGGATACCCACAGACTCACAACGGACACGCACAGACTCGCAACGGACACCCACAGACTCACAACGGACACCCGCAGACTCACAACAGACACCCGCAGACTCGTAACGGACACCCACAGACTCACAACGAACACCCGCAGACTCACAACGGACACCCACAGACTCGCAACGGACACCCACAGACTCACAATGGACACCCACAGACTCACAACGGGAACACGCGCAGACTCACAATGGACACCCACAGACTCACAACGGACACCCGCAGACTCACAACGGACACCCACAGACTCACAATGGACACCCACAGACTCACAACAGACACCCGCAGACTCACAACAGACACCCGCAGACTCAGAACGGACACCCACAGACTCACAACGGACACCCGCAGACTCACAACGGACACCCACAGACTCGCAACAGACACCCACAGACTCACAACAGACACCCACAGACTCACAACGGACACAAGCAGACTCACAACGGACGCCGGAAGACTCACAACGGACACCCACAGACTCACAACAGACACCCACAGACTCACAATGGACGCTGGAAGACTCACAACGGACACCCGCAGACTCGCAACGGACGCCGGAAGACTCACAACATACGCTCACAGACTCACAAAGAGACCCATTAACGTGGAAAGGGACCAATCTATTTGGAAAGGGACCAAGGGAAGGCGCCCAACCGCCATCTTGCATAGGGAAGGCACCTAACCGCCATCTTACGTGGGGAAGGCATCCAATCGCCATTCCACCCTACCTGCCCATTATAAATCCACCCCACCTGTCCATTATGAACCCACTCTACGTGCCCATTATAAACCCACTCTACCTGCCCATTATTAACCCACTCTACCTGTCCATTATGAACCCACTCTACGTGCCCATTATAAACCCAACCTACGTGTCCATTATAAACCCACTCTACCTGCCCATTATTAACCCACTCTACCTGCCCATTATAAACCCACCCTACCTGCCCATTATAAACCCACCCTACCTGCCCATTATAAACCCACCCTACCTGTCCATTATAACCTACCCTACCTGTCCATTATAAACCCACCCTACCTGCCCATTATAAACCCCGGTGACACGGCCAAGATGAACCCACGCTACCTGCCCATTATAAACCCCAGTGACACGGCCAAGATGAACCCACCCTACCTGCCCATTATAAACCCACCCTACCTGTCCATTATAAACCCACCCTACCTGCCCATTATAAACCCACCCTACCTGTCCATTATAAACCCCAGTGACACGGCCAAGATGAACCCACCCTACCTGTCCATTATAAACCCACACTACCTGTCCATTATAAACCCACCCTACCTTCCCATTATAAACCCCAGTGACACGGCCAAGATGAACCCAGACCCCACACGTCACTGACAATCGACGGCACCAGACCCCACAAAATCAACGTCCGCAAGGTCATCTCACGTCCCGATGACTTTATGCACAATAACAACGCTCTTAGAAGAACAAAACATTCTTACAATAATTATAATATTTACAATAAAACATTCAAAACTACGATATTATGTACAGAGCTATATGATGACTTTATGCACAATAACAACGCTCTTAGAAGAACAAAACATTCTTACAATAATTATAATATTTACAATAAAACATTCAAAACTACGATATTATGTACAGAGCTATATATGATTAAATTATAACCTTTTTTTCTTAACAAACTTCACGTGGCAGGGCCTAGGCAGGCTTCTCGCCCAGTGCCTGCACCAGGCCTCCCTTCCCCCTCCCCATGTCCTGGAAACCGTGTGGCGAGGTCACTCCCTCCCTCATCCTCCTCCTTTGAGGACTGCCACCGGATGAAAACCAGCATGGGTTGGAGTCCCGGGGTAAGGGAGCCCTGGGTAGGCTACTGGGCTGAGTGTGTGGTGAGCGTGTGGTGGGCTGAGTGTGTGGTGAGTGCAGTCAGAGTGGCTGTGTCCAGTCCATGTCTGGGTTTCCACTCTTTCGTCTTCTGCCACAGCTATTTCCCACGGGAGTGTGTGGGGTGAGTGTGTGTGTGGTAAGTGTGTGTGGTGAATGTGTGTGTGGTGAGTATGTGTGTGGGGTGAGTGTGTGTGGGGTGAGTGTGTGTGTGTGTGGGGTGAGTGGGTGTGTGTGGGCTGGGTGTGTGTGGTGAGTGTGTGGTGGGCTGAGTCAGAGTGGCTGTGTCAAGTCCATGTCTGTGTTTCCACTCTTTCGTCTTCTGCCACAGCTGTTTCCCACGGGAGTGTGTGGGGTGAGTGTGTGTGGGGTGAGTGTGTGTGTGGGTGAGTGTGTGTGGTGAGTGTGTGTGTGAGTGGGGTGAGTGTGTGTGTGGTGAGGGTGTGTGTGTGGGGTGAGTGTGTGTGTGGTGAGGGTGTGTGTGTGGGGTGAGTGTGTGTGTGGGGTGAGTGTGTGTGGTGAGGGTGTGTGTGTGGGGTGAGTGTGTGTGTGGGGTGAGTGTGTGTGGTGAGGGTGTGTGTGTGGGGTGAGTTTGTGTGTGGGGTGAGTGTGTGTGGTGAGGGTGTGTGTGGGGTGAGTGTGTGTGTGGGGTGAGTGTGTGTGGGGTGAGTGTGTGTGTGTGTGGGGTGAGTGGGTGTCTGTGGGCTGGGTTTGTGTGGCTGGGTGTGTGTGGTGAGTGTGGTGTTACGGGGTGGGTGGGTGGTGCTTGCGGTGGTGGTGCTGCTCGTGGTGGTGGATGGCACCGACTCCACCACCACCACCACGCCGCTACTCTGCCGTGGGCCGTCCACCACACAGCAGCAGGCGGCCGAAGAGCGACCGGAGCGCCCTGCCCAGTTGGGCCAAGCCCCCTCGCTTCCTCTTCTTCTTCTCCTCCTCCTCCTCCTCCTGGCCATTATAAACCCACTCTACCTGGCCATTATAAACCCACTCTACCTGCCCATTATAAACCCACCCTACCTGTCCATTATAAACCCACTCTACCTGGCCATTATAAACCCACTCTACCTGCCCATTATAAACCAACCCTACCTGTCCATTATAAACCCACCCTACCTGTCCATTATAATCCCCAGTGACACGGCCAAGATGAACCCAGACCCCACACGTCACTGACAATCGACGGCACCAAACCCCACAAAATCAACGTCCGCAAGGTCATCTCACGTCCCGATGACTTTATGCACAATAACAACGCTCTTAGAAGAACAAAACATTCTTACAATAATTATATTTACAATAAAACATTCAAAACTACGATATTATGTACAGAGCTATATGATCACTTTATGCACAATAACAACGCTCTTAGAAGAACAAAACATTCTTACAATAATTATATTTACAATAAAACATTCAAAACTACGATATTATGTACAGAGCTATATGATGACTTTATGCACAATAACAACGCTCTTAGAAGAACAAAACATTCTTACAATAATTATAATATTTACAATAAAACATTCAAAACTACGATGTTATGTACAGAGCTATATGATGACTTTATGCACAATAACAACGCTCTTAGAAGAACAAAACATTCTTACAATAATTATAATATTTACAATGAAACATTGAAAACTACGATATTATGTACAGAGCTATATATGATTAAATTATAACTTTTTTTCTTAACAAACTTCACGTGGCAGGGCCTAGGCACGCTTCTCGTCCAGTGCCTGCACCAGGCCTCCCTTCCCCCTCCCCATGTCCTGGAAACCGTGTGGCGAGGTCACTCCCTCCCTCATCCTCCTCCTTTGAGGACTGCCACCGGATGAAAACCAGCATGGGTTGGAGTCCCGGGGTAAGGGAGCCCTGGGTAGGCTACTGGGCTGAGTGTGTGGTGAGTGCAGTCAGAGTGGCTGTGTCCAGTCCATGTCTGGGTTTCGACTCTTTCGTCTTCTGCCACAGCTATTTCCCACGGGAGTGTGTGGGGTGAGTGTGTGTGTGGTGCGTGTGTGTGGTGAATATGTGTATGGTGAGTATGTGTGTGGGATCAGTGTGTGTGTGGTGTCTGGTGCGGAGAGTGTGGTGTGAGTGTTTGTGTGTGGGGTGAGTGTGTGTGTGGGGTGAGTGTGTGTGTGGGGTGAGTGTGTATGTAGGGTAATTGTGTGTGTGGGATCATTGTGTGTGGTGTGTGGCTGGGTGTGTGTGTGGTGCGTGGTGCGGTGTGGGTGGGGTGAGTGTATGTGTGGTGAGTGTGTGTGTGGTGAGTGTGTGTGTGGCGAGTGTATGGTGCGTGTATGTATGTGGTGTGTGGGGTGAGTGTGGGGCTTGTGTGGTGTGTGGCTGGGTGTGTGTGAGTGTCTGGTGTGGTGTGAGTGTGGTGAGTGTGTGTGTGGGGTGAGTGTGTGTGGGATGAGTGTGTGTGTGTGGGGTGAGTGTGTGTGTGTGGGCTGGGTGAGTGTGGCTGGGTGTGTGTGGTGAGTGTGGTGTTATGGGGTGGGTGGGTGGTGCTTGCGGTGGTGGTGCTGCTCGTGGTGGTGGATGGCACCGACTCCACCACCACCACGCCGCTACTCTGCCGTGGGCCGTCCACCACACAGCAGCAGGCGGACGAAGAGCGACCGGAGCGCCCTGCCCAGTTGGGCCAAGCTCCTCCTCCTCCTCCTGGCCATTATAAACCCACCCTACCTGCCCATTATAAACCAACCTTACCTACCCATTATAAACCCACACTACCTGCCCATTATGAACCCACTCTACCTGCCCATTATAAACCCACTCTACCTGCCCATTATAAACCCACCCTACCTGCCCATTATAAACCCCAGTGACACGGCCAAGATGAACCCACCATACCTGTCCATTATAAACCCACCCTACCTGCCCATTATGAACCCACCCTACCTGTCCATTATAAACCCACCCTACCTGCCCATTATAGACCCAATCTACCTGCCCATTATAAACCCACCCTACATTTCCATTATAAACCCACCCTCCCTGCCCAATATAAACCCACTCTACCTGCCCATTATAAACCCACCCTACCTGCCCATTATAAACCCACCCTACCTGTCCATTATAAACCCACCCTACCTGCCCATTATAAACCCCAGTGACACGGCCAAGATGAACCCACCCTACTTGCCCATTATAAACCCACCCTACCTGCCCATTATAAACCCACCCTACCTGTCCATTATAAACCCACCCTACCTGTCCATTATAAACCTCAGTGACACGGTCAAGATGAACCCACCCTTCCTGCCCATTATAAACCCACCCTACCTGTCCATTATAAACCCACCCTACCTGTCCATTATAAACCCACCCTACCTGTCCATTATAAACCCCAGTGACACGGCAAAGATGAACCCAGACCCCACACGTCACTGACAATCGACGGCACCAAACCCCACAAAATCAACGTCCGCAAGGTCATCTCACGTCCCGATGACTTTATGCACAATAACAACGCTCTTAGAAGAACAAAACATTCTTACAATAATTATATTTACAATAAAACATTCAAAACTACGATATTATGTACAGAGCTATATGATGACATTATGCACAATAACAACGCTCTTAGAAGAACAAAACATTCTTACAATAATTATAATATTTACAATAAAACATTCAAAACTACGATATTATGTACAGAGCTATATGATGACATTATGCACAATAACAACGCTCTTAGAAGAACAAAACATTCTTACAATAATTATAATATTTACAATAATTACATTCAAAACTACGATATTATGTACAGAGCTATATATGATTAAATTATAACTTTTTTTCTTAACAAACTTCACGTGTCAGGGCCTAGGCAGGCTTCTCGTCCAGTGCCTGCACCAGGCCTCCCTTCCCCCTCCCCATGTCCTGGAAACCGTGTGGCGAGGTCACTCCCTCCCTCATCCTTCTCCTTTGAGGACTGCCACCGGATAAAAACCAGCATGGGTTGGAGTCCCGGGGTAAGGGGGCCCTGGGTAGGCTACTGGGCTGAGTTTGTGGTGAGCGTGTGGTGGGCTGAGTGTGTGGTGAGTGCAGTCAGAGTGGCTGTGTCCAGTCCATGTCTGGGTTTCCACTCTTTCGTCTTCTGCCACAGCTATTTCCCACGGGAGTGTGTGGGGTGAGTGTGTGTGTGGTGCGTGTGTGTGGTGAATATGTGTGTGGTGAGTATGTGTGTGGGATCAGTGTGTGTGTGGTGTCTGGTGCGGAGAGTGTGGTGTGAGTGTTTGTGTGTGGGGTGAGTGTGTGTGTGTGGGGTGAGTGTGTGTGTGGGGTGAGTGTGTATGTAGGGTAAGTGTGTGTGTGGGATCATTGTGTGTGGTGTGTGGCTGGGTGTGTGTGTGGTGCGTGGTGCGGTGTGGGTGGGGTGAGTGTATGTGTGGTGAGTGTGTGTGTGGTGAGTGTGTGTGTGGCGAGTGTATGGTGCGTGTATGTATGTGGTGTGTGGGGTGAGTGTGGGGCTTGTGTGGTGTGTGGCTGGGTGTGTGTGAGTGTCTGGTGTGGTGTGAGTGTGGTGAGTGTGTGTGTGGGGTGAGTGTGTGTGGGATGAGTGTGTGTGTGTGGGGTGAGTGTGTGTGTGTGGGCTGGGTGTGTGTGGCTGGGTGTGTGGTGAGTGTGGTGTTATGGGGTGGGTGGGTGGTGCTTGCGGTGGTGGTGCTGCTCGTGGTGGTGGATGGCACCGACTCCACCACCACCACCACCACGCCGCTACTCTGCCGTGGGCCGTCCACCACACAGCAGCAGGCGGCCGAAGAGCGACCGGAGCGCCCTGCCCAGTTGGGCCAAGCCCCCTCGCTTCCTCTTCTTCTTCTTCTTCTTCTCCTCTTCCTCCTCCTCCTCCTCCTTCTTCTGTTGCCACATCTCCACCTCCTCCATCTTCTCCATCTTCTCCTTGTTCTCTTCTGTCTCCTCCTCCAACTCCTTCGTCTCGACCTCTTGCACCACGGCCACCACCACCACCTCCTTCTCCTTCTCCTCCAACTTCTCCTCCTCCTTCTCCTCCACCTCCTCCTTCTCCTCCATCTTCTCCTCCTCCTTCTCCTCCACCTCCTCCTTCTCATCCATCTTCTCCTCCTCCTTCTCCTCCATCTTCTCCTCCTTCTCCTCCATCTTCTCTTCATCCTTCTCCTCCTTCTCCTCCTCCTCATCCTCCGATGAGGAGGATGATGATGATGAAGATGGGAGCCTCTTCTCCGGCTGAGCTCTGTGGAGAGAGAGGCAGCAGCACCACAGCACCACCACGTCAGCATCCCGCGACTACGGCCAGAGGTCACAGTCGGTCCCCACCCCCAGGAGTGGACTTGCCCATCACGAGTTTCTACAGACTCATAGACACCCACAGAGATTCACAGAGACCCATACTCATAGAGACCCATACTCATAGAGACCCATACTCATAGAGACCCATACTCATAGACACCCACAGAGATTCACAGAGACGCATACTCATAGAGACCCATACTCACAGAGACCATACTCATAGAGACCCGCAGAGACCCATACTCATAGAAACCCATACTCATAGAGACCGATACTCATAGAGACCCACAGAGACCCATACTCATAGAGACCCACAGACACCCATACTCATAGAGACCCATACTCATAGAGACCCATACTCATAGAGACCCATACACACAGAGAGAGCCTCACCGTGGCTTCACAGCTCTGGGGAGGGCCCGGCTGGTGGTGGGGAGGGCCCGGGTGGTGGTGGGGAGGGCCCGGCTGGTGGTGGGGAGGGCCCGGCTGGTGGTGGGGAGGGCCCGGCTGGTGGTGGGGAGGGCCCGGCTGGTGGTGGGGAGGTCGTCGCTGGGGCTGACGGTGTCGTCGCTCTGGAGCCAGCCGTGAGCCAGCGCCTGCTCCGGTGTCATGCGGCGTTCTGGATCCCAGCTAGGGTGAGGGGGGGCACGGAGGGGGATAAAGGGGGGGGCACAGAGGGGGGTGAGGGGTGGTGGTCGTGGGATGCTGAGGAGATGGAGTCTGCCTCAATGGCTTGCGATCACAAATCTCTATTTAACTACATCAAAAAAAGTAACCTGCATCGCCACACATATTACCATCGTTAGGGTAAACAACGGTGATCCAATCTCCGACCCCCAGGAACGGGTTTGCAGATTTGCTGAGCATTTCTGTGAGGTCCTGGGGAAGGGGGAATCCCTCAGCCTGGCAAAACGTGGGACAAAGTGGGGTTGACCCTGCTGAGGCTGTGGTGCCTCAAATATTGGAGGAGGTTGTCACCCCTTGTGAGTGGCTGGCTGAGGTGTCATCTGTTGAGGAAGTACTGAAGGCGATCCAGAGTCTGAGACCAGGAAAGGCACCGGGCAGAGGTGATCTCCCAAGCAAAATGCTGAGGGAGTGTGGCGTTTGTGCACAGACTGCCCTACATGACATCATAACAACAGTCTGGGCCACTGGACGGGTTCCGCAGGATTGGAAGGATGTCCTAGTGGTCCCCCTCTTTAAGAAGCAGGACCGCACAGACTTTAAAAACTACAGGGGCATTTCATTCCTCAGTGTGCCGGGAAAGGTCCTGGCAAGGATTATTCAACATCGCCTTGCCAGGCACGCTGAGGGGAGGCTTGCGGAGCCCCAATGTGGTTTCAGGAAAGGGCGGTCTTGCACAGATGCCATATTTTATGTCCGTTTGTTACAGTAGAGGTGTAGGGAATTCCAACAAGACCTACATCTCTGCTTTATTGACCTGGTCAAGAGCTATGAAACCATCAGTAGGCCTGGGCTCTGGGTTGTTCTTTGTGCTTTCGGAGTCCCTGACTCTCTGCTCAAGATGATTAAGGACCTTCATATTGGTGAGCGGGCCCAGGTAAAACTACGTGGACTGGAGTCAGAGCCATTCCCTGTTCACCTTGGGGTGCGACAGGGATGTCCTCTGCCTCCCACATTATTTCACATTTATTTCGACCACGTAGTTTGTGAAGCCTTCGATGGCTGTACCAGAGGAATTTACATCTGGTACAGATATAATGGGAGGCTGATCGATGCCCAGGTACGGTCAACGGATGACTCCCTATTGGTCAACCATGTTACGTATGCCAATGATTTGGTAATAGCTGCTCAGAGGAAGAGTTGGACGCACTGCTGCTGAAACCGGGTGGCCAAAGCACAGCAGGTTGGCACAGTAGGGGGCACAGGTGGTGCATCAGCCAGCAGTCATCTCAGTCAGTCGACCCGTGGCACCTGCTGGATCTGCCCCGTGACCTCCTGCCAGCGAGCGTTCGACACTTCACTTTGGCCTCAAGGTGCACATGGCCTGGCACAAGCGCCGTGGTGATGTCACCGCCACTTAGTGGCGAATGGCGGTTGTTATTGTTGCGGACGTGTGTGAGTGTGTGTGTATATATTAACCTGCTCATCCCACTAATCTCTCTTGCATAATCTCTCCCATCAACATAGTGATACTCTCCCATTAACGCGGCTGTTGCGCGCATATGCAGGGGCGATACTCTTATGCGGCGACGGAAGCCCAGTTCATGCTAATCTCTCTCCCTAATCTCTCTCTCTCTCCCTGATCTCCCCCATTAACACAACTGACGCGCTTGCATGCAGGGATGGAATTCCTTTCCAGCTCAGACCCTGCCTGCTCGCCCTTCGACAACGCATATATATAAAGTCTTGTTGTTGTAACAGCTCTCTCGCTGTGTTTCTTCCTGGTTCAGCTGTTCCCCTGCTGGATTAATTTTTTTCCACCTGAGGACGACCGCTTGGTGTTGCGATGGAAACGTCGTGATATTTTATATTTATTTTATTCTACTTTTTTTTACCTGCGTGACTTTACCGAAAAAAACCACGGCCAACAGCAGGGACTGCGTTTATCTGAGCAACCGGTCCTGGCCCTCCCCTCGGTCGACTCAGCCTCAAATGAGTACCTGGTGCGGTGTGTAAATATCGCCACCCGGGAGACAAAGGCGGCCGGGCGTGGTGGTGCTGGCCACCCACGCCCTCTGTGTGTGCCACAGCGCCGGCCTTCATAGATGCTGCTACTCGCTACTCGCTAACAGCACTTGCCCCTACAGCCTGCTAGAGGCTACACGGGGGATCTTTATCTGCGTGTAGGTGCTGCTACTCGCTACTCGCTAACAGCACTTGCCCCTACAACCTGCTAGAGGCTACACGGGGGATCTTTATCTGTGTGTAGGTGCTGCTACTCGCTACTAGTAACAGCACTTGCCCCTACAGCCTGCTAGAGGCTACACGGGGGATCTTTGTCTGTGTGTAGGTGCTGCTACTCGCTACAACTAACAGCACTTTCCCCTACAGCCTGCTAGAGGCTACACGGGGGATCTTTGTCTGTGTTCTTACTGTAGGCAGTTTCTGATAAAGTGCACGAGCTGAACTCCACATCCCCGCAGCACGAAGTGCAGGGGAATACTTCCCGGGTGACGCTTCTTGCCCAGGCAGAGAGGATGGCCGAAATGGTCTGCAGGAGGGAGAGAGAGAGAGAGAGAAAAGCAGAGAGAGACAGAGAGAGACAGAGAGACAAAGTAGGAGAGACAGAGAGAGACAGAGAGAGAGAGAGAAAGAGATGGATCGAGAGACAGGGAGAGAGAGAGAGAGTGATAGAGACAAAGAGACAGAGAAAGACAGAGAGACAGAGAACGAGAGACAGAGAGAGACACAGATAGAGAGAGAGATAGAGAGATAGGCAGAGAGAGACACAGAGACAGAAAGAGACAGAGAGACAGAAAGATGGAGAGACAGAGACGCACACAGAGAGACACAGAGAGAGACACAGAGAGAGAGAGAGATAGAGAGATAGGCAGAGAGAGACACAGAGACAGAGAGACAGACAGAGAGACAGAAAGACAGAGAGACAGAGACAGAGAGAGAGACAGAGACACACAGAGAGAGACAGAGATGGATAGAGAGACAGGGAGAGAGAGAGAGTGATATAGACAAAGAGACAGAGAAAGACAGAGAGACAGAGAACGAGAGACAGAGGGAGACAGGCAGAGACAGAGAGAGACACACAAAGAGATAAAGAGAGAGACACACAGAGAGAGAGAACGAGAGAGAGAGACACACGCACAGTGTCACCAACCACCACGTCATCCACATATCAACTCACCCACCCACACCTACACTCCCACCCACCTACCCACCCACCCACCTACCCCCGCTTTGGTTACTTATCGCCCCTAACCCAGGTCGTTACTGAGTCGGCCCAAGCCCCAACCACCACCTCCTCCCTCCCCATCCCACCAGGCCCCCCCCCACCACGACACCACCACCATCGCCACCACCACAGCACCATCACCGCACCACCACCACACCACCCTTCTACTCACCAAAGAAGTACTCTTTGTTGCGAGATCTCTCCAACATGTCTTTCGGAGGCATGCCCATGATCTGCACAACCATTTCAAGACAGAGAGAGAGACACGCTTGTTACACGCTTGTTACACGCATGTTACATGCGTGTTACACGCATGTTACATGCGTGTTACACGGAGAGACCCATAGAGATTCAGAGACATATAGAAACATAGGGACTCCTAGAGACCCATACATAGATCCATAGAGACCCACAGAGATTCAGAGACTCACATAGAACCATAGGGACTCACAGAAACCCATACAGAGACCCATAGACTTACATAGAACAATAGGGCCTCACAGAAACCCATACAGAGACCCATAGAGATTCAGAGACTCACATAGAACCATAGGGACTCACAGAGACACATACAGAGACCCATAGAGACCCATAGACTTACATAGAACAATAGGGCCTCACAGAAACCCATACAGAGACCCATAGAGATTCAGAGACTCACATAGAACCATAGGGACTCACAGAGACACATACAGAGACCCATAGAGACCCATAGACTTACATAGAACAATAGGGCCTCACAGAGACCCATACAGACACCCATAGAGACCCATAGACTTACATAGAACAATAGGGCCTCACAAAAACCCATACAGAGACCCATAGAGACCCACAGACTTCCATAGAACAATAGGGCCTCACAGAGACCCATACAGAGCCCCTTGGAGATCTAGAGACTCATGTAGAAGGACAGGGACCTACAAAGGGACCCACGCTACAGCTAAACTATTTTTCTTTAACCAGGTAAGGCGCCCACAGAGCTGCGTAGCTATTTCTCATCGGCCGTACGGCAGAAGAAGATCTCATTGTGACATTGTCACATCGAGCATTATGGGTGCGTAGGTGGGTAGATGGGTGGGTAGGTTGGTAGGTGGGTGGGTGAGTGGGTAGGTGGGTCAGTAGGTTGGTAGGTGGGCGAGTGGGTCGGTGGGTAGATAGGTGGGTTGGTAGGTGGGTGGGTGTGTCGGTAGGTAGGTGGGTGGGTAGGTGGGGGCGTAGGTTGGTAGGTGGGTGGGTGAGTGGGCGAGTGGGTCGGTCAGTGGGTGGGCGAGTCGGTGGGTAACTGGCCAGGTGACTGGCTGGGTGACTGGCTGGGTGACTGGCTAGGTGACTGGCTGTGTGACTGGCTGGGTGACTGGCTGGGTGACTGGCCAGGTGACTGGCTGGGTACATGGCCAGGTGGCTAGCTGGGTGACTGGCTGGGTGACTGGCTAGGTGACTGGCTGTGTAACTGGCCAGGTGACTAGCTGGGTGACTGGCTGCGTGTCTGGCTGGGTGACTGGCTGGGTAACTGGCCAGGTGACTGGCTGGGTGACTGGCTGGGTGACTGGCTGGGTGTCTGACTGGGTGACTGGCTGGGTGACTGGCTGCGTGACTGGCTGGGTGACTGGCTGGGTGACTGGCCAGGTGGCTGGCTGCGTGACTGGCTGGGTGACTGGCTGGGTGACTGGCTGGGTGACTATCTGGGTGACTGGCTGCGTGTCTGGCTGGGTGACTGGCTGGATAACTGGCTAGGTGACTGGCTGGGTGACTGGCTGGGTGACTGGCTGGGTGTCTGACTGGGTGACTGGCTGCGTGACTGGCTGGGTGACTGGCCATGTGGCTGGCTGCGGGACTGGCTGCATGACTGGCTGGGTGACTGGCTGGGTGTCTGACTGGGTGGCTGGCTGGGTGACTGGCTGGGTGACTGGCCAGGTGACTGGCTGGGTGTCTGACTGGGTGACTGGCTGGGTGACTGGCTGGGTGACTGGCTGGGTGACTGGCTGGGTGGCCGGCTGGGTGGATGTCTGCGGGGCCGGTCTGGGCCAAGTCTCCCGCTTGAGGTGTCCCCCCCCGTCTTCCCCCAAGGAGGCTCCCCGGTCACCTCGATGCAGCATGCCAGGTGGTCGTCGTGGCCGAAGGAGCGGAAGAGGTCCCTGCCGGTGGCCATCTTGGCGACGGTGCAGCCCAGGGACCACGTGTCCGCGGCGCAGGTGACCGGGTAGCCCAGCAGCACCTCGGGCGCCATGTAGACGAGGGTGCCTCCCACGCACGGGGCTGTGTGGATGACGGCAAGCGACAGCGGCGGTGATGGTGAATGTGGACTGGGTACGTGCGTGTGTGGGGGGTGGTGGTGGGTGGGTGGGTGGAGAAACCCACACACACAGACACCCACACACACACACAGACACCCACACACACAGACACCCACACACACCCACACACCCACACACACCCACACACACAGACACCCACACACACACACACCCACACACACAGACACCCACACGCACAGACACCCACACACCCACACACCCACACACACCCACACACACCCACACACACCCACACACGTGCAGGTGTAGGGGGGTCACCACTCACGTGGACGGTCCACAAAGAAGCTGAGGCCGAAGTCGGTGACTCTGGCAACGCGGCTCGCGATGTTTTTCACCAGAATGTTGCGCTGGATGGGGAGCGAGCGGCAGGGAGAGAGAGGATTCACACTCAGCGGGGTCAAGGCGGCGAGCACTCTCTAGGACTGTACGTCTATGTACGGTGACTACCTCTACTTATGAACGTTCAGCTTGCGAACTTTCAGAGATACGAACCAAACCCAGTCCGTACGCTCAAGTTGCTGCTGTTCAGAACCGAGAGTTCATAAGTTCGATAGATGGCGATGGTGGCATCTACATCTGCAGAACGTGAACATCCAGTGGCAATCTACATCTGCTGAATGTGAAGGACCAGTGACATGTACGTCTACAGAATGTGAAGAACCAGTGGCGTCTACATCTACAGAACATGAAGAACCAGTGGCATCTACATCTACAGAACGTGTAGAACCAGTGGCATCTACATCTGCAGAACGAGAAGAACCAGTGGCATCTAATCTACAGAACGTGAAGGACCAGTGGCATCTACATCACAGAACGTGAAGAACCAGTGGCGTCTACATCTACAGAACGTGAAGAACCAGTGGCATCTACGTCTACAGAACGTGAAGAACCAGTGGCATCTACATCTACAGAACGTGAAGAACCAGTGGCGTCTACATCTACAGAACGTGAAGAACCAGTGGCAATCTACATCTGCTGAATGTGAAGAACCAGTGGCATCTACATCTGCAGAACGTGAAGAACCAGTGGCATCTACAACTGCAGAACGTGAAGAACGAATGACATCTACATCTGCAGAACGTGAAGAACCAGTGCCATCGATATCTGCAGAACGGGAAGAACCAGTGGCATCTACATCTGCAGAACGTGAAGAACCAGTGGCATCTACATCTACAGAACGTGAAGAACCAATGGCGTCTACATCTGCAGAACATGAAGAACCAGTGGCATCTGTGTCTACAGAATGTGAAGAACCAGTGGCATCTACATCTACAGAACGTGAAGAACCAGTTGCATCTGCTTCTACAGAACGTGAAGGACCAGTGGCATCTACATCTACAGAACGTGAAGAACCAGTGGCATCTACATCTACATAACGTGAAAAACCAGTGGCATCTACATCTACAGAACATGAAGAACCAGTGGCATCTACATCTACAGAATGTGAAGAACTAGTGACATCTAAATCTATAGAACGTGAAGAACCAGTGGCGTCTACATCTACAGAACGTGAAGAATCAGTGGCATCTACATCTGCAAAAGGTGAAGAACCAGTGGCGTCTGCGTCTACAGAATGTGAAGAACCAGTGGCATCTACATCTACAGAACGTGAAGAACCAGTGGCATCTACATCTACGGAACATGAAGAACCAGTGGCATCTACATCTACAGAACGTGAAGGACCAGTGGCATCTACATCTACAGAACGTGAAGAACCAGTGGCATCTACAGAACGTGAAGAACCAGTGGCATCTACATTTACAGAATGTGAAGAACCAGTGGCATCTGCATCTACAGAACGTGAAGGACCAGTGGCATCTACATCTACAGAACGTGAAGAACCAGTGGCATCTAAAGAACGTGAAGAACCAGTGGCATCTGCGTCTACAGAACGTGAAGAACCAGTGGCATCTGCGTCTACAGAACGTGAAGAACCAGTGACATCTACATCTGTCAGAGTGCCGAGCGTCAAAGCGAGCGTCCGCGCCCCCAGCCTGCCCTCCGCTCACCGGCTTGATGTCCCCGTGGACGATGCCCCGGGACTTGGCGTAGGCGAGGAAGCGGAGGATGCCCCTGGTGTAGGCCCTCGCGATGTCCTCGTCGATGTGCCCCTGCCCCATGTCTCTGAGTAACCGATGGAGGTTCGTGCTGTGACGGGGAGACAGAGGCGTCAGCGATGCCCCTCTCTGTGGGTCTCTGTGGGTGGTGGTGTGGTGGTGGTGAGTGGGTGGTGATGGTGGTAGTGGTGATGGTGAGTGGTGGTGATGGTGAGTGAGTGAGTGATGGTGGTAGTGGTGATGGTGAGTGAGTGAGTGGTGGTGATGGCGGTAGTGGTGATGGTGAGTGAGTGGTGGTGGTGATGGTGGTGATGGTGGTAGTGTGTTGGTGGGTTAGTGGTGCTGATGGTGGTAGTGGTGATGGTGAGTGAGTGAGTGGTGGTGGTGGTGTTGATGGTGGTGATGGTGGTAGTGCTGATGGTGAGTGAGTGGTGGTGATGGTGGTAGTGGTGATGGTGAGTGAGTGAGTGAGTGGTGGTGATGGTGGTAGTGGTGATGGTGAGTGAGTGAGTGGCTGGTGTTGCTGGTGGTGTGGTGGTGGTGGTAGTGGTGATGGTGAGTGTGTGAGTGGTGGTGGTGCTGGTGGTGTGGTGGTAGTGGTGATGGTGAGTGAGTGAGTGAGTGAATGGTGGTTGTGGTGGTGGTGGTAGTGGTGATGGTGAGTGAGTGGTGGTGGTGGTGATGGTGGTGGTGGTGATGGTGGTAGTGGTGATGGTGAGTGAGTGAGTGAGTGGTGGTTGTGCTGGTGGTAGTGGTGATGGTGAGTGAGTAGTGGTGGTGATGGTGAGTGAGTGGTGGTGATGGTGGTAGTGGTGATGGTGAGTGAGTGAGTTGTGGTGGTGCTGGTGGTGTGGTGGTAGTGGTGTTGGTGAGTGAGTGAGTGAGTGGTGGTCATGGTGGTAGTGGTGATGGTGAGTGAGTGAGTGAGTGGTGGTGATGGTGGTAGTGGTGATGGTGGGTGAGTGGTGGTGGTGCTGGTGGTGTGATGGTAGTGGTGATGGTGAGTGAGTGAGTGGTGGTGGTGATGGTGGTAGTGGTGATGGTGAGTGAGTGGTGGTGGTGCTGGTGCTGGGGTGGTAGTTGTGATGGTGATTAAGTGAGTGGTGGTGATGGTGGTAGTGGTGATGGTGAGTGAGTGGTGGTGGTGATGGTGAGTGAGTGGTGATGGTGGTAGTGGTGATGGTGAGTGAGTGGTTGTGGTGATGGTGGTGATGGTGGTAGTGGTGATGGTGAGTGAGTGGTGGTGGTGGTGGTGGTGATGGTGAGTGGTTGTGGTGGTGGTGATGGTGGTGTGGTGGTAGTGGTGATAGTGAGTGAGTGAGTGGTGGTGATGGTGGTATAGGTGATGGTGAGTGAGTGGTGGTGGTGATGGTGGTAGTGGTAATGGTGAGTGAGTGGTGGTGGTGGTGATGGTGGTGATGCTGAGTGAGTGAGTGAGTGTTGGTGATGGTGGTAATGGTGATGGTGAGTGAGTGGTGGTCGTGGTAGTGGTCCTGGTGATGGTAAGTGAGTGAGTGGTGGTGGTGGTGATGGTGAGTGAGTGGTGGTGATGGTGGTACTGGTGATGGTGAGTGAGTGGTGGTGGTGATGTTGAGTGAGTGGTGGTGATGGCGGTAGTGGTGATGGTGAGTGAGTGAGTGGTGCTGGTGCTGGTGCTGTTCGTACCTCAACAGCTCCATGACGAGGCATTTGTGGCCTCGGAAGGAGAAAGTCTCCAGGACTTTTGCAACGTTGAAGTCCACGTCGCTACGTTGGCTCTGCAGCTCCATAGACATCTGGATCTCTCTAAGCTGGTTGTCCTCTTGCCTGGAGCTGCGAGCGAGTGAGCGAGTGCACAGAGAGAGACACAGAGACACAGAGACAGAGAGTTTAGACGTAACGTAGAGGAGGGATGGTGGTGATGGTGGGGAAGGGTGGTGGTAGGGAGGGGGTGGTGGTGGTAGTGTGGGGATGGTGGTGCTGGTGGTGGTGATGGTGGTGGTGGTGGGGGTAGGGAGAGAGGGGTGGTGGTAGTGGTGGTGATGGTGGTGGTAGTGTGATGGTGATGGTGGTGGTAGTGTGATGGTGGTGGTGGAAGTGAGAGAGGGGTGGTGGCAGTGGTGGTGATGGTGGTGGTGGTGTTAGTGTGATGGTGATGGTGGTGGTGTGATGGTGGTGGTAGTGGTCGTGATGGTAGTAGTGTGGGGGTGGTAGTGTGATGGTGGTGTTGGTGGTAGTGTGATGGTGGTGGTGGTAGTGTGATGGTGGTGGTGGTCGTGATGGTGGTGGTAGTGTGATGGTGGTGGTAGTGGTCGTGATGGTAGTGGTGGCAGTGTGATGGTGGTGGTAGTGTGATGGTGCTGATGGTGGTGGTGGTGGTAGGGAGAGAGGGGCGGTGGTAGTGGTCGTGATGGTGGTGGCAGTGGTCGTGATGGTGGTGGTGGTGGTAGGGAGAGAGGGGTGGTGGTAGTGTGATGGTGGTAGTGTGGTGGTGGTAGAGAGAGAGGGGTGGTGGCAGTGGTCGTGATGGTGGTGGTAGTGTGATGGTGGTGGTGGTAGTGTGATGGTGGTGATGGTGGTGGCATTGGTCGTGATGGTGGTGGTGGTGGTAGGGAGAGAGGGGTGGTGGTAGTGTGATGGTGATGGTGGTGGCAGTGGTCGTGATGGTGGTGGTGGTGGTGGTAGGGAGAGAGGGGTGGTGGTAGTGTGATGGTGGTGATGGTGGTGACAGTGGTGGTGGTGATGGTGGTGGTAGTGGTCGTGATGGTGGTGGGTGCTCGAGCGAGGGAGAGTCAAGTAAAGGTTGTTTCAGCCATAGTTTGTTATTGTTGTCACTGTGAGCTAACACTCAACAGCAGTCCCATAGTTGGCCCATTGTTGTTGTTGACATCGTTGTTGTTGTTGTTGTTGGTGCTGCTGTTGCTGTTGACTGCACCGCTGCACCAGGGCCCACTCACTTGGAGGGCGAGGCGAGGATCTTGAGCGCCACCATCGTCCGAGTCTTGTGGTCCAGACACTGCACCACCACGCCCTGTCCACCATGCCCAATCTTCTTGTTCAGCTCGAAGCGGTAGTGGAAGTGCTCGTTCTGGACCTTGCAGGGGTCACGGGGGAGGTCACGCGGAGTGGTCAGGGTGAAGGTCAAAGTGGGGTCACGGGGAGGTCACGGGAAGCATCAGGGTGAAGGTCAAATTGGGGGTCTGTGTGTGTCTGTGTGTGTCTGTGTGTGTCTGTGTGTGTGGGGAGCGGTGGTGCAGCGGTTAGCGTTACGCTGCGCTATGAACCCGGCGACCCGGGTTCGATTCCCACTCACGGCCAACACCAACAGTGACGATTATCTGAACCGGTCCCTGGCCTCCCCTAGGTCGACTCAGCCTCAAATGAGTAGCTGGTGCGGTGTGTAAACATCGCCACTGGGGAGACAAAGGCGGTCGGTCGTGGTGCTGGCCACCCACCCCCTCGTGTAACGTTCTGGCCTTCATAGGTGCTCGCTAACAGCACTTGCCCCTACAGTCTGTGAAGGCTATATAGGGGATCTTTGTCTTGTGTGTGAGTCTCACAGGGATGTAGTTGTGTGTGTGTCTGTGTGTGTGTGTCTGTGTGTGTGTCTGTGTGTGTCTGTGTGTCTGTGTTTGTATGTATGTGTCTGTGTCTGTGTGTGTCTGTGTCTGTGTGTGTGTCTGTGTGTGTGTGTCTGTGTGTGTCTGTGTATCTGTGTGTGTCTGTGTGTCTGTGTCTGTGTGTCTGTGTCTGTGTGTGTGTGTCTGTGTGTGTGTCTGTGTGTGTGTGTGTCTGTGTGTGTGTGTCTGTGTGTGTGTGTGTCTGTGTGTGTGTCTGTGTGTGTGTGTGTCTGTGTGTCTGTGTGTGTGAGTCTCACAAGGATGTAGTTGTTATCGTCGTCGTCATATCCTCCATTGGCGACGCCCCCTCGGCTTTCCTCCTCCCCCTCGTCCAAAGTAAAAAACCAAACCGCGTCCATGGCGGCGAGCTCCAGCTTCTGGCGCTTAGTCAGGGAAGTCTTGAAGATACGCTGGATCGCTGCACAAGTGACAACAACAACAACATCAGCCACAACAACTGAAGCTATCAACTTGTTTTGTATACACACACACCGCGTTATGCCCCCCCCCCCCCCAAAGTGGCTGGTGTCATCATCATCGTCGTAATCATCACCGTCGTCATCATCCTCATCATCGTCGTCGTCATCATCGTCATCACCACGTGGCAGAAAAATGCTCTAAACGCATTTTTCTACAGACTCAAAGAGACCCACAGAGACTCAAAGAGACCCACCGAGACTAATAGAGACCCACAGAGAGCCACAGAGACCCACTGACACCCACAGAGACTCACAGAGACTCACCAGAGACCTTTACTAATGCAGAGGAGTCAAATGGAAACGTGACGTCATGCGCGCCGGGCGGCTCCATGACGTCACGTCTCCCCTTGGTATAAAAAGGGGAACCCCGTGACGTAGGCGGGGTCGTTGCTGGAGCCGGGGCTCAGAGTAGGGTGGAACGGGGGGAGCCAGGGGCAAGAGGGTAGGAGTAGGGGATAGCACAGCGTACAGGGCTGGAGGTGACCGCGCTCCTCGGTCGGCCGGGTTGGCTGAACCCACGGTCGGACGCAGAGGAGGCAGCACGGGGCAGCCGGCTGTGACGGGGGGGCTAGTGGGACGTAGCCCGGGACCCCTGGGGAAGTTGTTACACCCTCGTGTACTGAAATAAGCTTCGAGTAAACTTACGGCGAAAGCCCCTAAACCTCCGAGTCGTTGGGAACCCTTCAACGCTAATGTAGACCCACGTGGCGGTACAGGTTGCATCTACGAAAGTTAAACTTCTTTTTGCACCGTACGTTGCCAACCGTGTTAATGTATGGGTCTCTATGGCTGTCTCTGTGGGTCCACGGGGTCTCTGTGGTTGCCTCTGTGGGTCTATGGGTGTCTCTGTGGGTTTGTAGGGTCTCTATCGGTGCATCTGTGGGTCTCTATGGGTCTGGGTGTCTATGTGGGTCTTTGTGTGTCTACGGGTGCCTCTGTTTGTCTCTGTGTGTCTATGAGTGTCTATGGGTGTCTATGGGTGTCTATGAGTGTCTATGGGTGTCTATGAGTGTCTCTGTGGGTCTATGGGTGTCTCTGTGGGTTTGTCGGGTCTCTATCAACATCACCCCGCTTGAATCCAAGTGTTATTTGGCTGCTGCTAAGCATTTCCACGCGACAGCGACAATGATGATGCCGACGATGATGATGATGATGACGACGATGATGATGACGATGATATCAGCCCACTTGGTTGAGCTGCTTTGATTTGAGCTGCCATCATTCTTAGACTTTGATGATTCTCCTGCTCCTCTCTCGTTCTTACCTTTGGGTGATTTGCTGCGGATTAACATGGAGCTGGCGGTCAGCGCACTCCACCTGGTGATAGGCGGAGGCTGCCTCCCACTCGGTCCAGCTTGCCTCGTCTACACGCACACAAATCCATACATACACACACATACACACACATACATATATACACACATATACACATACACGCATACACACACACATACACACACATGCACACACACATACATACACATTCATACACACATACACATTCATAGATACATATATATACACACATACACACATACATACACATTCATACACACACACACATACACATTCATACATACATATATACACATACATACATATGTATACATATATAGGTGGTGTTTGTAAGTGTGAGTGGTGTTCACAGGTGTGGGTGGTGTTTGTAAGTGTGGGTGGTGTTTGTAAGTGTGGGTGGTGTTTGTAAGTGTGGGTGGTGTTTGTAATAGTGGATGGTGTTTGTAAGTGTGAGTGGTGTTTGTAAGTGTTGGTGGTGTTTGTAAGTGTGGGTGGTGTTTGTAAGTGAGGGTGGTGTTTGTAAGTGAGGGTGGTGTTCGTAAGTGAGGGTGGTGTTTGTAAGTGAGGGTGGTGTTTGTAAGTGAGGGTGGCGTTTGTAAGTGAGGGTGGTGTTTGTAAGTGAGGGTGGTGTTTGTAAGTGAGAGTGGTGTTCG
Source organism: Petromyzon marinus (assembly GCF_048934315.1). NCBI lineage: Eukaryota > Metazoa > Chordata > Hyperoartia > Petromyzontiformes > Petromyzontidae > Petromyzon > Petromyzon marinus. The sequence goes on from NW_027423124.1 coordinate 960,295, forward strand.
TAAGTGAGGGTGGTGTTTGTAAGTGAGGGTGGTGTTTGTAAGTGTGGGTGGTGTTTGTAAGTGTGAGTGGTGTTTGTAAGTGTGGATGGTGTTTGCAAGTGTGGGTGGTGTTTGTAAGTGTGAGTGGTGTTTGTAAGTGTGAGTGGTGTTTGTGGTGTTTGTAAGTGTGGGTGGTGTTTGTAAGTGTGGGTGGTGTTTGTAAGTGTGGGTGGTGTTTGTAAGTGAGGGTGGTGTTTGTAAGTGTGAGTGGTGTTTGTAAGTGTGGATGGTGTTTGTAAGTGTGGGTGGTGTTTGTAAGTGTGGGTGGTGTTTGTAAGTTAGGGTGGTGTTTGTAAGTGTGAGTGGTGTTTGTAAGTGTGGGTGGTGTTCGTAAGTGTGGGTGGTGTTTGTAAGTGTGGGTGGTGTTTGTAAGTTAGGGTGGTGTTTGTAAGTGTGGGTGGTGTTTGTAAGTGTGGGTGGTGTTCGTAAGTGTGGGTGGTGTTTGTAAGTGTGGGTGGTGTTTGTAAGTTAGGGTGGTGTTCATATGTTGAGTGGAGGGGGCCACGCCTACCTGCATGGCGTTGCTGTGCTCCGTAAATCTCTCGGTGTCTCTGCGTGGAGAGTGGAGGGTGGGGAGAGTCAGGCAGAGTTCAGTGGAGGGCGATTGCACCGCTACCACGTGGACTCACATTGTTAGCATGGACTCACGCACCACAAACCCACATCCTCACCATGAACCCTCACAACTCACCATGAATCCTCACCACGGACACCCACACTCACCAATAAGCCACAATAAGGACCCACACAACTCACCACGAACCAACACTCTCACCAAGAACCCACACAACTCACCACGGATCCACAACACGGACCCACACAACTCACCACGGACCCAGACAACTCACCACAGACCCACAACACTGACCCACACAACTCACCACGTCAATGGCTTCAGCAGAAGGTGCTCGGCGATTAGGATGATGAAGAATCTGAAGATGTCGACGCTGAAGACGAAAAAGCAGCCACATTGTTAGCATGGACTCACGCACCACAAACCCACATCCTCACCACGAACCCACCAACCCTCACCAAGAACCCACATCCTCACCACGAACCCTCATAACTCACCACAAACCCACATCCTCACCACGAACCCTCACAACTCACCACAAACCCACATCCTCACCACGAACCCTCACAACTCACCACAAACCCACATCCTCACCACGGACCCACACAACTCACCACAAACCCACATCCTCACCACGAACCCTCACAACTCACCACAAACCCACATCCTCACCACGGACCCACACAACTCACCACAAACCCACATCCTCACCACGAACCCACACAACAAACCAAGAACCCGCATCCTCACCACGAACCCACACAACTCACCACAAACCCACATCCTCACCACGGACCCACACAACTCACCACAAACCCACATCCTCACCACGAACCCACACAACAAACCAAGAACCCACATCCTCACCACGAACCCACACAACTCACCACAAACCCACATCCTCACCACGGACCCACACAACTCACCACAAACCCACATCCTCACCACGAACCCACACGACAAACCAAGAACCCACATCCTCACCACGAACCCACACAACTCACCACAAACCCACATCCTCACCACGAACCCACACAACTCGCCACAAACCCACATCCTCACCACGAACCCACACAACTCACCACAAACCCACATCACCACGAACCCACACAACTCACCACGAACCCACATCCTCACCACGGACTCTCACAACTCACCATGAATCCTCACCACGGACACCCACACTCACCAATAAGCCACAATAAGGACCCACACAACTCACCACGAACCAACACTCTCACCAAGAACCCACACAACTCACCACGGATCCACAACACAGACCCACACAACTCACCACGGACCCAGACAACTCACCACAGACCCACAACACTGACCCACACAACTCACCACGTCAATGGCTTCAGCAGAAGGTGCTCGGCGATTAGGATGATGAAGAATCTGAAGATGTCGACGCTGAAGACGAAAAAGCAGCCGCCTCCTTCACGTCCGTCGCCAACTGACGAGCCACGTGGTCGCGTGACGTCACCGATGACGTTCAGTGCGACGGAAGTGACCACGCCCACTCCTAGCCACGCCCACGCAGAGCCACGCCCCTGCCGAGTGACGTGAGATAACGCGGCCACGCCCCCGGCAGCCGGGCGCCACTCAATCTACAGATTCTACTTCCGCTTCCGGGTCGGGACGAGTGGAGGCGGTGGCGGGAAAATCTGAACCCTGTCTGGGCCTCCTCAAGGTCGACTCAGCCTGAAGGTGCCCACACGCTGCTCTGTGTGGTGAGTCTGTGGGTCTCTGTGTGGTGAGTCTGTGGGTCTCTGTGTGGTGAGTCTGTGGGTCTCTGTGTGGTGAGTCTGTGGGTCTCTGTGTGGTGAGTCTGTGGGCCTCTGTGTGGTGAGTCTGTGGGTCTCTGTGTGGTGAGTCTGTGGGTCTCTGTGTGGTGAGTCTGTGGGCCTCTGTGTGGTGTGTCTGTGGGTCTCCTTGTGGTGAGTCTGTGGGTCTCCTTGTGGTGAGTCTGGGTCTCTGTGTGTTGAGTCTGTGGGTCTCTGTGTGGTGAGTCTGTGGGTCTCTGTGTGGTGAGTCTGTGGGTCTCTGTGTGGTGAGTCTGTGGGTCTCCATGTGGTGAGTCTGTGGGTCTCCGTGTGGTGAGTCTGTGGGTCTCTGTGTGGTGAGTGTGTGGGTCTCTGTGTGGTGAGTCTGTGGGTCTCTGTGTGGTGAGTCTGTGGGTGTCTGTGTGGTGAGTCTGTGGGTCTCTGTGTGGTGAGTCTGTCGGTCTCTGTGTGGTGAGTCTGTGGGTCTCTGTGTGGTGAGTCTGTCGGTCTCTGTGTGGTGAGTCTGTGGGTGTCTGTGTGGTGAGTCTGTGGGTGTCTGTGTGGTGAGTCTGTGGGTCTCTGTGTGGTGAGTCTGGGTCTCTGTATGGTGAGTCTGTGGGTCTCTTTGTTGTGAGTCTGTGGGTGTCTGTGTGGTGAGTCTGTGGGTCTCTGTGTGGTGAGTCTGTGGGTCTCCGTGTGGTGAGTCTGTGGGTGTCTGTGTGGTGAGTCTGTGGCTGTCTGTGTGGTGAGTCTGTGGGTCTCTGTGTGGTGAGTCTATGGGTCTCTGTGTGATGAGTCTGTGGGTCTCTGTGTGGTGAGTCTCTGTGGGGAGCGGTGGTGCAGTGGTTAGCGCACTGTTTGTGGAGCGGTGGTGCATTGGTTAGCGCACTGTGTGTGTGTGGGGAGCGGTGGTGCAGTGATTAGTGCACTGTGTGTGTGTGGGGAGCGGTGGTGCAGTGGTTAGCGCACTGTGTCTGTGGAGCGGTGGTGCAGTGGTTAGCGCACTGTGTGTGTATGGGGAGCGGTGGTTGCAGTGGTTAGCGCACTGTGTGTGTGTGTAGGGAGTGGTGGTGCAGTGGTTAGCGCATTGTGCGTGTGTAGGGAGCAGTGGTGCAGTGGTTAGCGCACAGACTCACACAGAGACCTACAGACTCACACAGAGACACACAGGCTCACACAGAGACCCACAGGCTCACACAGAGACCCATAGACTCACACAGAGACCTACAGTCTCACACAGAGACCCACAGGCTCGCACAAAGACCCATAGTCTCACACAGAGACCCACAGACTCACACAGAGACCCACAAGCTCACACAGAGACCCACAGACTCACACAGAGACCCACGGGCTCACACAGAGACCCATAGACTCACACAGAGCCACAGGCTCACAGAGACCCACAGACTCACACAGAGACTCACAGACTCACACAGAGACCCACAGAGCCCTACAGAGATGCACAGAGACACCCATAGACCCACAGAGACACCCATAGACACACACAGACACCCATAGACACACCGAGACACACAGAGGCACCCATGGAGACCCCATAGATCCACAGAGACACCCATATAGACCCATACATTAGCACGGTTGTCAACGTACGGTGCGAAAGAAGTTTGACATTCGTCACCTGCTCATGATTATTAATGAAGGGGGATGGTGCGTCCATGTGGAGTGCCGCGGGGGGCCAGTGGGTCTCTGTTGTTCTCTATGAGTGTGGGTATCTGTGGATCTCTGTGGGTCTCTATGGTAAAAAATGAGTATGGGTCTCTTTGAGTCTCTGTGAGTCTCTGTGGATCTCTGTGGGTGTCAGTGGGTCTCTGTTGTTCTCTATGAGCATGGGTCTCTATGAGTCTCTGTGAGTCTCTGTGGGTCTCTGTGAGTCTCTATGAGTCTCTGTGAGTCTCTGTGGGTCTCTGCGAGTCTATGTGGGTCTCTTCTAGTGAGTTGAAAAATGCGTTTAGAGCATTTTGCTTCCAAGGGGTGATGACAATGATGATGATGATGACCATGAGGATGATGATGATGAGGATGATGACACCAGCCACTTCGGGTTGGGGGGGGGGCATAACGCGGTGTGGGTGTATAAAGAATTAGTTGATAGCTTCAGTTGTTGTGGCTGATGTTGTTGTTGTTGTCACGTGTGCAGTGATCCAACGTATCTTCAAGACTTCCCTGACGAAGCGCCAGAAGCTGGAGCTCGCCGCCATGGACGCGGTTTGGTTTTTTACTTTGGACGAGGGGGAGGAGGAAAGCCGAGGGGGCGTCGCCAATGGGGGATATGACGACGACGATAACAACTACATCCTTGTGAGACTCACACACACACACACACAGACACACCCACACAGAAACACACACAGACACACCCACAGACACACCCACAGACACACACAGACACAGACACACACACACAGACATACACACACAGACACACACAGACACACACACAGACACACACACCCACAGACACACACAGACACACCCACAGACACACACAGAAACACACACAGACGACAACAACAACCGCCATTCGCCACTAAGTGGCGGTGACGTCACCACGACTCTTGTGCCAGGCTATGTGCACCTTGAGGCCACGTGAAGTGTCGAACGCCCGATGGCAGGAGGTCACGGGGCAGACCCAGGTGCCACGGGTTGACTGACTGAGATGACTGGCTGATGCACCACCTTTGCCCCCTACTGTGCCAATTTGCTGTGATTTAGCCACCCGGCGCTCCGCTCGTTGTTGTGAATGTCGCTCCTCCGCCTTCCGTTGTTGTTGGAGGGCGACTGCCTCCAACTGCCCAGTAGCGTCCTTCACGAGCCTCCTCCACTGAGGCCGATCTTGACACCGCTGGTACCAGTCATCGGCAAGTCCACTCAGCTCCACGTCCTCTTGTACCACATCACTCCATCTATTTTCTAGCCTGTGCCGTGCTCGTTTAGCCCCCTCGATCCGGCTGAACAAAAGCTGTTTGGGCATGCGGTGATTGGGCATGCGGGCTACATGGCCCAGCCAACGCAGTCTTGCCTGACGGAGGTGCTCACCGATGGGACTTTGTCCAGATCTTTTGAGGATTTGTGAGCTCCTCACACAATCCAGCCTGGTTAAATCCAGGATTGATCGTAGGCAGGCCAGCCTAAATGTTTCTAGCCGGCGAAAATGTTCCATTAGGGGGGTCCACGTTTCGCAAGTGTAGAGAAGGGAGGGAATGACCGTGGCCGAGAAGACCCGAAGCTTCATGCGGAGCGACAGACCAGGTAGCTTCCACACAGCGTTATGCAACCGAAGAAAAGATAATGCCGCTCGACTGATTCTGATTGAGACCTCATGAGTACACTGCCCAGATATGGGAAACTCTCCACTCTCTCCACAACTGCTCCATCACCAATTGGGAGTTGTGGGGGTGGAGTGTCCGATGGTACAAAATACCCAGGCAGGTGCTTCGTTTTGGTTGGGCTGATGGTAAGGCCCCACCTCGTATTGGCATGCTCCAGTTTCAGCAGCAGTGCCTTCAACTCCTCCTCTGAGTGAGCCGCAATTACCAGGTCATCGAAATACATAACGTGGTTGACCAATAAGGAGGCATCCCTTGACCGCACCCCGGCATTGATCAGCCTCCCATTGTATCTGTACCAGATGGAAATTCCTCCGGTACAGCTACTGAAGGCTTCACGAACTACATGGTCGAAATGGATGTCAAATAATGTTGGAGCCAGAGGACATCCCTGTCGCACCCCAAGGTGAACAGGGAATGGCTCCGACTCCCTGCCACATAGTTTTACCCGGGCCCGCTCACCATCATGATGGTCCTTAATGATCATGAGCAAAGGGTCAGGGACTTCGAAAGCACGAAGAACTACCCAGAGCCCAGGCCTACTGATGGTATCATAGGCCTTGGCCAGGTCAATAAAGCAGAGATGTAGGTCTTGTTGGAATTCCCTACACCTCTGCTGTAGCAGACGGACAGAAAATATGGCATCTGTGCAGGACCCCCCTTTCCTGAAACCGCATTGGGGCTCCGCAAGCCTCTCCTCAGCGTGCCTAGAAGGTGATGTTAAATAATCCTTGCCAGGACCTTTCCCGGCACACTGAGGAGTCAGATGCCCTTGTAGTTGTTAAAGTCTGTGCGGTCCCCCTTCCTAAAGAGGGGGACCACCAAGGCATCCTTCCAATCCTGCGGAACCTGTCCAGTGGCCCAGAATGTTGTTATGATGTCATGTAGGGCAGTCTGGCACAAACGCCACCCTCCCTCAGCATTTCGCTTTGGGGATCATCTCTGCCCGGTGCTTTTCCTGGTCTAAGACTCTGGATCAACTTCAGTACTTCCTCAATGGATGGCACCTCAGCCAGCCACTCACAGGGGTGACTTTCTCCAATATTTGAGGCACCGCAGCCTCAGCAGGGTCATCCCCACTTTGTCCCATGATGTTTTCCAGGCTGAGGGATTCCCCCTCCCCCAGGACCTCACAGAAATGCTCAGCAAATCTGCAAACATGTTCCTGGTGGTCGGAGATTGGATCACCGTTCTTTCCCCTAATGATTGTAATAGGTGTGGCACTGCAGGTTACTTTTTTGATGGAGTTAAATAGGGATTTGTGATCGCGGGCCATTGAGGCAGATTCCATCTCCTCAGCAACCCACGACCACCACCCATCCTTGCAGCGCCTCACGGCTCTCCAAACCTCCGAGCGAAGGCTGCGGTAAGCCTCCTCATTCTCTGACGTGGGATGCTGTAGCTGATGAGAGTAGGCCTGTCGCTTTTTCTCAGCCAGCTTGAACACCTCTGTCAGCCAATGTCTTTGGGGAGGTTTGGACCGCGTACCCAAAGCAGCCATTGCAGCTGTCTGAGTCGCAGTCCTAAACCTCACCCATTTGCCCTCGACATCTGGAGGAGTGGGAGACGATGCCAACCGTAGCTGCAAGCGATGATGAAATTCTCGCTTGCAACTTTCATCAGCTAGCTGAGACCAGGCTACCTTAGGTTTGAATGGGTCCTGGGTGTACACCCACCACCCGAGTGAAGAATGGCAGGCGCATCTTACAGATAACTAGTCGATGGTCAGAGGGTAGATCAGCTCCACGGTAGGTCCTGGTGTCAAGGACATGGGCCCGCATCTGCTGTTCCATCACTACGTAGTCCAGCAGATGTTTTTAATTGGACCCGGCATGCATCCATGATGTATGGATGCGCTGATGCCGGAACAGCGTGTTGGTAATTACAAGCCCATGGGCTGCATAAAAATCTAGCAGCCTCCTACCTTTGTTATTGAGCTGATCTGTCCCATGCCTTCCAATCACTTTAGACCAGATGCCACCATCATGACCAACTCGGACATTAAAGTCACCCAACAAGATGACTCTGTCCCGAGGGGCCACCTTAGCTAGCACCTAGCATCATAGAAGGCATCTGACTCCTCAGCCTTGCCTGCATCCCTCCACGGCTGTTCGTCTTCAGTGGGGGCATAAGTAACCACGACCACTACTCCTCGCCTCCGGTTGATGGGAAGTCGAGCCCAAAGTAGCCTGGGGCTTACAGCTTCCCACACCTCACCACCACTCTCCCACACCCCTTCATTCTTTTGTTCAGAAGAAGAGCCACTCCCTGTTGTTTGGCAGTCTCCTGCCCCGGGTATAGGACTGTCCACCCCTCATGGTGGCAGGAGCCAGAACCGGTCCCCCGGACCTCCTTAATACCACAGAGATCCAGGCGGTACCGGTCCAACTCCCCACAGAGGAGTGGCAGCCTCTCCTCCGCAGTGAGTGTTCCACGTAGCCATCCGTAGTGGCTTTTTGTTTCTGGAGGAGCCCTGAGGGTAAATATTCAGTCTTCTGGCTCCGACAAATGAGGTTTGGCCAGGAGACGTCATAGACGCCTGTCTCCCCCGGGGCCTCCATCACAAGCTTGTTAATTACATTTTTCGGTCGTGGTTTAGTGGTAGTTAATTGAAGGTGGAGGGGTTACCAGCCCCTTGCACCTGTCCAGAGCCCCAATTTAGCTGCTGTGGTGGTCACAGACGCCATGAGGAGAAAGGACAATCGGAATTGGCCCTCCCCCCCACAGCACTGTCCACGACAGCGTTGCCCGTCCGGCACCACGAGGAGGTAGGGGATTGTTTTACCGGATACAGACGCACACAGACACACACACACACACAGACATAAACAGACTCACACAGACACACACAGACACCCACAACAACAACCGCCATTCACCACTAAGTGGCAGTGGCATCACCACGACGCTTGTGCCAGGCCATGTGGACCTTGAAGCCACGTGAAGTGTCGAACGCCCGCTGGTAGGAGGTCACGGGGCAGACCCAAGTGCCACGGGTTGACTGACTGAGATGACTGAGATGACTGGCTGATGCACCACCTGTGCCCCATTACTGTGCCAACTTGCTGTGCTTTAGCCACCCGGCACTCTGCATGTTGTTGTTGGAGGACGACTGCCTCCAACTGCCCAGCAGCGTCCTTCACGAGCCTCCTCCACAGAGGCTGATCTTTACAACGCTATTACCAGTCATCGGCAAGTCCACTCAGCTCCACGTCCTCCTGTACCACGTCACTCCATCTCTTCTCTAGCCCGTGCCGCGCCCGTTTAGCCCCCTCGATCCGGCCGAACAAAAGCTGTTTAGGCATTCGGTGGCTGGGCATGCGGGCTACATGGCCCAGCCAACGCAGCCTAGCCTGTCAAAGGAGCTCACCGATGGGACTTTGTCCAGATCTTTCAATGATTTGTGAGCTCCTCACACAATCCAGCCTGGTTAAACCCAGGATGGATCATATGCAGGCCAACCTAAATGTTTCTAACCGGCAAAGATGTTCCATTAGGGGGGTCCACGTTTCGCAAGCGTAGAGAAGGCACCCTCGTTTACGTGGCCCCCGAGGTGCTGCTGGGCTACCCGGTTACCTGCGCCGCGGACACGTGCTCCCTGGGCTGCACCGTCGCCAAGATGGCCACCGGCAGGGACCTCTTCCGCTCCTTCGGCCGCGACGACCACCTGGCATGCTGCATCGAGGTGACCGGGGAGCCTCCTTGGGGGAAGGTGGGGGGGGGGACACCTCAAGCGGGAGACTTGGCCCAGACCGGCCCCGTAGACAGCCACCCAGCCAGACACCCAACCAGTGACCCAGCCAGTCACCCAACCAGTCAGCAACCCGGCCAGTCACCCAGCCAGACACGCAGAAGTCACCCAGCCAGCCACGCAGTCACCCGACCAGCCACCTGGCCAGTCACCCAGCCAGTTACCCAGCCAGACACGCAGCCACCCGGCCAGTCACCCAGCCAGTCACCCAGCCAGACACACAGCCGCCCAACCAGTCACCCAGCCAGTCACCCAGCCAGTTACACAGACAGACACGCAGCCACCCGGCCAGTCACCCGGCCAGTCACCCAGCCAGTCACCCAGCCAGTTACCCAGACAGACACGCAGCTACCCAGCCAGTCACCCAGCCAGTCACCCAACCAGTCACCCAGCCAGTTACCAAGCCAGTCACCCAGTCAGTTAACAAGCCAGTCACCCAGCCAATCACCCAGCCAGTCACCCAGCCAGACACGCAGCCACCTGGCAGTCGCTTATCCGATGCACCGACGCTCGAATATCCAGATTTTTCCTTGCCGTTTATATTAAGACACCGACGCCAGCGACATGGGTATCGGCGCCGTTTTATCTCAATCGTGTGCATGGGGATAAATTGTTGCACCTCGGCGTTCAAAAAACTTTGCTGACGCTGCAATGGAATTACTTTTCGCCCCGGCATCACGTTCCTGCCCTGACGGCACTTGGCGGAAACCGCCGCACCAAAGATGTCTTCCGCCGTTGCGATCCATTTCGGTCACGCGTATCAACGAGCTGGTGGCCCTTGATGTCCTGGGCCCATTCCCGATCACTCCCAGGGGTAACAAATACCTTTTGGTGGGTGTGGAATATTTTGCTCGGTGGCCGATGGCATGGCCCTTGCCCGATCAATTGGCGTACTCTATCGTGACTGAATCGTACTCTGACTGTCATGCTTTGCCACACTGTCAATGAAAAACAGGCCGATTGGGATTTACACGCGCCGAGCGTGCTCACCGTGTATAGAATGGCCCCGCACGCTTCCACGGGATTCTCACCGTTTTCCCTCGTGTACGGAAGGGAGAACGTGCCACCCCATTGATACCCAATTGGGCACGACTGATGGAGACGCTGAACGGGGACCCTACCTGACCACGTCCGAGACTCCCTGCGCCGGATTTCTGAGGCGCGGGAGGCGGCTCGGGTCAACGCCGCTAAAACGCGGGCTCGCAACGAGCGTTGTGCACGCGGGTCCGGCCGCGACATGCCATGGTCTGTCGGTGATGGGCACCTCTCCCAAGTTACACAGGCCATGGCACGGTCCTGTTGAAGTGGTAGAGGTTAGGCATCCACAGTGCGTGCACATTCGAGGCGGGGGTCTCTCCGTCGTTGGTTCGTCCACCCATTTCGGTTGACGCAATTCTTTCCTACGGGCGTTGCTTCTTCATCCCCAACAATTGGCCTGCCAGGGTCTGATGTGTCCGACGTGCCAGAGCGGTTTGCAGATTGATCCCCCGTGGGATTCTGTTTTACCGCCCGCGGCAGCGAAGCCCTTGGCTGCTGCTGCGGACGCTGACCCCGCACGATCCAGCCCCGCAGCGACGGACTTCATCACCCTTCCGCTGACCGACCGCCCTTCCTCCTGCCGAGCCAACCCATGCAGGGCTGGATACGGATGCAGGGGATGGTACGGCGTCACAGACCCGTTCAAAGACGCCCCGATTCCGTTAACGTTCGTGTGTGCCTTTGCCTGTGTTGGGTATTCACCTTGCTTCCTTGTTCTTGCGTTCGTTATCGTTCGTGCGCTATTCTTCATTATGTATGCTCTCTTGTGCTTGTTGCCACCAGGGTTATGTCGCTCTTTCCATTACTTGTTCGGGTCCATTCCTAGCTGGGACGGCTCGTCTTTTCATCACGAGGGGGGGGGGGGAGGGGGGAGGTGATGGAATGAGAGAGCGCCATCTAGGGGTTGACGAGGGGTATCTGCATAAGCCACCACTTGGTAACTAATACCCAATGGGAAGTGTGGGATCCATCTGGGCCAAAGGTGACCGGAGGAGCTAGAGAGTACGCGCGAGAACGGTCGAGAAAGTTCTACGAAAGGGGTGTGTCCGGAGGCGGAGCTAGAGAGTACGTGCGAGAACGGTCGAGAAGGTTCTACGAGGGGGCGTGTCCGGAGGCGGAGCTAGAGAGTACGCGCGAGAACGGTGGAGAAGGTTCTACGAGGGGGCGTGTCCGGAGGCGGAGCTAGAGAGTACGCGCGAGAACGGTCGAGAAGGTTCTACGAGGGGGCGTGTCCGGAGGCGGAGCTAGAGGGTACGTACGAGAACGGTCGAGAAGGTTCTACGAGGGGGCGTGTCCGGAGGCGGAGCTTGCTCCACCGAGGGGAATATAAGGGGAGGCAGTGAGAGGACGCTGGGTCGGTGTGGGAAGCCTGGAGCCCGGACTGCGTCATCGCCACGCTCTACTCGCCACCGGCCACCTGGCGGTCCTTCCAGCGTAGCCGTCTCTCCTCCCGGCACGCCGTCAGCCAGCGGTGGACAGGGAGCGAGGGGGAGAGACGCGCGACGACAGTTGAGCAGGGAGGCGCGCGTCACGGCAGAGAGAGTGAGAGAGTGTGGAGCCATCCGGAGAGAGAAAGAGAGAGCAGAGCTGTGCAGTCATATAATACTGGTAGGAAACGTAGTGGACTGGAAGCCCAACCCGGGATTAATTCACAGGAGGCAGGGGATTAATTGTGTATGTCTGTGGATGTCTGTCCACGTCGCAGGGGTGGGGCTGGGTGGAGAGGGGAGGGTAGGGAGGGGCTGGGTGGAGAGGGTGGGGAGGGCCTGGGTGGGGAGGGTGGGGAGGGGCTGGGTGGGGTTGGGTGGGGGGTGGGAGGGGTTGGGTGGGGGGTGGGAGGGGTGGGGGTGGGTCTGGGTGGGGAGGGGCTGGTCACCCCGTGGTGCCCTTATATGGACTGGAAGCCCAACCGGGATTAATTCTTCACAGGAGGCAGGGGATTATAACACTGCACTTTCTGGTGAGACCTCTTTTACACTGCAACTTTCTGGCGTCGTTTTATAATTCTGCTCACTTTTCATTTTGCTTTCTTCTGCGCACGACTCCTAACAAGTTTGGCTTAAATATCCGTGCACAATTACTTCAAAATTTCCTACCAGCCCCCTCCGCAGGAATGTGTTCAAAGAGAGATGCCAGTCAACAGTTGTCGTGGAAGTGCTTTTATTACAATTGTATGCAGTCTACGTTCCAGTAGTTTAACAATGGGCAGCGTTAAGGTAGATATTCGATTAAATGAAATAATCATAGGAAGTGCATAGCATATGCACAGTGATCGCATTCGGGTAGCGATAGACAACCGACAACAATATCCACACGGAGTCTCGCCCAGCTCCCCGTCGGTAGCTGCAGTCTTGCCGATGTCCTCAATCTGCTATAGATCTCCGGAGAGTCCAGAACACGCTGTGCTTACATTACCAGCTTGCAAAATGAAGGGCTGGAACCTTCTTTCGTTTTGTTTTGCTTTTGTCTGGTGCAGGTGTTGCAGCCCACTTGTCTGGTAATGAACCATAAGCTCCAAGCACCCACTGGAGCAGGTGAGCCGTGGCGGGAAAGCAGCTTGTTGGCCAGAGGCTGCCCAGCTTGAGGCGGGCGGCGGTAGCTATCCACTAGGGTGCAATGACCCCTCCCACTGACGATGGAAACCCATGGCGCCCATTTTTTTACGCCAATCTAAAATGAGCTTATAACCCGTGAGCTGCTGCCGCCCGTGTTTCTTGGCCACGGTTAGGTGGCCGAGAAGGAGTGTCCTCTCCCCATTCTTGCACCTCGTGTTGGCGCAAAGCCCGGGCAGGTTACTCTGGAAATCCTGGTGTTGCCCATGCGTCAGGATCCCCCCCCTCGGCCTTGCTGGCGATGTTCATACGAGTGCGTAGCACGACGTTTGGTACCAGTTTGGCTGCAGGGGCTGCCGGGAATGTGCCGCTTTGCGTCACAAAACCGCCTAAGGGGCCCCACTCCTGATTTTCTGTAGGGGTTTGCTCCCTTAGCCATTGACTCTCCCGAGACGATCACAAGGCAGTGAGAAGACCGCGTAACCCTTACCAGGTACTGACGGCCGGGCCAACTGTGCCTGGGACTCGCGTAAGGCAGGGTCATCACGCCCTGAAGTAGTTTATCGCAAACTACCCACTACCGATACAATAACAACAGTCCCAGACCACACCGAGACAACAACAACAGTCTCAGACAACGCCAAGACAACAACAACAACAGAGTAAGTAGCAGATCCCTATAATAAAATATACGCATTAAAAATGTAACTATCGATGATGCACGGTTAAAGGGGTCAAAAGTTAATAACCTCATTTGCAAATGTGCTTGCTGTATTCAGCACTAATCTGGTTCATGATCATTTTGCTGAAGGAATATTTACGACGTTAAGCTGAAGGGAACGAGATTGTTCCAAAACGGTGGTGCTGCGATGGTAAAAGCTTTGTCAGTTATTCCAATTCTCGTTCTTTGGGATCGTTAAAAATGGCAATTAGACGGATGTCTCAGATTTATTGGGTTTGACAGTGGGGTTAATGAATTAGCTACATATGGAATGTAAGAAGTTCAATAATAGTGTAGCGCAGATTTGCCAATAAGGATTTAATGGACGAACAGGGCCCTAATGTTAGATGATTTCTTCTTGCGTCGAGGGATGTGAGATTTGATTTTAGGTCTAGATTTGAGAATTCGTGACTGCAAGGATTCATACTCTTTGGTGTTTTCCGTAAAGTCACGTAGGTAAAATAAAGTAAATAATTTAGTTTTCATTTATTTTATGTACCTACGGTCAGAATGGTGGGTCCTGTGTGGTACATCCAGTAGAAATCAAAGAGCAGAATTAGAAATTTCGGTTAGTCTGTTTAGCGTTGCACTAGTCGATATACTTTAAGCCGTGTCGTAGTAGCTGAAAAGGAGTGGTAGAATGATAGCTTCCACAATTTACAGGCACAATAGATGGGACAACTTTTTTCCCGTGTGAAAACCCTATTTTTGATTAGATTTACTTTCATATGTGATCAATATGTGGTTGGAATGTAAGCTTTTAATCGATCAGTAAACCCAAGTATTTTAAACACTCCGTTTGTTAAATGATGTTCTTTCTCATATCTGTAATAGGTGAATGGAATGAAACGATGTTTGTTTTTTTGGGGGGCTTTAGGGGCAATTTTACTTATGAAAATTGATGTTGAATTAAGTCGAAATTATGTTGGAGATTCTGTTTGACTTCGTTTGGGGATTTATCAAATATCCGCATGACAAGTGTCATCAGCAAATTGATTTAATTCTGAGTGATTTAAGTTTAGTCCAAGATTGTTTCAATATAAAAACAGAATTGGGCCCAGCATGGAACCCTGTGGAACAGCCTTTGCTATATTAATATTTGTGGATGTGAGGTTATCACTTGTAGGAACAGGCTCCTTCATTACTGTTTGTATGAATATTGTTACATTCATTTTAAGGACCTTTTCCTATCGCCGTATATGCTCGCGTTACTCTGAGGAATTATTTTATTGTACTGTCTGAACATTTTAGCTGGCCAAGTCTTGTGATTAGAATATCTTAGTCAACAGTGTCAAAGGCTTTTACCAAGTCAAAGAATAGTGCACAGCAGTAGTGGCCTTTATCCAGGGTACTGAAGAAAACAATAATAATACATCCATCGTAGCTGTGGTGGTGCAGGAATCCTCTCGAAAACCTGTTTACTGCGCAGGAGATTGTGACTTTTTAGGCAGCAGTTTATTTGTGATTTAACTTTTTATTCCCTCGAATATTTTAGCTTACTGGTAAAATAATAGATATTGGCCTATAATTATTCGGATCTTTTTGTAGCCATTTTTATACAATGTATGCATGTATGTTGACCTTCTTTCACACCGTATGTAGCCAACCGTGCTGATCGGAGGTGCGTAATGGACGAATGCGAGCGGATTATCACTCGAGTGGAAATGTACGTTTGGTGAGGTGAGAGGTTGAAAATGTTTGCGAGGGGGTTCATAGATTGGATCTGCTGCAGTCACAAGTGAAAACGCAGGCAAGTCATCTTCTCCCATGCATGACGAAGTCATAATTAATGCGAAGTTGAAGCAGCGCATCCAGTTCAAAAAGGAGACCCTAACGAGAAGTAGGGCCGAAGACTTTCGCTAAACACTTTGAGGTTTGGTGGCAGAAGGAGGAGGAGGAGGAAGAAGAAGTGAGTGATGTGAATGGTGGTGCATCTGGAGACCTTTCCTCCACTTTCAAAGACTATAAATTTTGCTCACTACATCCCAGGCAAAATGGGGAGTGTCACGTATGCATACTGTAAATGCTTCAATATCTGTTAATAAAAATGATCGTTGTACAATGATCGAGGTGTTTAAGTTGTTTTTGCACGACCGATGCCATAGGTAAAGGCACAGACGGTCTGAGCGGGTCTGAGGGAGCCTAGGTGAGGGCGGCGGTGGAGATGTAGAGTCGCTGTGTGCGGAGACGCTGAGAGCAGAGCTGCCGAGTGCAGGATAAGCGAGGTGAAAGGTAAACAAGAGTGGGGAGAGGTTAAACACAAGTGACCGTATAGATAGTTATAAGTGTGCCTACAACTGGTGCAAGAATAGGCGAATAAAGTGTAAGCAGGTGAACTGTTCCAACGCGTCGGTGTGAGCAACTTTTCGAAGACACTACATTTGGTGCCACAAGTGCCAACGAACACTTCGCCCGTCATGTCCCGAGTCGGCGATTTAAACGTAATGACCCAGCTGTTGCGTCACCCGATGACGACGCCGAACTAAGGAAGGCGTCGTCCCCCTTCGAGCGCCCCGCTCTCGACGAATGTGCTCCAGTCGGCTCGGGAGTGCACGGCGAGCCCAGCCAAGCCACCTCCGCAGGAGCTGGGCTGGGCATCGCCGGGTCACCTGGGGGAGGGTTTGCTGTCGGCCGTTGGCCGCCGCTCATCTCTTTGAGCGGATGACTGCCGCGACTTCTACCGGACGGCAAACACGCTCTTCCCGCCGCTGACCTTCCCGCCATTTCGGGGTTTGCAGCCCCGAAATGGTGGGAAGGGCATTGAAAAATTTGATACTCCGACCGATGCTTCTGTTGTTGTGGAGTGACTCATGCAGCCAGCTATGGCTACAGGATTTTGGTGTTACGTGTTATTTACGTAGTTTATTGTTAAAAATTCGGTCATAGTCCCTGTGCTCGCTGTTACGTTGCAATTATGGCTTTATTTTTTGGTGATTTTGCAAACTTTTTTTTGGTTTGGACATGTTTGTTTTGTTGTAGTACGGAGTTAGACTCATGGCCTTAATCTAAGCTTTCTTGTGGTTGCTGTTGTTGTTGTTTGAGTTGCATCCCACTGGGATTTTTTTGCACACAGCGTTGGTGCACGGTGCTTTTTTCAGGAATATTTTGCTGTTATTTTAATGGATTTTCTGTTTCGCACAGTCAACACACAGTAGTCACTTGAAGATGTTTTTCTTGTTCATGTGTTTTAGTTGTTTTGTTGCGGTTGCACTCCGATTCAAGAGCCGAATGGCTCACAGGGCCATACCAAAATAAATAAAACTGAAAAACTGAAAAAACTTAACTCGTCCGCCATTCTGGGTCGAATCGGCATGCGCCGCAGCAGCCCGCAATCTTTCAAGGTGGAAATCCTTACTCTTTGGTTCTATTCGGTAAAGTCACGTAAGGTAAAAGACAAAATAACAAAATTCACGACGTTTCGGCCACAACACAAGTGGCCTTCATCAGGTGAAGGGGACCGTGCTGTCACGAAGACAGCGTCGGAGTAAAGAAAGTCAAGCCAGGTCGCGTCCTTTAAGCTGTGTGGGAGGAAACCAAACGTTTGACAAAGGAAACGTGAACACCAGTGGCATTTACATCTGTGGAATGTATAGAACCCGTGGCATCTATATATGCAGAAGGTGAAGAAACAGTGGCATCTACATCTGTAGAACATGAAGAACCATTTACATCTACATATGCACAACGTGAATAACAAGTGGCATCTACATCTGCAGAAGGTGAAAACCCAATGGCATCTACATCTGTAGAATATAAAGAACCAGTGGCATCTATCATCTGCAGAAAATGAAGAACCAGTGGCATCCACATCTGCAGAGCGTGAAGAACCGTTGGCATCTACGTCTACAGGCGATTATACAACGTTTAACGCCATTCCCCGTGTTTTTTGTACAGGCCATACAACATATATGGGGAGTCCCTGTACATTCAACAAGGCGGGGTAACAGCGATGGCAGCCCTGACAATGTTGAAATCCACCCCTGGCACGATGGTCCATAACTCACACTCATACTTTGATGTGACTCGGACTTTACCACGAATATGGTTTTGCGCTGAGCTTCCTTTCATCCATCCCAGGCCCTCTGTGGGCCCTCTACACACATCGCACGTTGTCCAGGTCACTATAGGAAGCAACCCTGGGGGCTAAGGTCACGTCAGTATGCCACCTCGGGTGCTACAGTGGCTAAGAGATGTTAACTACCTTCCATGGTATACAGGAGGTCGTGAGTTCCATCCAGACCCTGACGATGCCTGCTGCTGCTGTATATTTGGAGTATGTGTCTCTCTCTCATCATCACAGTGGAGATGTTACCTACCTCGCCTGGTATACAGGAGGTCGTGGGTTTGATCCCGACCCGTGACGATGCCTGCTGCTGCTGAATATTTGGAGTCTGCGTCTCTCTCTCTCATCATCACAGTGGTGAGGAGATTCTAGATTTGAAGCTTTCATGACTGCAAGGATCCATACTGTTTGGTTCTATTCGGTAAAGTCACGTAGGTAAAAAATAAAACAAAAAATAACGACGTTTCGGCCAAAACACAAGTGGCCTTCATCAGGTGAAGGGACCGCACTGTCCAGAGGACAGCGTTGGAGTGAATACAGCGTCCTTTAAGCTGTGTGGGAGGAAACCAAACGCTTTGACAAAGGAATTAGCATAAAATGCTGTAGAGGACCGGCACGGGGGGGGGGGGGGGGGGGGGTTACAAATGTTGGTGTGAAGGGAAATAAGCTGCTGTGAAAGTTTAGGATACCACTACTTGAATAAATATACTGTACCATTGAAAATTGGTTTAATGTGAGTATGGATCCTTGCAGTCACGAAAGCTTCAAATCTAGAAGGTGGAAATCGTTCACCAAGTTCCAACTGCAAGTCAGTTCACTGCTGCGGGAGGAGATTGGACGGCTTTTCTTCGTCGATTCGAGGGCCGTCTACATCTCGGTGGGATGGACATCCCCCCGGGCCCTCGACGACGACTCGTTAGCCTATAGTGATAGGTTTTTACCCTTTTATCTGGCACAAAAACTGACACCTTTATACAAGGGATCATGTTTGCAATAACCACAACACAAGCAGTCAAAATGCAACCAAAAAGAGACAACTCTGATAATGATGATGGCACTGTCCTTGAATTTGATTGGTCCACACCCGAGACAGCTTTTCTTAGAGCCTAGTCTCCACTGGTGTTAGACCAGATGACACCACAAGGCGTACAACTAAAAAAAAACGCGCACTGTCAGAGTTATTGAGAGCTCGGGGTAATCCTTTACACTATGAGACCTCCTTTGCCAGTAGCAAGATACAGTAATAGGTTTTTACCCTTTTATCTGGCACAAAAACTGACACCTTTATACAAGGGATCATGTTTGCAATAACCACAACACAAGCAGTCAAAATGCAACCAAAAAGAGACAACTCTGATAATGATGATGGCACTGTCCTTGAATTTGATTGGTCCACACCCGAGAGACGGCTTTTCTTAGAGCCTAGTCTCCACTGGTGTTGGACCAGATGACACCACAAGGCGTACAACTCAAAGACAGCGCACTGTCAGCATCCCCGAGTCGGAATGGGACGGCTCCCGCGTGCACCTACACCGAGATGGCCGCTATTTTTATCACCCGTCTAATGTTCGGAGAAGATTCGACTCGGGAGTGATGCGCTCGATATACATCTGACCACCGCGTTCTCATTGAAGGACCACAGACGTGGCTTGGCCTCTCCTTGGAGAGATCTTCCCTCCTCAAAGATAGACATCGCACGTGGCATTCCGCAGTGTCGAGTGTGTGTATAGTAGTGTATAGTGTAGTGTATGGTATAGTGTATAGTGTAGTGTATAGTAGTGTAGTGTATAGTAGTGTACAGTATAGTAGTGTATAGTAGTGTAGTATCTAGCAGTGTTGTGTATAGTAGTGTAGTGTATAGTAGTGTAGAGTATAGTAGTGTATAGTAGTGCAGTGTATAGTAGTGCAGTGTATAGTAGTGTAGTGTGTAGTGTATAGTAGTGTATTGTATAGTAGTGTATAGTAGTATAGTGTATAGTCGTGAAGTGTATAGTAGTGTAGTGTACAGTGTAGTGTAAGTAGCGTAGTGTATAGTTGAGTGTACAGTGGCGTAGTAAATATGTATGTAATGATTCTCGAGTTATGATATTACTTCACACATTCATGCATATCTTGGCACACCGCCTGGGTGGACAAACATCTGGATTATAGTGCAGCGTTATGGTTTATTTTCCCTGCAAAGTCCATTCACGTGCCCATTGGTTCTGGAAGAACCAGTTGGGCCCCCCAACGTGTCAATGTTTTGATGTCCTCGGCAGCACTTTGCATAGCGCTGTCGACTGGGACGCGATCCCTCGCCTCACCGTCACGCACGGCTGCCGCCGATACTGCGAGATCGTTTGCATCGTGACCCCAAGAAACATGGGGAGGTGGTGGTGGTGGGGTGGTAGTCGGGTGGTGGGGGTGATGGTGGTAGTGGGGAGGGGAGGTGATGGTGGGGAGCGGAGGTGGTGGTGGGGTGGTGGGAGGTGGTGGTGGTGGGGAGGAGAGGTGGTGGTGGTGGGGAGGTGGTGGTGGGGTGGTGGTGGTGGGGAGGAGAGGTGGTGGGGAGGTGGTGGTGGGGAGGTGGTGGTGGTGGGGAGGTGGTGGTGGTGGGGTGGTGGGGTGGTGGTGGTGGTGGTGGGGTGGTGGGGTGGATGTGGGGTGGTGGTGGTGGGGTGGTGGTGGTGGTGGGTGGTGGTGGTGGTGGGTGGGGGTGGTGGGTGGTGGGTGGGGGTGGTGGTGGTGGTGGGTGGGGGTGGTGGTGGTGGGTGGTGGTGGTGGGTGGTGGTGGTGGGTGGTGGTGGTGGGGATGAGAGGTAGTGGCGGGGTGGAGTTGGTGGAGGTGGTGATGTGGGAGTAATCAGGGCTTTCCGAGTGCAGGCGGGTGGGGTGGTGATGTCGAGCGAGAGAGAGACGTACCGAAGATTCAACATCTCATTATTTCCGCCTCCTCCACCCCTCCGCTGGGCTCCTGTGTGAGTCTCTGTTCTCCGCCGTGCGAGAGAGACTCCGTTGCAGGTGAGCTTTTAGCGTTCCGCGCTCTGTTAACTGAAGCCCCAAACTAGTTACACGTTTTTCATGGAACGTAACTTTTTTCGCCGGTGTAAGTTCGGACACCGAAGAGACAGCACCATCATCACCAAGTCTTGTGTTCACCACAAACACACACATACACGCCGTAATTGATGTGAAACGATGATAATGGTGATAACAATATTCACGATGCACGACGCAAATACATCTTTCTCGCCGGGATGCCTTGTGGCTGACGGGTTTCGCCGCGGTGCCTATGAGATGTTAACTACCTCGCCTGGTATGCAGGAGGTCGTGGGTTCGATCTCGACCGCTAACGATGCCTGCTGCTGTATATTTGGAGTCTGTGTCTCTCTCTCATCATCATCACGGTGGCTAAGAGATGTTACCTACCTCGCCTGGTATTTAGGAGGTCGTGGGATCGATCTCGACCGCTGACGATGCCTGCTGCTGTATATTTGGAGTTTGCGTGTGGCTACAGGCATGGAGAGCCACACACTTACAAAGGGGACGCGTTGCCTGCGTGTTTTTTTTTAGGCTGTCATATCCACCGCAGCCACGCTAATGGTTGTCTTGTGTTGTGTGCTACTAAATAAATTTGCGTCCAACCAAGACCCACTATCTGAGAGAGTGAGACAGAGCGGAGGAGGGAGAGGGAGCCCTTGTCTGTAGCATCTGGAAGTTAAAGAAATACCGCTGATGACGAGACACTGGAATGTCAAAACTTGTCCAGAATTTGACCAGTGTTGAACCAATTCCGCCGTAAATTATTGACTCGCGAAAATTAATTGCGGCACGTGCGATGTTCATAACGTCTCCTTGCCACCGTGGCGCCCACGATCTCGTGCACACAAGGCGAGGTAGTTAACATCTCCTAGCCACTGTGAGGATGATGATGAGAGACAGACGCAGACTTCAAATATACAGCAGAAG
This sequence comes from Petromyzon marinus, assembly GCF_048934315.1. NCBI lineage: Eukaryota > Metazoa > Chordata > Hyperoartia > Petromyzontiformes > Petromyzontidae > Petromyzon > Petromyzon marinus. Next base: position 982,094 of record NW_027423124.1, read on the forward strand.
GCATCATCAGGGTTGGGATCGAACCCATGAATTTCTGGATACCAGGCGAGGTAGTTAAGATCTCTTCACCATACTATTTGGTTCTATTCGGTAAAGTCATGTAGGTAAAAAATAAAACAACAAAAAATCACGACGTTTCGGCCACAACACAAGTGACCTTCATCAGGTGAAGGGACCGTACTGTCCAGAGGACAGCGTTGGAGTGAAGACAGCCAAGCTCAGGTCGCGTCCTTTAAGCTGTGTGGGAGGAAACCAAACGCTTTGACAAAGGAATTAGCATAACATGCTGTAGAGGACCGGCACGGGGGGGGGGGGGGGGGGAGAGAGTTTACAAATGTTGGTGTGAAGGGAAATAAGCTGCTGTGAAAGTTTAGGATACCACTACTTGAATCAATATACTGTACCATTGAAAATTAGTTTAATGTTGGTATGATTTAGAACATCTTTCCAATGATTGCTTAATTTGAAACCATCTTCTCGGTTGAAATTGTCTGTGTTTGTAAATCTGAATTGCCTCGTGGACAAATCTCTGATAAAAACCCGTGGGTTTGCAGAGAACCTTGGAATCGGAGAAAACTATATCGTGATCACCCACAGCGTTGTAACAGTGATCAGCTACGGCAGAAGAATTCATTCTGCCGTGTTTCAAGTCTGATTTGTGCTCGCGAATTCGGTCAGAGACATGTCGTTTCGTCTCCCCAATATAGCAATCACCACAGGTACAGCTCAATTTGTAAACCCGGGGTACTGTAAGTCAGGAATGACATCCTTCACGGATGGGATCAGGTCACGGATTTTGTGTACTGTATTGAACCGGACCAGGATCTTGTGTTTGTTTAGAATTTTGGAGATCTTTTTAGTAACGCCTGCTATATATGGTAGTGTGATTTTTTGATCGGAGTATCAAGTGGTTGTTTCTGTATGGAGGGAGAAACAGCTTGGCGGATGGTACGGTCAGAGTATCCGTTCCTCTTGAGGGCCAGATGTACATGTTTTAATTCACTGGTCAGGTGGTGTTGGTCCGAAATGCAATAAGCCCTGTGGTATAACGTTTTGATGAGATAATTATTTTGAGTCGGGTGGTGGTGGGAATCAGGTTTCAAGTAGGAATCTGTGTGGGTAGGTTTTCCTGTAGACAGAATGTCCCAATGAGCCATCAGGTCTCCTCTCAAACAGAACATCCAAGAATGGTAACTTGCCATCATTCTCCACTTCCATGGTGAATTTGATGGCGGGATGTCTCGAATTGATGTGGTCTAGGAAAAGGTTCAAAGCTGAGAGGCCATTTGGCCAAATGACGAAAGTGTCGTCTACATATCTCTTCCACAGGGAAGGTCTGAGGGTGGAAGTCTGGATGGCGTCTGATTCAAATTTCTCCATGAAAACATTGTCTATCACTCGTGACAAGGGGGATCCCATGGGGGTACCCTCATTTTGTTTGTAGAAGGTGCCATTCCAAGTAAAGTAGGTATTGTGAGGCAGTGCCTAACCAGCACAGGTGTATCAGGGTCTAGTCCATGTTGGACCACATTTTAAATTATTTTAATGGTATCAGGTACTGGGACCTTGTGAACAAAGAGACCACATCGAAGCTGACAAGGATATCGTCAGGGGACAGTACAACGTCTTTGACCATAGAGACCAATTGGGCTGAGTTAAGTACTTCTGAGGAGGTCTTGCCAGTGAAAGGCAGCAAGGTATCTGACAGAAAATGGGCTAGTCTATAGGTAGGGGAGTTGATCGTGGATACCATGGGTCGTAGTGGGGTGCCTTCTTTATGAATCTTGGGAAGACCATAGAATCTAGGGGGTCTTGCAGCAGAAGGTTTTAGGGAGGGACGTTTAGTTGGTTCGATTAGGGAGGTCGAACTTGTGATGATCTTGTTGGTTTTTATCGTTAGGCTATTAGTAGGGTCATTTTTATTTATTGAGTAACTTCCATCGTTGAGCAGGTTCTGGATTTTGTTGTTGTATGAATCTTTATCCATAATTACAGTAGCGTTGCCTTTGTCGGCTGAGAGGATGACTATATCATTTCTGTTTTTTAAATTCGCGAGTTCAGAGCGTTCATTTTTGCTGATGTTGCTAATGGGTTTCTTAGCATTCTTAAGAATAGTGGCTATTTCAGCTCTCACAACGTCTGCTTGGATGTGTCCTACGACTTTGAGGGCTACATCGACCTGAGAGATGATATCATCTACAGGTATATGTTTTGGGGTGACAGCAAAATTTAGCCCTCTAGCCAGTACTGTTTTCAGATTGTCCGAAATCGGGGTGCTACTCTGATTAATGACGATTTTGTTAACGTCTAGTTTTGTTATATGTGGGACTGGGTTCTCCTTTGATAGGTGGTTGAATTAAGAAATCAGGTTAGCTTTGCATTTGACTGATAGTGAATCAGCAGAAGAAGCAGTCATGTTGTCTGCGTGGTTCCAATCAGAAGGTGACATTTTTTGTATTAACATTAAATTAGCTTGTAGGAGCGTCCTGTCTAAAGTATCGAGTTCAAATCGGAGTAGCCTTATCCTCTCTGAGATTAAAGATAGGCTGGCCTTAAACAGAATCTGTTTAGAATTCGGTGAAGATACAGCAGCAGAAGTGAGTGTGAAAGCAATGACTTACAGTACCCCCCGGGGTTTACAAATTGAGCTGCACCTGTGGTGATTGCTATATCGGGGAGACGAAACGACATGTCTCTGACCGAATTCGCGAGCACAAATCAGACTTGAAACACGGCAGAACGAATTTTTCTGCCGTAGCTGATCACTGTTGCAACGCTGTGGGTGATCACGATATAGTTTTCTCCGATACCAAGGTTCTCTGCAAACCCACGGGTTTTTATCAGAGATTTGTCCACGAGGCAATTCAGATTTACAAACACAGACACAATTTCAACCGAGAAGATGGTTTCAAATTAAGCAATCATTGGAAAGATGTTCTAAATCATACCAAACATTAAACTAATTTTCAATGGTACAGTATATTTATTCAAGTAGTGGTATCCTAAACTTTCACAGCAGCTTATTTCCCTTCACACCAACATTTGTAACCCCCCCCCCCCCTCCCCGTGCCGGTTCTCTGCAGCATTTTATGCTAATTCCTTTGTCAAAGCGTTTGGTTTCCTCCCACACAGCTTAAAGGACGCGACCTGAGCTTGGCTGTCTTCACTCCAACGCTGTCCTCTGGACAGTACAGTCCCTTCACCTGATGAAGGCCACTTGTGTTGTGGCCGAAACGTCGTTATTTTTTGTTTTATTTTTTACCTATGTGACTTTACCGAATAGAACCAAAGAGTATGGATCCTTGCAGTCACGAAAGCTTCAAATCTAGAATCTCCTCACCACTGTGATGATGAGAGAGAGAGAGACGCAGACTCCAAATATTCAGCAGCAGCAGGCATCATCACGGGTCGGGATCAAACCCACGACCTCCTGTATACCAGGCGAGGTAGGTAACATCTCCACTGTGATGATGAAAGAGAGACACAGACTCCAAATATACTGCAGCAGCAGGCATCGTCAGGGTCTGGATGGAACTCACGACCTCCTGTATACCATGGAAGGTAGTTAACATCTCTTAGCCACTGTAGCACCCGAGGTGGCATACTGACGTGACCTTAGCCCCCAGGGTTGCTTCCTAGAGTGAACTGGCACAACGTGCGATGTGTGTAGAGGGCCCACAGAGGGGCTGGGATGGATGAAAGGAAGCTCAGCGCAAAACCATATTCGTGGTAAAGTCCGAGTCACATCAAAGTATGAGTGTGAGTTATGGACCATCGTTACCAGGGGTGGATTTCAACATTGTCAGGGCTGCCATCGCTGTTACCCCGCCTTGTTGAATGTACAGGGACTCCCCATATATGTTGTATGGCCTGTACAAATAACACGGGGAATGGCGTTAAACGTTGTATAATCGCCTGTAGACGTAGATGCCAACGGTTCTTCACGTTCTGCAGATGTAGATGCCACCGGTTCTTCACGTTCTGCAGATGTGGATGCCACTGGTTCTTCATTTTCTGCAGGTGATAGATGCCACTGGTTCTTTATATTCTGCAGATGTAGATGCCATTGGGTTTTCACCTTCTGCAGACGTAGATGCCACTTGTTATTCACGTTGTGCTGATGTAGATGTAAATGGTTCTTCATGTTCTACAGATGTAGATGCCACTGTTTCTTCACCTTCTGCATATATAGATGCCACGGGTTCTTTGCATTCCACAGATGTAGATGCCACTGGTGTTCACGTTTGCAGATGAAGATGTCACTTGTTCTTCACCTGCTGCAGATGTAGTTGCCACTGGTTCTTCACGTTCTGCAAATGTAGATACCACTGGTTCTTCACGTTCTGCAGATGGAGATGCAACTGGTTCTTCACCTTCTGCAGATGTAGATGCCACTGGTTCTTCACGTTTTGCAGATGTAGATGCCAATGGTTCTTCACGTTCTGCAGATGTGGATGCCACTGGTTCTTCATATTCTGCCGATGTAGATGCCACCGGTTCTTCATGTTCTGCAGGTGTGGATGCCACTGGCTTTTCACGTTCTGAAGATGTAGATGCCACTGGTTTTTCATTTTCTGCAAATGAAAGATGCCACTGGTTCTTTATATTCTGCAGATGTAGATGCCATTGGTTTTTCACCTTCTGCAGACGTAGATGCTACTGGTTCTTCAGCTTCTGTAGATGAAGATGCCACTGGTTCTTCACGTTGTTCAGATGTAGATGTCACTGGTTCTTCAGCTTCTGCAGATGTAGATGCCACTGGTTCTTACATTCCACAGATGTAGATGCCACTGGTTTTTCACGTTCTGAAGATGTAGATGCTACTGTATGTTCACGTTTGCAGATGAAGATGCCTGGGTTGTGAGACACTGGATAGTGATACACTGGGTCGGGAGACACTGGGTAGTGAGACACTGGGTAGTGAGACACGGGTAGTGAGACACTGGGTAGTGAGACACTGGGTAGTTACACACTGGGTAGTGAGACACTGGGTAGTGAGACACCGGTAGTGAAACACTGGGTAGTGAGACGCTGGGTAGTGAGACGCTGGGTAGTGAGACACTGGGTAGTGAGACACTCGTAGTGAGACACTGGTAGCGATACACTGGGTAGTGAGACAGTGGGTAGTGAGACACTGGGTAGTGAGACACTGGGGTAGTGAGACACTGGGTAGTGAGACACTGGGTAGTGACACACTGGGTAGTGAGATTTTGGGTAGTGAGACACTGGGTAGTGAGACACTGGGTAGTGAGACACGGGGTAGTGAGGCACTGGGTAGTGAGACACTCCTAGTGAGACACTGGGTAGTGAGACACTGGGTAGTGAGACACTGGGTAGTGAGACAGTGGGGTAGTGAGACACTGGGGTAGTGAGACACTGGGGTAGTGAGACACTGGTAGTGGGACACTGCTTGTGAGACACTGGGTAGTGAGACACTGGGTAGTGAGACACTTGGGCAGTGAGACGACACTGGGTAGTGAGACACTGGGTAGTGAGACACTGGTAGTGGGACACTGGGTAGTGAGACACTCGGTAGTGAGACACTGGGTAGTGATACACCGGGTAGTGAGACGCTGGGTTGTGAGACACTGGTAGTGAGACACTGGGTAGTGAGACACTGGTAGTGGGACACTGGGTAGTGAGACACTGGGTGGTGAGACACTGGGTAGTGAGACACTGGGTAGTGAGACACTGGGTAGTGATACACCGAGTAGTGAGACGCTGGGTTGTGAGACACTGGTAGTGAGACACTGGGTAGTGAGACACTGGTAGTGAGACACTGGGTAGTGAGACACAGGTAGTGAGACACTGGGGTAGTGAGACACTGCTTGTGAGACGCTGGGTAGTGAGACACTGGGTAGTGAGACACAGGTAGTGAGAAACTGGGGTAGTGAGACACTGGTAGTGAGACACTGGGTAGTGAGACCCTGTTAGTGAGAAACTGGTAGTGAGACACTGGGTAGTGAGACACTGGGTAGTGAGACACTTGGGCAGTGAGACACTGGGTAGTGAGACACTGGGGTAGTGAGACACTGCTATTGAGACACTGGGTTGTGAGACACTGGGTAGTGAGACACCTGGTAGTGAGACACTGCTAGTGAGACACTGGGTAGTGAGACACTGGGTAGTGAGACACTGGGGGAGTGAGACACTGGTGTAGTGAGACACTGGGTAGTGAGACAGTGGGTAGTGAGACACTCGTAGTGAGATACTGGTAGTGAGGCACTGGGTAGTGAGACACCTGGTAGTGAGAAACTGGTATTGAGACACTGGGTAGTGAGACACTGGGTAGTGAGACACTTGGGCAGTGAGACACTGGGGTAGTGAGACACTGCTATTGAGACACTGGGTAGTGAGACACTGGGTAGTGAGACACTGCTAGTGAGACACTGGGTAGTGAGACACTGGGGTAGTGAGACACTGGATAGTGAGACAGTGGGTAGTGAGACACTGGGTAGTGAGACACTGTTAGTGAGAAACTGGTAGTGAGACACTGGGTAGTGAGACACTGGGTAGTGAGACACTGGGTAGTGATACACCGGGTAGTGAGACGCTGGGTTGTGAGACACTGGTAGTGAGACACTGGGTAGTGAGACACTGGGTAGTGACACACTGGGTAGTGAGACACTGGGTAGTGAGACACTGGGTAGTGAGACACAGGTAGTGAGACACAGGGGTAGTGAGACACTGCTTGAGAGACGCTGGGTAGTGAGACACTGGGTAGTTAGACACTGGGTAGTGAGACACGGCGTAGTGAGACACTGGGTAGTGCGACACTGGGTAGTGAGACACTGCTAGTGAGACACTGGGTAGTGCGATACTGGGTAGTCAGACACTGCTAGTGAGACACTGCGTAGTGAGACACTGGGTAGTGAGACATTGCTAGTGAGACACTGGGTAGTGAGACACTGCTAGTGAGACACTGGGTAGTGATACACTGGGTAGTGAGACGCTGGGTAGTGAGACACTGGTAGTGAGACACTGGGTAGTGAGACACTGGGTAGTGAGGCACTGGTAGTGAGACACTGGGTAGTGAGACACTGGTAGTGAGACACTGCTTGTGAGACACTGGGTAGTGAGACACTGGGTAGTGAGACACTGGGTAGTGAGGCACTGGTAGTGAGACACTGGGTAGTGAGACACTGGGTAGTGAGACACTGGGTAGTGAGACACTCGGTAGTGAGACACTTGGGCAGTGAGACACTGGGTAGTGAGACACTGGGTAGTGAGACACTGGTAGTGGGACACTGCTATTGAGACACTGGGTAGTGAGACACTGCTAGTGAGACACTGGGTAGTGAGACTCTGGGTAGTGAGACACTGGGTAGTGAGACACTGGGGTAGTGAGGCACAGGGTAGTGAGACACTGCTAGTGAGACATTTGGTAGTGAGACACTGGGTAGTGAGACACTGGGTAGTGAGACACTGGGTAGTGAGACACTGGGGTAGTGAGACACTGGGGTAGTGAGACACTGGGTAGTTAGACAGTCGTAGTGAGATACTGGGTAGTGAGACACTGGGTAGTGACACACTGGGGTAGTGAGACACTGCTAGTGAGACACTGGGTAGTGAGACACTGCTAGTGAGACACTGGGTAGTGAGACACTGCTAGTGAGACACTGGCTAGTGAGACTCTGGGTAGTGAGACGCTGGGTAGTGAGACACTGGGTAGTGAGACACTGGGTAGTGAGACACTGCTAGTGAGACACTGGGTAGTGAGACACTGGGTAGTGAGACACTGGGGTAGTGAGGCACTGGGGTAGTGAGACACTGGGTAGTGAGACACTTGGTAGTGAGACACTGGGGTAGTGAGACACAGGGTAGTGAGACACTGCTAGTGAGACACTTGGTAGTGAGACACTGCTATTGAGACACTGGGTAGTGAGACACTGGGTAGTGAGACACTGGGGTAGTGAGACACTGGGTAGTGAGACACTGGGAAGTGAGACACTGGGGTAGTGAGACACTGCTAGTGAGAAACAGATAGTGAGACACTGGGTAGTGAGACACTGGGTAGTGAGACATTGGATAGTGACACACTGCTAGTGAGACACTGGGTAGTGAGACACTGGGTAATGAGACACAGGTAGTGAGACACTGGGTAGTGAGACACTGCTAGTGAGACACTGGGTAGTGAGACACTGCTATTGAGACACTGGGTAGTGAGACACTGGGTAGTGAGATACTGGGTAGTGAGACACTGCTAGTGAGACACTGGGTAGTGAGACACTGCTACTGAGACACTGGGTAGTTAGAAACTGGGTAGTGAGACACTGGGTAGTGAGACACTGCTAGTGAGACACTGGGTAGTGAGACACTGGGTAGTGAGACACTGCTATTGAGACACTGGGTAGTGAGACACTGGGGTAGTGAGACACTGGATAGTGAGACAGTGGGTAGTGAGACACTGCTAGTGAGACACTGGGTAGTGAGACACTGGGTAGTGAGACACTGGGATAGTGAGACACTGCTAGTGAGACACTGCTAGTGAGACACAGGTAGTGAGACACAGGGGTAGTGAGACACTGCTTGAGAGACGCTGGGTAGTGAGACACTGGGTAGTTAGACACTGGGTAGTGAGACACGGCGTAGTGAGACACTGGGTAGTGCGACACTGGGTAGTGAGACACTGCTAGTGAGACACTGGGTAGTGCGATACTGGGTAGTCAGACACTGCTAGTGAGACACTGGGTAGTGAGACACTGGGTAGTGAGACATTGCTAGTGAGACACTGGGTAGTGAGACACTGCTAGTGAGACACTGGGTAGTGATACACTGGGTAGTGAGACGCTGGGTAGTGAGACACTGGTAGTGAGACACTGGGTAGTGAGACACTGGGTAGTGAGGCACTGGTAGTGAGACACTGGGTAGTGAGGCACTGGGTAGTGAGACACTGGTAGTGAGACACTGCTTGTGAGACACTGCTTGTGAGACACTGGGTAGTGAGACACTGGGTAGTGAGACACTGGGTAGTGAGACACTGGTAGTGAGACACTGCTTGTGAGACACTGGGTAGTGAGACACTGGGTAGTGAGACATTGGGTAGTGAGGCACTGGTAGTGAGACACTGGGTAGTGAGACACTGGGTAGTGAGACACTGGGTAGTGAGACACAGGTAGTCAGACACTGGGGTAGTGAGACACTGCTAGTGAGACACTGGTTAGTGAGACACTGGGTAGTGAGACACTGGGTAGTGAGACACTCGGTAGTGAGACACTTGGGCAGTGAGACACTGGGTAGTGAGACACTGGGTAGTGAGACACTGGTAGTGGGACACTGCTATTGAGACACTGGGTAGTGAGACTCTGGGTAGTGAGACACTGGGTAGTGAGACACTGGGGTAGTGAGGCACAGGGTAGTGAGACACTGCTAGTGAGACATTTGGTAGTGAGACACTGGGTAGTGAGACACTGGGTAGTGAGACACTGGGTAGTGAGACACTGGGGTAGTGAGACACTGGGTAGTGAGACACTGGGTAGTGAGACAGTCGTAGTGAGATACTGGGTAGAGAGACACTGGGTAGTGACACACTGGGGTAGTGAGACACTGCTAGTGAGACACTGGGTAGTGAGACACTGCTAGTTAGACACTGGGTAGTGAGACACTGCTAGTGAGACACTGGCTAGTGAGACTCTGGGAAGTGAGACGCTGAGTAGTGAGACACTGGGTAGTGAGACACTGCTAGTGAGACACTGGGTAGTGAGACACTGGGTAGTGAGACACTGGGGTAGTGAGGCACTGGGGTAGTGAGACACTGGGTAGTGAGACACTGGGTAGTGAGACACTGGGTAGTGAGACACTGCTTGTGAGACACTGGGTAGTGAGACACTGGGTAGTGAGACACTGGGTAGTGAGACACTGCTTGTGAGACACTGGGTAGTGAGACACTGGGTAGTGAGACATTGGGTAGTGAGGCACTGGTAGTGAGACACTGGGTAGTGAGACACTGGGTAGTGAGACACTGGGTAGTGAGACACAGGTAGTCAGACACTGGGGTAGTGAGACACTGCTAGTGAGACACTTGTTAGTGAGACACTGGGTAGTGAGACACTGGGTAGTGAGACACTGGGTAGTGAGACACTGGTAGTGGGACACTGCTATTGAGACACTGGGTAGTGAGACTCTGGGTAGTGAGACACTGGGTAGTGAGACACTGGGGTAGTGAGGCACAGGGTAGTGAGACACTGCTAGTGAGACATTTGGTAGTGAGACACTGGGTAGTGAGACACTGGGTAGTGAGACACTGGGTAGTGAGACACTGGGGTAGTGAGACACTGGGTAGTGAGACACTGGGTAGTGAGACAGTCGTAGTGAGATACTGGGTAGAGAGACACTGGGTAGTGACACACTGGGGTAGTGAGACACTGCTAGTGAGACACTGGGTAGTGAGACACTGCTAGTTAGACACTGGGTAGTGAGACACTGCTAGTGAGACACTGGCTAGTGAGACTCTGGGTAGTGAGACGCTGAGTAGTGAGACACTGGGTAGTGAGACACTGCTAGTGAGACACTGGGTAGTGAGACACTGGGTAGTGAGACACTGGGGTAGTGAGGCACTGGGGTAGTGAGACACTGGGTAGTGAGACACTGGGTAGTGAGACACGGGGTAGTGAAGCACTGGGTAGTGAGACACTCCTAGTGAGACACTGGTAGTGAGACACTGGGTAGTGAGACACTGGGTAGTGAGACAGTGGGGTAGTGAGACACTGGGGTAGTGAGACACTTGGGTAGTGAGACACTGGTAGTGGGACGACACTGGGTAGTGAGACACTGGGTAGTGAGACACTGGTAGTGGGACACTGGGTAGTGAGACACTCGGTAGTGAGACACTGGGTAGTGATACACCGGGTAGTGAGACGCTGGGTTGTGAGACACTGGTAGTGAGACACTGGGTAGTGAGACACTGGTAGTGGGACACTGGGTAGTGAGACACTGGGTGGTGAGACACTGGGTAGTGAGACACTGGGTAGTGAGAGAATGGGTAGTTATACACCGGGTAGTGAGACGCTGGGTTGTGAGACACTGGTAGTGAGACACTGGGTAGTGAGACACTGGTAGTGAGACACTGGGCAGTGAGACACAGGTAGTGAGACACTGGGGTAGTGAGACACTGCTTGTGAGACGCTGGGTAGTGAGACACTGGGTAGTGAGACACAGGTAGTGAGAAACTGGGGTAGTGAGACACTGGTAGTGAGACACTGGGTAGTGAGACCCTGTTAGTGAGAAACTGGTAGTGAGACACTGGGTAGTGAGACGCTGGGTAGTGAGACACTTGGGCAGTGAGACACTGGGTAGTGAGACACTGGGGTAGTGAGACACTGCTATTGAGACACTGGGTTGTGAGACACTGGGTAGTGAGACACCTGGTAGTGAGACACTGCTAGTGAGACACTGGGTAGTGAGACACTGGGTAGTGAGACACTGGGGGAGTGAGACACTGGGGTAGTGAGACACTGGGTATTGAGACATTGGGTAGTGAGACACTCGTAGTGAGATACTGGTAGTGAGGCACTGGGTAGTGAGACACCTGGTAGTGAGAAACTGGTATTGAGACACTGGGTAGTGAGACACTGGGTAGTGAGACACTTGGGCAGTGAGACACTGGGGTAGTGAGACACTGCTATTGAGACACTGGGTAGTGAGACACTGGGTAGTGAGACACTGCTAGTGAGACACTGGGTAGTGAGACACTGGGGTAGTGAGACACTGGATAGTGAGACAGTGGGTAGTGAGACACTGGGTAGTGAGACACTGTTAGTGAGAAACTGGTAGTGAGACACTGGGTAGTGAGACACTGGGTAGTGAGACACTGGGTAGTGAGACACTCGGTAGTGAGACACTGGGTAGTGATACACCGGGTAGTGAGACGCTGGGTTGTGAGACACTGGTAGTGAGACACTGGGTAGTGAGACACTGGGTAGTGACACACTGGGTAGTGAGACACTGGGTAGTGAGACACTGGGTAGTGAGACACAGGTAGTGAGACACAGGGGTAGTGAGACACTGCTTGAGAGACACTGGGTAGTGAGACACTGGGTAGTTAGACACTGGGTAGTGAGACACGGTGTAGTGAGACACTGGGTAGTGCGACACTGGGTAGTGAGACACTGCTAGTGAGACACTGGGTAGTGCGATACTGGGTAGTCAGACACTGCTAGTGAGACACTGGGTAGTGAAACACTGGGTAATGAGACATTGCTAGTGAGACACTGGGTAGTGAGACACTGCTAGTGAGACACTGGGTAGTGATACACTGGGTAGTGAGACGCTGGGTAGTGAGACACTGGTAGTGAGACACTTGGTAGTGAGACACTGGGTAGTGAGGCACTGGTAGTGAGACACTGGGTAGTGAGACACTGGGTAGTGAGACACTGGTAGTGAGACACTGCTTGTGAGACACTGCGTAGTGAGACACTGGGTAGTGAGACACTGGGTAGTGAGACACTGGGTAGGGAGGCACTGGTAGTGAGACACTGGGTAGTTAGACACTGGGTAGTGAGACACGGTGTAGTGAGACACTGGGTAGTGCGACACTGGGTAGTGAGACACTGCTAGTGAGACACTGGGTAGTGCGATACTGGGTAGTCAGACACTGCTAGTGAGACACTGGGTAGTGAAACACTGGGTAATGAGACATTGCTAGTGAGACACTGGGTAGTGAGACACTGCTAGTGAGACACTGGGTAGTGATACACTGGGTAGTGAGACGCTGGGTAGTGAGACACTGGTAGTGAGACACTTGGTAGTGAGACACTGGGTAGTGAGGCACTGGTAGTGAGACACTGGGTAGTGAGACACTGGGTAGTGAGACACTGGTAGTGAGACACTGCTTGTGAGACACTGCGTAGTGAGACACTGGGTAGTGAGACACTGGGTAGTGAGACACTGGGTAGGGAGGCACTGGTAGTGAGACACTGGGTAGTGAGACACTGGGTAGTGAGACACAGGTAGTCAGACACTGGGGTAGTGAGACACTGCTAGTGAGACACTGGTTAGTGAGACACTGGGTAGTGAGACACTGGGTAGTGAGACACTCGGTAGTGAGACACTTGGGCAGTGAGACACTGGGTAGTGAGACACTGGGTAGTGAGACACTGGTAGTGGGACACTGCTATTGAGACACTGGGTAGTGAGACACTGCTAGTGAGACACTGGGTAGTGAGACTCTGGGTAGTGAGACACTGGGTAGTGAGACACTGGGGTAGTGAGGCACAGGGTAGTGAGACACTGCTAGTGAGACATTTGGTAGTGAGACACTGGGTAGTGAGACACTGGGGTAGTGAGACACTGGGTAGTGAGACAGTCGTAGTGAGATACTGGGTAGTGAGACACTGGGTAGTGACACACTGGGGTAGTGAGACACTGCTAGTGAGACACTGGGTAGTGAGACACTGCTAGTGAGACACTGGGTAGTGAGACACTGCTAGTGAGACACTGGCTAGTGAGACTCTGGGTAGTGAGACGCTGGGTAGTGAGACACTGGGTAGTGAGACACTGGGTAGTGAGACACTGGGTAGTGAGACACTGGGTAGTGAGACACTGGGGTAGTGAGGCACTGGGGTAGTGAGACACTGGGTAGTGAGACACTTGGTAGTGAGACACTGGGGTAGTGAGACACAGGGTAGTGAGACACTGCTAGTGAGACACTTGGTAGTGAGACACTGCTATTGAGACACTGGGTAGTGAGACACTGGGTAGTGAGACACTGGGGTAGTGAGACACTGGGTAGTGAGACACTGCGAAGTGAGACACTGGGGTAGTGAGACACTGCTAGTGAGACACAGATAGTGAGACACTGGGTAGTGAGACACTGGGTAGTGAGACATTGGATAGTGACACACTGCTAGTGAGACACTGGGTAGTGAGACACTGGGTAATGAGACACAGGTAGTGAGACACTGGGTAGTGAGACACTGCTAGTGAGACACTGGGTAGTGAGACACTGCTATTGAGACACTGGGTAGTGAGACACTGGGTAGTGAGATACTGGGTAGTGAGACACTGCTAGTGAGACACTGGGTAGTGAGACACTGCTACTGAGACACTGGGTAGTTAGAAACTGGGTAGTGAGACACTGGGTAGTGAGACACTGCTAGTGAGACACTGGGTAGTGAGACACTGGGTAGTGAGACACTGCTATTGAGACACTGGGTAGTGAGACACTGGGGTAGTGAGACACTGGATAGTGAGACAGTGGGTAGTGAGACACTGCTAGTGAGACACTGGGTAGTGAGACACTGGGTAGTGAGACACTGGGGTAGTGAGACACTGCTAGTGAGACACTGCTAGTGAGACACTGGGTAGTGAGACAGGTAGTGAGACACAGGGGTAGTGAGACACTGCTTGAGAGACGCTGGGTAGTGAGACACTGGGTAGTTAGACACTGGGTAGTGAGACACGGCGTAGTGAGACACTGGGTAGTGCGACACTGGGTAGTGAGACACTGCTAGTGAGACACTGGGTAGTGCGATACTGGGTAGTCAGACACTGCTAGTGAGACACTGGGTAGTGAGACACTGGGTAGTGAGACATTGCTAGTGAGACACTGGGTAGTGAGACACTGCTAGTGAGACACTGGGTAGTGATACACTGGGTAGTGAGACGCTGGGTAGTGAGACACTGGTAGTGAGACACTGGGTAGTGAGACACTGGGTAGTGAGGCACTGGTAGTGAGACACTGGGTAGTGAGACACTGGGTAGTGAGACACTGGTAGTGAGACACTGCTTGTGAGACACTGGGTAGTGAGACACTGGGTAGTGAGACACTGGGTAGTGAGACACTGGGTTGTGAGGCACTGGTAGTGAGACACTGGGTAGTGAGACACTGGGTAGTGAGACACAGGTAGTCAGACACTGAGGTAGTGAGACACTGCTAGTGAGACACTGGTTAGTGAGACACTGGGTAGTGAGACACTGGGTAGTGAGACACTCGGTAGTGAGACACTTGGGCAGTGAGACACTGGGTAGTGAGACACTGGGTAGTGAGACACTGGTAGTGGGACACTGCTATTGAGACACTGGGTAGTGAGACACTGCTAGTGAGACACTGGGTAGTGAGACTCTGGGTAGTGAGACACTGGGTAGTGAGACACTGGGGTAGTGAGGCACAGGGTAGTGAGACACTGCTAGTGAGACATTTGGTAGTGAGACACTGGGTAGTGAGACACTGGGGTAGTGAGACACTGGGGTAGTGAGACACTGGGTAGTGAGACACTGGGTAGTGAGACAGTCGTAGTGAGATACTGGGTAGTAAGACACTGGGTAGTGACACACTGGGGTAGTGAGACACTGCTAGTGAGACACTGGGTAGTGAGACACTGCTAGTGAGACACTGGGTAGTGAGACACTGCTAGTGAGACACTGGCTAGTGAGACTCTGGGTAGTGAGACGCTGGGTAGTGAGACACTGGGTAGTGAGACACTGCTAGTGAGACACTGGGTAGTGAGACACTGGGTAGTGAGACACTGGGGTAGTGAGGCACTGGGGTAGTGAGACACTGGGTAGTGAGACACTTGGTAGTGAGACACTGGGGTAGTGAGACACAGGGTAGTGAGACACTGCTAGTGAGACACTTGGTAGTGAGACACTGCTTTTGACACACTGGGTAGTGAGACACTGGGTAGTGAGACACTGGGGTAGTGAGACACTGGGTAGTGAGACACTGGGAAGTGAGACACTGGGGTAGTGAGACACTGCTAGTGAGACACAGATAGTGAGACACTGGGTAGTGAGACACTGGGTAGTGAGGCATTGGATAGTGACACACTGCTAGTGAGACACTGGGTAGTGAGACACTGGGTAATGAGACACAGGTAGTGAGACACTGGGTAGTGAGACACTGCTAGTGAGACACTGGGTAGTGAGACACTGCTATTGAGACAATGGGTAGTGAGACACTGGGTAGTGAGATACTGGGTAGTGAGACACTGCTAGTGAGACACTGGGTAGTGAGACACTGCTACTGAGACACTGGGTAGTTAGAAACTGGGTAGTGAGACACTGGGTAGTGAGACACTGCTAGTGAGACACTGGGTAGTGAGACACTGGGTAGTGAGACACTGCTATTGAGACACTGGGTAGTGAGACACTGGGGTAGTGAGACACTGGATAGTGAGACAGTGGGTAGTGAGACACTGCTAGTGAGACACTGGGTAGTGAGACACTGGGTAGTGAGACACTGGGGTATTGAGACACTGCTAGTGAGACACTGGGTAGTGAGACACAGGTAATGAGACACTGGGGTAGTGAGACACTGGGTAGTGAGACACTGGGGTAGTGAGACACAGGTAGTGAGACACTGGGGTAGTGAGACACTGGGTAGTGAGACACTGGGTAGTGAGACACTGCTCGTGAGACGCTGGGTAGTGAGACACTGGGTAGTGAGACACTGGGTAGTGAGACACTGGGTAGTGAGACACTGGGTAGTGAGACACTGTTAGTGAGAAACTGCTAGTGAGACACTGGGTAGTGAGACACAGGTAGTGAGACACTGGGGTAGTGAGACACTGGGTAGTGAGACACTGGGGTAGTGAGACACAGGTAGTGAGACACTGGGGTAGTGAGACACTGGGTAGTGAGACACTGGGTAGTGAGACACTGCTCGTGAGACGCTGGGTAGTGAGACACTGGGTAGTGAGACACAGGTAGTGAGACACTGGGTAGTGAGACACTGGGTAGTGAGACACTGGGTAGTGAGACACTGTTAGTGAGAAACTGGTAGTGAGACACAGGATAGTGAGACACTGGGTAGTGAGACACTGGGTAGTGAGACACTCGGTAGTGAGACACTGGGTAGTGATACACCGGGTAGTGAGACGCTGGGTTGTGAGACACTGGTAGTGGGACACTGGGTAGTGAGACACTGGGTAATGACACACTGGGTAGTGAGACACTGGGTAGTGAGACACCGGGTAGTGAGACACAGGTAGTGAGACACAGGGGTAGTGAGACACTGCTTGAGAGACACTGGGTAGTGAGACACTGCTAGTGAGACACTGGGTAGTGAGAAACTGGTAGTGAGACACTGGGTAGTGAGACACTGGTAGTGAGACACTGGGGTAGTGAGACTCTGGGTAGTGAGACGCTGGGTAGTGAGACACTGGGTAGTGAGACACTGCTAGTGAGACACTGGGTAGTGAGACACTGGGTAGTGAGACACTGGGGTAGTGAGGCACTGGGGTAGTGAGACACTGGGTAGTGAGACACTTGGTAGTGAGACACTGGGGTAGTGAGACACAGGGTAGTGAGACACTGCTAGTGAGACACTTGGTAGTGAGACACTGCTTTTGACACACTGGGTAGTGAGACACTGGGTAGTGAGACACTGGGGTAGTGAGACACTGGGTAGTGAGACACTGGGAAGTGAGACACTGGGGTAGTGAGACACTGCTAGTGAGACACAGATAGTGAGACACTGGGTAGTGAGACACTGGGTAGTGAGGCATTGGATAGTGACACACTGCTAGTGAGACACTGGGTAGTGAGACACTGGGTAATGAGACACAGGTAGTGAGACACTGGGTAGTGAGACACTGCTAGTGAGACACTGGGTAGTGAGACACTGCTATTGAGACAATGGGTAGTGAGACACTGGGTAGTGAGATACTGGGTAGTGAGACACTGCTAGTGAGACACTGGGTAGTGAGACACTGCTACTGAGACACTGGGTAGTTAGAAACTGGGTAGTGAGACACTGGGTAGTGAGACACTGCTAGTGAGACACTGGGTAGTGAGACACTGGGTAGTGAGACACTGCTATTGAGACACTGGGTAGTGAGACACTGGGGTAGTGAGACACTGGATAGTGAGACAGTGGGTAGTGAGACACTGCTAGTGAGACACTGGGTAGTGAGACACTGGGTAGTGAGACACTGGGGTATTGAGACACTGCTAGTGAGACACTGGGTAGTGAGACACAGGTAATGAGACACTGGGGTAGTGAGACACTGGGTAGTGAGACACTGGGGTAGTGAGACACAGGTAGTGAGACACTGGGGTAGTGAGACACTGGGTAGTGAGACACTGGGTAGTGAGACACTGCTCGTGAGACGCTGGGTAGTGAGACACTGGGTAGTGAGACACTGGGTAGTGAGACACTGGGTAGTGAGACACTGGGTAGTGAGACACTGTTAGTGAGAAACTGCTAGTGAGACACTGGGTAGTGAGACACAGGTAGTGAGACACTGGGGTAGTGAGACACTGGGTAGTGAGACACTGGGGTAGTGAGACACAGGTAGTGAGACACTGGGGTAGTGAGACACTGGGTAGTGAGACACTGGGTAGTGAGACACTGCTCGTGAGACGCTGGGTAGTGAGACACTGGGTAGTGAGACACAGGTAGTGAGACACTGGGTAGTGAGACACTGGGTAGTGAGACACTGGGTAGTGAGACACTGTTAGTGAGAAACTGGTAGTGAGACACAGGATAGTGAGACACTGGGTAGTGAGACACTGGGTAGTGAGACACTCGGTAGTGAGACACTGGGTAGTGATACACCGGGTAGTGAGACGCTGGGTTGTGAGACACTGGTAGTGGGACACTGGGTAGTGAGACACTGGGTAATGACACACTGGGTAGTGAGACACTGGGTAGTGAGACACCGGGTAGTGAGACACAGGTAGTGAGACACAGGGGTAGTGAGACACTGCTTGAGAGACACTGGGTAGTGAGACACTGCTAGTGAGACACTGGGTAGTGAGAAACTGGTAGTGAGACACTGGGTAGTGAGACACTGGTAGTGAGACACTGGGGTAGTAAGACACTGGGTAGTGAGACACTGGGTAGTGAGAAACTGGGTAGTGAGACACAGGTAGTGAGACACAGGGGTAGTGAGACACTGCTTGTGAGACACTGGGTAGTGAGACACTGGTAGTGGGACACTGCTTGTGAGACACTGGGTAGTGAGACACTGGGTAGTGAGACACTGGTAGTGAGACACTGGGTAGTGAGACACAGGTAGTGAGACACAGGGGTAGTGAGACACTGCTTGTGAGACACTGGGTAGTGAGACACTGGTAGTGGGACACTGCTTGTGAGACACTGGGTAGTGAGACACTGGGTAGTGAGACACTGGTAGTGAGACACTGGGGTAGTAAGACACTGGGTAGTGAGACACTGGGTAGTGAGAAACTGGGTAGTGAGACACTGGTAGTGGGACACTGCTTGTGAGACACTGGGTAGTGAGACACTGGTAGTGGGACACTGCTTGTGAGACACTGGGTAGTGAGACACTGGGTAGTGAGACATTGCTAGTAAGACAATGGGTAGTGAGACTCTGGGTAGTGAGACACTGGGTAGTGACACACTGGGTAGTGACACACTGCGTAGTGAGACACTGCTAGTGAGACACTGGGTAGTGAGACACTGCTAGTGAGACACTGGGTAGTGAGACTCTGGGTAGTCAGACGCTGGGTAGTGAGACACTGGGTAGTGAGACACTGCTAGTGAGACACTGGGTAGTGAGACACTGCTAGTGAAACACTGGGTTGTGAGATACTGTGTAGTGAGACACTTGGTAGTGAGACACTGGGTAGTGAGACACTGCTAGTGAGACACTGGGGTAGTGAGACACTGGGTAGTGTGACACTGGGGTAGTGAGACACTGCTAGTGAGACACAGGTAGTGAGACACTGGGTAGTGAGACACTGGGTAGTGAGACACTGCTAGTGAGACACTGGGTAGTGAGACACTAGGTAGTGAGACACAGGTAGTGAGACACTGGGTAGTGAGACACTGCTAGTGAGACACTGGGTAGTGAGACACTGGGTAGTGAGACACTGGGTAGTGACACACTGCTAGTGAGACACTGGGTAGTGAGACGCTCGGTAGTGATACACTGGGTAGTGAGACACTGGTAGTGAGACACTGCTAGTGAGACACTGGGTAGTGAGACACTGGGTAGTGAGACACTCCTAGTGAGACAATGGGTAGTGAGACACTGCTAGTGAGACACTGGGATAGTGAGACGCTGGGTAGTGAGATGCTGGGTAGTGAGACACTGGGTAGTGAGACACTGCTACTGAGACACTGGGTAGTGACAAACTGGGTAGTGAGACACTGGGTAGTGAGACACTGCTAGTGAGACACTGGGTAGTGAGACACTGGGTAGTGAGACACTGGGGTAGTGAGTTGCGGGGTAGTCAGACACTGGGTAGTGAGACACTGGGTAGTGACACACTGGGTAGTGAGACACTGCTAGTGAGACACTGAGTAGTGTGACACTGGGTAGTGAGACACTGCTAGTGAGACACTGGGTAGTGAGACACTGCTAGTGAGACGCTGGGTAGTGAGACGCTGGGTAGTGAGACACTGGGTAGTGAGACACTGCTAGTGAGACACTGGGTAGTGAGACACTGGGTAGTGAGACACTGGGTAGTGAGACACTGGTTAGTGAGACACTGCTAGTGAGACACTGGGGTAGTGAGACGCTTGGTAGTGAGACACTGCTAGTGAGACACTGGTTAGTGAGACACTGCTAGTGAGACACTGGGTAGTGAGACACTGCTAGTGAGACACTGGATAGTGAGACACTGGGTAGTGAGACACTGCTAGTGAGACACTGGGTAGTGAGACACTGCTAGTGAGACACTGGGATAGTGAGACGCTGGGTAGTGAGACGCTGGGTAGTGAGACACTGGGTAGTGAGACACTGCTACTGAGACACTGGGTTGTGATAAACTGGGTAGTGAGACACTGGGTAGTGAAACACTGGGTAGTGAGACACTGGGTAGTGAGACACTGAGTAGTGAGACACTGCTAGTGAGACACTGGGTAGTGAAACACTGGGGTAGTGAGACACTGGGTAGTGAGACACTGGGTAGTGAGACACTGGGTGGTGAGACACTGGGTAGTGACACACTGGGTAGTGAGACACTGCTATTGTGACACTGGGTAGTGAGACAATGGGTAGTGAGACACTGGGTAGTGACACACTGGGTAGTGAGACACTGCTAGTGTGACACTGGGTAGTGAGACACTGGGTAGTGAGACACTGGGTAGTGAGACACTGGGTAGTGAGACACAGGTAGTGAGACACTGGGGAGTGAGACACTGGGTAGGGAGACACTGCTAGTGAGACACTGCTAGTGAGACATTGGGGTAGTGAGACACTGTGTAGTTAGACACTGGGTAGTGAGACGATGGGTAGTGAGACACTGGTAGTGAGACACTGGGTTGTGAGACACTGGGTAGTGAGACACTGCTAGTGAGACATTGGGGTAGTGAGACACTGTGTAGTTAGACACTGGGTAGTGAGACACTGGGGAGTGAGACACTGGGTAGGGAGACATTGCTAGTGAGACACTGCTAGTGAGACATTGGGGTAGTGAGACACTGTGTAGTTAGACACTGGGTAGTGAGACGCTG
Source organism: Petromyzon marinus (assembly GCF_048934315.1). NCBI lineage: Eukaryota > Metazoa > Chordata > Hyperoartia > Petromyzontiformes > Petromyzontidae > Petromyzon > Petromyzon marinus. The sequence continues at coordinate 1,003,458 of NW_027423124.1, forward strand.
GGTAGTGAGACACTAGTAGTGAGACACTGGGTTGTGAGACACTGGGTAGTGAGACACTGCTAGTGAGACATTGGGGTAGTGAGACACTGCTAGTTAAACACTGGGTAGTGAGACACTGCTATTGAGACACTGGGTAGTGAGACACTGGGGTAGTGAGACACTGGATAGTGAGACAGTGGGTAGTGAGACACTGCTAGTGAGTCACTGGGTAGTGAGACACTGGGTAGTGAGACACTGGGGTAGTGAGACACTGCTAGTGAGACACTGCTAGTGAGACACTGGGTAGTGAGACACAGGTAGTGAGACACTGGGGTAGTGAGACACTGGGTAGTGAGACACTGCTAGTGAGACACTGGGTAGTGAGACACTGCTAGTGAAACACTGGGTTGTGAGATACTGTGTAGTGAGACACTTGGTAGTGATACACTGGGTAGTGAGACACTGCTAGTGAGACACTGGGGTAGTGAGACACTGGGTAGTGTGACACTGGGGTAGTGAGACACTGCTAGTGAGACACAGGTAGTGAGACACTGGGTAGTGAGACACTGGGTAGTGAGACACTGCTAGTGAGACACTGGGTAGTGAGACACTAGGTAGTGAGACACAGGTAGTGAGACACTGGGTAGTGAGACACTGCTAGTGAGACACTGGGTAGTGAGACACTGGGTAGTGAGACACTGGGTAGTGACACACTGCTAGTGAGACACTGGGTAGTGAGACGCTCGGTAGTGATACACTGGGTAGTGAGACACTGGTAGTGAGACACTGCTAGTGAGACACTGGGTAGTGAGACACTGGGTAGTGAGACACTCCTAGTGAGACAATGGGTAGTGAGACACTGCTAGTGAGACACTGGGATAGTGAGACGCTGGGTAGTGAGATGCTGGGTAGTGAGACACTGGGTAGTGAGACACTGCTACTGAGACACTGGGTAGTGACAAACTGGGTAGTGAGACACTGGGTAGTGAGACACTGCTAGTGAGACACTGGGGTAGTGAGACGCTTGGTAGTGAGACACTGCTAGTGAGACACTGGTTAGTGAGACACTGCTAGTGAGACACTGGGTAGTGAGACACTGCTAGTGAGACACTGGATAGTGAGACACTGGGTAGTGAGACACTGCTAGTGAGACACTGGGTAGTGAGACACTGCTAGTGAGACACTGGGATAGTGAGACGCTGGGTAGTGAGACGCTGGGTAGTGAGACACTGGGTAGTGAGACACTGCTACTGAGACACTGGGTTGTGATAAACTGGGTAGTGAGACACTGGGTAGTGAAACACTGGGTAGTGAGACACTGGGTAGTGAGACACTGAGTAGTGAGACACTGCTAGTGAGACACTGGGTAGTGAAACACTGGGGTAGTGAGACACTGGGTAGTGAGACACTGGGTAGTGAGACACTGGTTAGTGAGACACTGCTAGTGAGACACTGGGGTAGTGAGACGCTTGGTAGTGAGACACTGCTAGTGAGACACTGGTTAGTGAGACACTGCTAGTGAGACACTGGGTAGTGAGACACTGCTAGTGAGACACTGGATAGTGAGACACTGGGTAGTGAGACACTGCTAGTGAGACACTGGGTAGTGAGACACTGCTAGTGAGACACTGGGATAGTGAGACGCTGGGTAGTGAGACGCTGGGTAGTGAGACACTGGGTAGTGAGACACTGCTACTGAGACACTGGGTTGTGATAAACTGGGTAGTGAGACACTGGGTAGTGAAACACTGGGTAGTGAGACACTGGGTAGTGAGACACTGAGTAGTGAGACACTGCTAGTGAGACACTGGGTAGTGAAACACTGGGGTAGTGAGACACTGGGTAGTGAGACACTGGGTAGTGAGACACTGGGTGGTGAGACACTGGGTAGTGACACACTGGGTAGTGAGACACTGCTATTGTGACACTGGGTAGTGAGACAATGGGTAGTGAGACACTGGGTAGTGACACACTGGGTAGTGAGACACTGCTAGTGTGACACTGGGTAGTGAGACACTGGGTAGTGAGACACTGGGTAGTGAGACACTGGGTAGTGAGACACAGGTAGTGAGACACTGGGGAGTGAGACACTGGGTAGGGAGACACTGCTAGTGAGACACTGCTAGTGAGACATTGGGGTAGTGAGACACTGTGTAGTTAGACACTGGGTAGTGAGACGATGGGTAGTGAGACACTGGTAGTGAGACACTGGGTTGTGAGACACTGGGTAGTGAGACACTGCTAGTGAGACATTGGGGTAGTGAGACACTGTGTAGTTAGACACTGGGTAGTGAGACACTGGGGAGTGAGACACTGGGTAGGGAGACATTGCTAGTGAGACACTGCTAGTGAGACATTGGGGTAGTGAGACACTGTGTAGTTAGACACTGGGTAGTGAGACGCTGGGTAGTGAGACACTAGTAGTGAGACACTGGGTTGTGAGACACTGGGTAGTGAGACACTGCTAGTGAGACATTGGGGTAGTGAGACACTGCTAGTTAAACACTGGGTAGTGAGACACTGCTATTGAGACACTGGGTAGTGAGACACTGGGGTAGTGAGACACTGGATAGTGAGACAGTGGGTAGTGAGACACTGCTAGTGAGTCACTGGGTAGTGAGACACTGGGTAGTGAGACACTGGGGTAGTGAGACACTGCTAGTGAGACACTGCTAGTGAGACACTGGGTAGTGAGACACAGGTAGTGAGACACTGGGGTAGTGAGACACTGGGTAGTGAGACACTGGGGTAGTGAGACACAGGTAGTGAGACACTGGGGTAGTGAGACACTGGGTAGTGAGACACTGGGTAGTGAGACACTGCTCGTGAGACGCTGGGTAGTGAGACACTGGGTAGTGAGACACAGGTAGTGAGACACTGGGGTAGTGAGACACTGGGTAGTGAGACACTGGGTAGTGAGACACTGTTAGTGAGAAACTGGTAGTGAGACACTGGGTAGTGAGACACTGGGTAGTGAGACACTGGGTAGTGAGACACTCGGTAGTGAGACACTGGGTAGTGATACACCGGGTAGTGAGACGCTGGGTTGTGAGACACTGGTAGTGGGACACTGGGTAGTGAGACACTGGGTAGTGACACACTGGGTAGTGAGACACTGGGTAGTGAGACACTGGGTAGTGAGACACAGGTAGTGAGACACAGGGGTAGTGAGACACTGCTTGAGAGACACTGGGTAGTGAGACACTGCTAGTGAGACACTGGGTAGTGAGAAACTGGTAGTGAGACACTGGGTAGTGAGACACTGGTAGTGGGACACTGCTTGTGAGACACTGGGTAGTGAGACACTGGTAGTGGGACACTGCTTGTGAGACACTGGGTAGTGAGACACTGGGTAGTGAGACACTGGTAGTGAGACACTGGGGTAGTAAGACACTGGGTAGTGAGACACTGGGTAGTGAGAAACTGGGTAGTGAGACACTGGTAGTGGGACACTGCTTGTGAGACACTGGGTAGTGAGACACTGGTAGTGGGACACTGCTTGTGAGACACTGGGTAGTGAGACACTGGGTAGTGAGACACTGCTAGTAAGACAATGGGTAGTGAGACTCTGGGTAGTGAGACACTGGGTAGTGACACACTGGGTAGTGACACACTGCGTAGTGAGACACTGCTAGTGAGACACTGGGTAGTGAGACACTGCTAGTGAGACACTGGGTAGTGAGACTCTGGGTAGTCAGACGCTGGGTAGTGAGACACTGGGTAGTGAGACACTGCTAGTGAGACACTGGGTAGTGAGACACTGCTACTGAGACACTGGGTAGTTAGAAACTGGGTAGTGAGACACTGGGTAGTGAGACACTGCTAGTGAGACACTGGGTAGTGAGACACTGGGTAGTGAGACACTGCTATTGAGACACTGGGTAGTGAGACACTGGGGTAGTGAGACACTGGATAGTGAGACAGTGGGTAGTGAGACACTGCTAGTGAGACACTGGGTAGTGAGACACTGGGTAGTGAGACACTGGGGTAGTGAGACACTGCTAGTGAGACACTGCTAGTGAGACACTGGGTAGTGAGACACAGGTAGTGAGACACTGGGGTAGTGAGACACTGGGTATTGAGACACTGGGGTAGTGAGACACAGCTAGTGAGACACTGGGGTAGTGACACACTGGGTAGTGAGACACTGGGTAGTGAGACACTGCTCGTGAGACGCTGGGTAGTGAGACACTGGGTAGTGAGACACAGGTAGTGAGACACTGGGGTAGTGAGACACTGGGTAGTGAGACACTGGGTAGTGAGACACTGTTAGTGAGAAACTGGTAGTGAGACACTGGGTAGTGAGACACTGGGTAGTGAGACACTGGGTAGTGAGACACTCGGTAGTGAGACACTGGGTAGTGATACACCGGGTAGTGAGACGCTGGGTTGTGAGACACTGGTAGTGGGACACTGGGTAGTGAGACACTGGGTAGTGACACACTGGGTAGTGAGACACTGGGTAGTGAGACACTGGGTAGTGAGACACAGGTAGTGAGACACAGGGGTAGTGAGACACTGCTTGAGAGACACTGGGTAGTGAGACACTGCTAGTGAGACACTGGGTAGTGAGAAACTGGTAGTGACACACTGGGTAGTGAGACACTGGTAGTGGGACACTGCTTGTGAGACACTGGGTAGTGAGACACTGGTAGTGGGACACTGCTTGTGAGACACTGGGTAGTGAGACACTGGGTAGTGAGACACTGGTAGTGAGACACTGGGGTAGTAAGACACTGGGTAGTGAGACACTGGGTAGTGAGAAACTGGGTAGTGAGACACTGGTAGTGGGACACTGCTTGTGAGACACTGGGTAGTGAGACACTGGTAGTGGGACACTGCTTGTGAGACACTGGGTAGTGAGACACTGGGTAGTGAGACACTGCTAGTAAGACAATGGGTAGTGAGACTCTGGGTAGTGAGACACTGGGTAGTGACACACTGGGTAGTGACACACTGCGTAGTGAGACATTGCTAGTGAGACACTGGGTAGTGAGACACTGCTAGTGAGACACTGGGTAGTGAGACTCTGGGTAGTCAGACGCTGGGTAGTGAGACACTGGGTAGTGAGACACTGCTAGTGAGACACTGGGTAGTGAGACACTGCTAGTGAAACACTGGGTTGTGAGATACTGTGTAGTGAGACACTTGGTAGTGAGACACTGGGTAGTGAGACACTGCTAGTGAGACACTGGGGTAGTGAGACACTGGGTAGTGTGACACTGGGGTAGTGAGACACTGCTAGTGAGACACAGGTAGTGAGACACTGGGTAGTGAGACACTGGGTAGTGAGACACTGGGTAGTGACACACTGCTAGTGAGACACTGGGTAGTGAGACACTAGGTAGTGAGACACAGGTAGTGAGACACTGGGTAGTGAGACACTGCTAGTGAGACACAGGTAGTGAGACACTGGGTAGTGAGACACTGGGTAGTGAGACACTGGGTAGTGACACACTGCTAGTGAGACACTGGGTAGTGAGACGCTTGGTAGTGATACACTGGGTAGTGAGACACTGGTAGTGAGACACTGCTAGTGAGACACTGGGTAGTGAGACACTGGGTAGTGAGACACTCCTAGTGAGACACTGGGTAGTGAGACACTGCTAGTGAGACACTGGGATAGTGAGACGCTGGGTAGTGAGATGCTGGGTAGTGAGACACTGGGTAGTGAGACACTGCTACTGAGACACTGGGTAGTGACAAACTGGGTAGTGAGACACTGGGTAGTGAGACACTGCTAGTGAGACACTGGGTAGTGAGACACTGGGTAGTGAGACACTGGGTAGTGAAACACTGGGGTAGTGAGACGCTGGGTAGTCAGACACTGGGTAGTGACACACTGGGTAGTGAGACACTGCTAGTGAGACACTGAGTAGTGTGACACTGGGTAGTGAGACACTGCTAGTGAGACACTGGGTAGTGAGACACTGCTAGTGAGACGCTGGGTAGTGAGACGCTGGGTAGTGAGACACTGGGTAGTGAGACACTGCTAGTGAGACACTGGGTAGTGAGACACTGGGTAGTGAGACACTGGGTAGTGAGACACTGGTTAGTGAGACACTGCTAGTGAGACACTGGGGTAGTGAGACGCTTGGTAGTGAGACACTGCTAGTGAGACACTGGTTAGTGAGACACTGCTAGTGAGACACTGGGTAGTGAGACACTGCTAGTGAGACACTGGATAGTGAGACACTGGGTAGTGAGACACTGCTAGTGAGACACTGGGTAGTGAGACACTGCTAGTGAGACACTGGGATAGTGAGACGCTGGGTAGTGAGACGCTGGGTAGTGAGACACTGGGTAGTGAGACACTGCTACTGAGACACTGGGTTGTGATAAACTGGGTAGTGAGACACTGGGTAGTGAAACACTGGGTAGTGAGACACTGGGTAGTGAGACACTGAGTAGTGAGACACTGCTAGTGAGACACTGGGTAGTGAAACACTGGGGTAGTGAGACACTGGGTAGTGAGACACTGGGTAGTGAGACACTGGGTGGTGAGACACTGGGTAGTGACACACTGGGTAGTGAGACACTGCTAGTGTGACACTGGGTAGTGAGACACTGGGTAGTGAGACACTGGGTAGTGACACACTGGGTAGTGAGACACTGCTAGTGTGACACTGGGTAGTGAGACACTGGGTAGTGAGACACTGGGTAGTGAGACACTGGGTAGTGAGACACAGGTAGTGAGACACTGGGGAGTGAGACACTGGGTAGGGAGACACTGCTAGTGAGACACTGCTAGTGAGACATTGGGGTAGTGAGACACTGTGTAGTTAGACACTGGGTAGTGAGACGCTGGGTAGTGAGACACTGGTAGTGAGACACTGGGTTGTGAGACACTGGGTAGTGAGACACTGCTAGTGAGACATTGGGGTAGTGAGACACTGCTAGTTAGACACTGGGTAGTGAGACACTGGGTAGTGAGACACTGCTATTGAGACACTGGGTAGTGAGACACTGGGGTAGTGAGACACTGGATAGTGAGACAGTGGGTAGTGAGACACTGCTAGTGAGACACTGGGTAGTGAGACACTGGGTAGTGAGACACTGGGGTAGTGAGACACTGCTAGTGAGACACTGCTAGTGAGACACTGGGTAGTGAGACACAGGTAGTGAGACACTGGGGTAGTGAGACACTGGGTAGTGAGACGCTGGGGTAGTGAGACACTGGGTAGTGAGACACTGGGTAGTGAGACACTGCTCGTGAGACGCTGGGTAGTGAGACACTGGGTAGTGAGACACAGGTAGTGAGACACTGGGGTAGTGAGACACTGGGTAGTGAGACACTGGGTAGTGAGACACTGTTAGTGAGAAACTGGTAGTGAGACACTGGGTAGTGAGACACTGGGTAGTGAGACACTGGGTAGTGAGACACTCGGTAGTGAGACACTGGGTAGTGATACACCGGGTGGTGAGACGCTGGGTTGTGAGACACTGGTAGTGGGACACTGGGTAGTGAGACACTGGGTAGTGACACACTGGGTAGTGAGACACTGGGTAGTGAGACACTGGGTAGTGAGACACAGGCAGTGAGACACAGGGGTAGTGAGACACTGCTTGAGAGACACTGGGTAGTGAGACACTGCTAGTGAGACACTGGGTAGTGAGAAACTGGTAGTGAGACACTGGGTAGTGAGACACTGGTAGTGGGACACTGCTTGTGAGACACTGGGTAGTGAGACACTGGTAGTGGGACACTGCTTGTGAGACACTGGGTAGTGAGACACTGGGTAGTGAGACACTGGTAGTGAGACACTGGGGTAGTGAGACACTGGGTAGTGAGAAACTGGGTAGTGAGACACTGGTAGTGGGACACTGCTTGTGAGACACTGGGTAGTGAGACACTGGTAGTGGGACACTGCTTGTGAGACACTGGGTAGTGAGACACTGGGTAGTGAGACACTGGGTAGTGACACACTGGGTAGTGACACACTGCGTAGTGAGACACTGCTAGTGAGACACTGGGTAGTGAGACACTGCTAGTGAGACACTGGGTAGTGAGACTCTGGGTAGTCAGACGCTGGGTAGTGAGACACTGGGTAGTGAGACACTGCTAGTGAGACACTGGGTAGTGAGACACTGCTAGTGAAACACTGGGTTGTGAGATACGGTGTAGTGAGACACTTGGTAGTGAGACACTGGGTAGTGAGACACTGCTAGTGAGACACTGGGGTAGTGAGAAACTAGGTAGTGTGACACTGGGGTAGTGAGACACTGCTAGTGAGACACAGGTAGTGAGACACTGGGTAGTGAGACACTGGGTAGTGAGACACTGGGTAGTGACACACTGCTAGTGAGACACTGGGTAGTGAGACACTAGGTAGTGAGACACAGGTAGTGAGACACTGGGTAGTGAGACACTGCTAGTGAGACACAGGTAGTGAGACACTGTGTAGTGAGACACTGGGTAGTGAGACACTGGGTAGTGACACACTGCTAGTGAGACACTGGGTAGTGAGACGCTTGGTAGTGATACACTGGGTAGTGAGACACTGGTAGTGAGACACTGCTAGTGAGACACTGGGTAGTGAGACACTGGGTAGTGAGACACTCCTAGTGAGACACTGGGTAGTGAGACACTGCTAGTGAGACACTGGGATAGTGAGACGCTGGGTAGTGAGATGCTGGGTAGTGAGACACTGGGTAGTGAGACACTGCTACTGAGACACTGGGTAGTGACAAACTGGGTAGTGAGACACTGGGTAGTGAGTCACTGCTAGTGAGACACTGGGTAGTGAGACACTGGGTAGTGAGACACTGGGTAGTGAAACACTGGGGTAGTGAGACGCTGGGTAGTCAGACACTGGGTAGTGAGACACTGGGTAGTGACACACTGGGTAGTGAGACACTGCTAGTGAGACACTGAGTAGTGTGACACTGGGTAGTGAGACACTGCTAGTGAGACACTGGGTAGTGAGACACTGCTAGTGAGACGCTGGGTAGTGAGACGCTGGGTAGTGAGACACTGGGTAGTGAGACACTGCTAGTGAGACACTGGGTAGTGAGACACTGGGTAGTGAGACACAGGGTAGTGAGACACTGGTTAGTGAGACACTGCTAGTGAGACACTGGGGTAGTGAGACGCTTGGTAGTGAGACACTGCTAGTGAGACACTGGTTAGTGAGACACTGCTTGTGAGACACTGGGTAGTGAGACACTGCTAGTGAGACACTGGATAGTGAGACACTGGGTAGTGAGACACTGCTAGTGAGACACTGGGTAGTGAGACACTGCTAGTGAGACACTGGGATAGTGAGACGCTGGGTAGTGAGACGCTGGGTAGTGAGACACTGGGTAGTGAGACACTGCTACTGAGACACTGGGTTGTGTTAAACTGGGTAGTGAGACACTAGGTAGTGAAACACTGGGTAGTGAGACACTGGGTAGTGAGACACTGAGTAGTGAGACAATGCTAGTGATACACTGGGTAGTGAAACACTGGGGTAATGAGACACTGGGTAGTGAGACACTGGGTAGTGAGACACTGGGTGGTGAGACACTGGGTAGTGACACACTGGGTAGTGAGACACTGCTAGTGTGACACTGGGTAGTGAGACACTGGGTAGTGAGACACTGGGTAGTGACACACTGGGTAGTGAGACACTGCTAGTGTGACACTGGGTAGTGAGACACTGGGTAGTGAGACACTGGGTAGTGAGACACTGAGTAGTGAGACACTGGGTAGTGAGACACTGGGTAGTGAGACACCGGGGTAGTGAGACACAGGTAGTGAGACACTGGGGAGTGAGACACTGGGTAGGGAGACACTGCTAGTGAGACATTGGGGTAGTGAGACACTGTGTAGTTAGACACTGGGTAGTGAGACGCTGGGTAGTGAGACACTGGTAGTGAGACACTGGGTTGTGAGACACTGGGTAGTGAGACACTGCTAGTGAGACATTGGGGTAGTGAGACACTGTGTAGTTAGACACTGAGTAGGGAGACACTGGGGAGTGAGACACTGGGTAGGGAGACACTGCTAGTGAGACACTGCTAGTGAGACATTGGGGTAGTGAGACACTGTGTAGTTAGACACTGGGTAGTGAGACGCTGGGTAGTGAGACACTAGTAGTGAGACACTGGGTTGTGAGACACTGGGTAGTGAGACACTGCTAGTGAGACATTGGGGTAGTGAGACACTGCAAGTTAGACACTGGGTAGTGAGACACTGGGTAGTGAGACACTGCTATTGAGACACTGGGTAGTGAGACACTGGGGTAGTGAGACACTGGATAGTGAGACAGTGGGTAGTGAGACACTGCTAGTGAGACACTGGGTAGTGAGACACTGGGTAGTGAGACACTGGGGTAGTGAGACACTGCTAGTGAGACACTGCTAGTGAGACACTGGGTAGTGAGACACAGGTAGTGAGACACTGGGGTAGTGAGACACTGGGTAGTGAGACACTGGGGTAGTGAGACACAGGTAGTGAGACACTGGGGTAGTGAGACACTGGGTAGTGAGACACTGGCTAGTGAGACACTGCTTGTGAGACGCTGGGTAGTGAGACACTGGGTAGTGAGACACAGGTAGTGAGACACTGGGGTAGTGAGACACTGGGTAGTGAGACACTGGGTAGTGAGACACTGTTAGTGAGAAACTGGTAGTGAGACACTGGGTAGTGAGACACTGGGTAGTGAGACACTCGGTAGTGAGACACTGGGTAGTGATACACCGGGTAGTGAGACGCTGGGTTGTGAGACACTGGTAGTGGGACACTGGGTAGTGAGACACTGGGTAGTGACACACTGGGTAGTGAGACACTGGGTAGTGAGACACTGGGTAGTGAGACACAGGTAGTGAGACACAGGGGTAGTGAGACACTGCTTGAGAGACACTGGGTAGTGAGACACTGCTAGTGAGACACTGGGTAGTGAGAAACTGGTAGTGAGACACTGGGTAGTGAGACACTGGTAGTGGGACACTGCTTGTGAGACACTGGGTAGTGAGACACTGGTAGTGGGACACTGCTTGTGAGACACTGGGTAGTGAGACACTGGGTAGTGAGACACTGGTAGTGAGACACTGGGGTAGTGAGACACTGGGTAGTGAGACACTGGGTAGTGAGAAACTGGGTAGTGAGACACTGGTAGTGGGACACTGCTTGTGAGACACTGGGTAGTGAGACACTGGTAGTGGGACACTGCTTGTGAGACACTGGGTAGTGAGACACTGGGTAGTGAGACACTGCTAGTAAGACAATGGGTAGTGAGACTCTGGGTAGTGAGACACTGGGTAGTGACACACTGGGTTAGTGACACACTGCGTAGTGAGACACTGCTAGTGAGACACTGGGTAGTGAGACACTGCTAGTGAGACACTGGGTAGTGAGACACTGCTAGTGAGACACTGGGTAGTGAGACTCTGGGTAGTCAGACGCTGGGTAGTGAGATACTGGGTAGTGAGACACTGCTAGTGAAACACTGGGTTGTGAGATACTGTGTAGTGAGACACTTGGTAGTGAGACACTGGGTAGTGAGACACTGCTAGTGAGACACTGGGGTAGTGAGACATTGGGTAGTGTGACACTGGGGTAGTGAGACACTGCTAGTGAGACACAGGTAGTGAGACACTGGGTAGTGAGACACTGGGTAGTGAGACACTGGGTAGTGACACACTGCTAGTGAGACACTGGGTAGTGAGACACTAGGTAGTGAGACACAGGTAGTGAGACACTGGGTAGTGAGACACTGCTAGTGAGACACAGGTAGTGAGACACTGGGTAGTGAGACACTGGGTAGTGAGACACTGGGTAGTGACACACTGCTAGTGAGACACTGGGTAGTGAGACACTGGGTAGTGAGAAACTGGGTAGTGAGACACTGGTAGTGGGACACTGCTTGTGAGACACTGGGTAGTGAGACACTGGTAGTGGGACACTGCTTGTGAGACACTGGGTAGTGAGACACTGGGTAGTGAGACACTGGGTAGTGACACACTGGGTAGTGACACACTGCGTAGTGAGACACTGCTAGTGAGACACTGGGTAGTGAGACACTGCTAGTGAGACACTGGGTAGTGAGACTCTGGGTAGTCAGACGCTGGGTAGTGAGACACTGGGTAGTGAGACACTGCTAGTGAGACACTGGGTAGTGAGACACTGCTAGTGAAACACTGGGTTGTGAGATACGGTGTAGTGAGACACTTGGTAGTGAGACACTGGGTAGTGAGATACTGCTAGTGAGACACTGGGGTAGTGAGACACTAGGTAGTGTGACACTGGGGTAGTGAGACACTGCTAGTGAGACACAGGTAGTGAGACACTGGGTAGTGAGACACTGGGTAGTGAGACACTGGGTAGTGACACACTGCTAGTGAGACACTGGGTAGTGAGACACTAGGTAGTGAGACACAGGTAGTGAGACACTGGGTAGTGAGACACTGCTAGTGAGACACAGGTAGTGAGACACTGTGTAGTGAGACACTGGGTAGTGAGACACTGGGTAGTGACACACTGCTAGTGAGACACTGGGTAGTGAGACGCTTGGTAGTGATACACTGGGTAGTGAGACACTGGTAGTGAGACACTGCTAGTGAGACACTGGGTAGTGAGACACTGGGTAGTGAGACACTCCTAGTGAGACACTGGGTAGTGAGACACTGCTAGTGAGACACTGGGATAGTGAGACGCTGGGTAGTGAGATGCTGGGTAGTGAGACACTGGGTAGTGAGACACTGCTACTGAGACACTGGGTAGTGACAAACTGGGTAGTGAGACACTGGGTAGTGAGACACTGCTAGTGAGACACTGGGTAGTGAGACACTGGGTAGTGAGACACTGGGTAGTGAAACACTGGGGTAGTGAGACGCTGGGTAGTCAGACACTGGGTAGTGAGACACTGGGTAGTGACACACTGGGTAGTGAGACACTGCTAGTGAGACACTGAGTAGTGTGACACTGGGTAGTGAGACACTGCTAGTGAGACACTGGGTAGTGAGACACTGCTAGTGAGACGCTGGGTAGTGAGACGCTGGGTAGTGAGACACTGGGTAGTGAGACACTGCTAGTGAGACACTGGGTAGTGAGACACTGGGTAGTGAGACACAGGGTAATGAGACACTGGTTAGTGAGACACTGCTAGTGAGACACTGGGGTAGTGAGACGCTTGGTAGTGAGACACTGCTAGTGAGACACTGGTTAGTGAGACACTGCTAGTGAGACACTGGGTAGTGAGACACTGCTAGTGAGACACTGGATAGTGAGACACTGGGTAGTGAGACACTGCTAGTGAGACACTGGGTAGTGAGACACTGCTAGTGAGACACTGGGATAGTGAGACGCTGGGTAGTGAGACGCTGGGTAGTGAGACACTGGGTAGTGAGACACTGCTACTGAGACACTGGGTTGTGTTAAACTGGGTAGTGAGACACTAGGTAGTGAAACACTGGGTAGTGAGACACTGGGTAGTGAGACACTGAGTAGTGAGACAATGCTAGTGAGACACTGGGTAGTAAAACACTGGGGTAATGAGACACTGGGTAGTGATACACTGGGTAGTGAGACACTGGGTGGTGAGACACTGGGTAGTGACACACTGGGTAGTGAGACACTGCTAGTGTGACACTGGGTAGTGAGACACTGGGTAGTGAGACACTGGGTAGTGACACACTGGGTAGTGAGACACTGCTAGTGTGACACTGGGTAGTGAGACACTGGGTAGTGAGACACTGGGTAGTGAGACACTGAGTAGTGAGACACTGGGTAGTGAGACACTGGGTAGTGAGACACCGGGGTAGTGAGACACAGGTAGTGAGACACTGGGGAGTGAGACACTGGGTAGGGAGACACTGCTAGTGAGACATTGGGGTAGTGAGACACTGTGTAGTTAGACACTGGGTAGTGAGACGCTGGGTAGTGAGACACTGGTAGTGAGACACTGGGTTGTGAGACACTGGGTAGTGAGACACTGCTAGTGAGACATTGGGGTAGTGAGACACTGTGTAGTTAGACACTGAGTAGGGAGACACTGGGGAGTGAGACACTGGGTAGGGAGACACTGCTAGTGAGACACTGCTAGTGAGACATTGGGGTAGTGAGACACTGTGTAGTTAGACACTGGGTAGTGAGACGCTGGGTAGTGAGACACTAGTAGTGAGACACTGGGTTGTGAGACACTGGGTAGTGAGACACTGCTAGTGAGACATTGGGGTAGTGAGACACTGCAAGTTAGACACTGGGTAGTGAGACACTGGGTAGTGAGACACTGCTATTGAGACACTGGGTAGTGAGACACTGGGGTAGTGAGACACTGGATAGTGAGACAGTGGGTAGTGAGACACTGCTAGTGAGACACTGGGTAGTGAGACACTGGGTAGTGAGACACTGGGGTAGTGAGACACTGCTAGTGAGACACTGCTAGTGAGACACTGGGTAGTGAGACACAGGTAGTGAGACACTGGGGTAGTGAGACACTGGGTAGTGAGACACTGGGGTAGTGAGACACAGGTAGTGAGACACTGGGGTAGTGAGACACTGGGTAGTGAGACACTGGCTAGTGAGACACTGCTTGTGAGACGCTGGGTAGTGAGACACTGGGTAGTGAGACACAGGTAGTGAGACACTGGGGTAGTGAGACACTGGGTAGTGAGACACTGGGTAGTGAGACACTGTTAGTGAGAAACTGGTAGTGAGACACTGGGTAGTGAGACACTGGGTAGTGAGACACTCGGTAGTGAGACACTGGGTAGTGATACACCGGGTAGTGAGACGCTGGGTTGTGAGACACTGGTAGTGGGACACTGGGTAGTGAGACACTGGGTAGTGACACACTGGGTAGTGAGACACTGGGTAGTGAGACACTGGGTAGTGAGACACAGGTAGTGAGACACAGGGGTAGTGAGACACTGCTTGAGAGACACTGGGTAGTGAGACACTGCTAGTGAGACACTGGGTAGTGAGAAACTGGTAGTGAGACACTGGGTAGTGAGACACTGGTAGTGGGACACTGCTTGTGAGACACTGGGTAGTGAGACACTGGTAGTGGGACACTGCTTGTGAGACACTGGGTAGTGAGACACTGGGTAGTGAGACACTGGTAGTGAGACACTGGGGTAGTGAGACACTGGGTAGTGAGACACTGGGTAGTGAGAAACTGGGTAGTGAGACACTGGTAGTGGGACACTGCTTGTGAGACACTGGGTAGTGAGACACTGGTAGTGGGACACTGCTTGTGAGACACTGGGTAGTGAGACACTGGGTAGTGAGACACTGCTAGTAAGACAATGGGTAGTGAGACTCTGGGTAGTGAGACACTGGGTAGTGACACACTGGGTTAGTGACACACTGCGTAGTGAGACACTGCTAGTGAGACACTGGGTAGTGAGACACTGCTAGTGAGACACTGGGTAGTGAGACACTGCTAGTGAGACACTGGGTAGTGAGACTCTGGGTAGTCAGACGCTGGGTAGTGAGATACTGGGTAGTGAGACACTGCTAGTGAAACACTGGGTTGTGAGATACTGTGTAGTGAGACACTTGGTAGTGAGACACTGGGTAGTGAGACACTGCTAGTGAGACACTGGGGTAGTGAGACACTGGGTAGTGTGACACTGGGGTAGTGAGACACTGCTAGTGAGACACAGGTAGTGAGACACTGGGTAGTGAGACACTGGGTAGTGAGACACTGGGTAGTGACACACTGCTAGTGAGACACTGGGTAGTGAGACACTAGGTAGTGAGACACAGGTAGTGAGACACTGGGTAGTGAGACACTGCTAGTGAGACACAGGTAGTGAGACACTGGGTAGTGAGACACTGGGTAGTGAGACACTGGGTAGTGACACACTGCTAGTGAGACACTGGGTAGTGAGACGCTTGGTAGTGATACACTGGGTAGTGAGACACTGGTAGTGAGACACTGCTAGTGAGACACTGGGTAGTGAGACTCTGGGTAGTGAGACACTCCTAGTGAGACACTGGGTAGTGAGACACTGCTAGTGAGACACTGGGATAGTGAGACGCTGGGTAGTGAGATGCTGGTTAGTGAGACACTGGGTAGTGAGACACTGCTACTGAGACACTGGGTAGTGACAAACTGGGTAGTGAGACACTGGGTAGTGAGACACTGCTAGTGAGACACTGGGTAGTGAGACACTGGGTAGTGAAACACTGGGGTAGTGAGACGCTGGGTAGTCAGACACTGGGTAGTGAGACACTGGGTAGTGACACACTGGGTAGTGAGACACTGCTAGTGAGACACTGAGTAGTGTGACACTGGGTAGTGAGACACTGCTAGTGAGACACTGGGTAGTGAGACACTGCTAGTGAGACGCTGGGTAGTGAGACGCTGGGTAGTGAGACACTGGGTAGTGAGACACTGCTAGTGAGACACTGGGTAGTGAGACACTGGGTAGTGAGACACTGGGTAGTGAGACACTTGTTAGTGAGACACTGCTAGTGAGACACTGGGGTAGTGAGACGCTTGGTAGTGAGACACTGCTAGTGAGACACTGGTTAGTGAGACACTGCTAGTGAGACACTGGGTAGTGAGACACTGCTAGTGAGACACTGGATAGTGAGACACTGGGTAGTGAGACACTGCTAGTGAGACACTGGGTAGTGAGACACTGCTAGTGAGACACTGGGATAGTGAGACGCTGGGTAGTGAGACGCTGGGTAGTGAGACACTGGGTAGTGAGACACTGCTACTGAGACACTGGGTTGTGATAAACTGGGTAGTGAGACACTGGGTAGTGAAACACTGGGTAGTGAGACACTGGGTAGTGAGACACTGAGTAGTGAGACACTGCTAGTGAGACACTGGGTAGTGAAACACTGGGGTAGTGAGACACTGGGTAGTGAGACACTGGGTAGTGAGACACTGGGTGGTGAGACACTGCTAGTGAGACACTGGGTAGTGAGACACTGGGTAGTGACACACTGGTTAGTGAGACACTGAGTAGTGAGACACTGCTAGTGAGACACTGGGTAGTGAAACACTGGGGTAGTGAGACACTGGGTAGTGAGACACTGGGTAGTGAGACACTGGGTAGTGAGACACTGCTAGTGAGACACTGAGTAGTGAGACACTGGGTAGTGAGACACTGGGTAGTGAGACACCAGGGTAGTGAGACACAGGTAGTGAGACACTGGGGAGTGAGACACTGGGTAGGGAGACACTGCTAGTGAGACACTGCTAGTGAGACATTGGGGTAGTGAGACACTGTGTAGTTAGACACTGGGTAGTGAGACGCTGGGTAGTGAGACACTGGTAGTGAGACACTGGGTTGTGAGACACTGGGTAGTGACACACTGCTAGTGAGACATTGGGGTAGTGAGACACTGTGTAGTTAGACACTGGGTAGTGAGACACTGGGTAGTGAGACACTGGGGTAGTGAGACACAGGTAGTGAGACACTGGGTAGTGAGACACTGGGTAGTGAGACGCTGGGTAGTGAGACACTGGTAGTGAGACACTGGGTTTTGAGACACTGGGTAGTGAGACACGGCTAGTGAGACATTGGTGTAGTGAGACACTGTGTAGTGAGACCCTGGGTAGTGAGACACTTGGGTAGTGAGACACTGGGTAGTGAGACACTGGGGTAGTAAGACACAGGTAGTGAGACACTGGGTAGTGACACACTGGGTAGTGAGGCTCCTGCTGTCTATAGAGGTAGGCCAATCATATTCAAAGACAATGCCACTCAACATTATTATTACTATCAGAGCCGTGTGTCGGTTGCATGTTCACCGCAAGTACTGTGCGTGTGGTTAATGTAGTAACTTGATTCTTTGCAAAAGATATCATCTGTCTTGGTGTTTGACACATTTTAACACGCAACTTCCTGTTCTACTGCCAGAAAGGGTGCAGACCTGTTCTTAATTGACGTACTTTTGATACTGGCAAAAAAAAGGTGTCCCGTGAGACATCTGCAGCTATAAATGCTCTGATACGCGTGCCATTGTCTTCGTACTGTAGCGAGACACAGGTATTGAGACTAGGCCACAAATATGGCTACTGCTTGTCTGTGGAGGTAGGGCCAATCAGTTCCAAAGGCAATGCATTACATTACTTTTGTCATCAGAACCATGCGTGTTTGCATATTTTACCACATGTCTGCGAACTGCTGTGTATTTCCAGTTTGCGTCTCTCTCTCTCTCATCTTCATCATCATCGTCGTGGCGAAATGTTAACTACCTTTCCCTGTATGGGGCCGTCCATAAATGACGTCACGCGATTTTTGGACGATTTTTGTCCCACCCCGTCGTCACGTGGCGTCACAAAAAGTCAGACCCCCCATCAAAGCCCTGCCCCCCCCCCCCCCCCCACTAAAATAAAACATGCTTCAAATCGCTTTAAACGATTGTCACACTGTGGTTGCGTATTTAACGTGGCGCTGCACTCTGATGTTGTAGGAGAACACATTTAAAAAACAATAAAATTATTTTTCTTGGTTCTTTCGGTAAAGTCACCACCACGTAGAAGGGAAACAATCAAATAATAAAAATATGAAACAACACAATTATTGTAAAACAATAAAATTATTATTCTTGGTTCTTTCGGTAAAGTCACCACCGCGTAGAAGGGAAACAATAAAATAATAAAAATATATAACAATACAATTATTTTGATTTAAAGCTTTCGTGACTGCAGTAATTCATATTCTTAGTTTTTTCGGTAAAGTCACGTTGAAGAGAAACAACAAAATAATATAATATATATAAAACAATAAAAAATTCTCACGACGTTTCGACCATAACTCAAACGGTCATCTTCAGGTGTGTTGGTTTGCATGAATTTATTTTTAAACGGCGCATTTACACCTGAAGATGACCGTTTGAGTTATGGTCGAAACGTCGTGAGAATTTTTTATTGTTATATATATATTTTATTATTTTGTTGTTTCTCTTCAACGTGACTTTACCGAAAAAACTAAGAATATGAATACAATTATTGTAAAACAATACAATTATTATTCTTGGTTCTTCCGGTAAAGTCGCCACTACGTAAAAGGGAAACAATAAAATAATAAACAAAAATAAAATAAAAAAATAAAACGTTATATATTTTATTTTTATTTATGTATTTATTCCCATCCTACGTGGTGACTTTACCGAAAGAAGCCAGAACGTGTTTTCTGCATTTGTTGAAAGTTGCGCAGTTTGACGTGACGTCACATTTCTCAAACCCCGCCCACCCACCCCCCTCGTCACGCATCGTCACAAATGTCTGACCCCTCCCCCCCCCTTAGGTGCGTGACGTCATTTACGGACGGCCCCTATACAGGAGGTCGAGAGTCCGATCCCGAAGCTGACAATGCCTACCGCTATACGTTTACTCTTTGCTTCTATTCGGTAAAGTCACGTAGGTAAAAAAAAAACAGCAAAAAATCACGACGTTTCGGGCCACAACACAAGCGGCCTTCATCAGGTGAAGGGACCGTACTGTCCAGAGGGCAGCGTTGGAGTGAAGAAAGCCAAGCGCAGGTCGCCTCCTTAGAAGCTGTGAAGGGGGTAAACAGAAAACGCCTTGACAAAGGAATTAGCATGAAATGACATTACACCACCGTGAGAGTTTGGGATGCCACTACTTGAATATATATTGAATATATGTTTGTAATCTGCATCTCTCTCTCTCTCCCCGTGGTGTTCGCATTGGACTTTGTTCCGGTTTCTCCCTACCCCCCCCCCCCCCGCCACATCACCACGCATCTGGAGAGTTTTTGGCTGCTGCCATTCATTTGCACACGACGATGATGATGATCAGCCAACTTCGTTGAGCTGTCATTTGTTATAGCCAGGTCGCTTTCAAAAATAAAAGTTGAGTTTGGTATATGGGGTCTCTATGTATTCATGTGGGTATCTTGTATCTCTGTGGGTCTTTATGTGTCTCTATGGGTCTCTACAGGTCTCTATGCATCTCTGTGGGTCTTTATGTGTCTCTATGGGTCTCTATGTATCTCTGTGGGTCTTTATGTGTCTCTATGGGTCTCTATGTATCTCTGTGGGTCTTTATGTGTCTTTATGGGTCTCTATAGGTCTCTATGTATCTCTGTGGGTCTTTATGTGTCTCTATGGGTCTCTATAGGTCTCTATGTATCTCTGTGGGTCTTTATGTGTCTCTATGGGTCTCTATAGGTCTCTATGTATCTCTGTGGGTCTTTATGTGTCTCTATGGGTCTCTATAGGTCTCTATGTATCTTTGTGGGTCTTTATGTGTCTCTATGGGTCTCTATAGGCCTATATGTATCTCTGTGGGTCTTTATGTGTCTCTATGAGTCTCTATGTATCTCTGTGGGTCTTTATGTGTCTCTATGGGTCTCTATAGGTCTTTATGTATCTCTGTGGGTCTTTGTCTCTATGGGTCTCTATAGGTCTCTATGTATCTCTGTGGGTCTTTATGTGTCTCTATGGGTCTCTATAGGTCTCTATGTATCTCTGTGGGTCTTTATGTGTCTCTATGGGTCTCTATAGGTCTCTATGTATCTCTGTGGGTCTTTATGTGTCTCTATGGGTCTCTATGTATCTCTGTGGGTCTCTATGTGTCGCATATGGGTCTCTATAGGTCTCTGTGTATCTATTTGGGTCTCGATGCATCTCCATGGGTATGTGTGTCTCTATGGGTATCTATGCATGTCGATGGTGCCCTATGCATCTCTATGGGTATCTATGCATGTCGATGGTTCTATATGTATACCTATGGGTCTCTGTAACTATTTGGGTCTCTATGTGTCTCAATGAGTATGTAGGTATCTCTGTAGGTCTCCGTGTATCTATATGGATCTCTATTTCTGTATCTCTATGAGTATCACTGTGTGTTTATATGGGTCTCTATTGGTCTCTATACGGTCTCTATGGGCCACTGTGATTTTTTATGAGTGTCCGAGTCTCTATTGGTCTCTATGCATCTCTATGGGTCTCTATGTGTCTGTAATTTCCACGTGATAAGTCCACCACTTTCGTTGAGATCTTGTCATTTGCGTGATGGCCAAGGTATCCGCTTTCTGAAACAGAGCTGATACATAGCAGGAGCAGCAGCAGCAGCCTTACCCACGGGTAAAATATGCACTCGTTCGTAGTTAATAATAGTTAATTTAAAGCTTTCGTGACTGCAGGGATTCATATTCTTGGTTCTTTCGGTAAAGTGACGCAGGAGGGAAACAATAAAATAATAAAAAAATCTAAAACAATAAATTTCTCACGACGTTTCGACTGCAACACAAGCAATCATCATCAGGTGTGAAAACAAACTGTCAAATCGCTCTCCGTGGTGCTAACGTTAAAAATAACCGCCACTTTTTTCAAATTTTCTTGCTGTGGTTTTCACACCTGATGATGATTGCTTGTGTTGCAGTCGAAACGTCGTGAGAATTTTATTGTTTTATATTTTTATTATTTTATTGCTTCCCTTCTACGTGATGACTTTACCGAAAGAACCAAGAATATGAATAGTTGATTGCTCAGCGCGTCATGTTGGACACATCTAGCAATCAGCATTGAACGAGGTGATTTGCATTCGCAGGGGGAAGAGGTAGATTTGGTTGAATGCTGAAAGAGGCAGGAAGCGGGCACGTACAGTATGCACGTGTGTATGTGTGAGTTTATGGGTCTATGTGTGAGTCTATGGGTTTCTGTGTGTCTATGTGTGAGTCTATGGGTGTATGTGGGAGTCTATGGGTCTATGTGTGAGTCTATGGGTTTCTGTGTGTCTATGTGTGAGTCTATGAGTGTATGTGTGAGTCTATGGGTCTATGTGTGAGTCTATGGGTCTCTGCGTGAGTCAATGGGTCATTGTGTGGTGAGTCTATAGGTCTCTGTGTGAGTATATGGGTCTCTGTGTGAGTATATGGGTCTCTGGGTGACTCTATGGGTCTCTGTGTTGTGAGTCTATGGGTCTCTGTGTGGGTCTATGGAGCTGTGTGAGTCAATGGGTCATTGTGTGGTGAGTCTATGGGTCTCTGTTTGATTATATGGGTCTCTGTGTGAGTATATGGGTCTCTGTGTGAGTATATGGGTCTCTGGGTGACTCTATGGGTCTCTGTGTGGTGAGTCTATGGGTCTCTGTGTGAGTCTATGGGTCTCTGTGTGAGTATATGCATCTCTGCATGAGTCAATGGGTCATTTTGTGGTGAGTCTATGGGTCTCTGTGTGAGTATATGGGTCACTGTGTGAGTATATGGGTCTCTGGGTGACTCTATGGGTCTCTGTGTGGTGAGTCTATGGGTCTATGTGTGAGTCAATGGGTCATTATGTGTTGAGTATATGGGTCTCCGTTTGATTCTATGGGTCTCTGTGTGAGTCTATGGGTCTCTGTGTGAGTTTATGGGTCTCTGTGTGAGTCATTGGGTCATTGTGTGGTGAGTCTATGGGTCTCTGTGAGTCTCTGGGTCTCTGTGTGAGTCAATGGGTCATTGTGTGGTGAGTCTATGGGTCTCTGTGTGAGTCTATGGATTTCTGTGTGTGTTGATGGGTCATTGAGTGGTGAGTCTATTGGTCTCTGTTTGATTCTATGAGTCTCTGTGTGAGTCTATGTGTCTCTATGTGAGTCGATGGGACAATGTGTGTTCAGTCTATAGGTCACTGTGTGAGTCTATGGGTCTCAGTGTGAGTCTATGGGTCTCTGTGTGAGTCTATGTGTCTCTGTGTGAGCAAATGGGTCATTGTGTGGTGAGTATGGGTCTTTGTTTGATTATATGGGTCTATGTGTGAGTATATGGGTCTCTGAGTGGCTTTATGGGTCTCTGTGTGGTGAGTCTATAGGGCTCTGTGTGAGTCTATGGGTCTCTGTGTGAGTCTATGGGTCTCTGTGTGAGTCAATTGGTCATTGTGTGGTGAGTCTATGGGTCATTGTGTGGTGAGCCTATGGGTCTCTGTGTGAGTCTATAGGTCTCTGTGTGAGTCAATTGGTCATTGTATGGTGAGTCTATGGGTGTCTATTTGATTCTATGAGTCTTTGTGTCAGTCTCTGGGTCTCTGTTTGAGTCAATAGGTCATTGTGTGAGTCTATGGGTGTCTGTGTGAGTATATGGGTCTCTGGGTGACTCTATGGGTCTCTGTGTGGTGAGTCCATGGGTCTCTGTGAATCTAAGGGTATCTGTGATGAGTCTGTTGGTGTCTGGGTGACTCTATGGTTCTCTGTGTGGTGAGTCCATGGTTCTCTGTGAATCTAAGGGTCTCTGTGATGAGTCTGTTGGTCTCTGGGTGACTCTATGGGTCTCTGTGTGGTGAGTCCATGGTTCTCTGTGAATCTAAGGGTCTCTGTGATGAGTGTGTGGGTCTCTGGGTGACTCTATGGGTCTCTGTGTGGTGAGTCCATGCATGGGTCTCTGTGAATCTAAGGGTCTCTATGATTAGTCTGTTTGTCTCTGGGTGACTCTATGGGTCTCTGTGTGGTGAGTCCATGGTTCTCTGTGAATCTAAGGGTCTCTGTGATGAGTCTGTGGGTCTCTGGGTGACTCTATGGGTCTCTGTGTGGTGAGTCCATGCATGGGTCTCTGTGAATCTAAGGGTCTCTATGATTAGTCTGTTTGTCTCTGGGTGACTCTATGGGTCTCTGTGTGGTGAGTCCATGGTTCTCTGTGAATCTAAGGGTCTCTCTGATGAGTCTGTGGGTCTCTGGGTGACTCTATGAGTCTCTGTGTGGTGAGTCCATGCATGGGTCTCTGTGAATCTAAGGGTCTCTGTGATGAGTCTGTTGGTCTCTGGGTGACTCTATGGGTCTCTGTGTGGTGAGTCCATGGTTCTCTGTGAATCTAAGGGTCTCTGTGATGAGTCTGTGGGTCTCTGGGTGACTCTATGGGTCTCTGTGTGGTGAGTCCATGCATGGGTCTCTGTGAATCTAAGGGTTTCTGTGATGAGTCTGTTTGTCTCTGGGTGACTCTATGGGTCTCTGTGTGGTGAGTCCATGCATGGGTCTCTGTGAATCTAAGGGTCTCTGTGATGAGTCTGTGGGTCTCTGGGTGACTCTATGGGTCTCTGTGTGGTGAGTCTATGCATGGGTCTCTGTGAATCTAAGGGTCTCTGTGATGAGTCTGTGGGTCTCTGGGTGACTCTATGGGTCTCTGTGTGGTGAGTCCATGCATGGGTCTCTGTGAATCTAAGGGTCTCTGTGATGAGTCTGTTTGTCTCTGCTGTGTGAGTCTCTGCGGGGGCAACCCAAAGTGCCGTAAGTGGGCAGCATCCCGTTTCATTTTGGTGACATCCTCCTCATCACGAAGAAGAAGAGGGAGAAGTAAGAAAGAATTAAGAACAGAAAGATGAAGAATGTGAGCTTGTAATTTGCCACCAAGAACACATTTGACGGTGCATCGCTGCGGGGCTTCACATCCGGACAATGATCCACACAACCGGGGTCGGCATAGAACCCACGACCTCGTGCGTAACAGGCGAGGGAGTTAACATCTCCGAGCCACTGTGATGATGATGATGATGAGAGAGAGACGCAGATTCCAAATATACAGCAGCAGGCATTGTCAGGGTCAAGAACAAACCCACGACCTCCTGCATAGCAGGCGAGATCGTTAACATCTTTCCACCTATAGCAAAGCATTATCAAGTCTGCATTAACCACACAAAGTGCTTGTGGCAAAACATGCCAACAAACACACTGCCCCCGATAATGTAATTCTATGTGAAACTAATTTGCCTACACCAGGGACAGTGGCAGCCTTCTCTATGGCCTAGTCTCACCACCATCGTGAGACCAGAGACTAACATTAAAATGCCAACATCTTAACACAACCTCCTGTGTTATAAGTTTAACACGCAGGCTTTCGCGACCAATGTAATCCATAATACAGGTTTATTGGGTGAGATCGCGCAAATAGAAATTACGCGTCGTTAAACCTGCCACCCCCCGACGCACACCCGCCCGATGATGCCGGTTGTGATTACTGGAGGTGAAAGTCACCCCCTGTGAGTGGCTGGCTGAGGTGCCATCTGTTGAGGAAGTGCTGAAGGCGATCCAGAGTCTCAGATCAGGAAAGGCACCGGGCAGAGATTATCTCCCAAGCGAAATGCTGAGGGTGGGTGGCGTTTGTGCACAGGCTGCCCTACATGACATCATATTCAGTGTAAATGTTGTGGATTTGCTCTCCAACACACCGGTGTGCTGCACTAGTAATTAATTACCTACGTGACTTTACCGAATAGAACCAAAGAGTATGGATCCTTGCAGTCACGAATGCTTCAAATCTAGAAGTTCTGTTTACGTGACAAACCCCTTACTAATTGGCTTTGTTGGGTAGTGGCAGATTTAACGAGACATTTACATCATTAGACCTCCTTTTGCCAGTAGCAAAGGAGGTCTAATGATGTAGATGCTTACCCCGAGCCCTCATTACTTTGACAGTGGCATTGTCTTTGAGCTGTGTGACGCCTTTTGGCGTCCTCTGGTCTAGCACCAATTGAGACGAGACTCAAAAGAGAGCCGTCTCTGGTGTAGACCAATCCGTTTCAAGGACAATGCATTTATTACATTTTGATTTAAAGCTTTCGTGACTGCAGGGATTCATATTCTTGGTTCTTTCGGTAAAGTCACCACGTAGAAGGGAAACAATACAATAATAAAAATATGAAACGATAAAATTATCACGACGTTTCGACTGCAACACAACCAGCAATCATCATCAGGTGTGAAAACCACAGCAAGAAAATACTTTCAAATTTTCTTGCTGTGCTTTTGACACCTGATGATGATTGCTTGTATTGCAGTCGAAACGTCGTGAGAATTTTATCGTGTTATATGTTCATTATTTTTTTGTTTCCTTTATACGTGACTTTACCAAAAGAACCAATAATATAATGCATATATTATCAGTGTGTTTTTTGTTTGTATTTTCACCACAAGTATTGTGGTTATATGCAGTAACATGATTCCTCGCAAAAAAAGGTTTCAGTTTTGTTGCCAGAAAAAAGGTGGGAAAAACCCTATCATTATGTGAGACATTTACATTTACATGATATAACCCCCACCCCCCCCAAAAAAAACCTGTATTATGGATCCTGCCAGGAAATGGTGACGGCTATTTGGCCAAAACGTCCCCCATGCACCCTGTAGAACGCGGGATGAGCCCGCCCAATGTTGAGCACTTTCTTGAGTCGAGGCATCTGTCTCCTTAACAGGCTACAGTGGAACAAACTAACACGGTGATCAACAAGCAGAGATGTGGACTCCACTCGCTATCCTCCTGCACTTTGGCCTGCTGATGAGAGCGGCAGGTAATGCGCACGAGGACACTGTCACATCCAGAGTGGCGCAGAGACAGGGAGACTCACGCAGAGGCCCATAGACTCGCACAGAGACCCGTAGTTACACGCAGGGACCAGTAGACTCACGCAGAGACCCGTAGACTCACACAGAGACCCGTAGACTCAAACAGAGACCCATAGACTCACACAGAGACCCGTAGACTCACACAGAGACACATAGACTCATACAGAGACCAGTAGACTTAGACAGAGACAAGTAGACTCGCACAGAGACCCGTAGACTCACACAGAGACCTATAGACTCACACAGAGGCCCATAGACTCAGAGAGAGACCCACAGATTCACACAGAGACCTGTAGACTCACACAGAGGCCCATAGACTCAAACAGAGACCCGCAGACTCACACAGAGGCCCATATACTCACACAGAGACCCATAGACTCACACAGAGGCCCATAGACCCACACATAAACCCATAGACTCAGAGAGAGACGCACAGATTCACACAGAGACCGATAGACTTACACAGAGGCCCATAGACTCACACAGAGACCCGCAGAATCACAGAGAGACGAGTCGACTAACTGAGAGCGCCGTAGATTAATGCAGAGATCCGTAGATACACACAGCGACCCATAGACTCACACAGATACCTGTAGACTCACACAGAGACCCATAAACTTACACAGAGTCCCTTAGACTCACACAGAGACCCATACACTCACACAAACACTCATACAAAGACCCATAGGTTGTTGCCCTTCCCCCCACACCCCTCTTAGATTCGCCATGGTTGGCTACATTACGGTGCCAAAAGAAGCTCAACACACAAAGACAAAGATCCCCCAGTACATCCTTAACAGACTGTAGGGGCAAGTACTGTTAGCGAGCACCTATGAATGCCGGTAACGGTACACGAGGGGGTGGGTGGCCAGCAGCACGCCCGGCCGCCTTTGTCTCCCCAGTGGCGATATTTACACACCGCACCAGGTACTCATTTTAGGCTGAGTCGACACATACACATACACTACACGTACAAACACATATACATATACACACACTACACACACACTACACACACTACACACACACTACACATACACACACCACACACACTACACACACACTACACACACATACACTACACACACATACACTACACACACACTACACTACACACTACAACAACAACCGCCATTCGCCAATCAGTGGCGGTGACGTGACCACGACACTTGTGCCAGGCCATGTGCACCTTGAGGCCACTTGAAATGTCGAACGCCCGCTGGCAGGAGGTCACGGGACAGACCCAAGTGCCACGGGTCGACTGACTAAGATGACTGAGATGACTGGCTGATGCACCACCTGTGCCCCCTGCTGTGCCAACCTGCTGTGCTTTAGCCACCCGGAGCTCCGTTTGTTGTTGTGAGCGTCGCTCCTCCGCCCTACGTTGTTGTTGGAAGGCGACTGCCTCCAACTGCCCAGTAGCGTCCTTCACGAGCCTCCTCCACAGAGGCCGATCTTGACACCGCTGGTACCAGCCATCGGCAAGTCCACTAAGCTCCACGTCCTCCTGTACCACATCACTCCATCTCTTCTCTAGCCCGTGCCGCGCCCGCCTAGCCCCCTCGATCCGGCATGCGGTGGCTGGGCATGCGGGCTACATGACCCAGCCATCGCAGCCTTCCCCGCCGGAGGAGCTCACCGATGGGACCGTGCCCAGATCTTTCAAGGATTTGTGAGCTCCTCACACAATCCAGCCTGGTTAAACCCAGGATGGATCATAGGCAGGCTAGCCTAAATGTTTCTAACTGGCGAAGATGTTCCATTAAGGGGGTCCACGTTTTGCAAGCGTAGAGAAGGGAGGGAATTACCATTGCCGAGAAGACCTGAAGCTTAGTGCGGAGCGACAGACCAGGTAGCTTCCACGCAGCGTCACGCAACCGATGAAAAGCTATTTCCGCTCAACTGATTCGGAATGAGACCTCTGCTGTTAAACCGGAGCCGGTCATAAGCACACTGCCCAGGTATGATAAACTCTCCCCTCTCCACAACTGCTCCATCACCGATTGGGAGTTGTGGGGGTGGAGTGTCCGATGGTACAATATACCCAGGCAGGTGCATCGTATTGGTTGGGCTGATGGTAAGGCCCCACCTCTTGGTGCAAGCTCCAGGTTCAGCAGCAATTACCAGCAATTACCAGCAATTACCAGATCATCGGCATGCTGTACATAACATGGTTGAGCAATAGGGAGCCATTCCTTTGATGGCACCCGGGCATCGATCAGCCTTCCATTATATCTGTACCTTATGGAGATTCCCCCGGTACAGCTATTGAAGACTTCACGAACTACATGGTCAAAATAGATGTTAAATAATGTGGGAGCCAGAGGACATCCCTGTCGCACCCCAAGGTGTACAGGGAATGGCTCTGACTCCCGGCCACGTAGTTGTACCCGGGCCCGCTCACCATCATTAAGGTCCTTAATGATCATGAGCAGAGGGTCAGAGACTCCGAAAGCACGAAGAACAACCCAGAGCCTAGGCCTACTGATGGTATCATAGGCCTTGACCAGGTCAATAAAGCAGAGATGTAGGTCTTGTTGGAATTCCCTACACCTCTGCTGTAGCAGACGGACAGAAAATATGGCATCTGTGCAGGACCGCGCTTTCCTGAAAGCAAGCCTCTCTTTAGCATGACTAGCAAGGCGATGTTGAATAATCCTTGCCAGAACCTTTCCTGGCAAACTGAGGAGTGAGATGCCCCTCCAGTTGTTACAGTCTGTGCGGTCGCCCTTCTTAAAGAGGGGGACCACCAGGGAATCCTTCCAATCCTGTGGAACAGGTCCAGTGGTCCAGATTTTTGTTATGGTGTCAGGTAGGGCAGTCTGTGCACAAACGCCACCCGCCCTCAGGATTTCGCTTGGGAGATCATCTCTGCCCGCTGCCTTTCCTGGTATCAGACTCTGGATCGCCTTCAGTACTTCCTCAACAGATGGCACTTCAGCCAGCCACTCACAGGGGGTGACTTTCGCCTCCAATATTCGAGGCACCGCAGCCTCAGCAGGGTCATCCTCACTTTGTGCCACGATGTTTTCCTGGATGAGGGATTTCCCCTCCCCCAGGACTTCAAAGAAATGCTCAGCAAATCTGCAAGCCTGTTGCTGAGGGTCGGATATTTGATCACCGTTCTTTCCCCTAATGATGGTAATAGGTGTGGCGCTGCAGATTACTTTTTTGATTGTATTAAAGAGCGATTTGTGATCGCGGGACAGAAACCCACGACCACCACCCATCCTTGCAGCACCTCTCGGCTCTCCAAACCTCCGAGCGAAGGCTGCGGTAAGCCTCCTCATTCTACGACGTGGGATGGTGTAGATGATGAGAGTGGGCCTGTCGCTTTTTCCCAGCCAGCTTGAACACTTCCTCTGTCAGCCAGGGTCTCTGGGGAGGTCTGGACCGTGTACCCAAAGCAGTCATTGCAGCTGCATGAGCCACAGTGCTAAACCTCACTCATTTCCCCTCGACATCAGGAGGAGGGGGGACGATGCCAACCCCAGCCGCAAGCGATGATGAAAATCTCACTTGTAACTTTCATCAGCTAGCTGAGACCATGCCACTAAGGGTTTGAATGGGGTCCTGGGTGTACATCCACCATCGGAATGGATGAATGGCAGGCGCATATTACAGATGACAAGTTGAACGTCAGTGGGCAGATCAGCTCCACGGTAGGTCCTGGTTTAAAGGACATGGGCCCGCATCCGCTGTTCCATCACTATGCAGTCCAGCAGATGTTCTTGCTTGGACCCGGCATGCATCCATGATGTGGTGTGGATGCACCGATGCCGGAACAGCGTGTTGGTAATTACAAGCCCATGGGCTGCACAAAAATCTAGCAGCCTCCTGCCGTTGTTATTGAGCTGATCTGGCCCATGCCTTCCCATTACTCCAGACAGGTGCCAGCATCATGACCAACTCGGGCATTGAAGTCACCCAACAAGATGACTCTATCCCGAGGGGCCACTTTAGCCAGCACCTGTGACAAGAGGTCATAGAAGGCATCTGACTCATCGGCCTTGCCTGCATCCTTCCACGGATGTTCGTCTTCAGTGGGGGCATAAGTAACCACGACCACCGCTCCTCGCCTCTGGTTGATGTGAATGCGAGCCCAAAGTAGCCTGGGGCTTACAGGTTCCCCTAACTCATCACCACGCTCGATCATACACACACATACACACGAACGCACATACACGTACACACAAATATCACAACAACAATCGCCATTCGCCACTAAGTGGCGGTGACGTCACCACGACGCTTATGCCAGGACATGTGCACCTTGAGGCCACGTGGAGTGTCGAACGCCCGCTGGCAGGAGGTCACGGGGCAGACCCAGGTGCCACGGGTCGACTGACTGAGATGACTGCCTGATGCACCACCTGTGCCCCCTACTGTGCCAACCTGCTGTGCTTTAGCCACCCGGCGCTTCGCTCGTTGTTGTGAGCGTCGCTCCTCCGCCCTCCGTTGTTGTTGGAGGGCGACTACCTCCAACTGCCCAGTAGCGTCCTTCACGAGCCTCCTCCACAGAGGCCGATCTTGACACCGCTGGTACCAGTCATCGGCAAGTCCACTCAGCTCCACGTCCTCCTGTACCACATCACTCCATCTCTTCTCTAGCCCATGCCGTGCCCGTTTAGCCCCCTCGATTTGGCCAAACAAAAGCTGTTTCAGCATGCGGTGGCTGGGCATGCGGGCTACATGACCCAGCCACCGCAGCCTTGCCTGCCGGAGGAGCTCACCAATGGGACTTTGCCCAGATCTTTCAAGGATTTGTGAGTTCCTCACACAATCCAGTCTTGTTAAACCCAGGATGGATCGTAGGCAGGCCAGCCTAAATGTTTCTAACCGGCGAAGATGTTCCATTAGGGGGGTCCACGTTTCGCAAGCGTAGAGAACGGAGGGAATGACCGTGGCCGAGAAGACCTGAAGCTTAGTGCGGAGCGACAGACCAGGTAGCTTCCACACAGTGTTACGCAACCGATGAAAATATATTGCCGCTCGACTGATTCGGAGTGAGACCCCTGCTGTTAAACTGGAGCCGATCATAAGCACACTGCCCAGATATGGGAAACTCTCCACTCTCTCCACAACTGCCCCATCACCGATTGGGAGTTGTGGGGGTAGAGTGTCCGATGGTACAAAATGCCCAGGCAGTTGCTTAGTTTTGGTGGGGCTGATGGTAAGGCCCCACCTATTAGTGGCACGCTCCAATCTCAGCAGCAGCGTCTCCAACTCCTCCTCTGAATGAGCAGCTATTACCAAATCATCAGCATACGTAACGTGGTTGAGTAACAGGGAGCCATCCCTTGACCGCACCCGGGAATCGATCAGCCTTCCGTTATATCTGTACCTTATGGAGATTCCTCCGGTACAGCTATTGAAGACTTCACGAACTACATGGTCAAAATAGATGTTAAATAATGTGGGAGCCAGAGGACATCCCTGTCGCACCCCAAGGTGTACAGGGAATGGCTCTGACTCCCGGCCACGTAGTTTTACCCGGGCCCGCTCACCATCATGAAGGTCCTTAATGATCGTGAGCAGAGGGTCAGGTACTCCAAAAGCACGAAGAACAACCCAGAAGCCAGGCCTACTGATGGTATCATAGGCCTTGACCAGGTCAATAAAGCAGAGATGTAGGTCTTGCTGGAATTCCCTACACCTCTGCTGTAGCAGACAGACAGAAAATATGGCATCTGTGCAGGACCGCGCTTTCCTGATGATATCACAATCACACATGCACACACATACACGTGTACACACACACACGTACACACATCCGTTCCAGGTGACGAGCGCAGCCGATGGCACCGATTAGGGCACTTACGGGAAAGGGGAGGTGGCATGCGTCACGCGTGGATTCTTGGCCCCTCGCTGGACCAGTTCCCCCCCAGGGGAGTGGGCGTCTCATCATCATCACAGTGGCTAGGAGATGTTGCTTACCTCGCCTGGTATACAGGAGGTCGTGGGTTCCATCCAGACCCTAACACCTGCTGCTGTTCTATATTTGGAGTCTGTGTGTGTCTCTCTCTCTCATCATCATCATCATCACAGTGGCTACGAGATGTTACCTACCTCGCCTGGTATACAGGAGGTCGTGGGTCCCATCCAGACCCTAACACCTGCTGCTGCTGTATATTTGGAGTCTGTGTGTCTCTCTCTCTCTCTCTCATCATCATCATCATCACAGGGGCTTGGAGATGTTACCTACCTCGCCTGGTATACAGGAGGTCGTGGGTTCCATCCAGACCCTAACACCTGCTGCTGTATATTTGGAGTCTGTGTCTTTCTCTCTCATCATCATCATCATCACAGTGGCTAGGAGATGTTACCTACCTCGCCTGGTATACAGGAGGTCGTGGGTTCCATCCAGACCCTAACACCTGCTTCTGCTGTACAGTGAGGGAAAAAATCATTTGATCCCTTCTGATTTTGTACGTTTCCCCACTGACAAAGAAATGATCAGTCTATAATTTTAATGGTAGGTTTATTTGAACAGTGAGACAGAATAACAACAACAAAATCCAGAAAAACGCATGTAAAAAATGTTATAAATTTATTTGCATTTTAATGAGGAAAATAAGTATTTGAGCCCCTCTCAATGAGAAAGATTTCTGGCTCCCAGGTGTCTTTATACAGGTAACGAGCTGAGATTAGGAGCACACTCTTAAAGGTAGTGCTCAAAATCTCAGCTTGTTACCTGTATAAAAGACACCTGACCACAGAAGCAATCAATCAATCAGATTCCAAACTCTCCACCATGGCCAAGACCAAAGAGCTCTCCAAGGATGTCAGAGACAAGATTGTAGACCTACACAAGGCTGGAATGGGCTACAAGACCATTGCCAAGCAGCTTGGTGAGAAGGTGACAACAGTTGGTGCGATTATTCGCAAATGGAAGAAACACAAAAGAACTGTCAATCTCCCTCGGCCTGGGGCTCCATGCAAAATCTCACCTCGTGGAGTTGCAATGATCATGAGAACGATGAGGAATCAGCCCAGAACTACACGGGAGGACCTTGTCAATGCTCTCAAGGCAGCTGGGACCATAGTCACCAAGAAAACAATTGGTAACACACTACGCCGTGAAGGACTGAAATCCTGCAGCGCCCGCAAGGTCCCCCTGCTCAAGAAAGCACATATACATGTCCGTCTGAAGTTTGCCAATGAATATCTGAATTATTCAGAGGACAACTGGGTAAAAGTGTTGTGGTCAGATGAGACCAAAATGGAGCTCTTTGGCATCAATTCAACTCGCCGTGTTTGGAGGAGGATGAATGCTGCCTATGACCCCAAGAATACCTTCATCACCGTCAAACATGGAGGTGGAAACATTATGCTCTGGGAGTGTTTTTCTGCTAAGGGGCAGGACATCTTCACCGCATCAAAGGGACGATGGACAGGGCCATGTACCGTCAAATCTTGGGTGAGAACCTCCTTCCCTCAGCCAGGGCATTCAAAATGAGTCGTGGATGGGTATTCCAGTATGACAATGACCCAAAACACACGGCCAAGGCAACAATGGAATGGCTCAAGAAGAAGCACATTAAGGTCCTGGAGTGGCCTAGCCAGTTTCCAGACCTTAATCCCATAGAAAATCTGTGGAGGGAGCTAAAGGTTCGAGTTTCCAAACGTCAGCCTCGAAACCTTAATGACTTGGAGAAGATCTGCAAAGAGGAGTGGGACAAAATCCCTCCTGAGATGTGTGCAAACCTGGTGGCCAACTACAAGAAACGTCTGACCTCTGTGATTGCCAACAAGGGTTTTGCCACCAAGTACTAAGTCATGTTTTGCAGAGGGGTCAAATACTTGCTAATCAATTCATAACATAAATGCTAATCAATTCATAACATTTTTGACATGCGTTTTTCTGGATTTTCTTGTTGTTATTCTGTCTCTCACTGTTCAAATAAACCTACCATTACAATTATAGACTGATAATTTCTTTGTCAGAGGGCAAACGTACAAAATCAGCACGGGATCAAATACTTGTTTCCCTTACTGTATATAGTAAAGTGAGTATATGGGCAGTGTTGGGTCTATGGTGCAGTGTTGAGACTATGGGCAAGTGTTGAGTTTATGGGCAGTGTTAAGTTTATGGGCAGTGTTAAGTCTACGGGCAGTGCTGAGTCTATGGTGCAGTGTTGAGTTTATGGTGCAGTGTTGAGTCTATGGGCAGGCTTGATTTTATGGGCAATGTTGAGTCGATAGGCAATGTTGAGTCTATAGGCAATGTTGAGTCTTTAGGCAGTGTTGAGTCTATGGGCAGTGGTAAGTCTATGGGTCTCTGTGTGAGGCAATGGGTCTGTGTGAGTCTACGGCGTTTCTGCATGAGTCTATAGGCCTCTGTGTGAGCTTATGTTTGCGTGTGAACTTCTACGGAGCCAACCATGGCTAATCGGAGGTGTCGGGGACGGCGTGGGAGGACAATACATTAGACACGACAATAACAAGCAGCAGTTCTAAAGCAATGACTTTGTGAATCTAGATCAGTGGTTCTTAACCTTGTTGGAGGTACCGAACCCCACCAGTTTCATATGCGCATTCACCGAACCCCTCTTTAGTGAAAAAAAAATGTGATTTTTTTCAAATTCAAGACATAGATATGTTTTTTACTGGTACACAAAATGAGCCGTGCATGAACATTACCTTGTTCAAAGAATAAAACCAACACAATGCATAAACTCACAACAAATTACATACCTGGAAATCAATGTGACTTCTGCTGTTGCCTTTGAGAGATCAGTTCAGATATGCGTGGCTTCACCTTGGCAAGTGCCACTCTCATGTCATTTTCACAGCAAAGTCTGTTCCTTTTCTTCGTTTTTATGTCCAGCATCCTCGAAAAGGATTGCTCACAAAGATATGTTGTAACAAATGGTATAAAAAAATCCAGGGCTTTCTTAGCAATAACTGGATACTTGTTCATTTGTCGACACCAAAACGTTGAGAGCGTTGTTGTTCTGAAGAGTTGCTGTTGAACCTGGCTCTGCTGAATTTCAATGATTTCGTCGAGGAATTCATCATTGACATCTGCTGTTTCAACAGCAAACGTGAACGGCTGTCTCACGCATGCTGGATATGACTCTCTTGTAGGGAAATATCCGTCGAGAGACTTTGCAAGCTCATCTAAGTGCGTGGCAATTGTTTGCTTCAGTTCCGTGGATACAGAAATATCTCCGATTCCAGACACATCTTCGATCTTACTTGCACAGTCGTCCAGAAGCGGGAAGTTTGCGAAGTTATTGTTCTCTGTTCGTCGTTTCCATAACGGTAGCTTTTTTTGAAAAGCCTTCAGGTGTTCTTCCGCTTCCATGATATTGACTCCACCACCCTGCATCTGCTGATTGAGATGATTGAGAGCTGCGAATATATCAGCCATGTACACTAAAATGAGAATGAACTCAGGATTTTTGAAGCAATCTGCATGGCAGTGTTGGTGCTCTTGCAAAAACAGGGCTAATTCCACACGCATGGCAAAAACACGATTCAGCACCTGTCCCCGGGATAACCACCGAATATTAGAATGGAGCAGAAGTACCTCAAATTCAGAGCCCATTTCTTTACACAGCTCACTGAAGATGCGGTGCCTCAGAGCACTTTTTCGCACATAGTTCACACATTCCACCACAGTTTTTAATACTTCTGCCATTTTTGGAGGTAAGGTTTTTGTTGCCAACGCATGCCTGTGCAGAATACAATGCGTCACAATGATGTGTGGTGCATCGGCCTTTACTAGCGCACCAAAACCAGACTTTCTTCCCAGCATGACTGGAGCTCCGTTCGTACAAACTGCAGAAACCATATCCCATGAAAGATTGCTGTCTCTGAAGAAGTCATCCACAAGCTTCTTCACATCGGCTGCCTTCGTTGTTGTTGTAAGAGGCTTACAAAATAAAAACTCTTCTTTTATCATGTCGTCTTTCACATAGCGTACAAAAACAGCAAGCTGGCTTAGATCAGAAACGTCTGTGGTTTCGTCAAGTTGAAGGCTGAATTTTGCCGGGCTTGAAATCAGATCTGCGACTACTTGAGCCAAGATGTCTTTACTCATGTCTTCTATTCTGTCACTGACGGTGTCATTTGAAAGGGGAATTTGGGATAATTTACCTTCGGCCGCTGTTCCGAGTATCAGATTCGCCATCTTTAATGCAGCTGGTTTCACAAGTGTTTCACCAATGGTGTGTGGCTTGCCCTGCTTTGCGATCAGGTAAGCAACTTCGTACGATGCTGTCAGGATCGGTTTGTTAACAGGTACAAATCCAAGAGCAGGCAGAGTGGCCCTTTCATCGAATCTGGCTCTCTTCACCCTGAATTCAGCAAGTGTTGTGTTCTTGTATTCCCCGTCTCCATGCAGCTTCAAGAAGTGTTCCTTTAGTTTTGCCGGTGCAAGACTAGAGTTGCTCAACTTGGTGTTGCAAATCATGCAGATAGGACGCTCACTCCCATCACGTTCCGTGATACATGAGAATCCATGTTGTACATATTCGTCCGACCACTTTCTTCTTTTGCCCGACATAGTTAGTATGGATAAAATATTAAAGAAATCACACGACGTACGACAACAACAGTCACACGTTGACTACTGAGTATGCACTAAATTCCCCGCAGCGCTGATTGGCCAAGCAGTGTAGCATGATCATCTGCAGCCAGTGATGGCCAAGCGGGCCGTGTGTGTCATCACAAATTTACACAATAATTCAAGTGTGTCCGGACCTCCGTGGCGGGGGCTCTGCCGAACCCCTGAGATCGACTCACCGAACCCCTGGGGTTCGATCGAACCCAGGTTACGAACCACTGATCTAGATGATGATTTACAAGTGCATGTCAGTCGTGAAACAGTGGATGGTGAGACACTGGGTAGTGAGACACTGGGTAGTGAGACACTGGGTAGTGAGACACTGAATGGTGAGACACATGTAGTGAGAGACTGGGTAATGAAACACTGGTAATGAGACACTGGGTAGTGAGACACTGGTAGTGAGACGCTGGGTAGTGAGACACTGGGTAGTGAGACACTGCTAGTGAGAAACTGCTTGTGAGACACTGGGTAGTGAGACACTGGGTAGTGAGAC
Source organism: Petromyzon marinus (assembly GCF_048934315.1). Classification (NCBI taxonomy): domain Eukaryota; kingdom Metazoa; phylum Chordata; class Hyperoartia; order Petromyzontiformes; family Petromyzontidae; genus Petromyzon; species Petromyzon marinus. The sequence goes on from NW_027423124.1 coordinate 1,040,728, forward strand.
ACTGGGTAGTGAGACACGGGTAGTGAAACACTGGGTAGTGAGACGCTGGGTAGTGAGACACTGGGTAGTGAGACATTGCTAGTGAGACACTGGGTAGTGAGACACTGGGTAGTGAGACACTGCTAGTGAGACACTGGGTAGTGAGACGCTGGGTAGTGAGACACTGGTAGTGAGACTGGGTAGTGAGACACTGGGTAGTGAGACACTGGGTAGTGAGACACTGGGGTAGTGAGACACTGCTATTGAGACACTGCTAGTGTGACACTGGGTAGTGAGACACTGGGTAGTGAGACACTGGGGTAGTGAGACACTGGGTAGTGAGACACTGGGTAGTGAGACACTGCTAGTGAGACACTGTGTAGTGAGACACTGGGTAGTGAGACACTGGGTAGTGAGACACCGGGGTAGTGAGACACAGGTAGTGAGACACTGGGGAGTGAGACACTGGGTAGGGAGACACTGCTAGTGAGACACTGCTAGTGAGACATTGGGGTAGTGAGACACTGTGTAGTGAGACACTGGGTAGTGAGACACTGGGTAGTGAGACACTGGGGTAGTGAGACACTGGGTAGGGAGACCCTGGGTAGTGAGACACTGCTAGTCAAACACTAGTAGTGAGACACTGGGTAGTGAGACACTGGGTAGTGAGACACTGGGTAGTGAAACAGTGGGGTAGTGAGACGCTGGGGTAGTGAGACACTGCTAGTGAGACACTGGGTAGTGAGACACTGCTAGTGAGACACTGGGTAGTGAGACACTGGGTAGAGAGACACTGGGGTAGTGAGACACTGGGTAGTGAGACACTGGGTAGTGAGACACTGAATGGTGAGACACATGTAGTGAGAGACTGGGTAATGAAACACTGGTAATGAGACTCTGGGTAGTGAGACAGTGAGACACTGGGTAGTGAGACAGTGAGACTCTGGGTAGTGAGACAGTGAGACTCTGGGTAATGAGACAGTGAGACACTGGGTAGTGAGACACTGGGTAGTGAGACAGTGAGACTCTGGGTAGTGAGACAGTGAGACACTGGGTAGTGAGACAGTGAGACTCTGGGTAGTGAGACAGTGATACTCTGGGTAGTGAGTCAGTGAGACTCTGGGTAGTGAGACAGTGAGACACTGGGTAGTGAGACACTGGGTAGTGAGGCAGTGAGACTCTGGGTAGTGAGACAGTGAGACACTGGGTTGTGAGACACTGGGTAGTGAGGCAGTGAGACACTGGGTAGTGAGACACTGGGTAGTGAGACACTGGGTAGTGAGACAGTGAGACTCTGGGTAGTGAGACACTGGGTAGTGAGACACTGGGTAGTGAGACACTGGGTAGAGAGACACTGGGTAGTGAGACACTGGGTAGTGAGACACTAGGGTAGTGAGACACTGGGTAGTGAGACACTGGGTAGTGAGACAGTGCGACTCTGGGTAGTGAGACACTGGTTAGTGAGGCAGTAAGACTCTGGGTAGTGAGACAGTGAGACACTGGGTAGTGCCACTCTGGGTAGTGAGACACTAGGTAGTGAGGCAGTAAGACTCTGGGTAGTGAGACAGTGAGACACTGGGTAGTGAGACACTGCTAGTGAGACACTGGGTAGTGAGACACTGCTAGTGAGACACTGGGTAGTGAGACACTGGGTAGAGAGACACTGGGGTAGTGAGACACTGGGTAGTGAGACACTGGGTAGTGAGACACTGAATGGTGAGACACATGTAGTGAGAGACTGGGTAATGAAACACTGGTAATGAGACTCTGGGTAGTGAGACAGTGAGACACTGGGTAGTGAGACAGTGAGACTCTGGGTAGTGAGACAGTGAGACTCTGGGTAATGAGACAGTGAGACACTGGGTAGTGAGACACTGGGTAGTGAGACAGTGAGACTCTGGGTAGTGAGACAGTGAGACACTGGGTAGTGAGACAGTGAGACTCTGGGTAGTGAGACAGTGATACTCTGGGTAGTGAGTCAGTGAGACTCTGGGTAGTGAGACAGTGAGACACTGGGTAGTGAGACACTGGGTAGTGAGGCAGTGAGACTCTGGGTAGTGAGACAGTGAGACACTGGGTTGTGAGACACTGGGTAGTGAGGCAGTGAGACACTGGGTAGTGAGACACTGGGTAGTGAGACACTGGGTAGTGAGACAGTGAGACTCTGGGTAGTGAGACACTGGGTAGTGAGACACTGGGTAGTGAGACACTGGGTAGAGAGACACTGGGTAGTGAGACACTGGGTAGTGAGACACTAGGGTAGTGAGACACTGGGTAGTGAGACACTGGGTAGTGAGACAGTGCGACTCTGGGTAGTGAGACACTGGTTAGTGAGGCAGTAAGACTCTGGGTAGTGAGACAGTGAGACACTGGGTAGTGCCACTCTGGGTAGTGAGACACTAGGTAGTGAGGCAGTAAGACTCTGGGTAGTGAGACAGTGAGACACTGGGTAGTGAGACACTGCTAGTGAGACACTGGGTAGTGACACACTGTGTAGTGAGACACTGGGTAGTGAGACACTGGGTAGTGAGACACTGGGTAGTGAGACACTGGGTAGTGAGACAGTGGGTAGTGAGACACTAGGGTAGTGAGACACTGGGTAGTGAGACACTGGGTAGTGAGACACTGGGTAGTGAAGCAGTAAGACTCTGGGTAGTGAGACAGTGAGACACTGGGTAGTGAGACACTGGGTAGTGAGACACTGGGTAGTGAGACACTGGGTAGTGAGGCAGTAAGACTAGGCCATATAGTGGTCTGCTGTTGTCTCTGGATATAACATTATTACTCTCATAGCCATGTGTTTGTTTGCGTGTTCACCACAAGTACCGTGTGAGGTTAATGTTGTTTCTTGATTTCTTGTGAAAGGTTATCATCTATGTTGGTGTTTGAACACCTTAAAACCACTCTTGTTGTTTTGCCAGAAAGGGTGCAAACCTATTGTTACTTTGGAACTGGCAAAACAAATGGGTCTCATGATACCCATCATTATTTTCATTGTTCTTGTTTCATAACTTTGATACTGGGCACAACAAAATAGAATGCCCCACGGACATCAACTGCTGCTCTCTCCATTCTCATTTCAGTCGTCAACGAGAGCCTGGCCGACACCACCGCCGCCAACACCGCCGCCAACACCGCCGCCAACACCACCACCAACATCGCCAACACCGCCACCAACACCGACGCCGCCAACACCACCACCAACATCGCCAACGCCACCGCCAACACCGCCACCGCCAACACCGCCACCAACACCGCCGCCAACGCCACCAACACCGCCGCCACCAACACCGCCGCCAACACCGCCATCGCCAACACCGCCAACACTGCCAACACCGCCACCAACACCGCCACCAACACCGCCACCAACACCACCACCAACACTGCCACCAACACCGCCACCAACACCACTGCCGACACCACCACCGCCAACACTGCCACCAACACCACTGCTAACACCGCCACCAACACCACCGCTAACACCGCCACCACCACCACCGCCAACACCGCCACCGCCAACACTGCCACCAGCACCACCGCTAACACCGCCACCAACACCACTGCTAATACCGCCACCACCACCACCGCCAACACCGCCACCAACACCGCCACCAACACCACCACCAACACTGCCGCCAACACCACGACCAACACCACCGCCGACACCACCACCGCCAACACTGCCACCAACACCACCGCTAACACCGCCACCACCACCGCCAACACCGCCACCAACACCGCCACCAACACCACCGCCAACACCACCAACACCACCGCCGCCAACACCGCCACCAACACCACCGCCAACACCGCCGCAGTCAACACCGTCACCGCCAACACCACCACCAACACCACCGCCAACACTGCCACCACCAACACTGCCACCAACCCCACCGCCAACACCACCACCAACACCACCGCCAACACCACCGCCAACACTGCCACCGCCAACACCACCGCCAACACTGCCACCAACCCCACCGCCAACACCACCGCCAACACCACCGCCAACACTGCCACCAACCCCACCGCCAACACCACCGCCGCCAACACCACCACCACCGCCACCACCGCCAACACTGCCACCACCAACACCACCGCCAACAGCACCACCGCCAACGGCACCACCACCGGTGAGGCTCTGTCGCTGAGTAAGTGCCAGCGACTAATTGTCGACGAGCGGCTTCCCGCATCGACGCCGGGCACACGAATGCGGGCCGGAGGCCGTCTCCGTTTATTGCTACAAACGACGCCCTGTCTCGATCATGGCACCTCCTTTGCCAGTGCCACAATATAACAATAGGGTTTTTCCCCCTCTTTTTTCTGGCAACGGAACTGAAACCTTTTTGCAAGGAATCATGTCACTGCATTAACCACAATACTCGTGGTCTGAATGGAAACAAAAAAACACTGATAATATATGGATTATATTTTTTTAAAATAAAAATAAAATTTCATTTTTTTAAAGTATTTTTTTATTTTGTATTTTTTTTTTTTTAATTTGTTGTTTTTTACGTGACTTTACCGAATAGATCCAAAGAGTATGGATCCTTGCAGTCGCAAAAGCTGTAAATCTAGAATTTAAATCTCGAATGCATTATATTGTTGGTTCTTTCGGTAAAGTCACGTATAAAGGAAACAATAAAATAATAACAAAAAATATAACACGATAAAATTCTCACGACGTTTGGACTGCAACACAAGCAGCAATCATCATCAGGTGTGAAAAGCACAGCAAGAAAATTTGAAAGGATTTTCTTTGCTGTCGTTTTCACACCCGATGGTGATTGCTGCTTTGTGTTGCAGTTGTAAACGTCGCCATAATTTTATCGTTTTATATTTTTTATTATTTTATTGTTTCCCTTTTACGTGGTGACTTTACCGGAAGAACCAAGAATAATAATTTTATTGTTTTACAATAATTTTATCTTTTATATTTTTATTATTTTAGTGTTTCCCTATCTACGCAGTGGTGACTTTACCGAAATAACCAAGAATAATAATTTTATTGTTTTACAATAATTGTATTGTTTTATATTTTTATTATTTTATTGTTTCCCTTCTACGTGGTGGTGACTTTACCGAAAGAACCAAGAATATGAATCCCTGCAGTCACGAAAGCTTTAAATCAAAATGTAATAAATGCATTGTCCTTGAAACTGATTGGTCCACACCAGAGACGGCTTTCTTTCGAGCCTCGTCTCAAACGGTGTTAGACCAGAAGGACGCCACAAGGCGAACAGCTCATTACTCTGATAGTGGCGTTGTCTTTTTAGCTGTTCGCCTTTTTTGGCGTCCTCTGGTCTAACCCCGTTTGAGACGAGGCTCGAAAGGGAGCCGTCTCTGGTTGTGGACCAATCGGTTTCAAGGACAATGCCACATATATTATCATAGTATGTTTTTTGTTTGTATTTTGACCACAAGTATTGTGGTTAATGCAGTAACATGATTCCTCGCACAAAGGTTTCAGTTTTGTTGCCTGAAGAAAGGGGGGAAACCCCTATGATTTTATGAGACATTTACATTTACGTGATATAACCCCCCAAAAAAAACCTGTATTATGGATCCTGCAAGGAAATGGTGAAGACTATTTGGCCAAAACGTCCCCCATGCACCCTGTAGAACGCGGGATGAGCCCGCCCAATGTTGAGCACTTTCTTGCTCGACCATTTGGTCGAGCACCAATTGGGTCGAGGCTCAAAAGATAAGCCGTCCCTTTATTGTGGACCAATCAGTTTCAAGGACAATGCCAGATATATTATCATAGTATGTTTTTTTTTTCGATTTTAAGCTTTCGTGACTGCAAGGATTCATCTTCTTTGGTTCTTTCGGTAAGGTCACGTAGAATGAGAATAAAATAATAAAATAATAAAATAAAATAACCCAATAAAATTCTCACGACGTTTCGGCCACAACACAAGTGGCCTTCTTGTGATGAATATAATCTAGGGTGGGATACAGAGCACAGACCGCTATAGTGCGTGAGATGATGCGAAACGCCGGGCCTCAAAATAGACCGAGTAGGATCGAAAAGCATCCAGCAGCATGCCAGTGCCTCATGTGACGATGACGACGATAATAACGGCTAGGAGATGTTAACTACCTCGCCTGGTATGCAGGAGGTCGTGGGTTCCATCCCGACCCTGACGATGCCTGCTGCTGCTGTATATGTGGAGTCTGTGTGTTTCTCTCTCTCATAATCACGGTAGCTATGAGATGTTAACTACCTCGCCTGGTATACAGGAGGTCGTGGGTTCGATCCCGACCCTGACGATGCCTGCTGCTGCTGCTGTATATGTGGAGTTTGTGTGTCTCTCTCTCTCCCGGTGGTCGCGTGGATTTTTCCCCGGGTCTCCTCCGGTTTTTCCCTTCCACATTTAGAATCAACGTCGCTACGCGTTGAGAGGGTTTCCACGCGATGATGACAGCGATGATGATGATGAAGCCCACTTCATTGAGCTATCATTTGTTAAAGCCAGGTCGCTTCTGATAAAGAGCGACTACACAGCGGCTCGACGGTGTCCTCACCTGGTTAAATATCAACATCGTTTTAGTTTAATCTGTTGCTGCTACTGATGTTGTTGTTGTTGTTATTGTTCAGACACCTCAATGCCGACCACTGCTCCCGCTGTTCTATCGACCGTCGCGAGTTGGGACTGGAGTGAGTCGCCTCTCGCCACGCCTTGAGCCAGAAAGCAAAACCTCGAGAGATGTTAAGAATAAGAAACAGTGACCGTTGTATGTACGCGTGTGTGAGTGTCGATTTAAAGCTTTCGCGACTGCAGGGATTCATCCTCTTGGTTCTTTCGGTAAAGTCGCCACCACGTAGAAGGGAAGTAATAAAATGATACAAATATTAAACAATAATAAAATAAAATTCTCACGACGTTTCGGCCACAACGCAAGCAGCCGTCCTCAGGTGAAGAAACAGAGCTGTCGGGAAGACGGCGCTCCAATGTCGTGAGAATTTCCTTTTATTACGTTTCATATTTTGAATATTTTATTATTTCCCTTCTACGTGAATTTACCGAAAGAACCAAGAAGATGTGTATGTGTGTTGAACCCCTTTCGCACCGGACGTGGCCAAGCATGGCTAATCTGAGGTTCGGGGGAGGGACAACAAACTATGGGTCTTTATGTGAGTCTATGGGCCTTTGTGTGAGTCTGGGTCTCTGTGTGAGTCTCTGTGTGAGTCTATGAGTCTCTGTGAGGCTGTAAGCCTCTGTGTGAGTCTATGGACCTCAGTGTGGGGAGTCTATGGGTCTGCCTGAATCTATGGGTCTCCGCGTAAGGCTATGGGTCTCCACGTGAGTCTATGGGTTTCTGTCTGAGTCTATGGGTCTCTGTGTGAGTCTATGGGTCTCCGCGTGAGTCTATGGGTTTCTGTGTGAGTCTATGGGTCTCTGCGTGAGTCTATGGGTCTCTGTGTGAGTCTATGGGTCTCTGTGTGAGTCTATAGGTCTCTGTGTGAGTCTATGGGTCTCTGTGTGAGTCTATGGGTCTCTGTGTGAGTCTATGGGTCTCTGTGTGAGTCTATGGGTCTCTGTGTGAGTCTATGGGTCTCTGTGTGAGTCTATAGGTCTCTGTGAGTCTATGGATCTCTGTGTGAGTCTATGGGTCTGTGTGTGAGTCTGTGGGTCTCTGTGTGAGTCTATGGGTCTGTATGTGAGAGGCTATGGGTTTCTGTGTGAGTCTATGGGTCTCTGTGTGAGTCTACAAGTCTCTGTGTGAGTCTATGTGTCTCTGTGAGGCTGTAAATCTCTGTGTGAGTCTGTGGATCCTAGTGTGAGGAGTCTTTGGGTATCTGTGTGAGTCTATGGGGCTCTGCATGAGTCTATGGGTCTCTGCGTGAGTCTACGAGTCTCTGCGTGAGTCTACAAGTCTCTGTGTGAGTCTATGGGTCTCTGTGTGAATATATGGGTCTCTGTGTGAGTCTATGGGTCTCTGCGTGAGTCTACGGGTCTCTGCGTGAGTCTATGGGTCTGTGTGTGAGTCTATGGCTCTCTGTGTGAGTCTACGAGTCTCTGTGTGAGTCTCCGAGTCTCTGTGTGAGTCTATGGGTCTCTGTGTGCATCTACCGGTCTCTGTGTGAGTCTATGAGTCTCTGCGTGAGTCTACGAGTCTCTGTGCGAGTCCACAAGTCTCTGTGTGAGTCTTTGGGTCTTTCTGCGCATCTATGGGTCTCTGTGTGAGTCTATGGGTCTCCGCGTGAGTCTATGGGTCTGTATGTGATAGGCTATGGGTCTATGTGTGAGTCTACGAGTCTCAGCGCGGGTCTCCGCGTGCGATGTGTGTGCGTTTGAACTTCTCGTCTCGCCGAATCACCGCGCCGCCTCTGTCTCAACCCGCCGACCCCTGATCTCCCCGGACCCCCCCCCCCGCGAACCATCCACGAAGACCCCCAGGTTCGACTCAGCGGCAGCGGCAGCGCGACGCCGTGCCAGGGCCTCCTGGAGCTGCTCCACGGCGGCTCGTGGGGCACCGTCTGCGGCGAGCGCCTCCCGGCGCTGGCCGACACCGCCTGCCTTAAGCTCGGCTGCGGCCGCTTGGGCCGCCTGCTCAACGGCAGCGACGCCGGCGGTGGGATCGGCGTGGCGCCCGTGGCGTGGTGGAGCATCTCCTGCGCCCGGTGGCAGCCGGCGCCCACCCACTGCGCTGTGACGTCGGCGGGGGCGGATTGCGGCGGCGGCTTAGGCGGCGCGGCGATCGTCCAGTGCACGGGTGAACGAACGTTGGGGTGGGGGTCGCGGTGGGGGTGGGGGCGTGGGTGGGGGTGGGGTGGGGTTGAGTTTGGTGGAGTGGGTGGCGTGGGTGGGGTGGGTGGGGTGGGTGGGGTTGAGTTTGGTGGAGTGGGTGGGGTGGGTGGGGTGGGTGGGGTTGAGTTTGGTGGAGTGGGTGGGGTAGGATTGGGGTTCATTTTGTTGGGCTAGGGCTGGGGTGGATTGGGTTGCGGTGGGGTTGGGTGGGTGTGGTCGGGTGGGTAGGGTGCAGTGGGGTGGCTAGAGTGGGTAGGGTGTTGTTGGGTGGCTAGGGTGGGTAGGGTGTTGTGGGGTGGCTAGGGTGGGTAGGCTGTTGTGGGGTGGCGAGGGTGGGTAGGGTGGCTGGGATGGGTGTGGTGGGTTTTCTGGGTGGGGTTTGGTGGCTAGGGTTAGGATGTTCGATTTTGCAAGCTTGGACAAAGCTCCAGCAAGCAAGAAGACCACGCCACGATGCACACCCCACATAGCACAGTAGTAACAGCAGTAGTTAGGCCCTGAGTACAATGACATTGCTGGACCTTGCTCCGCATCTACATCGGCTGTGATAATTCCCACGCGATGATGATGTTGATGCCGATGTTGTTGTCGATGATGGCGATGGGTGATGTTGATGATGTTGTTGATGATGCTGTTGATGATGCTGTTGATGATGTTGATGACGGTGATGATGCTGGCGGGTGTATGTTGGTGATGATGCATACCGATGCTGTTGACGTTGTTGTTGATGATGCTGACGTCGTTGACGCTATTTATTACGTTGGTGCTGATGTTGTTGACGCTATTTATTAATGTTGATGTTGTTGACGCTGCTGCTGCTACTGTTGTCTCCCATCGCCTTCTCTATCCTCCCCACAGGCGCCGTGCTCCGTCTCTCCGGTGACCCTGGCACTTGCTCGGGCTCCGTGCAGTATTTCTCCAACGGCTCTTGGCACGACGTCTGTGCCTCCTCCTCCACTCCCTCCTCCTCCTTCTCCTCCACGTCCTCCTACACCTCTTCCTACCCCTCCACACCTCCCACCACCACCACCACCTCGAACCTCACGGCCGAAAACTCCACGACCACCACCACCTCATCACCCGTCTCCACCTCCTCACCCACCGGCGCCTCCTCCTCGAACCTCACGGCCGAAAACTCCACCACCACCACCGCCACCACCACCTCATCATCATCCTCCACCTCCTCCACCACCTCCACAACCTCGAACCTCACGGCCGAAAACTCCACCACCACCGCCACCACCACCAACACCACCGCCACCACCCCATCCTCCACCACTACCACCTCCACAACCTCGAACCTCACGGCCGAAAACTCCACCACCACCGCCACCACCTCATCATCCTCCACCTCATCATCCTCCAACTCGAACCTCACGGCTGAAAACTCCACCACCACCGCCACCACCACATCATCCTCCACTTCGAACCTCACAGCCGACAACACCACCACTACCAACACCGCCACCACCCCATCCTCCACCACCACCAACACCACCACCACCACCACCACCCCATCCTCCACCACTACCACCTCCACAACCTCGAACCTCACGGCCGAAAACTCCACCATCACCGCCACCACCTCATCATCCTCCACCTCATCATCCTCCACCTCGAACCTCACGGCTGAAAACTCCACCACCACCTCCACCACCTCATCATCCTCCACCTCATCATCCTCCACTTCGAACCTCACGGCCGAAAACTCCACCACCACCGCCACCACCACCAACACCACCGCCACCACCACATCATCCTCCACCTCGAACCTCACGGCCGACACCACCACCACCCCATCCTCCACCACCTCCACAACCGCGAACCTCACGGCCGACGTGATCTGCCGTCTGCTTGGGTGCGGCAGCGGAGCTTGGAGCGTCGTCGACTCCCGACCTTCGATGGCCAACTCCTCGACCTCCTCGTCAGCCCGACCCATTGGGCTCTCCTGTCGGGGTGACGAGAGTAGCGTATTCGACTGCCAACTCGGCGGCCAGGACAAGTGCCCGGGCAGTGGCGCCTTGCACGTGGTGTGCGCAGGTGAATGCCTCAATAGTGGCTCGGACGGTAGCAGCAGCAGCAGCAACACCAGCAAGGTGTGACATTTTGAAACGTTTACGAAAGGAAGAATGGAACGGTATGGGGAGAGGGAGAGATAGAGAGAGAGAGGGGCAGACGTCAAATATACAGCAGCGGCGGGCATCGTCAGCTGTCGGGATCGAACCCACGAACTTCCTTCATACCGTATCTTAGCCACTGTAATGAGAGAGACACACACACAGAGTTCAAATATACAGCAGCGGCAGGCATCATCAGGGTCTGGATCGAACCCACGAACTTCCTGCATACCGTATCTTAGCCACTGGTAATGAGAGAGACACACACACAGACTTCAAATATACAGCGGCAGGCATCATCAGGGTCTGGATCGAACCCACGAACTTCCTGCATACCGTATCTTAGCCACTGTAATGAGAGAGACACACACAGACTTCAAATATACAGCAACGGGCATCGTCAGCTGTCGGGATCGAACCCACGAACTTCCTGCGTACCGTATCTTAGCCACAGTAATGAGAGAGACACACACACACAGAGTTCAAATATGCAGCGGCAGGCATCATCAGGGTCTGGATCGAACCCACGAACTTCCTGCATACCATATCTTAGCCACTGTAATGAGAGAGACACACACACAGACTTCAAATATACAGCGGCAGGCATCATCAGGGTCTGGATCGAACCCACGAACTTCCTGCATACCGTATCGTAGCCACTGTAATGAAAGAGACACACACAGAGTTCAAATATACAGCAGTGGCAGGCATCATCAGGGTCTGGATCGAACCCACGAACTTCCTGCATACCATATCTTAGCCACTGTAATGAGAGAGACACACACAGAGTTCAAATATACAGCAGCGGCGGGCATCATCACGGTCTGGATCGAACCCACGAACTTCCTGCGTACCGTATCTTAGCTACTGGTAATGAGAGAGACACACATAGACTTCAAATATACAGCTGCGGCGGGCATCGTCAGGTGTCTGGATCGAACCCACGCTCTCCTGTATACCTGGCGAGGTAGTTGACATCTCCTAGCTACTTACCTGTTGTATGGGAAAAAAGTGAAGCGGTGCATTTGGAAATGGTCGATGATCCTCTGTCATCCATAAGAGAGGAGGTTTTGTTGGGTTAGATCACATGAATATTAATGTTGTGTCGTTAAACCCGCCGCAGCCAATCAGTGACAGGTTTGTCACTTAAACAACACGTGACAATTCGTTACTTAGTTCAGCACGAACCGGTGCGTGTGTGTGTGTGTGTTGGAGAGTAAACCCACTACAATATTTAAAATTAGGAAGGGTTTGTCAAGTAAACAGAACGTGACAATAAGTTTCTTAGTTGTTCACTAACCTGTGTGTGTTGGAGAGTAAACCCACTTCAATATTTACAATCAGGAAGGGTTCGTTAAGTAAATAGAACGTGACAATTAGTTTATTAGTTCTTCATTAACCAGTGTGTGTGTAGGAGAGTAAACCCACTACAATATTTACAATCAGAAAGGGTTTGTCAAGTAAACAGAACGTGACATTTAGTTTCTTAGTTGTTCACTAACCTGTGTGCGTTTGTGTGTTGGAGAGTAAACCCACTTCAATATTTACAATTAGGAAGGGTTTGCCAAGTAAACAGAACGTGACAATAAGTTTCTTAGTTGTTCACTAACCTGTGTGTGTGTGTTGGAGAGTAAACCCACTACAATATTTACAATCAGGAAGGGTTTGTCAAGTAAATAGAACGTGACAATTAGTTCCTTAGTTGTTCACTAACCTGTGTGTGTGTGTGTTGGAGAGTAAACCCACTTCAATATTTACAATCAGGAAGGGTTTGTCTAGTAAACAGAACGTGACAATTAGTTTCCTAGTCCTTCACTAACCTGTGTGTGTGTGTGTGTTGGAGAGTAAACCCACTACAATATTTACAATCAGGAAGGGTTTGTCAATTAAACAGAACGTGACAATAAGTTTCTTAGTTGTTCACTAACCTGTGTGTGTGTGTGTTGGAGAGTAAACCCACTTCAATATTTACAATCAGGAAGGGTTTGTCAAGCAAACAGAATGTGACAATTAGTTTCTTAGTTGTTCACTAACCTGTGTGTGTTTGTGTGTTGGAAAGTAAACCCACTTCAATATTTACAATTAGGAAGGGTTTGCCAAGTAAACAGAATGTGACAATAAGTTTCTTAGTTGTTCACTAACCTGTGTGTGTGTGTGTTGGAGAGTAAACCCACTACAATATTTACAATCAGGAAGGGTTTGTCAAGTAAATAGAACGTGACAATTAGTTCCTTAGTTCTTCACTTACCTGTGTGTGTGTGTGTTGGAGAGTAAACCCACTTCAATATTTACAATCAGGAAAGGTTTGTCTAGTAAACAGAACGTGACAATTAGTTTCCTAGTCCTTCACTAACCTGTGTGTGTGTGTGTTGGAGAGTAAACCCACTACAATATTTACAATCAGGAAGGGTTTGTCAATTAAACAGAACGTGACAATAAGTTTCTTAGTTGTTCACTAACCTGTGTGTGTGTGTGTTGGAGAGTAAACCCACTTCAATATTTACCATCAGGAAGGGTTTGTCAAGCAAACAGAATGTGACAATTAGTTTCTTAGTTGTTCACTAACCTGTGTGTGTGTGTTGGAGAGTAAACCCACATCAATATTTACAATTAGGAAGGATTTGTCAAGTACACAGAGCGTGACAATAAGTTTCTTAGTTCTCCACTAACCTGTGTGTGTGTGTTGGAGAGTAAACCCACTTCAATATTTACAATCACGAAGGGTTTGTCAAGTAAACAGAACGTGACAATTAGTTTATTAGTTTTTCACTAACCTGTGTGTGTGTGTTGGAGAGTAAACCCACTACAATATTTAAAATTAGGAAGGGTTTGTCAAGTAAACAGAACGTGACAATAAGTTTCTTAGTTGTTCACTAACCTGTGTGTGTTGGAGAGTAAACCCACTTCAATATTTACAATCAGGAAGGGTTCGTTAAGTAAATAGAACGTGACAATTAGTTTATTAGTTCTTCATTAACCAGTGTGTGTGTAGGAGAGTAAACCCACTACAATATTTACAATCAGGAAGGGTTTGTCAAGTAAACAGAACGTGACATTTAGTTTCTTAGTTGTTCACTAACCTGTGTGCGTTTGTGTGTTGGAGAGTAAACCCACTTCAATATTTACAATTAGGAAGGGTTTGCCAAGTAAACAGAACGTGACAATAAGTTTCTTAGTTGTTCACTAACCTGTGTGTGTGTGTGTGTTGGAGAGTAAACCCACTACAATATTTACAATCAGGAAGGGTTTGTCAAGTAAATAGAACGTGACAATTAGTTCCTTAGTTCTTCACTAACCTGTGTGTGTGTGTGTTGGAGAGTAAACCCACTTCAATATTTACAATCAGGAAGGGTTTGTCTAGTAAACAGAACGTGACAATTAGTTTCCTAGTCCTTCACTAACCTGTGTGTGTGTGTTGGAGAGTAAACCCACTACAATATTTACAATCAGGAAGGGTTTGTCAATTAAACAGAACGTGACAATAAGTTTCTTAGTTGTTCACTAACCTGTGTGTGTGTGTGTTGGAGAGTAAACCCACTTCAATATTTACAATCAGGAAGGGTTTGTCAAGCAAACAGAATGTGACAATTAGTTTCTTAGTTGTTCACTAACCTGTGTGTGTGTGTTGGAGAGAAAAACCCACATCAATATTTACAATTAGGAAGGATTTGTCAAGTACACAGAACGTGACAATAAGTTTCTTAGTTCTCCACTAACCTGTGTGTGTGTGTTGGAGAGTAAACCCACTTCAATATTTACAATCAGGAAGGGTTTGTCAAGTAAACAGAACGTGACAATTAGTTTATTAGTTCTTCACTAACCTGTGTGTGTGTGTTGGAGAGTAAACCCACTACAATATTTAAAATTAGGAAGGGTTTGTCAAGTAAACAGAACGTGACAATAAGTTTCTTAGTTGTTCACTAACCTGTGTGTGTTGGAGAGTAAACCCACTTCAATATTTACAATCAGGAAGGGTTCGTTAAGTAAATAGAACGTGACAATTAGTTTATTAGTTCTTCATTAACCAGTGTGTGTGTAGGAGAGTAAACCCACTACAATATTTACAATCAGGAAGGGTTTGTCAAGTAAACAGAATGTGACGTTTAGTTTCTTAGTTGTTCACTAACCTGTGTGCGTTTGTGTGTTGGAGAGTAAACCCACTTCAATATTTACAATTAGGAAGGGTTTGCCAAGTAAACAGAACGTGACAATAAGTGTCTTAGTTGTTCACTAACCTGTGTGTGTGTGTGTTGGAGAGTAAACCCACTACAATATTTACAATCAGGAAGGGTTTGTCAAGTAAATAGAACGTGACAATTAGTTCCTTAGTTCTTCACTAACCTGTGTGTGTGTGTTGGAGAGTAAACCCACTACAATATTTACAATCAGGAAGGGTTTGTCAATTAAACAGAACGTGACAATAAGTTTCTTAGTTGTTCACTAACCTGTGTGTGTGTGTGTTGGAGAGTAAACCCACTACAATATTTACAATCAGGAAGGGTTTGTCAAGTAAATAGAACGTGACAATTAGTTCCTTAGTTCTTCACTAACCTGTGTGTGTGTGTGTTGGAGAGTAAACCCACTTCAATATTTACAATCAGGAAGAGTTTGTCTAGTAAACAGAACGTGACAATTAGTTTCCTAGTCCTTCACTAACCTGTGTGTGTGTGTGTTGGAGAGTAAACCCACTACAATATTTACAATCAGGAAGGGTTTGTCAATTAAACAGAACGTGACAATAAGTTTCTTAGTTGTTCACTAACCTGTGTGTGTGTGTGTGTGTTGGAGAGTAAACCCACTTCAATATTTACAATCAGGAAGGGTTTGTCAAGCAAACAGAATGTGACAATTAGTTTCTTAGTTGTTCACTAACCTGTGTGTGTGTGTGTTGGAGAGAAAAACCCACATCAATATTTACAATTAGGAAGGATTTGTCAAGTACACAGAACGTGACAATAAGTTTCTTAGTTCTCCACTAACCTGTGTGTGTGTGTTGGAGAGTAAACCCACTTCAATATTTACAATCAGGAAGGGTTTGTCAAGTAAACAGAACGTGACAATTAGTTTATTAGTTCTTCACTAACCTGTGTGTGTGTGTTGGAGAGTAAACCCACTACAATATTTAAAATTAGGAAGGGTTTGTCAAGTAAACAGAACGTGACAATAAGTTTCTTAGTTGTTCACTAACCTGTGTGTGTTGGAGAGTAAACCCACTTCAATATTTACAATCAGGAAGGGTTCGTTAAGTAAATAGAACGTGACAATTAGTTTATTAGTTCTTCATTAACCAGTGTGTGTGTAGGAGAGTAAACCCACTACAATATTTACAATCAGGAAGGGTTTGTCAAGTAAACAGAACGTGACATTTAGTTTCTTAGTTGTTCACTAACCTGTGTGCGTTTGTGTGTTGGAGAGTAAACCCACTTCAATATTTACAATTAGGAAGGGTTTGCCAAGTAAACAGAACGTGACAATAAGTTTCTTAGTTGTTCACTAACCTGTGTGTGTGTGTGTTGGAGAGTAAACCCACTACAATATTTACAATCAGGAAGGGTTTGTCAAGTAAATAGAACGTGACAATTAGTTCCTTAGTTCTTCACTAACCTGTGTGTGTGTGTGTTGGAGAGTAAACCCACTTCAATATTTACAATCAGGAAGGGTTTGTCTAGTAAACAGAACGTGACAATTAGTTTCCTAGTCCTTCACTAACCTGTGTGTGTGTTGGAGAGTAAACCCACTACAATATTTACAATCAGGAAGGGTTTGTCAATTAAACAGAACGTGACAATAAGTTTCTTAGTTGTTCACTAACCTGTGTGTGTGTGTGTGTTGGAGAGTAAACCCACTTCAATATTTACAATCAGGAAGGGTTTGTCAAGCAAACAGAATGTGACAATTAGTTTCTTAGTTGTTCACTAACCTGTGTGTGTGTGTTGGAGAGTAAACCCACATAAATATTTACAATTAGTAAGGATTTGTCAAGTACACAGAACGTGACAATAAGTTTCTTAGTTCTCCACTAACCTGTGTGTGTGTGTTGGAGAGTAAACCCACTTCAATATTTACAATCAGGAAGGGTTTGTCAAGTAAACAGAACGTGACAATTAGTTTATTAGTTCTTCACTAACCTGTGTGTGTGTGTTAGAGAGTAAACCCACTACAATATTTAAAATTAGGAAGGGTTTGTCAAGTAAACAGAACGTGACAATAAGTTTCTTAGTTGTTCACTAACCTGTGTGTGTTGGAGAGTAAACCCACTTCAATATTTACAATCAGGAAGGGTTCGTTAAGTAAATATAACGTGACAATTAGTTTATTAGTTCTTCATTAACCTGTGTGTGTGTGTTGGAGAGTAAACCCACTTCAATATTTACAATCAGGAAGGGTTTGTCAAGTAAACAGAACGTGACAATTAGTTTATTAGTTCTTCACTAACCTGTGTGTTCGTGTTTGAGAGTAAACCCACTACAACATTTACAATCAGGAAGGGTTTGTCAAGTAAACAGAACGTGACAATAAGTTTCTTAGTTCTTCACTAAACTGTGTGTGTGTGTTTGTTGGAGAGTAAACCCACTACAATATTTACAATTAGGAAGGGTTTGTCAAGTAAATAGAACGTGACAATTAGTTTCTTAGTTGTTCACTAACCTGTGTGTGTGTGTGTTGGAGAGTAAACCCACTACAATATTTACAATCAGGAAGGGTTTGTCACGCAAACGTTGACACGACACAACATTTTGTATTTACACGATCTAACCCAAAATCCTCGATTGTCGATCTTGTTAAGTTGTTACATTAACTTAAAACCCACAGCCTTTCACAGCCAGTACAAGGATGCATATTTGTGTGTGTTTGGTAGTAAAGTGATAAGACTGAATGATAAACATTTGGTTATTGTTAAGTTATTAGATTTAAAGCTTTCGTGAATGCAGGGATTCATATTCTTGGTTCTTTCGGTAAAGTCATCACCACGTAGAAGGGAAATAATAAAATAATAAAAATTAAACGTCGTGAGAATTTTTATAGTTTTATATATTTTATTATTTTATTGTTTCCCTTCAACGTGACTTTAGCGAAAGAGCTAAGAATATGAATTACCGCAGTCACGAAAGCTTTAGAATCAAAATTCAACGTACATTGTCGTCGTCATTTTTAAGCGACGAAACCGGTGGGCTTCTCCACGGATCTGGCTGTCGCCTGATGAAGCTGGTTGCAATCACTGGCGAAACGTCGTTACTCGGTTTGTAAACGTTGTCGCTTGGCTCTCGAACACACAACCGGTTATCGCGCTGTGCGAGTAACGACTTGGCCGCATTCTGTTTGCGTGAAAACCCTTATATCCTTAGCTCTTTCGGTAAAGTCACGTTGAAGGGAAACAATAAAATAATAAAATATATATAACAATAAAAATTCAATATATATTTTATTATTTTATTGTTTCACTTCAACGTGACTTTACCGAAAGAGCTAAGAATATAAATTACTGCAGTCACGAAAGCTTTAAATCAAAATTGAACTGCATGTTGTTGTTGTAACGTCCTTACCCCATGGCCCCTGAACTGGACATCGGTGACAAAAGGGCTTTACAGCTCTTCGGATTCTATAAATGCTCCGATTCTGATCCAAACATCCGATTATGCACTGCCCTCAATGTAGGACAAGTCGTGAGGCCTGCCCAACACTTTCTTACAGACGTCTCGGCGGTGTGCCATAGACTAGCAGTGGTACGCAGACCCCTAAGGGGTACACAGACCCCTAAGGGGTACACAGACCCCTAAGGGGTACACAGACCCCTAGGGGGTACACAGACCCCTAGGGGGTACACAGACCCCTGGGGGTACACAGACCCCTAGGAGGTACACAGACCCCTGGGGGTACACAGACCCCTAGGGGGTACGCAGACCGGAGACCCCTAGGTGTACGCAGACCCCTAGGGCTACACAGACCGGAGACCCCCTAAGGGTACACAGACCCCTAGGGGGTACACAGACCCCCTGGGGTACACAGACCCCTGGGGGTACACAGACCCCTGGGGGTACACAGACCCCTAGGGGTACGCAGACCCCCTGGGGGTACACAGACCCCTGGGGGTACACAGACCCCTAGGGGTACGCAGACCCCTAGGTGTGCACAGACCCCTGGGGGTACGCAGACCCCTGGGGGTACACAGACCCCCTGGGGAGTACGCAGACCCCCTAGGGGGTACACAGACACCTGAGGGTACACAGACCCCTGGGGGTACACAGACCCCTAGGGGTACACAGACCCCTGGGGGTACACAGACCCCTAGGGGGGGATACACAGACCCCTGGGGGTACACAGACCCCTAGGGGTACACAGACCCCCTATAGGGTACGCAGACCCCTGGGGGTACACAAACCCCCTAGTGGGTACACAGACCCCTAGCGAGTACACAGACCCCTAGGGGGTACACAAACCCCTAGGGGTACACAGACCCCTAGGGGTACACAGACCCCTGGGGGTACACAGACCCCTAGGGGGTACACAGACCCCCTGGAGGTACACAGACCCCCTAGGGGGTACACAGACCCCTGGGGGTACACAGACCCCTAGGGGGTACACAGACCCCTGGGGGTACACAGACCCCTGGCGGTACGCAGACCCCTGGGGGTACACAGACCCCTGGGGGTACGCAGACCCCTAGGGGATACGCAGACCCCCTAGAGGGTACGCAGACCCCTGGGGGTATGCAGACCCCTAGGGGGTACACAGACCCCTGGGGGTACACAGACCCCTAGGGGGTACACAGACCCCTGGGGGTACGCAGACCCCTGGGGGTACACAGACCCCTAGGGGTGCACAGACCCCTAGGGGTACACAGACCCCTGGGGGTACACATTACATACGTACAGCACTATACGCTACGCTGCAATACACGACGCTATGAAACACCGCGCTACTATACACGAGGCATTACATTGTAATACACTACACTGGACATCGGTAAAAAAGAGCTTCGAAGCTCATCGCATTCCTCCTGAAAGCCTTAATGAAGGTTCCCATTCTGTGGTCGTTGCTGAAATGGAATGCGCACATCGTTCTGTTTGCTAAAATATATCTATTTTTAAAATCGGTTGCTTCAGGATTTCCGACCGTTGCTACGACGCCTCTGCCGCCGACGACGTCACCGACGACGTCACCGATGACGTCATCGACGACGTCACCGATGATGTCACCGACGACGAGAACGAGTGCTCCTCCGTCGCAAGTGCCCACGAGCTACAATATCCGTGAGTGGATGTTGGTCTTCTATCACCCCCACCACCCCCGCGGTTAGACACGGTGTGGCTACGTGCAGCGGTGCAATGTACACGCTACACTATACACTACACTATACACTACACTATACACTACAGTATACACTGCACTATACACTACACTACTATAAACTACACTATACACTACACTATACACTACTATACACTACACTATACACTACACTATACACTACACTACACCACTATAAACTACACTACTATACACTACTATACACTACACTATACACTACACTATACACTACACTACACCTTACACTATACACTACACTATACACTACACTATACACTACACTATACACTACACTACACCACTATACACTACTATACACTACACTATACACTACACTATACACTACTCTATACACTACACTACACACTACACCACTATAAACTACACTACTATACACTACACTATACACTACACTTTACACTACACTATACACAACACTGTACACTACATTCCACACTACACTATACAATATACTACTATACACTACACTCTACACTACTATACACTACACTATACACTACACTATACACTGCACTATACACTAAGCTACGAATACCACTATACACTACACTATACACTACTATACACTACACACTATACACTAAACTATACACTACTATACACTACACTATACACTACACCACTATACACTACTATACACTACACTATACACTACACTACTATACACTACACTATACACAACTATACACTACACTGTACACTACTATACACTACACTATACACTACACTGTACACTACTATACACTACACTATACACTACTACACTATACACTACACACTACACTATACACTACACTATACACTGCATTATACACTACTATACACTACACTATACACTACATTATACACTTCACTAAACACTACACTATACACTACACTATACAGTGAGGGAAAAAAGTATTTGATCCCCTGCTGATTTTGTACGTTTGCCCACTGACAAAGAAATGATCAGTCTATCATTTTAATGGGAGGTTAATTTGAACAGTGAGAGGCAGAATAACAACAAATACATCCAGAAAAATGCATGTCAATAATGTTATAAATTCATTTGCATTTTATTGAGGGAAAAAAGTATTTGACCCCATCTCAAGCAGAACAATTTCTGGCTCCCAGGTGTCTTTTATACTGGTAACGAGCTGAGATTAGGAGCACACTCTTAAAGGGAGTGCTCCTAATCTCAGCTTGTTACCTGTATAAAATACACCTGACCCCAGAATCAATCAGTCAATCAGATTCCAAACTCTCTACCATGGCCAAGACCAAAGAGCTCTCCATGGATGTCAGGGACAAGATTGTAGACCTACACAAGGCTGGAATGGGCTACAAGACCATTGCCAAGCAGCTTGGTGTTAAGGTGACAACAGTTGGTGCGATTGTTCGCAAATGGAAGAAACACAAAAGAACTGTCAATCAACCTCGGCCTTGTGCTCCATGCAAGATCTCACCTCGTGGAGTTGCAATGATCATGAGAACGGTGAGGAATCAGCCCAGAACTACAAGGGAGGATCTTGTCAATGATCGCAAGGCAGCTGGGACCATAGTTACCAAGAAAACAATTGGTAACACACTACGCCGTGAAGGACTGAAATCCTGCAGCGCCCGCAAGGTCCCCCTGCTCAAGAAAGCACATATACATGCCCGTCTGAAGTTTGCCAATGAACATCTGAATGATTCAGAGGACACCTGGGTGAGAGTGTTGTGGTCAGATGAGACCAAAATGGAGCTCTTTGGCATCAACTCAACTCGCTGTGTTTGGAGGAGGAATGCTGCCTATGACCCCAAGAACACCATCCCCACCGTCAAACATGGAGGTGGAAACATTATGCTTTGGGGGTGTTTTTCTGCTAAGGGGACAGGACAACTTCACCGCATTAAAGGGACGATGGACGGGGCCATGTACCATCAAATCTTGGATGAGAACCTCCTTCACTCAGCCAGGGCATTGAAAAGAGTCGTGGATGGGTATTCCAGCATGACAATGGCCAAGGCAACCAAGGAATGGCTCAAGAAGAAGCACATTAAGGTCCTGGAGTGGCCTAGCAAGTCTCCAGACCTTAATCCCATGGAAAATCTGTGGAGGGAGCTGAAGGTTCGAGTTGCCAAACGTCAGCCTCGAAACTTTAATGACTTGGAGAAGATCTGCAAAGAGGAGTGGGACAAAATCCCTCCTGAGATGTGTGCAAACCTGGTGGCCAACTACAAGAAACGTCTGACCCCTGTGATTGCCAACACGGGTTTTGCCACCAAGTACTAAGTCATGTTTTGCAGAGGGGTCAAATACTTAATTCCCTCATTAAAATGCGAATCAATTTGTAACATTTTTGACATGCGTTTTTCTGGATTTTGTTGTTGTTATTCTGTCTCTATGCCTATCTCTCTCTGTCTCTCTCTGCCTCTCTCTCTGTGCCTCTCTGTTTCTCTGTCTCTCTCTGTCTCTCTCTCTATCTCTCTGTCTCTCTGTGTCTCTCTGTCTCTCTGTGTCTCTCTGTCTCTCTGTGTCTCTGTCTCTCTCTTTGTCTCTCTCTCTTTATCTCTCTATCTCTCTGTGTCTCTCTGTCTCTCTGTGTGTGTCTCTCTCTGTATCTCTCTGTCTCTCTGTGTCTCTCTGTCTCTCTGCGTCTCTCTGTCTCTCTTAGTCTCTCTCTATCTCTGTGTCTATCTCTGTCTCTCTGTGTCTCTCTGTCTCTCTGTGTCTCTCTCTATCTTTGCGTCTCTCTGTGTGTCTCTCTCTCTGTGTCTTTCTGTCTCTCTGTGTATCTCTCTGTCTCTATCTCTCTGTGTCTCTGTGTCTATCTGTCTCTCTATGTCTCTCTCTGTCTCTCTGCGTCTGTCTCTGTCTCGGCAGCGTTCTCCGGCACGAGCGGAAACTTCTGCTCCCCGGGGTTCACGGACAACACGACCTCACGGGAGGTCATCTTCACCATCACCACCGGCTACTCCTTCATCATCAAACTTCGCTTCGTTAGCACGAGGTGGGTGCTCACCCACACTCGTCACCCACTCTCACCCACGCCCTCACCCACACCCTCACCCACGCTCACCCATACCCTCATCCACGTTCACCCACGCTCACCCACACCCTCACCCACACTCAACAACAACCACCATTCGCCACTAAGTGGTGGTGATGTCACCACGACTCTTGTGCCAGGCCATGTGCACGTTGGGGCCACGTGAAGTGTCGAACGCCCGCTGGCAGGAGGTCACGGGGCAGACCCAAGTGCCACGGGTTGACTGACTGAGATAACTGAGATGACTGGCTGATGCACCACCTGTGCCCCCTACTGTGCCAACTTGCTGTGCTTCAGCCAACTGGCGCTCCGCTCGTTGTTGTGAGCGTCGCTGCTCCGCCCTCCGTTGTTGTTGGAGGGCGACTACCTCCAACTGCCCAGTAGCGTCCTTCACGAGCCTCCTCCACTGAGGCCGATCTTGACACTGCCGGTACCAGTCATCGGCAAGTCCACTCAGCTCCACGTCCTCCTGTACCACATCACTCCATCTCTTCTCTAGCCCGTGCCGCGCCCATTTAGCCCCCTCGATCCGGCCGAACAAAAGATGTTTAGGCATGCGGTGGCTGGGCATGCGGGCTACATGACCCAGCCAACGCAGCGTTGCCTGCCAGAGGAGCTCGCCGATGGGACTTTGTCCAGATTTTTCAAGGATTTGTGAGCTCCTCACACAATCCAGCATGGTTAAACTCAGGATGGATTGTAGGCAGGCCAGCCTAAATGTTTCTAACCGGCGAAGATGTTCCATTAGGGGGGTCCACGTATCGCATGCGTAGAGAAGGGAAGGAATGACCGTGGCAGAGAAGACCTGAAGCTTCATGCGGAGCGACAGACCAGGTAGCTTCCACACAGCGTTACGCAACTGATCAAAAGATATTGCCGCTCGACTGATTCGGAGTGAGACCTCTGCTGTTAAACTGGAGCCAGTCATAAGCACACTGCCCAGGTATGGGAAACTCTCCACTCTCTCCACAACTCCCCTATCACCAATTGGGAGTTGTGGGGGTGGAGTGTCCGATGGTACAAAATACCCAGGCAGGTGCTTAGTTTTGGTGGGGCTGATGGTAAGTCCCCACCTCTTAGTGGCAAGCTCCAGGTTTAGCAGCAGCGCCTCCAACTCCTCCTCTGAGTGAGCAGCAATTAGCAGATCATCGGCATACATAACGTGATTGAGCAATAGGGAGCAGCCATCCTTTGACCGCACCCGGGCATCAATCAACCTCCCATTGTATCTGCATCAGATGGAAATTCATCCGCTACAGCTTTGAAGGCTTCACGAACTACGTGGTCGAAATAAATGTTAAATAATGTGGGAGCCAGAGGACATCCCTGTCGCACCCCAACGTGTACAGGGAATGGCTCCGACTCCCGTCCACGTAGTTTTACCTGGGCCCGCTCACCATCATGAAGGTCCTTAATGATCGTGAGCAGCAGGTCAGGGACTCCAAAAGCACGAAGAACAACCCAGAGCCCAGTCCTACTCATGGTATCATAGGCCTTGACAAGGTCAATAAAGCATAGATGTAGGTCTTGTTGGAATTCCCTACAACTCTGCTGTAGCAGACGGACAGAAAATATGGCATCTGTGCAGGACCGCCCTTTCCTGAAACCGCATTGGGGCTCCGCAAGCCTCTCCTCAGCGTGCCTGGCGAGGTGATGTTGAATAATCCTTGCCAGGACCTTTCCCGGCACACTGAGGAGTGAGATGCCCCTGTAGTTGTTACAGTCTGTGCGGTCCCCCTTCTTAAAGAGAGTGACCACCAGGGCATCCTTCCAATCCTGCGGAACCCGTCCAGTAGGTCCAGACTGTTGTTATGATGTCATGTAGGGCAGTCTGTGCACAAACGCCACCCTCCCTCAGCATTTTGCTTGGGAGATCATCTCTGCCCGCTGCCTTTCCTGGTCTCAGACTCTGGATCGCCTTCAGTACTTCCTCAAAAGATGGCACCTCAGCCAGCCACTCACAGGGGGTGACTTTTTCCTCCAATATTTGAGGCACCGCAGCCTCGACAGGGTCATCCCCACTTTGTCCCACGTTGTTTTCCAGGCTGAGAGATTTCTTCTCCCCCAGGACCTCACAGAAATGCTCAGCAAATCTTCAAACCTGTTCCTGGGGGTCAGAGATTGGATCACCGTTCCTTCCCCTAATGATAGTAACAGGCGTGGCGCTGCAGGTTACTTTTTTGATGAAATTAAAGAGCGATTGGTCACCCATACCTTCACCCACACTCACCCACGCTCACCCACACCCTCACCCACGCTCACCCACACTCACCCACACCCTCACTCACGCTCCTCACCCATAACCTCACCCACGCTCACCCACGCTCACCTACACTCACCCACACCCTCACCCACACTCACCTACACCCTCAACCATACTCACCCACGCTCCTCACCCACCCCCTCACCCATGCTCCTCACCCATAACCTCACCCACACTCACACTCACCCACGCTCACCCACACTCACCCACACCAAAACCCACACCCTCACCCATGCTCCTCACACATAACCTCACCCACGCTCACCCACCCCCTCAGCCACGCTCACCCACACCAAAACCCACACCCTCACCCATGCTCCTCACCCATAACCTCACCCACGCTCACCCACACCCTCAGCCACGCTCACCCACACCCTTACCCACGCTCACCTTCACCCATGCTCACCCTCACCCATGCTCCTCACCCACACTCACCCACGCTCACCCACGCTCATCACCCACTCAGCAGCCCCGAGATAAACGAAACCTGCAATTTGTATGTTCACCAGCAGGGTAAGACACCCACCCCACACCACCCCTTCTGCTCTGTAGGAATTATGAGTGCATCGATTAATTATGAGTGAACGATTAGTTATTATTGAATGATGAGTGAATGATGAGTGATGAGTGAATGATGAGTAAATGATGAGTGATGAGTGAATGATGATTGAATGCTGAGGGAATCGACGAATTATTAGTGAATCGATGAATCATGAGTGAATCTATTAATTATGTAGATGTATAATTAATGCATAGAGACCCACAGACATGAGTGAAAATGCATAAAGACGCACAGAGACTCATATAGACACACAGAGATGCATAGAGACCCATGTAGATGCATAGAGACCCACAGACATAAGTTAAAATGCATAGAGACGCACAGAGACTCATAGAGACACACAGAGACTCATCGATTCCCATATAGATGCATAGAGACCCACAGACATAAGTGAAAATGCATAGAGACGCACAGAGACTCATCGATTCCCATATAGATGCATAGAGACCCAAAGACATGAGTGAAAATGCATAGAGACGCACAGAGACTCATAGAGACACACAGAGACGCATAGAGACCCATATAGATGCATAGAGACCCACAGACATAAGTGAAAATGCATAGAGACGCACAGAGACTCATAGAGACACACAGAGACACATAGAGACCCATACAGACGCATAGAGACCCACAGACATAAGTGTAAATGCATAGAGACACACAGAGACTCATAGAGACACACAGAGACGGATAGAGACACACAGAGACTCATAGAGACACACAGAGACGCATAGAGACCCATATAGATGCATAAAGACCCACAGACATAAGTGAAAATGCATAGAGACGCACAGAGACTCATAGAGACACATAGAGACGCATAGAGACCCATAGAGACGCATAGAGGCCCATAGAGATGCGTAGAGACCCATAGAGATGCATAGAGACCCACAGAGATACATAGAGACCCATAGAAATACGTAGATACCCATATAGATACAAATATAGAGACACATAGATATACATAGAGACCCATGAAGACCCAGACACTCATAGAGACTCATATAGATCCATTGAGATACATAGAGACCCATAGAGACCCATAGATATACATAGAGACCCATATAGATCCATAGAGACCCATAGAGATACGTAGCTACACATAGAGATACAAAGAGAGCCATATATATGCATATAGACCCATAGAGACGCATAGAGATGCATAGAGATGCATAGAGACCCATAAATATACATAGAGATCCATAGAGATAGATAGAGACCCATATATATATACATAGAGACCCATAGAGACCCATAGAGATACATAGAGATCCATTTAGATACATAGAGACCCATAGAGACCCATAGATATACATAGAGACCCATAGAGATACATAGAGATCCATTGAGATACATAGAGACCCATAGGGACACATAGATATTCATAGAGATCCATTGAGATACATAGAGATCCATAGAGATACATAGAGACCCATAGAGACCCATAGAGATCCATTGAGCTACATATAGACCAATAGAGACTCATAGAGACGCATAAAAACCCATACACACCCATAGATATTCATGGAGACCCATAGATATACATAGAGATCCATAGATATACATAGAGCCCCATAGATATACATAGAGACCCATAGATTTACATAGAGACCCATAGAGACCCATAGAGATCCATTGAGATACATAGAGACCAATAGAGACCCATAGAGACGCATAGAGACCCATACAGACCCATATATATTCATAGAGACCCATAGATATACATAGAGATCCATATATATACATAGAGCCCCATATATATGCATAGAGATGCATTGAGATACGTAGAGACCCATAGAGATACATAGAGTCCCATAGAGACCCATAGATATACATAGAGATGCATTGAGATACATAGAGACCCATAGAGATACATAGAGACCAATAGAGACCCATATAGACGCATAGAGACCCATAGAAACGCATAGAGACCCATACTGACCCATAGATGATGATGAGAGAGAGACGCAGACTCCAAATATACAGCAGCAGCAGCAGGCATCTTCAGGGTCGGGATGGAACCCACGACCTCCTGCATACCAGGCGAGGTAGTTAACATCTCCTAGCCACCGTGATGATGAGAGAGACACAGACTCCACATATACCTCCTGTATACCAGGCGAGGTAGTTAACATCTCCTAGCCACCGTGATGATGAGAGAGACACGCAAACTCCAAATATACAGCAGCAGATGTTAGGGTCGGGATGGAACCCACGACCTCCTGTAGACCAGGCGAGGTAGTTAACATCTCCTAGCCACCGTGATGATGAGAGAGACACAGACTCCACATAGACCTCCTGTAGACCAGGCGAAGTAGTTAACATCTCCTAGCCACCGTGATGATAAGAGAGAGAGAGAGAGACGCAGACTCCAAATATATAGCAGCAGCAGGCATCGTTAGGGTCGGGATGGAATCCACGACCTCCTGTATACCAGGCGAGGTAGTTAACATCTCCTAGCCACCGTGATGATGAGAGAGAGACACAGACTCCACATAGACCTCCTGTACACCAGTCGAGGTAGTTAACATCTCCTAGCCACCGTGATGATGATGAGAGAGAGAGACACGCAGACTCCAAATATACAGCATCAGGCATTGTCAGGGTCGGGATGGAACCCACGACCTCCTGTATACCAGGCGAGGTAGTCAACATCTCCTAGCCACCGTGATGATGAGAGAGACACGCAAACTCCAAATATACAGCAGCAGGTGTTAGGGTCGGGATGGAACCCACGACCTCCTGTAAACCAGGCGAGGTAGTTAACATCTCCTAGCCACCGTGATGATGAGAGAGACACAGACTCCACGTAGACCTCCTGTATACCAGGCGAGGTAGTTAACATCTCCTAGCCACCGTGATGATAAGAGAGAGAGAGATGCAGACTCCAAATATATAGCATCAGCAGGCATCGTTAGGGTCGGGATGGAATCCACGACCTCCTGTATACCAGGCGAGGTAGTTAACATCTCCTAGCCACCGTGATGATGAGAGAGAGAGACACAGACTCCACATAGACCTCCTGTATACCAGTCGAGGAAGTTAACATCTCCTAGCCACCGTGATGATGATGAGAGAGAGAGACACGCAGACTCCAAATATACAGCAGCAGGCATTGTCAGGGTCGGGATGGAACCCACGACCTCCTGTATACCAGGCGAGGTAGTCAACATCTCCTAGCCACCGTGATGATGATGAGAGAGAGAGACACATACTCCACATATACAGCAGCAGCAGGCATCGTCAGGGTCGGAATCGAACCCACGACCTCCTGCATACCAGGCGAGGTAGTTGACATCTCCTAGCCACCGTGATGATGATGAGAGAGAGACACAGACTCCACATAGACCTCCTGTAGACCAGGCGAGGTAGTCAACATCTCCTAGCCACCGTGATTATGAGAGAGAGAGACACGCAAACTCCAAATATACAGCAGCAGGTTTTAGGGTCAGGATGGAACCCACGACCTCATGTAGACCAGGCGAGGTAGTTAACATCTCCTAGCCACCGTGATGATGAGAGAGACACAGACTCCACGTAGACCTCCTGTATACCAGGCGAGGTAGTTAACATCTCCTAGCCACCGTGATGATAAGAGAGAGAGAGACGCAGACTCCAAATATATAGCATCAGCAGGCATCGTTAGTGTCGGGATGGAATCCACGACCTCCTGTATACCAGGCGAGGTAGTTAACATCTCCTAGCCACCGTGATGATGAGAGAGAGAGACACAGACTCCACATAGACCTCCTGTATACCAGTCGAGGAAGTTAACATCTCCTAGCCACCGTGATGATGATGAGAGAGAGAAACAGACTCCACATAGACCTCCTGTACACCAGTCGAGGAAGTTAACATCTCCTAGCCACCGTGATGATGAGAGAGAGAGACACGCAGACTCCAAATATACAGCAGCAGGCATTGTCAGGGTCGGGATGGAACCCACGACCTCCTGTATACCAGGCGAGGTAGTCAACATCTCCTAGCCACCGTGATGATGATGAGAGAGAGAGACACAGACTCCACATAGGCCTCCTGTAGACCAGGCGAGGTAGTTAACATCTCCTAGCCACCGTGATGATGAGAGAGAGAGAGACGCAGACTCCAAATATACAGCAGCAGCAGGCATCGTCAGGGTCTGGATGGAACCCACGACCTCCTGTATACCGGGCGAGGTAGTGAACATCTCCTCGCCACCGTATATCTCTCTCTCCACGTGGTCGCGTTGAAGTTTCCAGGTCTTCCGGTTTTTCACTCCACATTTAGAATCAACGTCAGTGAGTGAGTGGATGAGTGAGTAGGTGAGTCAGTGGGTGGGTGAGTTAGTGAGTGAGTCAGTGAGTGAGTGGATGAGTGAGTAAGTGAGTGAGTGAGTCAGTGAGTGCGTGAGTTAGTGAGTGAGTCAGTGAGTGAGTGGATGAGTGAGTAGGTGAGTGAGTGAGTCAGTGAGTGTGTGAGTTAGTGAGTGAGTCAGTGAGTGAGTGGATGAGTGAGTAGGTGAGTGAGTGAGTCAGTGAGTGTGTGAGTGAGTGAGTGGGTGAGTGAGTGCGTGAGTGAGTGGGTGAGTCAGTGAGTGGGTGAGTTAGTGAGTGAGTTTGTGAGTGAGTAGGTGAGTGAGTCAGTGAGTACGTGAGTCGGTGAGTGAGTGCGTGAGTTGGTGAGTGGGTGAGTTATTGAGTAAGTGAGTCAGTGAGTGAGCGAGTGAGTGCGTGAGTCGGTGAGTGAGTGAGTCAGTGAGTGTGTGAGTTAGTGAGTGAGTCAGTGAGTGAGTCAGTGAGTGCGTGAGTCGGTGAGTGAGTGAGTTAGTGAGTGAGTGAGTCGGTGAGTGGGTGAATCAGTGAGTGGGTGAGTCAGTGAGTGAGTGAGTCAGTGAGTGGGTGAGTCAGTGAGTGAGTGAGTGGATGAGTGAGTCGGTGAGTGCGTGAGTCAGTGAGTGAGTGAGTCAGTGAGTGAGTAGGTGAGTGAGTGGATGAGTGAGTGAGTCAGTGAGTGAGTCAGTGAGTGAGTCAGTGAGTGAGGGAGTGAGTGGATGAGTGAGTGAGTCAGTGAGTGAGTGAGTCAGTGAGTGAGTGAGTGAGTCAGTGAGTGAGTCGGTGAGTGAGTGGATGAGTGAGTGAGTGAGTCAGTGAGTGAGTGAGTAGGTGAGTGAGTGAGCCGGCGTAATTTGCGCATCGCATTGGTGAGCCACGATCGCGACATTGAACCACCTTGGTTAACACACCCACCAACCCCCCATCCATACACGTACTCCTGATCTTTCACCGGAACATCTAATCATCTTGGTCACCCACCAACCCACACGTCCGTCCGTCCGCACGCACGCGTCTGCCCTGAACGCCTCTCTGCCCTCCCCGATTCTAGTTGCGCTGCTGCTTCTGCTCTTGTTAATCCGGCTGTTATGGATTGACTTATGCATCTAGCGAAGGACGCTTGGTTCAGTGGCGTGTGTGTGTGTGATGTGTGTGTGTGATGTGTGTTTACGTGCGTCGCTATTGTAAAGTTTTAATGACGTTTGTTGGGAAAAGTGTCACGCTGTTGTACGTAGCATTGTTTTTAGAAAGTTTTAGAGGGGCTTGGTTTGGCCCGATTTTGATTAGGCGCTTTTGTGACTGCAGGAATTACTCTTTGTTTTCTTTACTGTAAAGTCACGTGGAAATAATAAAAAATAAAATGATATAATAGCATACGACGTTTCGATCGCAACCCAAGCAATCATCATCAGGTATATCTGCGGTTATGTGTTTCCTCTACCTGATGTTGATTGCTTGTGTTGCGATAGAAACCTCGTATGCTAATTTTATTTTGTATTATTTCTGCGTGACTTTACCGAAAAAACCCAAAGAGTTGGCCCGTTATTTATTTATTTAGTACGGATTTGCGCCTTAAAATTTCACTCTGTATTGCGTTACGATTGTTATTAGGATCAAACATCGAAATGGAAGTTTCTTGCACTACTTGTACGCCTTTTTTTCCTCTCTGTGTGAGAGACCCGTAGACTCACACAGAAACCCGTAGACTCACACAGAGATAGAGAGAATCACACAGAGAGACCCGTAGACTCACACAGAGACCCGTAGACTCACACAGAGATCCGTAGACTCACACAGAGACCCGTAGACTCACACAGAAACCCGTAGACTCACACAGAGATAGAGAGAATCACACAGAGAGACCCGTAGACTCACACAGAGACCCGTAGACTCACACAGAGACCCGTAGACTCACACAGAGACCCGTAGACTCACACAGAGATAGAGAAAATCACAGAGAGACCCGTAGACTCACACAGAGACCCGTAGACTCACACAGAGACCCGTAGACTCACACAGATACCCGTAGACTCACACAGAGACGCTTAGACTCACACAGAGATAGAGAGAATCGCACAGAGACCCGTAGACTCGTTTGAATTGCATTGCTTACCTACGTGTGCGACGTTCAGACCTGCGCGCGGTGAATCGTTATTTGCTGACGATGGCAGGCTGAGCGCCTCCGAGCCGTGCGCCATCGACAGCGTGGAGGTGCTCGACGGAGCCTCGCTGGCCGCCGAGAGTCTGGCCCTGCTCTGCTCGACGCCCCTGGGCTCCACGGGGAAGCAGAGCATCGTGTCCACGGGCAGCAGCCTCACGCTGGCCCTCCGAGCCAATGACTCCCTGGAAGGTAGAGAGGAAGCGTCGTGTTTAAGTTCCCGACAGCCGCGCCTCTGATTGGGCACGGTGCGAGAGGAATTCAACACGCACACAGAGACCCGTAGACTCACACAGAGACCCGTAGACTCACACAGCAGAGACCCGTAGACTCACACAGATACCCGTAGACTTAGAGAGACCCATAGCCTCACACAGAGACCCGTAGACTCACACAGAGACCCATAGACTCACACAGAGACCCATAGACTCACACAGAGATCTGTAGACTCACACAGAGACCCGTAGACTCACACAGAGAGAGAGAGAATCACACAGAGACCCGTAGACTCACACAGAGACCCATAGACTCACACAGAGACCCGTAGACTCACACAGAGACCCGTAGACTCACACAGAGACCCGTAGACTCACACAGAGACCCGTAGACTCACACAGAAACCCGTAGACTCACACAGCAGACACCCGTAGACTCACACACAGAGACCCGTAGACTCACACAGCAGAGACCCGTAGACTCACACAGAGACCCGTAGACTCACACAGCAGAGACCCGTAGACTCACACAGAGACCCATAGACTCACACAGAGACCCATAGACTCACACAGAGATCTGTAGACTCACACAGAGACCCGTAGACTCACACAGAGACCCGTAGAGTCACACACAGAGAGCCGTAGACTCACACAGCAGAGACCCGTAGACTCACACAAAGACCCGAAGACTTACACAGAGACCCATAGACCACACAGAGACCCGTAGACTCACAGAGAGACCCAGAGACTCACACAGAGACCCGTAGACTCACACAGAGACCTGTAGACTCACACAGAGACCCAAAGACTCACACAGAGACCCGAAGACTTACACAGAGACCCATAGACCACACAGAGACCCATAGACTCACAAAGAGTTCCGTAGACTCACAAAGAGACCCATAGACTCACACAGAGACCCATAGACTCACACAGAGATCTGTAGACTCACACAGAGACCCGTAGACTCACAGAGAGAGAGAGAGAATCACACAGAGACCCGTAGACTCACACAGAGACCCGTAGACTCACACAGCAGAGACCCGTAGACTCACACAGAGACCCGTAGACTCACACAGAGACCCGTAGACTCACACAGAGACCCGTAGACTCACACAGCAGAGACCCGTAGACTCACACAGAGACCCGTAGACTCACACAGAGACCTGTAGACTCACACAGAGACCCATAGACTCACACAGAGATGCGAAGACTTACACAGAGACCCATAGACCACACAGAGACCCGTAGACTCACATAGAGACCCATAGACTCACACAGAGACCCGTGGACTCACACAGAGACCTGTAGACTCACACAGAGACTCATAGACTCACACAGAGACCCGATGACTTACACAGAGACCCATAGACCACACAGAGACCCATAGACTCACACAGAAATCCGTAGACTCACACAGAGACCCATAGACTCACACAGAGACCCATAGACTCACACAGAGACCCGTGGACTCACACAGAGACCTGTAGACTCACAAAGAGACTCATAGACTCACACAGAGACCCGAAGACTTACACAGAGACCCATAGACCACACAGAGACCCATAGACTCACACAGAAATCCGTAGACTCACACAGAGACCCATAGACTCACACAGAGACCCATAGACTCACACAGAGATCTGTAGACTCACACAGAGACCCGTAGACTCACACAGAGATAGAGAGAATCACACAGAGACCCGTAGACTCACACAGAGACCCGTAGACTCACACAGAGACCGATAGACTCACACAGAGATACATAGACTCACACAGAGACCCGTAGACGCACACAGAGGCATGTAGACTCACACAGAGACCCGTAGACTCACACAGAGATAGAGAGAATCACACCGAGACCAGTAGACTCACACAGAGACCCGTAGACTCACACAGAGACCCATAGACTCACACAGAGATACATAGACTCACACAGAGACCCGTAGACGCACACAGAGACATGTAGACTCACACAGAGATACATAGACTCACACAGAGATACATAGACTCACACAGATACAGAGAATCACAGAGAGACCCGTAGACACACACAGAGACCCGTAGACTCACACAGAGATACATTGACTCACACAGAGATACATAGACTCACACAGAGACCCGAAGACTTACACAGAGACCCATAGACCACACAGAGACCCATAGACTCACACAGAGTTCCGTAGACTCACAAAGAGACCCATAGACTCACACAGAGACCCATAGACTCACACAGAGATCTGTAGACTCACACAGAGACCCGTAGACTCACAGAGAGAGAGAGAGAATCACACAGAGACCCGTAGACTCACACAGAGACCCGTAGACTCACACAGCAGAGACCCGTAGACTCACACAGAGACCCGTAGACTCACACAGAGACCCGTAGACTCACACAGAGACCCGTAGACTCACACAGCAGAGACCCGTAGACTCACACAGAGACCCGTAGACTCACACAGAGACCTGTAGACTCACACAGAGACCCATAGACTCACACAGAGATGCGAAGACTTACACAGAGACCCATAGACCACACAGAGACCCGTAGACTCAGATAGAGACCCATAGACTCACACAGAGACCCGTGGACTCACACAGAGACCTGTAGACTCACACAGAGACTCATAGACTCACACAGAGACCCGATGACTTACACAGAGACCCATAGACCACACAGAGACCCATAGACTCACACAGAAATCCGTAGACTCACACAGAGACCCATAGACTCACACAGAGACCCATAGACTCACACAGAGACCCGTGGACTCACACAGAGACCTGTAGACTCACAAAGAGACTCATAGACTCACACAGAGACCCGAAGACTTACACAGAGACCCATAGACCACACAGAGACCCATAGACTCACACAGAAATCCGTAGACTCACACAGAGACCCATAGACTCACACAGAGACCCATAGACTCACACAGAGATCTGTAGACTCACACAGAGACCCGTAGACTCACACAGAGATAGAGAGAATCACACAGAGACCCGTAGACTCACACAGAGACCCGTAGACTCACACAGAGACCGATAGACTCACACAGAGATACATAGACTCACACAGAGACCCGTAGACGCACACAGAGGCATGTAGACTCACACAGAGACCCGTAGACTCACACAGAGATAGAGAGAATCACACCGAGACCAGTAGACTCACACAGAGACCCGTAGACTCACACAGAGACCCATAGACTCACACAGAGATACATAGACTCACACAGAGACCCGTAGACGCACACAGAGACATGTAGACTCACACAGAGATACATAGACTCACACAGAGATACATAGACTCACACAGATACAGAGAATCACAGAGAGACCCGTAGACACACACAGAGACCCGTAGACTCACACAGAGATACATTGACTCACACAGAGATACATAGACTCACACAGAGACACACAGACTCACACATAGACCCATAGACTCACACAGAGATCCATAGACTCACACAGAGACCCGTAGACTCACACAGAGATAGAGAGAATCACACAGATACAGAGAATAACAGAGAGACCCGTAGACTCACACAGAGACCCGTAGACTCACACAGCAGAGACCCGTAGACTCACACAGCAGAGACCCGTAGACTCACACAGAGACCCGTAGACTCACACAGCAGAGACCCGTAGACTCACACAGAGACCCGTAGACTCACACAGAGACCCGTAGACTCACACAGAGACACGAAGACTTACACAGAGACACATAGACCATACAGAGACCCGTAGACTCACACAGAGATAGAGAGAATCACACAGAGACCCGTAGACTCACACAGAGACCCGTTGACTCACACAGAGACCCATAGACTCACACAGAGATACATAGACTCACACAGAGACCCGTAGACGCACACAGAGACATGTAGACTCACACAGAGATACATAGACTGACACAGAGATACATAGACTCACACAGATACATAGAATCACAGAGAGACCCGTAGACGCACACAGAGACCCGTAGACTCACACAGAGATACATTGACTCACACAGAGACATGTAGACTCACACAGAAATCCGTAGACTCACACAGAGATACATAGACGCACACAGATACAGAGAATCACAGAGAGACCCGTAAACTCACACAGAGACCCGTAGACTCACACAGAGATACATAGACTCACAGAGAGATACATCGACTCACACAGATACAGAGAATAACAGAGAGACCCGTAGACTCACACAGAGACCCGTAGACTCACACAGCAGAGACCTGTAGACTCACACAGCAGAGACCCGTAGACTCACACAGAGACCCGTAGACTCACACAGCAGAGACCCGTAGACTCACACAGAGACCCGTAGACTCACACAGAGACCCGTAGACTCACACAGAGACCCATAGACTCACACAGAGACGCGAAGACTTACACAGAGACACATAGACCATACAGAGACCCGTAGACTCACACAGAGACCCATAGACTCACACAGAGACCCGTAGACTCACACAGAGATACATAGACTCACACAGATACAGAGATTTACAGAGAGGCCCGTAGACTCACAGAGGGACCCGTAGACTCACACATAGAACTGTAGACTCAGACTCCAAATATACAACAGCAGGTGTTAGGGTCTAGATGGAACCCACGACCTCCTGTATACCAGGCGAGGTAGTTACCATCTTTTAGCCACCATGGTGATGAAAGAAAGAGACACAGACTCCAAATATACAGCAGCAGGCATCTTCAGGGTCGGGATCGAACCCACGACCTCCTCTATACCAGGCGAGGTAGTTAACATATCCTAGCCACTGTGATGATGAGAGAAAGAAACACAGACTCCAAATACACAGCAGCAGCAGGTATCATCAGGGTCGGAATCGAACCCACGACCTCCTGTAGACCAGGCGAGGTAGTTAACATCTCCTAGCCACCGTGATGATGAGAGAGAGACACAGATTCAACATAGACCTCCTGTATACCAGGCGAGGTAGTTAACATCTCCTAGCCACCGTGATGATGAGAGAGAGACACAGACCCCACATAGACCTCCTGTATACCAGGCGAGGTAGTCAACATCTCCTAGCCACCGTGATGATGAGAGAGAGACACAGACTCCACATAGACCTCCTATATACCAGGCGAGGTAGTTAACATCTCCTAGCCACCGTGATGATGAGAGAGAGACACAGACTCCAGATAGACCTCCTGTATACCAGGCGAGGTAGTTAACATCTCCTAGCCACCGTGATGATAAGAGAGAGACACAGACTCCACATAGACCTCCTGTATACCAGGCGAGGTAGTTAACATATCTTAGCCACCGTGGCGCCCCAACAGCAGTGGTGTAAGACATTGCACAGAAGCGACCGGCCCATCACAAATGATAGCTGCTAAACAAAGTGGCTCGTCGTCATCATCATCATCACGTGGTCATCTATAGCCGCAGCCAGATACTCATCTATTCTGAGTGCGGAATGAGAAAAACCCGGATGACCTAGGAGGAAAATCCACGTGACCACGGGGAGAGAGATACATGCACACTCAAAATATACAGCAGCAGGCATTATCAGGGTCGGGATCGAATCCACTACCTCGTGTACACCAGGCGTGGTAGTTAAACATTTACCCAGCCGCTGTGTCACGTAAACAAAGTGCTTTCGATCAACGCAACGAACATCATTAATATAATAACAATAGGGGGTTTCCCCTTTTTTCTGGCAACAAAACTGAAACCTTTTTACACGGATTCATGTCTGCATTAACCACAATACCTGCAGTCAAAATGCAAACGAAAAAACATACTAAATTTTTATTTAAAGCTTTCGTGACTGCAGGGTTTCATATTCTTGGTTCTTTCGGTAAAGTCACCACGTAGAAGGGAAACAATAAAATAATAAAAATATAAAACACGTGACTTTACCGAAAGAACCAAGAATATAAAAACATACTATGATTATATATGATGCATTGTCCTTGAAACGTATTGGTCCACACCAAGGGACGGCTTTCTTTGGAGCCTCGACCCAATTGGTGCTCAACCACATGACGCCAAAAGGCGTTACACAGCTCAAAGACAATGCACTATAAGTTTCAAGGACAATGCATATATTCATCTTCTTTGGTTCTTTCGGTAAAGTCACGTAGAATGAGAATAAAATAATAAAATAACGCGATAAAATTCTCACGGCGTGTGTTATTTTATTATTTTATTCTCATTCTACGTGACTTTACCGAAAGAACCAAAGAAGATGAATCCTTGCAGTCACGAAAGCTTTAAATCGAAATGCATATATTATCGTAGTATGTTTTTGTTCGCATTTTGACTGCAGGTATTGTGGCTAATGCAGTAACATGAATCCTTGTAAAAAAAGGCTTCAGTTTTGTTGCCAGAAAAAGGGGAAAAACCCTGTTATTATATTTTGGTACCGGCAAAGGAGGTCTAATGATGTAGATGCTCACCCCGAGCCCTCGTTACTTTGATAGTGGCATTGTCTTTGAGCTGTGTGACGCCTTCTGGCGTCATCTGTTCGAGCACCAATTGAGTCGAGGCTCAAAAGAAAGCCGTCCCTTGGTGTGGACCAATCAGTTTCAAGGACAATCCATCATATATTATCATAGTATGTTTTTTTGTTTGCATTTTGACTGCAGGTATTGTGGTTAATGCAGTAAACATGAATCATTGTAAAAAAAAAAGGTTTCAGTTTTATTGCCAGAAAAAGTGGAAAAACCCCTGTTATTATATTTTGGTACCAGCAAAGGAGGTCTAATGATGAAACGTTATTATTGTCGTCGTCACTTGGAGAGGCATTCCCGGCACACCGCAGAGGGCTGCACCTCACACGGCGAGGCCCGATGAGGATTATCCCTCGTTTTCTTGTTTTCCGATGAGCAGAAGTTACATTTTGAGTGTGGATCGTCTCCTAAAGATTAGTACTCGGGTACCAGACAAACGTTTGACAATGGTCAACAAAGATGTAAATTCTAAGTTTTGCTGGCTGCTTAACACGTTGTAGTAGTGGTAGTAGGAGGCTTTCGCGACCGATATCCATAATAGGGGTGAAGCCAGCCATATGTACAGGCACAATTTCAACCGAGAGGATGGTTATGAGCCCAGCAATCATTGGAAAGATGTCATCAACCACTTTGGTTCGTGACTTGATTTGTGTTTTCTTGTCAACCTCCACCGTCAGCAGTGTGGGTGTGTGGAGCGAGGTGCAATGCTCTGATTGGTGTAAACCTCCTGCCAGTGTTGGTGCCCTCTTCTACATTAACATGAGCTGCCCCGCCCATCTCTAAACCTTAATAAACAGCTCTCTGATTGGTGTAGACCTACTGCCGGTGTTGGAGCCCTCTCCTACATTAACATTAGCTGCCCCGCCCATCTCTAAACCTTTAAA
The DNA here is from genome assembly GCF_048934315.1 of Petromyzon marinus. Lineage (NCBI taxonomy): Eukaryota > Metazoa > Chordata > Hyperoartia > Petromyzontiformes > Petromyzontidae > Petromyzon > Petromyzon marinus. The sequence goes on from NW_027423124.1 coordinate 1,080,805, forward strand.
GCAGCTCTTTGATTGGTGTAGACCTACTGCCGGTGTCGGTGCCCTCTCCTACATTAACATTGGCTGCCCCGCCCATCTCTAAACCTTTATAAACAGCTCTCTGATTGGTGTAGACCTACTGCCGGTGTTGGAGCCCTCTCCAACATTAACATGAGCTGCCCCGCCCATCTCTAAACCTTTATAAGCAGCTCTCTGATTGGTGTAGACCTCCTGCCAGTGTTGGTGCCCTCTTCAACATTAACATTAGCTGCCCCGCCCATCTCTAAACCTTTATAAGCAGCTCTCTGATTGGTGTAGACCTACTGCCGGTGTCGGAGCCCTCTCCTACATTAACATTAGCTGCCCCGCCCATCTCTGAACCTTTATAAGCAGCTCTCTGATTGGTGTAGACCTCCTGCCAGTGTCGGAGCTTTCTCCTACATTAACATTAGCTCTAAACCTTTATAAACAGGTTTCTCTCAGAGGCTAACCTCCCTGTTCCTGATGACGGCCGCTTGTGTTGCGATAAAAGTGTCGTGATATTTTTAATCACGTTTTTTTCTATCTACGTGACTTTACCGAAAGAACCATGAAACATAATAGAGGTGTTTTTTTTATTTAAAGCTTTCGTGACTGCAGGGATTCATATTCTTGGTTCTTTCGGTAAAGTCACCACCACGTAGAAGGGAAACAATAAAATAATAAAAATATAAAACAATAAAATTATTGTAAAACAATAAAATTATTATTCTTGGTTCTTTCGGTAAAGTCACCACCACGTAGATAGGGAAACAATAAAATAATAAAAAAATATAAAACAATAAAATTATTGTAAAACAATAAAATTATTATTCTTGGTTCTTTCGGTAAAGTCACCACCACGTAGAAGGGAAACATTAAAATAATAAAAATATAAAACAATAAAATTATTGTAAAACAATTAAATTATTATTCTTGGTTCTTTCGGTAAAGTCACCACCACGTAGAAGGGAAACAATAAAATAATAAAAATATAAAACAATACAATTATTGTAAAACAATAAAATTATTATTCTTGGTTCTTTCGGTAAAGTCACCACCACGTAGAAGGGAAACATTAAAATAATAAAAATATAAAACAATAAAATTATTGTAAAACAATTAAATTATTATTCTTGGTTCTTTCAGTAAAGTCACCACCACGTAGAAGGGAAACATTAAAATAATAAAAATATAAAACAATAAAATTATTGGTAAACAATTAAATTATTATTCTTGGTTCTTTCGGTAAAGTCACCACCACGTAGAAGGGAAACATTAAAATAATAAAAATATAAAACAATAAAATTATTGTAAAACAATTAAATTATTATTCTTGGTTCTTTCGGTAAAGTCACCACCACGTAGAAGGGAAACGATAAAATAATAAAAATATAAAACAATAAAATTATTGGTAAACAATTAAATTATTATTCTTGGTTCTTTCGGTAAAGTCACCACCACGTAGAAGGGAAACATTAAAATAATAAAAATATAAAACAATAACATTATTGTAAAACAATTAAATTATTATTCTTGGTTCTTTCGGTAAAGTCACCACCACGTAGAAGGGAAACGATAAAATAATACAAATATAAAACAATAAAATTATTGTAAAACAATTAAATTATTATTCTTGGTTCTTTCGGTAAAGTCACCACCACGTAGAAGGGAAACATTAAAATAATACAAATGTAAAACAATAAAATTATTGTAAAACAATTAAATTATTATTCTTGGTTCTTTCGGTAAAGTCACCACCACGTAGAAGGGAAACATTAAAATAATACAAATATAAAACAATAAAATTCTCACGACGTTTCGACTGCTACACAAGCAATCATCATCAGGTGTGAAAACCACAGTTTCAAATTTTCTTGCTGTGGTTTTCACACCTGATGATGATTGCTTGTGTTGCAGTCGAAACGTCGTGAGAATTTTATTGTTTTATATTTTTATTATTTTATTGTTTCCCTTCTACGTGATTTTTACCGAAATAACCAAGAATAAGAGGTGTTTTTTGGTTGGGTTAGGTCGTGTAAGTATAAATGTGTCGTTAATCCCACCACCACCACCCGACACAACCAAACAGTAAGGGTTCGTCACTTAGTTCAGCACTGGTGTGCGTTGGGGAGCAAACCCACAACAACGTTTACAATTCAAGTTAACGTGACGTTTCGCTGGTAATCACAATCAGCAGCTTCATCAGGCGGTTAGCCATATGAGGCTGGTTTTAATGAACTAATTGGTCACGTTTTGTTTAAGTGACAACCTCTACACAAATTAGGCTGTGTCGGGGCGGTGGTGGTCGGTTCAACGACACAGCGTTTATACGTACGTAATCTAACCCAAAAAAACAACCCTCTATCATGGATAATATTGGTTAGCGAAAGCCTCTCCCTTACTACTACAAATACGTGTTAAACTAAATAGCATGTGCTACCCGTGGTCACGTGCATTTGTCTCCAGGTTATTTCTCTCCACACCACTGCCACAGCCTACGCTAGCACCACGGTGGCTAGGAGATGTTAATTACCTCGCCTGGTATGCAGGAGGTCGTGGATTCGACCCAAGCCTGCCAATTACTGCTGATGTATATTTGGAGGCTGTGTTTCTCTCTCTCTCATCATCATAGTGGCTAGGAGATGTGAACTACCTCGCCTAGTATGTAGTAGTTTATAGTAGTGTAGTAGTATATAATGTAGTGTAGTAGTATATAATGTAATGTAGTAGTATATAATGTAGTGTAGTAGTATGTAATGTAGCGTAGTAGTATATAGTAGTGTAGTATATAATGTAGTGTAGTAGTATATAATGTAGTGTAGTATATATTGTAGTGTAGTAGTATATCATGTAGCGTAGTAGTATATAATGCAGTGTAGTCATATATAGCTTTGAGTAGTGTAGTAGTATATAATATAGTGTAGTAGTATGTAATGTAGCATAGTAGTATATAGTAGTGTAGTATATAATGTATCGTAGTAGTATATAATGTAGTGTAGTAGTATATAATGTAGTGTAGTAGTTTGTAATGTAGTGTAGTAGTATATAGTAGTGCCGTATATAATGTAGCGTAGTAGTATATAATGTAGTGTCGTAGTATATAATGTAGTGTAGTAGTATATAATGTAGTGTAGTAGTGTATCATGTAGCATAGTAGTATATAATGCAGTGCAGTCATATATAGTTTTGAGTAGTGTGGTAGTATATAAAGTAGTGTAGTAGTATATAATGTAGTGTAGTAGTATATAACGTAGTGTAGTAGTATATAATGTAGTGTAGTAGTATATAACGTAGTGTAGTAGTATATAATGTAGTGTAGTAGTATATAGTAGTGTCGTATATAATCGTGTAGTATATAATGTATCGTCGTAGTATAAAATGTAGTGTAGTCATATATAGTTTTGTGGTAGTGTAGTGGTATGTAAAAGAGTGTACAATGTACAGGAGTAAATTTGGGACTTGCAAACAGATCAACTTACAAACACAGACCTCTGGTACCCGACTCGTGCGGCTGTTTACATCTCCACTGACCGCTGATTTCCCGCCTGTCCGCCCCGCATCTCGACATTGTTGTTCTTTCAGGAAAGGGCTTCTGCATCAACTATTGGAGCGTGAGGCCCGTCACGAGCACCAAGGGTGAGTCTCGACGAGCAGAGACACCTTCATGTCGCGGTCTCAGTGGGGGTCATTTTTTAGTTTTACTTGGTTACGGTAACCTGGTTATGGTAACTTGGTTATGGTAACTTGGTTACTTTGTTATGGTAAACTTGGTTATGGTAACCTGGTTACGGTAAACTTGGTTATGGTAACCTGGTTACATTAACCTGGTTACTTTGTTATGGTAAACTTGGTTATGGTAACCTGGTTAGGTAAACCTGGTTATGGAAACTTGGTTAGGGTAAACCTGAACATTAAACCTGGTTACGGTAAACCTGGTTATGTTAAACTTGGTTACAGTAAACCTGGTTACAGTAAACCTGGTTATGGTAAACCTGGTTACAGTAAACCTGGTTATGTTAAACCTGGTTACAGTAAACCTGGTTATGTTAAACTTGGTTAGAGTAAACCTGGTTATGGTAAACTTGGTTATGTTAAACCTGGTTATGTTAAACCTGGTTATGTTAAACTTGGTTACAGTAAACCTGGTTATGTTAAACCTGGTTATGTTAAACCTGGTTATGTTAAACCTGGTTATGTTAAACCTGGTTATGGTAAACCTGGTTACAGTAAACCTGGTTACAGTAAACCTGGTTAGAGTAAACCTGGTTATGTTAAACCTGGTTACGGTAAACCTGGTGAGAGTAAACCTGGTTATGTTAAACCTGGTTATGTTAAACCTGGTTATGGTAAACTTGGTTACAGTAAACCTGCCATCTGCCGTCTGCTGTCTGCAGCCTGCGGTGTGAAGGGGTTCCAGTCACCGGCTCCCTGGGCGGCTGCGGTGGTGCAGTACAACGCGACGCTGTGCCACGCCACGCTTGTCAAGCCCTCTTGGTTCCTCGCGACCGCCGGCTGCGTCAACCTGCTCATAAACAGGTCGGGGTGCAGGCCGCGGTGTGAGTCTATGGGTCTCTGTGTGAGTCTATGGGTCTCTGTGTGAGTCTATGGGTCTCCGTGTGAGTCTATGGGTCCCTGGGTGAGTCTATGGGTCTCTGTGTGAGACTTTGGGGCTCTGTGTGAGTCTATGGGTCTCTGTGTGAGTCTATTGGTCTCTGTGTGAGTCTATGGGTCTCTGTGTGGGTTTTTGTGTCTCTGTGTAAGTCTATGGGTCTCCGTGTGAGTCTATGGGTCTCCATGTGAGTCTATGAGTCTCCGTGTGAGGCTATGGGTCTCTGTGTGAGTCTATGGGTCTCTGTGTGAGTCTACTGGTCTTAGTGTGAGTCTATGGGTCTCTTTGTGAGTCTATGGGTCTCTGTGTGAGTTTATGGGTCTCTGTGTGGGTTTTTGTATCTCTGTGTGAGTCTATGGGTCTTTGTGTGAATCTATGGGTCTCTGTGTGAGTCTATGGGGCTCTGTGTGAGTCTATGGGTCTCTGTGTGAGTCTATGGGTCTCTGTGTGAGTCTATGTGTCTCTGTGTGAGTCTACTGGTCTCTGTGTGAGTCTATGTGTCTCTGTGTGAGTCTACTGGTCTCTGTGTGAGTCTATGGGGCTCTGTGTGAGTCTATGGGGCTCTGTGTGAGTCTATGGGGCTCTGTGTGAGTCTATGGGGCTCTGTGGGAGTCTATGTGTCTCTGTGTGAGTCTACGGGTCTCTGTGTGAGTCTATGAGTCTCTGTGTGAGTCTATGGGTCCCTGTGTGAGTCTATGGGGCTCTGTGTGAGTCTATGGGTCTCTGTGTGAGTCTATGTGTCTCTGTGTGAGTCTACTGGTCTCTGTGTGAGTCTATGTGTCTCTGTGTGAGTCTATTGGTCTCTGTGTGAGTCTATGGGGCTCTGTGTGAGTCTGTGAGGCTCTGTGTGAGTCTATGGGGCTCTGTGTGAGTCTATGGGGCTCTGTGGGAGTCTATGGGGCTCTGTGGGAGTCTATGTGTCTCTGTGTGAGTCTACGGGTCTCTGTGTGAGTCTATGGGTCTCCGTGTGAGTCTATACGTCTCTGTGTGAGTCTATGGGACTCCGTGTGAGTCTATGGGTCCCTGTGTGAGTCTATGGGGCTCTGTGTGAGTCTATGTGTCTTTGTGTGAGTCTATGTGGCTCTGTGTGAGTCTGTGTTTCTCTGTGAGTCTACTGATCTCTGTGTGAGTCTATGAGTTTCTGTGTACGTAAGTCTGTGGATCTCTGTGAGTCTATTGGTCTCAGTGTGGTGAGTCTATGAGTCTCTGCTGTGTGAGTCTATGTGTTTCTGTGTGAGTCTACTGGTCTCTGTGTGAGTCTATGGGACTCTGTGTGAGTCTATGTGGCTTTTTGCGAGTCTATGGGTCTCTGCTGTATGAGTCTATGGGGCTCTGTGTAAGTCTGTGGGGCTCTGTGTGAGTCTATGGGTCTCTGTGTGAGTCTATGGGTCTCTGTGTGAGTCTTTGGATCTCTGTGTGAGTCTATGGGTCTCTGTGTGAGTCTCTGTGTCTCTGTGTGATTCTATATGTCTCTGTGTGAGTCTATGGGTCTCTGTGTGAGTCTAATCGTCTCTGTGAGTCTATTGGTCTCTGATGTGAGTCTATGGGTCTCTTTGTGAGTCTACTGGTCTCTGTGTGAGTCTATGGGGCTCTGATGTGAGTCTATTGGTCTCTGTGTGAGTCTATGTGTCTCTGTGTGAGTCCACTGGTCTCTGTGTGAGTCTACTAGTCTCTGTGTGAGTCTATGGGTCTCTGTGTGAGTCTATGGGTGTCTGTGTGAGTCTATGGGTGTCTATGTGAGTCTATGGGTCACTGTGTGAGTCTACTGGTCTCTGTGTGATTCTATGGGTCTCTGTGTGAGTCTATGGGTCTCTGATGTGAGTCTATGGGTCTCTGTGTGAGCCTACTGGTCACTGTGTGAGTCTATGTGTCTCTGTGTGAGTTTACTGGTCTCTGTGTGAGTCTATGGGTCTCTGTGTGAGTCTATGGGTCCCTGTGTGAGTCTATGGGTCTCTGTGTGAGTCTATGGGTCTCTGTGGGAGTCTACTGGTCTCTGTGTGAGTCTATGGGGCTCTGTGTGAGTCTATGGGTCCCTGTGTGAGTCTATGGGGCTCTGTGTGAGTCTATGGGTCTCTGTGTGAGTCTATGGTTCTCTGCTGTGAGCCTATGTATGTACGTTGAACTTATTTTGTACGTAGCCAACCGTGGCTAATCGGAGGTGCGCCGGGGGAACTAAACACAACAAACGAGACCGTGAGAAGAGAGAAAGAGACGCAGATTACAAATATACATCAGGGCTCAGGATCGTACCCACGACCTCTAGCATACCAGGCGAGGTCGTCAACGTCTCCCCAGCCACCGCTGCACGGCAACAAAAGTTCGTCGCGAATAAAGACGTCGTTGGCTGCCGCCGATTTCAGGAGCGACCCGCAGCCCCCGAGTGTCCGGCTGAGCGGTGGCGTGGACCTGCGGGTGCTGAGCTACACCGTTCACGACCGGTACAACGCAGCACTGCTGAAGGTCGCCACTCCCGTGACCAACAGGAGCCCGGCCTGCCTGCCAGACTACCAGCGGCCTACGCACTACTCCGGGAAGACCTGCTTCATCGAAGGTGATCCCGCCTACTCGCTTACTCCCTCCGCTACCCTCTCCTCTCATCCCCTCTCCTTCCCTCCCTTCCCCTCCCCTACCGTCTTTTCCTTTTTTTACGATAAGAGGAAACAAGAAGATGCTCGGTGTAGTCGGCACTTTGCTTCGTTTATCATTTCGTTTTCTTGTTTAATGCTCTGCTTTATGTAACCCCCCCCCCCCACCCGCCCGTTTGAAATGAAAGATTTCACGAAAGATTTCAAGCTCTGCTCTCCTTACCTCTTCCCTCTCTCTCTACCACCTCTCTCTACCTACCCCCTCTCTCTACCTACCCCCTCTCTCTACCTACCCCCTCTCTCTACCCCCTCTCTCTCTCTACCCTCTCTCTTTCTCTACCTACCCCCCTCTCTCTACCTACGCCCTCTCTCTCTACTCCATGTCCTTGTTCCCCCTATGTTTTGTATGTAATATTTGTAATATTATTATGTATTTTTAACTACGACAAGTGCTGCATCGGCACGCAGCCCTTCCCGCAGTGCTACGGCCTCCGACGGGTAGCTCACAATCTGCACGCAGAGCTCTCCGTCATCTGCCACCGAGCCACACGGCCCTCCTCCAGCGCCCACCGCTCCTTGAAGGGCCGGCACGGCGTGGGTCAGCCGCGCACGGCGGAACTCCGGCCCACACACCCTGGCTCCGACCGGACTGGCTCCGACCGGAAAGCGCGGAAGACGCCCAGGCCGCCTGGCCGGACGTTTCCCCTCCAGGGCCACCTTCCTCGCCCTGTGCACGGCGAGCTTGGCGTGGCCGACGAGCACGTTGACAGGGCCCCTGAAGATGTTGGGGTCCGTCGCCCTTCAGGTATCCGAAGATGAGAGGACCGTCGGGGAGAAGTGGAGGCTGAACCTTAGGAGGATGTTTTCTCAGGGACCTTGAACACAGCGAGTCCAGGCTCTTGCGCCCCGCGTATCGGCGCGCCACCGTCTCCGCTTTACCGCGGGACCGGCGCTCCGGGGACGTGTCGGTGAAGCTTCCGCTCCCTTCCCCTTCCGTCTCCCTTCCCCTTCCCGTCCCCTCACATTGCTTCCGCCGCCGCTGCTGCCCGTGCGTTGGTAACGACTTGGGGGGGTATTCAAAGCCAGGATCATCGGCGCTCTCGCTTCACCTCGGCCGGGTAACATTTGAAACATTTTTGTTCGATTCTCTGCCCTCCCTTCGCGTTGGCCAGCACTCGACCAGAGGCAGATGCAGGTGCAGATGGCCACGGAGGGCAGCTGCGGAGTTTCCAGCATCTCAAGCCAAAAGATCTGCACCCAGCCTCCTAGGAGCTGCGTGGTGCCATTGCCGGTGAGTCTAGAATAGTGTACACTACACTATACACTACACTATACACTACACTATACACTACTATACACAACTGTACACTACACTACTATACACTACATTATACACTACACTATACTACTATACACTACACACTACACTACTATACATTACACACTACACTACTATACACTACACACTACACTACTATACACTACTATACACCACACTACTATACACTACACTATACACTACACTACTATACACTACTATACACTACACTATACACTACTATACACTACGCTACTATACACTACACACTACAATATACACTACTATACACCACACTACTATACACTACACTACTATACACTACACTATACACTACACTACTATACACTACTATACATTACTATATACTACTATACACTACTATACACTACACTACTATACACTACTATACACTACACTATACACTACACTATACACTAAACACTACACTATACACTACTATATATACTACACTATACACTAAAATATACTACACTATACACTACACTACACACTACACTATAGACTACACTACTATACACTACACTACTATACACTACACTACTATACACTACACTACTATACACTACACTACACCACTATACACTACGATACACTACGATACACTACACTATACACTACAATACTATACACTACAGTATACACTACACTATACACTACAACACTACACACTACACTTTACACTACTATACACTACGAAACACTACACTATACACTACACTACTATACACTACACTATACACTACACACTACACTATACACTACACTACACTATACACTACACTATACACTACACTATGCACTCCACTATACACTGCACTACACACTACACCACATACTACACTATACACTACACTATACACTACACTACACACTATACACTACACTGTACACTACACTATACACTGCACTACTGTACACTACACACTACATTATATACTACACTATACACTACACAATACACTACTATACACTACACTATACACTACACTATACACTACACTACACTATACACTACACTACTATAGACTACACTACTAAATACTACAGTATACACTACTATACACTACACTGTACACTACACTATATACTACAATATACACTACACTATACACTTCACTATACACTACACTACTACACTACACACTACACTATACACTACACTACACACTGGCCCATCACCGATTTGGAGTTGTGGGGGTGGAGTGTCCGATGGTACAAAATACCCAGGCAGGTGCTTAGTTTTGGTGGGCCTGATGGTAAGGCCCCATCTCTTAGTAGCATGCTCCAGTCTCAGCAGCAGCGTCTCCAACTCCTTCTCTGAATGAGCAGCTATTACCAAATCATCAGCATACATAACGTGGTTGAGCAATAGGGAGCTATCCCTTGACCACACCCGGGCATCGATCAGCCTCCCATTATATCTGTACCATATGGAGATTCCCCCGGTACAGCTATTGAAGGCTTCACGAACTACGTGGTCAAAATAGATGTTAAATAATGTGGGAGCCAGAGGACATCCCTGTCGCACCCCAAGGTGTACAGGGAATGGCCCTGACTCCCGGCCACGTAGTTTTACCTGGGCCCCCTCACCATCATGAAGGTCCTTAATGATCGTGAGCAGAGGGTCAGGTACTCCAAAAGCACGAAGAACAACCCAGAGCCAAGGCCTACTGATGGTATCATAGGCCTTGCCCAGGTCAACAAAGCAGAGATGTAGGTCTTGTTGGAATTCCCTACACCTCTGCTGTAGCAGACGGACAGAAAATAGGGCATCTGTGCAGGACCACCCTTTCCTGAAACCGCATTGGGGCTCCGCAAGCCTCTCCTCAGCGTGCCTGGCAAGGCGATGCTGAATAATCCTTGCCAGGACCTTCCCCGGCACACTGAGGAGTGAGATGCCCCTGTAGTTGTTACAGTCTGTGCGGTCCCCCTTAAAAAGGGGGACCACCAGGGCATCCTTCCAATCCTGCGGAACTCGTCCAGTGGTCCAGACTGTTGTTATGATGTCATATAGGGCAGTCTGTGCACAAACGCCACCCTCCCTCAGCATTTCGCTTGGGAGATCATCTCTGCCCGCTGTCTTTCCTGGTCACAGACTCCGGATAGCCTTCAGTACTTCCTCAACAGATGGCACCTCAGCCAGCCACTCACAGGGGGTGACTTCCTCCAATATTTGAGGCACCGCAGCCTCACTTTGTGCCATGATGTTTTCCTGGCTGAGGGGTTTTCCCTCCCCCAGGACCTCACTGAAATGCTCAGCAAATCTGCAAACCTGTTCCTGGGGGTCGGAGATTGGATCACCGTTTTTTCCCCTAATGATGGTAATAGGTGTGGCGCTGCAAGCTACTTTTTTGATGGAGTTAAATAGAGATTTGTGATCGCGGGCCATTGAGGCAGACTCCATCTCCTCAGCAACCCGCGACCACCACCCATCCTTGCAGCGCCTCACGGCTCTCCGAACCTCCGAGCGAAGGCTGCGGTAAGCCTCCTCATTCTCTGACGTGGGATTCTGTAGCCGATGACAATGGGCCTGTCGCTTTTTCTCAACCATCCTGAACACGTCCTCTGTCAGCCAGGGTCTCTGGGGAGGTCTGGACCGCGTACCCAAACTAGCCATTGCAGCTGCATGAGTCACAGTCCTAAACCTCGCCCATTTACCCTCGACATCAGGAGGAGTTGGGTACGATGCCAATCTCAGCCGCAAGCGATGATGAAATTCTCGCTAGCAAATTTCATCAGATAACTAAGACCAGGCCACTTTAGGTTGGAATGGGGTACTGGGTGTACACCCACCACCGGAGTGGAAGAATGGCCGGCGCATCTTACAGATGACTAGTCGATGGTCAGAGGGCAGATCAGCTCCACGGTAGGTCCTGGTGTCAAGGACATGGGCTTGCATCCGCTGGTCCGTCACTATGTAGTCCAGCAGATGTTCTTGCTTGGACCTGGCATGCATCCATGATGTTGTGTGGATGCGCCGATGCCGGAACAGCGTGTTGGTAATTACAAGCCCATGGGCTACACAAAAATCTAGCAGCCTCCTACCATTGTTATTGAGCTGATCTGGCCCATGCCCTCCAATCACTCCAGACCAGGTGCCAGCACCTTGACCAACTTGGGCATTGAAGTCACCCAACATGATGACTCTATCCCGAGGGGCCACTTTAGCCAGCACCTGTGACAGGAGGTCATAGAAGGCATCTGACTCATCGGCTTTGCCTGTATCCCTCCATGGATGTTCATCTTCAGTGGGGGCATAAGTGACCACGACCACCATTCCTCGCCTGCGGTTGATGGGAAGGCGAGCCCAAAGTAGCCTGGGGCTTACAGCTTCCCACATCTCACCGCCACGCTCCCACGCCCCCTTCATTCTTTTATTCAAAAGAAGAGCCACACCCTGTTGTTTGGCAGTCTGCTGCCCCGAGTAGAGGACTGTCCACCCCTCATGGAGGCAGGAGCCAGAACCGGTCCACCGGACCTCCTGACTGCCACATAGATCTCCCGACAGAGGAGTGGCAGCCTCTCCTCCGCAGTGAGAGTTCGAACATTCCACGTCGCCACCCGTAGTGGTTTTCCTTGTGTCTGGAGGAGCCCCGAGGGTAGATATTCAATCTCCTGGCTCCTCCAATTGGGGTTTGGCCAGGAGACGTCATAGACGCCTGGCCCTCCGGGGCCTCCGGCACAAGCTTATTAGATATATACTTAATTCGCGGTTTAGTGGTAATTAATTGACGGTGGAGGGGTTACCAGCCCCTCGCACCCATCCAGAGCCCCCGTTTAGCCCCTGTGGTGGACACAGATGCCATGAGGGGAGGAGCCAATCGAAATTGGACCTCCCCCCACAGCACTGTCATACACACACTCACTCATACACACTCACTCATACACTCACACAAGTGCTGTTAGCGAGCAACTATGAAGGCCGGAACAGCACACGGGGGGGTGGGTTGCCAGCACCACGCCCGACCGCCTTTGTCTCCCCAGTGGTGATATTCCTACACCGCACCTGGGTACTCATTTGAGGCTGAGTCGACCAAGGGGAGGCCCGGGATCGGTTCAGATAATCGTCACTGGTGCTGTTGGCCGTGAGCTGGGATAGAACCCGGGTCGCCGGGTTCGTAGTGCAGCGTAGCGCCGACCGCTACACCACCGCTCCCCACAAACACTCACCCACACACTCGCATATATACCCACGCGTGTTTTTTTTGTCGTTGGCATTTCTCTCCCCTCCGAAGTCGAACGCCTCCGCTGCTCTGGTGTGCAAGCAAGAGGACGGCAAGTGGTACGTGGTGGGCATCTACGAGTCGGGCTCCCGTTGCGGGGGCCAGGCGGAGTGGGGGGTCTTCGCCAGGGCGTGGAAGCTCCGGAGGTTTTTCAACAACACGATGGGCGACGTACAATAACGCGCGCCCGTTCGTTCGTTTGTTCGCATGCCCGCCCGTTCGCATGCCCGCCCGTTCGCATCATAGTTCATAGTTTCATTTATTTGGTATAGCCCTGTGAGTCATTCGGCTCTTGAATCGGGTGCAACCGCAACAAACAAAAAACATGAACAAGAAAAACATCTTAAAGTGACTTTGTGTGACTGTGCAAACATAAAAATCCAGGAAAAAAAAATCAAGATATTCCTGAAATAGCACCGTACACCAACGCTGGGTGCAAAAAAATCCCAGTGGGATGCAAGTCAAATAACAACAACCTTTCGCTCGCGCATACACGCACCCCGCATGCATGCGCGAGCAGAAATGGCATGAGTCCGTGCCCAACACTTAAATCTGTTCCCCGTGCATTCAATGCGCTTCGTTAAATAAAACTCCTCACCCACGACGATGATGGAGGTTTCTGTGCTTTTCCTTGGGGTCAGATCACGCGAAGTGTATAAATGCCGTGTCGTTAAAACTCCCCACTGCTGCCCCTACGCACAGCCCAATTTAGTACGGGTGTTGTCACATAAACAAAACGTGGCCAATTAGTTCCTTATTTCAGCACTAATGGGTGTATGTGTGTTGGAGAGTAAACCCACTACAACTTTTACAATCAGTAAAGGTTTGTTCAAATAAACAAAACGTGGACAATTAGTTACTTAGTCCAGCACTATCCGGTGTGTGTGTTGGAGAGTAAACCCACTACAACGTTTACAATCAGTGAAGGTTTGTTCAAATAAACAAAACGTGGACAATTAGTTACTTAGTCCAGCACTATCCGGTTTGTGTGTATGTGTGTGTTGGAGAGTAAACCCACTGTGACATTTACAATCAGTAAGGGGTTGTCACGTAAACAAAACGTGGCCAATTCGTTACTTAGTTCACCACTAACCTGTGTGTGTTTCTGTTTGATAAAACAGAAAACAACAATAACATCAAAGTATCATCATCAATCTTGATTTGAAGCTTTCGTGACTGCAGGAATCCATACTCTTTGGTTCTTTCGGTAAAGTCAAGTAGCTAGAAATAAAATAAAACAAAACACGACGTTTCGATTGCAACACAAGCAATCTTCATCAGGTGGTAAAACCACAGCAAGACAAAAAAAATCTGATTCCCACCACCATTCGGCACAGAAGAATTCCCTCATCAAAACACTACACAATAGGGCCCACTGCATTTCCGACCAACACCACCTAGCCAGTGAACGGGAACACGTACACCAGGCCCTCAAGATGAATGGGTACTCGGACCGCATTAATCGCAAAGCTGTTTCGCCAACCATGGAGAAACAACCCACTGAGAAGCAGATAAAAACCATCACGTACCATACATAGCCGGCGTTACCAAAAAGATTTCCAAAATCTTAAACAAACACAAGATCCAGGTCCGATTCAATACAGTACACAAAAATCCGTGATCTGATCTCATCTGTGAAGGAGGTCATTCCTGACATGCAATACCCTGGAGCCTACAAACTGAGTTGTACCTGCGGCAGCAGTTACATCGGGGAAACGAAACGACATGTCTCGGACCATGTTCGCGAACACAAGGCAGATCTGAAACACGGCAGAACCAATACCTCTGTCGTGGCTGACCATTGTTATAACGCTTTGGGCTCGCGTGATATTGTTTTTTTCCGAGACCAAGGTACTCTGAAAACCTTTGGGCTACTATCAAAGGTTTGTTCATGAAGCCATTCGCATATATAAACACAGGCATAACTTCAACCGGGAAGATGGATACAAATTGAGCAATAATTGGAAGGATGTTATTAACCAGGTAAACCCTTAACTTTTTTTTATTTAAAGCTTTCGTAACTGCAGGGATTCATATTCTTGGTTCTTTCGGTAAAGTCACCACGTAGAAGGGAAACAATGAAATAGTTTTATATTTTTATTATTTCATTGTTTCCCTTCTACGTGACTTTACCGAAAGAACCAAGAATTCGAAACCCTTAACTGTTTATGGTTGTATCCATCATATCTGCCGGGTACTTGTCTATTTTTCCGAGTTAATTTCCCCCCCGCCGCATCCTCAGTTTTCCCAGCCATTCACTTCTAGCCCCGCCCACTCCCCCCTCCCCCCCAGCCTCACGTCCTCACTCCTCCTAGTGCTCACGCAGTGCCCCTCCCCCTACCCCACACCTCCCCCCTCTCTCTCCCCCGTTGCTCCTCCCCCCTTCTTGCCTATATAACCTCTTGCCACGGCAGCTCTCTCGCCCACTTCAGCAGTTGTTTTCCTTGCTGCGCTTTTACCACCTGATGAAGGTCGCTCGCGGTGCCATCGAAACGTCGCGATTTGTTTCCATTGTATTTCTAACTACGTGGCTTTACCGAAAGAACCACAAAGAGCGTCATCATCAAGGTCTCGCATTCACCACACGTCGTCATTGCTTGCGATAATACAATGCAACAGGTGCATTTTTTTTTTTTACGATGACGATGATAATCATCATCGATGATGATAATAATAATCATCATCGTCGTAATAATGTCTTGCATTGTTTTTTTTTTTAAGACTGCCTCGGCCGAAATAATTGGAATTGTGGAGGTGGGAAAAAATCCTTAGGAGACCCGGAAAAAAACCCCACACAATCACCACCGTGGGGAGAGAGACGCAGACTAAAAATATACAGCAGCAGCTGCAGGTGTTAGGGTCAGGATCGAACCCACGACCTCCTGCGTACCAGGCGAGGTAGTTAACATCTCCAACCACTGTGATGATGATGAGAGGGAGACGCAGACTCCAAATATCCAGCAGCACGTGTTAGGGTCAGGATCAAACCAACGACCTCCTGCGTAGCAGGCGAAGTAGTTAACATCTCCTAGCCACCGTGATGATGAGAGATGGAGAGAGACACGCAAACTCCAAATATACAGCAGGCGTTCTGGGTCGGGATCGAACCCACGGCCTCCTTCATACCAGGCGGGAATGGGGGTGAGGGGAGATCGAGGGGGTGCTGGGGGGGGGGACAATGGCAAAAATATCCACACACAGACAACTACAGCAAGTTAGGCGTCGGCATTGCTCGCTCGGGTTCAGAAGTTGCGTGTGTCGCGAGGTTTCGGCCGTGAGCTTCGTTCTGGAAATTGGAGACAAAAAAATAATAAAAAGAAAACGGTTCTGCTAATTGCATTGGTGGGAGGTGGTCTTCTTTACGTTGTGTGGAGTGGTGGTGGTGATGTTGAATTTGTGTGGAGTTGGAGTGGTGGTGATGTTGATGGTGATGATGTTGACTTTGTGTGGAGTGGTGGTGGTGATGTTGATGGTGATGATGTTGACTTTATGTGGAGTGGTGGTGGTGATGTTGATGGTGATGATGTTGGCTTTGTGTGGAGTGGTGGTGATGGTGATGTTGATGTTGAGGGTGATGATGTTGACTTTGTGTGGAGTGGTGGTGATGGTGATGATGTTGACTTTGTGTGGAGTGGTGGTGGTGATGTTGATGGTGATGATGTTGACTTTGTGTGGAGTGGTGGTGGTGATGTTGATGGTGATGATGTTGACTTTGTGTGGAGTGGTGGTGGTGATGTTGATGGTGATGATGTTGACTTTGTGTGGAGTGGTGGTGGTGATGTTGATGGTGATGATGTTGACTTTGTGTAGAGTTGGAGTGGTGGTGATGTTGATGGTGATGATGTTGACTTTGTGTAGAGTGGTGGTGGTGATGTTGATGGTGATGATGTTGACTTTGTGTTGAGTGATGGTGATGTTGATGGTGATGATGTAGACTTTGTGTGGAGTGGTGGTGGTGATGTTGATGGTGATGATGTTGACTTTGTGTTGAGTGGTGGTGGTGATGTTGATGGTGATGATGTTGACTTTGTGTGGAGTTGGAGTGGTGGTGATGTTGATGGTGATGATGTTGACTTTGTGTGGAGTGGTGGTGGTGATGTTGATGGTGATGATGTTGACTTTATGTGGAGTGGTGGTGGTGATGTTGATGGTGATGATGTTGACTTTGTGTGGAGTGGTGGTGGTGATGTTTATGGTGATGATGTTGACTTTGTGTGGAGTGGTGGTGGTGATGTTGATGGTGATGATGTTGACTTTGTGTGGAGTGGTGGTGGTGATGTTGATGGTGATGATGTTGACTTTGTGTAGAGTTGGAGTGGTGGTGATGTTGATGGTGATGATGTTGACTTTGTGTAGAGTGGTGGTGGTGGTGATGTTGATGGTGATGATGTTGACTTTGTGTTGAGTGATGGTGATGTTGATGGTGATGATGTAGACTTTGTGTGGAGTGGTGGTGGTGATGTTGATGGTGATGATGTTGACTTTGTGTTGAGTGGTGGTGATGGTGATGATGTTGACTTTGTGTTGAGTGGTGGTGGTGATATTGATGGTGATGATGTTGACTTTGTGTGGAGTGGTGGTGGTGATGTTGATGGTAATGATGTTAACTTTGTGTAGAGTGGTGAAGGTGATGTTGATGGTGATGATGTTGAATTTGTGTGGAGTGGTGGTGATGTTGATGGTGATGATGTTGACTTTGTGTGGTGTGGTGGTGGTGATGTTGATGGTGATGATGTTGACTTTGTGTGGAGTGGTGGTGGTGATGTTGATGGTGATGATGTTGACTTTGTTTTGAGTTGGAGTAGTGGTGATGTTGATGGTGATGATGTTGACTTTGTGTGGAGTAGTGGTGGTGATGTTGATGATGTTGACTTTGTGTTGAGTGGTGGTGGTGATGTTGATGGTGATGATGTTGACTTTGTGTGAAGTGGTGGTGTTGATGTTGATGGTGATGATGTTGACTATGTGTGGAGTGGTGGTGGTGATGTTGATGGTGATGATGTTGACTTTGTGTGGAGTGGTGGTGGTGATGTTGATGGTGATGATGTTGACTTTGTGTGGAGTGGTGGTGGTGATGTTGATGGTGATGATGTTGACTTTGTGTGGAGTGGTGGTGATGGTGATGTTGAGGGTGATGATGTTGACTTTGTGTGGAGTGGTGGTGATGGTGATGATGTTGACTTTGTGTGGAGTGGTGGTGGTGATGTTGATGGTGATGATGTTGACTTTGTGTGGAGTGGTGGTGGTGATGTTGATGGTGATGATGTTGACTTTGTGTGGAGTGGTGGTGGTGATGTTGATGGTGATGATGTTGACTTTGTGTGGAGTGGTGGTGGTGATGTTGATGGTGATGATGTTGACTTTGTGTAGAGTTGGAGTGGGGGTGATGTTGATGGTGATGATGTTGACTTTGTGTAGAGTGGTGGTGGTGATGTTGATGGTGATGATGTTGACTTTGTGTTGAGTGATGGTGATGTTGATGGTGATGATGTAGACTTTGTGTTCAGTGGTGGTGGTGATGTTGATGGTGATGATGTTGACTTTGTGTTGAGTGGTGGTGGTGATGTTGATGGTGATGATGTTGACTTTGTGTGGAGTTGGAGTGGTGGTGATGTTGATGGTGATGATGGTGACTTTGTGTGGAGTGGTGGTGGTGATATTGATGGTGATGATGTTGACTTTATGTGGAGTGGTGGTGGTGATGTTGATGGTGATGATGTTGACTTTGTGTGGAGTGGTGGTGGTGATGTTTATGGTGATGATGTTGACTTTGTGTGGAGTGGTGGTGGTGATGTTGATGGTGATGATGTTGACTTTGTGTGGAGTGGTGGTGGTGATGTTGATGGTGATGATGTTGACTTTGTGTAGAGTTGGAGTGTTGGTGATGTTGATGGTGATGATGTTGACTTTGTGTAGAGTGGTGGTGGTGGTGATGTTGATGGTGATGATGTTGACTTTGTGTTGAGTGATGGTGATGTTGATGGTGATGATGTAGACTTTGTGTGGAGTGGTGGTGGTGATGTTGATGGTGATGATGTTGACTTTGTGTGGAGTGGTGGTGGTGATGTTGATGGTGATGATGTTGACTTTGTGTGGAGTGGTGGTGATGTTGATGGTGATGATGTTGACTTTGTGTGGTGTGGTGGTGGTGATGTTGATGGTGATGATGTTGACTTTGTGTGGAGTGGTGGTGGTGATGTTGATGGTGATGATGTTGACTTTGTGTTGAGTGGTGGTGGTGATGTTGATGGTGATGATGTTGACTTTGTGTGAAGTGGTGGTGGTGATGTTGATGGTGATGATGTTGACTATGTGTGGAGTGGTGGTGGTGATGTTGATGGTGATGATGTTGACTTTGTGTGGAGTGGTGGTGGTGATGTTGATGGTGATGATGTTGACTTTGTGTGGAGTGGTGGTGGTGATGTTGACTTCGTGTAGAGTTGGAAAGGTGGTGGTGATGTTGTTGGTGATGATGTTGACTTTGTGTGGAGTGGTGGTGGTGATGTTGATGGTGATGATGTTGACATTATGTGGAGTGGTGGTGGTGATGTTGATGGTGATGATGTTGGCTTTGTGTGGAGTGGTGGTGATGGTGATGTTGATGTTGAGGGTGATGATGTTGACTTTGTGTGGAGTGGTGGTGATGGTGATGATGTTGACTTTGTGTGGAGTGGTGGTGGTGATGTTGATGGTGATGATGTTGACTTTGTGTGGAGTGGTGGTGATGTTGATGGTGATGATGTTGACTTTGTGTGGAGTGGTGGTGGTGATGTTGATGGTGATGATGTTGACTTTGTGTGGAGTGGTGGTGGTGATGTTGATGGTGATGATGTTGACTTTGTGTAGAGTTGGAGTGGTGGTGATGTTGATGGTGATGATGTTGACTTTGTGTAGAGTGGTGGTGGTGATGTTGATGGTGATGATGTTGACTTTGTGTTGAGTGATGGTGATGTTGATGGTGATGATGTAGACTTTGTGTGGAGTGGTGGTGGTGATGTTGATGGTGATGATGTTGACTTTGTGTTGAGTGGTGGTGGTGATGTTGATGGTGATGATGTTGACTTTGTGTGGAGTTGGAGTGGTGGTGATGTTGATGGTGATGATGTTGACTTTGTGTGGAGTGGTGGTGGTGATGTTGATGGTGATGATGTTGACTTTATGTGGAGTGGTGGTGGTGATGTTGATGGTGATGATGTTGACTTTGTGTGGAGTGGTGGTGGTGATGTTTATGGTGATGATGTTGACTTTGTGTGGAGTGGTGGTGGTGATGTTGATGGTGATGATGTTGACTTTGTGTGGAGTGGTGGTGGTGATGTTGATGGTGATGATGTTGACTTTGTGTAGAGTTGGAGTGGTGGTGATGTTGATGGTGATGATGTTGACTTTGTGTAGAGTGGTGGTGGTGGTGATGTTGATGGTGATGATGTTGACTTTGTGTTGAGTGATGGTGATGTTGATGGTGATGATGTAGACTTTGTGTGGAGTGGTGGTGGTGATGTTGATGGTGATGATGTTGACTTTGTGTTGAGTGGTGGTGATGGTGATGATGTTGACTTTGTGTTGAGTGGTGGTGGTGATATTGATGGTGATGATGTTGACTTTGTGTGGAGTGGTGGTGGTGATGTTGATGGTAATGATGTTAACTTTGTGTAGAGTGGTGAAGGTGATGTTGATGGTGATGATGTTGAATTTGTGTGGAGTGGTGGTGATGTTGATGGTGATGATGTTGACTTTGTGTGGTGTGGTGGTGGTGATGTTGATGGTGATGATGTTGACTTTGTGTGGAGTGGTGGTGGTGATGTTGATGGTGATGATGTTGACTTTGTGTTGAGTTGGAGTAGTGGTGATGTTGATGGTGATGATGTTGACTTTGTGTGGAGTAGTGGTGGTGATGTTGATGATGTTGACTTTGTGTTGAGTGGTGGTGGTGATGTTGATGGTGATGATGTTGACTTTGTGTGAAGTGGTGGTGGTGATGTTGATGGTGATGATGTTGACTATGTGTGGAGTGGTGGTGGTGATGTTGATGGTGATGATGTTGACTTTGTGTGGAGTGGTGGTGGTGATGTTGATGGTGATGATGTTGACTTTGTGTGGAGTGGTGGTGGTGATGTTGATGGTGATGATGTTGACTTTGTGTGGAGTGGTGGTGATGGTGATGTTGAGGGTGATGATGTTGACTTTGTGTGGAGTGGTGGTGATGATGTTGACTTTGTGTGGAGTGGTGGTGGTGATGTTGATGGTGATGATGTTGACTTTGTGTGGAGTGGTGGTGGTGATGTTGATGGTGATGATGTTGACTTTGTGTGGAGTGGTGGTGGTGATGTTGATGGTGATGATGTTGACTTTGTGTGGAGTGGTGGTGGTGATGTTGATGGTGATGATGTTGACTTTGTGTGGTGTGGTGGTGGTGATGTTGATGGTGATGATGTTGACTTTGTGTGGAGTGGTGGTGGTGATGTTGATGGTGATGATGTTGACTTTGTGTTGAGTTGGAGTAGTGGTGATGTTGATGGTGATGATGTTGACTTTGTGTGGAGTAGTGGTGGTGATGTTGATGTTGATGATGTTGACTTTGTGTTGAGTGGTGGTGGTGATGTTGATGGTGATAATGTTGACTTTGTGTGAAGTGGTGGTGGTGATGTTGATGGTGATGATGTTGACTATGTGTGGAGTGGTGGTGGTGATGTTGATGGTGATGATGTTGACTTTGTGTGGAGTGGTGGTGGTGATGTTGATGGTGATGATGTTGACTTTGTGTGGAGTGGTGGTGGTGATGTTGACTTCGTGTAGAGTTGGAAAGGTGGTGGTGATGTTGTTGGTGATGATGTTGACTTTGTGTGGAGTGGTGGTGGTGATGTTGATGGTGATGATGTTGATTTTGTGTGGAGTGGTGGTGGTGATGTTGATGGTGATGATGTTGACTTTGTGTGGAGTTGGAGTTGTGGTGATGTTGATGGTGATGATGTTGACTTTGTGTGGAGTGGTGGTGGTGATGTTGATGGTGATGATGTTGACTTTGTGTGGAGTTGGAGTGGTGGTGATGTTGATGGTGATGATGTTGACTTTGTGTGGAGTGGTGGTGGTGATATTGATGGTGATGATGTTGACTTTATGTGGAGTGGTGGTGGTGATGTTGATGGTGATGATGTTGACTTTGTGTGGAGTGGTGGTGGTGATGTTGACGGTAATGGTGTTGACTTTATGTGGAGTGGTGGTGGTGATGTTGATGGTGATGATGTTGACTTTGTGTTGGGTGGTGGTGGTGATGTTGACTTTGTGTGGAGTGGTGGTGGTGATGTTGATGGTGATGATGTCGTCTTTGTGTTGAGTTGGAGTAGTGGTGATGTTGATGGTGATGATGTTGACTTTGTGTGGAGTGGTGGTGGTGATGTTGATGGTGATGATATCGTCTTTTGTGTTGAGTTGGAGTAGTGGTGATGTTGATGGTGATGATGTTGACATTGTGTCGAGTAGTGGTGGTGATGTTGATGATGTTGACTTTGTGTTGAGTGGTGGTGGTGATCTTGATCATGATGATCTTGACTTTGTGTGGAGTGGTGGTGGTGATGTTTATGGTGATGATGTTGACTTTGTGTGGAGTGGTGGTGGTGATGTTAATGGTGATGATGTTGGCTTTGTGTGGAGTGGTGGTGGTGATGTTGATGGTGATGATGTTGACTTTGTGTGGAGTGGTGGTGGTGATGTTGATGATGTTGACTTTTTGTTGAGTGGTGGTGGTTATGTTGATGGAATGATGTTGACTTTGTGTGAAGTGGTGGTGGTGATGATGATGGTGATGATGTTGACTATGTGTGGAGTGGTGGTGGTGATGTTGATGGTGATGATGTTGACTTTGTGTGGAGTGGTGGTGGTGATGTTGATGGTGATGATGTTGACTTTGTGTGGAGTGGTGGTGGTGATGTTGATGGTGATGATGTTGACTATGTGTGGAGTGGTGGTGGTGATGTTGATGGTGATGATGTTGACTTTGTGTGGAGTGGTGGTGGTGATGTTGATGGTGATGATGTTGACTATGTGTGGAGTGGTGGTGGTGATGTTGATGGTGATGATGTTGACTTTGTGTGGAGTGGTGGTGGTGAAGTTTATGGTGATGATGTTGACTTTGTGTAGAGTGGTGGTGGTGATGTTGATGGTGATGATGTTGACTTTGTGTTGAGTGGTGGTGGTGATGTTGATGGTGATGATGTTGACTTTGTGTTGAGTGGTGGTGGTTATGTTGATGGAATGATGTTGACTTTGTGTGAAGTGGTGGTGGTGATGATGATGGTGATGATGTTGACTATGTGTGGAGTGGTGGTGGTGATGTTGATGGTGATGATGTTGACTTTGTGTGGAGTGGTGGTGGTGATGTTGATGGTGATGATGTTGACTTTGTGTGGAGTGGTGGTGGTGATGTTGATGGTGATGATGTTGACTATGTGTGGAGTGGTGGTGGTGATGTTGATGGTGATGATGTTGACTTTGTGTGGAGTGGTGGTGGTGATGTTGATGGTGATGATGTTGACTATGTGTGGAGTGGTGGTGGTGATGTTGATGGTGATGATGTTGACTTTGTGTGGAGTGGTGGTGGTGATGTTTATGGTGATGATGTTGACTTTGTGTAGAGTGGTGGTGGTGATGTTGATGGTGATGATGTTGACTTTGTGTTGAGTGGTGGTGGTGATGTTGATGGTGATGATGTTGACTTTGTGTTGAGTGGTGGTGGTGGTGGTGGTGTTGATGGTGATGATGTTGACTTTGTGTGGAGTGGTGGTGGTGATGTTGATGGTGATGATGTTGACTTTTTGTTGAGTGGTGGTGGTTATGTTGATGGTGATGATGTTGACTTTGTGTGGAGTGGTGGTGGTGATGTTGATGGTGATGATGTTGACTTCGTGTAGAGTTGGAGTGGTGGTGATGTTGATGGTGATGATGTTGACTTTGTGTTGAGTGGTGGTGATGATGTTGACTTTGTTTGTGGAGTGGTGGTGGTGATGTTTATGGTGATAATGTTGACTTTGTGTAGAGTTGGAGTGGTGGTGATGTTGATGGTGATGATGTTGACTTTGTGTGGAGTGGTGGTGGTGGTGATGTTGATGGTGATGATGTTGACTTTGTGTTGAGTGGTGGTGGTGATGTTGACGGTAATGATGTTGACTTTATGTGGAGTGGTGGTGGTGATGTTGATGGTGATGATGTTAACCTTGTGTGAAGTGGTGGTGGTGATGTTGACTTTGTGTGGAGTGGTGGTGGTGATGGTGATGATGTTGACTTTGTGTTGAGTGGTGGTGGTGATGTTGATGGTGATGATGTTGACTTTGTGTTGAGTGGTGGTGGTGATGTTGATGGTGATGATGTTGACTTTTTGTTGAGTGGTGGTGGTTATGTTGATGGTGATGATGTTAACTTTGTGTGGAGTGGTGGTGGTGATGTTGATGGTGATGATGTTGACTTCGTGTAGAGTTGGAGTGGTGGTGGTGATGGTGATGATGTTGACTTTGTGTTGAGTGGTGGTGATGATGTTGACTTTGTTTGTGGAGTGGTGGTGGTGATGTTGATGGTGATGATGTTAACTTTGTGTGGAGTGGTGGTGGTGATGTTGATGGTGATGATGTTGACTTTGTGTTGAGTGGTGGTGGTGATGTTGACGGTAATGATGTTGACTTTATGTGGAGTGGTGGTGGTGATGTTGATGGTGATGATGTTAACTTTGTGTGAAGTGGTGGTGGTGATGTTGACTTTGTGTGGAGTGGTGGTGGTGATGTTGATGGTGATGATGTTGACTTTGTGTTGAGTGGTGGTGGTGATGTTGATGGTGATGATGTTGATTTTTGTGTGGATTGGTGGTAGTGGTGGTGGTGATGTTGATGATGTTGACTTTGTGTTGAGTGGTGGTGGCGATGTTGGTGGTGATGATGTTAACTTTGTGTAGAGTGGTGGTGGTGATGTTGATGGTGATGATGTTGACTTTGTGTTGAGTTTTAAGTGGTGGTGATGATGTTGATGGTGATGATGTTGACTTTGTGTTGAGTGGTGGTGGTGTTGTTAATGGTCATGATGTTGACTTTGTGTTGAGTTGGAGTGGTGGTGATGTTGGTGGTGATGATGTTGACTTTGTGTTGAGTTGGAGTGGTGGTGATGTTGATGGTGATGATGTTGACTTTGTGTTGAGTTGGAGTGTTGGTAGTGTTTTTAGTTTTCAGTTTCATTTATTAGGTATAACCCTGTGAGCCATGCGGCTCTTCACTCGGGTGCAACCGCAAAAAAACAAAAACATGAACAAGAAACACCTTGAAGTGACTACACGCAGCAGAAACAAACAGGAAAAAACAGCAAAGTCTTCCAGAAAATCACCGTATTTCAAACGCTGTGTGCAAAAATCCCAGTGGGATGCAAGTAAAACAATAACAACCATAATAAGACAATGCAGATGAAAGTTATCAGGCTAACTCTGCACTACAACAAACATACATGGCTAAACCAAAACGTTTTCAAAATCACCAAAATAAAGCTGTGAAAGCAATGCAACAGTGATCATAGGAACTAATAAAGTATTAAAGCTTTCGTGACTGCATAAAATTACTCATTGTTTTTTTCGGTAAAGTCACGTATGTAGAAATACAATAAAATTATATTAAAACAAAAAACAATCACTACGTTTCGATCACAACGCAAGCGATCTTCATCAGGTGTCAAGAACAAATCACGGAGGTAAATACGACAAATAGATGAGAGACGAGAATTCAACAAACCTGAAAAAACAGTATGTGAAACACATCCAGTCAGGCCAACAACACAGTTAGACACTTCCTGCCTCCCTGTCCGTCTTTCCTCCCTCCTTACCTCTTGGTGGACTTGTATATGTATTTCTACTGACCGTGTACCTCGTATTTTTCATTCTATCTATGCTGGTATGTGCAATCCAAAGGTTGAACACGAAATTTAACACTCTTTTGAAATTCGTGGTCTGCCAGGAAGTGTCTAACTGTGGTGTTGGCCTGACTGGATGTGCTTCACATAATGTTTTTTCAGGTTTGTTGAATTCTCGTCTCTCATCTTTTTGTCGTATCTACCTCCGTGATTTGTTCTTGACACCTGATGAAGATCGCTTGCGTTGTGATCGAAACGTCGTGATTGGTTCTTGTTTTAATATAATTTTATTGTATTTCTACATACGTGACTTTACCGAAAAAACCAAAGAGTAATCATAGGAACTGTAATTCAAATTTAACAATAAACGATATATACATGACATGTACGACCAAACTTTGCAGCCATAGCTGGCTGCAAGAGTCACTCCATAACAGCAGGAGTATCAGTAGCAGCATCACATTTTTTCAATAAACCTTTGAAGATCAGCACACTCTAGTCAAAACTCAAGATCATACTTTGCAGCGGTCATCCGGAACGATACATTTGATTTCCGGCAATTTTGAATAGCAGTGGCAGATAGGGGTGTACAACTACTCTAGATAAGTTTTGACTGAAGATCTCATAGGTAGTGATCCAAGTTGCAGTTTATTGGCGATATCATTCCAAACCCTAGGGGCATCAATAGTAAAGGCCCGTCCTCCGGTTTTTGTATGGCAATAAGGAATGTGAAGCTGGTAAATGAGCGAAGACCTGAGGTCAAATTTGTTCTTCGAAACAGTGAGGAGATCCAGCAGGTAGTCTGTTTATTTTTTTGTAAGTACATCGTGAATAAATAAGATCTGGTGCACAAGCCGTCGATCATTAAGAGATGTTAAGTTTGACCCAATGTAGAGATCGCAGTGGTGAGTCCTATAGGGGCAGTTCAATGCAAATCTCAAGGCCGAGTAATAAATTGATTCAAGCTTCTTCAGTACAGTACTTGGGGCTGATTTGTACACGATGTCACAGTAATCAAGTAGAGGCAGTATGGTAGCTTTTATCATTTCCAAACGGAACATTGGGGAGAAGCAGTGCTTGTGTCGATACAGAAAACCTATTTTAAATTTTGTCTTTTTACCAATATAATCAATGTAATCTTGAAAATTCAGTTTGTAATCAAAGATGACCCTAAGATACTTATAGATCATGACTTGCTCTATTTGATGATTATTTAAGAAATATAATTGGGGGAAAATATCTTCCTGCAATTTAGTCCTGGTGAGAAGCATAGCACCTTGGTTTTGGAGGTATTCAGGACTAGTTTAAGAGCAACTAGCTGATGTTGTAGTTTGTTGAAATCACCCTGGGGATTAGCAATCACGTCATCCAGAGAGCGGCCAGCAGTAATCAGTATCGTGTCATCTGCAAACAGATTTACCCTGGAATAATCCAGGTCAGTGCCCAAGTCATTGACATAAAGAGAGAACAAGAGGGGGCCAAGGATGGAACCCTGTGGAACCCCTTTTGTTATCTTAACACTGTTTGACCTCCAACCATCTGTGAGGACAGTTTGGGTGCGAGAAAATAGGTAATTTTTTAACCATTTAATGTGTTTTCGGGAAAATCGAGGCAACTTAGTTTACTAAGCAGGGTGTTGTGCTCCACTGTATCAAAAGCTTTGGACAGGTCAAGAAAAAGACAGGCACAGTACTGCTTATTATCAAGGCTACTGTAAATGTGATTAAGAGAGTTTAATGCAGCAGGTGTGGTGCTGTATTTTTTCGGAACCCAGATTGGTTTCGATGTAATAGTTTGTTGTCGGACAGGAAACTGCTTATTTGGTATTTCAAACATTTTTCAAGAATTTTCATCAATGGGGACAAAATTGAGATAGGTCGGTAGTTATTGGGATCATCTTTAGGGCCCCCTTTGTGAAGTGGACGAATATAGGAATATTACCATTCTAGAGGTACTGATGCTTCTTTGATGAACAGATTGAAAATATGGGCCATAGGTTTGTAGATTAGGTGACCAACAGTTAGCAGAGCAAAGACGGGAATACTATCCGCTCCAGTAGAGGAGGACCCTTTGAGGTAGGACAGTTGTTTCAGAACATTACTTTCGTGGATAGGCTGGAAACTCAATTCGTTTAATGTTTGGACAGGAGTGTAGGAAATTGCATGAGCAGGGGTGACTCCCAGTACATTATCAAAAAGATTACCAGCTTCAGAAAAATGAAGGTTAAAATTGTCGACAATTTTTTGGGGCTCTGAAAAATATTCCCCATTTCGGTTAAGCACAACAGGCAGAGTATCTGTGTTAGATGCCTTGTCGATACATTTAATTGTTTTCCAGAAGAGCCTGGCATTGCCATGTGATTCCAGGAGAGTGGAGGAAAAGTAGGCATTTTTTGCATGCCTGATTTTTTTGACGCATCTATTCCTGAAAATCCTGTATTCTAGCCAGTCATTGACCAAATTACTTTTCTGAGCACATGCCCAAGCCTTGTCCCTAGTTTTCATGAGCTTTGTAATCAAAGGATCAAACCATGGTGGGTGGTTGCCTTTAATTTTAAATCTAACCAACGGAGCATGTTTGTTAAGAATTTGGATAAACGTGTAATTGAAGGTCTCCCAAGCCGTAGTCAGGTTTGGGGCTATCACAGACCTTGTCAATATCCGAGTGAAGCACATCATTGGTAAATGCCTGAGTGCTGAAGTGTCTCACAGAGTGCTTATCAACCAATTTAGCGGGGGGCTTTGGGTCTGGCTGATGATCTCACCCGGGTCCGAGTGGGCCAGTGGTCGGGGCTCGTAGCCGGAGGACCTAAGAGCTCTAGCCCGGTGTTAATTCGCGCGAGTCCAGAGGCTGTTACCTCCCCAGGTGATAAGTAAAACGGGCTGTTGCCTTAGTGAAGGCTGGGAATGTTGCTGTTGGTTTGGCCATGTTTTTTATTTATTGTAGTATGGAGTTAGACTGATGGCCTTAAACTAAGTTTTCTTGTTGTTGTTGTTTGACTTGCATCCCACTGGGATTTTTGCACACAGCGTTGGTGTACAGTGCAAATTCAGGAATATTTTGATGTTTTTTTTCCATGAATTTTCTGTTTTGCACATGCACGCAAAGTCACTTTAAGATGTTTTCTTGTTCATGTTTTAGTTTTTTTGTTTGGTGAGGTTGCACCCGATTCAAGAGCCGAATGGCTCACAGGGCTATACCAAATAAATGAAACAAAATGAAACTAAATGAAACTATGTTAAGCGTTTATTGAATAAACACGTTGCGTCTACAAGTCGTCTCCGATAACTCACTACAAATGTAGAGGAGTAGAATGGGGAAGTGGCGTCACGTGTGCTGTCCAGGGCGATGACGTGACGTCACGCGCTCGGGGCAGCAGAGTGACGTCACGGCTCCACAAAGATAAAAGTGGGGGGGGGCCGTGACGTCAGCGGGGTCGTAGCTGGAGAGTGGGGTCGGAGAAGGTGTGGAACGGGGAGCCAGGGGCTAGAGGGTAGGGATAGTGGAGAGGGCACAGTGCCAGGGCTGGACGTGGCTGGGCTCCTCGGTCGGCCGTGTTGGCTGATCCCACAGCCGGCGCAGAGGAGACAGCACGGGGCAGCCGGCTGTGTCGGGACCTAGCCCGGGGACCCCCCTAACCCCTGGGAAGTTGTTCACCCCCTGTGTATTATATATTGTTAGCTCTTTTGGTAAAGTCACGTAGAAGGGAAACAATAAAATAATTAAATATATAAAACAATTAAAAAATTCTCACGACGTTTCGACCATGACACAAAGGGTCATCATCAGGTGACCGTTTGTGTTATGGTCGAAACGTCGTGAGAATTTTTTAATTGTTTTATATATATTTTATTATTTTATTGTTTCCCTTCTACGTGACTTTACCAAAAGAGCTAAGAATATGAATTACTGCAGTCACGAAAGCTTTAAACCCCCGTGTATTGTTAAAGATTTGTAATAAACCCTTGGCGGAGGCCCTTAACTTACCTTAGCCTCCGAGTGAGTGGTCGGGAACTCCTTTACACATACAAACAAAACGGTTATCAACAAGAGTCCAGGGGCGGAGCCAGGGGGGGGGGGGGGGTGACAGGGGGTGACATTCTGCGTGTAAGTGTACGACACTCGGTCTGGCGGACTCCGTTGCAACTGCATTGTCAGAGCGTGTGTCCGCCAACCGATGGCGTCTAAGTTCAACAGCCTGACTCTCTCTAAATCATTCTTGAAATTAACATTTGTTGCATGTCACCCCGGGCTGAAAATCCTGGCTCCGCCCCTGGTCATACACACTTCATACATACACACTTCATCCATACACACGTCATACACGCGTCATGCACACACGTCATACACACGTCATACACGCGTCATACACCCACGTCATACACGCGTCATACACACGTCATACACACACGTCATACACAGGGGCGGAGCCAGGGGGGGTGACAGGAGGGGGTGACATTCTGCGTGTAAGTGTACGACACTCGGTCTGGCGGACTCCGTTGCAAATGCGTTGTCAAGAGCGTGTGTACGCCAACTGATGGCGTCTAAGTTCAACAGCCTGACTTAATGAATTAATCAGCGGTATGGTTTCATTGCTGTCTAAAGGTCTTAACGTAGCCGTTGCCCCATATGAAATCCGTGTCGATGAGATCGTTGTTGATGTGGAATCAGCAGTTAGACATTTCCCACATACACTGAGATGACTGTGCATGAGGTTGCCAAAATGATTAAGAACAGTAAATTTCTATAAAAATATATTATTTTCAGTGACGCAAAACCTTAAGAGAATCGAGAGCAAATAAAGATATCCAAATTCTTGCCGCTGATAAGGGCCGATGGACTGTTGTGATGTCCCGTGAGGACTATGATAATAAATTAAAACATTTACTCGATTAAAATTAAACGAGACCCAGCCAACACCTTGGTAGGTTTAAACAACGGCAATCACTGCAAAGTCATCGCTTCCTAAGGAAGAGCAAGACTTTATGGGCTACCAAAGATTCACAAACTTGATGTCCCATTAAGACCCATAGTTAGTAAAACTAAAATCTCTGCCACGTACAAATTAACACGAGGTAATGAAACAAATACAACCGTACATCGGTAGGACCTGTTCATTCATTAAAAGCTCTGAGAATTTCATTCGAGATTATCCCGAATGATATTCTCGTAAGTTTTGATGTGACTTCTCTGTTCACGAGGGTTCTGGTCAAGGGTCTATTAAAATACTCGACACTCTGGTGACGAACGCAGGTTCAGCCAAAGATATCCCACGATTAGCTGAACACTGTCTAAAGAACAACTACTTCTTGTGGCAAGGTGACTTCTATAAACAAAAGGAAGGAGCAGCAATGGGCTCTTCTTTGTCTCCTGTGATAGCGAATTTGTACTCGGAAGATTCTGAAACAAAAGCAGTATTTTCAAGCGCACTAAAACCCTCTTCTTGGTTTGGATACTTGGATGACAACATTGGTGGGTCTGGCCACATGGCAAAGATACACTTAACTAATGTCTAAATCATCTCAACTCGCAAAGCCCATCCATCCAGTTCACCATGGAAGTGGAAGCTGACAGAACAACTCCCATTTCTGGATATTCTGCTCAGACGTGGTCGAAACGGTAAAATAACACACGGCATTTACCAAGAGAAAATGCACACTGACGCCTATCTTAAATGCAGTCACACCATCATCGCTCGCAGAAATATGCTTTCATCAAGACACTCATACATCGAGCTAAGGAAGTGTCAGATGGTGATGGTCTGAGAAGTGAAATTAAACGTATATGAAGCGCTGTAATTTAACGGTTACAATGATGCACAAATCAACAGGGCATTGAATTCCGAAACCAAATAAAAATAACACGAGCATTGAAACTGACCAAGTGATTAAAACTAACAAAAATAATACCCTACATTGTGGGAGTAACTGATCAACTAGCCAGATGTTTGGAAAAACAAAACATCTGAGTCAGATTTGGCACGGTACATAAAATACAAAAAAATGATATCTGGTACGAAAGATGTATTACCGAAGTTATCGACAGAAGGTGTGTACCGGATTACTTACACTTGTGGCAAATGCTATGTAGGGAAAACAAGACGAATGATCAGCACGAGACTAAAATTAACACGCGTGCCAACAAGGACACTCAATTGCTTTTGATAATGTTAACGTTCCGCGCAAAACTAGTTACTACTGGCGACGACTAATTGGAGAATCTATCGAAATTGAGATAAACTACAATTTTCTTTTAACCTGACCACCAAATAACACGTTGTTTAATTGCATGCCTATACAGGTCACCAAACTTCAATCGGGATTACCGTCGGTACTGCTATTTTAGTACACACAACCAACGGGGAGTACAATAACAAATGGGCTTGCATAACGCGCATGCATAATGTATCATAATTGATTACCATATAAATAACCCTAGCGGCAAAAGATGCCCATTGTCATTCATATGCATTCATTAACACTCCCCCCTCCCCACTCAATTTCACGCAAGAAGCGCACACAAGTGACGTCGTTACATCTACCCCTCTATTTAAGGAGCGAAACAGGGGGATTTCCCCACGATTCTGGCTGCTGCCTGATGAAGCTAGTTGTAATTACCGGTGAAACGTCGTACTCAGATTCCAAATGTTGTGGCTTTGCTCTAGTAACGGTTTTTGGCACGTTCTGTTCACGTGACAAACCGCTTACTAATTGGCTGTGTCGGGTGGTGGCAGGTTTAGCGACACGTTTAAATATTACGCGATCAAACCCATAACAGTACCTGGATTATGGATGTTGATGATGTTGTTGATGGTGTTGTTGTTGATGATGTTGATGGTGTTGTTGTTGATGATGTTGATGGTGTTGATGGTGTTGTTGATGTTGATGGTGTTGTTGATGATGTTGATGGTGTTGTCGTTGATGATGTTGATGGTATTGATGGTGTTGTTGTTGTTCATGATGTTGATGGTGTTGTTGTTGATGATGTTCATGGTATTGATGGTGTTGTTGTTGATTTTGATGGTGTTGATGTTGTTGATGATGTTGATGGTATTGATGGTGTTGTTGATGTTGATGGTGTTGTTGTTGATGATGTTGATGG
Source organism: Petromyzon marinus (assembly GCF_048934315.1). NCBI lineage: Eukaryota > Metazoa > Chordata > Hyperoartia > Petromyzontiformes > Petromyzontidae > Petromyzon > Petromyzon marinus. Next base: position 1,113,538 of record NW_027423124.1, read on the forward strand.
CATTGATGGTGTTGTTGTTGTTGTTGATGATGTTGATAATGTTGTTGTTGATGATGTTGATGGTATTGATGGTGTTGTTGTTGATGTTGATGGTGTTGTTGTTGATGATGTTGATGGTGTTGTTGTTGATGATGTTGATGGTGTTGTTGATGATGTTAATGGTGTTGATGGTGTTGTTGTTGATGATGTTGATGGTGTTGATGGTGTTGTTGTTGTTGTTGATCACGATGAAGATGTTACGGAAATAACACAGGAGTTGTGTAAAGATGTTCAAACGCCAAAATAAACCTTTTGCAAGGCATGAAGTTACCGTGTTAACCACACACACGGTACTCGTGGTGAACATGCAAACAGACATGGTTCTGATAAGATATGACACATTGTCTTTGAATCTGATTTGGCCTAGACCAGACACAACATCCTTCTTTAGGGTCTATTCTCACCAGTGTCAGACCAATTATAAATGCTGTGTCGTTAAACCCGCCACCACCCGACACAGCCCAATCAGTAAGCAGTTTGTGTCACGTTAACAAAACGTGGACTATTAGTTACTTTGTTCAGCACTCACCGGTGCGTGCGTGTGTGTGTTCTGGAGAGTTAACCCACAACATCATTCACGATCCGAGTAACCCTGGTCACTTATCGCCGGTAAGAACAAACGCAACCACGACCAGCAGCAGCAGCATCATTAGGCAGACAGCCACAGAGTTACATAGGAATCCTTCCTCCTATCTGGGTCTTAAGCAGATGGGGGAGGTGGTAATTGTGGTGTCTTCACTTGTAGGTCAATCAGGGTGTGCAAAAACCAGAGGGGTGGGGGAGGTGTTGGTTAATGTATGCCACGTAAATGATAATGGCTGACCAATTAACCGGTTGGGTTATTCATAGGGTAAATCAACAACCGTGCTTTGTATTTGTGTGCCAACACCATTGACGATTATCTGAACCGGTCCTGGGCCTCCCCTAGGTCGACTCAGCCTCAAATGAGTACCTGGTGCGGTGTGTAAGCATCGCCACTGGGGAGACAAAGGCGGCCGGGCGTGGTGCTGGCTACCCACCCCCTCGTGTAGCCGCTTCGGCCTTCATAGGTGCTGCTCGCTAGGTCGTGGCGGCGGCGGTGGCGGCGGCGGCAGCGGCGGCATCGCGCCAACCGCTCCACCACCGCTCGCTCGCGGTCCGAACGCGCCACTGAACACCCTTGGCTGATCATTAGCTTGGCAGTCGTCACGGGTGAGTGCGTGAAAAGTGTCACCTCTCAGCCGGGGGAAATCCCCAATCCCCGTCCGCACCAGTCCCGCGAGAGAGCTCATTTGCCTACGAATCCATCCCCACACCCCACACCCCCCCCCCCCTAGAGAATGATCTCGTCGTAGGCACGTGCCAAGGTCGGTGAAACAGCGAATTAAGGGGCTGGGTCCATAAGCGACGTCACGCGATTTTGGATGAATGTTTTTTATCCCCCCCCCCCCATCCACCCACCCACCCCTAGTCACGTGGCGTCACAAAAAGTCAGACCCCCACCCCCGCCCTCAAATATGACGTCACAAAGCTCTGCTCCTCCCCCCTCCCCCCCAAAAAATATAATAATATAAAACAGCCTTCAAATCTTGATTTAAAGCTTTCGTGACTAAAGTCACATTGAAGGGAAACAATAAAATAATAAAATATATATAAAACAATAAAAAAACATTCTCACGACGTTTCGACCAAAACACAAACGGTCGTCATCAGGTGTGTCGGTCCGCATTAATTTATTTATTTTTAAACGGTGTATATATTTATTTATAAAAACGTCAGTGCCATGCGCAGCGATTTGACAGCTTGTTTAGAAGGACGAGTCCATCTATGTTCTGAAAAGAGGAGGGGGGAGACGAAAAATTAATGTAAGGGAAACAATAAAATAATACAATATATATAAAACAATAAAAAAAATTCTCACGACGTTTCGACCATAACGCAAACGGTCATCATCAGGTGTGAAAACTAACGGCAAAAAACATTTGAAAGAAGTTTTTCACACCTGATGATGACCGTTTGCGTTATGGTCGAAACGTCGTGAGAATTTTTTAATTGTTTTATATATATTTTATTATTTTATTGTTTCCCTTCAACGTGACTTTACCGAAAGAGCTAAGAATATAAATTACTGCAGTCACGAAAGCTTTAAATCAAAACCTTTATTATAATTTTTTTTAATTCATCACGGATCGATCATTGTTGTATTGCAGGGACGCCGGGCCAGGGAATCAAACTCGATTCCCGCCCGCCCGCCCGCTGAAGACTCAGCCTCAAGTGTGTGGTGAAATATCGCCACTGGGGGGAGACAAAGGCGGTCGGGCGTGGCGCTGGACAACCCACCCCGCTTGCCCCCTACAGCCCGTTGAGGTCACAAGGGGTGGGTCGCACGTTGCCACTGCCCTGCGCGAATCTGCTGCAGGCAGTGATGAGGAGTGAAACGATAAGTGGCCGTCCATGAATGACGTCACGCACCTAGGGGGTGGGGTGGGATGGGGGGAGGGGTCAGACATTTGTGACGATGCGTGACGAGGAGGGGGGCGTGGTTTGAGAAATGTGACGTCACATCGAAATGCGCAAAACTTTAAGTAAATATGGACACGGCACGTTCTACTTATATTCGTGGTTCTTTCGGTAAAGTCACGTTGAAGGGAAACAATAGAATGATAAAATATATATATATAAAACAATAATTAAATAGATTTTTTAAGGAAAAAATGTGTTCTCCTACAACATCAGAGTGCAGTGCCACGTTAAATACGCAACTACAATGTGACAATACATTTTTATTTAAAGCTTTCGAGACTGCAGTAATTCATATTCTTAGCTCTTTCGGTAAAGCCGCATTGAAGGGAAACAATAAAATAATAAAAAAATATATACAAAACAATAAAAATTCTCACGACGTTTCGACCGTTTGTGTTATGGTCGAAACGTCGTAAGAACATCTACTGGACAACACAGTGACGGACCAGCGGATGCGAGCCCATGGCCTTGACACCAGAACCTACCGTGGAGCTGATCTGCCCTCTGACCATCGACTAGTCATCTGTAAGATGCACCTGCCATTCTTCCATTCCGGTGGTGGGTGTACACCCAGGACCCCATTCCAACCTAAAGTGGCCTGGTCTTAGTTATCTGATGAAAGTTGCAAGCGAGAATTTCATCATCGCTTGCGGCTGGGATTGGCATCGTCCCCGACTCCTCTAGATGTCAAGGGTAAATGGGCGAGGTTTAGGACTGTGACTCATGCAGCTGCAATGGTTGCTTTGGGTACGCGGTCCAGACCTCCCCAGAGACCCTGGCTGACAGAGGGGGTGTTCAGGATGGTTGAGAAAAAGCGACAGGCCCACTGTCATCGGCTACAGAATCCCACGTCAGAGAATGAGGAGGCTTACCGCAGCCTTTGCTCGGAGGTTCGGAGAGCCGTGAGGCGCTGCAAGGATGGGTGGTGGTTGCGGGTTGCTGAGGAGATGGAGTCTGCCTCAGTGGCCCGCGATCAGAAATCTCTATTTAACTCCATCAAAAAAGTAACCTGCAGCGCCACACCTATTACCATCATTAGGGGAAAAAACGGTGATTCAATCTCCGACCCGCAGGAACAGGTTTGCTGATTTGCTGAGCATTTCTGTGAGGTCCTGGGGGAGGGAAAATCCCTCAGCCAGGAAAACATCGTGGCACATAGTGAGGATGACCCTGCTGAGGCTGCGGTGCCTCAAATATTGGAAGAAGTCACCCCCTGTGAGTGGCTGGCTGAGGTGCCATCTGTTGAGGAAGTACTGAAGGCGATCCGGAGTCTGAGACCAGGAAAGGCAGCAGGCAGAGATGATCTCCCAAGCGAAATGCTGAGGGAGGGTGGCGTTTGTGCCAGACTGCCCTATATGACATCATAACAACAGTCTGGACCACTGGATGGGTTCTGCAGGATTGGAAGGATGCCCTGGTGGTCCCCCTTTTTAAGAAGGGGGACCATGCAGACTGTAACAACTACAGGGGCATCTCACTCCTCAGTGTGCCGGGGAAGGTCCTGGCAATGATTGTTCAGCATCGCCTTGCCAGGCAGGCTGAGGAGAGGCTTGCAGAGCCCCAATGCGGTTTCAGGAAAGGGCGGTCCTGCACAGATGCCATATTTTCTGTCCGTCTGCTACAGCAGAGGTGTATGGAATTCCAACAAGGCCTACATCTCTGCTTTATGACCTGGTCAAGGCCTATGATACCATCAGTAGGCCTGGGCTCTGGGTTGTTCTTCGTGCTATTGGAGTACCTGACCCTCTGCTCATGATCATTAAGGACCTTCATGATGGTGAGTGGGCCCGGGTAAAACTACGTGGCCGGGAGTCAGAGCCATTCCCTGTACACCTTGGGGTGCGACAGGGATGTCCTCTAGCTCCCACATTATTTATAATCTATTTTGACCACGTAGTTCGTGAAGCCTTCAATAGATGTACCGGGGGAATCTCCATATGGTATAGATATAATGGGAGGCTGATCGATGCCCGGGTGCAGTCAAGGGATTGCTCCCTATTGCTCAACCACGTTATGTATGCTGATGATTTGGTAATAGCTGCTCATTCAGAGGAGGAGTTGGAGACGCTGCTGCTGAGACTGGAGCGTGCCACTAAGAGGTGGGGCCTTACCATCAGCCCCACCAAAACTAAGCACCTGCCTGGGTATTTTGTACCATCGGACACTCCACCCCCACAACTCCCAATCGGTGATGGGGCAGTTGTGGAGCGAGTGGAGAGTTTCCCATACCTGTCCAGTGTGCTTATGACCGGCTCCAGTTTAACAGCAGAGGTCTCACTCCGAATCAGTCGAGCGGCAATATCTTTTCATCGGTTGCGTGACGCTGCGTGGAAGCTACCTGGTCTGTCGCTCCGCACTAAGCTTCAGGTCTTCTCGGCCACGGTCATTCCCTCCCTTCTCTACGCTTGCGAAACGTGGACCCCCCTAATGGAACATCTTTGCCAGTTAGAAACATTTAGGCTGGCCTGCCTACGATCAATCCTGGGTTTAACCAGACTGGATTGTGTGAGGAGCTCACAAATCCTTGAAAGATCTGGGCAAGGTCCCATCAGTGAGCTCCTCCGGCGGGCAAGGCTGCGATGGCTGGGTCATGTAGCCCGCATGCCCAGCCACCGCATGCCGAAACAGCTTTTATTTGGCCGGATTGAGGGGGCTAAATGGGCGCGGCAGGGGCTAGAAAAGAGATGGAGTGATGTGGTACGGGAGGACGTGGAGCTGAGTGGACTTGCCGATGACTGGTGCCAGTGGTGTCAAGATCGGCCTCTGTGGACGAGGCTCGTGAAGGACGCTACTGGGCAGTTGGAGGTAGTCTCCCTCCAACAACAACGGAGGGTTGAGGAGCGACGCTCACAACAACGAGCGGAGCGCCGGGTGGCTAAAGCACAGCAGGTTGGCACAGTAGGGGGCACAAGTGGTGCATCAGTCAGTCATCTCAGTCGACCCGTGGCACCTGGGTCTGCCCCGTGACCTCCTGCCAGCGGGCGTTCGACACTTCACGTGGCCTCAGGGTGCACATAGCCTGGCACAAGCATCGTGGTGACGTCACCGCCACTTAGTGGTGAATGGCGCTTGTTGTTGTTGTTGTGTGTGAGTGGGTGTGTGAGTGAGTGGTTGTGTGAGTGTGTGGGTGTGTGAGTGAGTGTGTGGGTGTGTGAGTGTGTGGGTGATTGTGAGGGTGGGTGAGTATGTGGGTGTGTGAGTGTGTGGGTGGGTGAGTGCTTGAGAGAGTGGGTGAGTGAGAAAGTGGGTGGGTGAGTGCATGGTTGAGTGAGTGAGTGTGTGAGTGAATGTGTGAGTGTGTGACTGAGTTGGTGTGTGAGTGAGTGGGTGGGTGAGTAAGCACATGAGAGTGAGTGAGTGGGTGAGTGTGTATGTGGGTGAGTAAGTCAGTGTGTAAGTGGATGAGTGAGTCGGTGAGTGGGTGAGTGAGTGCGTGAATGGGTGAGTGTGTGAGTGGGTGAGTAAATGGGTGAGTGAATGAGTAAGTGAGTGGGTGAGTGAGTGGGTTGGTGATTGAGTGGGTGGGTGAGTGAGTGGGTGGGTGAGTGAGAAAGTGGGTGGGTGAGTGTGAGTGAGTGAATGTGTGAGTGTGTGGGTGTGTGAGTGTGTGGGTGTGTGAGTGAGTGTGTGAGTGAGTGTATGCGTGAGTGAGTGGCTGATTGAGTGGGTGTTCTGGGTGAGTGAGCGGGTCGGTGAGTGAGTTATTGGGTGAGTGAGTGTGTGAGTAAGTAAGTGAATGGGTTAGTGGGTGAGTGAGTGTATGAGTGTGTCAGTGGGTAAGTGGGTGAGTGAGTGTGTGAGCAAGTTGGTGAGTGAGTGAGCGAGTCAGTGACTTAAAGCTTTCGTGACTGCAGGAATTCATATTCTTTGGGTCTTTCGGTAAAGTCTCGGAGATAGGTTCAAACAAAATACAAAATAACAAAAGGCTACGACGTTTCGATCGCAACACAATCGGTCGTCAGCAGGAAAAGGAAACCGTTTTCCTACGTGGCCGGGAGTCAGAGCCATTCCCTGTTCACCTTAGGGTGCGACAGGGATGTCCTCTGGCTCCCACATTGTTTAACATCTATTTTGACCACGTAGTTCCTGAAGCCTTCAATAACTGTACCGGGGGAATCTCCATATGGTACAGACATAATGGGAGGCTAATCGATGCCCGGGTGCGGTCAAGGGATGGCTCCCTATTGCTCAACCACGTTATGTATGCTGATGATTTGGTAATAGCTGCTCAGTCAGAGGAGGAGTTGGAGACGCTGCTGCTGAGACCGGAGCGTGCCACTAAGAGGTGGGGCCTTACCATCAACCCCACCAAAACTAAGCACCTGCCTGGGTATTTTGTACCATCGGACACTCCACCCCCACAACTCCCAATCGGTGATGGAGCAGTTGTGGAGAGAGTGGAGAGTTTCCCATACCTGGGCAGTGTGCTTATGACTGGCTCCAGTTTAACAGCAGAGGTCTCACTCCGAATCAGTCGAGCGGCAATATCTTTTCATCGGTTGCGTAACGCTGTGTGGAAGCTACCTGGTCTGTCGCTCCGCACTAAGCTTCAGGCCTTCTCGGCCACGGTCATTCCCTCCCTTCTCTACGCTTGCGAAACGTGGACCCCCCTAATGGAACATCTTCGCCGGTTAGAAACATTTAGGCTGGCCTGCCTACGATCCATCCTGGGTTTAACCAGACTGGATTGTGTGAGGAGCTCACAAATCCTTGAAAGATCTGGGCAGGGTCCCATCGGTGAGCTCCTCCGGCAGGCAAGGCTGCGATGGCTGGGTCATGTAGCCCGCATGCCCAGCCACCGCATGCCGAAACAGCTTTTGTTTGGCCGGATTGAGGGGGTTAAGCGGGCGCGGCACGGGCTAGAGAAGAGATGGAGTGATGTGGTACAGGAGGACGTGGAGCTGAGTGGACTTGCCGATGACTGGTACCAGCGGTGTCAAGATCGGCCTCTGTGGAGGAGGCTCGTGAAGGATGCTACTGGGCAGTTGGAGGCAGTCGCCCTCCAACAACAACGGAGGGCGGAGGAGCGACGCTCACAACAGCGAGCGGAGCGCCGGGTGGCTAAAGCACGGCAGGTTGGCACAGTAGGGGGCACAGGTGGTGCATCAGCCACTCATCTCAGTCAGTCGACCCGTGGCACCTGGGTCTGCCCCGTGACCTCCTGCCAGCGGGGGTTCTACACTTCACGTGGCCTCAGGGTGCACATAGCCTGGCACAAGCGTCGTGGTGACGTCACCGCCATTTAGTGGCGAATGGCGGTTGTTGTTGTTGTTGTTAAGTTAATGAGTGGGTGAGTGAGTGAATGAGCGGATGGGTGAGTGAATGAGTGGATGGGTGAGTGAATGAGTGGGTGGGTGAGTGAATGAGTGGGTGGGTGGGTGAGTGAATGAGTGGGTGGGTGAGTAAGTGGGTGGGTGGGTTAGTGAATAAACGGGTGGGTGAGTGAGTGGGTAGGTTAGTGAATGAGTGGGTGGGTGAGGGAATAAGTGGGTGGGTGAGTGAATGAGTGGGTGAGTAAGTTAATGAGTGGGTGAGTGAGTGAATGAGCGGATGGGTGAATGAATGAGCAGGTAGGTGAGTGAATGAGTGGGTGGGTGAGTGAATGGGTGGGTGAGTGAATGAGTGGGTGGGTGAGTGAATGAACGGGTAGGTAAGTGAATGAGTGGGTGGGTGAGTGAATGAATGAGTGGGTGAGTGAATGAGTGGGTGGGTGAGTGAATGAGTGGGTGAGTGAATGAGTGGGTGGGTGAGTGAATGAACGGGTGGGTGAGTGAATGAGTGGGTGGGTGAGTGAATGAATGAGTGGGTGAGTGAATGAGTGGGTGGGTGAGTGAATGAACGGGTGAGTGAATGAGTGGGTGGACAGATGAGTGAATGAGCGGGTGGGTGAGTGAACGAGTGGGTGGGTGAGTGAATGAGTGGGTGGACAGATGATTGAGTGTGGGCGAGTTAGTGGGTGGGTGAGTAAATAAGTGGGTGGGTAGGTAAATTAGTGGGTAGGTGAGTGAGGTGCCGGCTCCCAGCCGCCATCTTGCGTAAAGAAGGCACCCAACCGCCAGCTTAGGTCGGAATGGTGAAAATCTTCCATCTTAAATTTTGATTCAAAGCGTTCGTGACTGCAGGGATTCATATTCTTGGTTCTTTCGGTAAAGTCACGTTGAAGAGAAACAACAAAATAACAAAATATATATAAAACAATGAAAAATTCTCACGACGTTTACGACCGCAACACAAGCAATCATCATCAGGTGTGAAAACCACAGCAAGAAAATTTGAAAAAAGTGGCGGTTTTTTAAGATGGATTATGGCTTAGCAATCATTGGAAGGATTTGATACACCATTTCAGGTCTTAATCGATTGTTCACGCTTACGGTGGCTTTCAGACAGCATACATTAATTTTTCGTCTCCCCCCTCCTCTTTTCCGAACATAGATGGACTCGTCCAATTAAACAAACTGCCAAATCGCTGTCCGTGGTGCTAACGTTTAAAAATAAATAAATACACACCGCCACTTCTTTCAATGTTTCCTGCCGTTGGTTTTCACACCCGATGATGACTGCTTGTGTTGCAGTCGAAACGTCGTGATTTTATTGTTTTATATATATTTTATTATTTTATTGTTTCCCTTCAGCATAATCTTGTTTGAAGGCAACCAACCGCCATATTCGGTACGAAAGACGCCCAACCGCCATTTTAGGCAGTGAAGACTCCTGGCCGCCATTTTAGGTAGGGACGTTGCCCACCCGCCATCTTAGGTAGGGAAGCGCGCCAACAGAAGTCGCCCACTTCTAGGCGGAGCTCTCTGGGAAATCGGCACTCCCAAACATTCTGCACAAGTGCCACAACGGCCGCCTGTGGCTGATGGGGGTGGTCAAAAAGGGGCCGTCCATAAATGACGTCACGCACCTAGAAGGGGGGGGGTGGGGAGGGGTCAGAGATTTGTGACGATGTGTGACGAGGGAGGGGGCGGGGTTTGAGAAATGTGACGTCACATCAGAACTTTCAACAAATACAGACGACACTTTCTACTTAATTAAATAGACATTTTAATAAACGTTTTCTCCTACAACATCGGAGTGCAGCGCCACGTTAAATACGCACTACAGTGACAATAATTTTAAGCGATTTGAAGCATGTTTTATTTTCAAAATGAAAATATGTTTTTTTTGGGGGAGGGTGGGGGTGTGGGGGGGGCGAGGGGGTTGAGGGGAGGGGCAAGGAGGTGAGTGGGTGGATGAGTGAATGAGTGGGTGGGTGGGTGAGTGAATGAGTGGGTGGGTGAGTGAGTGGGTGGGTGGGTTAGTGAATGAGTGGGTGGGTGAGTGGGTGGGTGGGTGGGTGAGTGAGTGGGTGGGTTAGTGAATGAGTGGGTGGGTGAGGGAATAAGTGGGTGGGTGAGTGAATGAGTGGGTGGGTGAGTGAATGAGTGGATGGGTGAGTGAATGAGTTGGTGGGTGGGTGAGTGAATAAGTGAGTGGGTGGGTGAGTTAGTGAATGAACGGGTGGGTGAGTGAATAGGTCGGTGGGTTAGTGAATGAGTGGGTGGGTGAGGGAATAAGTGGGTGGGTGAGTGAATGAGTGGGTGAGTAAGTTAATGAGTGGGTGAGTGAGTGAATGAGCGGATGGGTGAATGAATGAGCGGGTAGGTGAGTGAATGAGTGGGTGGGTGAGTGAATGGGTGGGTGAGTGAATGAGTGGGTGGGTGAGTGAATGAACGGGTAGGTAAGTGAATGAGTGGGTGGGTGAGTGAATGAATGAGTGGGTGAGTGAATGAGTGGGTGGGTGAGTGAATGAGTGGGTGAGTGAATGAGTGGGTGGGTGAGTGAATGAACGGGTGGGTGAGTGAATGAGTGGGTGGGTGAGTGAATGAATGAGTGGGTGAGTGAATGAGTGGGTGGGTGAGTGAATGAACGGGTGAGTGAATGAGTGGGTGGACAGATGAGTGAATGAGCGGGTGGGTGAGTGAACGAGTGGGTGGGTGAGTGAATGAGTGGGTGGACAGATGATTGAGTGTGGGCGAGTTAGTGGGTGGGTGAGTAAATAAGTGGGTGGGTAGGTAAATTAGTGGGTGGGTGAGTGAGGTGCCGGCTCCCAGCCGCCATCTTGCGTAAAGAAGGCACCCAACCGCCAGCTTAGGTCGGAATGGTGAAAATCTTCCATCTTAAATTTTGATTCAAAGCGTTCGTGACTGCAGGGATTCATATTCTTGGTTCTTTCGGTAAAGTCACCACGTAGAAGGGAAACAATAAAATAATAAAAATGTAAAACAATAAAATTATCACGTTTACGACCGCAACACAAGCAATCATCATCAGGTGTGAAAACCACAGCAAGAAAATTTGAAAAAAGTGGCGGTTTTTTTAAGATGGATTATGGCTTAGCAATCATTGGAAGGATTTGATACACCATTTCAGGTCTTAATCGATTGTTCACGCTTACGGTGGCTTTCAGACAGCATACATTAATTTTTCGTCTCCCCCCTCCTCTTTTCCGAACATAGATGGACTCGTCCATTTAAACAAACTGCCAAATCGCTGTCCGTGGTGCTAACGTTTAAAAATAAATAAATACACACCGCCACTTCTTTCAATGTTTCCTGCCGTTGGTTTTCACACCCGATGATGACTGCTTGTGTTGCAGTCGAAACGTCGTGAGAATTTTATTGTTTTATATATATTTTATTATTTTATTGTTTCCCTTCAGCATAATCTTGTTTGAAGGCAACCAACCGCCATATTCGGTACGAAAGACGCCCAACCGCCATTTTAGGCAGTGAAGACTCCTGGCCGCCATTTTAGGTAGGGACGTTGCCCACCCGCCATCTTAGGTAGGGAAGCGCGCCAACAGAAGTCGCCCACTTCTAGGGGGAGCTCTCTGGGAAATCGGCACTCCCAAACATTCTGCACAAGTGCCACAACGGCCGCCTGTGGCTGATGGGGGTGCTCAAAAAGGGGCCGTCCATAAATGACGTCACGCACCTAGAAGGGGGGGTGGGGTCAGAGATTTGTGCCGATGTGTGACGAGGGAGGGGGCGGGGTTTGAGAAATGTGACGTCACATCAGAACTTTCAACAAATACAGACGACACTTTCTACTTAATTAAAAATACTTTTTAATAAACGTTTTCTCCTACAACATCGGAGTGCAGCGCCACGTTAAATACGCACTACAGTGACAATAATTTTAAGCGATTTGAAGCATGTTTTATTTTCAAAATGAAAATGTTTTTTTTTTGGGGAGGGTGGGGGTGTGGGGGGGGGAGGGGCGAGGGGGTTGAGGGGAGGGGCAAGGAGGTGAGTGGGTGGATGAGTGAATGAGTGGGTGGGTGGGTGAGTGAATGAGTGGGTGGGTGAGTGAGTGGGTGGGTGGGTTAGTAAATGAGTGGGTGGGTGGGTGAGTGAGTGGGTGGGTGGGTGAGTGAGTGGGTGGGTGGGTTAGTGAATGAGTGGGTGGGTGAGGGAATAAGTGGGTGGGTGAGTGAATGAGTGGGTGGGTGAGTGAATGAGTGGATGGGTGAGTGAATGAGTTGGTGGGTGGGTGAGTGAATGAGTGAGTGGGTGGGTGAGTTAGTGAATGAACGGGTGGGTGAGTGAATAGGTCGGTGGGTTAGTGAATGAGTGGGTGGGTGAGGGAATAAGTGGGTGGGTGAGTGAATGAGTGGGTGAGTAAGTTAATGAGTGGGTGAGTGAGTGAATGAGCGGATGGGTGAATGAATGAGCAGGTAGGTGAGTGAATGAGTGGGTGGGTGAGTGAATGGGTGGGTGAGTGAATGAGTGGGTGGGTGAGTGAATGAACGGGTAGGTAAGTGAATGAGTGGGTGGGTGAGTGAATGAATGAGTGGGTGAGTGAATGAGTGGGTGGGTGAGTGAATGAGTGGGTGAGTGAATGAGTGGGTGGGTGAGTGAATGAACGGGTGGGTGAGTGAATGAGTGGGTGGGTGAGTGAATGAATGAGTGGGTGAGTGAATGAGTGGGTGGGTGAGTGAATGAACGGGTGAGTGAATGAGTGGGTGGACAGATGAGTGAATGAGCGGGTGGGTGAGTGAACGAGTGGGTGGGTGAGTGAATGAGTGGGTGGACAGAAGATTGAGTGTGGGCGAGTTAGTGGGTGGGTGAGTAAATAAGTGGGTGGGTAGGTAAATTAGTGGGTAGGTGAGTGAAGTGCCGGCTCCCAGCCGCCATCTTGCGTAAAGAAGGCACCCAACCGCCAGCTTAGGTCGGAATGGTGAAAATCTTCCATCTTAAATTTTGATTCAAAGCGTTCGTGACTGCAGGGATTCATATTCTTGGTTCTTTCGGTAAAGTCACCACGTAGAAGGGAAACAATAACATAATAAAAATATAAAACAATAAAATTATCACGACGTTTACGACCGCAACACAAGCAATCATCATCAGGTGTGAAAACCACAGCAAGAAAATTTGAAAAAAGTGGCGTTTTTTTAAGATGGATTATGGCTTAGCAATCATTGGAAGGATTTGATACACCATTTCAGGTCTTAATCGATTGTTCACGCTTACGGTGGCTTTCAGACAGCATACATTAATTTTTCGTCTCCCCCCTCCTCTTTTCCGAACATAGATGGACTCGTCCATTTAAACAAACTGCCAAATCGCTGTCCGTGGTGCTAACGTTTAAAAATAAATAAATACACACCGCCACTTCTTTCAATGTTTCCTGCCGTTGGTTTTCACACCCGATGATGACTGCTTGTGTTGCAGTCGAAACGTCGTGAGAATTTTATTGTTTTATATATATTTTATTATTTTATTGTTTCCCTTCAGCATAATCTTGTTTGAAGGCAACCAACCGCCATATTCGGTACGAAAGACGCCCAACCGCCATTTTAGGCAGTGAAGACTCCTGGCCGCCATTTTAGGTAGGGACGTTGCCCACCCGCCATCTTAGGTAGGGAAGCGCGCCAACAGAAGTCGCCCACTTCTAGGGGGAGCTCTCTGGGGAATCGGCACTCCCAAACATTCTGCACAAGTGCCACAACGGCCGCCTGTGGCTGATGGGGGTGCTCAAAAAGGGGCCGTCCATAAATGACGTCACGCACCTAGAAGGGGGGGTGGGGTCAGAGATTTGTGCCGATGTGTGACGAGGGAGGGGGCGGGGTTTGAGAAATGTGACGTCACATCAGAACTTTCAACAAATACAGACGACACTTTCTACTTAATTAAAAATACTTTTTAATAAACGTTTTCTCCTACAACATCGGAGTGCAGCGCCACGTTAAATACGCACTACAGTGACAATAATTTTAAGCGATTTGAAGCATGTTTTATTTTCAAAATGAAAATGTTTTTTTTTTGGGGAGGGTGGGGGTGTGGGGGGGGGAGGGGCGAGGGGGTTGAGGGGAGGGGCAAGGAGGTGAGTGGGTGGATGAGTGAATGAGTGGGTGGGTGGGTGAGTGAATGAGTGGGTGGGTGAGTGAGTGGGTGGGTGGGTTAGTGAATGAGTGGGTGGGTGGGTGAGTGAGTGGGTGGGTGGGTGAGTGAGTGGGTGGGTGGGTTAGTGAATGAGTGGGTGGGTGAGGGAATAAGTGGGTGGGTGAGTGAATGAGTGGATGGGTGAGTGAATGAGTTGGTGGGTGGGTGAGTGAATGAGTGAGTGGGTGGGTGAGTTAGTGAATGAACGGGTGGGTGAGTGAATAGGTCGGTGGGTTAGTGAATGAGTGGGTGGGTGAGGGAATAAGTGGGTGGGTGAGTGAATGAGTGGGTGAGTAAGTTAATGAGTGGGTGAGTGAGTGAATGAGCGGATGGGTGAATGAATGAGCAGGTAGGTGAGTGAATGAGTGGGTGGGTGAGTGAATGGGTGGGTGAGTGAATGAGTGGGTGGGTGAGTGAATGAACGGGTAGGTAAGTGAATGAGTGGGTGGGTGAGTGAATGAATGAGTGGGTGAGTGAATGAGTGGGTGGGTGAGTGAATGAGTGGGTGAGTGAATGAGTGGGTGGGTGAGTGAATGAACGGGTGGGTGAGTGAATGAGTGGGTGGGTGAGTGAATGAATGAGTGGGTGAGTGAATGAGTGGGTGGGTGAGTGAATGAACGGGTGAGTGAATGAGTGGGTGGACAGATGAGTGAATGAGCGGGTGGGTGAGTGAACGAGTGGGTGGGTGAGTGAATGAGTGGGTGGACAGATGATTGAGTGTGGGCGAGTTAGTGGGTGGGTGAGTAAATAAGTGGGTGGGTAGGTAAATTAGTGGGTAGGTGAGTGAAGTGCCGGCTCCCAGCCGCCATCTTGCGTAAAGAAGGCACCCAACCGCCAGCTTAGGTCGGAATGGTCAAAATCTTCCATCTTAAATTTTGATTCAAAGCGTTCGTGACTGCAGGGATTCATATTCTTGGTTCTTTCGGTAAAGTCACCACGTAGAAGGGAAACAATAACATAATAAAAATATAAAACAATAAAATTATCACGACGTTTACGACCGCAACACAAGCAATCATCATCAGGTGTGAAAACCACAGCAAGAAAATTTGAAAAAAGTGGCGTTTTTTTAAGATGGATTATGGCTTAGCAATCATTGGAAGGATTTGATACACCATTTCAGGTCTTAATCGATTGTTCACGCTTACGGTGGCTTTCAGACAGCATACATTAATTTTTCGTCTCCCCCCTCCTCTTTTCCGAACATAGATGGACTCGTCCATTTAAACAAACTGCCAAATCGCTGTCCGTGGTGCTAACGTTTAAAAATAAATAAATACACACCGCCACTTCTTTCAATGTTTCCTGCCGTTGGTTTTCACACCCGATGATGACTGCTTGTGTTGCAGTCGAAACGTCGTGATTTTATTGTTTTATATATATTTTATTATTTTATTGTTTCCCTTCAGCATAATCTTGTTTGAAGGCAACCAACCGCCATATTCGGTACGAAAGACACCCAACCGCCATTTTAGGCAGTGAAGACTCCTGGCCGCCATTTTAGGTAGGGACGTTGCCCACCCGCCATCTTAGGTAGGGAAGCGCGCCAACAGAAGTCGCCCACTTCTAGGCGGAGCTCTCTGGGAAATCGGCACTCCCAAACATTCTGCACAAGTGCCACAACGGCCGCCTGTGGCTGATGGGGGTGCTCAAAAAGGGGCCGTCCATAAATGACGTCACGCACCTAGAAGGGGGGGGTGGGGAGGGGTCAGAGATTTGTGACGATGTGTGACGAGGGAGGGGGCGGGGTTTGAGAAATGTGACGTCACATCAGAACTTTCAACAAATACAGACGACACTTTCTACTTAATTAAATAGACATTTTAATAAACGTTTTCTCCTACAACATCGGAGTGCAGCGCCACGTTAAATACGCACTACAGTGACAATAATTTTAAGCGATTTGAAGCATGTTTTATTTTCAAAATGAAAATGTTTTTTTTTGGGGAGGGTGGGGGTGTGGGGGGGGCGAGGGGGTTGAGGGGAGGGGCAAGGAGGTGAGTGGGTGGATGAGTGAATGAGTGGGTGGGTGGGGGAGTGAATGAGTGGGTGGGTGAGTGAGTGGGTGGGTTAGTGAATGAGTGGGTGGGTGGGTGAGTGGGTGGGTTAGTGAATGAGTGGGTGGGTGAGGGAATAAGTGGGTGGGTGAGTGAATGAGTGGGTGGGTGAGTGAATGAGTGGATGGGTGAGTGAATGAGTTGGTGGGTGGGTGAGTGAATAAGTGAGTGGGTGGGTGATTTAGTGAATGAACGGGTGGGTGAGTGAATAGGTCGGTGGGTTAGTGAATGAGTGGGTGGGTGAGGGAATAAGTGGGTGGGTGAGTGAATGAGTGGGTGAGTAAGTTAATGAGTGGGTGAGTGAGTGAATGAGCGGATGGGTGAATGAATGAGCGGGTAGGTGAGTGAATGAGTGGGTGGGTGAGTGAATGGGTGGGTGAGTGAATGAGTGGGTGGGTGAGTGAATGAACGGGTAGGTAAGTGAATGAGTGGGTGGGTGAGTGAATGAATGAGTGGGTGAGTGAATGAGTGGGTGGGTGAGTGAATGAGTGGGTGAGTGAATGAGTGGGTGGGTGAGTGAATGAACGGGTGGGTGAGTGAATGAGTGGGTGGGTGAGTGAATGAATGAGTGGGTGAGTGAATGAGTGGGTGGGTGAGTGAATGAACGGGTGAGTGAATGAGTGGGTGGACAGATGAGTGAATGAGCGGGTGGGTGAGTGAACGAGTGGGTGGGTGAGTGAATGAGTGGGTGGACAGATGATTGAGTGTGGGCGAGTTAGTGGGTGGGTGAGTAAATAAGTGGGTGGGTAGGTAAATTAGTGGGTGGGTGAGTGAGGTGCCGGCTCCCAGCCGCCATCTTGCGTAAAGAAGGCACCCAACCGCCAGCTTAGGTCGGAATGGTGAAAATCTTCCATCTTAAATTTTGATTCAAAGCGTTCGTGACTGCAGGGATTCATATTCTTGGTTCTTTCGGTAAAGTCACCACGTAGAAGGGAAACAATAAAATAATAAAAATGTAAAACAATAAAATTATCACGTTTACGACCGCAACACAAGCAATC
Organism: Petromyzon marinus; assembly: GCF_048934315.1. Taxonomy (NCBI): domain Eukaryota; kingdom Metazoa; phylum Chordata; class Hyperoartia; order Petromyzontiformes; family Petromyzontidae; genus Petromyzon; species Petromyzon marinus. The sequence continues at coordinate 1,130,569 of NW_027423124.1, forward strand.
ATCATCAGGTGTGAAAACCACAGCAAGAAAATTTGAAAAAAGTGGCGGTTTTTTTAAGATGGATTATGGCTTAGCAATCATTGGAAGGATTTGATACACCATTTCAGGTCTTAATCGATTGTTCACGCTTACGGTGGCTTTCAGACAGCATACATTAATTTTTCGTCTCCCCCCTCCTCTTTTCCGAACATAGATGGACTCGTCCATTTAAACAAACTGCCAAATCGCTGTCCGTGGTGCTAACGTTTAAAAATAAATAAATACACACCGCCACTTCTTTCAATGTTTCCTGCCGTTGGTTTTCACACCCGATGATGACTGCTTGTGTTGCAGTCGAAACGTCGTGAGAGTTTTATTGTTTTATATATATTTTATTATTTTATTGTTTCCCTTCAGCATAATCTTGTTTGAAGGCAACCAACCGCCATATTCGGTACGAAAGACGCCCAACCGCCATTTTAGGCAGTGAAGACTCCTGGCCGCCATTTTAGGTAGGGACGTTGCCCACCCGCCATCTTAGGTAGGGAAGCGCGCCAACAGAAGTCGCCCACTTCTAGGGGGAGCTCTCTGGGAAATCGGCACTCCCAAACATTCTGCACAAGTGCCACAACGGCCGCCTGTGGCTGATGGGGGTGCTCAAAAAGGGGCCGTCCATAAATGACGTCACGCACCTAGGAGGGGGGGTGGGGAGGGGTCAGAGATTTGTGACGATGTGTGACGAGGGAGGGGGCGGGGTTTGGGAAATGTGACGTCACATCAAAACTTTCAACAAATACAGACGACACTTTCTACTTAATTAAAAAGACTTTTTAATAAACGTTTTCTGCTACAACATCGGAGTGCAGCGCCACGTTAAACACGCACTACAGTGACAATAATTTTAAGCGATTTGAAGCATGTTTTATTTTCAAAATGGAAATATGTTTTTTTTGGGGAGGGTGGGGGTGTGGGGGGGGGCAGAGCTTTGTGACGTCATATTTGAGGGGGGGGGTGTTAAAAATCGTCAAAAATCGCCTGACGTCATTTATGGACGGCCCCAAAGAGATAAAAAAGTATTACACACGGAACTTTTATTCACTCACTCTCACACCCACCCACCACTCACTCTCACACCCACCCACCACTCACTCTCACACCCACCCACCACTCACTCTCACACCCACCCACCACTCACTCACACCCACCCACCACTCACTCTCACACTCACCCACCACTCACTCTCACACCCACCCACCACTCACTCTCACACCCACCCACCACTCACTCTCACACCCACCCACCACTCACTCTCACACCCACCCACCACTCACTCTCACACCCACCCACCACTCACTCTCACACCCACCCACCACTCACTCTCACACCCACCACTCACTCTCACACCCACCCACCACTCACTCTCACACCCACCCACCACTCACTCTCACCCACCACTCACTCTCACACCCACCCACCACTCACTCTCACACCCACCCACCACTCACTCACACCCACCCACCACTCACTCTCACACCCACCCATCACTCACCCTCACGGGTGGGGAGAGACGAGGTGAGGTGATGGGTGAGGAGGGAGACGAGGTGAGACGAGGTGAGGCGATGGGTGAGGAGACGAGGTGAGGGGATGGGTGAGGAGGGAGACGAGGTGATGGGTGAGGAGGTTGACGAGGTGAGGTGATGCGTGAGAAAGCCGAGGTGAGGGGATGGGTGAGGAGGGAGACGAGGTGAGGTGATGGGTAAGAGACACGAGGTGAGGCGATGGGTGAGGAGGGGGACGAGGTGAGTTGATGGGTGAGGAGAGAGACGAGGTGAGGTGATGGGTGAGGAGGGAGATGAGGTGAGGCGATGGGTGAGGAGGGAGACGAGGTGAGGCGATGGGTGAGGAGGGAGACGAGGTGAGGCGATGGGTGAGGAGGGAGACGAGGTGATGGGTGAGGAGGTTGACGAGGTGATGGGTGAGGTTGACGAGGTGATGGGTGAGGAGGTTGACGAGGTGATGGGTGAGGAGGTTGACGAGGTGGTGAGGAGGTGGTGAGGAGGTGGTGAGGAGCAACGAGACGCACAGATTCCCCCCTCACCGATGTCGATCCGCGTGGCCCCCGCGGTGCTCGAGGCGCCATCGGACGAGGCCGCGAGGCCGCCTCAGAGACAGCCGCCATCGCTGGAGGAGGGGTTTCCCGCGCTTTTATAGACGTGTGACGTCACCCCATTTACCCCCCCTCACCCCTCCCCTCAATTTGTCGCTAAGCGACGAATTGAGGGGAGGGGCGAGGGGTTTGAGGGGAGGGGGTGGTGGTGAAGGGGAGGGGCGAGGGGGTTGAGGGGAGGGACCAGAGGGGAGGAGCGATGGGGTTGAGGGGAGGGGGGTTGAGGGGAGGGGGTGGGTGATGTGAGGGGGAGGGGCGAGGGAGGTTGAGGGGAGGGGCGAGGGGGTTGAAGCGAGGGGGGGTTGAGGGGAGGGGGTGGGTGATGTGAGGGGGAGGGGCGAGGGGGTTGAGGGGAGGGGCGAGGATGTGAGTGGGTGGGTGAGTGAATGAGTGGATGGGTGAGGGAATGAGTGGGTGGGTGAGTGAGTGGGTGAGGAAATAAGTGGGTGGGTGGGTGAATGAGTGGGTGAGTAGGTTCCTGGAAAGGATTATTCAGCATCGCCTTGCCAGGCACGCTGAGGAGAGGCTTGCGGAGCCCCAATGCGGTTTCAGGAAAGGGCGGTCCTGCACAGATGCCATATTTTCTGTCCGTCTGCTACAGCAGAGGTGTAGGGAATTCCAACAAGACCTACATCTCTGCTTTATTGACCTGGTCAAGGCCTATGATACCATCAGTAGGCCTGGGCTCTGGGTCGTTCTTCGTGCTTTTGGAGTACCTGACCCTCTGCTCACGATCATTAAGGACCTTCATGATGGTGAGCGGGCCCGGGTAAAACTACGTGGCCGGGAGTCAGAGCCATTCCCTGTACACCTTGGGGTGCGACAGGGATGTCCTCTGGCTCCCACATTATTTAACATCTATTTTGACCACGTAGTTCGTGAAGCCTTCAATAGCTGTACCGGGGGAATCTCCATATGGTACAGATATAATGGGAGGCTAATCGATGCCCGGGTGCGGTCAAGGGATGGCTCCCTATTGCTCAACCACGTTATGTATGCTGATGATTTGGTAATAGCTGCTCAGTCAGAGGAGGAGTTGGAGACGCTGCTGCTGAGACTGTAGCGTGCCACTAAGAGGTGGGGCCTTACCATCAGCCCCACCAAAACTAAGCACCTGCCTGGGTATTTTGTACCATCGGACACTCCACCCCCACAACTCCCAATCGGTGATGGGGCAGTTGTGGAGAGAGTGGAGAGTTTCCCATACCTGGGCAGTGTGCTTATGACTGGCTCCAGTTTAACAGCAGAGGTCTCACTCCGAATCAGTCGAGCGGCAATATCTTTTCATTGGTTGCGTAACGCTGTGTGGAAGCTACCTGGTCTGTCGCTCCGCACTAAGCTTCAGGTCTTCTCGGCCACGGTCATTCCCTCCCTTCTCTACGCTTGCGAAACGTGGACCCCCCTAATGGAACATCTTCGCCGGTTAGAAACATTTAGGCTGGCCTGCCTACGATCCATCCTGGGTTTAACCAGACTGGATTGTGTGAGGAGCTCACAAATCCTTGAAAGATCTGGGCAGGGTCCCATCGGTGAGCTCCTCCGGCAGGCAAGGCTGCGATGGCTGGGTCATGTAGCCCGCATGCCCAGCCACCGCATGCCGAAACAGCTTTTGTTTGGCCGGATTGAGGGGGCTAAGCGGGCGCGGCACAGGCTAGAGAAGAGATGGAGTGATGTGGTACAGGAGGACGTGGAGCTGAGTGGACTTGCCGATGACTGGTACCAGCGGTGTCAAGATCAGCCTCTGTGGAGGAGGCTCGTGAAGGATGCTACTGGGCAGTTGGAGGCAGTCGCCCTCCAACAACAACGGAGGGCGGAGGAGCGACGCTCACAACAGCGAGCGGAGCGCCGGGTGGCTAAATCACAGCAGGTTGGCACAGTAGGGGGCACAGGTGGTGCATCAGCCACTCATCTCAGTCAGTCGACCCGTGGCACCTGGGTCTGCCCCGTGACCTCCTGCCAGCGGAGGTTCGACACTTCACGTGGCCTCAGGGTGCACATAGCCTGGCACAAGCGTCGTGGTGACGTCACCGCCACTTAGTGGCGAATGGCGGTTGTTGTTGTTGAGTAAGTTAATGAGTGGGTGAGTGAGTGAATGAGCGGATGGGTGAGTGAATGAGTGGATGGGTGAGTGAATGAGTGGGTGGGTGGGTGAGTGAATGAGTGGGTGGGTGAGTGAGTGGGTGGGTTAGTGAATGAACGGGTGGGTGAGTGAGTGGGTGGGTCGGTTAGTGAATGAGTGGGTGGGTGAGGGAATAAGTGGGTGGATGAGTGAAGGAGTGGGTGAGTAAGTTAATGAGTGGGTGAGTGAGTGAATGAGCGGATGGGTGAATGAATGAGCGGGTAGGTGAGTGAATGAGTGGGTGGGTGAGTGAATGAGTGGGTGAGTGAATGAGTGGGTGGGTAAGTGAATGAACGGGTGGGTAAGTGAATGAGTGGGTGGGTGAGTGAATGAATGAGCGGGTGAGTGAATGAGTGGGTGGGTGAGTGAATGAGTGGGTGAGTGAATGAGTGGGTGGGTCAGTGAATGAACGGGTGGGTGAGTGAATGAGTGGGTGGGTGAGTGAATGAATGAGTGGGTGAGTGAATGAGTGGGTGGGTGAGTGAATGAACGGGTGAGTGAATGAGTGGGTGGACAGATGAGTGAATGAGCGGATGGGTGAGTGAACGAGTGAGTGGGTGAGTGAATGAGTGGGTGGACAGATGATTGAGTGTGGGCGAGTTAGTGGGTGGGTGAGTAAATAAGTGGGTGGGTAGGTAAATTAGTGGGTAGGTGAGTGAGGTGCCGGCTCCCAGCCGCCATCTTGCGCAAGGAAGGCACCCAACCGCCAGCTTAGGTCGGAATGGTGAAAATCTTCCATCTTAAATTTTGATTTAAAGCGTTCGTGACTGCAGGGATTCATATTCTTGGTTCTTTCGGTAAAGTCACCACGTAAAAGGGAAACAATAAAATAATAAAAATGTAAAACAATAAAATTATCACGACGTTTACAACCGCAACACAAGCAATCATCATCAGGTGTGAAAACCACAGCAAGAAAATTTGAAAAAAGTGGCGGTTTTTTTAAGATGGATTATGGCTTAGCAATCATTGGAAGGATTTGATACACCATTTCGGGTCTTAATCGATTGTTCATGCTTACGGTGGCTTTCAGACAGCATACATTAATTTTTCGTCTCCCCCCTCCTCTTTTCCGAACATAGATGGACTCGTCCATTTATACAAACTGCCAAATCGCTGTCCGTGGTGCTAACGTTTAACAATAAATAAATACACACCGCCACTTCTTTCAAATGTTTCCTGCCGTTGGTTTTCACACCCGATGATGACTGCTTGTGTTGCAGTCGAAAATTTTATTGTTTTATATATATTTTATCATTTTATTGTTTCCCTTCAGCATAATCTTGTTTGAAGGCAACCAACCGCCATATTCGGCAGGAAAGACGCCCAACCGCCATTTTAGGCAGTGAAGACTCCTGGTCGCCATTTTAGGTAGGGACGCTGCCCACCCGCCATCTTAGGTAGGGAAGCGCGCCAACATAAGTCGCCCACTTCTAGGGGGAGCTCTCTGGGCAATCGGCACTCCCAAACATTCTGCACAAGTGCCACAACGGCCGCCTTTGGCTGATGGGGGTGCTCAATAAGGGGCCGTCCATAAATGACGTCACGCACCTAGAAGGGGGGGGTGGGGAGGGGTCAGAGATTTGTGACGATGTGTGACGAGGGAGGGGGCGGGGTTTGAGAAATGTGACGTCACATCAAAACTTTCAACAAATACAGACGACACTTTCTACTTAATTAAAAAGACTTTTTAATAAACGTTTTCTCCTACAACATCGGAGTGCAGCGCCACGTTAAACACGCACTACAGTGACAATAATTTTAAGCGATTTGAAGCATGTTTTATTTTCAAAATGGAAATATGTTTTTTTTTGGGGAGGGTGGGAGTGTGTGGGGGGGGGGGCAGAGCTTTGTGACGTCATATTTGAGGGGGGATGTTAAAAATCATCAAAAATCGCGTGACGTCATTTATGGACGGCCCCAAAGAGATAAAAAAAAGTATTACACACGGAACTTTTATTTCCGATGTCAAGAAGAAGTCGACGTGACGGGGAGTAAGGGAATAATCGAGGCGACTTTGTTTGGTGCCGTTGCGGTTTGGGGAAGGCGAGGGGGTGGACAGGCGCCTGCAAACCAGGCGAGGGTTGGTGGATCACCGCAGGCACAGGCAGATGCCGGGAAATGGCGACAGAGGCCCGGGGCCCCACCTGTTCCCACCTCCACGGGGCGAGGCGATTCCCCCGTCGCATCGCCGAACGTTGCACCGCGGACTCGGCTCGCGTGCAGGGCGCGAAAGGAGATTCGACGTAGCATGGGGGACCGGCAGACTTACACAGGCACTCGCCCACAGACTCGCAACGGACACCCGCAGACTCACAATGGACACCCGCAGACTCACAACGGACACCCACAGACTCACAATGGACACCCACAGACTTACACAGCCACTCGCCCACAGACTCACAACGGACACCCGCAGACTCACAATGGACACCCACAGACTTACACAGGCACTCGCCCACAGACTCGCAACGGACACCCGCAGACTCACAATGGACACCCGCAGACTCACAACGGACACCCACAGACTCACAATGGACACCCACAGACTTACACAGCCACTCGCCCACAGACTCGCAACGGACACCCGCAGACTCACAACGGACACCCACAGACTGGCAACAGACACCCACAGACTCACAACGGACACCCACAGACTCACAACGGACACCCACAGACTCACAACGGACACCCACAGACTCACAACAGACACCCACAGACTCACAACAGACACCCGCAGACTCGCAACGGACACCCGCAGACTCACAACGGACACCCGCAGACTCGCAACGGACACCCGCAGACTCGCAACGGACACCCACAGACTGGTAACAGACACCCGCAGACTCACAACGGACACCCGCAGACTCACAATGGACACCCACAGACTTACAACGGACACCCACAGACTCACAACGGACACCCACAGACTCACAACGGACACCCGCAGACTCACAACGGACACCCACAGACTCGCAATGGACACCCACAGACTCACAACGGACACCCGCAGACTCACAACGGACACCCACAGACTCGCAATGGACACCCGCAGACTCACAATGGACACCCACAGACTCACAACGGATACCCACAGACTCACAATGGACACCCGCAGACTCAGAACAGACACGCACAGACTCGCAACGGACACCCACAGACTCACAATGGACACCCACAGACTCACAACGGATACCCACAGACTCACAACAGACACCCACAGACTCACAACAGACACCCACAGACTCACAACGGACACCCACAGACTCACAACGGACACCCACAGACTCACAACGGACACCCACAGACTCGCAAGGGACACCCACAGACTCGCAAGGGACACCCACAGACTCGCAAGGGACACCCACAGACTCGCAACGGACACCCACAGACTCACAACGGACACCCACAGACTCACAACAGACACCCACAGACTCACAACGGACACCCACAGACTCACAACGGACACCCACAGACTCACAACGGACACCCACAGATTCACAACGGACACCCACAGACTCACAACGGACACCCACAGACTCGCAACGGACACCCACAGACTGGCAACAGACACCCGCAGACTCACAACGGACACCCACAGACTCACAACGGACACCCACAGACTGGCAACAGACACCCACAGACTCACAACGGACCCCCACAGACTCACAACGGACACCCACAGACTCACAACGGACACCCACAGACTCACAACAGACACCCACAGACTCACAACAGACACCTGCAGACTCGCAACGGACACCCACAGACTCACAACGGACACCCACAGACTCACAACGGACACCCACAGACTCACAACGGACACCCACAGACTCGCAACGGACACCCACAGACTGGCAACAGACACCCGCAGACTCACAACGGACACCCACAGACTCACAACGGACACCCACAGACTGGCAACAGACACCCACAGACTCACAACGGACACCCACAGACTCACAACGGACACCAACAGACTCACAACGGACACCCACAGACTCACAACAGACACCCACAGACTCACAACAGACACCTGCAGACTCGCAACGGACACCCACAGACTCACAACGGACACCCACAGACTCACAACGGACACCCACAGACTCACAACGGATACCCACAGACTCACAACGGACACGCACAGACTCGCAACGGACACCCACAGACTCACAACGGACACCCGCAGACTCACAACAGACACCCGCAGACTCGTAACGGACACCCACAGACTCACAACGAACACCCGCAGACTCACAACGGACACCCACAGACTCGCAACGGACACCCACAGACTCACAATGGACACCCACAGACTCACAACGGGAACACGCGCAGACTCACAATGGACACCCACAGACTCACAACGGACACCCGCAGACTCACAACGGACACCCACAGACTCACAATGGACACCCACAGACTCACAACAGACACCCGCAGACTCACAACAGACACCCGCAGACTCAGAACGGACACCCACAGACTCACAACGGACACCCGCAGACTCACAACGGACACCCACAGACTCGCAACAGACACCCACAGACTCACAACAGACACCCACAGACTCACAACGGACACAAGCAGACTCACAACGGACGCCGGAAGACTCACAACGGACACCCACAGACTCACAACAGACACCCACAGACTCACAATGGACGCTGGAAGACTCACAACGGACACCCGCAGACTCGCAACGGACGCCGGAAGACTCACAACATACGCTCACAGACTCACAAAGAGACCCATTAACGTGGAAAGGGACCAATCTATTTGGAAAGGGACCAAGGGAAGGCGCCCAACCGCCATCTTGCATAGGGAAGGCACCTAACCGCCATCTTACGTGGGGAAGGCATCCAATCGCCATTCCACCCTACCTGCCCATTATAAATCCACCCCACCTGTCCATTATGAACCCACTCTACGTGCCCATTATAAACCCACTCTACCTGCCCATTATTAACCCACTCTACCTGTCCATTATGAACCCACTCTACGTGCCCATTATAAACCCAACCTACCTGTCCATTATAAACCCACTCTACCTGCCCATTATTAACCCACTCTACCTGCCCATTATAAACCCACCCTACCTGCCCATTATAAACCCACCCTACCTGCCCATTATAAACCCACCCTACCTGTCCATTATAACCTACCCTACCTGTCCATTATAAACCCACCCTACCTGCCCATTATAAACCCCAGTGACACGGCCAAGATGAACCCACGCTACCTGCCCATTATAAACCCCAGTGACACGGCCAAGATGAACCCACCCTACCTGCCCATTATAAACCCACCCTACCTGTCCATTATAAACCCACCCTACCTGCCCATTATAAACCCACCCTACCTGTCCATTATAAACCCCAGTGACACGGCCAAGATGAACCCACCCTACCTGTCCATTATAAACCCACCCTACCTGTCCATTATAAACCCACCCTACCTTCCCATTATAAACCCCAGTGACACGGCCAAGATGAACCCAGACCCCACACGTCACTGACAATCGACGGCACCAGACCCCACAAAATCAACGTCCGCAAGGTCATCTCACGTCCCGATGACTTTATGCACAATAACAACGCTCTTAGAAGAACAAAACATTCTTACAATAATTATAATATTTACAATAAAACATTCAAAACTACGATATTATGTACAGAGCTATATGATGACTTTATGCACAATAACAACGCTCTTAGAAGAACAAAACATTCTTACAATAATTATAATATTTACAATAAAACATTCAAAACTACGATATTATGTACAGAGCTATATATGATTAAATTATAACTTTTTTTTCTTAACAAACTTCACGTGGCAGGGCCTAGGCAGGCTTCTCGCCCAGTGCCTGCACCAGGCCTCCCTTCCCCCTCCCCATGTCCTGGAAACCGTGTGGCGAGGTCACTCCCTCCCTCATCCTCCTCCTTTGAGGACTGCCACCGGATGAAAACCAGCATGGGTTGGAGTCCCGGGGTAAGGGAGCCCTGGGTAGGCTACTGGGCTGAGTGTGTGGTGAGCGTGTGGTGGGCTGAGTGTGTGGTGAGTGCAGTCAGAGTGGCTGTGTCCAGTCCATGTCTGGGTTTCCACTCTTTCGTCTTCTGCCACAGCTATTTCCCACGGGAGTGTGTGGGGTGAGTGTGTGTGTGGTAAGTGTGTGTGGTGAATGTGTGTGTGGTGAGTATGTGTGTGGGGTGAGTGTGTGTGGGGTGAGTGTGTGTGTGTGTGGGGTGAGTGGGTGTGTTTGGGCTGGGTGTGTGTGGTGAGTGTGTGGTGGGCTGAGTCAGAGTGGCTGTGTCAAGTCCATGTCTGTGTTTCCACTCTTTCGTCTTCTGCCACAGCTGTTTCCCACGGGAGTGTGTGGGGTGAGTGTGTGTGGGGTGAGTGTGTGTGTGGGTGAGTGTGTGTGGTGAGTGTGTGTGTGAGTGGGGTGAGTGTGTGTGTGGTGAGGGTGTGTGTGTGGGGTGAGTGTGTGTGTGGTGAGGGTGTGTGTGTGGGGTGAGTGTGTGTGTGGGGTGAGTGTGTGTGGTGAGGGTGTGTGTGTGGGGTGAGTGTGTGTGTGGGGTGAGTGTGTGTGGTGAGGGTGTGTGTGTGGGGTGAGTTTGTGTGTGGGGTGAGTGTGTGTGGTGAGGGTGTGTGTGGGGTGAGTGTGTGTGTGGGGTGAGTGTGTGTGGGGTGAGTGTGTGTGTGTGTGGGGTGAGTGGGTGTCTGTGGGCTGGGTTTGTGTGGCTGGGTGTGTGTGGTGAGTGTGGTGTTACGGGGTGGGTGGGTGGTGCTTGCGGTGGTGGTGCTGCTCGTGGTGGTGGATGGCACCGACTCCACCACCACCACCACGCCGCTACTCTGCCGTGGGCCGTCCACCACACAGCAGCAGGCGGCCGAAGAGCGACCGGAGCGCCCTGCCCAGTTGGGCCAAGCCCCCTCGCTTCCTCTTCTTCTTCTCCTCCTCCTCCTGGCCATTATAAACCCACTCTACCTGGCCATTATAAACCCACTCTACCTGCCCATTATAAACCCACCCTACCTGTCCATTATAAACCCACTCTACCTGGCCATTATAAACCCACTCTACCTGCCCATTATAAACCAACCCTACCTGTCCATTATAAACCCACCCTACCTGTCCATTATAATCCCCAGTGACACGGCCAAGATGAACCCAGACCCCACACGTCACTGACAATCGACGGCACCAAACCCCACAAAATCAACGTCCGCAAGGTCATCTCACGTCCCGATGACTTTATGCACAATAACAACGCTCTTAGAAGAACAAAACATTCTTACAATAATTATATTTACAATAAAACATTCAAAACTACGATATTATGTACAGAGCTATATGATCACTTTATGCACAATAACAACGCTCTTAGAAGAACAAAACATTCTTACAATAATTATATTTACAATAAAACATTCAAAACTACGATATTATGTACAGAGCTATATGATGACTTTATGCACAATAACAACGCTCTTAGAAGAACAAAACATTCTTACAATAATTATAATATTTACAATAAAACATTCAAAACTACGATGTTATGTACAGAGCTATATGATGACTTTATGCACAATAACAACGCTCTTAGAAGAACAAAACATTCTTACAATAATTATAATATTTACAATGAAACATTGAAAACTACGATATTATGTACAGAGCTATATATGATTAAATTATAACTTTTTTTCTTAACAAACTTCACGTGGCAGGGCCTAGGCACGCTTCTCGTCCAGTGCCTGCACCAGGCCTCCCTTCCCCCTCCCCATGTCCTGGAAACCGTGTGGCGAGGTCACTCCCTCCCTCATCCTCCTCCTTTGAGGACTGCCACCGGATGAAAACCAGCATGGGTTGGAGTCCCGGGGTAAGGGAGCCCTGGGTAGGCTACTGGGCTGAGTGTGTGGTGAGTGCAGTCAGAGTGGCTGTGTCCAGTCCATGTCTGGGTTTCGACTCTTTCGTCTTCTGCCACAGCTATTTCCCACGGGAGTGTGTGGGGTGAGTGTGTGTGTGGTGCGTGTGTGTGGTGAATATGTGTATGGTGAGTATGTGTGTGGGATCAGTGTGTGTGTGGTGTCTGGTGCGGAGAGTGTGGTGTGAGTGTTTGTGTGTGGGGTGAGTGTGTGTGTGGGGTGAGTGTGTGTGTGGGGTGAGTGTGTATGTAGGGTAATTGTGTGTGTGGGATCATTGTGTGTGGTGTGTGGCTGGGTGTGTGTGTGGTGCGTGGTGCGGTGTGGGTGGGGTGAGTGTATGTGTGGTGAGTGTGTGTGTGGTGAGTGTGTGTGTGGCGAGTGTATGGTGCGTGTATGTATGTGGTGTGTGGGGTGAGTGTGGGGCTTGTGTGGTGTGTGGCTGGGTGTGTGTGAGTGTCTGGTGTGGTGTGAGTGTGGTGAGTGTGTGTGTGGGGTGAGTGTGTGTGGGATGAGTGTGTGTGTGTGGGGTGAGTGTGTGTGTGTGGGCTGGGTGAGTGTGGCTGGGTGTGTGTGGTGAGTGTGGTGTTATGGGGTGGGTGGGTGGTGCTTGCGGTGGTGGTGCTGCTCGCGGTGGTGGATGGCACCGACTCCACCACCACCACCACGCCGCTACTCTGCCGTGGGCCGTCCACCACACAGCAGCAGGCGGACGAAGAGCGACCGGAGCGCCCTGCCCAGTTGGGCCAAGCTCCTCCTCCTGGCCATTATAAACCCACCCTACCTGCCCATTATAAACCAACCTTACCTACCCATTATAAACCCACACTACCTGCCCATTATGAACCCACTCTACCTGCCCATTATAAACCCACTCTACCTGCCCATTATAAACCCACCCTACCTGCCCATTATAAACCCCAGTGACACGGCCAAGATGAACCCACCATACCTGTCCATTATAAACCCACCCTACCTGCCCATTATGAACCCACCCTACCTGTCCATTATAAACCCACCCTACCTGCCCATTATAGACCCAATCTACCTGCCCATTATAAACCCACCCTACATTTCCATTATAAACCCACCCTCCCTGCCCAATATAAACCCACTCTACCTGCCCATTATAAACCCACCCTACCTGCCCATTATAAACCCACCCTACCTGTCCATTATAAACCCACCCTACCTGCCCATTATAAACCCCAGTGACACGGCCAAGATGAACCCACCCTACTTGCCCATTATAAACCCACCCTACCTGCCCATTATAAACCCACCCTACCTGTCCATTATAAACCCACCCTACCTGTCCATTATAAACCTCAGTGACACGGTCAAGATGAACCCACCCTTCCTGCCCATTATAAACCCACCCTACCTGTCCATTATAAACCCACCCTACCTGTCCATTATAAACCCACCCTACCTGTCCATTATAAACCCCAGTGACACGGCAAAGATGAACCCAGACCCCACACGTCACTGACAATCGACGGCACCAAACCCCACAAAATCAACGTCCGCAAGGTCATCTCACGTCCCGATGACTTTATGCACAATAACAACGCTCTTAGAAGAACAAAACATTCTTACAATAATTATATTTACAATAAAACATTCAAAACTACGATATTATGTACAGAGCTATATGATGACATTATGCACAATAACAACGCTCTTAGAAGAACAAAACATTCTTACAATAATTATAATATTTACAATAAAACATTCAAAACTACGATATTATGTACAGAGCTATATGATGACTTTATTCACAATAACAACGCTCTTAAAAGAACAAAACATTCTTACAATAATTGTAATATTTACAATAATTACATTCAAAACTACGATATTATGTACAGAGCTATATATGATTAAATTATAACTTTTTTTCTTAACAAACTTCACGTGTCAGGGCCTAGGCAGGCTTCTCGTCCAGTGCCTGCACCAGGCCTCCCTTCCCCCTCCCCATGTCCTGGAAACCGTGTGGCGAGGTCACTCCCTCCCTCATCCTTCTCCTTTGAGGACTGCCACCGGATAAAAACCAGCATGGGTTGGAGTCCCGGGGTAAGGGGGCCCTGGGTAGGCTACTGGGCTGAGTTTGTGGTGAGCGTGTGGTGGGCTGAGTGTGTGGTGAGTGCAGTCAGAGTGGCTGTGTCCAGTCCATGTCTGGGTTTCCACTCTTTCGTCTTCTGCCACAGCTATTTCCCACGGGAGTGTGTGGGGTGAGTGTGTGTGTGGTGCGTGTGTGTGGTGAATATGTGTGTGGTGAGTATGTGTGTGGGATCAGTGTGTGTGTGGTGTCTGGTGCGGAGAGTGTGGTGTGAGTGTTTGTGTGTGGGGTGAGTGTGTGTGTGTGGGGTGAGTGTGTGTGTGGGGTGAGTGTGTATGTAGGGTAAGTGTGTGTGTGGGATCATTGTGTGTGGTGTGTGGCTGGGTGTGTGTGTGGTGCGTGGTGCGGTGTGGGTGGGGTGAGTGTATGTGTGGTGAGTGTGTGTGTGGTGAGTGTGTGTGTGGCGAGTGTATGGTGCGTGTATGTATGTGGTGTGTGGGGTGAGTGTGGGGCTTGTGTGGTGTGTGGCTGGGTGTGTGTGAGTGTCTGGTGTGGTGTGAGTGTGGTGAGTGTGTGTGTGGGGTGAGTGTGTGTGGGATGAGTGTGTGTGTGTGGGGTGAGTGTGTGTGTGTGGGCTGGGTGTGTGTGGCTGGGTGTGTGGTGAGTGTGGTGTTATGGGGTGGGTGGGTGGTGCTTGCGGTGGTGGTGCTGCTCGTGGTGGTGGATGGCACCGACTCCACCACCACCACCACGCCGCTACTCTGCCGTGGGCCGTCCACCACACAGCAGCAGGCGGCCGAAGAGCGACCGGAGCGCCCTGCCCAGTTGGGCCAAGCCCCCTCGCTTCCTCTTCTTCTTCTTCTTCTTCTCCTCTTCCTCCTCCTCCTCCTTCTTCTGTTGCCACATCTCCACCTCCTCCATCTTCTCCATCTTCTCCTTGTTCTCTTCTGTCTCCTCCTCCAACTCCTTCGTCTCGACCTCTTGCACCACGGCCACCACCACCACCTCCTTCTCCTTCTCCTCCAACTTCTCCTCCTCCTTCTCCTCCACCTCCTCCTTCTCCTCCATCTTCTCCTCCTCCTTCTCCTCCACCTCCTCCTTCTCATCCATCTTCTCCTCCTCCTTCTCCTCCATCTTCTCCTCCTTCTCCTCCATCTTCTCTTCATCCTTCTCCTCCTTCTCCTCCTCCTCATCCTCCGATGAGGAGGATGATGATGATGATGATGGGAGCCTCTTCTCCGGCTGAGCTCTGTGGAGAGAGAGGCAGCAGCACCACAGCACCACCACGTCAGCATCCCGCGACTACGGCCAGAGGTCACAGTCGGTCCCCACCCCCAGGAGTGGACTTGCCCATCACGAGTTTCTACAGACTCATAGACACCCACAGAGATTCACAGAGACCCATACTCATAGAGACCCATACTCATAGAGACCCATACTCATAGAGACCCATACTCATAGACACCCACAGAGATTCACAGAGACGCATACTCATAGAGACCCATACTCACAGAGACCATACTCATAGAGACCCGCAGAGACCCATACTCATAGAAACCCATACTCATAGAGACCGATACTCATAGAGACCCACAGAGACCCATACTCATAGAGACCCACAGACACCCATACTCATAGAGACCCATACTCATAGAGACCCATACTCATAGAGACCCATACACACAGAGAGAGCCTCACCGTGGCTTCACAGCTCTGGGGAGGGCCCGGCTGGTGGTGGGGAGGGCCCGGCTGGTGGTGGGGAGGGCCCGGCTGGTGGTGGGGAGGGCCCGGCTGGTGGTGGGGAGGGCCCGGCTGGTGGTGGGGAGGTCGTCGCTGGGGCTGACGGTGTCGTCGCTCTGGAGCCAGCCGTGAGCCAGCGCCTGCTCCGGTGTCATGCGGCGTTCTGGATCCCAGCTAGGGTGAGGGGGGGCACGGAGGGGGATAAAGGGGGGGGCACAGAGGGGGGTGAGGGGTGGTGGTCGTGGGTTTCTGAGGAGATGGAGTCTGCCTCAATGGCTTGCGATCACAAATCTCTATTTAACTACATCAAAAAAAGTAACCTGCATCGCCACACATATTACCATCGTTAGGGTAAACAACGGTGATCCAATCTCCGACCCCCAGGAACGGGTTTGCAGATTTGCTGAGCATTTCTGTGAGGTCCTGGGGAAGGGGGAATCCCTCAGCCTGGCAAAACGTGGGACAAAGTGGGGTTGACCCTGCTGAGGCTGTGGTGCCTCAAATATTGGAGGAGGTTGTCACCCCTTGTGAGTGGCTGGCTGAGGTGTCATCTGTTGAGGAAGTACTGAAGGCGATCCAGAGTCTGAGACCAGGAAAGGCACCGGGCAGAGGTGATCTCCCAAGCAAAATGCTGAGGGAGGGTGGCGTTTGTGCACAGACTGCCCTACATGACATCATAACAACAGTCTGGGCCACTGGACGGGTTCCGCAGGATTGGAAGGATGTCCTAGTGGTCCCCCTCTTTAAGAAGCAGGACCGCACAGACTTTAAAAACTACAGGGGCATTTCATTCCTCAGTGTGCCGGGAAAGGTCCTGGCAAGGATTATTCAACATCGCCTTGCCAGGCACGCTGAGGGGAGGCTTGCGGAGCCCCAATGTGGTTTCAGGAAAGGGCGGTCTTGCACAGATGCCATATTTTATGTCCGTTTGTTACAGTAGAGGTGTAGGGAATTCCAACAAGACCTACATCTCTGCTTTATTGACCTGGTCAAGAGCTATGAAACCATCAGTAGGCCTGGGCTCTGGGTTGTTCTTTGTGCTTTCGGAGTCCCTGACTCTCTGCTCACGATGATTAAGGACCTTCATATTGGTGAGCGGGCCCAGGTAAAACTACGTGGACTGGAGTCAGAGCCATTCCCTGTTCACCTTGGGGTGCGACAGGGATGTCCTCTGCCTCCCACATTATTTCACATTTATTTCGACCACGTAGTTTGTGAAGCCTTCGATGGCTGTACCAGAGGAATTTACATCTGGTACAGATATAATGGGAGGCTGATCGATGCCCAGGTACGGTCAACGGATGACTCCCTATTGGTCAACCATGTTACGTATGCCAATGATTTGGTAATAGCTGCTCAGAGGAAGAGTTGGACGCACTGCTGCTGAAACCGGGTGGCCAAAGCACAGCAGGTTGGCACAGTAGGGGGCACAGGTGGTGCATCAGCCAGCAGTCATCTCAGTCAGTCGACCCGTGGCACCTGCTGGATCTGCCCCGTGACCTCCTGCCAGCGAGCGTTCGACACTTCACTTTGGCCTCAAGGTGCACATGGCCTGGCACAAGCGCCGTGGTGATGTCACCGCCACTTAGTGGCGAATGGCGGTTGTTATTGTTGCGGACGTGTGTGAGTGTGTGTGTATATATTAACCTGCTCATCCCACTAATCTCTCTTGCATAATCTCTCCCATCAACATAGTGATACTCTCCCATTAACGCGGCTGTTGTGCGCATATGCAGGGGCGATACTCTTATGCGGCGACGGAAGCCCAGTTCATGCTAATCTCTCTCCCTAATCTCTCTCTCTCTCCCTGATCTCCCCCATTAATACAACTGACGCGCTTGCATGCAGGGATGGAATTCCCTTCCAGCTCAGACCCTGCCTGCTCGCCCTTCGACAACGTATATATATAAAGTCTTGTTGTTGTAACAGCTCTCTCGCTGCGTTTCTTCCTGGTTCAGCTGTTCCCCTGCTGGATTAATTTTTTTCCACCTGAGGACGACCGCTTGGTGTTGCGATGGAAACGTCGTGATATTTTTTATTTATTTTATTCTACTTTTATTTACCTGCGTGACTTTACCGAAAAAAACCACGGCCAACAGCAGTGACTGCGTTTATCTGAGCAACCGGTCCTGGCCCTCCCCTCAGTCGACTCAGCCTCAAATGAGTACCTGGTGCGGTGTGTAAACATCGCCACCCGGGAGACAAAGGCGGCCGGGCGTGGTGGTGCTGGCCACCCACGCCCTCTGTGTGTGCCACAGCGCCGGCCTTCATAGATGCTGCTACTCGCTAACAGCACTTGCCCCTACAGCCTGCTAGAAGCTACACGGGGGGATCTTTATCTGCGTGTAGGTGCTGCTACTCGTTACTACTAACAGCACTTGCCCCTACAGCCTGCTAGAGGCTACACGGGGGATCTTTCTCTGTGTATAGGCACTGCTACTCACTAATAACAGCACTTGCCCCTACAGCCTGCTAGAGGCTACACGGGGGATCTTTGTCTGCGTGTAGGTGCTGCTACTCGCTACTACTAACAGCACTTGTCCCTACAGCCTGCTAGAGGCTACACGGGGGATCTTTGTCTGTGTGTAGGTGCTGCTACTCGCTACTACTAACAGCACTTGTCCCTACAGCCTGCTAGAGGCTACACGGGGGATCTTTGTCTGTGTATAGGCGATGCTACTCGCTACTACTAACAGCACTTGCACCTACAGCCTGCTAGAGGCTACACGGGGGATCTTTATCTGTGTGTAGGTGCTGCTACTCGCTACTAGTAACAGCACTTGCCCCTACAGCCTGCTAGAGGCTACACGGGGGATCTTTTTCTGTGTATAGGCACTGCTACTCACTAATAACAGCACTTGCCCCTACAGCCTGCTAGAGGCTACACGGGGGATCTTTGTCTGTGTGTAGGTGCTGCTACTCGCTACTACTAACAGCACTTGTCCCTACAGCCTGCTAGAGGCTACACGGGGGATCTTTGTCTGTGTATAGGCGATGCTACTCCCAATACTAACAGCACTTGCCCCTATAGCCTGCTAGAGGCTACACGGGGGATCTTTTTCTGTGTAGAGGTGCTGCTACTCGCTACTACTAACAGCACTTGCCCCTACAGCCTGCTAGAGGCTACACGGGGGATCTTTGTCTGTGTGTAGGTGCTGCTACTCGCTACAACTAACAGCACTTGCCCCTACAGCCTGCTAGAGGATACACGGGGGAGCTTTGTCTGTGCATAGGTGCAGCTGCTACTCGCTACTACTAACAGCACTTGCCCCTACAGCCTGCTAGAGGCTACACGGGGGATCTTTGTCTGTGTATAGGCGCTGCTACTCGCTACTACTAACAGCACTTGCCCCTATAGCCTGCTAGAGGCTACATGGGGGATCTTTGTCTGTGTGTAGGTGCTGCTACTCGCTACTACTAACAGCACTTGTCCCTACCGCCTGCTAGAGGCTACATGGGGGATCTTTGTCTGTGTATAGGCGCTGCTGCTCGCTACTACTAACAGCACTTGCCCCTATAGCCTGCTAGAGGCTACACGGGGGATCTTTGTCTGTGTAGAGGTGCTGCTACTCGCTACTACTAACAGCACTTGCCCCGACAGCCTGCTAGAGGCTACACCGGGGATCTTTGTCTGTGTATAGGTGCTGCTGCTGCTACTCGCTAACAGCACTTGCCCCTACAGCCTGCTAGAGGCTACACGGGGGATCTTTATCTGTGTGTAGGTGCTGCTACTCGCTGCTACTAACAGCACTTGCCCCTACAGCCTGCTAGAGGCTACACGGGGGATCTTTGTCTGTATATAGGTGCTACTAACAGCACTTCTCCCTACAGCCTGCTAGAGGCTACACGGGGGATCTTTGTCTGTGTATAGATGCTGCTGCTACTCGCTAACAGCACTTGCCCCTACAGCCTGCTAGAGGCTACACGGGGGATCTTTGTCTGTGTTCTTACTGTAGGCAGTTTCTGATAAAGTGCACGAGCTGAACTCCACATCCCCGCAGCACGAAGTGCAGGGGAATACTTCCCGGGTGACGCTTCTTGCCCAGGCAGAGAGGATGGCCGAAATGGTCTGCAGGAGGGAGAGAGAGAGAGAAGCAGAGAGAGACAGAGAGAGACAGAGAGACAAAGTAGGAGAGACAGAGAGAGACAGAGAGAAAGAGAGAAAGAGATGGAGCGAGAGACAGGGAGAGAGAGAGAGAGTGATAGAAACAAAGAGACAGAGAAAGACAGAGAGACAGAGAACGCGAGACAGAGAGAGACACAGATAGAGAGAGAGATAGAGAGATAGGCAGAGAGAGACACAGAGACAGAGAGAGACAGAGAGACAGAAAGATGGAGAGACAGAGATAGAGACGCACACAGAGAGACACAGAGAGAGACACACAGAGAGAGAGAGAGATAGAGAGATAGGCAGAGAGTCACAGAGACAGAGAGACAGACAGAGAGACAGAAGGACAGAAAGACAGAGAGACAGAGACAGAGAGAGAGACAGAGACACACAGAGAGAGAGACAGAGATGGATAGAGAGACAGGGAGAGAGAGAGAGTGATATAGACAACGAGACAGAGAAAGACAGAGAGATAGAGAACGAGAGACAGAGGGAGACAGGCAGAGACAGAGAGAGACACACAAAGAGATAAAGAGAGAGACACAGAGAGAGAGAGAGAGAACGAGAGAGAGAGAGACACGCACAGTGTCACCAACCCCCACGTCATCCACATATCAACTCACCCACCCACACCTACACTCCCACCCACCTACCCCTGCTTTGGTTACTTATCGCCCCTAACCCAGGTCGTTACTGAGTCGGCCCAAGCCCCAACCACCACCTCCTCCCTCCCCATCCCCCCATTCCCCCAGGCCCCCCCCCCACCACGACACCACCACCATCGCCACCACCACAGCACCATCACCGCACCACCACCACCACACCACCCTTCTACTCACCAAAGAAGTACTCTTTGTTGCGAGATCTCTCCAACATGTCTTTCGGAGGCATGCCCATGATCTGCACAACCATTTCAAGACAGAGACAGAGAGAGACATTCTTGTCACACGCTTGTTAAACGCATGTTAAACGCGTGTTACACGCATGTTACACGCGTGTTACACGGAGAGACCCATAGAGATTCAGAGACATATAGAAACATAGGGACTCCTAGAGACCCATACATAGATCCATAGAGACCCACAGAGATTCAGAGACTCACATAGAACCATAGGGACTCACAGAAACCCATACAGAGACCCATAGACTTACATAGAACAATAGGGCCTCACAGAAACCTATACAGAGACCCATAGAGATTCAGAGACTCACATAGAACCATAGGGACTCACAGAGACACATACAGAGACCCATAGAGACCCATAGACTTACATAGAACAATAGGGCCTCACAGAGACACATACAGAGACCCATAGAGACCCATAGACTTACATAGAACAATAGGGCCTCACAGAAACCCATACAGAGACCCATAGAGACCCACAGACTTACATAGAACAATAGGGCCTCACAGAGACCCATACAGAGCCCCTTGGAGATCTAGAGACTCATGTAGAAGGACAGGGACCTACAAAGGGACCCACGCTACAGCTAAACTATTTGTCTTTAACCAGGTAAGGCGCCCATAGAGCTGCGTAGCTATTTCTCATCGGCCGTACGGCAGAAGAAGATCTCATTGTGACATTGTCACATCGAGCATTATGGGTGCGTAGGTTGGTAGATGGGTGGGTAGGTTGGTAGGTGGGTGGGTGAGTGGGTAGGTGGGTCAGTAGGTTGGTAGGTGGGTAGATAGGTGGGTTGGTAGGTGGGTGGGTGTGTCGGTAGGTAGGTGGGTGGGTAGGTGGGTGCGTAGGTTGGTAGGTGGGTGGGTGAGTGGGCGAGTGGGTCGGTCAGTGGGTGGGCGAGTCGGTGGGTAACTGGCCAGGTGTCTGGCTGGGTGACTGGCTGCGTGTCTGGCTGGGTGACTGGCTGGGTAAGTGGCCAGGTGACTGGCTGGGTGACTGGCTGGGTGACTGGCTGCGTGACTGGCTGGTTGCCTGACTGGATGACTGGCTGGGTGTCTGACTGGGTGACTGGCTGGGTGACTGGCTGCGTGTCTGGCTGGGTGACTGGCTGGGTAAGTGGCCAGGTGACTGGCTGGGTGACTGGCTGGGTGACTGGCTGCATGACTGGCTGGTTGCCTGACTGGGTAAGTGGCCAGGTGACTGGCTGGGTGACTGGCTGGGTGACTGGCTGGATGACTGGCTGCGTGTCTGGCTGGGTGTCTGGCTGGATAACTGGCTGGGTGACTGGCTGGGTGACTGGCCATGTGGTTGGCTGCGTGACTGGCTGGGTGACTGGCTGGGTGTCTGACTGGGTGACTGGCTGGGTGACTGGCTGGGTGTCTGACTGGGTGACTGGCTGGGTGACGGGCTGGGTGACTGGCCAGGTGGCTGGCTGCGTGACTGGCTGCGTGACTGGCTGCGTGACTGGCTGGGTGACTGGCCAGGTGACTGGCTGGGTGTCTGACTGGGTGACTGGCCAGGTGACTGGTTGGGTGGCTGACTGGGTAACTGGCTGGGTGACTGGCCGGGTGACTGCGTGCATGGCTGGGTGACTGGCTGGGTGACTGGCCGGGTTGCTGACTGGTTGGGTGGGTGACTGGGTGGCTGGCTGGGTGTCTGGCTGGGTGACTGGCTGGGTGACTGGCTGGGTGTCTGGCTGGGTGGATGTCTGCGGGGCCGGTCTGGGCCACGTCTCCCGCTTGAGTTGTCCCCCCCCCCCCCTTCCCCAAGGAGGCTCCCCGGTCACCTCGATGCAGCATGCCAGGTGGTCGTCGCGGCCGAAGGAGCGGAAGAGGTCCCTGCCGGTGGCCATCTTGGCGACGGTGCAGCCCAGGGACCACGTGTCCGCGGCGCAGGTGACCGGGTAGCCCAGCAGCACCTCGGGCGCCACGTAGACGAGGGTGCCTCCCACGCACGGGGCTGTGTGGATGACGGCAAGCGACAGCGGCGGTGATGGTGAATGTGGACTGGGTACGTGCGTGTGGGGGGTGGTGGTGGGTGGGTGGGTGGGTAGAGAAACCCACACACACAGACACCCACACACACACACAGACACCCACACACACAGACACCCACACACACAGACACCCACACACACCCACACACCCACACACACCCACACACACAGACACCCACACATACACACAGACACCCACACGCACAGACACCCACACACCCACACACCCACACACACCCACACACACCCACACACACACACCCACACACGTGCAGGTGTAGGGGGGTCACCACTCACGTGGACGGTCCACAAAGAAGCTGAGGCCGAAGTCGGTGACTCTGCCAACGCGGCTCGCGATGTTTTTCACCAGAATGTTGCTCTGGATGGGGAGCGAGCGGCAGGGAGAGAGAGGATTCACACTCAGCGGGGTCAAGGCGGCGAGCACTCTCTAGGACTGTACGTCTATGTACGGTGACTACCTCTACTTATGAACGTTCAGCTTGCGAACTTTCAGAGATACGAACCAAACCCAGTCCGTACGCTCAAGTTGCTGCTGTTCAGAACCGAGAGTTCATAAGTTCGATAGATGGCGATGGTGGCATCTACATCTGCAGAACGTGAACATCCAGTGGCAATCTACATCTGCTGAATGTGAAGGACCAGTGACATGTACGTCTACAGAATGTGAAGAACCAGTGGCGTCTACATCTACAGAACATGAAGAACCAGTGGCATCTACATCTACAGAACGTGTAGAACCAGTGGCATCTACATCTGCAGAACGAGAAGAACCAGTGGCATCTAATCTACAGAACGTGAAGGACCAGTGGCATCTACATCACAGAACGTGAAGAACCAGTGGCGTCTACATCTACAGAACGTGAAGAACCAGTGGCATCTACGTCTACAGAACGTGAAGAACCAGTGGCATCTACATCTACAGAACGTGAAGAACGAGTGGCGTATACATCTACAGAACGTGAAGAACCAGTGGCAATCTACATCTGCTGAATGTGAAGAACCAGTGGCATCTACATCTGCAGAACGTGAAGAACCAGTGGCATCTACAACTGCAGAACGTGAAGAACGAATGACATCTACATCTGCAGAACGTTAAGAACCAGTGCCATCGATATCTGCAGAACGGGAAGAACCAGTGGCATCTACATCTGCAGAACGTGAAGAACCAGTGGAATCTACATCTACAGAACGTGAAGAACCAATGGCGTCTACATCTGCAGAACATGAAGAACCAGTGGCATCTGTGTCTACAGAATGTGAAGAACCAGTGGCATCTACATCTACAGAACGTGAAGAACCAGTTGCATCTGCTTCTACAGAACGTGAAGGACCAGTGGCATCTACATCTACAGAACGTGAAGAACCAGTGGCATCTACATCTACAGAACGTGAAAAACCAGTGGCATCTACATCTACAGAACATGAAGAACCAGTGGCATCTACATCTACAGAATGTGAAGAACTAGTGACATCTAAATCTATAGAACGTGAAGAACCAGTGGCGTCTACATCTACAGAACGTGAAGAATCAGTGGCATCTACATCTGCAAAAGGTGAAGAACCAGTGGAATCTACATCTGCAGAACGTGAAGAACCAGTGGCGTCTGCGTCTACAGAATGTGAAGAACCAGTGGCATCTACATCTACAGAACATGAAGAACCAGTGGCATCTACATCTACGGAACATGAAGAACCAGTGGCATCTACATCTACAGAACGTGAAGGACCAGTGGCATCTACATCTACAGAACGTGAAGAACCAGTGGCATCTACAGAACGTGAAGAACCAGTGGCATCTACATTTACAGAATGTGAAGAACCAGTGGCATCTGCATCTACAGAACGTGAAGGACCAGTGGCATCTACATCTACAGAACGTGAAAAACCAGTGGCATCTACAGAACGTGAAGAACCAGTGGCATCTGCGTCTACAGAACGTGAAGAACCAGTGGCTTCTGCGTCTACAGAACGTGAAGAACCAGTGACATCTACATCTGTCAGAGTGCCGAGCGTCAAAGCGAGCGTCCACGCCCCCAGCCTGCCCTCCGCTCACCGGCTTGATGTCCCCGTGGACGATGCCCCGGGACTTGGCGTAGGCGAGGAAGCGGAGGATGCCCCTGGTGTAGGCCCTCGCGATGTCCTCGTCGATGTGCCCCTGCCCCATGTCTCTGAGTAGCCGATGGAGGTTCGTGCTGTGACGGGGAGACAGAGGCGTCAGCGATGCCCCTCTCTGTGGGTCTCTGTGGGTGGTGGTGTGGTGGTGGTGAGTGGGTGGTGATGGTGGTAGTGGTGATGGTGAGTGGTGGTGATGGTGAGTGAGTGAGTGGTGGTGGTAGTGGTGATGGTGAGTGAGTGAGTGGTGGTGATGGCGGTAGTGGTGATGGTGAGTGAGTGGTGGTGGTGATGGTGGTGATGGTGGTGATGGTGATAGTGTGTTGGTGGGTTAGTGGTGCTGATGGTGGTAGTGGTGATGGTGAGTGAGTGAGTGGTGGTGGTGGTGTTGATGGTGGTGATGGTGGTAGTGCTGATGGTGAGTGAGTGGTGGTGATGGTGGTAGTGGTGATGGTGAGTGAGTGAGTGAGTGGTGGTGATGGTGGTAGTGGTGATGGTGAGTGAGTGAGTGGCTGGTGTTGCTGGTGGTGTGGTGGTGGTGGTAGTGGTGATGGTGAGTGTGTGAGTGGTGGTGGTGCTGGTGGTGTGGTGGTAGTGGTGATGGTGAGTGAGTGAGTGAGTGAATGGTGGTTGTGGTGGTGGTGGTAGTGGTGATGGTGAGTGAGTGGTGGTGATGGCGGTAGGGGTGATGGTGAGTGAGTGGTGGTGGTGGTGATGGTGGTGGTGGTGATGGTGGTAGTGGTGATGGTGAGTGAGTGAGTGAGTGGTGGTTGTGCTGGTGGTAGTGGTGATGGTGAGTGAGTAGTGGTGGTGATGGTGAGTGAGTGGTGGTGATGGTGGTAGTGGTGATGGTGAGTGAGTGAGTTGTGGTGGTGCTGGTGGTGTGGTGGTAGTGGTGTTGGTGAGTGAGTGAGTGGTGGTCATGGTGGTAGTGGTGATGGTGAGTGAGTGAGTGAGTGGTGGTGATGGTGGTAGTGGTGATGGTGGGTGAGTGGTGGTGGTGCTGGTGGTGTGGTGGTAGTGGTGATGGTGAGTGAGTGAGTGGTGGTGGTGATGGTGGTAGTGGTGATGGTGAGTGAGTGGTGGTGGTGCTGGGGTGGTAGTTGTGATGGTGATTAAGTGAGTGGTGGTGATGGTGGTAGTGGTGATGGTGAGTGAGTGGTGGTGGTGATGGTGAGTGAGTGGTGATGGTGGTAGTGGTGATGGTGAGTGAGTGGTTGTGGTGATGGTGGTGATGGTGGTAGTGGTGATGGTGAGTGAGTGGTGGTGGTGGTGGTGGTGATGGTGAGTGGTTGTGGTGGTGGTGATGGTGGTGTGGTGGTAGTGGTGATAGTGAGTGAGTGAGTGGTGGTGATGGTGGTATTGGTGATGGTGAGTGAGTGGTGGTGGTGATGGTGGTAGTGGTAATGGTGAGTGAGTGGTGGTGGTGGTGATGGTGGTGATGCTGAGTGAGTGAGTGAGTGTTGGTGATGGTGGTAATGGTGATGGTGAGTGAGTGGTGGTCGTGGTGGTGGTCCTGGTGATGGTAAGTGAGTGAGTGGTGGTGGTGGTGATGGTGAGTGAGTGGTGGTGATGGTGGTACTGGTGATGGTGAGTGAGTGGTGGTGGTGATGTTGAGTGAGTGGTGGTGATGGCGGTAGTGGTGATGGTGAGTGAGTGAGTGGTGCTGGTGCTGGTGCTGTTCGTACCTCAACAGCTCCATGACGAGGCATTTGTGGCCTCGGAAGGAGAAAGTCTCCAGGACTTTTGCAACGTTGAAGTCCACGTCGCTACGTTGGCTCTGCAGCTCCATAGACATCTGGATCTCCCTCAGCTGATTGTCCTCTTGCCTGGAGCTGCGAGCGAGTGAGCGAGTGCACAGAGAGAGACACAGAGACACAGAGACAGAGAGTTTAGACGTAACGTAGAGGAGGGATGGTGGTGATGGTGGGGAAGGGTGGTGGTAGGGAGGGGGTGGTGGTGGTAGTGTGGGGATGGTGGTGCTGGTGGTGGTGATGGTGGTGGTGGTGGGGGTAGGGAGAGAGGGGTGGTGGTAGTGGTGGTGATGGTGGTGGTAGTGTGATGGTGATGGTGGTGGTAGTGTGATGGTGGTGATGGTGGTGGTGGAAGTGAGAGAGGGGTGGTGGCAGTGGTGGTGAAGGTGGTGGTGGTGTTAGTGTGATGGTGATGGTGGTGGTGTGATGGTGGTGGTAGTGGTCGTGATGGTGGTAGTGTGGGGGTGGTAGTGTGATGGTGGTGTTGGTGGTAGTGTGATGGTGGTGGTGGTGGTAGTGTGATGGTGGTGGTGGTCGTGATGGTGGTGGTAGTGTGATGGTGGTGGTAGTGGTCGTGATGGTAGTGGTGGCAGTGTGATGGTGGTGGTAGTGTGATGGTGCTGATGGTGGTGGTGGTAGGGAGAGAGGGGCGGTGGTAGTGGTCGTGATGGTGGTGGCAGTGGTCGTGATGGTGGTGGTGGTGGTAGGGAGAGAGGGGTGGTGGTAGTGTGATGGTGGTAGTGTGGTGGTGGTAGAGAGAGAGGGGTGGTGGCAGTGGTCGTGATGGTGGTGGTAGTGTGATGGTGGTGGTGGTAGTGTGATGGTGGTGATGGTGGTGGCAGTGGTCGTGATGGTGGTGGTGGTGGTAGGGAGAGAGGGGTGGTGGTAGTGTGATGGTGATGGTGGTGGCAGTGGTCGTGATGGTGGTGGTGGTAGGGAGAGAGGGGTGGTGGTAGTGTGATGGTGGTGATGGTGGTGACAGTGGTGGTGGTGATGGTGGTGGTAGTGGTCGTGATGGTGGTGGGTGCTCGAGCGAGGGAGAGTCAAGTAAAGGTTGTTTCAGCCATAGTTTGTTATTGTTGTCACTGTGAGCTAACACTCAACAGCAGTCCCATAGTTGGCCCATTGTTGTTGTTGACATCGTTGTTGTTGTTGTTGTTGGTGCTGCTGTTGCTGTTGACTGCACCGCTGCACCAGGGCCCACTCACTTGGAGGGCGAGGCGAGGATCTTGAGCGCCACCATCGTCCGAGTCTTGTGGTCCAGACACTGCACCACCACGCCCTGTCCACCATGCCCAATCTTCTTGTTCAGCTCGAAGCGGTAGTGGAAGTGCTCGTTCTGGACCTTGCAGGGGTCACGGGGGAGGTCACGCGGAGTGGTCAGGGTGAAGGTCAAAGTGGGGTCACGGGGAGGTCACGGGAAGCATCAGGGTGAAGGTCAAATTGGGGGTCTGTGTGTGTCTGTGTGTGTCTGTGTGTGTCTGTGTGTGTGGGGAGCGGTGGTGCAGCGGTTAGCGTTACGCTGCGCTATGAACCCGGCGACCCGGGTTCGATTCCCACTCACGGCCAACACCAACAGTGACGATTATCTGAACCGGTCCCTGGCCTCCCCTAGGTCGACTCAGCCTCAAATGAGTAGCTGGTGCGGTGTGTAAACATCGCCACTGGGGAGACAAAGGCGGTCGGTCGTGGTGCTGGCCACCCACCCCCTCGTGTAACGTTCTGGCCTTCATAGGTGCTCGCTAACAGCACTTGCCCCTACAGTCTGTGAAGGCTATATAGGGGATCTTTGTCTTGTGTGTGAGTCTCACAGGGATGTAGTTGTGTGTGTGTCTGTGTGTGTGTGTCTGTGTGTGTGTCTGTGTGTGTCTGTGTGTCTGTGTTTGTATGTATGTGTCTGTGTGTGTCTGTGTCTGTGTGTGTCTGTGTGTGTGTGTCTGTGTGTGTCTGTGTATCTGTGTGTGTCTGTGTGTCTGTGTCTGTGTGTCTGTGTCTGTGTGTGTGTGTCTGTGTGTGTGTCTGTGTGTGTGTGTGTCTGTGTGTGTGTGTCTGTGTGTGTGTGTGTCTGTGTGTGTGTCTGTGTGTGTGTCTGTGTGTCTGTGTGTGTGAGTCTCACAAGGATGTAGTTGTTATCGTCGTCGTCATATCCTCCATTGGCGACGCCCCCTCGGCTTTCCTCCTCCCCCTCGTCCAAAGTAAAAAACCAAACCGCGTCCATGGCGGCGAGCTCCAGCTTCTGGCGCTTAGTCAGGGAAGTCTTGAAGATACGCTGGATCGCTGCACAAGTGACAACAACAACAACATCAGCCACAACAACTGAAGCTATCAACTTGTTTTGTATACACACACACCGCGTTATGCCCCCCCCCCCCAAAGTGGCTGGTGTCATCATCATCGTCGTAATCATCACCGTCGTCATCATCCTCATCATCGTCGTCGTCATCATCGTCATCACCACGTGGCAGAAAAATGCTCTAAACGTATTTTTCTACAGACTCAAAGAGACCCACAGAGACTCAAAGAGACCCACCGAGACTAATAGAGACCCACAGAGAGCCACAGAGACCCACTGACACCCACAGAGACTCACAGAGACTCACCAGAGACCTTTACTAATGCAGAGGAGTCAAATGGAAACGTGACGTCATGCGCACCGGGCGGCTCCATGACGTCACGTCTCCCCTTGGTATAAAAAGGGGAACCCCGTGACGTAGGCGGGGTCGTTGCTGGAGCCGGGGCTCAGAGTAGGGTGGAACGGGGGGAGCCAGGGGCAAGAGGGTAGGAGTAGGGGATAGCACAGCGTACAGGGCTGGAGGTGACCGCGCTCCTCGGTCGGCCGGGTTGGCTGAACCCACGGTCGGACGCAGAGGAGGCAGCACGGGGCAGCCGGCTGTGACGGGGGGGGCTAGTGGGACGTAGCCCGGGACCCCTGGGGAAGTTGTTACACCCTCGTGTACTGAAATAAGCTTCGAGTAAACTTACGGCGAAAGCCCCTAAACCTCCGAGTCGTTGGGAACCCTTCAACGCTAATGTAGACCCACGTGGCGGTACAGGTTGCATCTACGAAAGTTAAACTTCTTTTTGCACCGTACGTTGCCAACCGTGTTAATGTATGGGTCTCTATGGCTGTCTCTGTGGGTCCACGGGGTCTCTGTGGTTGCCTCTGTGGGTCTATGGGTGTCTCTGTGGGTTTGTAGGGTCTCTATCGGTGCCTCTGTGGGTCTCTATGGGTCTGGGTGTCTATGTGGGTCTTTGTGTGTCTACGGGTGCCTCTGTTTGTCTCTGTGTGTCTATGAGTGTCTATGGGTGTCTATGGGTGTCTATGAGTGTCTATGGGTGTCTATGAGTGTCTCTGTGGGTCTATGGGTGTCTCTGTGGGTTTGTCGGGTCTCTATCGGTGCCTCTGTGGGTCTGGGTGTCTCTGTGGGTCTCTGTGTGTCTACGGGTGTCTCTGTGTGTCTCTGTGTGTCTATGAGTGTCTATGGGTGTCTATGGGTGTCTATGAGTGTCTCTGTGTGTCTATGGGTGTCTCTGTGTGTCTATGGTTGTCAATGTGTGTCTATGGGTGTCTCTGTGTGTCTATGGGTGTCTTTGTGAGTATCCCCCCGCTCAACATTTAGAGGAATCAACATCACCCCGCTTGAATCCAAGTGTTATTTGGCTGCTGCTAAGCATTTCCACGCGACAGCGACAATGATGATGCCGACGATGATGATGATGATGACGACGATGATGATGACGATGATATCAGCCCACTTGGTTGAGCTGCTTTGATTTGAGCTGCCATCATTCTTAGACTTTGATGATTCTCCTGCTCCTCTCTCGTTCTTACCTTTGGGTGATTTGCTGCGGATTAACATGGAGCTGGCGGTCAGCGCACTCCACCTGGTGATAGGCGGAGGCTGCCTCCCACTCGGTCCAGCTTGCCTCGTCTACACGCACACAAATCCATACATACACACACATACACACACATACATATATACACACATATACACATACACGCATACACACACACATACACACACATACACACACACATACATACACATTCATACACACATACACATTCATAGATACATATATATACACACATACACACATACATACACATTCATACACACACACACATACACATACATACATATATACACACACATACATATATATGTATACATATATGGGTGGTGTTTGTAAGTGTGAGTGGTGTTCACAGGTGTGGGTGGTGTTTGTAAGTGTGGGTGGTGTTTGTAAGTGTGGGTGGTGTTTGTAAGTGTGGGTGGTGTTTGTAATAGTGGATGGTGTTTGTAAGTGTGAGTGGTGTTTGTAAGTGTTGGTGGTGTTTGTAAGTGTGGGTGGTGTTTGTAAGTGAGGGTGGTGTTTGTAAGTGAGGGTGGTGTTCGTAAGTGAGGGTGGTGTTTGTAAGTGAGGGTGGTGTTTGTAAGTGAGGGTGGCGTTTGTAAGTGAGGGTGGTGTTTGTAAGTGAGGGTGGTGTTTGTAAGTGAGAGTGGTGTTCGTAAGTGAGGGTGGTGTTTGTAAGTGAGGGTGGTGTTTGTAAGTGTGGATGGTGTTTGTAAGTGTGGGTGGTGTTTGTAAGTGTGGGTGGTGTTTGTAAGTTAGGGTGGTGTTTGTAAGTGTGAGTGGTGTTTGTAAGTGTGGGTGGTGTTCGTAAGTGTGGGTGGTGTTTGTAAGTGTGAGTGGTGTTTGTAAGTGTGGATGGTGTTTGCAAGTGTGAGTGGTGTTTGTAAGTGTGAGTGGTGTTTGTGGTGTTTGTAAGTGTGGGTGGTGTTTGTAAGTGTGGGTGGTGTTTGTAAGTGTGGGTGGTGTTTGTAAGTGAGGGTGGTGTTTGTAAGTGTGAGTGGTGTTTGTAAGTGTGGATGGTGTTTGTAAGTGTGGGTGGTGTTTGTAAGTGTGGGTGGTGTTTGTAAGTTAGGGTGGTGTTTGTAAGTGTGAGTGGTGTTTGTAAGTGTGGGTGGTGTTCGTAAGTGTGGGTGGTGTTTGTAAGTGTGGGTGGTGTTTGTAAGTTAGGGTGGTGTTTGTAAGTGTGGGTGGTGTTTGTAAGTGTGGGTGGTGTTCGTAAGTGTGGGTGGTGTTTGTAAGTGTGGGTGGTGTTTGTAAGTTAGGGTGGTGTTCATATGTTGAGTGGAGGGGGCCACGCCTACCTGCATGGCGTTGCTGTGCTCCGTAAATCTCTCGGTGTCTCTGCGTGGAGAGTGGAGGGTGGGGAGAGTCAGGCAGAGTTCAGTGGAGGGCGATTGCACCGCTACCACGTGGACTCACATTGTTAGCATGGACTCACGCACCACAAACCCACATCCTCACCACGAACCCTCACAACTCACCATGAATCCTCACCACGGACACCCACACTCACCAATAAGCCACAATAAGGACCCACACAACTCACCACGAACCAACACTCTCACCAAGAACCCACACAACTCACCACGGATCCACAACACGGACCCACACAACTCACCACGGACCCAGACAACTCACCACAGACCCACAACACTGACCCACACAACTCACCACGTCAATGGCTTCAGCAGAAGGTGCTCGGCGATTAGGATGATGAAGAATCTGAAGATGTCGACGCTGAAGACGAAAAAGCAGCCACATTGTTAGCATGGACTCACGCACCACAAACCCACATCCTCACCACGAACCCACCAACCCTCACCAAGAACCCACATCCTCACCACGAACCCTCATAACTCACCACAAACCCACATCCTCACCACGAACCCTCACAACTCACCACAAACCCACATCCTCACCACGAACCCTCACAACTCACCACAAACCCACATCCTCACCACGGACCCACACAACTCACCACAAACCCACATCCTCACCACGAACCCTCACAACTCACCACAAAACCACATCCTCACCACGGACCCACACAACTCACCACAAACCCACATCCTCACCACGAACCCACACAACAAACCAAGAACCCACATCCTCACCACGAACCCACACAACTCACCACAAACCCACATCCTCACCACGGACCCACACAACTCACCACAAACCCACATCCTCACCACGAACCCACACAACAAACCAAGAACCCACATCCTCACCACGAACCCACACAACTCACCACAAACCCACATCCTCACCACGGACCCACACAACTCACCACAAACCCACATCCTCACCACGAACCCACACAACAAACCAAGAACCCACATCCTCACCACGAACCCACACAACTCACCACAAACCCACATCCTCACCACGAACGCACACAACTCGCCACAAACCCACATCCTCACCACGAATCCACACAACTCACCACAAACCCACATCACCACGAACCCACACAACTCACCACGAACCCACATCCTCACCACGGACTCTCACAACTCACCATGAATCCTCACCACGGACACCCACACTCACCAATAAGCCACAATAAGGACCCACACAACTCACCACGAACCAACACTCTCACCAAGAACCCACACAACTCACCACGGATCCACAACACGGACCCACACAACTCACCACGGACCCAGATAACTCACCACAGACCCACAACACTGACCCACACAACTCACCACGTCAATGGCTTCAGCAGAAGGTGCTCGGCGATTAGGATGATGAAGAATCTGAAGATGTCGACGCTGAAGACGAAAAAGCAGCCACATTGTTAGCATGGACTCACGCACCACAAACCCACATCCTCACCACGAACCCACCAACCCTCACCAAGAACCCACATCCTCACCACGAACCCTCATAACTCACCACAAACCCACATCCTCACCACGAACCCTCACAACTCACCACAAACCCACATCCTCACCACGAACCCTCACAACTCACCACAAACCCACATCCTCACCACGGACCCACACAACTCACCACAAACCCACATCCTCACCACGAACCCTCACAACTCACCACAAACCCACATCCTCACCACGGACCCACACAACTCACCACAAACCCACATCCTCACCACGAACCCACACAACAAACCAAGAACCCACATCCTCACCACGAACCCACACAACTCACCACAAACCCACATCCTCACCACGGACCCACACAACTCACCACAAACCCACATCCTCACCACGAACCCACACAACAAACCAAGAACCCACATCCTCACCACGAACCCACACAACTCACCACAAACCCACATCCTCACCACGGACCCACACAACTCACCACAAACCCACATCCTCACCACGAACCCACACAACAAACCAAGAACCCACATCCTCACCACGAACCCACACAACTCACCACAAACCCACATCCTCACCACGAACCCACACAACTCGCCACAAACCCACATCCTCACCACGAACCCACACAACTCACCACAAACCCACATCACCACGAACCCACACAACTCACCACGAACCCACATCCTCACCACGGACTCTCACAACTCACCATGAATCCTCACCACGGACACCCACACTCACCAATAAGCCACAATAAGGACCCACACAACTCACCACGAACCAACACTCTCACCAAGAACCCACACAACTCACCACGGATCCACAACACAGACCCACACAACTCACCACGGACCCAGACAACTCACCACAGACCCACAACACTGACCCACACAACTCACCACGTCAATGGCTTCAGCAGAAGGTGCTCGGCGATTAGGATGATGAAGAATCTGAAGATGTCGACGCTGAAGACGAAAAAGCAGCCACATTGTTAGCATGGACTCACGCACCACAAACCCACATCCTCACCACGAACCCACCAACCCTCACCAAGAACCCACATCCTCACCACGAACCCTCATAACTCACCACAAACCCACATCCTCACCACGAACCC
Source organism: Petromyzon marinus (assembly GCF_048934315.1). Classification (NCBI taxonomy): domain Eukaryota; kingdom Metazoa; phylum Chordata; class Hyperoartia; order Petromyzontiformes; family Petromyzontidae; genus Petromyzon; species Petromyzon marinus. The sequence goes on from NW_027423124.1 coordinate 1,165,294, forward strand.
TCACAACTCACCACAAACCCACATCCTCACCACGAACCCTCACAACTCACCACAAACCCACATCCTCACCACGGACCCACACAACTCACCACAAACCCACATCCTCACCACGAACCCTCACAACTCACCACAAACCCACATCCTCACCACGGACCCACACAACTCACCACAAACCCACATCCTCACCACGAACCCACACAACAAACCAAGAACCCACATCCTCACCACGAACCCACACAACTCACCACAAACCCACATCCTCACCACGGACCCACACAACTCACCACAAACCCACATCCTCACCACGAACCCACACAACAAACCAAGAACCCACATCCTCACCACGAACCCACAGAACTCACCACAAACCCACATCCTCACCACGGACCCACACAACTCACCACAAACCCACATCCTCACCACGAACCCACACAACAAACCAAGAACCCACATCCTCACCACGAACCCACACAACTCACCACAAACCCACATCCTCACCACGAACCCACACAACTCGCCACAAACCCACATCCTCACCACGAACCCACACAACTCACCACAAACCCACATCACCACGAACCCACACAACTCACCACGAACCCACATCCTCACCACGGACTCTCACAACTCACCATGAATCCTCACCACGGACACCCACACTCACCAATAAGCCACAATAAGGACCCACACAACTCACCACGAACCAACACTCTCACCAAGAACCCACACAACTCACCACGGATCCACAACACAGACCCACACAACTCACCACGGACCCAGACAACTCACCACAGACCCACAACACTGACCCACACAACTCACCACGTCAATGGCTTCAGCAGAAGGTGCTCGGCGATTAGGATGATGAAGAATCTGAAGATGTCGACGCTGAAGACGAAAAAGCAGCCGCCTCCTTCACGTCCGTCGCCAACTGACGAGCCACGTGGTCGCGTGACGTCACCGATGACGTTCAGTGCGACGGAAGTGACCACGCCCACTCCTAGCCACACCCACGCAGAGCCACGCCCCTGCCGAGTGACGTGAGATAACGCGGCCACGCCCCCGGCAGCCGGGCGCCACTCAATCTACAGATTCTACTTCCGCTTCCGGGTCGGGACGAGTGGAGGCGGTGGCGGGAAAATCTGAACCCTGTCTGGGCCTCCTCAAGGTCGACTCAGCCTGAAGGTGCCCACACGCTGCTCTGTGTGGTGAGTCTGTGGGTCTCTGTGTGGTGAGTCTGTGGGTCTCTGTGTGGTGAGTCTGTGGGTCTCTGTGTGGTGAGTCTGTGGGTCTCTGTGTGGTGAGTCTGTGGGCCTCTGTGTGGTGAGTCTGTGGGTCTCTGTGTGGTGAGTCTGTGGGTCTCTGTGTGGTGAGTCTGTGGGCCTCTGTGTGGTGTGTCTGTGGGTCTCCTTGTGGTGAGTCTGTGGGTCTCCTTGTGGTGAGTCTGGGTCTCTGTGTGTTGAGTCTGTGGGTCTCTGTGTGGTGAGTCTGTGGGTCTCTGTGTGGTGAGTCTGTGGGTCTTTGTGTGGTGAGTCTGTGGGTCTCCATGTGGTGAGTCTGTGGGTCTCCGTGTGGTGAGTCTGTGGGTCTCTGTGTGGTGAGTGTGTGGGTCTCTGTGTGGTGAGTCTGTGGGTCTCTGTGTGGTGAGTCTGTGGGTGTCTGTGTGGTGAGTCTGTGGGTCTCTGTGTGGTGAGTCTGTCGGTCTCTGTGTGGTGAGTCTGTGGGTCTCTGTGTGGTGAGTCTGTCGGTCTCTGTGTGGTGAGTCTGTGGGTGTCTGTGTGGTGAGTCTGTGGGTGTCTGTGTGGTGAGTCTGTGGGTCTCTGTGTGGTGAGTCTGGGTCTCTGTATGGTGAGTCTGTGGGTCTCTTTGTTGTGAGTCTGTGGGTGTCTGTGTGGTGAGTCTGTGGGTCTCTGTGTGGTGAGTCTGTGGGTCTCCGTGTGGTGAGTCTGTGGGTGTCTGTGTGGTGAGTCTGTGGCTGTCTGTGTGGTGAGTCTGTGGGTCTCTGTGTGGTGAGTCTATTGGTCTCTGTGTGATGAGTCTGTGGGTCTCTGTGTGGTGAGTCTCTGTGGGGAGCGGTGGTGCAGTGGTTAGCGCACTGTTTGTGGAGCGGTGGTGCATTGGTTAGCGCACTGTGTGTGTGTGGGGAGCGGTGGTGCAGTGATTAGTGCACTGTGTGTGTGTGGGGAGCGGTGGTGCAGTGGTTAGCGCACTGTGTCTGTGGAGCGGTGGTGCAGTGGTTAGCGCACTGTGTGTGTATGGGGAGCGGTGGTTGCAGTGGTTAGCGCACTGTGTGTGTGTGTAGGGAGTGGTGGTGCAGTGGTTAGCGCACTGTGCGTGTGTAGGGAGCGGTGGTGCAGTGGTTAGCGCACTGTGTCTGTGGAGCGGTGGTGCAGTGGTTAGCGCACTGTGTGTGTATGGGGAGCGGTGGTTGCAGTGGTTAGCGCACTGTGTGTGTGTGTAGGGAGTGGTGGTGCAGTGGTTAGCGCACTGTGCGTGTGTAGGGAGCGGTGGTGCAGTGGTTAGCGCACAGACTCACACAGAGACCTACAGACTCACACAGAGACACACAGGCTCACACAGAGACCCACAGGCTCACACAGAGACCCATAGACTCACACAGAGACCTACAGTCTCACACAGAGACCCACAGGCTCGCACAAAGACCCATAGTCTCACACAGAGACCCACAGACTCACACAGAGACCCACAAGCTCACACAGAGACCCACAGACTCACACAGAGACCCACGGGCTCACACAGAGACCCATAGACTCACACAGAGCCACAGGCTCACAGAGACCCACAGACTCACACAGAGACTCACAGACTCACACAGAGACCCATAGAGCCCTACAGAGATGCACAGAGACACCCATAGACCCACAGAGACACCCATAGACACACACAGACACCCATAGACACACCGAGACACACAGAGGCACCCATGGAGACCCCATAGATCCACAGAGACACCCATATAGACCCATACATTAGCACGGTTGTCAACGTACGGTGCGAAAGAAGTTTGACATTCGTCACCTGCTCATGATTATTAATGAAGGGGGATGGTGCGTCCATGTGGAGTGCCGCGGGGGGCCAGTGGGTCTCTGTTGTTCTCTATGAGTGTGGGTATCTGTGGATCTCTGTGGGTCTCTATGGTAAAAAATGAGTATGGGTCTCTTTGAGTCTCTGTGAGTCTCTGTGGATCTCTGTGGGTGTCAGTGGGTCTCTGTTGTTCTCTATGAGCATGGGTCTCTATGAGTCTCTGTGAGTCTCTGTGGGTCTCTGTGAGTCTCTATGAGTCTCTGTGAGTCTCTGTGGGTCTCTGCGAGTCTATGTGGGTCTCTTCTAGTGAGTTGAAAAATGCGTTTAGAGCATTTTGCTTCCAAGGGGTGATGACAATGATGATGATGATGACCATGAGGATGATGATGATGAGGATGATGACACCAGCCACTTCGGGTTGGGGGGGGGGGGCATAACGCGGTGTGGGTGTATAAAGAATTAGTTGATAGCTTCAGTTGTTGTGGCTGATGTTGTTGTTGTTGTCACGTGTGCAGTGATCCAACGTATCTTCAAGACTTCCCTGACGAAGCGCCAGAAGCTGGAGCTCGCCGCCATGGACGCGGTTTGGTTTTTTACTTTGGACGAGGGGGAGGAGGAAAGCCGAGGGGGCGTCGCCAATGGGGGATATGACGACGACGATAACAACTACATCCTTGTGAGACTCACACACACACACACACAGACACACCCACACAGAAACACACACAGACACACCCACAGACACACCCACAGACACACACAGACACAGACACACACACACAGACATACACACACAGACACACACAGACACACACACAGACACACACACCCACAGACACACACAGACACACCCACAGACACACACAGAAACACACACAGACACACCCACAGACACACACAGAAACACACACAGACGACAACAACAACCGCCATTCGCCACTAAGTGGCGGTGACGTCACCACGACTCTTGTGCCAGGCTATGTGCACCTTGAGGCCACGTGAAGTGTCGAACGCCCGATGGCAGGAGGTCACGGGGCAGACCCAGGTGCCACGGGTTGACTGACTGAGATGACTGGCTGATGCACCACCTTTGCCCCCTACTGTGCCAATTTGCTGTGATTTAGCCACCCGGCGCTCCGCTCGTTGTTGTGAATGTCGCTCCTCCGCCTTCCGTTGTTGTTGGAGGGCGACTGCCTCCAACTGCCCAGTAGCGTCCTTCACGAGCCTCCTCCACTGAGGCCGATCTTGACACCGCTGGTACCAGTCATCGGCAAGTCCACTCAGCTCCACGTCCTCTTGTACCACATCACTCCATCTATTTTCTAGCCTGTGCCGTGCTCGTTTAGCCCCCTCGATCCGGCTGAACAAAAGCTGTTTGGGCATGCGGTGATTGGGCATGCGGGCTACATGGCCCAGCCAACGCAGTCTTGCCTGACGGAGGTGCTCACCGATGGGACTTTGTCCAGATCTTTTGAGGATTTGTGAGCTCCTCACACAATCCAGCCTGGTTAAATCCAGGATTGATCGTAGGCAGGCCAGCCTAAATGTTTCTAGCCGGCGAAAATGTTCCATTAGGGGGGTCCACGTTTCGCAAGTGTAGAGAAGGGAGGGAATGACCGTGGCCGAGAAGACCCGAAGCTTCATGCGGAGCGACAGACCAGGTAGCTTCCACACAGCGTTATGCAACCGAAGAAAAGATAATGCCGCTCGACTGATTCTGATTGAGACCTCATGAGTACACTGCCCAGATATGGGAAACTCTCCACTCTCTCCACAACTGCTCCATCACCAATTGGGAGTTGTGGGGGTGGAGTGTCCGATGGTACAAAATACCCAGGCAGGTGCTTCGTTTTGGTTGGGCTGATGGTAAGGCCCCACCTCGTATTGGCATGCTCCAGTTTCAGCAGCAGTGCCTTCAACTCCTCCTCTGAGTGAGCCGCAATTACCAGGTCATCGAAATACATAACGTGGTTGACCAATAAGGAGCCATCCCTTGACCGCACCCCGGCATTGATCAGCCTCCCATTGTATCTGTACCAGATGGAAATTCCTCCGGTACAGCTACTGAAGGCTTCACGAACTACATGGTCGAAATGGATGTCAAATAATGTTGGAGCCAGAGGACATCCCTGTCGCACCCCAAGGTGAACAGGGAATGGCTCCGACTCCCTGCCACATAGTTTTACCCGGGCCCGCTCACCATCATGATGGTCCTTAATGATCATGAGCAAAGGGTCAGGGACTTCGAAAGCACGAAGAACTACCCAGAGCCCAGGCCTACTGATGGTATCATAGGCCTTGGCCAGGTCAATAAAGCAGAGATGTAGGTCTTGTTGGAATTCCCTACACCTCTGCTGTAGCAGACGGACAGAAAATATGGCATCTGTGCAGGACCCCCCTTTCCTGAAACCGCATTGGGGCTCCGCAAGCCTCTCCTCAGCGTGCCTAGAAGGTGATGTTAAATAATCCTTGCCAGGACCTTTCCCGGCACACTGAGGAGTCAGATGCCCTTGTAGTTGTTAAAGTCTGTGCGGTCCCCCTTCCTAAAGAGGGGGACCACCAAGGCATCCTTCCAATCCTGCGGAACCTGTCCAGTGGCCCAGAATGTTGTTATGATGTCATGTAGGGCAGTCTGGCACAAACGCCACCCTCCCTCAGCATTTCGCTTTGGGGATCATCTCTGCCCGGTGCTTTTCCTGGTCTAAGACTCTGGATCAACTTCAGTACTTCCTCAATGGATGGCACCTCAGCCAGCCACTCACAGGGGTGACTTTCTCCAATATTTGAGGCACCGCAGCCTCAGCAGGGTCATCCCCACTTTGTCCCATGATGTTTTCCAGGCTGAGGGATTCCCCCTCCCCCAGGACCTCACAGAAATGCTCAGCAAATCTGCAAACATGTTCCTGGTGGTCGGAGATTGGATCACCGTTCTTTCCCCTAATGATTGTAATAGGTGTGGCACTGCAGGTTACTTTTTTGATGGAGTTAAATAGGGATTTGTGATCGCGGGCCATTGAGGCAGATTCCATCTCCTCAGCAACCCACGACCACCACCCATCCTTGCAGCGCCTCACGGCTCTCCAAACCTCCGAGCGAAGGCTGCGGTAAGCCTCCTCATTCTCTGACGTGGGATGCTGTAGCTGATGAGAGTAGGCCTGTCGCTTTTTCTCAGCCAGCTTGAACACCTCTGTCAGCCAATGTCTTTGGGGAGGTTTGGACCGCGTACCCAAAGCAGCCATTGCAGCTGTCTGAGTCGCAGTCCTAAACCTCACCCATTTGCCCTCGACATCTGGAGGAGTGGGAGACGATGCCAACCGTAGCTGCAAGCGATGATGAAATTCTCGCTTGCAACTTTCATCAGCTAGCTGAGACCAGGCTACCTTAGGTTTGAATGGGTCCTGGGTGTACACCCACCACCCGAGTGAAGAATGGCAGGCGCATCTTACAGATAACTAGTCGATGGTCAGAGGGTAGATCAGCTCCACGGTAGGTCCTGGTGTCAAGGACATGGGCCCGCATCTGCTGTTCCATCACTACGTAGTCCAGCAGATGTTTTTAATTGGACCCGGCATGCATCCATGATGTATGGATGCGCTGATGCCGGAACAGCGTGTTGGTAATTACAAGCCCATGGGCTGCATAAAAATCTAGCAGCCTCCTACCTTTGTTATTGAGCTGATCTGTCCCATGCCTTCCAATCACTTTAGACCAGATGCCACCATCATGACCAACTCGGACATTAAAGTCACCCAACAAGATGACTCTGTCCCGAGGGGCCACCTTAGCTAGCACCTAGCATCATAGAAGGCATCTGACTCCTCAGCCTTGCCTGCATCCCTCCACGGCTGTTCGTCTTCAGTGGGGGCATAAGTAACCACGACCACTACTCCTCGCCTCCGGTTGATGGGAAGTCGAGCCCAAAGTAGCCTGGGGCTTACAGCTTCCCACACCTCACCACCACTCTCCCACACCCCTTCATTCTTTTGTTCAGAAGAAGAGCCACTCCCTGTTGTTTGGCAGTCTCCTGCCCCGGGTATAGGACTGTCCACCCCTCATGGTGGCAGGAGCCAGAACCGGTCCCCCGGACCTCCTTAATACCACAGAGATCCAGGCGGTACCGGTCCAACTCCCCACAGAGGAGTGGCAGCCTCTCCTCCGCAGTGAGTGTTCCACGTAGCCATCCGTAGTGGCTTTTTGTTTCTGGAGGAGCCCTGAGGGTAAATATTCAGTCTTCTGGCTCCGACAAATGAGGTTTGGCCAGGAGACGTCATAGACGCCTGTCTCCCCCGGGGCCTCCATCACAAGCTTGTTAATTACATTTTTCGGTCGTGGTTTAGTGGTAGTTAATTGAAGGTGGAGGGGTTACCAGCCCCTTGCACCTGTCCAGAGCCCCAATTTAGCTGCTGTGGTGGTCACAGACGCCATGAGGAGAAAGGACAATCGGAATTGGCCCTCCCCCCCACAGCACTGTCCACGACAGCGTTGCCCGTCCGGCACCACGAGGAGGTAGGGGATTGTTTTACCGGATACAGACGCACACAGACACACACACACACACAGACATAAACAGACTCACACAGACACACACAGACACCCACAACAACAACCGCCATTCACCACTAAGTGGCAGTGGCATCACCACGACGCTTGTGCCAGGCCATGTGGACCTTGAAGCCACGTGAAGTGTCGAACGCCCGCTGGTAGGAGGTCACGGGGCAGACCCAAGTGCCACGGGTTGACTGACTGAGATGACTGAGATGACTGGCTGATGCACCACCTGTGCCCCATTACTGTGCCAACTTGCTGTGCTTTAGCCACCCGGCACTCTGCATGTTGTTGTTGGAGGACGACTGCCTCCAACTGCCCAGCAGCGTCCTTCACGAGCCTCCTCCACAGAGGCTGATCTTTACAACGCTATTACCAGTCATCGGCAAGTCCACTCAGCTCCACGTCCTCCTGTACCACGTCACTCCATCTCTTCTCTAGCCCGTGCCGCGCCCGTTTAGCCCCCTCGATCCGGCCGAACAAAAGCTGTTTAGGCATTCGGTGGCTGGGCATGCGGGCTACATGGCCCAGCCAACGCAGCCTAGCCTGTCAAAGGAGCTCACCGATGGGACTTTGTCCAGATCTTTCAATGATTTGTGAGCTCCTCACACAATCCAGCCTGGTTAAACCCAGGATGGATCATATGCAGGCCAACCTAAATGTTTCTAACCGGCAAAGATGTTCCATTAGGGGGGTCCACGTTTCGCAAGCGTAGAGAAGGCACCCTCGTTTACGTGGCCCCCGAGGTGCTGCTGGGCTACCCGGTTACCTGCGCCGCGGACACGTGCTCCCTGGGCTGCACCGTCGCCAAGATGGCCACCGGCAGGGACCTCTTCCGCTCCTTCGGCCGCGACGACCACCTGGCATGCTGCATCGAGGTGACCGGGGAGCCTCCTTGGGGGAAGGTGGGGGGGGGACACCTCAAGCGGGAGACTTGGCCCAGACCGGCCCCGTAGACAGCCACCCAGCCAGACACCCAACCAGTGACCCAGCCAGTCACCCAACCAGTCAGCAACCCGGCCAGTCACCCAGCCAGACACGCAGAAGTCACCCAGCCAGCCACGCAGTCACCCGACCAGCCACCTGGCCAGTCACCCAGCCAGTTACCCAGCCAGACACGCAGCCACCCGGCCAGTCACCCAGCCAGTCACCCAGCCAGACACACAGCCGCCCAACCAGTCACCCAGCCAGTCACCCAGCCAGTTACACAGACAGACACGCAGCCACCCGGCCAGTCACCCGGCCAGTCACCCAGCCAGTCACCCAGCCAGTTACCCAGACAGACACGCAGCTACCCAGCCAGTCACCCAGCCAGTCACCCAACCAGTCACCCAGCCAGTTACCAAGCCAGTCACCCAGTCAGTTAACAAGCCAGTCACCCAGCCAATCACCCAGCCAGTCACCCAGCCAGACACGCAGCCACCTGGCAGTCGCTTATCCGATGCACCGACGCTCGAATATCCAGATTTTTCCTTGCCGTTTATATTAAGACACCGACGCCAGCGACATGGGTATCGGCGCCGTTTTATCTCAATCGTGTGCATGGGGATAAATTGTTGCACCTCGGCGTTCAAAAAACTTTGCTGACGCTGCAATGGAATTACTTTTCGCCCCGGCATCACGTTCCTGCCCTGACGGCACTTGGCGGAAACCGCCGCACCAAAGATGTCTTCCGCCGTTGCGATCCATTTCGGTCACGCGCATCAACGAGCTGGTGGCCCTTGATGTCCTGGGCCCATTCCCGATCACTCCCAGGGGTAACAAATACCTTTTGGTGGGTGTGGAATATTTTGCTCGGTGGCCGATGGCATGGCCCTTGCCCGATCAATTGGCGTACTCTATCGTGACTGAATCGTACTCTGACTGTCATGCTTTGCCACACTGTCAATGAAAAACAGGCCGATTGGGATTTACACGCGCCGAGCGTGCTCGCCGTGTATAGAATGGCCCCGCACGCTTCCACGGGATTCTCACCGTTTTCCCTCGTGTACGGAAGGGAGAACGTGCCACCCCATTGATACCCAATTGGGCACGACTGATGGAGACGCTGAACGGGGACCCTACCTGACCACGTCCGAGACTCCCTGCGCCGGATTTCTGAGGCGCGGGAGGCGGCTCGGGTCAACGCCGCTAAAACGCGGGCTCGCAACGAGCGTTGTGCACGCGGGTCCGGCCGCGACATGCCATGGTCTGTCGGTGATGGGCACCTCTCCCAAGTTACACAGGCCATGGCACGGTCCTGTTGAAGTGGTAGAGGTTAGGCATCCACAGTGCGTGCACATTCGAGGCGGGGGTCTCTCCGTCGTTGGTTCGTCCACCCATTTCGGTTGACGCAATTCTTTCCTACGGGCGTTGCTTCTTCATCCCCAACAATTGGCCTGCCAGGGTCTGATGTGTCCGACGTGCCAGAGCGGTTTGCAGATTGATCCCCCGTGGGATTCTGTTTTACCGCCCGCGGCAGCGAAGCCCTTGGCTGCTGCTGCGGACGCTGACCCCGCACGATCCAGCCCCGCAGCGACGGACTTCATCACCCTTCCGCTGACCGACCGCCCTTCCTCCTGCCGAGCCAACCCATGCAGGGCTGGATACGGATGCAGGGGATGGTACGGCATCACAGACCCGTTCAAAGACGCCCCGATTCCGTTAACGTTCGTGTGTGCCTTTGCCTGTGTTGGGTATTCACCTTGCTTCCTTGTTCTTGCGTTCGTTATCGTTCGTGCGCTATTCTTCATTATGTATGCTCTCTTGTGCTTGTTGCCACCAGGGTTATGTCGCTCTTTCCATTACTTGTTCGGGTCCATTCCTAGCTGGGACGGCTCGTCTTTTCATCACGAGGGGGGGGGGGGGAGGGGGGAGGTGATGGAATGAGAGAGCGCCATCTAGGGGTTGACGAGGGGTATCTGCATAAGCCACCACTTGGTAACTAATACCCAATGGGAAGTGTGGGATCCATCTGGGCCAAAGGTGACCGGAGGAGCTAGAGAGTACGCGCGAGAACGGTCGAGAAAGTTCTACGAAAGGGGTGTGTCCGGAGGCGGAGCTAGAGAGTACGTGCGAGAACGGTCGAGAAGGTTCTACGAGGGGGCGTGTCCGGAGGCGGAGCTAGAGAGTACGCGCGAGAACGGTGGAGAAGGTTCTACGAGGGGGCGTGTCCGGAGGCGGAGCTAGAGAGTACGCGCGAGAACGGTCGAGAAGGTTCTACGAGGGGGCGTGTCCGGAGGCGGAGCTAGAGGGTACGTACGAGAACGGTCGAGAAGGTTCTACGAGGGGGCGTGTCCGGAGGCGGAGCTTGCTCCACCGAGGGGAATATAAGGGGAGGCAGTGAGAGGACGCTGGGTCGGTGTGGGAAGCCTGGAGCCCGGACTGCGTCATCGCCACGCTCTACTCGCCACCGGCCACCTGGCGGTCCTTCCAGCGTAGCCGTCTCTCCTCCCGGCACGCCGTCAGCCAGCGGTGGACAGGGAGCGAGGGGGAGAGACGCGCGACGACAGTTGAGCAGGGAGGCGCGCGTCACGGCAGAGAGAGTGAGAGAGTGTGGAGCCATCCGGAGAGAGAAAGAGAGAGCAGAGCTGTGCAGTCATATAATACTGGTAGGAAACGTAGTGGACTGGAAGCCCAACCCGGGATTAATTCACAGGAGGCAGGGGATTAATTGTGTATGTCTGTGGATGTCTGTCCACGTCGCAGGGGTGGGGCTGGGTGGAGAGGGGAGGGTAGGGAGGGGCTGGGTGGAGAGGGTGGGGAGGGCCTGGGTGGGGAGGGTGGGGAGGGGCTGGGTGGGGTTGGGTGGGGGGTGGGAGGGGTTGGGTGGGGGGTGGGAGGGGTGGGGGTGGGTCTGGGTGGGGAGGGGCTGGTCACCCCGTGGTGCCCTTATATGGACTGGAAGCCCAACCGGGATTAATTCTTCACAGGAGGCAGGGGATTATAACACTGCACTTTCTGGTGAGACCTCTTTTACACTGCAACTTTCTGGCGTCGTTTTATAATTCTGCTCACTTTTCATTTTGCTTTCTTCTGCGCACGACTCCTAACAAGTTTGGCTTAAATATCCGTGCACAATTACTTCAAAATTTCCTACCAGCCCCCTCCGCAGGAATGTGTTCAAAGAGAGATGCCAGTCAACAGTTGTCGTGGAAGTGCTTTTATTACAATTGTATGCAGTCTACTTTCCAGTAGTTTAACAATGGGCAGCGTTAAGGTAGATATTCGATTAAATGAAATAATCATAGGAAGTGCATAGCATATGCACAGTGATCGCATTCGGGTAGCGATAGACAACCGACAACAATATCCACACGGAGTCTCGCCCAGCTCCCCGTCGGTAGCTGCAGTCTTGCCGATGTCCTCAATCTGCTATAGATCTCCGGAGAGTCCAGAACACGCTGTGCTTACATTACCAGCTTGCAAAATGAAGGGCTGGAACCTTCTTTCGTTTTGTTTTGCTTTTGTCTGGTGCAGGTGTTGCAGCCCACTTGTCTGGTAATGAACCATAAGCTCCAAGCACCCACTGGAGCAGGTGAGCCGTGGCGGGAAAGCAGCTTGTTGGCCGGAGGCTGCCCAGCTTGAGGCGGGCGGCGGTAGCTATCCACTAGGGTGCAATGACCCCTCCCACTGACGATGGAAACCCATGGCGCCCATTTTTTTACGCCAATCTAAAATGAGCTTATAACCCGTGAGCTGCTGCCGCCCGTGTTTCTTGGCCACGGTTAGGTGGCCGAGAAGGAGTGTCCTCTCCCCATTCTTGCACCTCGTGTTGGCGCAAAGCCCGGGCAGGTTACTCTGGAAATCCTGGTGTTGCCCATGCGTCAGGATCCCCCCCCTCGGCCTTGCTGGCGATGTTCATACGAGTGCGTAGCACGACGTTTGGTACCAGTTTGGCTGCAGGGGCTGCCGGGAATGTGCCGCTTTGCGTCACAAAACCGCCTAAGGGGCCCCACTCCTGATTTTCTGTAGGGGTTTGCTCCCTTAGCCATTGACTCTCCCGAGACGATCACAAGGCAGTGAGAAGACCGCGTAACCCTTACCAGGTACTGACGGCCGGGCCAACTGTGCCTGGGACTCGCGTAAGGCAGGGTCATCACGCCCTGAAGTAGTTTATCGCAAACTACCCACTACCGATACAATAACAACAGTCCCAGACCACACCGAGACAACAACAACAGTCTCAGACAACGCCAAGACAACAACAACAACAGAGTAAGTAGCAGATCCCTATAATAAAATATACGCATTAAAAATGTAACTATCGATGATGCACGGTTAAAGGGGTCAAAAGTTAATAACCTCATTTGCAAATGTGCTTGCTGTATTCAGCACTAATCTGGTTCATGATCATTTTGCTGAAGGAATATTTACGACGTTAAGCTGAAGGGAACGAGATTGTTCCAAAACGGTGGTGCTGCGATGGTAAAAGCTTTGTCAGCTATTCCAATTCTCGTTCTTTGGGATCGTTAAAAATGGCAATTAGACGGATGTCTCAGATTTATTGGGTTTGACAGTGGGGTTAATGAATTAGCTACATATGGAATGTAAGAAGTTCAATAATAGTGTAGCGCAGATTTGCCAATAAGGATTTAATGGACGAACAGGGCCCTAATGTTAGATGATTTCTTCTTGCGTCGAGGGATGTGAGATTTGATTTTAGGTCTAGATTTGAGAATTCGTGACTGCAAGGATTCATACTCTTTGGTGTTTTCCGTAAAGTCACGTAGGTAAAATAAAGTAAATAATTTAGTTTTCATTTATTTTATGTACCTACGGTCAGAATGGTGGGTCCTGTGTGGTACATCCAGTAGAAATCAAAGAGCAGAATTAGAAATTTCGGTTAGTCTGTTTAGCGTTGCACTAGTCGATATACTTTAAGCCGTGTCGTAGTAGCTGAAAAGGAGTGGTAGAATGATAGCTTCCACAATTTACAGGCACAATAGATGGGACAACTTTTTTCCCGTGTGAAAACCCTATTTTTGATTAGATTTACTTTCATATGTGATCAATATGGGGTTGGAATGTAAGCTTTTAATCGATCAGTAAACCCAAGTATTTTAAACACTCCGTTTGTTAAATGATGTTCTTTCTCATATCTGTAATAGGTGAATGGAATGAAACGATGTTTGTTTTTTTGGGGGGCTTTAGGGGCAATTTTACTTATGAAAATTGATGTTGAATTAAGTCGAAATTATGTTGGAGATTCTGTTTGACTTCGTTTGGGGATTTATCAAATATCCGCATGACAAGTGTCATCAGCAAATTGATTTAATTCTGAGTGATTTAAGTTTAGTCCAAGATTGTTTCAATATAAAAACAGAATTGGGCCCAGCATGGAACCCTGTGGAACAGCCTTTGCTATATTAATATTTGTGGACGTGAGGTTATCACTTGTAGGAACAGGCTCCTTCATTACTGTTTGTATGAATATTGTTACATTCATTTTAAGGACCTTTTCCTATCGCCGTATATGCTCGCGTTACTCTGAGGAATTCTTTTATTGTACTGTCTGAACATTTTAGCTGGCCAAGTCTTGTGATTAGAATATCTTAGTCAACAGTGTCAAAGGCTTTTACCAAGTCAAAGAATAGTGCACAGCAGTAGTGGCCTTTATCCAGGGTACTGAAGAAAACAATAATAATACATCCATCGTAGCTGTGGTGGTGCAGGAATCCTCTCGAAAACCTGTTTACTGCGCAGGAGATTGTGACTTTTTAGGCAGCAGTTTATTTGTGATTTAACTTTTTATTCCCTCGAATATTTTAGCTTACTGGTAAAATAATAGATATTGGCCTATAATTATTCAGATCTTTTTGTAGCCATTTTTATACAATGTATGCATGTATGTTGACCTTCTTTCACACCGTATGTAGCCAACCGTGCTGATCGGAGGTGCGTAATGGACGAATGCGAGCGGATTACCACTCGAGTGGAAATGTACGTTTGGTGAGGTGAGAGGTTGAAAATGTTTGCGAGGGGGTTCATAGATTGGATCTGCTGCAGTCACAAGTGAAAACGCAGGCAAGTCATCTTCTCCCATGCATGACGAAGTCATAATTAATGCGAAGTTGAAGCAGCGCATCCAGTTCAAAAAGGAGACCCTAACGAGAAGTAGGGCCGAAGACTTTCGCTAAACACTTTGAGGTTTGGTGGCAGAAGGAGGAGGAGGAGGAAGAAGAAGTGAGTGATGTGAATGGTGGTGCATCTGGAGACCTTTCCTCCACTTTCAAAGACTATAAATTTTGCTCACTACATCCCAGGCAAAATGGGGAGTGTCACGTATGCATACTGTAAATGCTTCAATATCTGTTAATAAAAATGATCGTTGTACAATGATCGAGGTGTTTAAGTTGTTTTTGCACGACCGATGCCATAGGTAAAGGCACAGACGGTCTGAGCGGGTCTGAGGGAGCCTAGGTGAGGGCGGCGGTGGAGATGTAGAGTCGCTGTGTGCGGAGACGCTGAGAGCAGAGCTGCCGAGTGCAGGATAAGCGAGGTGAAAGGTAAACAAGAGTGGGGAGAGGTTAAACACAAGTGACCGTATAGATAGTTATAAGAGTGCCTACAACTGGTGCAAGAATAGGCGAATAAAGTGTAAGCAGGTGACCTGTTCCAACGCGTCGGTGTGAGCAACTTTTCGAAGACACTACATTTGGTGCCACAAGTGCCAACGAACACTTCGCCCGTCATGTCCCGAGTCGGCGATTTAAACGTAATGACCCAGCTGTTGCGTCACCCGATGACGACGCCGAACTAAGGAAGGCGTCGTCCCCCTTCGAGCGCCCCGCTCTCGACGAACGTGCTCCAGTCGGCTCGGGAGTGCACGGCGAGCCCAGCCAAGCCACCTCCGCAGGAGCTGGGCTGGGCATCGCCGGGGCACCTGGGGGAGGGTTTGCTGTCGGCCGTTGGCCGCCGCTCATCTCTTTGAGCGGATGACTGCCGCGACTTCTACCGGACGGCAAACACGCTCTTCCCGCCGCTGTCATAACCGAGGCGACCGGAGCGCTGGACCTTCCCGCCATTTCGGGGTTTGCAGCCCCGAAATGGTGGGAAGGGCATTGAAAAATTTGATACTCCGACCGATGCTTCTGTTGTTGTGGAGTGACTCATGCAGCCAGCTATGGCTACAGGATTTTGGTGTTACGTGTTATTTACGTAGTTTATTGTTAAAAATTCGGTCATAGTCCCTGTGCTCGCTGTTACGTTGCAATTATGGCTTTATTTTTTGGTGATTTTGCAAACTTTTTTTTGGTTTGGACATGTTTGTTTTGTTGTAGTACGGAGTTACACTCATGGCCTTAATCTAAGCTTTCTTGTGGTTGTTGTTGTTGTTGTTTGAATTGCATCCCACTGGGATTTTTTTGCACACAGCGTTGGTGCACGGTGCTTTTTTCAGGAATATTTTGCTGTTTTTTTAATGGATTTTCTGTTTCGCACAGTCAACACACAGTAGTCACTTGAAGATGTTTTTCTTGTTCATGTGTTTTAGTTGTTTTGTTGCGGTTGCACTCCGATTCAAGAGCCGAATGGCTCACAGGGCCATACCAAAATAAATAAAACTGAAAAACTGAAAAAACTTAACTCGTCCGCCATTCTGGGTCGAATCGGCATGCGCCGCAGCAGCCCGCAATCTTCCAAGGTGGAAATCCTTACTCTTTGGTTCTATTCGGTAAAGTCACGTAAGGTAAAAGACAAAATAACAAAATTCACGACGTTTCGGCCACAACACAAGTGGCCTTCATCAGGTGAAGGGGACCGTGCTGTCACGAAGACAGCGTCGGAGTAAAGAAAGTCAAGCCAGGTCGCGTCCTTTAAGCTGTGTGGGAGGAAACCAAACGTTTGACAAAGGAAACGTGAACACCAGTGGCATTTACATCTGTGGAATGTATAGAACCCGTGGCATCTATATATGCAGAAGGTGAAGAAACAGTGGCATCTACATCTGTAGAACATGAAGAACCATTTACATCTACATATGCACAACGTGAATAACAAGTGGCATCTACATCTGCAGAAGGTGAAAACCCAATGGCATCTACATCTGTAGAATATAAAGAACCAGTGGCATCTATCATCTGCAGAAAATGAAGAACCAGTGGCATCCACATCTGCAGAGCGTGAAGAACCGTTGGCATCTACGTCTACAGGCGATTATACAACGTTTAACGCCATTCCCCGTGTTTTTTGTACAGGCCATACAACATATATGGGGAGTCCCTGTACATTCAACAAGGCGGGGTAACAGCGATGGCAGCCCTGACAATGTTGAAATCCACCCCTGGCACGATGGTCCATAACTCACACTCATACTTTGATGTGACTCGGACTTTACCACGAATATGGTTTTGCGCTGAGCTTCCTTTCATCCATCCCAGGCCCTCTGTGGGCCCTCTACACACATCGCACGTTGTCCAGGTCACTATAGGAAGCAACCCTGGGGGCTAAGGTCACGTCAGTATGCCACCTCGGGTGCTACAGTGGCTAAGAGATGTTAACTACCTTCCATGGTATACAGGAGGTCGTGAGTTCCATCCAGACCCTGACGATGCCTGCTGCTGCTGTATATTTGGAGTATGTGTCTCTCTCTCATCATCACAGTGGAGATGTTACCTACCTCGCCTGGTATACAGGAGGTCGTGGGTTTGATCCCGACCCGTGACGATGCCTGCTGCTGCTGAATATTTGGAGTCTGCGTCTCTCTCTCTCATCATCACAGTGGTGAGGAGATTCTAGATTTGAAGCTTTCATGACTGCAAGGATCCATACTGTTTGGTTCTATTCGGTAAAGTCACGTAGGTAAAAAATAAAACAAAAAATAACGACGTTTCGGCCAAAACACAAGTGGCCTTCATCAGGTGAAGGGACCGCACTGTCCAGAGGACAGCGTTGGAGTGAATACAGCGTCCTTTAAGCTGTGTGGGAGGAAACCAAACGCTTTGACAAAGGAATTAGCATAAAATGCTGTAGAGGACCGGCACGGGGGGGGGGGGAGGGGGGTTACAAATGTTGGTGTGAAGGGAAATAAGCTGCTGTGAAAGTTTAGGATACCACTACTTGAATAAATATACTGTACCATTGAAAATTGGTTTAATGTGAGTATGGATCCTTGCAGTCACGAAAGCTTCAAATCTTGAAGGTGGAAATCGTTCACCAAGTTCCAACTGCAAGTCAGTTCACTGCTGCGGGAGGAGATTGGACGGCTTTTCTTCGTCGATTCGAGGGCCGTCTACATCTCGGTGGGATGGACATCCCCCCGGGCCCTCGACGACGACTCGTTAGCCTATAGTGATAGGTTTTTACCCTTTTATCTGGCACAAAAACTGACACCTTTATACAAGGGATCATGTTTGCAATAACCACAACACAAGCAGTCAAAATGCAACCAAAAAGAGACAACTCTGATAATGATGATGGCACTGTCCTTGAATTTGATTGGTCCACACCCGAGACAGCTTTTCTTAGAGCCTAGTCTCCACTGGTGTTAGACCAGATGACACCACAAGGCGTACAACTAAAAAAAAACGCGCACTGTCAGAGTTATTGAGAGCTCGGGGTAATCCTTTACACTATGAGACCTCCTTTGCCAGTAGCAAGATACAGTAATAGGTTTTTACCCTTTTATCTGGCACAAAAACTGACACCTTTATACAAGGGATCATGTTTGCAATAACCACAACACAAGCAGTCAAAATGCAACCAAAAAGAGACAACTCTGATAATGATGATGGCACTGTCCTTGAATTTGATTGGTCCACACCCGAGAGACGGCTTTTCTTAGAGCCTAGTCTCCACTGGTGTTGGACCAGATGACACCACAAGGCGTACAACTCAAAGACAGCGCACTGTCAGCATCCCCGAGTCGGAATGGGACGGCTCCCGCGTGCACCTACACCGAGATGGCCGCTATTTTTATCACCCGTCTAATGTTCGGAGAAGATTCGACTCGGGAGTGATGCGCTCGATATACATCTGACCACCGCGTTCTCATTGAAGGACCACAGACGTGGCTTGGCCTCTCCTTGGAGAGATCTTCCCTCCTCAAAGATAGACATCGCACGTGGCATTCCGCAGTGTCGAGTGTGTGTATAGTAGTGTATAGTGTAGTGTATGGTATAGTGTATAGTAGTGTAGAGTATAGTAGTGTATAGTAGTGTAGTATCTAGTAGTGTAGTGTATAGTAGTGTAGTGTATAGTAGTGTAGAGTATAGTAGTGTATAGTAGTGCAGTGTATAGTAGTGCAGTGTATAGTAGTGCAGTGTATAGTAGTGTAGTGTGTAGTGTATAGTAGTGTATAGTAGTATAGTGTATAGTCGTGAAGTGTATAGTAGTGTAGTGTACAGTGTAGTGTAAGTAGCGTAGTGTATAGTTGAGTGTACAGTGGCGTAGTAAATATGTATGTAATGATTCTCGAGTTATGATATTATTTCACACATTCATGCATATCTTGGCACACCGCCTGGGTGGACAAACATCTGGATTATAGTGCAGCGTTATGGTTTATTTTCCCTGCAAAGTCCATTCACGTGCCCATTGGTTCTGGAAGAACCAGTTGGGCCCCCCAACGTGTCAATGTTTTGATGTCCTCGGCAGCACTTTGCATAGCGCTGTCGACTGGGACGCGATCCCTCGCCTCACCGTCACGCACGGCTGCCGCCGATACTGCGAGATCGTTTGCATCGTGACCCCAAGAAACATGGGGAGGTGGTGGTGGTGGGGTGGTAGTCGGGTGGTGGGGGTGATGGTGGTAGTGGGGAGGGGAGGTGATGGTGGGGAGCGGAGGTGGTGGTGGGGTGGTGGGAGGTGGTGGTGGTGGGGAGGAGAGGTGGTGGTGGTGGGGAGGTGGTGGTGGGGTGGTGGTGGTGGGGAGGAGAGGTGGTGGGGAGGTGGTGGGGAGGTGGTGGTGAGGAGGTGGTGGTGGTGGGGAGGTGGTGGTGGGGAGGTGGTGGTGGTGGGGAGGTGGTGGTGGGGTGGTGGTGGTGGTGGGGTGGTGGTAGTGGTGGGGTGGTGGTGGTGGTGGGGTGGTGGTGGTGGTGGGGTGGTGGTGGTGGGGTGGTGGTGGTGGTGGTGGGTGGTGGTGGTGGGTGGTGGGTGGGGGTGGTGGGTGGTGGGTGGGGGTGGTGGTGGTGGGTGGTGGTGGTGGGTGGTGGTGGTGGGTGGTGGTGGTGGGGATGAGAGGTAGTGGCGGGGTGGAGTAGGTGGAGGTGGTGATGTGGGAGTAATCAGGGCTTTCCGAGTGCAGGCGGGTGGGGTGGTGATGTCGAGCGAGAGAGAGACGTACCGAAGATTCAACATCTCATTATTTCCGCCTCCTCCACCCCTCCGCTGGGCTCCTGTGTGAGTCTCTGTTCTCCGCTGTGCGAGAGAGACTCCGTTGCAGGTGAGCTTTTAGCGTTCCGCGCTCTGTTAACTGAAGCCCCAAACTAGTTACACGTTTTTCATGGAACGTAACTTTTTTCGCCGGTGTAAGTTCGGAAACCGAAGACACAGCACCATCATCACCAAGTATTGCGTTCACCACACACACACACATACACGCCGTAATTGATGTGAAACGATGATGGTGGTGATAACAATATTCACGATGCACGACGCAAATACATCTTTCTCGCCGGGATGCCTTGTGGCTTACGGGTTTCGCCGCGGTGCCTAGGAGATGTTAACTACCTCGCCTGGTATGCAGGAGGTCGTCGGTTCGATCTCGACCGCTAACGATGCCTGCTGCTGTATATTTGGAGTCTGTGTCTCTCTCTCATCATCATCACGGTGGCTAAGAGATGTTACCTTCCTCGCCTGGTATTTAGGAGGTCGTGGGTTCGATCTCGACCGCTGACGATGCCTGCTGCTGTATATTTGGAGTCTGCGTCTCTCTCATCATCATCACTGTGGCTCGGAGATGTTAACTACCTTGCCTGGTATACAGGAGGTCGTGGGTTCGATCCATTCCCTTGACGATGCCTGTAGCCACGATGGCTACAGGCATGGAGAGCCGCACACTTACAAAGGGGACGCGTTGCCTGCGTGTTTTTTTTCAGGCTGTCATATTCACCGCAGCCACGCTAATGGTTGTCTTGTGTTGTGTGCTACTAAATAAATTTGCGTCCAACCAAGACCCACTATCTGAGAGAGTGAGACAGAGAGCGGAGGAGGGAGAGGGAGCCCTTGTCTGTAGCATCTGGAAGTTAAAGAAATACTGCTGATGACGAGACACTGGAATGTCGAAACTTGTCCAGAATTTGACCAGTGTTGAACCAATTCCGCCATAAATTATTGACTCGCGAAAATTAATTGCGGCACGTGCGATGTTCATAACGTCTCCTTGACACCGTGGCGCCCACGATCTCGTGCATACAAGGCGAGGTAGTTAACATCTCCTAGCCACTGTGAGGATGATGATGATGATGAGAGACAGACGCAGACTTCAAATATACAGCAGAAGGCATTATCAGGGTTGGAATCGAACCCATGAATTTCTGGATACCAGGCGAGGTAGTTAAGATCTCTTCACCATACTATTTGGTTCTATTCGGTAAAGTCACGTAGGTAAAAAATAAAACAACAAAAAATCACGACGTTTCGGCCACAACACAAGTGGCCTTCATCAGGTGAAGGGACCGTACTGTCCAGAGGACAGCTTTGGAGTGAAGACAGCCAAGCTCAGGTCGCGTCCTTTAAGCTGTGTGGGAGGAAACCAAACGCTTTGACAAAGGAATTAGCATAAAATGCTGTAGAGGACCGGCACGGGGGGGGGGGGAAGGGGGGGGGAGTTTACACATGTTGGTGTGAAGGGAAATAAGCTGCTGTGAAAGTTTAGGATACCACTACTTGAATCAATATACTGTACCATTAAAAATTAGTTTAATGTTGGTATGATTTAGAACATCTTTCCAATAATTGCTTAATTTGAAACCATCCTCTCGGTTGAAATTGTGTCTGTGTTTGTAAATCTGAATTACCTCGTGAACAAATCTCTGATAAAAACCCGTGGGTTTGCAGAGAACCTCGGTATCGGAGAAAACTATATCGTGATCACCCACAGCGTTGTAACAGTGATCAGCTACGGCAGAAGAATTCGTTCTGCCGTGTTTCAAGTCTGATTTGTGCTCGCGAATTCGGTCAGAGACATGTCGTTTCGTCTCCCTAATATAGCAATCACCACAGGTGCAGCTCAATTTGTAAACCCCGGGATACTGTAAGTCAGGAATGACATCCTTCACGGATGGAATCAGGTCACGGATTTTGTGTACTGTATTGAACCGGACCAGGATCTTGTGTTTGTTTAGAATTTTGGAGATCTTTTTAGTAACGCCTGCTATATATGGTAGTGTGATGGTTTTGATCAGAGTATCAAGTGGTTGTTTCTGTATGGAGGGAGAAACAGCTTGGCAGATGGTACGGTCAGAGTATCCGTTCCTCTTGAGGGCCAAATGTACATGTTTTTATTCACTGGTCAGGTGGTGTTGGTCCAAAATGCAATAAGCCCTGTGGTATAACGTTTTGATGAGATAATTCTTTTGAGTCGGGTGGTGGTGGGAATCAGGTTTCAAGTAGGAATCTGTGTGGGTAGGTTTTCCTGTAGACAGAATGTCCCAATGAGCCATCAGGTCTCCTCTCAAACAGAACATCCAAGAATGGTAGCTTTCCATCATTCTCCACTTCCATGGTGAATTTGATGGCGGGATGTCTGGAATTGATGTGGTCTAGGAAAAGGTTCAAAGCTGGGAGGCCAAGTGGCCAAATGACGAAAGTGTCGTCTACATATCTCTTCCACAGGGAAGGTCTGAGGGTGGAAGTCTGGATGGCGTCTGATTCAAATTTCTCCATGAAAACATTGGCTGTCACTGGTGACAAGGGAGAACCCATGAGGGAACCCTCATTTTGTTTGTAGAATGTGCCATTCCAAGTAAAGTAGGTATTGTTTAGGCAGTGCCTAACCAGCACAGGTGTATCAGGGTCTAGTCCATGTTTGACCAAATTTTAAATTATTTCAATGGTATCAGGTACTGGGACCTTGGTGAACAGAGAGACCACATCGAAGCTGACAAGGATATCGTCAGGGGACAGTACAACGTCTTTGACCATAGAGACCAATTGGGCTGAGTTAAGTACTTCTGAGGAGGTCTTGCCAGTGAAAGGCAGCAAGGTATCTGACAGAAAATGGGCTAGTCTATAGGTAGGGGAGTTGATCGTGGATACGATGGGTCATAGTGGGGTGCCTTCTTTATGAATCTTGGGAAGACCATATAATCTAGGGGGTCTTGCAGCAGAAGGTTTTAGGGAGGGACATTTAGTTTGTTCGATTAGGGAGGTCGAACTTGTGATGATCTTGTTGGTTTTTATCGTTAGGCTATTAGTAGGGTCATTTTTATTTATTGAGTAACTTCCATCGTTGAGCAGGTTCTGGATTTTGTTGTTGTATGAATCTTTATCCATAATTACAGTAGCGTTGCCTTTGTCGGCTGAGAGGATGACTATCATTTCTGTTTTTTAAATTCGCGAGTTCAGAGCGTTCATTTTTGCTGATGTTGCTAATGGGTTTCTTAGCATTCTTAAGAATAGTGGCTATTTCAGCTCTCACAACGTCTGCTTGGATGTGTCCTACGACTTTGAGGGCTACATCGACCTGAGAGATGATATCATCTACAGGTATATGTTTTGGGGTGACAGCAAAATTTAGCCCTTTAGCCAGTACTGTTTTCAGATTGTCCAAAATCGGGGTGCTACTCTGATTAATGACGATTTTGTTAACGTCTAGTTTTGTTATATGTGGGACTGGGTTCTCCTTTGATAGGTGGTTGAATTTAGAAATCAGGTTAGCTTTGCATTTGACTGATAGTGAATCAGCAGAAGAAGCAGTCATGTTGTCTACGTGGTTCCAATCAGAAGGTGACATTTTTTGTATTAACATTAAATGAGCTTGTAGGAGCGTCCTGTCTAAAGTATCGAGTTGAAATCGGAGTAGCCTTATCCTCTCTGAGATTAAAGATAGGCTGGCCTTAAACAGAATCTGTTTAGAATTCGGTGAAGATACAGCAGCAGAAGTGAGTGTGAAAGCAATGACTTACAGTACCCCCCGGGGTTTACAAATTGAGCTGCACCTGTGGTGATTGCTATATCGGGGAGACGAAACGACATGTCTCTGACCGAATTCGCGAGCACAAATCAGACTTGAAACACGGCAGAACGAATTCTTCTGCCATAGCTGATCACTGTTGCAACGCTGTGGGTAATCACGATATAGTTTTCTCCGATACCAAGGTTCTCTGCAAACCCACGGGTTTTTATCAGAGATTTGTCCACGAGGCAATTCAGATTTACAAACACAGACACAATTTCAACCGAGAAGATGGTTTCAAATTAAGCAATCATTGGAAAGATGTTCTAAATCATACCAAACATTAAACTAATTTTCAATGGTACAGTATATTTATTCAAGTAGTGGTATCCTAAACTTTCACATCAGCGTATTTCCCTTCACACCAACATTTGTAACCCCCCCCCCTCCCCGTGCCGGTCCTCTACAGCATTTTATGCTAATTCCTTTGTCAAAGCGTTTGGTTTCCTCCCACACAGCTTAAAGGACGCAACCTGAGCTTGGCTGTCTTCACTCCAACGCTGTCCACTGTACAGTACGGTCCCTTCACCTGATGAAGGCCACTTGTGTTGTGGCCGGAACGTCGTTATTTTTTGTTTTATTTTTTACCTACGTGACTTTACCGAATAGAACCAAAGAGTATGGATCCTTGCAGTCATGAAAGCTTCAAATCTGGAATCTCCTCACCACTGTGATGATGAGAGAGAGACGCAGACTCCAAATATTCAGCAGCAGCAGGCATCATCACGGGTCGGGATCAAACCCACGACCTCCTGTATACCAGGGGAGGTAGGTAACATCTCCACTGTGATGATGAAAGAGAGACACAGACTCCAAATATACAGCAGCAGCAGGCATCGTCAGGGTCTGGATGGAACTCACGACCTCCTGTATACCATGGAAGGTAGTTAACATCTCTTAGCCACTGTAGCACCCGAGGTGGCATACTCACGTGACCTTAGCCCCCAGGGTTGCTTCCTAGAGTTAACTGGCACAACGTGCGATGTGTGTAGAGGGCCCACAGAGGGCCTGGGATGGATGAAAGGAAGCTCAGCGCAAAACCATATTCGTGGTAAAGTCCGAGTCACATCAAAGTATGAGTGTGAGTTATGGACCATCGTTACCAGGGGTGGATTTCAACATTGTCAGGGCTGCCATCGCTGTTACCCCGCCTTGTTGAATGTACAGGGACTCCCCATATATGTTGTATGGCCTGTACAAATAACACGGGGAATGGCGTTAAACGTTGTATAATCGCCTGTAGACGTAGATGCCAACGGTTCTTCACGTTCTGCAGATGTAGATGCCACCGGTTCTTCACGTTCTGCAGATGTGGATGCCACTGGTTCTTCATTTTCTGCAGGTGATAGATGCCACTAGTTCTTTATATTCTGCAGATGTAGATGCCATTGGGTTTTCACCTTCTGCAGACGTAGATGCCACTTGTTATTCACGTTGTGCAGATGTAGATGTAAATGGTTCTTCATGTTCTACAGATGTAGATGACACTTTCTTCACCTTCTGCATATATAGATGCCACGGGTTCTTTACATTCCACAGATGTAGATGCCACTGGTGTTCACGTTTGCAGATGAAGATGTCACTTGTTCTTCACCTGCTGCAGATGTAGTTGCCACTGGTTCTTCACGTTCTGCAAATGTAGATACCACTGGTTCTTCACGTTCTGCAGATGGAGATGCAACTGGTTCTTCACCTTCTGCAGATGTAGATGCCACTGGTTCTTCACGTTTTGCAGATGTAGATGCCAATGGTTCTTCACGTTCTGCAGATGTAGCTGCCACTGGTTCTTCATATTCTGCCGATGTAGATGCCACCGGTTCTTCATGTTCTGCAGGTGTGGATGCCACTGGCTTTTCACGTTCTGAAGATGTAGATGCCACTGGTTTTTCATTTTCTGCAAATAATAGATGCCACTGGTTCTTTATATTCTGCAGATGTAGATGCCATTGGTTTTTCACCTTCTGCAGACGTAGATGCTACTGGTTCTTCAGCTTCTGTAGATGAAGATGCCACTGGTTCTTCACGTTGTTCAGATGTAGATGTCACTGGTTCTTCAGCTTCTGCAGATGTAGATGCCACTGGTTCTTTACATTCCACAGATGTAGATGCCACTGGTTTTTCACGTTCTGAAGATGTAGATGCTACTGGTTGTTCACGTTTGCAGATGAAGATGCCAGGGTTGTGAGACACTGGATAGTGATACACTGGGTCGGAAGACACTGGGTAGTGAGACACTGGGTAGTGAGACACGGGTAGTGAGACACTGGGTAGTGAGACACTGGGTAGTGACACACTGGGTAGTGAGACACTGGGTAGTGAGACACCGGTAGTGAGACACTGGGTAGTGAGACGCTGGGTAGTGAGACGCTGGGTAGTGAGACAATGGGTAGTGAGACACTGGGTAGTGAGACACTCGTAGTGAGACACTTGTAGCGAGACACTGGGTAGTGAGACACTGGGTAGTGAGACACTGGGTAGTGAGACACCGGTAGTGAGACACTGGGTAGTGAGACGCTGGGTAGTGAGACGCTGGGTAGTGAGACAATGGGTAGTGAGATACTGGGTAGTGAGACACTGGTAGCGAGACACTGGGTAGTGAGACACTGGGTAGTGAGACACTGGGTAGTGAGACGCTGGGTAGTGAGACGCTGTGTAGTGAGACACTGGGTAGTGAGACACTGGGTAGTGAGACACTCGTTGTGAGACACTGGTAGCGAGACACTGGGTAGTGAGACACTGGGTAGTGAGACTGGGTAGTGAGACACTGGCTAGTGAGACACTGGTAGTGGGACACTGGGTAGTGACACACTGGGTAGTGAGACACGGGGTAGTGAGACACTGGGTACTGAGACACTTGGTAGTGAGACACTTGGTAGCGAGACACTGGGTAGTGAGACACTGGGTAGTGAGACACTGGTGTTGAGACACTGGGTAGTGAGACACTGGGTAGTGAGACACTGGGTATTGAGACACTTGGTAGTGAGACACTGGGTAGCGAGTCACTGGGTAGTGAGACACTGGGTAGTGAGACACTGGGTAGTGAGACACTTGGTAGTGAGACACTGGGTAACGAGACGCTGGGCAGTGAGACACTGGGTAGCGAGACACTGGGTAGTGAGACACTGGGTAGTGAGACACTGCTAGTGAGACACTGGGGTAGTGAGACACTGGGGTAGTGAGACACTGGGGAAGTGAGACACTGGGGTAGTGAGACACTGGGTAGTGAGACACAGGTAGTCAGACACTGGTAGTGAGACATTGGGTAGTGAGACACTGGATAGTGAGACACTGCTAGTCAGACACTGCTAGTGAGACACTGGGGAGTGAGACACTGAATGGTGAGACACATGTAGTGAGAGACTGGGTAATGAAACACTGGTAATGAGACTCTGGGTAGTGAGACAGTGAGACTCTGGGTAGTGAGACAGTGAGACGCTGGGTAATGAGACAGTGAGGCACTGGGTAGTGAGACACTTGTGTAGTGAGACAGTGAGACTCTGGGTAGTGAGACAGTGAGACACTGGGTAGTGAGACAGTGAGACTCTGGGTAGTGAGACAGTGAGACTCTGGGTAGTGAGACAGCGAGACTCTGGGTAGTGAGACAGTGAGACACTGGGTAGTGAGACACTGGGTAGTGAGGCAGTGAGACACTGGGTAGTGAGACAGTGAGACACTGGGTAGTGAGACAGTGAGACTCTGGGTAGTGAGACACTGGGTAGTGAGGTAGTGAGACACTGGGTAGTGAGACACTGGGTAGTGAGACACGGGTAGTGAAACACTGTGTAGTGAGACACTGGGTAGTGAGACACTGGGGTAGTGAGACACTGGGGTAGTGAGACACTGGGTAGTGAGACACTGGGTAGTGAGACACGGGGGTAGTGAGACACTGCTAGTGAGACACTGGGTAGTGAGACACTTGGTAGAGAGACACTGGGGTAGTGAGACACTGGGTAGTGAGACCCTGGGTAGTAAGACACTGCTAGTCAGACACTGGTAGTGAGACATTGGGTAGTGAGACACTGGGTAGTGAGACACTGGGTAGTGAGACATTGGGTAGTGAGACACTGCTAGTCAGACAATGCTAGTGAGACACTGGGTAGTGAGACACTGAATGGTGAGACACTGGGTAGTGAGACACTGAATGGTGAGACATGTAGTGAGAGACTGGGTAATGAAACACTGGTAATGAGACTCTGGGTAGTGAGACAGTGAGACTCTGGGTAGTGAGACAGTGAGACTCTGGGTAGTGAGACAGTGAGACTCTGGGTAATGAGACAGTGAGGCACTGGGTAGTGAGACACTGGGTAGTGAGACAGTGAGACTCTGGGTAGTGAGACAGTGAGACACTGGGTAGTGAGACAGTGAGACTCTGGGTAGTGAGACAGTGAGACACTGGGTAGTGAGACAGTGAGACACTGGATAGTGAGACTCTGGGTACTGAGACAGCGAGACTCTGGGTAGTGAGATAGTGAGACACTGGGTAGTGAGACACTGGGTAGTGAGGAAGTGAGACTGGGTAGTGAGACAGTGAGACACTGGGTAGTGAGACACTGGGTAGTGAGACCCTGGGTAGTAAGACACTGCTAGTCAGACACTGGTAGTGAGACACTGGGTAGTGAGACACTGGGGTAGTGAGACACTGGGGTAGTGAGACACTGGGTAGTGAGACGCTGGGTAGTGAGACGCTGGGTAGTGAGACACTGGGTAGTGAGGCAGTGAGACACTGGGTAGTGAGACAGTGAGACACTGCGTAGTGAGACAGTGAGACTCTGGGTAGTGAGACACTGGGTAGTGAGGCAGTGAGACTCTGGGTAGTGAGACAGTGAGACACTGGGTAGTGAGACACTGGGTAGTGAGACACTGGGTAGTGAGACACGGGTAGGGAAACACTGTGTAGTTAGACACTGGGTAGTGAGACACTGGGTAGTGAGACACTCGGTAGTGAGACACTGCTAGTGAGACACTGGGTAGTGAGACACTGGGGTAGTGAGACTCTGGGGTAGTGAGACACTGCTAGTGAGACACGGGTAGTGAAACACTGTGTAGTGAGACACTGGGTAGTGAGACACTGGGTAGTGAGACACTCGGTAGTGAGACACTGCTAGTCAGACGCTGGGTAGTGAGACACTGGGGTAGTGAGACACTGGGTAGTGAGACACTTGGTAGTGAGACACTGGGTAACGAGACGCTGGGCAGTGAGACACTGGGTAGCGAGACACTGGGTAGTGAGACACTGGCTAGTGAGACACTGCTAGTGAGACACTGGGGTAGTGAGACACTGGGGTAGTGAGACACTGGGGAAGTGAGACACTGGGGTAGTGAGACACTGGGTAGTGAGACACTGGATAGTGAGACACTGCTAGTCAGACACTGCTAGTGAGACACTGGGGAGTGAGACACTGAATGGTGAGACACATGTAGTGAGAGACTGGGTAATGAAACACTGGTAATGAGACTCTGGGTAGTGAGACAGTGAGACTCTGGGTAGTGAGACAGTGAGACGCTGGGTAATGAGACAGTGAGGCACTGGGTAGTGAGACACTTGTGTAGTGAGACAGTGAGACTCTGGGTAGTGAGACAGTGAGACACTGGGTAGTGAGACAGTGAGACTCTGGGTAGTGAGACAGTGAGACTCTGGGTAGTGAGACAGCGAGACTCTGGGTAGTGAGACAGTGAGACACTGGGTAGTGAGACACTGGGTAGTGAGGCAGTGAGACACTGGGTAGTGAGACAGTGAGACACTGGGTAGTGAGACAGTGAGACTCTGGGTAGTGAGACACTGGGTAGTGAGGTAGTGAGACACTGGGTAGTGAGACACTGGGTAGTGAGACACGGGTAGTGAAACACTGTGTAGTGAGACACTGGGTAGTGAGACACTGGGGTAGTGAGACACTGGGGTAGTGAGACACTGGGTAGTGAGACACTGGGTAGTGAGACACGGGGGTAGTGAGACACTGCTAGTGAGACACTGGGTAGTGAGACACTTGGTAGAGAGACACTGGGGTAGTGAGACACTGGGTAGTGAGACCCTGGGTAGTAAGACACTGCTAGTCAGACACTGGTAGTGAGACATTGGGTAGTGAGACACTGGGTAGTGAGACACTGGGTAGTGAGACATTGGGTAGTGAGACACTGCTAGTCAGACAATGCTAGTGAGACACTGGGTAGTGAGACACTGAATGGTGAGACACTGGGTAGTGAGACACTGAATGGTGAGACATGTAGTGAGAGACTGGGTAATGAAACACTGGTAATGAGACTCTGGGTAGTGAGACAGTGAGACTCTGGGTAGTGAGACAGTGAGACTCTGGGTAGTGAGACAGTGAGACTCTGGGTAATGAGACAGTGAGGCACTGGGTAGTGAGACACTGGGTAGTGAGACAGTGAGACTCTGGGTAGTGAGACAGTGAGACACTGGGTAGTGAGACAGTGAGACTCTGGGTAGTGAGACAGTGAGACACTGGGTAGTGAGACAGTGAGACACTGGGTAGTGAGACTCTGGGTACTGAGACAGCGAGACTCTGGGTAGTGAGATAGTGAGACACTGGGTAGTGAGACACTGGGTAGTGAGGAAGTGAGACTCTGGGTAGTGAGACAGTGAGACACTGGGTAGTGGGACAGTGGGTAGTGAGACCCTGGGTAGTAAGACACTGCTAGTCAGACACTGGTAGTGAGACACTGGGTAGTGAGACACTGGGGTAGTGAGACACTGGGTAGTGAGACGCTGGGTAGTGAGACGCTGGGTAGTGAGACACTGGGTAGTGAGGCAGTGAGACACTGGGTAGTGAGACAGTGAGACACTGCGTAGTGATACAGTGAGACTCTGGGTAGTGAGACACTGGGTAGTGAGGCAGTGAGACTCTGGGTAGTGAGACAGTGAGACACTGGGTAGTGAGACACTGGGTAGTGAGACACTGGGTAGTGAGACACGGGTAGGGAAACACTGTGTAGTTAGACACTGGGTAGTGAGACACTGGGTAGTGAGACACTCGGTAGTGAGACACTGCTAGTGAGACACTGGGTAGTGAGACACTGGGGTAGTGAGACTCTGGGGTAGTGAGACACTGCTAGTGAGACACGGGTAGTGAAACACTGTGTAGTGAGACACTGGGTAGTGAGACACTGGGTAGTGAGACACTCGGTAGTGAGACACTGCTAGTCAGACGCTGGGTAGTGAGACACTGGGGTAGTGAGACACTGGGTAGTGAGACACTGGGTAGAGAGACACTGGGGTAGTGAGACACTCGGTAGTGAGACACTGCAAGTCAGACGCTGGGTAGTGAGACACTGGGGTAGTGAGACACTGGGTAGTGAGACACTGGGTAGTGAGACACTGGGTAGAGAGACACTGGGGTAGTGAGACACTGGGTAGTGAGACCCTGGGTAGTAAGACACTGCTAGTCAGACACTGGTAGTGAGACATTGGGTAGTGAGAC
This sequence comes from Petromyzon marinus, assembly GCF_048934315.1. Classification (NCBI taxonomy): domain Eukaryota; kingdom Metazoa; phylum Chordata; class Hyperoartia; order Petromyzontiformes; family Petromyzontidae; genus Petromyzon; species Petromyzon marinus. Next base: position 1,196,416 of record NW_027423124.1, read on the forward strand.
ACTGGGTAGTGAGACACTGCTAGTCAGACACTGCTAGTGAGACACTGGGTAGTGAGACACTGAATGGTGAGACACATGTAGTGAGAGACTGGGTAATGAAACACTGGTAATGAGACTCTGGGTAGTGAGACAGTGAGACTCTGGGTAGTGAGACAGTGAGACTCTGGGTAATGAGACAGTGAGGCACTGGGTAGTGAGACACTGGGTAGTGAGACAGTGAGACTCTGGGTAGTGAGACAGTGAGACACTGGGTAGTGAGACAGTGAGACTCTGGGTAGTGAGACAGTGAGACTCTGGGTAGTGAGACAGCGAGACTCTGGGTAGTGAGACAGTGAGACACTGGGTAGTGAGACACTGGGTAGTGAGGCAGTGAGACACTGGGTAGTGAGACAGTGAGACACTGGGTAGTGAGACAGTGAGACTCTGGGTAGTGAGACACTGGGTAGTGAGGCAGTGAGACTCTGGGTAGTGAGACACTGGGTAGTGAGACCCTGGGTAGTAAGACACTACTAGTCAGACACTGGTAGTGAGACATTGGGTAGTGAGACACTGGGTAGTGAGACACTGGGTAGTGAGACATTGGGTAGTGAGACACTGGGTAGTGAGACACTGCTAGTCAGACACTGCTAGTGAGACACTGGGTAGTGAGACACTGAATGGTGAGACACTGGGTAGTGAGACACTGAATGGTGAGACATGTAGTGAGAGACTGGGTAATGAAACACTGGTAATGAGACTCTGGGTAGTGAGACAGTGAGACTCTGGGTAGTGAGACAGTGAGACTCTGGGTAGTGAGACAGTGAGACTCTGGGTAATGAGACAGTGAGGCACTGGGTAGTGAGACACTGGGTAGTGAGACAGTGAGACTCTGGGTAGTGAGACAGTGAGACACTGGGTAGTGAGACAGTGAGACTCTGGGTAGTGAGACAGTGAGACACTGGGTAGTGAGACAGTGAGACACTGGGTAGTGAGACTCTGGGTACTGAGACAGCGAGACTCTGGGTAGTGAGACAGCGAGACTCTGGGTAGTGAGATAGTGAGACACTGGGTAGTGAGACACTGGGTAGTGAGGCAGTGAGACTCTGGGTAGTGAGACAGTGAGACACTGGGTAGTGAGACACTGGGTAGTGAGACCCTGGGTAGTAAGACACTGCTAGTCAGACACTGGTAGTGAGACACTGGGTAGTGAGACACTGGGGTAGTGAGACACTGGGGTAGTGAGACACTGGGTAGTGAGACGCTGGGTAGTGAGACGCTGGGTAGTGAGACATTGGGTAGTGAGACACTGGGTAGTGAGACACTGGGTAGTGAGGCAGTGAGACACTGGGTAGTGAGACAGTGAGACACTGCGTAGTGAGACAGTGAGACTCTGGGTAGTGAGACACTGGGTAGTGAGGCAGTGAGACACGGGGTAGTGAGACACTGGGTAGTGAGACACTGGGTAGTGAGACACGGGTAGTGAAACACTGTGTAGTGAGACACTGGGTAGTGAGACACTGGGTAGTGAGACACTCGGTAGTGAGACACTGCTAGTGAGACACTGGGTAGTGAGACACTGGGGTAGTGAGACACTGCTAGTGAGACACGGGTAGTGAAACACTGTGCAGTGAGACACTGGGTAGTGAGACACTGGGTAGTGAGACACTCGGTAGTGAGACACTGCTAGTCAGACGCTGGGTAGTGAGACACTGGGGTAGTGAGACACTGGGTAGTGAGACACTGGGTAGAGAGACACTGGGGTAGTGAGACACTGGGTAGTGAGACCCTGGGTAGTAAGACACTGGGTAGTGAGACATTGGGTAGTGAGACACTGGGTAGTGAGACACTGGGTAGTGAGACATTGGGTAGTGAGACACTGGGTAGTGAGACACTGCTAGTCAGACACTGCTAGTGAGACACTGGGTAGTGAGACACTGAATGGTGAGACACATGTAGTGAGAGACTGGGTAATGAAACACTGGTAATGAGACTCTAGGTAGTGAGACAGTGAGACACTGGGTAGTGAGACAGTGAGACTCTGGGTAGTGAGACAGTGAGACTCTGGGTAATGAGACAGTGAGACACTGGGTAGTGAGACAGTGAGACTCTGGGTAGTGAGACAGTGAGACTCTGGGTAGTGAGACAGCGAGACTCTGGGTAGTGAGACAGTGAGACACTGGGTAGTGAGACACTGGGTAGTGAGGCAGTGAGACACTGGGTAGTGAGACAGTGAGACACTGGGTAGTGAGACAGTGAGACTCTGGGTAGTGAGAAACTGGGTAGTGAGGCAGTGAGACTCTGGGTAGTGAGACAGTGAGACACTGGGTAGTGAGACACTGGGTAGTGAGACACTGGGTAGTGAGACACGGGTAGTGAAACACTGTGTAGTGAGACACTGGGTAGTGAGACACTGGGTAGTGAGACACTCGGTAGTGAGACACTGCTAGTGAGACACTGTGTAGTGAGACACTGGGGTAGTGAGACACTGGGGTAGTGAGACACTGGGGTAGTGAGACACTGGGTAGTGAGACACAGGTAGTCAGACACTGGTAGTGAGACATTGGGTAGTGAGACACTGGGTAGTGAGACACTGCTAGTCAGACACTGCTAGTGAGACACTGGGTAGTGAGACACTGAATGGTGAGACACATGTAGTGAGAGACTGGGTAATGAAACACTGGTAATGAGACTCTGGGTAGTGAGACAGTGAGACTCTGGGTAGTGAGACAGTGAGACTCTGGGTAATGAGACAGTGAGGCACTGGGTAGTGAGACACTGGGTAGTGAGACAGTGAGACTCTGGGTAGTGAGACAGTGAGACACTGGGTAGTGAGACAGTGAGACTCTGGGTAGTGAGACAGCGAGACTCTGGGTAGTGAGACAGTGAGACACTGGGTAGTGAGACACTGGGTAGTGAGGCAGTGAGATACTGGGTAGTGAGACAGTGAGACACTGGGTAGTGAGACAGTGAGACTCTGGGTAGTGAGACACTGGGTAGTGAGGTAGTGAGACACTGGGTAGTGAGACACTGGGTAGTGAGACACGGGTAGTGAAACACTGTGTAGTGAGACACTGGGTAGTGAGACACTGGGGTAGTGAGACACTGGGGTAGTGAGACACTGGGTAGTGAGACACTGGGTAGTGAGACACGGGGGTAGTGAGACACTGCTAGTGAGACACTGGGTAGTGAGACACTGGGTAGAGAGACACTGGGGTAGTGAGACACTGGGTAGTGAGACCCTGGGTAGTAAGACACTGCTAGTCAGACACTGGTAGTGAAACATTGGGTAGTGAGACACTGGGTAGTGAGACACTGGGTAGTGAGACATTGGGTAGTGAGACACTGTGTAGTGAGACACTGCTAGTCAGACACTGCTAGTGAGACACTGGGTAGTGAGACACTGAATGGTGAGACACTGGGTAGTGAGACACTGAATGGTGAGACATGTAGTGAGAGACTGGGTAATGAAACACTGGTAATGAGACTCTGGGTAGTGAGACAGTGAGACTCTGGGTAATGAGACAGTGAGGCACTGGGTAGTGAGACACTGGGTAGTGAGACAGTGAGACTCTGGGTAGTGAGACAGTGAGACACTGGGTAGTGAGA